>NC_000072.6:7407500-8872500 GCF_000001635.26 Mus musculus | reverse complement strand
ACATGTTCTTTTGCCATTTTATTAAAGAAAAATAAGCTTCCCACTTTCTCCTACTATATATTGTGTCAGGGATAATTTGGGCTTTCATTATCATTTTTAAGACAGGTTCATTGTATAAATTAATAGAAGTCACCACAGGACTTTCATTAGTATACACACAATATGCTGGCACTGCCCCATACCCTCTCCTACTTCATACCTATTCCTTAGTATTCCCACTTCTATTCTCAAATCAGTTTCTACATATGATAAAGGATGCGTGAAAGTTGTCTTTCTGTGTCTGAGTTACTTTACTCAACATTATGTCTACCAGGTCATAGAAATCCTCAGCAAAATCTCATTGGCAATTTGATAACAATTATATTAAGCTTTTAGATTTCATAGGGACATGTGGACATTTTGAAAATATTAATTCTTCAATCCATAAGCATGGTATCACTGCATCTTATATTCTTCAATTTCTTTCTTCAATATTTTGTGATTTTTTTTTTCTGTTCTGTATTTTCCTTAAGTTTGTCCCTAAGGGGTTTTCTGTCTATTCTGACTTGGGACCACTTCTAATGAGTTCTTTCTTTAAAAAACAAAGACAAAAACAAAAAAACAAAACCTTATGCTGCTACTTTGTTCTACTAGTCATTTGATGACGAGTAGATTTCTCTATGTATAAAATCATGACAGCTGGCAATAGGATAGTTTGGATTCCTTCTTTCCTATTTGCATAAATTCTATTTCTCTTTCTTGCTTTATTGATCTTGCTAAAAATGTGTATTTGTGTAGTGAATAATAACAGTGACTGTGAGTTCCTGTCTTTGCCCAAACTTTATAGAAAAATGCTTTCTGATTTTCCAGTTAGGTATGATATTGGCTATGTCTTTGCCATTTATAGCTTTTATTGTGCTGAGGGATGGTTATCCTGTTTGTATTTTGTTCAGAGCTAATGTCATGAAGTGACACTTCACTAAATATTTCTTCATCATCTTCTACAATGATAATAAGGTTTCCACACTGAATTGTATTAATATTTATGTGCTGTTTGCTTATGTGGAGATATTTTGCATTCCTGAAATGAAACCAACTTGATTATAGTGTGATTTAATTGTGATGTGCTGCAGAATTCAATTCTGTAGTACTTTGTTTAGGTTTTTTGCATCTTGCTTATCAGGAATATTGGTCTATATTTTTTTGTGTGTTTTGTTTTCGTCGTATATCCCTGTCTTCCTTTAGTAACATGGCAATGCTGGCCTTATAAAATGAATTTAGAGGAATTGTTTGTCTTTGAATTTTATGAATTCTACAGATACTTTGAGAGACATTAGCACTCGTTTTTTGTTTGTTTGATTGTTTGGGTTTGTTTTGTTTTGTTTTGTTTTTCTTTCTCCTAGTCTGGTGAAATCCAGCAATGAGTCTCTATGTTCCTGGGCTGTTCTTTTTTTTTAGTGACATTTTACTACTGATTTGATCGCATTATTTGCTCTTAACTATTCTAGTTTTTTTCAGATCCTCCTGATTCAATTTGGTTAGAGTATATATGTTCAGAAGTGTCTTCTCTTATTCTAGATTTTCCAATTTGTTAGCATTCAGCCTCCCAAGTAACCTGGAATGTTCTTGTTTTCTCTGATACCAGTGCTAATTGTTCTTCATTTATTCTCTCTCTCTCTCTCTCTCTCTCTCTCTCTCTCTCTCTCTCTCTCTCTCCCTCTCTCTTCTCCCCCTCTCTCTTCCCCTTCTCCCTCCCTCCCTCCCTCCCTCCCTCTCTTGTCCTTTCCTTCTCCATTTCTCTCTCCTCCCCCTCTTCTTCCCTCACTCCTCACTCCTTCTGGTCTAGCTGAAGATTTTCCAAAAATACCAAGATAGATAAAATATTTAACAAAGAAAATCATGATTTTAAAAACCCTAGCTAATACATTCACCCTAACATCTGGATTTTACTTTTTCATACTTTTCCTTCATGCTTCTCTTTTTCACCCTTACTTCTGTGGAGGAGAGACTCTCCCTTCCCTAGCAGTAGAGGCAGAGCATGGGCACTAGAATATTTTCTTTCCTCTGCTTTGCTGGTGTTCCCGGTCTCTGCATGTTAAAATTTCCTTTGATCTACTGTTGGATTCCAATGGTGTCCTGTAATTACTGCCTCGATATGTAGCATCACATCTGCTGCTGCAGTTCCTTGTGAGGGGCAGGTGAGAGCTGGGTGCTTCCATTTGCTTCTTATCAGTACTTTAAAATATTTCTCTCCAAGAAGCAATGTATCCTCAAGTCATCCCAAATACTTCTTCCACAAAATACACCAAGATATACATCTTTTATTATTAATAACTTAACTCATATTATTCTATAATAATGAACAAACAGTTTTAATATGTTTGTTTGGTGTGACCGTTGAACTTGATTATCAAGTAGATGAGATTTAGAATCACCTAGGAGACACACCTTGGACATCTCTGTAAAGATGTCTCCAGATGGGATTAACTGAGAAGTAAAGACCCGGCCTCAAAGCTGGGGGGGGGGGGGGCACCTTTCAGCGTGTATTTCATATCCAGAGCGGTCCAAGAAAGAAAAGGTATTGATGACCTGCCTTCACTTCTCTCGCTCTAGTGTATCTACTGATGCATGTTGCCATCCTCCACTACCAACAGTACCAGCTTCTTCAGTCTCCTAGTGTGGATTCTCCAGGGCACTGCAGGCCTTCAGGTCTGAGACAAGCCTGCTAAAGTATCCAGCTTTGTGGATACTTCATATGTAAGTACTTCATATTTTACCATATATTCTATAGGTTATATTTTGTACCTGAATCGAATTAATGCTACTCAAATCTATTCTGCTGACTGCAGCAGCATCACATGTTCCTTGCTACCTGCCCCAGTGTTCTAGGTTCCCAAATGAAACACACACACACACACACACACACACACACACACACACACACACACATAGCTTTATACTTTTATATGCCTTAAACAGTTCAATTACTGGGCCACTTCCTAAGCTCAACATAGCTGATGTACCTTCCTCCAATATTCTTGAGTTATTACTTACTAATATAGATATTCCGCCTTTGCTGCCCCAGAGCCAGACTTGGCTGCATTCCTCAACACCTACATGACAACTATCTCTCTCTCTATCTTCTGCACCTCTCAGGCTTGGTGTCTCTCTCTCTTCTCCAGCATGGTGACTATCCCTCTTCCTCTCCTTCCTCTACTTCCTTGGGCCCCTGCCCAGGTATCCTAAAAGTCCTGCCTCTGTCTCCCTGCCCAGCCATTGACCACCAGCAACTTTATTTCCCAGTCAAAACCAACTTGGGACAGGGTCTCTCAGAAATTTAAGTGCGGACATGCAGATTCTAGTCAAATTAACATAATACACACAGCATTAGACCAAACCCACAACAATGTTTCTCTAAAGAATCCTGTCTAATATATTTGGTTTATAAATCACAAGTTAAGACAAATATCACAAATTAATAGAAAAAAACATTTTTATATTTAGAACATTACAAAATTAAGGGGAAATTCTGCTTGCATACATACTTTGATATCAGAGAAATTGATATGTAGATCAATAAAAGGCTTTAAATAAAAAAAGTACATATTTCATTGGGATAATTCTATAGAAGTAAGGAGAAGAGAACCATATAAAATTCTTCTCCACAAAGAATTTGCCTGGTGCTCTTGGTGGTTGAAGTCACTGTTTCAATAGGTCCGGCTGCAAACATTTACATGTGACCAATATAATAGTTTTATTTTTAAAGGAAAAAGGCCAGTTTAAGAACTCACAAATGTCATGTGGATTTGCTATTCTTAACAGAAACTAGAGAAAAAACTAGGATCCTTCGGGATGAGTCCCAAAGGCCACCATGTACCTATCATGAAAATCGATAATCCTGTATAATGCCTGTTTTCCATTATGTTTGATTCATGAAAAAATGCTTTCATATCATTTCCTCTTCTTATTAGTATCATTGTCATATGGTTAAATATCAGCTTTTTAATGATTTAGTTTCTAAACACTGTGATAATTTCTGTCCTTTGAGTGACCCTACCATTCACCTCTTCCTCCGCTTCAGAAGAGAGGGTAGGCATTGCAGCAAATCAAGTAACAAATAGTGGAAAGGTCATTGTGTCAGGAGTTGCTATTATCTTTCTGACAAAAATTATAACAAGCATAGAAAATGGTACAAGTTGAACTTTTTTAATAACCTACAACTCAGAAATAAAGGATACTACCAATGGTGCAGATTTTAAAAATAACAGACGTGGTTGGTATTCAAAGAAATGCCATAATTCGTGCGTAGAATTGATTTTCCTAGACTTTTTGCTGAGACTGTCAATAAATGAAATGACTGTTAAGTCTAGCAATGGCTGGAGTAATAGGATGCATGTCAACTAAGAAATTGAAAGATGTTTCATTGTTCACCAATATTTCAAATACTTACCTCAGCACAACTTAATACAACCCACTGTGCCCTAAACTCTTAGCTTAATGCAGCTCATAATGCCCTGAAGTTCTGAATTGTTCAGTAAGGTTTATGATTTCCCTGGTAGATTTTTGTGGTAGCATGTTATAATATATATACTTCTTCTTCCAAGGACTGATCTAAGCATACACACTCACATATACATATACACACATTCATAAACAGACATACACACATACATACACATGCATATATATACATGCATACATAGACATGCATGCACATATACTCACACATACATACACACATGCTAGGCATGCATGCACATACACACACTTACACATACATTCACACATACATACACACATACATACACACATACATAAACACAGTCACACATACATACACATATATACAGAGACAGAGAGACACACATACATGTGTACATACACACAAATACATACATACATACATACATGTGCATACACATACCTACAAACACATACATATAGACACACAGAATACATACATACACACATACGCATAAACACATTCACATATGCACATACACTCACACACGTACACATACACTGCTTTGCAGTAAGGTGACAACATTGAAGGTAATAGATTTTCCTTTCTGGCATGTGTTTATGAATTTAGACTTTATAGGAAAATATTACTGTAGTGTGACATTGTTGCCAGGTGATGTGAAGAAACCTCTCTTCACTCCAGATGGGGAAGTGATGAGAGGACTTAAGTACGGGCACCAAGAAAGCCAAACGTGGTGAGTCAGTGAGGTTCACTTCCAGAGAAGCAGAGATAACGCAAGGACAGCTGCTTCACCAGAAACCTACTCCACTCTGGGTGACAGATCATGAAAGCTAGAGTCCTGGATGATACACTAAACAATTTATCACTTTATGGGTTGGAGACTATCTCTCTGGTAGCTCATCAGGATAGCTAGTTGTCTATGCTTAAGGTGCTTAGCTGCTCTCTGCTTCTTCCAAGCAACTTGGCTCACCTGAGGCTCTTCTTAAGCTCAGCTTGTTTGAGGGTGTCTTTCTCAGCAGCTTTTACAGCTTGTCTGTGCTTAGGGAGGCAGGCCCTAGTATATCTAGTCAGTTTTAGGACTTTCCAAGCTTAAAAAGCTTCCCTGCTGGATAGAATATCTCATCTACCCTGTTGTTTCACCTCCTTTCTAGTTTCCTGTGCCTTAACAAGCTTCCCTCCAAAATGGATGGTTTACTCAGATGAAATTGCTACACAACAGTTATTAAGTGAAAAGTTGCTTCAGATATATAGATTGCCAGTTATCATAAAATAAAGATTTTTATGTTGCATTTATTGAGTGTTATCTACCACAATGCATGCATTATTTATATAAATCACTGAAGAGCCTTGACAAGCTTTCAAGGTAGATAGTTCTATTACTTTCATTTGAAACCAAGAAATCTAACTTAAAAGGTTAATTATATTGCCCAAGAACATTTTCCTATTCATTTTTTCATCAGTCTACCAATATTTCTTTCCCAATAAAACATACACAAATTTCCATTTTGGAAAAAAAAATTACTTTGACAAAATGTGCCAGTCATTCTTCAAGGTCCTTTCTTATGACACAACTTGTAACAAAGACAAAAATGGCGATCTGTGTTACGTCTATTTTCTACCTACTATTATACTATTGCAATGAGTCTACTCACATTTAGTAACCTCTGAGAGATAAGATGTTCGTAATGTTTAAGAGTCCCTGAGCTGAACAGATCACTTGAGGTAATCTGCTAAGTGCATCATATACTTCTCTTGACCTCTGATAAGCTTCTGACATACTGACCGGGATCCTGATGGTTCTGGAAGAAACGGGAAAGATGGCTAAAGAGAGAAAGCACGTTAAGCTTCCAAGTTGAAGCTCAAGAATAAGATAAGGAGTTGTATAAACTGACATTGCTTCTCTCTCTCTCTCTCTCTCTCTCTCTCTCTCTCTCTCTCTCTCTCTCTCTCTCTCTCTCTCTCTCCAGATGCATGTACACATATAAGGACATGCATGTGAGGGCCAAAAGTCAACATTAGATATCTTCCTAGGTGGCTTACCAACTTACATTTTTGAGACAAGGTCACTCACTGAACTTGGATCTCACCAAGACTAGACCAGCAAGGCCCAGGCATCCTCCTGTTTCTATTCCTCCGTTCTGAGATTACAGCCCCGTGATCCTTTCCCAGCTTTTTTATGTGGATGCTGGGGATTGAATTCTGGCCTTCATGCTTGTATGATTAAACACTTTACCAACTGGATAGACTGGAACCCACTGTGCAGATCAGGGTGACCTTGAACTCATAGAGCTCTGTCACCTCTGCCTCATTTTTGTATTTCAATTTTTCACCTCTTTGAACATAAATAAGGAGTGTAAAAGTACAGAAATGTTGAGATTTTGTCTGTTGCTATGCATTGTAATGCTAAGTGCTGGTTCCCAAGTCCTGGTTGCCCCAGAGACATAGACCCAAGTGATGCTATGTGACCTTGCCCTCATGGTATTTCTGATTGGTGAATAGAGATGCCTACAGCTTATAGTTGGGAAGTATTGAAATAGGCAGGGCTTGGTGTTCCTGGCCTTGGGGTTGGAGAAGACCATGATGAGAGAGAGAAGAAAGTAGCGAGAGATGAGAATGACACCATGGGTTGGGATTCAAGAAAGCATGTCCATGAGAGCTGGCCCAGATGAAACATAATAAGTAGTAACTCTGGGTTAATGGTAGAAAAGTAGATTGTAATAGAGGGTATATATCTGCCCAGCTCTAGTGCTGATTAAGGCTTATTGTAAGTAATAAAAGTTATGTGTCCTTTATTCAGGAACTGAATGATCAAAGGTGGGGTAGAAGCCCAGATTGAGATTATATATTTTCTACAATACAGAAAGGCAACAGATCTATATGTAAAAGTATATGGATCCTTATATAAATCCTGATGAAGCTTGCAGGATCATTTAGCAAGTTGTCAAATGACCAGAAACCCATCTGAGACCTACAGACCAAGAATCTCTTGGGTAATAGGCCACTGAACAAGGAAGGCAGATTACTTAGAAAATTTTTGATTCTGACGATTTCACATATCCTTCCTTAGCTCCAATCCAATAGTCCTATCTGATAGCTATTGAATAATGGAGTTTAAATTATCTTAGACTCTTATCATAGCTTCAGTGGCCATCTTTCAATGTAGTTCTTCCTCATTCCATTCCTATTATAATTTCTAGTGAAAGAAAAATATCAAAAAGTCATTCAAATTCGTAGACTAAAGATATATCTATACTGACAAAGTAAAGTATTGGATAAAATTCATTACCTTGATAAAGTAATGAGCAGGAACAGTCACTGTGAATAATCGAGCCAAAGGAACTTTTTCTCTCAGTGGTTGCTTACTTTGGGGCTGATTTATCCATGTAATTGCCAACGCTTTTCATTTTATTTTGCCCATGTCAACACAAGGAAGTTTCTGCACTTGATTTTGAAAGCTTCACTATTTCATGTCACGTTAGCAAGTGAGACACACATATCCAAATTCTGGATGGGGTTCTTGTGACAAATGACTTCTACGGTTTGCACGTGTCTCTTCAATGACAGCTGTTGGGAAGAAACGTCACTTCCCAGCTGCATAACTTGACCCTTCTCTCCCTTGTGAATTAGGAGGAATTGAATGTTTAGCTTTAAAGTGGCACTTCACACTCCTCTCATTGAGTAACGTAATCATGCCCAGACAAAAAGGAAAAAGAAAAAAAAATCCATCATTGGCAACTGATGGGGAAAACAGTCCTCTCAATGCAAAGATAATAAGCAGAATGTTCCCCCGGTCTTGTTTCTTAATTCTCCTTATTGTATTTTATTAAATGACGCAGTTTGAAATTAAGGCTCTGGCAACCTTTGTGCCTGCATCTAAGAGCCAAACAGAAACACAGTTAAAAGTGCAGTATAAGCCCCTTCCAAAGGCCATCTGCTTTCTTTCTGTTATGAAACGCTAAAGACAATATTTATACCACAAATATAAGCCTGGATTCTGAAGTTGCTTGGAAGCAGGATTAGTGGAGCATTAGAAAACCTGGTTAGGCTTTGTTAATTAATAACTAATCCAGAGCTGGTCATTGTACTCATTCAATTTTTCAAACTTTTGTTCCTCTGTTCTCTTGAAAAACAGTATTCAAGGTTCTCTGTGTACCAGAAATAGTAGGAATGTATTCCTATTTCCACATAATCAAAGAAGAAAATGATTCTAGCATCTCTATCTTGCCAGTCTAGTTAGGTTGCTGGAAGTACTACCATCAAGTCTATAACAAATTTAAATGTCTGTGCTTTGTGTCTACCAATAAACAACCAGAGAAAAGTGAATACTCATTCCGTATCCTATGCAAAAAAAAAAAAAAAAAAAAAAAAAAAATCTAAATATGATTGTGACTTAGGGGAGAATGTGTTTATCTACTATCAATTTTATTGTTAATTTTCACCTGATAAAACATTTTTCTATTATTTTTACCCTTTCAGAATTGGGAAACTAATGATCGTAGCGTTTCTAAAATGTCATTGTGGGTGTTGGAGAAATGCCTCAATGATTAAGAACATTGACTGCCCCTCAAGAGGAACAATTCCCAGAACACACAAAAACTTCAGTAACTCCAGTTCCAGGGGATCCAGATGCCCTCTTTGGCCTCCAGGGCTACTACATGTATATACATGCACAGATAACATGCAGGCAAAACACCCACACACATAAAATTAAAAATAAAGATCAAAATAAATTTAAAATTACTAAGCACCCAATGTCTTCTTAAACTTCTGTTCTGTTTTCCCCATTCTGATCTAACAATCCCATATACCCATGATCCACAGTGAAATGAGACAGAATCATGGAGATTAATTTTATATAAACAAAGGAAACTGCATTAAGGCTAGCAAGTGTGTTGGAATGGGGATATTTGTTTACACAGAGATTCCAGCCACTCCTAACAAATTCATAACTTATATCAAGAAAAAAATAGTCAGGTGGTGCTAACACATGCCTTTACTTCCAGCACTGGGAGCAGAGGCAGGTGGATCTCTGAGTTTGAGACCAGCCTGGTCTATAGAGTGAGTTCCAGGACAGCAAGAACTACAGAGAGAGAGAGAGAGAGAGAGAGAGAGAGAGATTTAAAAAGCCTAAAATATATAGTGATAACTTAGCAATTAAATAAAAAATAGAAAGAAATCCAATGTTAGAGGCTAGAAAAAAAGGACAGTGTCTTTTAATGATATTTGGAGAAAATTAATTCCTAATAATCTAAAATGCTTGGAATCCATGTGGCTTAGAAGAAATGTATTTACAAGTTATGGCTGTGTTTGAAAAGATTATAAATACATAAACTCAGGAAAACCTCAAGTAATTTGCACACTGAAGTAAAAGAGATATGACTATTTCTGCTACTGGGAAACTTCCAAGTTAAAAAAGTGACTATTGATTTAGGATTGGTAAAGATCCTTTCCCAATCTGTTGGTGGCCTTTTTGCCTTATTGACGGTGTCTTTTGCCTTACAGAAGCTTTGTAATTTTATGAGGTACCATTTGTCGATTCTCCATCTTACAGCACAAGCCATTGCTGTTCTATTCAGGAATTTTTCCCCTGTGCCCATATCTTCGAGACTTTCCCCCACTTTCTCCTCTATAAGTTTCACTGTCTCTGGTTTTATGTGGAGTTCCTTGATCCACTTAGATTTGACCTTAGTACAAGGAGATAGGAATGGATCAATTTGCATTCTTCTACATGATAACCGCCAGTTGTGCCAGCACCATTTGTTGAAAATGCTGTCTTTTTTCCACTGGATGGTTTTTGGTCCCTTGTCAAAGATCAAGTGACCATAGGTGTGTGGGTTCATTTCTGGGTCTTCAATTCTATTCCATTGGTCTACTTATCTGTCACTATACCAGTACCATGTAGTTTTTAATCACAATTGCTCTGTAGTACAGCTTTAGGTCGGGCATGGTGATTCCACCAGAGGTTCTTTTATCATTGAGAAGAGTTTTTGCTATCCTAGGTTTTTTGTTATTCCAGATGAATTTGCAGATTGCTCTTTCTAATTCGTTGAAGAATTGAGTTGGAATTTTGATGGGGAGTTCATTGAATCTGAAGATTGCTTTTAGCAAGATAGCCATTTTTACTATTTTGATCCTGCCAATCAATGAGCATGGGAGATCTTTCCATCTTCTGAGATCTTCTATAATTTCTTTCTTCAGAGACTTGAAGTTCTTATCATATAGATCTTTCACTTCCTTAGTCAGAGTCACACCAAGATATTTTATATTATATGTGACTATTGAAGCTCAAGAATAATGAAGACCAAAGTGTGGACACTTTGCCCCTTCTTAGAATTGGGAACAAAACAGCCATGGAAGGAGTTACAGAGACAACGTTTGGAGCGGAGATGAAAGGATGGACCATCTAGAGACTGCCATACCTGGGGATCCATCCCATAATCGGCCTCCAAACGCTGACACCATTGCATAGGCCAGCAAGATTTTGCTGAAAGGACCCTGATATAGCTTCTCTTGTGAGGCTATGCCAGTGTCTGGCAAACACAGAAGTGGATGCTCACAGTCAGCTATTGGATGGAACACAGGGCCCCCAATGGAGGAGCTAGAGAAAGTACCCAAGGAGCTAAAGGGGTCTGCAGCCCTTTATGTGGAACAACAATATGAACTAACCAGTACCCCCCCTCCCCCAGAGCTCATGTCTCTAGCTGCATATGTATCAGAAAATGGCCTAGTCGGCCATCATTGGGAAGAGAGGCCCTTTGGTCTTGCAAACTTTATATGCCTCAGTACAGGGGAACACCAGGGCCAAGAAGTGGGAGTGGGTGGGTTGGGGAGTGGGTTGGGGGGGGAGGGTCTAGAGGACTTTTGTAATAGCATTTGAAATGTAAATGAAGAAAATACCTAATAAAAAAAAGGGGGGGGGTGACTACTGCTGGAGACTCCAAGCACTGAGACTTGATGTATCAAAAAGCTTTGTCACCAGTCACAACATGCTCATGAGGGACTAGGACAAAGATGAGGCTGAGTATGTGACCTTTTCAAGACTTCAAGGAGCCACACTAAAGTTTAGAAAGAAAATACACAGGAAGAGAGAAAGCCGTCAAAGCTCATTTTATAACTGTGTTTAGAGGGAAGTTCTGGGTGTGCTTGGTGGCCCAGAAAATGTTTTAAGAGTAGGTAGATCATTAACCTATTGTTTCATGGGTACTCCTTGTTAAAGAAGCTCTAAGCCTGGGTTTAAAACAGACTGTCATTGACATTTGAAGACTTACAATGTGACTATTTTACTAAAGCAGGATATTGCTGAGAAAACTGCAGCACCAAAAGAGGGTACAACGCACATTATATTGGAAAATTGCCATGTGTTGTTTCAGTTCATTGAGAATCTGGTGCTGAAAACAAGGTTGCCACTCCCTCTGGGTTCCAGAGCCAAACAAAAGTGTCCCCAAGTGTCCTAAAACCGAGTTAAGGGCTGCTCCTACCTACACTGTGACAGGAAGGGAAGAGAACAGCAGACGAACACAAGAGTAATGATAGTGGGTTCCTGAGAACAGCTAGAAGATAAACTATTTTG
Source organism: Mus musculus (assembly GCF_000001635.26). Classification (NCBI taxonomy): domain Eukaryota; kingdom Metazoa; phylum Chordata; class Mammalia; order Rodentia; family Muridae; genus Mus; species Mus musculus. The sequence goes on along the minus strand of NC_000072.6, from coordinate 8,860,468 downwards.
AATAGCATTACGTTTCTTTTTCCCATGATATGGAAATGCCTGAGGTGAGAATGGAGAGATCAAAACTCAGCCACAAGAAGCTCATGTATGGAAAGAAAACTCAATTGGGAACCCTGGTCTCTCCCTCCCTCTCCCCCTCTCCCCCTCTCCCCCTCTCCCCCTCTCCCCTCCCCCTCTCCCTCTCCCTCTCCCTCCCCCTCACCTCTCCCTCACCTCTCCCTCTCCCTCTCTCCTCTCCCCTCTCCCTCTCCCCTCTCCCTCTCCCCTCTCCCCTCTTTCCTCTCCCCTCTCCCTCTCCCCTCTCCCTCTCTCCCTCTCTCCTCTTCTCCTCCCCCCTCCCTCCCCCTTTCCCTCTCCCTCCCCCCCCCCGCCCCTCTCTCAGGTTACTCCAGTCTTCTCAGTTGAAAGCTGTAAACTCCTGACTTGATCATGTCTTTCTATCTGCTGCTCTGCCTGTCTGCTACTTGCTATTTATTCTTTTACTTTTTCTTGACATACACTTAATAAAATCCACTCATTCAAAGCTGAAAGGAGAACTGTCATAGAGGACTCTATGTACCATACAGAACAGAGGACATATTCTCCACCATCCACTTTAATATAGCTGAAGAGAGTAATAGAAAAGGAAGGACATCTTAGCAGGTATAGCATACTCCAGGAAAGTATAGCTGGTTAAAAAAAAAATTCTTCTTGGGGATTGAAACTAAGAACTAGTCAATAATCATTGACCTTGAGACTTTATCATGTCTGCTGTGTGATATTTCTTTGCCAAGTGTCTCCAATCATCTTCTTTCCAAACAGGAATGTGTACTATGCCTGTCAGAGCATAGCATGTGTCACCTGCATATCAAGAGAAGTGTGACTAGTGCAGCTCCAGTTCATAGTCCTTTAAGCAGAAGGACTTTCCCCAGGCTTGATACAGAAGCCCATGTAGACCAGACTTCTGGAAGCAGTGGATGCAGTACACATTAGGCTTCTTTCGTGAGGCTGAGTGGAGAGATCATGTGAATGAAGAAGTAATCAGTTGAAATCTGGTGATTAGATGGGCCGAGGCCTGCAGAAAATAGAAGTACCAGCCTAATATGGACACCTTTCTCCATATATCCAAATCCCTTTGTACTTATCAGAGAGGAATAATTCAACAGAATCAAGCCAGTAAAAGACAGACATGACAGGTGGTCTCCACATGTCCTGCTCTGGTGACCTAGATGGCCAGATTCTCCATGAGAGAGGAAAACCTTTTAATCATGAGAAATTCATTGGGATTCCAAAAATCACAGCATAGATGAGTAAAGATCAACTTCATATATTTTAAAATGCAAATTTCATTTTCATTCTTCCCACAAAATGTTTTAGTAAGGTCTATAATGAGCCTCACGGATTCTGGTACTCATGAATAAAAAATAATGGGTTCGGGAAGATCGCATCAATGTACACGCTAAACTGGGATATCTTATCCCTAGGCTAAGACCTGAATACTTTTGGCTTTATCTCATATAATGATGTAACAAACTTTCAGAGGTTTATTTCCTACTTGTACATAGGAATCTCTTGCAAATAATTTATCCTTAGTAAGGAAAGGTGTGCGCTTCCCAAAATTATAGCCCACAGGAAACATTAACCACAGAACTAAAGAGTGATCCAGAGGTGGTATATCTTAATTTAATTTTTGTCCTGACTGATTACATACACCCTGGAAAGATAAGGGTGTCAGGAAAACAAAATGTATTGATTTGCAATTTCTCTAGCTCTTCAGTAAGGCTGTGGCCTTCAGAAACAGATGTCAGCTCCCTTCTTCAGTGGGAAAACTGAGAGGTTTTGAGTGGACCAAGATTGTGCTTCGTTCTTTCATATTTAGGGTTTTTGTTTGTTTTATTTTACCTTTTTTTTTAAATAGTAGAAACTTGGTTACACTCTCCTAATTTCTCAGAAATTGGGGGTTGAGAAATCTTGCTACTCACTATCTACTATACATGTCAATTTCAGTATAAAAATTAATAATCTGAGGTCCAAAGAAATTAAGTAATTTGATTAATAGCTCATAGACAAAGTACCATAAATTATTTCTGACATGACTCAGAGCTATTTCTATAGCATGTACTATTCTTCCAAAAACACTCACAAGTCTAAGCCGATTTACTTATGCTTTATTTCCTTTCAATCACCATATTTGCTTAGAAGCCATTACGTCACCAAAAGTAACCAACAAATGGGTCCTTCCCTGAGGACCACTCTACTCTGCTTCTACCTTATACATTCTGTTCATGAATAGAAAAGCCTTCCTGGTAGTGAACTTTCATGGTCCAATTATTTTCCCTCCACGTGGCGGTCCCTATAGAACCCTATAGAACCCTATAGAACCAAGCTACACAGAAAGTTCAAGCAGAAAGCTCACCTGTCTATGGGAAAAGCGTTACTACACACAACTTTTAGTAATGTCAATCTTCTACTCACCTCCTCTATTTTGCAATGATGGCCACCATTCTACCTTCTTGAACTGTAGATTGTCCCCCTCAGGATCTACGTTGCAGGTCAAAAATAAGATGTTGCACGATATATTTTTCTACTTCAAAGACACAAAACCATTCTAACTGACAAGGCTTTGGAAGCAGAGCTATGTTTGTGTCTACCTGCATAAGAGACATAAGAAAAAGAAGCTATAACACTTTTTGGCAACACAGTTTCCATCCCAAGAAGTCACCTTGAACATCAGGAAGCGTCATTAGAAGAGAAGCACGGGTCGAGGTGACTTGTTACTTGAGATTTCCACTTCCCAAACAATGAGCTGAACAATGGGAAGCAAGGCTTCAGCTCTTAGGCTGCTTTCACAATTCACTGCCGTTTCTATGAACATCCCAGCACAGTTCACCTCATTAGCCATTATAGAGACTTCAATTCTTGAGTTAATCTGGTGTTCATCCAGCAGAATGAATATTAATATCATTCTAATGTAATTTTTAATTAAATATAGCGTCACCATCATTATACCCAAAAGATCTAAATAGAGTTTGAAAGAAAGACAGGCACTATCACAATCAAAATCAGCAACTTCTGTTCAAATGCCTTTCAAAAGGCTGATCACCTATGAAGTAATGAGAATAAATGGTGAGATAATGTAGGGCAGATCTAATTAAGATAACAAGCTATGATTATGGACATGATTTTTTTCAGGGTTAAAGCTCTTAGCAGAAGACAATCTATGGATATATTTTAACCATCCTCTCTGCTCTATTCGCCTATATTTGCTATGCTTCTTAAAAATGGAAATATTCATCAAATGTAATGGCCCTGAGACTGAGCAGCTATAGGATTTCAACTATTTTGCTATCACTGATGCATTTAATAGTTTGACAGACTCCCCTTTTTCTAATTTTGTACATTCAATTAAAATAGCATCTTTTCAAATCACACCGTACGAGGAGAAAGAGAGACATTAGGATCAACTTTCTTCCAGTACCTTGAAAAGTCTATTATGGAAGACATTTTGATTTAGCTAGAACAGATCTGAATGGATATTTCTGGAATGAGCTAACTAATTAGCCTGGCTCCAATAACAGTGGCAGGTGAGACAACCAGAGGAAAGGAGTAATTAAGCTTTGCAGGTATGCCTGGGTGCTGTCTCTGTTCACTCTCAGAAGTGGCAACTCAGAGCAAGAAAAGAAAAAAAAAAAAAAAAAAAAAAAAAAAAAAAACAGGAAACCATATATCTCCTTACCTCATCATAGCTAAAAACTCAAAAAAAAAAAAAAAGTATTCTCTGAGAAGTGAAGAACTAAAAAAGAGATCCTCAGAAGGCCCCACAGCTGCAATATTTGGCAAAGATTCAGGACTGGCCATCAAAAACTAAACTAAATCACTCACTAAATCTGATGAGAGGAAGCAACCATGCTCCAAGAGATGCTAACAGCTCTCCTCACATCCTGTGCCCACCAGCACTGGTCCTCAAGAGAAGTATTTTAATCTGATCAATGAAGCTGGATTGGAAGGAGATCCCAGACTCAAGAGTCATCTGCACCCTATATGATTTACAATCACATCAAGAAGCATCACACTGTGGGTCGGTTTGAGACCCTGGGGCAACGTCCGACAATTCCTAGCAAGGAAAGTGTGGCTCTGACACTGTGCCTGGCTGCAGCTACAGAACAGACAGGGCTTCATTAATTCTCCAGTCTCCAGGACCTTTCTGATAGCCTTCACTGAAGTCGAAAGACCATAAGAATCTTTGAAGTCACAGGACAGAACCAAAGGGCAGATCCCAGAAAATTAGAATTAATGCCTTTGAAAGTGCTTGAATTGTTGGCTCCATATTTCCTGGATTTTTACTGAATTTATTTTGCCTTCTTTTTTTCTATTATATATTGCTCACTTATCCCCCCCCCCCCTTTAACCAATGTCTATGTAGTATCTTGGGAAAATATTGCTAATAATTCAAACTTGCATTTGAAATACTATCTGAAACATCCCTGATCCCTCGTTTCCTTCACTCAGAAAACGGTCATCTTATAGCATGGATGTGAGAGCTAGATGAGGTGGTAAAATTTAAGCTTATTGAAAATTATAAGCCTCTAAGTAGTTGCCAGAAATGCTCTTCCAGTGTGTGTTCTATGTTAGACAAACCTAGAATGCAAAGCTACTGATGGCAAATCGGTAACCAGTAATCGCTTGGTACCTTCAGGAAGGACAGGTATTATTTTCATTTTTAGGGTTGTTTGAAATGCTGATTCCAGGGCTGGTGAGAGAAGCGAGATCTGGGAAGAACTGGAGCATGGGTACCCTGTCCTTCGAGACCTGGGATTTATGTCCATCAAACATGCCTCGATATCATGACGCATTCCTTTCTCTTTAGCACCCTTGCTCATCCTCGGTGTATCTATTTTCTTTCTTCTCTTCCCTAGGAACTGAGTAAGAGAGTAAAGGAGTATTGTGAGTTTTATAACCAAAGAGATCTAATTCTACAACTTACCAAGTGAATCCAGGCCTTTAAGTTAAAGGCTCATTTGTGACTTTTCAGCAAAGCGTCCTTCCATCTTAGCTCCATACTTTCATATACCTATCTGGTGACCGTGCCACCAGGCAGAGAACCTGGCAAGGTCAAGCAGATTAAGGAACCCTGGCAATTCTCACAATTGAGAAAGTTAGGGTTTAAATCTACAGCCGACTAGGTTCCTGTCTTGTAACACGTGACTGTGACACCCCACTAAGAGGACCGTGACAACTGGTCACCCAGTACAGAGCCTAGAGTTCTCCATGTTACTGAGATATCTAGATAGGCCCCAAGGGTTTAGCCAATAAGCTTCCCTTCCCAGGCAACCCCTCCTGAAAATGATATTAATCTCTGGTTCACCTTGAGTAAGTTGTATACATCCTTTCCACTGTACATAGACAGTTTGGATAAGAAAGGACTGTCTCCTTCATCAAGTACCACTTGGGGGACAAAGGAGCTTTCATCATACAGAGCTGGGCCAAATCCCCTTCAGAAGGTCTCTCCACAATCCTGGCACTCACCTCAACCTAATATGAATTCCCCCACGTCCCCAGGCTCCTCTCAGGCCCCCAGGTCCCCCATTCTCAATTCTTCAAGGTTCCCAGTGGTATCTGGGTGCCCAGGAGTTTGAGAGCCACAGCCTTCATCCCAGCCCCTACCATTTCTTACCCAGAGAAACAGGCTGCAACCCCTCTCTTAGGCTGCATTTAGTGTTCCCTGAGCAGCGTGGCAGTGTCACATGAACCAGGTACCCAAACAGGGTGAAAGGAACATAGCTTAGCACCTCTGTCCCCCTCCTCCACCTTCTGACACTCCCGCAGTGAGGCAGAAACACAGAACCACATATACCAATAAAGATAGGCTGCATTTCATCAAATTTTCCCAGCATTGTAAACCACTTCCAGGTCTCTGTGTGCTTAGAGTCCACACCACATGTACTCCCCTCCCTGCCTGTCCTCTCTCTGGGCTATCCTTGTTTCTTCCCATCTCCCATCTCTACTTACTCCTTTCTACAAATCTCTTCTGTAGTGTCCAAAACTATAGTGTGCACACAATTGTTTACTAATACATTTCACTTCCTAACTGGCCGTGGCACTGTGAAGACAAGAATAATGCCTTTGCCTTGGTCATCTCTGTATCCTCAGAGCTGTGGAACATCATTGCTATCAACCATGGTAGACCCTCTTGCACCACCCTTCTCTCTTACAACCACATGTATTAATGCATCCTTTAGACAAACTCAGGAGACTTGGTGGCGAGAGAAATTCTACTTTGATTCTCTAATTTTACTTTGTCCAGCTCTACTTAAAGAAGCCAGAGATTATTGGAAGGCAGTGTGGAAAAGGAGAAATACTAGTTACTTGGTGTATGTTTAAAATTAAGATTTATAATCTTAAATAGTGTCGATACATACGCATGTCTTTAGGTTGTTGTTCAGTTCCTTATATTCCTTCCACGGCTGTTCTCAGCCCTTAAAAATCCAACCCTTGTGTTCTTTACTTCGTAACCTTCGTTCTCATACAACCAATTTAATCATGTCTTAAGGAAACAGCCTTTTTCTATATAATGCAATGGCTGGAAACTTGAACATGTGATTTCAATTAAAATGACTACTATGCCAACCGCCTCAAGCTCTCCCAATAGAGCACAACAGTAATACCTGTCATGCTTTGACAATTGCATGCTGTGTTATTCCAGAGAATCTATAATTTGATATTTTTACTACTATTTTGTGCCATATTCACATTTCTTTGGTGCTTTGATCTCAAGGTTACGTGTTAGGGCTTCTGATATGCTCACATCTAAGGCCCTTCAGTTAAAAACCTTGTCTCTTTTCCTTCTCTGGCATTTGTTCAGCCTTCTGTGCTGACAACTTTTATTTGGAAATATTTTGCAAGGAATAGCAGCAAACAAAAAGTACATGCAGGATTTAGCCAATGTTTATTGAAATTGCAAACCAACAGCATAAAATAGCATATTTTATAGCATGGGACTAGAAAATACGTTATTTTTAAGCTAAAAAAAAATCGTCTCTCTTTTACACGAGGCAGGAATATAAATGCATTGTTTCTCCAGGCTGCCTTATAGGTATTCACCACCACATAAAGCAGAGGGATTGTCTTGAGCAATAGAGTGTAGGATACAAAATTTTTCACTTAAGGTTTTGCCCATTTAATTAAATTAGCTTCTGGGGTGGGTGTGGGTGCGGGAGGCCCTTTCACCAGCACTGGCTTTTGTTTTACCTGGGACTGCTATGTTCCTTACCATTATTTTACTTATTTCCATAATAACTTTTATTAAAAATTGTTCTTATAACCAAAATCAAGGTTTTTACTCTGAATACACTGTATAACATATTGATAACTGCTTATTAAATATGCGTTTCTAATATTTTAAATCAAGAACAGATTTAAATGAGTCAAACAGTCAAATGTGTCCTCGCAAGAGGACAGTCTTCAGTTTGACTTCACTTGAAGAATTACTAGGTATACGATCCACATAGGTTTGTAATGTGGGATTAGTACTATCCTAAAGCAGACTGTTTATAACTTGATAGCAGTTGTTTGTTGACATTTTCATTCAAACTGTAGCCCACAATAGCAGGGCAAAGCACCATTTCTTAGAAAATGCAACTTTAGTTCCTTTTCAATGTTTCTCTAATAAATGATGGATAGACAAAGCCCTACACTATTGAAAAGCAAGGAAGACCTGCTCTGCAGCACCGAAGTGTCCCTGCATAAATGAAAAGAAACGGAGGCTGGAACTAGGGACTCCCGAGAGGCTCAGCCATCATCCTATGAAAGTTGAAATTGATTGCTCACCCTTCAGCTCTGCAAGCAGTGAAAAATGGATTTTGTCTTTCATCTTTTTCTGTAGTAACTGTGTGTAAGGAGTGATGCTTCCCAATAGAATCCAGGTTTGGGAGCTTTTGTTGCTGTTTTGGTTTAAGTTTGGTTTGGTTTGGTTTTTAATGGTGAGAAAGCAGAGGGCAGGGAGAAGAGAAACATTTAAAGACAGCTCAGCAAATCCATGACAAGTTTTTTACCACAGGTCTTACAGTGTTTTCAGATGGAATGCCACCAGAATTACAGACAGAAAGGACATCCCAGAATTATACTAAATAACACCTTGATCTAGATCTATACAAAATACAGGTATTTATGTTAACCGGACCATTTTTAGATTTGACTTAGCAGGTCCTAGTCCAGAAACATAAAATGTCTTCCAGACTGTGACAGTATCTACTTGTCTGAACCATCAACTTAGACTCTAACCCATCATTGATATCTATGATACTGCAGTATCACCTTAGGTTCTTATCAATAACTGAGACCTATTGTCTTAGTCAGAGTTTCTATTCCTGCACAAACTTCATGACCAAGAAACAAGTTGAGGAGGAAAGGGTTTATTCGGCTTACACTTCCATGCTGCTATTCATCACCAACGAAGTCAGGGCTGGAACTCAAGCAGGTCAGGAAGCAGGAGCTGATGCAGAGGCCATGGAGGGATGTTCCTTACTGGCTTGCTTCCTCTGGCTTGCTCAGCCTGCTCTCTTATAGAACCAAGATTACCAGCCAAGAGATGGTCCCACCCACAAGGGGCCTTTCCCCCCTTGATCACTAATTGAGGAAATGCCTTACAGTTGGATCTCATGGAGACATTTCCTCAACTGAAGCTCCTTTTTCTGTGATAACTCCAGCTGTGTCAAGTTGACACAAAACTAGCCAGTACACCTATGTACTACTGCAGTATCAGACTCTGATTCATAACTGATTTCTATGTATGACTGCAGTTTTAGGTCTTGAAAATTACAGTGGTTGCTATTTCTTGAGGGAAGAGATGGTAATAATAAATAAATTGTGTTAACTACAAAATGTAGTGGATCTCATTTAGTGTAAATATGAGTTTTCCTGCACACACAGGAGTTTTTGTTTTGTTTTGTTTTGTTTTGTTTTTTATTCTCATTGCCAGAACAAACAGTTCTAGAATTTAGGCTTTGTCCATAAGCAATTGCAAACAGAATTTTCAGAACACAGAAAAAAGGGAAAAAAAAAAAGCAATGATCATTTTGACCTGACTTGCCAGATACTTTTACTCACATGTCATGTCTCTTCTCCAAACCAACCAAATGGAAGAGTATAATCCTGAGGCCTCACATCTTTTTTTCTCCCAAAGCTGCCTTGGGATTGGTCAGGGAGCTCTAGGTCTGCACTAGCAGATGACACAGTTGACACTGATCTTTCTGCTGAACACAAATCGAGAAATGTAGGATGAATTGTCATTTTTCGGTATTCCAAATGCCTTAAGAATCTCAAAAGCTGGATATATGCCCAGGAGAGGTATTGCGGGATCCTCCGGTAGTACTATGTCCAAATTTCTGAGGAACAGCCAGACTGATTTCCAGAGTGGTTGTACAAGCTTGCAATCCAACCAACAATGGAGGAGTGTTCCTCTTTCTCCACATCCTCGCCAGCATCTGCTGTCACCTGAATTTTTGATCTTAGCCATTCTGACTGGTGTGAGATGGAATCTCAGGTTGTTTTGATTTGCATTTCCCTGATGATTAAGGAAGCTGAACATTTTTTTCAGGTGCTTCTTAGCCATTTGGTATTCCTCAGGTGAGAATTCTTTGTTTAGCTCTGATCCCCATTTTTTAATGGGGTTATTTGATTTTCTGGAGTCCACCTTCTTGAGTTCTTTATATAGATTGGATATTAGGCCCCTATCTGATTTAGGATAGGTAAAGATCCTTTCCCAATCTGTTGATGCCCTTTTTGTCTTATTGACGGTGTCTTTTGCCTTACAGAAGCTTTGCAGTTTCATGAGGTCCCATTTGTCGATTCTCGATCTTACAGCACAAGCCATTGCTGTTCTATTCAGGAATTTTTCCCCTGTGCCCATATCTTCGAGGCTTTTCCCTACTTTCTCCTCTATAAGTTTCAGTGTCTCTGGTTTTATGTGGAGATCCTTAATCCACTTAGATTTGACCTTAGTACAAGGAGATAGTGCTGGATCAATTTGCATTCTTCTACAGTTGTGCCAGCACCATTTGTTGAAAATGCTGTCTTTTTTCCACTGGATGGTTTTTGGTCCCTTGTCAAAGATCAAGTGACCATAGGTGTGTGGGTTCATTTCTGGGTCTTCAATTCTATTCCATTGGTCTACTTGTCTGTCGCTATACCAGTACCATGCAGTTTTTATCACAATTGGTCTGTAGTAAAGCTTTAGGTCAGGCATGGTGATTCCACCAGAGGTTCTTTTATCCTTGAGAAGAGTTTTTGCTATCCTAGGTTTTTTGTTGTTCCAGATGAATTTGCAGATTGCCCTTTCTAATTCGTTGAAGAATTGAGTTGGAATTTTGATGGGGATTGCATTGAATCTGTAAATTGCTTTTGTCAAGATAGCCATTTTTACTATATTGATCTTGCCAATCCATGAGTATGGGAGAACTTTCCATCTTCTGAGATCTTCTTTAATTTCTTTCTTCAGAGATTTGAAGTTTCTATCATACAGATCTTTCACTTCCTTAGTTAGAGTCACACCAAGGTATTTTATATTATTTGTGACTATTGAGAAGGGAGTTGTTTCCCTAATTTCTTTCTCAGCCTGTTTATCCTTTGTGTACAGAAAGGCCATTGACCTGTTTGAGTTAATTTTATATCCAGCTACTTCATTGAAGCTGTTTATCAGGCTTAGGAGTTCTCTGGTGGATACCTCTCCTGGGGATATATCCAGAAGATGTTCCAACCGGCAAGAAGGACACATGCTCCACTATGTTCATAGCAGCCTTATTTATAATAGCCAGAAGCTTGAAAGAACCCAGATGCCCCTTAACAGAGGAATGGATACAGAAAATGTGGTACATTTACACAATGGAGTACTATTCAGCTATTAAAAAGAATGAATTTATGAAATTCCTAGCCAAATGGATGGACCTGGAGGGCATCATCCTGAGCGAGGTAACCCAATCACAGAACTCACACAATATGTACTCACTGATAAGTGGATATTAGCCCAGAAACTTAGAATACCCAAGATATAAGATACAATTTGCTAAACACATGAAACTCAAGAAGAACGAAGACCAAAGTGTGGACACTTTGCCCCTTTTTAGAATTGGGAACAAAACACCCATGGAAGGAGTTACAGAGACAAAGTTTGGAGCTGAGACGAAGGATGGACCATCAAGAGACTACCATATCCGGTGATCCATCCCATAATCAGCTTCCAAAGGCTTACACCATTGCATACACTCACAAGATTTTGCTGAAAGAACCCAGATATAGCTGTCTCTTGTGAGACTATGCCGGGGCCTAGCAAACACAGAAGTGGTTGCTCACAGTCAGATATTGGATGGATCACAGGACCCCCAATGGAGGAGCTAGAGAAAGTACCCAAGGAGCTAAAGGGGTCTGCAACCCTATAGGTGGAACAAAAATATGAACTAACCAGTACCCCCTGGAACTCGTGTCTCTAGCTGAATATGAATCAGAAGATGGTCTGGTAGGCCATCATTGGGAAGAGAGGCCCATTGGTCCTGCAAACTTTATATGACTCAGTACAGGGGCCTAGAAGTGGGAGTGGGTAGGTGGGGGAGTGGGTGGGGGAGCGTGTGGCGGACTTTTGGGATAGCATTGGAAACGTAAATGAAATAAATACTAAAAATAAAAAAATTTAAAAATTAAAAAAAAAAAGAATCTCAAAAGCTAACTGGAACATGAGGCTGAAACAGAAAGATCCTTAGAGAGAGAGTGGGCTGGTTTCCCCTGCTGACCTGTTTTGTTCTTAGTTGGTCATTTCTTTTGGTTTTTGAGATAAGGACTTATGTATCTGTTAGACTCTGAGCTTCTAAAGCCAAAGATAGCCTTGAATACCTGATTCTTCTGCCTCTACTTCTCAAGTACTACAATTTCAGGCACGTGCTAACCTTTTTTATTGGAAGGGCCGGTTGAAGAGCTACACTGCAAAAATAGGAACACTGGGGAGCTAAGGAAACAAAAGGAGACTCTCAGCTTGCCAAGGTTGGTAACTTGGCTGTGACTAGAAAAGTCTCTGCCCTTAAAATATGGAGCTACTAGAAGCAGCAAAACTTTGCTCCCAACTCACCAGTGCAATCCTATTCTTGGGGATGCTTTCTTTCTTGTAATAGACTGTCCATTTTCAAGAAAGACTTCCTTACACAAAGTGATGAAAATAACATTGCTGAAATAAAGATGTCAATACACCCAAGTATTTATCATAACAATTATTCCTAAACTCAGTTAAATTTTGTTTTTAATGTAATCACAATCAAATTTCCAGCAGTCTCCTCTCTTTCTCTTAATATCTCTCCCTCCCCCTCTCCCTCCCCATTTCCCTCTCCCTCTTTTGAAGTGGAAACTTCTAGTTTCTTTGGAAAGTCAGTTATGTCAAATGATATTTTGATGGGCACACAAGTGGAAGGATGTTTTGATATAGCAAACACATGAAAGGACCCATGATGAAGGAGTATAACTATTACACACAGACAGTGGAAAAGGAACATTGAACATTGGTTTGGTTTGTTCTGTCTCACTATTCTTCACTAACACACATGTATTGGTTCACTTTACATAGTGTTGAATCACTTGTAGTAACACCGCCATTGAGAGAAACTCACCAAGAACCAGTCCTGCGGTTCCTGAGGTACCTACCCCGACTTAACCTCAGGCCAGTTGGTGAGCATTGACATTTCTTCAGGATTGAACTATATTGCTGCTGGTTCATGCCTGGTGTCTGACTGCCTAGAGGACTGGTCTCAGCTGCTTGGTGACCTTTGTATTTGATGTTTGCTATGGGACTGAACTACGAAAAAGACTATTGAGCTCCGCACAAAGAACTATTGATGAACCGGTCTACTTCCCCATGTCCTAATAAATTTCCTTTTCCACTACCTTTGCTGGGTAGTGGGCTAGGGAGAGGTTGAACCTTTATTATAAGTATGCTACAAAATATTTATATCTACACTGTCTCCTCCTTCTCTAGCTCTTGCCCTGGTTCTCTCACTCACTCAAAACAAAGTTAGACAACTTGCCTTATCAAGACTTATAATAAAGTTTAAAGAATTAAACCAAAGTGTTATTTATAAAACAATTGATAGACAGACCAAAAGAAGAAGAGAATCCAGAACTAATGAACCTATGCATACATGTATAGTCATTTGATTTATAATAAATATAAGGAAAGGTTGGCTGAATTTTTAAGTGGTGCTGAGTCATTTGGCTCTCCATTTGGAAAACAATGGAACTTGAAGTTACATTAGATTATACAAAAAATCAATTACACATGTATCACTGTTCTAAAAGTTAGAGGTAGAGCAATCACAAATCTCAGACATAACATAAAGGAACAACTTGGTGACCTTGCTAGGCAAAGATTAGTCCAGGGAGTGGACCTATTAGGAGGTGTGGCCCTATTGGAGTAGGTGTGTCACTGTGAGTGTGTGCTATAAGATCCTTATCCTAGATGTCTAAAAGCCAGTATTCTTCTAGAAGCCTACAGATAAAGATCTGAACTCTTAACTCCTCCTGCACCATGCCTTCTAGATGTTGCCATGTTCCCACCTTGATGATAATGGACTGAACCTCTGAACCTATAAGACAACCCCAATTAAATGTTGTCCTTAGAAGAGTTGCTTTGGTTGTGGTATCTGTTCATAGCACTAAAACCCTAACTAAGACGCTGTTTATCAAAAGTCACCACTTAACAGCACGGAAGAACAAAGCACAATAAGAGACAAGGAACCAGAATCTGGATTGTATTAAGAATGTCTGTAAATCAATACAAATGTGTCCTGGAAACTAGGCCAAAACTACAAGCTAAAAGCTTTAACAGAAAATATTTATTAGTATTAGTGAAAAGGGGTAGTTCATTTTGCTCCAATATTAATATCTAAGTCATAAGATCCACAGGAAAAGTATATTAGTGGCATACTGATAGTTGTTTATATAAATGATAAGCAAGAATCTAAATCATAATAACTTGTATACAATGCAATGTAACTAAACTTTATTGCATTCATCCTATTCAACTCTCAGCATCCTTATCTATAACAACTTTTCAACATTGCTTCTTGAACACAGATTAATCTTACAACCAAAGGAGCACATGGAACACAGAACAGAAGAGTAAGCTAAACCTGAGATCTCTTTGGAAGAGGAGGCAATGGTGTGCTTGTAACAAACTAAAGAGCCACAGAGACATGACTTCATCCCTCTTGTTCATATGTACTTACAAAACAATTTGTATTCAAACAAATATGGCCCACAATTAGAATTTGTCTCCTGTAACATTCATTGACCAAGAACAATTGGGTCAAGAATGTTGATAAGTGAATCTGCTTAACCATCTGTGGTGATGTGAATAAAAATGGCTCCAGTAGGGTCATACATTTCAATTCTTGTCACTAGGGAGTAACACTACTTGAAAGGGACTAGGGGGCATGGCCTTGTTGGAGTAGGTATACCTTTGTTGGTGGAAATATGTCATTGGTGTGGGTCAATGTTTCTCTCTGTCTTCTGCCAGTGACTCCATATGTAGAACTCCCAATGACTTCTTCATGACTATGCCTGCTGGCACACTGCCATGTTTCCTGCCATGATGATAATGGACTAAACCTCTGAAACTGTAAGCAAGCCCTAGTAAAATGCTTTCTTTTATAAGAGTTGCCATGGTCATGGTATCTCTTCACAGTAATAGAACACTGGCACTGTATCAAAATACCCCTTTACACAGAATACTTCTTGTCTTGTTTAGAGTAGGAAAAGTCACTCTGTTTAATATCATACAATTGTCTTGACCGTGGAGTATAAAACGTAGAGAATATTAGTAAAACCAAATTTCTGATGGAACAGTCTAAAAACTGGACAAGATATTACCACAGCAAACAACACAAATGAATCTTAAAGATATTTTACTGAGAAAATGTCAGTTTTTAAGTACACACTGTAGACTTCCATTCATATACAATTCAAAACCATGTAAAACCTATCTGGGGTATCAATAGTCAGTCAGTTAGACAGACAGACAGACAGGTCTATATCAAATAGCATGTGCCTTAGGGAGGATGTCATTCAGGAAAACCTAAAGCCTCAACTTCAGATATGAAAGAGTAGGAAATATGTGTCATTCATATTTTTGCTGGGATTGGTATTCCCCAAGGTAAAAGTCACCAATTCACCAATTTCTGTGACATACTTATTTCTGAAATTCTAATTAAAAAGTGCATTGTTAAAAGAATATGATAATTAAATATCTAAGAGTTAGCTCGCAAATTACAACAAAGGTCACAGAGTTAGACGATGCCTGATTCAAATCCTGACTCTATCTGTTTATAGCTGTCTGACCTCAGTCTATTCAACTTCTTTACATCCCAGTTTCCTAAAATGTAGAACAAAAATTATATTAGCCATTCATGCAGAGTAGTAAGAATCATGTATATGAAAGGACTTGGTGGTATAAGGTTCTTTTTGTTTGAGACAGAGATACATGTAGGCCATGCTGGAGAACATACCTAATCCAGGCAGAGGTGCCTTAGTCTTGCCTGCAGGGGAACTACATCTTACATTACTGCATATTGTTTGTCTTTTTATTTTTTCTTATCTGGAAGATGAAAAGAAGACTGTTACCTACCCTGTTCCAAGCTCTAGAAAGGAAGCCCACATGGTCCAGCCTCATCAGCAGGCTTTTTTACCCACTAAGTTTTAGAATGTTCCAATATATGACACCAGCAGAGTTGAGTAAGATGAGTGTGTTTATCCCTCTGCCTCCCCTAAGGGGTAGGGTCTACCAGCTTATCAAAGATCTCAGCAACACTTAGTACACAGTTTTATTATGCTTAGGTCCTGGTGATTTCCTGGCCTCCGCTGTGGGAAGCCACATACGCCATTACAAGGTGGCGTCTTTCTTGCAGGCGAGTCAGGCGCTCACACTCAGCTAAGACTTTGGAGCACTAACACCATCTATCATCCACTTTCTACCACCTTTGTCCAGTTATTTCCCTCTACAATGCCCACATAGCAACAACATTCTTCAAATTGCTCAATATGAGCTGGCTGTTTCCTGCCAGCCCTCTGGGTGATACAAATGTTTTATTTATGATCTTATAATTTTAATATTTATGATACTGATGGTGTGCTTCCTTGTTTCCTTGAGCAAATGAGTGTCATATGATAACGTGTTCTTGTAATGATTCAGGGTCATCAGAAGGACTCTCGGAGATAACGTAGTTGTTTATCTGCTTCTTCCATCTACTGTCCTTTTGTGCTTTACAGACCTTGCCTCATCTAATCTTTCATTTACATTCACATATGTATATACACCGTGGCAGTGGGCTGGGGTGGGGGGACGGGATAACAATTAAAACTGACCAGTAGTCCATTGTATAAAGTCAAGGAAGCATAGCTGTTGTGTAATAAATAGAAATAATTCTATTTCTATGGTCTAAAGAGATGGCTTCATAGGCAAAGTGCTTGTCACAGAAGGGTGAGAACTTGAGTTCAAATCTCCAGTGTCTATGTGTCCACATGCTCATATGCGTGTATGTGTATGAGGGCAGAGACAGGAAATTTTTGTAGTTAATTGTCCAGTTAGCCTATACAAAATACCAAGGTTGGATGCGAACTCCTATCTGGAAAACTGAGGAGAAGAATAGAGAAAGACATGCGCCATAAATCTCTGGTCTCTGCATGTACATATATGTGCAAGTATATGTATGCATACATAATCACACACATATCCCACACATACATTTATACACACAAAGAAAAGAGACCTGGTAACAGGCACAACAAACACAAATGAGATGATTCCTAAACACAGCAACAGAAAGAACTAAGGTCCTGCAGAAGATACCAAGTGTGTGAGGACCATCCACAGGCTACTTCGGCTGGGACATGGGAAGAGTCAAAAAAAAAAAAATGGATTAGAAAGATAAGGCAGGGATTTTGAAGTCCTGGGGCTTGTTTACCCTGGATGTTGCTAAAAAACTGCTGGAGGTTTCAGTGATAAAAATATTATCTAACTTCCCTTTAGTAGGATTTTCCTGAATGATGTAGTAGAAATAAATTGAAAGCCAGACACTGAGGCAGGGAAAACAGTCAAGAGGAAGTTCTACTTTTCCTAGATCTGTTGGTGGCTTGGTCTGTTCAGAGGCATAGGAGAAAGTGTGGATTCCGAGCATGTTTTAAAAGTAAAATTATCAAGACCAACAGAGCGGTTCCTTATGAAATGTCCCTGTTTCTTCTATTATCTTTATAGTGCTTTTTGCTTTCTGTTGTACCAAATATTTTTCAATGTTTTCTCACTCTCTCTCATAACTAAAAAGCCCCATGAAAGTAGAGATGTTTGTGCCCAGTACCTATCAGGCATTCAATAAGTGGTTGTTAGCTGGGTTAATTTATCTGAAGTATTATTATGTTTTTTTAACCTTGTCGCATCCTCTACCATTGTAGACACTATTTATTGGAGATTTGATCTCATCACTACCATGAGTCATTTCAGCAAACTCACTTTAAATTGATCTACACTGTTTAGAAAGTGCCATATAAATTATCTACACAGGGTGGCTGCCCTGCTCTGCTAACTGGTATAAACAAACAGCTTCGGTTGTGTAAGACATGGCATTAGGTCATGGCTGAGTTCTAATTAACTTGATTTAATTAGCATGGATATCGGGGACATGCATTTACAAGGGCAGACCATATAACGATCACTCTTGTGCTGATGTAATGTTGTACCTGGGTTCTGTTTTGAGTGTACGAGCCACTGGTGAAGCTGCTTTGACAGAGCCGTTGTTATGCCAAGAACAAGATAATGTGGCCAGTTCAGGCAGGTGACCTTAAAGCAGCAACACTGGCACAAAAAATGTCCAGTTCTATCTTCAGTCTTCGGTCACATAATAACCTTTATTTTTTTTTCCTTTGAAATTCACGTGACAGGAGATAGACCATGAGATGGGTCAGAAATGAGCTGAGGGCGGGAATGACATCTCCCTACTGTAGTGACTGTGAACCCATCTGCCCTTGAGAGTAGCCCTGTGGTTGGAGAACAGACTGCAGTAGCCGTTCACCTGTCCACCTAGTGTTCTCATGGGTTCCAGGCAGGGGAGGGAAGACCACCAATGTCCTCTCTCCTGGGGCCTCCCGTTTGATTCTCTATTCCTAAGAAGGGTGAAATGGCCAACTGGCGTGGGACCCTGAAATTTTCAAAGTATGGAACACAAATTACTCCTGTCAAAAGATAGCATTACTCTGAGTTTATTAAACCATCTAGTTGCCTTTTATTTGCAATTTATGAATTGGAATAGCAGTGACTCTGGTTCTTAGAAGCAGTTCTTCTCTGGGCTGGAGAGAGAGAGAGGACTGGATTCTCCAATTATAGAAGGGCCTAGGACAACAGAAACCCAGACAAATGGACTGGGAATCGCTGTTAGGCTACTTCATGTTGCTCTCCTCAAAAGAGGAGTTTCCTTACATTGGCTACAATTTGTCTGCTTGAGGATTCCGCTATTCTCTCTATTCCCTTCCCCTCCATGGTAGGGTTGTGTCTCTCACTGACCATGACTGATTTGTGGAGGTGGGCCGAGGACAAGGAGAGTTTGACTGTACTTAATCCCTCTTCGCATGTGCTGGTGCCAGTGCTGGCAGGAGAGGGGTGGGGGGAGGTGAAGGCTATAGGGAAGCACCAAGACACCAACCCCAGAGGTGGTGCCATCTGAGATGTGGGAAAGCCGGAGCTGGCTCTGGGGTCCCCGGGCCTGCAATGAGGCCTGACCATGGGGTTCTCAGACTCTGGAAATCCAGGTGCTGGGAGTAACAGAAGAGCAGAGAAGGAAGTTGGGGGCCTGAGGGCTGCCTCTAGTCCAGGGCAAGGGGGCCTGGGGGAGCTCTGACTAGTCCCAGCAGGGAGAGTCCTTGACTTGATAGTGGCAGACTTGGTGACGGTTGTGCCTGGGAGTACAGAGAGGCCTTCTAAGGGAGACTAGGCTATGGCTCTATAGGTTAAGGTCTTCTTCATGGCTCCTCATAGAGGATCTCAATGAAAAGAGGCAGTCCTTGGTTCCAAACAGTTTACTATTGTCATGACAGAAAATGGGTGATTAAACTATAGCCACCTCAGGGTGGTTCTGAGATTAAATACTTTTTGCTGGGAGGAATGTCTGAGAAGGGAAGCTTATTGGTTAAGTCCTCTGGGTCTCATTAGCATGGAAAACTCTGTTTTGAGCTTACATGACTGTGATCAAGTCTCTTCTTACTGTCTTGGTCTGAGATGTTAGGGATGCCTCATCTACATATGGAAGGGCCACAAATCTATGGGGTCTGCGGCTACAACAAAAGCCTGGTTCTGGGAGTAAGAAAAGCTCCTACCATTCTTTCAGGATCTCTGGGGCTTCAAGCCTTTAGCTGGCCCTTCCAGACTTCCTCTCATGATCCACGACTCTGCACTCCACCCCTTTTCCTTCTTTGCCTTCATTTCCCTGACTTCGCTGACAACTCACAGATACACTGACTGACTTTATTATATTTGACCTCACAGAACTCATATATAATGCAGTTTGTGTACACATGTGAAGAGAATAAATGCTTGTATTTGTATTCTATTGCTACATAATAAAATACAGCAGTCTACAAACATTGCCGGTTGATCACTAAGCTGATCCCCTGTAAAAAGATTACAATCAAGGTGTTAGGTAGCTCTGTTCTTTCTGGAGCTCAGAATCCTCTGCCAAGTTCACTTGGTGGGTAGCATTTAGAGCCATGTGACCCTCTCCAAAGCCTGGTCATGCTTTGGGAGTTTGCTATCTTAAGATAAGCATAGCTCGAAGTTAGTGACACCATGCCTTTAATAGCAGCATTCAAGAGGTAGAGGCAGGTGGGTCTCTGTGAGTTTGAGGGCAGCCTGATCTACTTAGCAAGTGCTAGGATAGCCAGGGCTACACAGAGAAATGCTGTCTTGAAATAGAAAGAAAGAAAGAGAGAGAGAGAGAGAGAGAGAGAGAGAGAGAGAGAGAGAGAGAGAGAAAGAAAGAAAGAAAGAAAGAAAGAAAGAAAGAAAGAAAGAAAGAAAGAAAGAAAGAAAGGAAGGAAGGTGGGGGGGAGGGGAGGGGAGGGGAGGGAGAAAGACATACAAACAAAAGAAGTATAGAAAATAGCTCATCTCTGAAAAGAATCCAAGCTCACGCTTAACAGCTTTTACCTGATCAAGTCTGATCCATTTGTGAATGATGTCATGTAATACTATAGCAGAGCGTTGCCATACAAGTACCATCCTATCACATCTGGAAAATTAAGCATATGTTTGACCTACACTGAATTGAGGTCTATTATCAAAACACACTGGACAAAAGTAAGAAGAAACCCACTGGAAGGTACTTTATACTAAATACAACAGCACTTAAGATTTGCTTAAATTAACTGCATACTTTGTCACAAGTATAAACTGTCTCTGTTCTAAATAAAATCCAGCCATTATAACCATGAATAAAATGGAAACTCAAACTTTCCAGTAATTGACTAAGGATCAGAAATAGAAAACAGATTTTGTATTCTGACAGGCTTGTCAAAATATCCTATTTTGTATTACACATTGTTCTAGGTAACGCACTAACAAAGACCAGTTCCATGACTCAATAGGGGATGTCTAAGCTCAACATGTCATTTTTCTTAAAAGAAAAATTACCGACAAAACAACAACAAAAAAAAAAAACACGTGTACAAACTCATCTTGGAAGAATTAGAGACTCATTTCACTGTAAAACCGAAGTGTACTTAGTATAGGAGAGACATGTGATAGAAGATGCTTGCATTAGTCCATTGATAACCTAAAATGTCAGAAACCCTTTTGCATTTCAAAAAAGTGGATATGCAACTTTTGGCATATCTTGCCAAGGAGACATCTCCAACAAATGCCTGGCTACACAGGCCAGCAGAGTGCATTTACAGAACCAACCCACAGCACAGTCTTTAAGTGTTTTTGTTTGTTTGTTTGTTTGTTTTCCAGTGGTCTGTAATATGGAATTTTAACCATAAAGTATTGTGAAGAAGTCCCTTTCTGGTCATGGCTTCTTCAGGCTATAACACCTCTGTGTGTGGATGCCTGTTTCTTTACTTAGATTTGGGGTTTTTTCTACTATCATTTTATCAGACATGTTTCCTGTCCCTTTAATGTGTATCTTAGATCCTTTTTCTAGCCCTTGTTTTCAGAGGGTTGATTTCTTGACCATTTCCCAGGCTTCTTAAAAGTTGTAATCACGTTAGTTGATTTTTTGTTTGTTTGATTAATTGTTGATTTTGCTTCCTATCCCTGATGCTTTCTTTTCTTGATCTAATCTATTAATGATTCCTCCGATTTGAATTTTATTTGATTTCTTGAGTTTTTATTTCTAGCATTTCTGTTTGGCTTTATTTTTTTAAAAAAAATTAAATTTCCTTGCTATTCTAATCTGTGTTGCTATTTTTTATCCAGTCCCTGAATCGACTTCCCTGTGCTTGTCTCTATTCCCTTTTACTTGTTTATCATTCTGACAATTAAACATTTAAATTCTTTGGTAATCCAGCCACTTCAATGACTTTGAATTTGATTATTGAGGGTTGGGATCTTTTGGAGGAGCCATGTTGCTTCCTCGTGTTTCCTGTGATTCTATGTTCTGATCGTGATCTGTTGGGGAAAATCTCTCTTCCAGTTTAATTTGAGAGTCTTTTTGGTGAGCAGCCTTTTCTTGGTGTCTCAATTTCCAGTAACACTATGAAAGGAGAAAAGAACCTTCTCGCGGAAGAGTTCTTGCTTCTGCTAGTCCTTTGAGGTCTAGCCCCAGCTACACCTGAGAATGCAGGTTGTTTCGTCATTTTGGAAGCATAGCTTTGTCTCTGTCTCTGTCTGTCTCTCTGTGTGTCTCTCTCTGTCCCTATCTGTCTATATCTATAGATAAAAAGATATATATCTTTAGCAATCTTACCACCTATTTGTGAGTCTGACGCTCTTCTCATTCTCCCTTTCTTTGAACTATAACCCATCCTTTGCTATCTTAACTCCTTTCCTTCACTGCAAAAAGCAGAAGCAGCTTCTAATATACCATTTTATTCCAAATGTCTTCATTTTTGACAAACTGACCAAATGTGTCATGAATCAGGACATACATCCCTGAAAGGATGTAATTCTTAAGAATACAACCCAGCCTATTTCCCTGTTCTTTTTAAAATGTGTTTATTTTCTGTTTACTGTAGAAGAGTGTTTTGACTGCATGCGTGCCTTCACACCATGCCCATGCCATGAAGGTCAGAAGACCATATAGGATACCTTCAGACTGGAGTTACAGACAGTTGTAAGTTGCCATGTCGGTGATGGGAATTGAACCCAGGTGCTCTGAAAGAACAGCCTGTGCTCCTACCAACTGGGCCACCTCTGTAGACTTTCCTTGTTCTTTTTAAAAGTTATTGACTATCCCAAAGAATTTAAATTGCACCTATTACTAGGAACAACTTTTATAGTACATTTTAATGAATTTGGTAGTGACTGGAAATGTCACACTTCAGAATTCTTTAAATAACTCAGCAACCTAAAAGCATAAACAATCCATACTCTGAAATCTAATATCATGAGATTATACTACAGCTTGTACTATAATCAAGTAAATCTGAAATTACTTCAATCAAGCCTTACTGTTTATTTAAAGAGATGGAATTGCCCTATAGATATGATACATTTTCAGAAGGAATAAAATGCAAACAATTGTGATCTACACTGAAGTACACTTATAAGATTCATCTGGGATTTCCAACAGATATTTATGGAGTTCCCACTGGAGTTCAAGCAGTGCTCTCTCCTGGGGATATGACAGTAAGCCAATAAGCAATGCAGAAAGAGCATGCTTTAAGTTCTGACAACCAAAGTGAGGTCAGAATGACTGCATGGCAAGCCAAAAGAAGACCTTCAGATATTAGATTTTAGGAGGTAGCCATAGGCCAGTGTAACATAGAGCTTTAACCATTCTATGATGGGGGTAGTCTAGGTTCTAAGTGTAATGAGAAGCAATTGAAGTTTTAGTTACTATATATAAAAAAAACTCTTATATCATCCTGACTATGTAACTATGACAATCTTTAAATAATTTGAACGTGCAAAGTCACTGAATTATCCCACATAGCCTATGATGGAGGTAAGATTTCTCTTCTATTATACAAATAAGAAAACTGAGACCAAAGATATTTGTAGTATATCACAACACCATTTGCTTGTATATACTGTAACCAGAGTTGTAATATGGACTAACTAATTTATTTGATTTTGAAAATCACTTTGGCCACAGTGCAGAGTAAAATCATAAAATAATATTCCATGTCAGAGATGAAGGTGAGTTAGATCTGGGTGTCAATGCAAGGGGAAAATGGCTGGATTCCACATATATTAACAAGGTAGAGCCAAGAGGATAGTTAATGAACTGAAGAGGCAGAGCACCTAGAAACTGAGTGGATATGAAGAGAGACATGGACAAAGTAAGTGTGAGAGTTGACTATGAAATGGAAACTGGGAGGTCAGATCAACACTGAGACACATGATACATGTTTGCACAGGGGTATTAAGTAAGCAATAGGCAGATTGTTCTATGCAGATCCAGAATTCAGGAAAATGCTCTATCTACAGGTGCAGATTTAGTATTTGTCAGCTTACAGATGTTTTTAAAGTAATGAGTCATCTCAATGAATGGGATGACTGATAAGATGAGGAGATGATGAGAGATGAGAAGAAGACACCTAAGGAGTAAGCCACAGGCATGCAATTTACCCTTAATCTAGCAAGGGCCAAGCCTAGAAATCACAGCTAGCAAAGGGATGGTAAGAAAGTACTAGTGAAAGAATTTACAAAGTATTGGGAGCACCCAAGTCCAAGGGAAACCACTGCAAGAAGAATGTAGCACTTCAGAAAGGAGAGGTAGACTGCAGCCCAGACTTGACATTTGGATTTGTCAGGATTAAGGCAACCAACAGCTTTCATGAGACCAATCTAGATAAAATTCAGATTGGAGCAGAATTCAGAAATATTAGGTATGAATGGAGTAGTGACAAAAATGCCTGAAAATATTTACAAGAATCTCAGTGTGAAGTAAAGGAGAAAAATAAGCAAATCTGCATGAGGTCTTGAAAGCCAGGAAAATTCAGATAACATGTCTTTATGTTGATTGTAATGATTCAGTAGAAAAGGAATATTAATTATGCAAGATAGAAAGGTGATTTGATGTCTGTGGCCCACGTTAACTCCAAAGTCGGTGCAGATGTCCAGGGTCTGTGCTGTAGCCTGGGGTCATATTTATCTGAGTGACCTGCACCACCACCTGAGGCCATGGTGATGTTTGTGGTCCATGCTGCCCCGATGGCCTTGTCTGGCAGGTTCAAGGTTCTACAGCAGTCACAGAAACCCTGTGGAGGCTCACGAGCCTTGCTTCTGATGACTGTGAAGAGCACAGAGGCTAATTTTTCTGTGACATCATTAACTGCACAGGCACAGCTGAGAGGAAGAGACCTGGAAGGCTACTTTGACAACATCTACTCTCAACTCAACCCTTTCCTCCCTCAAAAAATGAACAGCTTAGGCAAGAAGCGACCAAAGATAACTCTTAAAACATGTCATCAGAATGCTGAAGATTAGCTCTCCACAACTGATGACTTCTGGCTCAGTTCTATTCAAGGTGCAGGCCGCTGAGAGTTTAACTATGCTCTAGTGAGTATATAGATAACACAAACTGGACTTGGGTTTTTTTCTTTCTTTCTTATTTTTATTTTTAACATTTTTTGAGGGGTGGGAGGGGGAGTCACAAAGCAGGGACAGAAATGGAAGGACTAGGAAGTGAATGTGATCAGGGTGCATGATGTGACATTCCCAGAGAATCAACAAAAATGTTATGTCAGAAAAACAACAAAACATGGAAAGGTAGAGTGCTCAGGGAAGAGGTAATAGAGTGAAAAGTCTACAAAAGAAGCAAAAGTTTCATAATGAGATCAGAAATAAGAAATCGCATATCAGTATTGTACATGAAGGTTGTTGATCCACTCCACTGCTGCTGCTGTTCTTGGTGATCATCCCATGATACTACTACCTTCAATATACTGGGGTCTTCTGCTACAACTGGCCTTCATCAACAGCCTCTCATAGGCTCTCTTCATGGTGCCAAGTCTCAACTCCTTTGCATGACCCCTTCAGTTCTGGGCCATCAACTGCAACTGAGGCTGCACCTTCACCAATGGCCTTCCAAGGCTTCTCACAGTGCCAAGCCTCAGCTACTCTCCATGACTCCTTCATGCCTTCAAAACCAGTACCACCTGGGTGACTCTTACACATTACCAAGTCCAGCTGCAGCATGTGGTACAACCTTGATTATCTCTGGAACACAGCTTCTTTGTGCTCTCAGAGAACATTTCCCAGAAGATTTCACCTCAGTGATGCTGGCCTCTTCTTAACCACCATTAATTTCTTAGCTCCAGCTAACCAGCATCAATTGTCCCAGTAGTTCCTTCTATTTTGGACTCCAAAGCCAGAGCTACATGTCCAAAGCTGCCCAGTTCTGATTCTTGCTGGGGCTGGAACACGGCCCCCTTGTTCTACATTATCACCAGCTTTATGTTTTCCAACTCTTTCACTGCCTAAGCTTGGCTGTCCTGAACTTGATCCATAGACTGACTTTGAACTCAGAGATCTGTGTGCCTGCCTCCTAAGCACTGGGATTAAAGGTGTGGTTGGTCCACCAAGTCTGGATTTAAGTTTTTCTTCACCTAGATCTTGCTATGTTTTAGGCTGGCCTTGAATTTAGAGACCTGCTTGTCTTTATCTCCTGGGATTAAAGGCTAGTACTACACCATGCCTGGACCTAAATTTAGCTGGGTAGGATCTTGCCCCAAGGTCACTACTCCCTTAATTCAAGTTAAGATCCTTGAACACAGAATTCACCTCCATTTCACCTCCTGGTGCCCCTTTAATACTTGAACCATTATATTTTATATTTTTCCTTTCTCAACTTGCTAGGCTTGTTTAAAATGCTCTTCATGAGATTTAACCAGAGAACAAAGTCTATGATGGGCCTTTCTGAGGCTTCCTTAGTCAATGTAACTAGTCTGAGTCTCTTCACCTTAGCCTCAGGCAAACTCTTTAGACAAGGGCAAAAAGTAGCCACATTCTTCACCAAAATAGCACAAAACAAAAACAAAAACAAAAAAACAGTCTCTAAGCCACATATCTAAATCCTCCACAGAAACCTCTTAGGCCAGGTCCTCACAATTCAAATCACTCTCAGTAGCAAAGTCTCCCATATTCCTACTAGGATAATCCATTAAGTCCCATTTAAAGCATTCCACTGCTTTCCAAATCCAAAGTTCCAAACTTCACATTCTTCTAAACAAAAGCATGATTAGGCCTATCACAGCAATATCCCACTCCTGGTACCAACTTCTGTCTTAGCTAGGGTTTTACTGCTGTGAACAGACACCATGACCAATGCAAGTCTTATAAAGGACAATATTTAATTGGGGCTGACTTACAGGTTCAGAGATTCAATCCATTATCATCAAGGTGGGAGGGAGCATGGCAGCATTCAGGCAGGTGTGATGCAGAAGGAGCTGAGAGTTCTACATCTGCATCTGAAGGCTGCTAGCAGAATACTAACTTCCAGGCAGCTAGGGTCTTACGCTCACACCCACAGTGACACACCTACTCCAAAAAGGCCATACCTCCTAATAGTGCCACTCCCTGGGCCAAGCATATACAAACCTTCATACCTACCAAAAAAAATTCCAACAAAGGAAAACAGTATGAGAGAAATCCTTGGATAGGATAAAGTTTTAAAACCCTGGTATAGATAGAACTCTATGGATGAGGTTAGAAAAGAAAGCAAAGGTCACAGAGACAGGAGTGTGTTGTAAGAGGCTGTGTTGTAGGAGGCTCTTAGAGGATCTTCAGCCCCACAGCCAGTAAGCAGCAATTCTAAACAATGTCTACATGGAAGGCAATAAGAGTTAACTCACACAATGTCCTTGATTAGGGACCAGCAGCTCTCTTACTGTCCCTTCTGCCCTTCCTGTGTGTCTAAATTCATCTTCCTCTTCCTACACAGAGGAAGGTGATTTGGGAACAATATTTTAGAAAGACGGGTATAACGATCAGTTTTACTTTGTGCCTAATATTTAAGAAAGAACCTACTGGTTATTCCAGCATGCCTGCTGACTTAAGTGTCTCTGACTCAGTGTAGAAATGAATAGATGATAGCAAAGCTAACTGCTGCTCTAAATAGCAAAGACTATAAATGATTCATGCAGAAAATGGTTAGTGTTCCCAGAGTAAATATTTCCCCACAGTCATTTATAAATAATTGAGACTTCTGTTTGAGCCACCTGTCTGCCTGTGTTCCTAAGGAAACTAAAGTGAATACAGAGCTGACTGTGACTGACTCCACTTCCTTCTTCAAAAGCCATGGTGAACAAAGATGAAGAGGTTTTCTACACATTCTCCCTCGCTGAATCATTTTTGTTGTTGTTGTTGTTGTTGTTGTTTTTGTTGTTTTTTTTTTTTTGTTGTTGTTTTTGGTCACAGATATTCCAGAAGCCATAAAAAGTGCTAAAAAAAAAAAAAAAAAAAAGAGTTGCTGAGGAGGGGCTGGACAATGTGCCTTCTGGAGGCATTGAGTGGGTTGTGAAAATGAATGCTACAGAGTCTAAGGATCCGGGTGGGTTCAGTGTGTGTGTGTG
This sequence comes from Mus musculus, assembly GCF_000001635.26. Lineage (NCBI taxonomy): Eukaryota > Metazoa > Chordata > Mammalia > Rodentia > Muridae > Mus > Mus musculus. Next base: position 8,832,739 of record NC_000072.6, on the reverse strand, counting down.
CGTGTGTTCATATGTGCCAGCATTCATATGTATGAATGTAGTCATACACATGGCATACAGTATATTCAGAGGTTAAAGGACAAACTTGGGTGTTATTCCTTACCTTGTTAGAAGCAAGGCTTCTTTGATTTTTTTTTTTTTCTGTACACATCAGGTTGGCTGAAGTGACTTTCTGGGGGCTCCCCTATCTCCCATCCTATTTCCTCATAGGAGCACTGGGACAACCGATGCCTGTGCTATGAGTCTAGCTTCTATTTAGGTTCTGGGGATTTGGACTCAGGTCTCTGTACCTTCTGAGTGAGCAGTTTTACTCATTGAGCCATTGTCCCAGCCAAGAAACTGAATTCAGTCCCTTACTGTGGTCCTTATTAGAGTCTTAGGAAAATTCTTGTACATACTAAGACCTGATTTTTTTTCATGTATGTTTGTATGTATGTATGTATGTTTGTAATATGTATGTATAATAGGGAAAAGCAGCAAATGGCCAATAATAATAATAATAATATTTTAAGTGACTTCATAAATTCCTGTGTGAAAAAAAAAGAGAAAAATAGGACATTATAGAAAAGACTGGGAATAATGGAATTCTGAGACAACAGTTGGAGAGAGACTAAGAGGAGGGAGATGGTCACTGTAAGCTAATGGGAGCATTACCATTACACATGGAAAATGTGAGGTCAGACACTAAGCATTCCATAGAGATTTGTTCACACACACTCATGTACAAAAACTACAGACATGGTCTAAGGGAAGGAGAGCTGAGAGTCAGATCAGGGGTATGCACCTGCTATGGCAGAAGGAACTAAAAAATTAAGCTAGATGAAAGAAACAAAAACCAAAGTTCACCTTGCTTCTTTTTACAAAAGGATGCTAGAACTTCAGGCTACGGTGAACTCCAAGCCAGGCCTGCAACAACCCAAGCCTCTTGTCTGAACCCCAATTTTGCATCAGTCCTGATGCCCAGCATGGAGGCTGGCAGAGAATGGGTCTTGGGTGAATGACAGAATAAAGCTAATTAACTTATTTTAAAATGTAAAGTGGCAGAAATCCCAGCAACTGCAGGGCAATACAATCTTCTAGTAGAAAGTAGCTACAAAGACAAAACAATTTAGAGTCTTATTGATTGTGTTATCTAAAAGGCGAGGGGGTTGGATTTTCAAAGGACCATTCACATTTTTTTAAATTCATTTGTTTATATAAACAAAAAAATATCAGTAAGATTCCCAACTGGCCTTTGATACTTTAACATGAGAAAAGCAGCCATTTTAAAACTTACTGGGGAAGCCCGAAGGATGCTAATAGTCATTGGTATATGCAGCCACCAGATGTCACTATTGGTTTAAACAAATATGCCAAATCTAGCTCCAGGCTATTTTGAGTGTGTGTTTTGTTTTGTTTTGTTTTGTTTTGTTTTGTTTTGTTTTGCTTTGTTTTGTTTTGTTTTGTTTTGTTGTTTTGTTTTGTTTTGCTGTATCTTCAGATCCTAGCAGTGCATCCCCAAGCCATGTCAGGAAGTAAGGATCTAATTACTTCCTGGTGGAAAAATCAGAACTGTGTCTGGAACCCCAAACACTTTCTAGTCCTTTTCTTGTTTCAAGTTTTTGTTTTGTTTTTCCATGCTTTTCAAATAAACAAGCCCAGTGACTCCCTTAGGCTAGAGTGCTGCTGCTGTAAAGATTCATTATCAAAATAATTGCCCGTGTCAAGTGTTAGTGTTTGCCCATTGGCCTTTTTAAAAATTCTGCTATATGCATTGGCAAGAAGACCTTCACAAAAAACTTGTTCATCAAAGTCTATTTAAAACTTTTTTTTTTTATATAGGTGACAATGATGCAGTGGTCCCTGAATGCAGTTTATCCTTGTGAAATCTCAGATGAGTTGCTCATTGAATGGGCAGGCATACCTGAGATTGGTTTCTAGTTTCTCTATTACTTAAAAAGATGACCTGTTGTACTCTGTCCCTAACCTTTCATTCATTTCTGTTATAGGCCAGGAAGGTGTCCTCCATTTACACAAGTTCATATTATCTCCAACAGGTCTCTTGTATCAGTGAGCTCACTTAAGTATTCCAACAAGAATTTGATTCTCTCTGTCCTTCCCACCTTCAGGACTTACACTCAAGTCTCTGCAACAAAATGTCTAATACCTTTCTATTCCCCATAGAGATACATCCTGGAAGTTGTTCACCACGTGGAAACATTGAGTCCTGCACTATGAAAACCCCAAATGAACTGTGCATGGCAAATGTTGGGACCCAAACACCAAGGACAAGGAGAAAACAGAGACCCACATGCACCCGGAACACAGAGGAAGAGCCTGCCAAGGAGGCATTTGCTGCTGCCTTGTTTGGGTGAAATTGTGTGATTCTAGTATTGTGACTTTTTTTTTATGGCCGTGTGCTTTTGCTTTTGTTTTATTTGATAGGAGAACTCTGCTCAATATTCAAAGTGACAAGGAGTTGTGAGTCAAGATGATGCAAAGCACAAGGTTGGTTGGCTTTTCTCCTAGAGGTCATCGTCTGAGTTGGAATACCAAGTGGACCTACAAACAGCATTAAAGATCATTTAAGTTTGCTCAGTGCTGTCACTGTCTAGATTCCTGCCTGTGTTGCTGCTTTTTATCTGTAAGATGCCGCCAGTGGGCCACTCAGACATTCAGTGTTGTCATGACACATTGCTGGTCAATGAGTTGAGGAATTCGGAACTTAGGAAATCATGTACTGCTATTCCTTTGCAAATGAGATGCATATTACAGCCATTAACATAACTGTATCGATCTGACTTCATGTTTTCAGTGGAGTGTAGAGTAGAAATATAAAACTGACAGATAGGAGCCAGGTGAAGACATGGGGTTTTCATGATGGGTCATCAATCATGGAGCCTCAATAAAAAGCATCTGAGATAATTGCTGTGATCTGCAAAGAGTATGTGATGTAAGTTTCATGAACATTCTCTTTTTTTCTTTAATAGAAAATCTTGCACATCTTACCCAGATTGAATCTTTTCCTGGTAGCTCCTTTGATCTCTTTTTAAAGAGGTGGTTTAAAGTAGGTCATTTATCACATAAACCCTGAGAGATTTCAACCACAGCCTTGGACCTTCATGCTTGAATCCTACTCCAGAGATTTAGATTTAATTGGCCTGGGTATGCTGGAGTCGTCAGACATTTAAAAGCTTCCCACGAGAGTCTAATGGGTGGGCAGAGATGAGAAACACTCCTCTAAACTTCACATTGTATACTTGCATATTTTAATGCACTGCTGTTTTGCTAGTCTCAATGTTATTGTAAGTGGGTTTACTCCACAGTTCAACTTTTACATTGTGGGGTGGGGGAGCTAAAAACACCTCACAGCCAAGCAAAAGAAAAACCATAGAGAATAAATGTACTTGTGCCCATCTTTGAATTCATAAATTTCATGGCAAAACTTCCAAAAGTGATTTTTCTATTATTTATAATTTTACCTTTTATTAGATATAGATTAGTTTCATATAGTGTATTCTGATCATGATTTTCTGTCCCTTAACTACTCCAAGACTCATTCAAATCTAAATCATTTTCTCTCTCCCTCCCTCTCTCTCTCTCTCATTAGATAACAAACAGGCAACAACAAAAATCAATGGAATGGTACAAAATAAACAGGGAAAAGGGAGCCAAAGGGGGGAAAATACAAGAAACATGCACAATCACACACTCACACATACAGAAATCCCATAAAAAAAAAAAAAAAAAAAAAAACAACAAAAAACCATAAACTCAGCTGATTGATCATAAGGACTAACTTTACCAATAAGCCAATCATTATTGACAAATCCTACTGAATGGGCTACTAGGAAGTCTGTCTAATGTGGATAAAATAGATCCTTCATTGCCCTTGAAGGGCAATGGCAACATAAAGTTCCTACTACCTACTGTAAGCTCCAGGCAGACCGGTTCCCGGATCCACGGATACCACACACACACACACACACACACACACACACACACACACACACACACACACACAAAACTTATTTTTAATACGCTTTAGCTCAGTGGCTGGGCTCTTCTAAGCCTCTCTCTGCAAACGTGCCCTTCTCTTCGCTCCCAGCTCAACATCTCTAAATTTTCCCTCACCTTTAGTTGCTCAGTTATCTTTAGTCCTAGCTCAGCACCCTAAATCTGCCCTCACCTTAGTTGCGTTTCTAATCTCCTGCCTGCTGCCCCAGGTCCAGTCAGGGAACCAGTCAATGTCCACCCCACCTTAGATCTCACTTGGCTGGTGGCTCTTTCTCCCTCAGAAGCATGGCGACTCTTTTCTCCTATGTCTGACAGCCTGCCTGCGGAGGAAAATAGAAGTCCCACCTCTTTTGCCCAACCACTGGCTGCTAGCATCTTTGTTGATTGATCAAGGACCAATTGGAAAACAGGACCTTCAGGATTCACACCCACATTCCCAGTCAGAGCTTCAGAACCACCCTCTACAGGCATGGCTCATTCCTGAACCCCGTCTCTCTTTGCCTGCTTCTTGACTGTCATACATGATGAACAGCTTTTCTCTACAGTGCCCTTCCTCTTGTTGGTTCTCTCCTGACACAAGTCTAAACGTAATATAACTATCTAAAACTTAAAGTTTTTAAATGGCCAGAATCAATTTTACACATGTATATGACGTGCTTTGGTCGACTCTACCCTCTCCCACCTCCCTCCGGTTCAAATCCTCCCTTATTGCTACAACATTTTTCCCTCCCCCTGAGTCCTTTAAGGTTGCCAGAGTATATATAAGTATTGCAAATACTCACTATAGCGTTGGTAACCTATCACAAACTGCATCACCCAAAATACTGACTCTCACTCCCTCGGTAATCATCAGTTGAAAACAGCCCCTCAGCCAGCGGCGGTATTCAAAAGCAACCTTCCTAACTGTCCTCATGTCTAGCAGTCTTTACTTAACTTTGGCACGTCTTTTTTTTTTTTTTTTCTTTTCACGTGTAAAATAGGAGATACACATTGGTTATTATAGTAACGGCTATATATAAGAGATACCAAGTAATTTTTAAAGGGAAGCAAAACCAGGTAACATAAATAAATGTCAAAGAAATTTTTTGAGATTATCGCCTATAACTTTCAAATCCTCTGACCCGTTCGAGAAAGAGAGAAAGGCCACCTCTGAAGAGAGCACTGAAGGATGACGACTGACTTGTTCATAGCTTCCCACCATCACACTTTGTAGAGCAGGGGTTCTCAACCTCCCTAATGCTACAGCTCTTTAATACAATTCCTCCTGTTCTAGTGAACCCCAAACATAAAATTATTTTCATGGCTACTTCAGAACTGTAAATTGTGCTACTTTTATGAATTGTTATATAAATGTCTGTGTTTTCCAACAGTCATTTGGGGGCCATGACCCACAGTCTAGGGGATTCTCACAGTCTCATGTGGAGACCCAGATGCTGCACTTTTGAGATCCTGGATTTGATTTCTAACTTCAGCGCATAAAATCCAGGGAGCCAACATGGTTGAATAACTGCTCTCAGGAAAGATCCACCTATCCTTCCAGAGTTTTCCAGAGGAAAACACATCATTGCGTTTCTTAGGAACCAGAAGAGAAAGCAGAGGGAAGAGCAAGTATTAGCGTGGGACACACAGGGTGTGCACAATATGGCGAGGGTGAAGCCAGACTCCTGGGATCCAAATCAAGAAAAGCTAGTGTCCAATTGGAACGGCCCTTTTACCAAACAATGAGAAACAGCAGGAAGGAAGTGCTCAGGGAAGGAAATGACAAAAATTCCCAAAGCAGCACAAGAAAGAAGAAGATCTACTTTAAATAAAAGAATCCAAAAAGGGAAAATAGAGAAAGCTAATGAAAGGCCAGCTTGCAGGGAAAGGAGACCCAGGATGGGCCACATGAGGCTTCCATATTAAATTGCAACCAGAGCTTGGTTAGTGTTTTGGGCCTGCAATCTAATTAGTGAATGGTTTCTTATGTTCATGATCTTAATTGACAGTAGGATGGTCGATTACATAAGTTTGAGCAGAAAGGCATAGTATCTGGGGGAAATCTTTAACCAGTGCCGTGTAATGATGACTGTAAATGGTTTTGGTTTTGGGGGGTGTGTGTGTGTGTGTGTGTGTGTGTGTTTCTTTGTTTGTATTTAGTGCCGGAAAGAAGAAATAAAGGTGATTTGGTGATATGCCCAGAATCCTGGGATGAACACACCAGAAATATGTGCATGTGTGCATGCATGTGTGTGGATTTATAACTGAATATCTTGTGAATCCCCAGAACTAAGGAGTAACATCCTCAGTTTTACATCTTTGTCACATAAAGTGACAAAGTTCATGCCCCACAGACATGGACCTGATTTGAGAGCTTTGGGACAATGTCTTCTCAAGCCAGCTCCAGACCTGCTGACTCAGAACCTGCCTCTTAACAATATCCCAGAGGGAGCCATTCCATGTGACATTTGAAGAAGCATTGCTTTCTTGGCTGTACCAGTCTTAGCCTTCCTAGAAAATTTCTGTGGGATCTACATACCGTGACTTTTCATGTCCACTAAAGATGACACCACAAAGGACTTACAAAAAGTACATTGTAGCACTTTGGTGTTACCACAAAGGTCTTACAAAAAATTACATTGTAGCACTTTGATGTTATCACACTCTTAGGCAATTTCCTCTAGTCTCTCTTCTTTTCCTAGGTAACCAGTTAACTTTTAGTTCGGCTTAATTATTATATGCCATCTCTTGCATTAAGCAAATGTGTCTAGCAAGGAAAGCAAACAGAGAAATGGATGCCCAGCACCTGGTATCCCCAGGCCACCCAGTAGCTTATTTTTTCACTGTGGCCACTGGTTTTCAAAGTCACAAGATACCAAATGAAAGACAGCTTTGCAAACCATCACAGCCTCAGGAAAATGTGCTTGGGTGGTTTTATCTGCAGACGTGGAGACAAGTCCCTTCCTTGAGCTCTTCCCTCTCCTCATTTCCACCTCTCTGACTAACTGGAAAGCCCCTGGCTACAGATGTAGAGGCAAATTACCATCTAGACTTAAGTAAGCAGGCACCAGCATCAACACATAAACAGGTTTCATGTTGGAGAGCCAAAGAAAACAGAACACAGCACCAGAAAGTCTTCTGAGCCCACACCAAGTCAGAGAATCCTGAGTTCATGGCGTGTAGAAAATGCCAAATCAATTTTGAATAAATAAGTCACAAATGCACCAATGGAATAAGCTGCCCTGGAAACCATGTCCTTGCATCACTTCAGTGCTTTTAGTCAACATGTTTCCCTAAAGTCTTCATGTAACTTCATTGCTCCTTGCAGCCTTCTCAAACTTGACCTCATCCAGCAACTTGCAAATTCTATCGTATTTCAACAAAACAGTACTGAAATCCGAACAGAGCCAGTGTCTCAAGACCACTACCAATAAGCTAGTACGAGTTCAGGTACTACCACGTTGGTGCTGCATAATACTGGGCAATTGCCTGATTCGTAGAACCCATATATTCTTCCCAGTAAAACCGAGCTACACCATCTTCTATGTGGGGTGCTCGTGTGATTTAACTAGACTAGCATCTATGGAAGAGCATAGGCCAGTATGAAATGCATGTTACGTTACCAACAGCTCGCTGTACATTTCCTATTACCTCACCAACTTCAGCTCATTGGTCCCACATCCCTGACCTTACCAGATTCAAGAGTGACTTGAAGCCTATTAAAAGTATTTTAAGTTGCCTATTAAAGCGTATATTATTGAGTACCACATCATATTTCTTTACGTGTGTACCTTGTAAAAATATTCAAATCTGAATAAACCCATCTCTGTCCTACATTATGTTATGACAATATATTCAAAATGCTTTGTCCTAGTTTTTCCAAGATATACAAACCATCTGCAGTCATACTAGGCATAACAGCAAACTAGAAGTTTCTCCCATCTTAGTACATAACAACCAGTTTTCTCCCTTCCTCTTTATAATCCTAAGCTTCTTGTAACCCCCATTTAACTTCCTAGTCTCCTGAAGATTAGTGTTTCTAGATTGCATGTTTGAGTAAGTTCACACAGTCTAACTCCATGCCTGCCTTATCATTTAGCATAATGTTCTCCACAACTGGGCATCACTACAAGGAACAGTTCCATCTTTTCATGACTGGACTATTCCTTTGTGTTTATGTCTCCCAGTATATCTACTCACCAGTTAAGAGAGAACTCATTTCCATTTCTGAGTTGTTTTGGTTATTTTGCATAGGGCTGCAATTTAACTGGGAGCACAGACATTCCTTATTCCTTCCAAGCACTCCCACTTCCTTTAGCTTTGCACTTCATGCTAGGATTGCAGGATCATGTGATGACTCTATTCCTGCCCCTCTTTTCCCCTAAATTCCCATATATCCCTGATGAATGAAGTCTGAAATGTGACCTATTGGTTTATCCCTACACTTTGATACCAATACTGTGCTGTTGTGACCAGTAGCTTTGTGGTATATTTTGAAGTCAGTTTATGTAATTGTGCACTACCTTATTGGTTTTTGTTGCTGTTGTTGTTCAAGATTGCCCTCATTAGTCAAGGTTGTTTCTTGGGAGGAAAATGATTTGTTTCCAATCTCTATGAAGAATATCCTTTTTATTTTGATAGAGAGTGCCTAGAATCTGTATACTTTGTGATATGTGGACAGTCTAATAATATTCATTTTTCAACTCATGAGTAAGGAATATATTTTCATTGTTAATTTCATTTTCAGTATCTTTTGAAAATATTTTATAGCTTTTATTGTATTGTCTTGCTTTTTTATTAAGTTTTCATTTTGTAGCTATTATAAGTGAGGTATTTTTTCAGATAATTCTCAATTGATATATAGAATTGTTGTTTATATTTTATGATCATTTATGTATTTAAACTTTTTAAAATTTTATTAAATCTTTTTTTACAGTCCAGATTTTATCCCCTCTAACTGTTCCACCCTCTAACTGGTCCACCCTCTAACTGTTCCACATCCCATACCTCCTCCTCTGTCCCCTCTCCTCCATCTCCACAAGGATGTCCCCTCCCCCAACCTCCACCCCACCAGACCTCCGCACTCCCTGGGGCCTTCAATCTCTTGAGGGTTAGGTACATCTTCTCTGAATGAGTCCAGACCCAGCAGTCCTCTGCTGTATATGTGTTAAGGGTCTCATATCAGCTAGTGTACTTGCCTGGTTGGTGGCCCAGTGTCTGAGAGATCTCTGGGGTCCAGGTTAATTGAGACCGCTGGTCCTCGTACAGGGTTGCTCTTCTCCTTAGTTTCTTCCAGCTTTTCCCTAATTCAACCACAGGGGTCAGCAGCTTCTGTCCATTGGTTGGGTGTAAATATCTGCATCTGACTCTGAAGTAAACATCTGCATCTGAAGGTGCTGGTTGGGTCTTTCAGAGGGCAGTCATGATAGGCCCCTTTTTGTGAGTGCTCCATAGCCTCAGTAATAGTGTCAGGCCTTGGGACCTCCCCTTGAGCTGGAACCCACCTGTCACTGGACCTCCCTTTCCTCAGGCTCTTCTCCATTGTTGTCCCTGCTGTTCTTTCAGACAGGAACAATTATGGGTCAGAGTTTTTGACTGTGGGTTGGCAACCCCATCCCTCACTTTCTGCTGGTGGTGGGCTCTACAAGTTCCCTCTTCCCACTGTAGGGCATTTCATCCAAGGTCCCTCCCTCCCTTTGAGTCCTGGGAGTCTCTCACCTCCCAGGTCTCTGGTACATTCTGGAGGGTCCCCCACCTCCTATCTCTCTCAGGACCTTAGTTCTGTTCCCCCCCCCCACCCAATATCTGATAATGTTTCCATCTTGCCCTCCTTGTCCCCCTTTCCACCCAGGTCGCTCCCTTGTGTATTTAAACTTTGCTAAGTTCATTTGTTAGTATTCTAGTTTTGCAGTAGAATCTAGAGTTTTCTCTAATTGGGACCCTTTCCTCTGTAACAGTGACAGTTTGGCTTTATCCTTTCTCGAGTGGATACTCTTTTTTTCTCTTGCCTAATTGCTGTGGCCAAAACTTCTAACATTGTGTGGATTGAACAGGTAAAGGTTAGCATCTTGCTTGCTCCAGATATGGTTCCTTCTTCCATGTGATGCTGGCTTTGGGCTAGTTTCATATGGCTTTTATCATGCTATAATGCAGCAATTGAAATTGTCTAATCCTATAAATTATTATAAAAAGTAGAATATTTAATTAGATTATATATTTCAAATTTAAAAATCATTTGTTAATTCATTTATTCTCATTTAAAATATTTACTATTTCATAAGTACCAGGTATAATTCAGATACATCCAACTAGAAATAGCCTCATTAAGAGAAAATCCCAGGGGTCTTCTTGGCACAAAGATTGGCTAACAGGAACAAAGCACAAGGTTCAAATCCCAACATAGCATAAACCAGATAGAGTGAAGCATGCCTACAATCCAGCATTAAGGAGGTAGAAACAAGAGAATCCATAGTTCAAGGTCATCCTTGACTATGAGCTGAGCTAGAGCCCAGCCTGAGGTACATGAGAACTTTCTAGAAGCAGGGATGGGGACACACACACAGATCTCTCTCTCTCTCTCTCTCTCTCTCTCTCTCTCTCTCTCTCTCTCTCCCTTTCTCTCTCCTTTTCTCTCTCTCTCTCACTCTCAAACACATGCACAGAGCAAGAGATAAAGACAGAGACATACAGACAGAGATAGAGACAGATTTATAGAAAGTGTGTGCTATTATAAAGTTGCTTGCTATTTTTTTCTGTTCTATATCAAGATCCATATACAAAGTAGTTCATGTGCACATATGCCAGGGAAAATGTCAATGACAAATATCTCTGGAATAATTATTAAATATAAATACTCATGTAAATGTCTTTTTATATAAACATATTAAATTTATGCTATTAAAAATACCTGACATTTTATATTTATATAATATATACAAACATAAATCATTTATATTTATATTAAATGTCAGTTATTACTTGCAAACAATATTTTATCATTTTGTCACCTAGGGAGAAAAAGTTCAAATATTGAACTATCTGAATTATAATGGAATAGCTGCCAATGTTTTTCATCTCCATTTGATGAAATGAAATGAAGGAAAGTCATTGTCAGAATGTAAACTCTCCAGAACACTAAGCTATAGCAGCCATTCTTCCTGGAATTCTTCCTGGAAGTAACCATTGAATATGGCACAGCAGGTTCTATTTAACCCTGTTGGTTAGTAAGTGGTTCGCATTAGTGTTCCTGTTTCATTTTCTGTTGCTGTGAATTAAATCACTCTGCCAATGAGCAATTCAAGGGAGAAGTATGTTTATTTCATCATATAGGTTACAGTCCATCATTGGGGAAAATATGGACAAAAACTCAAGCAGAAGCTTGAAGCAGAAACCATTCTTTAAAAATGCTGCTTATTAGCAGGTTCCCTGACTGGCAACCCTATGTTCAGCTGGCTTCTCATATAGGCCAGGACTCCCTGCCAAGGGAATGATGTCATCCAGAAAGCCAAGCCCTCTTGCATCAATTATCAATCAAGATAATCCCATACAAGCATGCCTGCAAGCCAATCTGATCTAGGCAATTCCTCAAATAGTTTCTCCTCTCAGATGATTCTAGGCTGTGATAAATTGGTAGTTAAAGCTAACTGGGACAATTAAGTATTGATATATCTTCAGATACTTCAAAATCAATTAAATCAAGCCATATGACTCAGACTAAAATGATTCTGCAGGAAATTACGATATTATCCTATGTATTGGATATAGTTTCATGTGATTTTTATAACCTTTATTTCCAGGGGTGTGAATGTACCTAAAAACTTTAAAGTATAATTTTGACATTACATATATGTATAAAGTTATGAAATATTACTTTTAAAAATTATAGGTATATTTAAAGATGAAACTAGGAAATGTAACAGAAAAAAATCTGAGAAAGAATATATACTTTCAAAGATAAAATTTGAAGTTTCAAGAACACCTGTAACTGCAGGGGCATGGGGGAACAGTTCTCGTAGACATAGAAAAAAATGGAACTTCTGATTAGAACAGTGAATTGCAAAAATGTTTACCAAGTAGAAAGTTACTGGCACCCAAAGGTGGGGCACAGGAGTGGAGTCTCCTGCTGTTGTTTTGTTTTTTTCTGGGCACCTCTCTGGGCTTTGGGAAATAAACTATCAGGTGTTTAAACAATGTTGCAGAAATATATTCCACCCCAATTATATGGCAACAAAGTTTCCTGTTGCTTCCATAGAGCGTCCCACGCCTAAATGCAGGCAAAGAGGTCACCCATGTGCTTATGATACAAATGAGCAATCACTTGACTTCAGCATTTCCTCCAGCCCAGAGCCTGTGTTTTGTACAGTTTCATTCATTAAAAGATACTGAGGTGAATGAGAAATTTCTTTAAATGGGTTCATTTGCCAGAATTTGAAAATTTGTTGTAACCTTCTGTTGCATGTATGTTATATTTCCACTAATATAAAATTAACCAATTAAACAGGCTTTATTTTATTTTAAAAAATGCTAAGTTGGTAATATTTTTCTGCATTAATAAAACAGATGATCAAAAATGCTAATAACTAAGTAGTTCCAAAGCACTTTCATTGGGATACTGAAATGAAACCTAGCTGGAATGCTAAGGTGCCACTCATCTCTCCATTAGTCAGTGTTCCCTACCCGGAGAGTAAACATTTAACTACAGATAGCAAGTAGAATACATCCAGATAAAGCTTATCAAACAGCCAATACTCTCCAAGGCAGCTTTTAAGAAAGCTGGATTGGAGAACACAGTTTAAGCTGAGACTCACCAAGTATTACTGCTCTTGTTTCGTTCATTCTGGGCTACTCTCTCTTCCACTTGTTATTCCAGGACATCTGCTGTTCTCACAGCAACTAGGGAAGGGATCAATATGAAATCTGTCCTTAGTGTCAAGCTACAGAAAGGAGGCCAACAACAAGGAGGCACACATTTATCCCGTGCTTAAGGTTGTCTTGTCCCTTGCTATCATTACATGGCAGCAGCCTACGCTGAGCTGTTGTATACTTCGAAGATGGCTGGGCCACTTCTCATACAGGGAAGAACATTCTAGCTTTCTTACCTTATAAGCGTTGGGATTAAGGAAAGAGGAAAGCCTACAAAAGAGGAGACAGAAAGAATGTAAGAGCCAGAATGAATGGAGGACCAAGAAAGAAGGCTCTCTAAGTCAAATATGATCAAAATACATGTGAACTCACAGAGACTGAGACAGCGTGCACAGAGCTGAAAGAAGCAGCCATGAGTCCCAATCCCTAACTAGAAGCAATCTCTAATTAATAACCATTTATAAATGAAATCTGAGTCTCCTTCAAGGGAGTTTCACTCGGAAAACACACTATACTAAGGGTAGGCTGTATGCTCAGCAGTCGTTGGCCAACAGAAAACAAACTCAGTAACAACTTTGGATGTTCCTTGTCTTACCACTTAGACATGTCCTCATTTCTTTTTCTTTTCCTTTTTCCTTTCCTTTCCTTTCCTTTCCTTTCCTTTCCTTTCCTTTCCTTTCCTTTCCTTCCCTTCCCTTCCCTTCCCTTCTCTCTTCTCTTCTCTTCTCTTCTCTTCTTTTCTTTTCTTTTCTTTATTTCCCTTTTTGTATTAATTTCACCTTTTTAAATGTTTTATTGATATATCTTTCCTTCTCCCTTTCAGTCATGTAAATCCCTTGCAAACATATTATAGCTTCCAGTTTAGTGCTTTTCTCAGATTCCCAAGCAAGAGGACAAGAGGATCTCTGTTTCTTGAGTCTTCTCTTGGGCTCTTTTCCTTATATTTTTTTCTCCAATTCCAATGTGTTAGGTTTTGTTTTGTTTTTATATTATACATTATATTAACTCATTATCTTTCCTTAGAGGCCTGTTTTGTAATGAGAGACAAGAAAGGGAGTGGATCTGGATGGGAGGGGAAGGGGGGGATTGGGATTAGTAGCAAAAAGGGAAACCATAATCAGATATATTATGTGAGAAAAAAATCTATTGTTAATGAAAGGGAAAATCTACTGTTAAAAAATAAATATAATTCCCATCTTCATTATTGTACATAGTTGAGCAGTTGGATGAAAGAAAGCTTGACAGGATGTCCCAATAATATATTGTGGATGAAAAGACTCTTACATGGTGGCCAGTTGTTTGTCATGTATGTGTTCATAGCCTTTATTTATCATTGTGTCACATCACAGAAGTGTGTTTCTCTTTGTTCCACGTTGAGTTCATTTTTTCAGTCCCTCTGCATAGAACAGGTTTGCTTGCTACAGAGGGAACTCTGTATGCTCAGATATCTTAACTGAAGTCATGCTTCATATGAAATGTGAACATTGTAGTACTTACTTTGTTTTGTGTGTGTGTGTGTGTGTGAGAGAGAGAGAGAGAGAGAGAGAGAGAGAGAGAGAGAGAGAGAACTATTCTTATTACCTTAGTAAACTCTATCATGAACATTAAAAAGAAAACAGGAAAATGGGTATGAATGGGTGTAAATCAAACCTTATCTACGGCCCACACACAGTCTACCCAGTTGGTGTATCAATAAGAATATGACCCATCCAATTTGAATGAGGTTCTACAAAGACTAAAGAAATAGTCTAAAGTGAGCATGCTCCTCAGCAGGTCCCTTTACAGAAAGAAATTGCTAGAATCTCCCCCCTCCCACATCCGCAGACAGAGGGAGATTACAGTTCCCCTTGTATGGCATCAAAAGTGGCTATGAAAGTTCTACCTAGAAGTTCTCATCAGTCTTTCAAGTCCATGGAATAGAGTTGACTTAAAGAAGAGAAAAAGGAGACCCTCCAGAAACAGAGGTTAATGGCAAGTTCTCTCCAGAGGTCAAAAACTAAGTCGACCCTAACAAGTCAGGTGCTCTCTCTCTCTCTCTCTCTCTCTCTCTCTCTCTCTCTCTCTCTCTCTCTCTCTCTCTCTTTCTTGTTTCTCTTGCTTATGTAGCTGCCTATGTCTCTCAGTCCAGTCTGCTTCCAGGTGACTTCCTCCATTAACACAGACATTTTTCTTCTTACATAGACGTGTAATACTCTAAATGGAGACTCAGCCCTCAATCCACCTGACCTTTTAATACAGCATCAACCATTCACTGAATTTTCTTGTGTGACATTTAGTCCACAACCCATAATGATGGTTTGCTATTAGGTTCTAAATAGTGGCCTTGCCCTTGAGTACACTAACCTCTCAAGGTTCCTATAAATGAGCCTTTTAGTCCACACAAGAAAGAAAGCATTCAGGATCCACTTTTCTGAGCCTGGCTTATTTTATTTAACATAGTGATTTTTACTATTATCCATTCTCCCGCCAAGGTCATGATCTTATTTTTCTTTATGGATAGGTAAAAATGCATTATGTAATTACCATGTTTCTTTGTTCATTTATCGGATGATGGTCATGTAGGCTGATTCCTTTCCCTAGTAACTGTGCATGCTAACTTTTTTTTTTAAGTAGTTTTAAAGAAGGAGGGGGTGGACCTTTTAAGAATACAAGTCATAAATGGCTGGCTGGCTAGCAGCTGAGTCCAATCAGTTGGCCAAAATATAAGTGCTGTGAGCACAAGAAGTCAAAGTCGAGACTGCCCTGGCAGCTGCTCCAGGACACAGCTCCACTGATTAGCTCAGTCTCTTCCTTCCTCCTGAGCTTGCCCAACACAGCTGACTGAGAGCAAGGATTTCCAGTTGATTAAATCATGTGTGAAAATTATCCATTTTTGACTTATTTCCGATTTCTTTCACCAATTTTCTCATAATGTAATCTATAAGAATCTAAAAACAAAACTTGATTTGAAAACAGTCCATCTTCAGTGAATGGAATAATTTTAACACGGCTGCCAAGAGGCTCTCATGATTTAGCCCAATTTTGCTACTAAATGAAGTCAAGGATTTGAGCAAGTTGGTGCCGAACTGAATACCATGTTACAGCTTACATTCACTTATGTTTGCTTTGCCATCTTAAATAAAAGTATTTCCAGTGAAGCTAGCCAAGTTTCCTGTAACTTTTTTCATTAACATCAGTGAAAGTTCATATGTATATACAAAGCACCTAAATGACTTCAATGCCTACTTTTAGTATTACAAGAACTACCAGTGTATTTACTTGGTATCTATGTCTCTTAGAGATAAGCATGGTGCAGTTTACATTTGCAATAAGATTCTAATCAGGGTAAGAGGGCTTTAAGATGTGTGTGTGTGTGTGTGTGTGTGTGTGTGTGTGTGTGTGCTGGGCATGGTGGCACATGCCTTTAATGCCAGCACTTGGGAGACAGAGGTAGGCGAATTTCTGAGTTTGAGGCCAGCCTGGTCTACAAAGTGAGTTCCAGGACAGCCAGGGCTACACAGAGAAACCCTGTCTCGAAAAAAACCAATAAATAAATAAATAAAAGATGTGTGTAGATGTGTGTGTGTGTGTGCGCGCGCGCACGTGTGTAGCATTAAAAAGGTAACCCAACATTTGCAATTAGAAGCAATGGGACTGTGAGATAGTTCAGTCAATAAAATGCCTGTCACATGAACATGACAACAAGTTCAGTCTTTTATTGTCTATTGTCTTAAGTGGTAGCTTCCAAGATTTGGAGTCTGTAAGTAATCACTGAGACCCAGCCCCCAAATTAATTTTGATTGGTGAATAAAGATATCAATAGCCAAAAGCTGGGGAAAAGAGGTGTAGCCAGAATTTAGGTTTCCCTTAATTTTTTTTATAACAGTTCAGGTTCCCACTAGCCACATAAAAGGCTAGTGCAGTAGAGCATGACTATGATCCTAGCACAGGGATGCGGGGAGCAGAGAAAGAGCGATCACTGGAAAATGCTAGCTGGTCAGCCTAGCCAAGTCGGTGAGCACTAAATTCACTGAGAGGCCTTGTTTCAAACATAGAGTGGTTGGAAAGAACATTAAACATCGTTGTCTGGCATCACAAGTATGTACACACACACACACACACACACACAAACACACATCTAAGAAACAAAGCAGATCAATATAACAATGTGCAAAAAACGACAAGAATTCAGTAACTACACGTAAGTGGACACAGAAAAGCAAAGCAAATGTGGAATATGTGTGAAAAGGCACAAAATGTAGTGCAAATAGCAAGGATAGAGTTTTTCCTCAAGGGATCTCAAAGATAACAAAAAGCCCCTCAGATGACCATGGAAAACCATTTCGATCACACTGGGATGTCTGCATTCCACTTATTAGTTTGAAGTTGTAGCAAATACAGGGATAAAAGGACAATTACAAGTTTAATGTATTGAGGAATGAATTTTAGTGAAATCTTATAAACAGAATAAGTCTCATTTAACTGAGAATGCTCCTTCCAATTGAGAAAGAGATCCCAACACCAGCCTCTGAACTCCACATGCACCCACACAGGCAAGCGATCCTGCACACACATACATATACATCAATCAAATAAATTCATGATTTTAATTCATTAAATTTTTAAGAGAGTTATTCTCCAGAAAGTCATTGATAATAAAAAATTTACAAAAAATCAGAAAAATTGGGAGAATTAAAAATTAAAAAGAGCAAGACAAAAATCAATTTATGAAGGAAATTCAGCAAAATAAATACCAATAACAGAATAGCATGGCAATGTGGCAGGGGGAGTGAGTTTCAGTCACAAAAAGACAAAATTGAAAAAAGGAATCATTAGGAAGTTTTCTGACACAACATGGACTGACAGAAGTTGAATTGGCATTTATTTCCCAGGACATACACAGCACAACCTGTACCTAAGAGCTGTTTGCTTCGATCTGACATTTCTACCATGTTGTTTCCTAGTGAAAGCTAAGTCTGAAGAATGTCAGCTTATGATTTGTAAATTGTGCTTATACTAAGTCACATATGGAAGAGCAGAGGTCAAGAAAAATAGAATAACTTGTTTAGAAAACATGTCTCTCTCCATTAAAGTGCCTCATGTCGTTCCAGCTCCTCTGAGACATGAATAAAATGTCAGTTCATCAAGGAGGATAACAGAGAGATGTTATCGTCTTCTCAAAGAAATTCCTTTCCTATGATAGAGAAAGAACAAGCAAACAGCAAAAGGCTCTTCCCACCTCATACAACTTTTAACTTCAAAATACAGGAGAGAAGGATCATTTTTCTCTAAGGCAAATAATTTCAACATCAGCTCTTCCAAGGAAATGTTAATTCCTTCGTGTCACTGCAAATGCAATTCTCAAATTTATTATGTACAGGGAACGTTAATGTTATTTCTTATCTGTGGCCTGAAATGCTTTCTGACACATGCCGTATGTCCTTTACAGTGCAAGCCTCTTAGAAAAAAGAGAAATGAACAAAGCAAAGTCTTACTAATTGGACCTGAGCATTTTGACAACCAGGATGAACCAAAGAGATATAACTTTGTACTTGCATCTACCTGTTGCTTCAAAAATATTCCAAAGTGATTAGTCCCTTAGACAGTCAAGGTTGACTTGCAAAATGAGGATTAAACTAAAACACATGCTTTCTTTTTAGTTCTGTTTTATTTTTAATGATGTTGAGCCAAACATCTGACCCAATCAGCCCCAAATCATAGGAGCTGGGAGCTGGGTGGTCTCCAAATTTTATGGCTTTTAAGAGAAATCACAGTCCATCCTTGTATTCTCTTTAGTTTTTTGTCTCTTTAGGATCAGTCGATGAGGATGCAATAAATCAATTGATGGACGAATGGAGGGAACTAGAAAAAGAGAAAAGAAGGAGGAGAAGGGAAGTTTTGTAACATGAAAGTGTCTGTAGGATGTCAAGAATCAACCGGGAGAACAAGCCTAACCGAGTGATGGGGGTCTCGTAGGGCCCTAATGGCAGTGCCTCATATGTAAAGCAGAAAAAAACCAAAAAGGTGCATCAGTCTTCTTAGAACCTCTCACTTAACAAATTCATATTGTATCAACTTGAATGTGGGCAGTTCAACTTGTTATACATGAAATTTAACTTTAAACTTGACCAGTCACTAAGTCCAGACTTGATAGAGCTAGTTTGCACTGTTTGCTTAGAGCACTGTGAGTCTTAATCTTTCTTTTTCCTAATTGCCCTAATGATGAAAATAATTTCTAGGACAAAAGAGTGTGTACATTCCAAAGCACTGGTTCTTATTCAAATCTAGCTGGGCTCCCTGGATCCTTCCTTGAAATTAACAAATGAGAACCTCTGAATGTAAGTTCAAAAATACATATTTTTAATTAATTATTTTATTTATTTACATCCCAAATGTTGCACCCCCAACCCCCTCTCCAGAGTTCTTCATCCATATCTCCCCTCCCCCTTCACCTCTGAGAGGATACCCTCACACTATGGCATTCCCCTTCCATGGGACATCAAATCTCTACAGGATTAGGTACCTCCTCTCCCACAGAGGCCAGACAAGACAGTCTTCTACTACATATGTGCCTGGGCCTCGGACCAGCCTGTGTGTGCTCTTTGGTTGGCAGCTTAGTCTCTGGGAGCTTCCTGGGGTCCAGGTTTAGTTGAGATTGCTGGTCTTTCTATGGGATTGCCCTCCTTTTCCACTTCTTCCATCCTTCCCCTAATTCAACCATAAGGGTCCCAACTTAAGTCCTATGGTTGAGCGTAAGTATCTGTATCTGTCTTAGTCAGATGCTTGTTAGGCCTCTCAGAAGACAGCTATGCTAGGCTCCTGTCTGCAAACCCAACATGACATCAGTAAGGGTTTAGTGCCCACCTATGGGATGGATCCCAAGTTGGACCGGTCACTGGATGTCCTTTTCTTCAGTCTCTGCTCCATTTTTGTCCCTGCATTTCTTTTAGACAGAAACAATTCTGGGTAACAATTTTGAAGGTGGGTTGGTGTTGCCATACCTCCACTTGGGGCTCTGTCTGACTACTGGAAGTGGTCTCTTCATGTTCCATCTCCACGTTGTTGGGCATTTTGGCTAAGATCACCCCCATTGAGTCCTGGAAGCCTTCCATGTCTCAGGTCTCTGGGACTTCTAAAGGTTCTCATTCCCGACCCCCCACCATCACAAGCCCACTCCTGACAGCCCCATATTTCCATTCATTTTTCTGCCCCTCTGGGCTTCTCTCCTGTTCCCCCACCCCATACTTGATCCTATCCCCTTTTCCCTACTCCCACCCAGATCCCTCCTGCTCTCTGCTTCCCATGATTATTTTATTCCCACTTCTAAGAGAGATTGCAAACTGGTACAAACACTTCAGAAATCAATCTGGCAGGTCCTCAAAAAAATTGGAAATAGTTCTACCTGAACACCTAGCCTTACCACTCCTGAGCATATACCAAAAAAGATTTTCTACCATACCACAAGGGCATGGCTCCACTATGTTCATAGATGCCTTATTCATAATAGCCAGAAACTGGAAGCAAGCCAGATGTCCCTCAACCAAAGAATAGATACAGAAAATGGAATGCCATTCAGCTATTAAAAATGAAAACATCATAAATTTTCCAGGCAAGTGAATGAAACAAGAAAATATCATCCTGAGTGAGTTATCCTAGACCCAAAAGGACATCTTCAGCATGTTCTCACTGATAAGTGGATATTAGCCAAAAAGTCCAGAATACCCATGATACACTCCACAGACCCTAAGAAGTTAAACAAGAGGGAAGGTCCACATGAGGATGCTTCAATCCCAGAAATATTTATTTTTAACAAGCCTTATCATCCCACCCCCAGGTAATTTTCAATTAAGGTCTCAAGTTTAAGAATGTGTATTAGTATATAATTAAGGGTGCTAGATTTCAGTAAGGAGCATACTGTAGAGGCCTACTTCTTTTACTTTGAATTAGTTATTACTCATCTGAACCTATTGATCATGTGTAGTCTCTATATGGCATACCAGGTAGAAAAGGCACAGATAGCAGGCCATAAAAGAACTTACAGTCCAGTCGGGGATGGCAACACGTAAACAGAAAATCAGAATATACTTTGAAGAGTCTTAAGATAGGACTCTCAGCAGTAATCATTGGCATTGGAAATTAGGAAAAGTACCCAAAGCAAGTACTATCTAGGCAGAGAGGGACAATAGGCAGTGTGTTCAGGTGCACCCTAACTTGCATGCAGTGATATGGAAACCACGGAAAGAATGGCATTTGGAGGTCACAACAATGCTACTGGCCCTGATTTTGGGGGTGGCAGTAGTAGTGGTGGGTGGAGAGTAGAAGGATGGGGAAAGTAAGGTGGAGACAGGAATGGGGCCGACACTTCTTACCTTCACTGGAGCATGGCTTCCCTCTGTCTGTGTGCACCTTTAAGGACAGAAAGAATAAAACAAGGCATTCAGGGGCCAGGGAGATAGCTCCGTGATTAGCAACACCTCTTGCTTTGGCAGAGACATTGGTTTGGTTTCCTAGAACCCCCATGATAGTTAACAAGAGTTGTTAGCTCCATTTCCAGAGGATCTGAGGTTGGTCTCTGTACTGGCTAGTTTTGTGTCAACTTGACACAAGCTGGAGTTATCACAGAGAAAGGAGCTTCAGTTGGGGAAATGCCTCCACTAGATCCAGCTGTAAGGCATTTTCTCAATTAGTGATCAAGTAGGGAGGTCCCCTTGTGGGTAGTACCATCTCTGGACTGGTAGAGAGCAGGCTGAACAGGCCAGAGGAGGCAAGCCAGTAAAGAACATCCCTCCATGGCCTCTGCATCAGCTCCTGCTTCCTGACCTGCTTGAGTTCCAGTCCTGACTTCCTTTGGTGATGAACAGCAATGTGGAAATGTAAGCTGAATAAACCCTTTCCTCCCCAACTTGTTTCTTGGTCATGATGTTTGTGCAGGAATAGAAACCCTGACTAAGACAGTCTACTTGGGCACCTATACTCATGTGGCATGAAGAAAAAAACGTACATGCAGGAAAAGCATCATGTGCACAAAATAAAAATGAAAGAATCTTTTAAAAAGGAAAGAAAACTAACAATATTTTTTCATAATCATGAGGCAGACACATCATGCCTAAAGATCTAAGAAGTCCCCTAGACTTTTCTCAAAACTAAAATAAATGTTCAGAAGGCAAAGCTACCATCCCTTCTTGACCAGCAGAAAACTGGAGCTGCTACTGCCATCCTAGAATCAAGAAGAAGGCTCTTCCCTACTAAGCTGGTTGTGAGAAGGCTGAGGGCTAAGACACTGCAAAAGCAAGAATGCTACATCCACTCCAGTGAAGTCTGCTTGACAGGTTTAGAAACCTGGAAACTGTCACGAGGCAAAGAGTTTCATGGAAACTTAGCCTCCTGGAACCTTGTCACTCCCATAGCACGTACACTCAAAACCTGTCCCCCCTCCCCCGTTAGTCTGGTGTATGGATCCATGTACTCTCTTTCAGTATTGTTTTATTATAAGTGCCTTTAAGGATTGATTTTGACATATAGCTAAGCCTTCGCCAGTGTTACAATGTCCTAGAAAATCCTTGAAGTTGACCCGGAGCTTGGAATTCAGTAAGAATGTTACCTATTCAGTATCATTCAAATTTACCTCTGGTAGAGACAGTGTAACTAATTAGGCATTACAATTTACTTAAATAGAGCTAGAAAAGCTCAGGGCTAGTCTGCATAGTAATTACTTAGGACAATAGCTGAGTCACACCCAAACACAGGAATACACAATGGCCTAGGAAATAGGTGGGTTGTAGGGTTAGTGAAAGGGTTAGTAGAAGGGAATTCCCCTTGTGCAGGTTTTTTTCACTAGGCCCAGAGGAATAGCATAATCAGGTATTTACTAAAGAACCCCTGGTGGTGGGCTTAACAATAGACTAGCATTGTATCAGAGCATTCACCTGGCTCCTGTGTTTAGCTGATCTTAATTAAGGGTTGTTCCTATGCTCAGTTGTAAACATGGCTGCTATCTTTTTATGTATGCATTTTCTTTGTTTTGTGTTAAGAACCATTGTGCCTTGATGGATGTATTCGCCTAGCCTTCTTGTTTTTCTTCTGTATTATATAAGACTGGTGTTCGCTTTATGAAAATACATCCAGATACAGTACTCCCTTCTGTTCGTATTTGTTTGTCATTCACCAACTACATGCCCACCTATAACAGGAACCCCCAAATTTTTTCCGAGGATTGAGAAAGGCTGACTGGGGCCTCTCCGTGGCACAAGAAAATCTGAGTTAAGGCCCTAGTACTCCCATAAAATGCCTGGCCTTGCTTGCCATTGCTGGCCAAAAAGAAGAATGTCACTGTGGTCTCTATTTGTTTGTCTGTCTCTGTCTCTCTCTGTTTCTGCTTCTCTCTCTCTCTCTCTCTCTCTCTCTCTCTCTCTCTCTGTGTGTGTGTGTGTGTGTTTGTGTGTGTTTGTGTGTATGTGTGTGTGTGTCCTACAGATCAGGATACAGCTTTCAGTTATTTCTCCATCAACATGCCTTTCTGGCTGCCTGGTTGCCAATCATCCATCATTATGATGATGAACTAAACCTCTGAAACTGTAACCAAGCCCTCAATTAAATGCTTTCTTTTATAGAGTTGCTTGGTCATAGTGTCTCATCACAATAATAGAACCATAGCTAAGACAGAGAGAGATGAAGAACACTTGATTTTCTCTTTTGACCTCTATATACATGCACACAAGTTTATATATACCCATGTGCATACATGCAAAGAAAAAAACCCAGCAAATGCAAACCACTGACTTAGCCACTGTCACTCCGTTAAGCTGACAAACATCCTTGGAATTGTTCTTTTCTTTGTCTATATTTCTTGGAATTGGAGAAATAAAAATGGCTTTTTACTTAAGCATTTTTGTTGTACAGTCCTTTATACTGGTAACTGAACAAATTCCTAAGGATTTTATGAAGACTGAATTGATAAAATAGGCCCACATTACAAAGAGACTTGCAATCTGTTTGAAACAATACTTTTTAAAACTTTGTTTCCTCCTGATAGTGGGGATTACATTCAGGGACCTTGACCTGACTATGCTAGGCAAATATTCTGCCTCTCAGCTATACCTCAAACTCAACTATTTCTTTGTAGTATAGAAACATATTGTTACAACTCACACTCTCTACTTAGGCTCAGGGAACATACTGAAAGAGGAGGAAAAAACAATGTAATAGCTGGAGATTGGAGGTGAATTGCTGTCTTCTAGATATGACATGAATATTGTACTTGCAAACTCATAAAAGCTGTGGTTATTTGCATAAGATCAGGCATAAGTCCAGCATAAATGGGAAGCTACTCCCTAGTCCCTGCCCCTTCCTGAGGAACTATTGGGAATTAATAGCTGTTGGGGGAAAGGGAATCTTTCTTTTTTGAGGGTGTGGTCACTGATAGGTTTCCCATGCTCGAGTGGATGGCCCCAGGCTCATACACAAATGGACAGAACTAATTGGGCTTTGTGGGTTATCAAAAAAACACTTTTTAAAGAGCATCTACATTGTGAGGGGCACATATGGGAAGGATATGGGTGGAGTTGGAGGAGGAACATAAGAAGGAAGATATGGTCATACTCATTGTATACATGTTTGAAATTGTCAAGAATAAAATTAAGGTTTACCTTACATTTTATTTATGTATGTGTTTAAGTGTGTGTGTATATATATGTATGCATGCATGTATGTATGCATGCATATGCATGTATACATGCCGCAGACCCTCTGGATCCCTTTGTCTGCGTGGAACGGGTCTCTAGTCGTGGGTGGGCAAAGCGTCGGATGAGATGACAGACAGATGCACACAGGAGAGGTTGTGTAGAATCTTAATGTATTTTGTCAAATCGAGCATCAAACTTTTTATACAGAAGACAGTAAGGAAGTTGGGTGACATACCTCCAAGGTACAAATGAGGCAACCGGATGCTTAATGACTCTTACACAGAACAGAGGAAATGAAAACACAAAGACTGGCAGGAACTGGGCAATAAAATAACTGAGACAGAGTCAGCCCTATCTAAGGTCAGCTATAGTCTTAGAAGCCAGGTGTGAGGTCTTTTCACTCCTAGGGCAAGGGCTTCCACACCCAAGTCATGGTTCTAACTAGGGAGTTCCATTCTAGCTAACCATCTCATGAATAATGCGATACTCTAAAACCACAGCCCGATCTACTTCCTAAACCATTGTAAATTCCTGTATATGGGAGCGACTTGGCTTTTATTCTAAGTGATAGTGTAATACCAGAGGCTATTCTGAATGTCACTGAATAGCAACATTCTTACTGAATTCCAAGCCCAAGATCTTGCTCAAGGACTTTCTAGTACTGTTGGAACACTGGCGAAGGCTTTAGCTATGTCAGAATTCAATCTTAAAAGGCACTTAAAATAGATAATACTAAAAGAGAGCACGTGGATCCATACACTAAACTAACGCGGAAATGGAAATTTAATGTATGGGTTAGAGAGAATGCCAGACTCCAGGAGTGAGTTTCCATGAAACTCTTCTGCCTTGTGAGTAGCTTCCAAGCCTCAGCCTGTCAAGCTGACTCAGGAGTGCGTAGCATAGACACAGAGAGACAGAGACAGAGACCAGAAGAGGGCATTGTGTTGAATATGCTGAAGCTAGAGTTATAGCCATTGTGAGCTATCTGATGCAATGCTAGGAACAGAAAGTCACACCTCTGCTAGAGTAGCAAGTGTTCTTAACCACTGAATCCATCCCCAAGGGAAAAAATGTTTAAAAAAAAACTAAAATAATATCTATGGCTAGAGACTATGGATTAACAGCCTGATAAATATTTGCTTACAGTCATTGACTAGCACTGCTCTCAGTCTTGGTCAGCCATGGTTCTTTTTACAATAGCTAATAGTTAATACAGAGACTTAAAACTGGCCAAAGCACTAAGAATAGATGACTTAGCACTAAACAGGACATCTACATCACCCCTCCCAAGTCCCAGAAAACATCACAGAAAAGATGAGACAGAATTTTAGAGCTGGAAGATGGGGAGGAGTGCTGTGAACTATGTTCTGAGCCCAATGACCTGCTGATGTAGTCACATACACACAGCCGCTGCGCAAAAGGGCGAACCTGTGTTCTGAGCACGACCTGTGCACGACCGTCTGATGATGTACACACGGCGGCTGCAAAAAGCCTTTACCCAAAGCAGTCAGATGCAAGGCCTGAACAACAACAACGAACACATGTCAGTAGGAAGGGGATGGTTGCGAAGGACAAGGGGTCTTCAGGGATGGGAAGAGAATAAGAAAAAGCAATGAGGGACCGTATGCACACAATACATTGTATGCATGTACTGAATAATCAAAAATTAAATTTTAAACATGTTATAAAAAGAAACCTCATCTTTAAAAATACACAAATAAATTAATAACGCCCTCATTTTTCTTTCCATGGAGAAAGAATGAGCTCTGTGTGGTTACAGCAGGAGATACCACCCCACAAGGAGCCACCAGAAGGAAGACTTTAAGCAGAAGAAAGGAGAAATAATTAAACTTATGTTTTAGAAAGATCAGTGTAGTTTTTAGCTAGAGAATGAATACAGGTCCAGGAGGAAGAGGGAAAGCTGACAGGACTGTATAAGAAGTCCGGGTGCTGATTCCAGTGTGTGGAGGGGAGGAGTGCCGGGGGTTGGAGGGTGGGGTCCAGGTAAGATGAAAGCTCCC
The DNA here is from genome assembly GCF_000001635.26 of Mus musculus. NCBI lineage: Eukaryota > Metazoa > Chordata > Mammalia > Rodentia > Muridae > Mus > Mus musculus. Next base: position 8,806,221 of record NC_000072.6, on the reverse strand, counting down.
ATTTAACAGCTCAAATCTAACCCTCTGTGCTGAGTCCTCGCTTGCAACACAGATCGGCTACTTGTCTACTGCGGAGGAGGAAAGAACAGGGTTCATAATTAGAATTTTAAGTAAAGCTTTTGGAAAGACATTAATCAACCTGCTAGCTTTTACATAATCTAGCGTCTATTTTAGTCTAGACTATAGGATCAATTGGTGCCAAGGCTAATACTTACTCAATACTGATTTAACACAAAGCTTATTAATAATTTTCAGGTTTTTGGGGGACATGAAATATAAAATGTGAGAGTTCAGTAGTCAACCCTTATAATATGTCTATCAATGCAACAGAGAGAGGTGGAAAATCATTTACTACATGTTTTCCAGAAAGAATAGAGTGTATCTGAGATCAAAGGTAGATGAAGAAGCCCCAGGATGTAGTAAGAAGGCAGCAAATGAAAACGAACTGCAGGAACCAAATTGCTCAGAAAACCAAAGAGCAATCAAATGCAACTATGTAGGACACTGAGACTAATCAGCCCAACTGAATTGTGAAACTTTCTACTCCTGTAACATAATGGCAAGGTGGGAGTTTTAATTATTATTGGTATAATTTTTTAGTTATATGAGTTTTTTTTCTGACTTCTGATCTATTCCAAGTGGGTACTTCTTTCTTTCTTTTTTTAAAAAGGTGGTCAGTACACCAACAAACACATCACAAGGGATGATGATAGGAACCCAGAATTAGAAACAAAAAGACAAACAGGAAGGAACAGGAGGATGGGAAGGAGGAGGCTGCTTCCTCTGTACTGAGTAAGACTTACTACTTCCTGTAGTTCAGTGTTGGAACTGATGAGACAGGTAGCCCATACCACTGCCAACTTAGCCAACAGTGCCTGGAAACTGTCCTCAAGGTCAGCGGAGCAGATTTAGCCAGAAGAATAACAATCTTGCCAATGAAGCAAATTAAGAAGGCAAGTTCTTTACATGATTATCCTTCTCCTGCTTTTAAAGGTACAACTACACATTAGGTTTGTATAGAGCTGTATTGTTTATGAGTTTACAGTAGTCACATGCATTCTCAGATAAATTCCAAATGGCATTTTTGAGGTATGATTTACGCAGAGAATTCTTTCATTCTAAATATGTAAAGTATTAGTTTTCGGTAAATATATCACGTTATGCACCCATTTAAAAAAAAAGAAAAAAATAAACTTTTATTGATTCTTAGTGAGTTTCACACCATTTCTCAGTCCTTCCATGTCTATCCTCTACCCTTGCAATCTATTCAGCAAAAAATAAAATAAAATAAAATAAATCTTGTTGTGGATGTTGTGGTATGTCATACAGTATATATTTCTTTGTCCAAACAGTGTACAAGTCAGTGTTCATTGAAATGAGCCATTGGTCTGGTTTGCAGCTATTTGACTTCTGCACTACCATCAATGCTGGACCCTCACGGAGATGCCTCTCAGATATCCTGCTGTTTCCCTGGGTTATGGAGATCCTGAAGGTTCAGTACTGTAAGCCTGAATCCTCCACTCCAGCTGGTCGTAGGTGTGGTTGATGGTCGGGTGGGCCAGCTCAAAGACCAGGATCTGGGTCTGGGTGGTAGGTAGCTGAGTCGGTCAGCCTGCTAGCTCTCCTGCACCCTCACCAATAAGGCCAACTCTCCTGTGCTGCCCAGGGGAGGGGAAAGGCCAGATCCCAGCTCTCCAGATTGCTGCAGTCAGGGAAGGGCAAGGTACCCTTAAACAACATTTTAGAATAAGAACTACAATATTTTATATGTGAACATGTGGGCTTTGAAGCAATAAATAATAGCCAGTGTCTCCCAGGCATGGTTACATGAAGAAATCACTTGATTTAGGATATAGATGGATAGGCAGAACGGGAGAGAGAGAGAGAGAGAGAGAGAGAGAGAGAGAGAGAGAGAGAGAGAGAGAGAGAATAGGAGAGAATTTTACTGCCTCTATAGAGATGGAGATTTAATTGTTCTTTAGATAAACTAAATTAGTTAGTTGCTTAGTTAGATAGTAGTTATTTTGAGATAACTTCTCACCATGTAGTACAAGTTGACCTAGGACTCCTGATCCTATCTCACTCTCCTGAGTGCTGGGATTGCAAATGTGGGCCATCATGCATAGACACGTTGCAGAACTTTAAATGCGATTCTGAATGCAAACAAGTTTGTGAGATACTACATTAGCTTCAGGTCACCAAAGTGTTAATTCTGTGGAATTAGATCTCAAAGATTTCACTGTCAAGTCCATGCTTGGGGAATTATATTTGGTATAAAGCTCTAGATAACAATTACTCCAGTTAATATATGCTGAGATTTACAGGACTACGGGTTTGAAAATTCTCCATGAGAATCCTGAGATCATTGTTTGAATTTAGGAGCCGTCTCTAAAAGTTTCCAATAAACAGAGGCCCTCCAAAATATAAGTATTTTACAAGTTTTTAATTGATTTGCTGTGACAGAAGCATTTGTAAAGAATATCAGATTTTGTGGGACAAGAAAAAAGAGAGCAAGGAGCAGTTACAGGGGAGAGCAGGGTAGCAGGGGGTCTGCAAGAGGAATGGGGGGAAAGGGAAATCCACCCAAATACTCATTGTTCAACAAGGCCCTCATGATATCTAATGCCTTCCATGCTCCTTTTAAAAGTAGTGTTAGGACAGAATCAGACCATATGAACACTGGAGTATAACAGTCTGGAATGAAACACTGTGAAGAATTAGTGCAGATGTTACCAAAACAAAGGAAAGGGAATTCACTTGATAACCTGCCTTCAAAGAGTGTTGCTAAATCTAAAACTTCCGTCATTAATTGACAGCAGACTTTTGAGCCAAACATTTGTTAAATGCCAGAATCCAAAGCACTGTGGTGGATATGTTAGTGAACACAAGGTAGATTATAGAATCCTTGGCCTAAATGACTGAAGTGTATATATAAATTTCTTTATTGAAATTTGGGAAGCACTGGAGTAAAGTTTGGCTTAATGTCTCTTTGTTCTTTTTTTTTTTTTTTAATTTTGAAAGTTTTCATTTAGTATAGCTTTGGTAAACATTCTGAGAACTCCAGTAAGTATCTGGGAGAAGCATAGAAGCTGCAGAAATATGGTATTAAGGAGTCGGGTAGAAGTTTCTGGCAGTCGCTAGAAGTTGGAGGACATTTGCAGGAAAGGGTGGCCTTGGCAATTAGAGATGTCAGTCAGTCTGTGTGGATGAGTCAAGAGGGAGGAGGGTGACTGTGGAGGACAGTGAGCAAGAGGGGGCAAGCAGAAAGCAGTGTTGCAAGGCTCATAAAGCAGCTAAGGGGACTGATAAAGGTTTGGAATGTCTTGATTAGGTCGTTGGTTTTGATGTAAGCTATGGAAAACTTTAAAAGTGGGACAGAAGCCAATCAAAATACTATGTAATTAACTTCATTCTTGAATAACTCCAAGACATTGCTCTGTCTTCCACATACCCTGCCCCCCATCCCACCATGACTCATCAGAATATGACTCAAAATACATAATTTGGATGGAAAAAAGGCTTTAAATTCTAGATAAGAAACAGTGGAGAGGGAAAGAAACTGAAAAAATGGAAGGGAAATGCACAGAAGAGCTGAGCAACATAAACACAATTGTAGTTTCTTAGAATGAGTTATTACAGAACTTATTCCAAGGACTAGAGCGCTTTGGTTTGCTTTGTTATGAGACAGGGTCACATGTACCCAGGCTAGCCTTAAACTCTCTATGTAGTCAAAGATAACCTTGAATTCTTAACTCACCTGCCTACACTTCTCCAGTGATTGCCGGCATGCGCCACCATGTCCAGTTTATGCAGTACCAGAGATTGACCCAGGCCTTATGCATGCTTCTGACTGAGACTGTAAGTGTTAAAATGAAACTTACTCTGCACTGGGACAATAGGAAAGGTATAATGATGGCCAGATTCCACCCATCAGAGGCTCTGATATATGAAAGTATAAATTCATTTGAAAGAAGGGAATTTAAACTGACTTTGCCTCTTGAAGACAGCTGATGAGGGAAGCAGTTCCCTTGGGTCAGTACTCACAGGTTAGGCTCTATCTGAAGTTGGCAGAAGTTCGAAGTGTTGCCCATGTAGTAAAAATTTTGCACCCATGAACAATGAAAGATTCAATAGATTGTGGAGTCTTGGACCATGGTCCGAGAGAGCTTATGAGGCCAGTAACTGTGTATCAGGGTCTGAGTCCCTATGAGGAGGCCAGGAGATGCCACTGAACGAAGTTCTACAGATGAAATTTAAGTGCAGAGACTTGAGTGTGCTAGAGACAATATATGATCATGAACTATCCTGAAGAAAGCTGTGTGCATTGAGTGGTACCTGATCAATAGAGAAGTTATGTTTGCTACAGGCAGCAGAACTGCCTATGCTCTTTGTAGGCCAAATGACACCATCATGAACCTCAAAGGCCACACATAGAGTTGTAATATTTGGTATTTGCCCTGCTGTGCTTAGTCTTACTTTTGTCTGATAAATATTTGCTATGATCTCATCCTTCTCTTTCAGAATGGTAATGTTTATTCGGTAGCATCATATATTGGAAGTATGCAATCTGTTATTGATTTTATAGATAATCACAGTTAAGAAACTGCCTATAGTCTCAGCTAAGACTTGTCCTTCAGGTTTTTAAATAGTGTTGCAATTGTTAAGTGCTATAGGACTTTTGATGTTAGATTCAACATATCTTGAATTATGAGTTAGCCTCTCTGGGGTGAGGGGTTGGAAGTGTATAGTTAAAAGTAATGTGTTTCAGTTTCAAGTTGACAAGGGTGAAGTTGTGATTGTTTTGAGTGCAATGCGACCAGCTCCTTCAAGCTCCTTTCTCCACTGTATCCTTGCCATAATGGTTTATATCCTTAAGCTATGAAATAAAATAAACACTTCCTTCCTTGCATCACTATATTAAATATTGTGTTGCGGCAGTGAAGCAAGTACCTAATACAACAACCAACCAAAAACATGACGTAACTCCGAAAAAGGAATTCAAAATAATTTTGACATTTTCAGCCTTGCCAAGATAACAAAAAAGCTTAGGAAGAAAAAGATTGCTCAGTCCTATATAAGTCTGAGAGAAGATAAGCTTATTGAAAGAACACTAAAGCAACTACCTAGTGATGTCTTAAACTCTGGCAATACATTTTTAAACTTGAGTTTCATATGAAATATACATACATACATACATACATACATACATACATACACATATACATACAGATGTACAACAATCAGTGAAAAAGGAGGCATGAAATGGCAACAGAGTGAGGAGAGGTATAAGAGAGAGTTTGGAAGGGGAAGGAAATGGGTGATGTTTTATATTATAATCTCAAAACAATAAAAGAATAAAAATAAAATAATATGGAAGGAAAAAGGCCAATTTATGGGTCTTCCCTTTGTGTTCCATTCTGGAAATTTTCAGCTCAAGAGGTAGTGAGATCCTTGAGATCACTCATAGCTTTTCCACCAAAATGTCCCGAACCCTCAAAAGACTGCAGCCAAGGAAAAAAGGTCACTTGAAACTAGGGGGAAAGCAGGATGAACATGTGCTGGTGTGAAGGTGTCTCCAACAGGGAGTGCCCAAGGTTTACACCAAGCAACTCACATTACTCCTGCAGCAGCACGGAGGCAAAACATGGCCTTTTAGCACTGGGCACTCAGCACTGGACTGACTAATACTATTCCAGTCCCTAAAAGTATGGAACAGCACACAGTTAAGAATTTTGGAGAGGGCCAGGCAGTGGTGGCACACGCCTTTAATCCAAGCACTTGGGAGGCAGAGGCAGGCAGATTTCTGAGTTCGAGGCCAGCCTGGTCTACAAAGTGAGTTCCAGGACAGCCAGGGCTGTATGGACAAACCCTGTCTCAAATGAATAAATAAATAAATAAATAAATTTGGAGATGGGGCTAGAGAGATGGCTCAGCGGTTCTGAGACAGTCCCTGTTTCAGGCTCCAGATATCCGGGCACCTTCCCTGCCAGAGGAGAGGTGTCCGCCCTGCCCGGGAGGGCTTTGCCGGAGTACCTGAGGGAGCACCTTGGTCCCTGGATCCCACTGAGACTAGTCTGCACAGGTGAGAGTGTGGACTATGGAAGCTAACAGCTTCTGGGACAGGTCCTGTTTCGGGTCTTTATCTTCTGCCAGGAGGCAAGTCTGAACGCCAGATATCTGTGCACCTTCCCTGAAAGAGGAGAGCCTGCCTGCAGAGAGTGCTCTGACTACTGAAACTCAGGAGAGAGCTAGTCTCCCAGGTCTGCTGGTAGAGAATAACAGAATCATGAGAGGAACAAGCTCTAACCAGAGACAACTATAACAACTGACTCAAGAGATTACCAGATGTCGAAAGGCAGACGTAAGACTCTTACTAACAGAAACCAAGACCACTCACCATCATCAGAACGCAGTACTCCCACTTCAGCCAGTCCTGGGCACCCCAACACACCCAAAAACCTAGACCCAGATTTAAAGGCATATCTCATGATGATGGTAGAAGACATCAAAAAGGACTTTAATAACTCACTTAAAGAAATACAGGAGAACACTGCTAAAGAGTTGCAAGTCCTTAAAGAAAAACAGAAAAACACATCCAAACAGGTGATGGAAATGAAAAAAACAATACTAGACCTAAAAAGGGAAGTAGACACAATAAAGAAAACCCAAAGTGAGGCAACGCTGGAGATAGAAACCCTAGGAAAGAAATCTGGAACCATAGATGCGAGCATCAACAACAGAATACAAGAGATGGAAGAGAGAATCTGAGGTGCAGAAGATTCCTTAGAGAACATCAGCACAACAATCAAAGAAAATGCAAAATGCAAAAAGATCCTAACTCAAAACATCCAAGAAATCCAGGACACAATGAGAAGACCAAACCTACGGATAATAGGAGTAGATGAGAATGAAGATTTTCAACTTAAAGGGCCAGCAAATATCTTCAACAAAATTATAGAAGAAAACTTCCCAAACCTAAAGAAAGACATGCCCATGAACATACAAGAAGCCTACAGAACTCCAAATAGACTGGACCAGAAAAGAAATTCCTCCCGACACATAATAATCAGAACAACAAATGCACTAAATAAAGATAGAATATTAAAAGCAGTAAGGGAAAAAGGTCAAGTAACATGTAAAGGCAGGCCTATCAGAATTACACCAGATTTTTCACCAGAGACTATGAAAGCCAGAAGATCCTGGACAGATGTTATACAGACACTAAGAGAACACAATGCCAGCCCAGGCTACTATAGTCAGCCAAACTTTCAATTACCATAGATGGAGAAACCGAAGTATTCCACGACCAAAACCAAATTCACACATTATCTTTCCATGAATCCAGCCCTTCAGTGGATAATAACAGAAAAAAACAAACAAACAAAAAACAATACAAGGAAGGAAACCACACCCTAGAAAAAGCAAGAAAGTAATCCTTCAACAAACCTAAAAGAAGACAGCTGCAAGAACAGAATGCCAATTTTAACAACAAAAATAAAAGGAAGCAACAATTACTTTTCCTTAATATATCTTAATATCAATGGACTCAACTCCCCAAGAAAAAGACATAGACTAACAGACTGGCTACACAAACAGGACCCAACATTCTGCTGCTTACAGGAAACCCATCTCAGGGAAAAAGACAGACACTACCTCAGAATGAAAGACTGGAAAACAATTTTCCAAGTAAATGGTCTGAAGAAACAAGCTGGAGTAGCCATTCTAATACCTAATAAAATTAACTTCCAAACCAAAGTCATCAAAAAAGACAAGAAGGGGCACTTCATACTCATCAAAGGTAAAATCTTCCAAGAGGAACTCTCAATTCTGAATATTTATGCTCCAAATACAAGGGCAGCCACATTCATTAAAGAAACTTTGGTAAAGCTCAAAGCACACATTGCGCCACACAATAAAAGTGGGAGACTTCAACACACCCCTTTCATCAATGGACAGATCATAGAAACAGAAACAGAAACTAAACAGGGACAGAGTGAAACTAGCAGATGTTATGAAACAAACTGATATAACAGATATCTACAGAACATTTTATTCTAAAACAAAAGGATATACCTTCTTCTCAGCACCTCATGGTACCTTCTCCAAAATTGACCATATAATTGGTCACAAAACAAGCCTTAACATATACAAAAATATTGAAATTGTCCCATGCATCCTATCAGATCACCATGGATTAAGGCTGATCTTCAATAACAAAATAAATAATAGAAAGCCAACATTCACGTGGAAACTGAACAACACTCTTCTCAATGATACCTTGGTCAAGGAAGGAATAAAGAAAGAAATTAAGGACTTTTTAGAGTTTAATGAAAATTAAGCCACAACATACCCAAACATATGGGACACAATGAAAGCATTTCTAAAAGGAAAACTCATAGCTCTGAGTGCCTCCAAAAAGAAACTAGAGAGAGCACACACTAGCAGCTTGACAACACACCTAAAAGCTCTAGAACAAAAGGAAGCAAATTCACCCAAGAGGACTAGATGGCAGGAAATAATTAAACTCAGGGGCTAAATCCACCAAGTGGAAACAAGAAGAACTACTCAAAGAATTAACCAAACGAGGAGCTGGTTCTTTGAGAAAATCAACAAGATAGATAAACCCTTATCCAGACTCACTAGAGGGCACAGGGACAGCATCCTAATTAACAAAATCAGAAATGAAAAGGGAGACATAATAACAGATCCTGAAGAAATCCAAAACACCATCAGATCCTTCTACAAAAGGCTATACTCAACAAAACTAGAGAACCTCGATGAAATGAACAAATTTCTAGACAGATACCAGGTACCAAAGTTAAATCAACATCAGGTTAATGATCTAAACAGTCCTATATCCCCTAAAGAAATAGAAGCAGTCATTAATAGTCTCCCAACCAAAAAAAGCCCAGGATCAGATGGGTTTAGTGTAGAGTTCTATCAGACCTTCAAAGAAGATCTAATCCCAGTTCTTCACAAACTATTCCACAAAATAGAAACAGAAGGTACTCTACCCAACTCATTCTATGAAGCCACAATTACTCTGATAACTAAACCACAAAAAGACCTAACAAAGATAGAGAACTTCAGACCAATTTCCCTTATGAATATCGATGCAAAAGTCCTCAATAAAGTTCTTGCTACCTGAATCCAAGAACACATCAAAACAACCATCCATCCTGACCAAGTAGGTTTAATCCCAGGGATGCAGGAATGGTTCAATATATGGAAATCCATCAATGTAATCCAGTATATAATCTCAAAGGTAGGGATGGTTTAATATATGGAAATCCATCAATGTAATCCATTATATAAACAAACTCAAAGACAAAAAAAACCACATGATCATCTTGTTAGATGCTGAGAAAACATTTGACAAAATCCAACACCCCTTCATGATAAAAGTCTTGGAAAGATCAGGAATTCAAGGCCCACACCTAATGATAAAAGCAATCTACAGCAAACCAGTAGCCAACATCAAAGTAAATGGTGAGAAGCTGGAAGCAATCCCACTAAAATCAGGGACTAGACAAGGCTGCCCACTTTCTCCCTACCTATTCAACATTGCACTTGAAGTCCTAGCCAGAGGAATTTGACAACAAAAGGAGATCAAGGGGATACAAATTGGAAAGGAAGAAGTCAAAATATCACTTTTTGCAGATGATATGATAGTGACCCTAAAAATTCCACCAGAGAACTCCTAAACCTGATAAACAGCTTCGGTGAAGTAGCTGGATATAAAATTAACTCAAACAAGTCAATGGCCTTTCTGTACACAAAGGATAAACAGGCTGAGAAAGAAATTAGGAAAACAACACCCTTGTCAATAGTCACAAATAATATAAAATACCTTGGCGTGACTCTAAGGAAATGAAAGATCTGTATGATAAGAACTTCAAGTCTCCGAAGAAAGAAATTAAAGAAGATCTCAGAAGATGGAAAGATCTCCCATGCTCATGGATTGGCAGGATCAATATAGTAAAAATGGCTATCTTGCCAAAAACAATCTACAGATTCAATGCACTCCCCATCAAAATTCCAACTCAATTCTTCAATGAATTAGAAAGGGCAATCTGCAAATTCATCTGGAATAACAAAATACCTAGGATAGCAAAAACTCTTATCAAGGATAAAAAAAAATCCTCTGGTGACCAAAGTGTGGACACTTTGCCCCTTCTTAGAATTGGGAATAAAACACCCATGGAAGGAGTTACAGAGACAAAGTTTTGAGCTGGACCTCATAAAATTGCAAAGCTTCTGCAAGGCTAAAGACACCGTCAATAAGACAAAAAGGCCACCAACAGATTGGGTAAGGATCTTTACCTATCCTAAATCAGATAGGGGACTAATATCCAACATATATAAAGAACTCAAGAAAGTGGACTTCAGAAAATCAAATAACCCCATTAAAAAATGGGGCTCAGAACTGAACAAAGAATTCTCACCTGAGGAATACCGAATGGCTGAGAAACACCTGAAAAAATGTTCAACATCCTTAATCATCAGGGAAATGCAAATCAAAACAACCCTGAGATTCCATCTCACACCAGTCAGAATGGCTAAGATCAAAAATTCAGGTGACAGCAGATGCTAGCGAGGATGTGGAGAAAGAGGAACACTCCTCCATTGTTGGTGGGATTGCAAGCTTGTACAACCACTCTGGAAATCAGTCTGGCTGTTCCTCAGAAATTTGGACATAGTACTACCAGAGGATCCCACAATACCTCTCCTGGGCATATATCCAGAAGATGTTCCAACTGGTAAGAAGGACACATACTCTACTATGTTCGTAGCAGTCTTATTTATAATAGCCAGAAGCTGGAAAGAACCCAGATGCCCCTCAACAGAGGAATGGATACAGAAAATGTGGTACATTTACACAATGGACTACCACTCAGATATTAAAAAGAATGAATTTATGAAATTCCTAGGCAAATGGATTGACCTGGAGGGCATCATCCTGAGTGAGGTAACCCAATCACAAAAGAACTCACACAATATGTACTCACTGATAAGTAGGTATTAGCCCATAAACTTAGAATACCCAAGATATAAGATACAATTTGCTAAACACATGAAACTCAAGAAGAACAAAGACCAAAGTGTGGACACTTTGCCCCTTGTTAGAATTGGGAATAAAACACCCATGGAAGGAGTTACAGAGACAAAGTTTGGAGCTGAGACAAAAGGATGGACCATCTAGAGACTGCCATATCCGGGGTTCCATCCCATAATCAGCTTCCAAACGCTGACACCATTGCATACACTAGCAAGATTTTGCTGAAAGGACCCAGATATAGACGTCTTTTGTGAGACTATGCTGGGGCATAGCAAACACAGAAGTGGATGCTCACAGTCAGCTGTTGGATGGATCACAGGGCTCCCAATGGAGGAGCTAGAGAAAGTACCCATGGAGCTGGGGGGATCTGCAACCCTATAGGTGGAACAACAATATGAACTAACCAGTAACCCTCGGAGCTCGTGTCTCTAGCTGCTTATGTATCAGAAGATGGCCTAGTTGGCCATCAGTGGAAAGAGAGGCCCATTGGTCGGGCAAACTTTATATGCCTCAGTACAGGGGAATGCCAGGGCCAAGATGTGGGAGTGGGTGGGTGGCGGAGCATGTGGGGGACTTTTGGGATAGCATTGGAAATGTAAATGAAATAAATACCTAATTTTTCTAAAAACCAAAATAAACAAACAAACTGATTGATTAATTAATTAATTAATTAATTAATTAATTTGGAGATGGGGCTAGAGAGATGGCTCAGCTGTTAAGAGCACTCACTACTTCTTCCAGAGGTCCTGAGTTCAATTCCCAGCAACTACATGGTGGCTCACAACCATCTGTAATGGGATCTGATGCCCTCTTTTGGTGTGTCTGAGACAGTGACAGTGTATTCACATACCTAAGATAAATAAATCCTTTTTTAAAAAATAGAATTTTGGAGATCATATTTCCCAAATCAAATATGAGTATTTCACATTTATTTTCTGGTATCAATTTTTAAAACATTCTTTTTACAAATTATAAAATATTTTTATTCCATAACTAGAAAAAAGTCAAGGATTTTCAGAGTATATATGAAAATATAACACTCTCTCCCTTCCAAACCTTGCCAAAGAGCCTCAATTAACACTTTTAATGAATATTAAAAATTGTCATCTAATGTTACATGTAAAATACCTATATAAACAGAATCATACTTTCAGTTGTGTTGTACAAGTGATGTCATTTTTTTAAAAGAAAAATATCTTAATCTTATTAATAGTTGTAATATGAGTTCCAGGATAGCCAGTGCTACATAGAGAAACCCTGTCTCAAAAAAACAAAACAAAACAAAACAAAATTTCATATCTGTCCATTTCACAGGTTTTCCCAAACATTATTTGTAAAAGTCTTTAGTCTTTTTTCATATTTAAAATTTAAATTTCTTCTATTATGGATCTGTTACTGGCATTTTCTCATTTTTAGGTGAGGTGTTTATGATATAAACATTCAGTTTTGATATCAAAATAATTTCCCAGAGCCAGATAGTGCAGCTAAGGTTCAAATGCGGAATGTCTGCACTTAGGCTCGTGTGTTGGAACACAACCCCTCAGCTGGTGACATTGTCTGGGAGAAGTTATGAGATCTTCCGATGTGAAGCCTAGCTGGTAGAAGTGGAAACTTGTGGGGCAAGTCTCGGGGGTGACAGTCCAGCTTGGCTCTTTGCTCTCTCTTTGTATCCAGGTCCCAGAATCAGGGAATAAGAAGCCTCATCTACTGACAGCATGGCCCAGTCTGCATTGTTGTGACTGATCCCTCATTCTCTAAAACAAGGTGAGACTTTGTCACCTTAAGTTTCTTCTTATCAGGTATTTAGCCAGAGATAATAAAAGTAACATGGAAGTGATGTGTACAGTACATATTTTTGATAATATGATCAGAACTCATTCATGGAGATCAAAATGGAGTAAGAGAATCCAGATTTTTTTTTTAAAACCTGGTATGAAATAATTAAAATAGACCCCATGTTACTCAAAACATTGGCCATTCATAGAGAAGAGCAGAGCTCCTTAGGAGATGAATGAGGTGGGAGCCTTAAATCAAGTCACTACTGGAGAAAGTTTCCAGGGCATGATGAGAGAAGGGCCCAGCAATCTTCCTGAGTAGAATGTAGATCTCGGAGTGTGGGATTTCCAAAAGGCAAGAGGCTAGTGAAGACAGGGTAGCACGCAGAGAGAGCTGAAGGGTCTGCAGAGCTTCCTTCTAAGCCGGGTAATGATCAGCTCATTTATATGAAGAATCACTACTATAACGACTGAGCTGCATTCGTATTTAAAAAGTAGAATGGCTTAAACTAAATCAAACGTGTGTGTTAGCAGTCCATTGCTGGGATAAAAAACAAACCAACAAAAAGATAAAAAATGTATAAGGATGAAAAATCTCTTTTGTTTCATGGTTTCAGTCTGTGCTCATGTAGCTCTGTTGCTTTGGGTTTTATGGAGAAGCAGAGTATATAAGATAAAGATTGTGGTGGAGCAAATTTGCTCACCTTATGGGGACTGAGAAGCAAAGACAGAAGCAGTACTAGTCCTCTTAAGGACACACCCCTCTGATCCAACTTCCTTACACTAGGCCCCACCCACAAAACATTGTGTCACTTCCGGATACATGGCCCTGGAGGAAGATATAAGAGCCCAATGGTAACAAGTTCCTTTCCACAAAGCAGTGCAGCGAGAGGACCAGAGGTCCGTGATAGAACCAGATTCCTTCTTGCCCAGCAAATTGTTCTCACTTGCATGGCCAAAGTTGATCCAGCCAGCGGGGTTGGGAAAATGATTACGGAGTTAGTTACAGGCAATGGTAATGGTTTGGTTTGGTTTGGTTTGGTTTGGTTTGGTTTGGTTTGGTTTGGTTTGGTTTGGTTTCACTAGAAAGTGTGATCCTTTGAGAGGTTATTAGCTTTCTGTCTACCATACACCGTGAACCCTGAACTCAGTCTGCCCATCTTGGTAGAGCTCCTAGTGAGAAGCAGAGCTATACCCTACAGGGAATAACAGACAAAAGTGTCCACCCGCAGTGTGCTCCTATTTTGATGACACCTCCAGCATTTTCCGTGCAGAAATTCTAAGGAACAGTAACTAGGGTGGAAAGGCAGAGAGCCCCATTATTTGGGCAGAAAACTAAGTGGGTGCAGTAATGAAATAATTACCTTTCTCTCCATGCAAATAAGCCACTTCTCTCCACCGTATTTTCATTTTGAAATGAAAGGGAGTTCATTTTAATTAAGGAAAGTTAATGCTAATTAAACATGTGTTCTCTTTTCATATGCACAAGCAAATTTGCTTAAAGATCTCAGCAGCTCTGCAGAAAGCATAACAAAAGCATTGTTCTGCTACATGCACAATTCAAATTACCACAGAAAATAAACTCAAATTGGCTAAGATGCTTAGTTCTCATTCTTGAACGTACAGTTTCTTTAAAACTATAGTAGATTTGGGAAGGAGGCCAAATGATTTTTCTAATAAACTTTGACCCTTATTTAAGTTTGTAATGCCAGTAAGAATCAGAAAAAAAAAAGGTTTTAATGATATTTTTAATTTTCTAAGCTTCATTCTTACAGTTTGCTTAATTTTAATCCACCAACTGTTTTTAGTTATTAGTACTTTGGGCCTTGGATATATGAAACTACAACTGTCTACCTGGTGGGTCATTTATAGTTTAATTTTCACTAGAAAATAAATTCTTCAAAAATGGTTGAGGGTAATGGGAATTAAAATATTAAACATATGTAGTGATTCCTTAATACAGATTGCATTATATATAAATTAGTAATATAGACATTATGCATGTTGATATTTTTGAGAGAAGAGTCAGTAAAAAAGTCCATCTATGTTGAAGTTGAGACATGAATGTGAGAAAGACTTGTGATGGGGATGTGGGGAAAATAAGAGAGGTGAAGGGACAGTAATCAGAAGGTGGTATATACATTGGAAGTTGACTAAAAAAAAAAAATGACTATAAGGAAAAAGATCATGAAGCCTTCCTTCCGAAAAACTGATTTTCTGTATAGATTAGTTGCATGAGAGACAGGAAGGTGTGTGTGTGTGTGTGTGTGTGTGTGTGTGTGTGTGTGTGTGTGTGTGCGTGTGTGTCCATGCCTTTAGAGGCCAGAGCTCCAACTCAGGTGTCACTGATCAGGCCATGTCCACCTTCTTTCTTGACATAGGACATCTCACTGTTCTAGAACTCACTAATTAGGCTAGGTCCAAGAGTCCCAGGAATCCATTCTCCCAGCACAGGAGTTAACAAACGCACACCTCCCCCTCGTTTTCACTTGGGCACTGGGGATCACATTGGATCCTTGTGGATAACTACTTTACCAACTGAACTATGTCCTCAGCCAGTGTATAAACTCTTTTTATAAGCAAACCACTCCCTCAGAATGGCTCATATGTGAGTGCTCTCTTTAAGAATTAAAGAAGAAATCTTGGAGCTTGATGCTGGAATTCTTGGTTTGTTTTCCTTTATGAGGATCAGGGTGGGAACTTGGCTACTTGTTTTTATCTCCAGAGAGAAAAGCTTCTTGTTGCTATTTAGCCTGGTACCATAAATGTGTCATTCCGAGTAGATACATATTTGAAAGGATTTATCTTAGCTACTGTTCTGTTGCTTGAAGACACTGCAGGACCAGTGCAACTCCTTTTTAAGAATTGTTTTATTTATTCACATTCCAGTCACTGCTCCCCTTCAGTTTCCCCTCCACAGTTCCTCTCCCATTCCTCCTCACGCACGCACGCACGCATGCACGCACGCGCGAAGAAAGCCTACCCCTTCCCTGGGACCTCAAGTCTCTTGAGAATTAAGCGCATCTTCTCTCACTGAGGCCAGACCAGGCAGACCTCTACTATATATGTGCCAGGGACCTTAGATCAGCCCATGCATGCACCTGGTTTGTGGCTCAGTCTCTGGGAGCTCCCTGGGGTCTGGGTTAGTTGAGACTGCTGGTCTTCCTGTGGGGCCACCCTCCCTTTCAGCTTCTTCTTCAATCATCCCTGTAATTCAACCATAGCAGTTCCAATAGTAGGGTGTAAGTATCTGCTTTTGTCTGTCAGCTGTTGACAGGGGCTCTCAGAAGGCAGCCATTCCAGGTTCCCTTCTGCAGCATCATAATGTAGTAGTGTCAGGCCTTAATGTCTTGGTTTTCAGCCATTCAAGTTTCTTCTGTTGTGAATTTTCTGTTTAGCTCTGTCCTTCATATTTTAATTGGGTTATTTAGTTTTTGGAGGTTAACTTCTGGAGCTCCTTATATATTTTGGATATTAGCCCTCTGTTGGATGTAGGGTTATGAAGATCTTTTCCCAGTCTCTAGGTTGCTGATTTGCACTATTGACAGTGTCTTTACAGAGGCGTTTCACTTTCATGAGGTCCCATGTATCAGTTGTTGATCTTAGAGCCTGAGCTATTGGTATTCTCCTCAGGAAATTTCCCCCTGTGCTAATGAGTTTGAGGTTCTTTCCCACTTTCTCTTCTATTAGATCCAGTGTATCTGGTTTTGTGTGGAGGTACTTGATCCATTTGGACTTGAGCTTTGTGCAAGGTGATAAATACAGATGTATTTTAATTTTCCCACATACAAACCACCAGTTAGACCAGCACCATTTGTTGAAAATGCTTTTTTCCACTGTATGTTTTTGGCTTGTCAAAGATCAAGTGTCCATAGGTGTATGGATTGACTTCTAGGTCTTTGATTCTATTCCATTGATCACCTTGTCTGCCTCTGTACCAATACCATGCTATTTTTATTACTATTGCTTTGTACTACAGCTTGGGGTCAGGAATCAGAGACAGAATCCAAATGAACAAACTAAAAAATGAAAAGGGAGACATAACAACAGAAACTGATGAAATTAAAAAAAAAAATCAGACCCTACTATAAAAGCCTATACTCTACAAAACTGGAAAATCTAGATGGAACGGATGATTTTCTAAACAGATACTGGTACCAAAGTTAAATCAAGATCAAGTAAACTAAACAGTCCCATTACCCCTAAGGAAATAGAAATAGTAACCAAAAATCTCCCAACTCAAAAACGTCTGGAGCCAGATGGTTTTAGAGCAGAATTCTACCAGACCATCAAAGAAGAGCTAACGCCAATACTCCTCAAACTTTTACAAAAACAAAACCAGAAGGAACACTATCTAATTCATTCTATGAAGCCACAGTTACTCTGATACCCAGACCACACAAAGATCCAACAAAGAAAGAGAACTTCATACCAATCTCATTTATGAATACTGATGCAAAAATACTCAATAAAATTCTTGCAAACTGAATCTAAGAACACATCAAAACAATCATTCACCATGATCAAGTAGGCTTCATTCTAGGGATGTAGGGATGGTTCAATATATGAAACTCCATTAATGTAATCCACTATATAAGCAAACTCAAAGGGGAAAAAATTACATGATCATCTCAATAGCTACTAAAAAAGCTTTCAATAAAATACAACACCCTTTCATGTTAAAAGTTCTGGAAATATCAGAAACTTATGGCAGATGCCTAAACATAATTAAAACGATATATAGCACCCAGTAGCCAACATCAAACTAAATGGAGAGAAACTTGAAGCAATCCCATTAAAATCCAGGACAAGATAAGGCTGCCCACTCTCTCCCTATCTATTTAATATAGTACTCAAAGTTCTAACTAGAGCAATTAGACACAAAAGGAGATCAAGGGGAAACTAATTGGAATGGAAGAAGTCAAAATATCACTATTTGCACATGATATGCTCGTGTATGTTAGTGACCTCCCAAATTCCCCTAGAGCTGATAAACAACTTCAGTGAAGTTGCAGGATATAAAATTAACTCAAACAAATCAATAGCCTTCCTTTCTACAAATGGAAAACAGGCCGAGAAAGAAATTAGGGAAACAACATCCTTCACAATAGCGACAAATAGTATAAAATATTTTGTTGTAACTCTTACCAAACAAGTGAAAGATCTGTCTGACAAGAACTTCAAATCCCTAAAAAAGGAAATCAAAGAAGACCTCAGAAGATGGAAAGATCTCCCATGCTCATGAATTGGTAGGATTAACACAGTGGAAATGGTCATTATACCAAAAGCAATCTGCAGATTCAATGCCATCCCCATCAAAACTCCAACACAATTCTTTACAGACATGGAAAGAGCAATTCTCAACTTCATATGGAAAAACAAAAACCCAGGATAGTAAAAAAAAAAAAAGTTCTTTATCCTGTTGATTTTTTTTTTTCGGAGAACCAGCTATTGGTTTTGTTGATTCTTTGTATCATTCTCTTTGTTTCTACCTGGCTGTTTTCAGCCCTGAGTTTGACTATTTCCTGCCTTTTAGTCCTCTTAAGTGTGTTTGCTTCTTTCAGTTCTAGAGGTTTCAGGTGTGCTGATAAGTTGCTTGCATGGGATCTCTCCAATTTCTTTATGAAGGCACCTAGTGCTATGAATTTTCCTCTTAATGCTGCTTTCATTGTGTCCCATAAGTTTGGGTATGGTGTGTAGCATGTAAATATAAGAATAAACAATTCTACAAGATGTCCTGGTACACACCAGCAACGGTGGTCTCCCTGCCCCCATGACCATTCCCATGCAGGGGTCTTCCCAGGTTCCCATGGTTTGCTCCTGCTGCTACTCAGGCCATGAACCCCTATGGCTCTAATCTCCTAGCCCCATAAAATGAAAACTCTAGAGGTTTGTAATTTGTCAGTCAGATTTATAACAGTAAATCTTCAACTCCAAAATGCCCACACAAAGAACTCAAACCTCGATTGATATAAATACAAGCTGCACACCTAGATGGAGCAGATGTACCCTATATTACTCTACTGCCCTTCTATATCCATAGCTACCTGTGGCTCTTTCAGGTCACACGTGGTTCTGATTCATCTTCTTCCTCCATCTTCTCTACATCCTCTCTCTCATTTCCCTGTCTCTCTTTCTCCCTCTCCCTCCCCCTCATCTCCCTGTCTCTCTCTCCCTCTCCTTCTCCTCCTCCCATTCACACCCCCCCTACCCCCTCTCCCTCTCTCTGTACTCTCCCTTCCCTTCCACTGCCCAATCACAGGCTCTAGCCTTATCTGACTAATTAAGATTTCACTTGACCTCACCTGCATACAGGCAACCCTTTTGTGGGGGCAGAAAGAGCAGACAGCAATCCACAACAATAATGTGTCTTCATTTTCATTGAATTCTATGAAGCCTTTGATTTCTTATTTCTTCCCTGAAAAAGTAATCACTGAGCTGAAAGTAGTTCAGTTTCCATGAGTATGTGGGGTTTGTTGTTTTTCTTGTTATAGAGCCTTAGTCCATAGTGATCTGATAGAATGCATGGGATTATTTCCATCTTCTTGTATCTGTTGAGGCTTGTTTTATGTCTGATTATATGGTCAGTTTTGGAGAAGTTTCCATGATGGGCTGAGAAGGTATATTCTTATTTGGGGGTGAAATGTTCTGTAGATATCTGTTAAATCCATTTGGTTCATAACTTCTGTTAGTTTAACTGTGTCTCTGTTTAGTTTCTGTTTCTAGGATCTGTCCATTGGTGAGTGTGGGATGTTGAAGTCTCCCACTATTATTGTATGAGGTTCAATATGTGTTTTGAACTTTAGTAAAGTTTCTTTTATGAATGTGGATGCCCTTGTATTTGGAGTATAGATGTTCAGGATTGAGACTTTCTCTTGGCGGATTTTTCCTTTTATTTTTCCTTTTCCTTCTTTTTATGAAGTGCCCCTTCCCTTCTCACTTGATAACTTTTGGTTGAAAGCCTATTTTATTGGATATTAGAATGGCTACTCGAGCTTATTTCTTGGGGCCATTTGCTTGGAAAACTTTGTCCAGCCTTTTACTCTGAGGTAATGTCTGTCTTTATCTCTGAGGTGTGTTTCTTTTATGCAGCAAAGTGCTGAATCCTGTATAAGTATCCAGTCTGTTAGCCGTGTCTTTTTATTGGAGAATTGGGTCCATTGATGTTGAGAGATACTAAAGACAGATGATTGGTAGTTCCTGTTATTTTTGTTGCTGGAAATGGTATTATGTGTGTATAATTCTCTTCTTTTGGGTTTGTTGTGAACTGTTTAGTGTCTTGTGTTTTCTTCGGTTAATTACCTTCTTGTGAAATCTTGGAGATTTCATTCCACTACCCTTTGTAAGACTGGATTATGGTTTAATTTGGTTTTGTCATGGAATATCTTGGTTTCTCCATCTATGATGCTTGAAAGTTTTGCTGAGTATCCTGGGCTGGCATTTGGGTTTTCCTGGGCTCTGGATGACATCTTACCTGGATCTTCTGGCTTTAGAGTCTCTGTTGAGAGGTCTGGTGCAATACTGATAGGTCAGCCTTTGTATGTTACTTGGCCTTTTCCCCTTACAGCTTTTAATATTCTTTCTTTGTTGTGTGCATTTAGCAGTTTGATTATTATGTAAGAAGAAGATTTTCTTTTCTGGTCCAATCTATTTGGTGTTCTCTAGGCTTCTTGTACATTTATGGGCATCTCTTTCTTTAGGTTAGGCTAGTTTTCTTCTATGATTTTGTTGAAGATGTTTTCTGGCCCTTTGAGCTGGGATTCTTCACTCTTTTTATTCCTATTATTCTTAGGCTTGACCTTGTGTATCCTGAAATTTCTGGATATGTTGGGTTGGGAGCTTTTTAAACTTTGAATTTTCTTTGACTGATGTATCAATATTTTCTATGGTGTCTTCTATGCCTGAGGTTCTCTCTTCTATCTCTTGTATTCTGTTGGTGATGCTTGCATCTGTAGCTCCTGATCTCTTTCCTAAGTTGTCCATCTCCAGGGTTGCTTTGCTCTGTGTTTTCTTTCTTATTTCTATTTATACTTGGACTATTGTGTTCAATTCCTTCACCTGTTTGATTGTATTTTCCTTTTTTTTTTTTAACTGGATTTATTTGTTTCTTCTTTAAGGGCTTCTATATGTTTGCCTGTGTTCTCTTGTATTTCATTAAAAGAGTTCTTTATATCCTCCTTAAAAGCCTCTATCATCTTCATGACGTGGGATTTTAGGTCATTATCTTGCTTTCCATGTGTGTTAGGGTAGCCAGGGCTTGCAGTGGTGAGAGAACTGGGTTCTGATGGTGCTAAATTGCCTTGGGTTGTGTTATTTATGATCTTGTGCTTGCCTCTGGCCATTTGTTTCTCTGGTGTTAACCAGCCCAGGTGTGTCTGGCTAGAACTGGGCTCCTTAGAAGCAGGTAGAGCTCTTAACCTGAGTTCTTAACCCGAGTTAGAGCTGGTATCCTTGGAGGCAGCCCGTGTTGTCTCTGGTTAGAAAAGGCCTCCTGTGTTCCTAGTTTCTGCAGACATCCTGGGAGGCTAGCAGGCTGTAGAGTTTGGGCAGGTATCAGTCCACTGGTCTGGCCCTGGGTGGCTAAGTGGAAAGGAAGGGAGGTGGAGCTGGAGGCGGAGTGTGGAGGGTGAGGGGGTAGGTCCTGCATCCACTGGGCTGTCCCAGTTGGAGTGAGTATTTGGGCAAAATTCTCTCCTGTGTCCTTGGTTACTGAGGACCTTCTGGGAAGCATGCAGTGTTTGGCAGGTATCAGCCAGGCCAGTGATCTGGCCCAGGTGGAAAAGTGGCTGAAAGCCCAAAGGTAACTCTTATAAAAGGATTTGGGGCTTGCTTACAATTTCAGATGTGAAGCCCAAAGCCCACCCTGAGTGGCACATTTCTTCCAGCCAGGCCAAAGTACTCCAACAAGGCCACACCTCATAATTCACTCTACATAGTTCATCAGCTAAAGACTAAGCATGCAAACATACAAGTCTATGGGTTTAGACAGAATCTCTTATGCCCTATGTGGAAATATCACCTGTCAATTAAAAGTCTATGGCCAATGAGCTGAGGCAGGATTAGAAGGTGGGACATCCTAAACAGAGAGAGATGATTCTGGGAAATAGTCATGCACAGGGGCTTTGCCTCCAAACTCTGAGAAGACAGTCGCATGAAACTTAGGAGAGATAACCAACCACCCAGAGGGACTTAGAATAAAATAGACAGGACAATGAGTTATGAGCTCGCTGTAACTCAAAGCTTTTGTTCTAGGCATTTCATAAATAATTCAGTCTAAGGGATTATTTCAGGACCTTGGGCATAGGTGGAAAAGCCTGTGGACACATATGGGGGGCATTCTCTTTCAAACATCACAGGACAGTTTGTTCACTCTTTTAACAGATGGGTGTATTATGGGGAGAGATACTGTGTGTGTTAAGTATGACTCAGTGTGTGTGTGTATGAATAAAACTACAAACACCATCTTCTTACTTTTTTATACAGCTTTATTGAGATATAATTCAGAAATACCAATTTTAATATAGTCACAGATTTACAAATAGATGAAATAATTGTCACTTGTCAATGTTAGAAAACTGTTACCAATTTAAAAAATGATAAAAAAACAAAAAAGAAAAACCCATATCCGTTGTCTCTTCCTCCCTATCCATCCTAAATGACCACTAATAAACTTCTGTCTCTATAAAAGAGTTTCCTTTTCTGGACCTTAAAATGGATGGAACACTATCATCTGTGACTTATTATGACTGCCTTCTTTCCCTTCCAATGCTATCAAATTCCTTGAAATTGTACTGTTTACCAATACTTTGGCACTTTGTAGCCAAACACATTTTTATTGTGTGTATATTGTACACTCTGATTGATTATTCTTTTGTTTGATTTTTATTCTTTTGAATTGTTTTTATCTTTTATTTTGAAGTTACAGAAAAATGTGTAAGCTTCTACACAAACATATGTTTTCATATGTCTATGGGAAAGATCCAGAAATGGAGCTGCTGGGTCACATGGCAGATCTATAGTTAACAGTTTGAGAATTGCCAGACTATTTGATCAAACAGCTGCAGCATTTTCCTTCCCATTGAGAGTGTGGGGGTTCTGATTCCTTCACATCTCTGGATGGATTGGCTTGTGCATGATATCATCTTGCTAAGGATGGCAGACTAGAGAAGGATAACACTGATGCCTTAGTGAAGACTACTTCAAAGTTAGACTGTTATGATTAGTCTTCATTGGCAATTTAACTACACCCAGAATCTCCAGGAAGGTGTGCTTTTGGGTGTACCCTGACTGTGGTGATGTCAGGTAATGTCCCATTAACTGCAGTCCCAAGGCGGGGGTAGGGGGAAGGCAGGAAGAATACAGGAGTTAAGCACCAGCACTCATCTCTCTCTGTGAATGTAAGGACACAGAAGATAGTCATCCATTTTGCCAGATTATAGAAAAAGTGGCCTCTATTTCCATTCCCACTAGAGTCCTGTTCCATTTTGAAAGCTGACAATATGATAAGCCAACTCATCTTGCCGCTATTACGCCCCATCATATAATAAGAAAAATAACTAATACAGGAAAGAGCTACTAAGGATTAGGGCCATTGCTGCCACTCACCTGACCATGTCGTTATAGACCTTAGGAGCTTGCAGACAAATGTAAAAGAGTTTGGAGCTGCAGGCTAGAGAATTTCTAGGTCTGTAAACAGAGGCTAAAGACAATGGAAAATGTGGACAGTGGAAGACCAGTACCAAGAATTTTCAAAGTGGAACAGGACTTTACTAGGAACTGAAATAGAGACCACTCATTGCATAACGTGGCAAAGATTATGACTAAGTTGTTTGGCAGAGGAAATTTCAAGACAACATAGAATCCAGACTGTGCTGTGCTTAGTGCTTCCTACTCTTAGCTCTACAGTGAGAGAACAGAGAAATAAGAAATATGGTTGTTTGGCCAGGAAGAGTGTGGGAGAGTTTAAAGATGTGGAGAAAGTGGATACAAATAACTAAAGAGATTGGTGTCATTGAAGAGAAACTTCAGCCTCTTCACTGGGACAATAGAAAGGGTACCCTGAGAGTAGGACCCAACCCACAGAAAGCTCCAACTTCTAAACTACAAATTCATTTGAAAGGGGAGAGGTGAACCAAGAGTGTCACTGAACATGTTCCATGTTCAAAAAGTTAGAGAACTAGCCCCAGGCTCAGCCACCAGAGCACACAGAGACCTCTAACATCTTCAGTAAAGGGCTAAGTACAAGTTATATCCTGAGCTGTCGTAGGTCTTAGGAACTTCAACCGCATGGTGCTAGTTTTGCAAGTATAAAGAATATAAGAGTTATGGAGTCAAGGAAGCTTATATGAAGGTTCCAAGAAGTCATTGAGACCAGGCAATATGGTGCAGCACTGGAGTCCTTGCAAGGGTCCATTGAGCAGCCATTGTGTGGATCTGTGACAGCAAATTCTAAGTTGCCATGGAGTTCAGGCTGGATGAGATGCCAGGATTTGTGGGTAGGGAGGCATCCACAAAGGAGAGTATAAGAGTTGAGCTGGACCACTAGAGAAGCTCCATGCACTCCAGGTAGCAGACTGGAAGAGGTGGGGCTTCCCAAGTGTGTTGAGTCCCAGGTGATACCACCACAAGCCCATGGAACTGCTCAGCATGTCGGTCTTGCTTTAGTACAATATGTCCTTACCATCCATTCCTTTTAGAATGGGGATGTCTAGTCTGTGCCTTGGTGTGTTGGGAGTGTGTGGCTTGTTTTCTAATCTTTCAGGAGCTCAGAGTTAAAATGTTTCCTTAATTCTTTGAAGAAGACTTTGAAACAATGTTGGGACCATTAAGACTTGGCAACTGTTAAAGGTGACTAAATGCATTTTTCCATTAAGAGATTAACATGAACCCTCTAGGGCCCGGGTGGAATGTTATCATTAAAACTGATGTTTGGCGATGACACCATGGCATACACTAGCAAGCCTTTGTTGCAAGGACCGTGATATAGCTGTCCCTTGTGAGACTAGGCCGGGGCCTAGCAAACACAGAAGTGGATGCTCACAGTCAACTATTGGATGGATCACAGGGCTCCCAATGGAGGAGCTAGAGAAAGTATCCAAGGAGCTAAAGAGATCTGCAACCCTATCGGTGGAACAACATTATGAACTAACCAGTACCCCAGAGCTCTTGACTCTAGCTGCATATGTATCAAAAGATGACCTAGTCGGCCATCACTGGAAAGAGGGGCCCATTGGACACGCAAACTTTATATGCCCCAGTACAGGGGAATGCCAGGGCCAAAAAATGGGAATGGGTGGGTAGGGGAGTGGGGGGGGGGACTTTTGGGATAGCATTGGAAATGTAATTGAGGAAATACGTAATAAAAAAAAACTGATGTTTGGGCATCAAGTTGACAGGAGTAGACCTGTGACCAGTTAGTCACTAAGGAGACAGTCCTAGTTCTGTCTGTGAGGTTGAACTAATGGGGAAAGAATGACTCTAGGGGCTGGGATCCAAAAATCTCTCTCTCTCTCTCTCTCTCTCTCTCTCTCTCTCTCTCTCTCTCTCTCTCTCTCTCTCTCCCTTCCTGTGAGTCATATGACCAGCTGTTTCACATTCTTGCTGCCATGCCTTCCCTAGCCTGCTATACCTTACCCCATTAAACCACAAACTCTAGTAAACTTTTCTTCAAGTTGCTTTTCTCTTAAGTTACTATGTCACAGCAACAAGAAAAGTAGCTAATACTAAGGCCTAGCTCCCACTTTCTAAGGGAAGGAAACAGACTTTTGGAATTGGCCCACTGTTCTCTAGAATCCATGTTATCAATAGCCTCGAAAGGTCTCTAACCCTACAGTCCCATCAGCCACACCTCGAATCCAGAGGGAGTATTTCCTATGAAGAAGTTCATTGTTCTGTTCACCTCTGAATCTGCATTTTGATTCTAATTTCAGATCCCACCATCCAGTAACCATCCTTTTTTTGGTCCCAATTTTCACTGGCGCCTTGAACACGCTCTGCAAGATGAAGCAACAGATCACCTAGAAACTAATGGAAGTGTTGTAAAAAGAGAGAAATTTTTACTTTTTTATATTGATTTCTGTTATGTGGATGTTTTGCTTGCATGTATGTTTGTGTACTCTGGTGCCCATGCAGGTCAAAAGAAGGTGTTGGATCCCCTGGAACTAGAGCTATGGATGGCTACAAGCCCCCATGTGGGCACTGGGAATTGAAACCA
This sequence comes from Mus musculus, assembly GCF_000001635.26. Lineage (NCBI taxonomy): Eukaryota > Metazoa > Chordata > Mammalia > Rodentia > Muridae > Mus > Mus musculus. The sequence continues at coordinate 8,780,174 of NC_000072.6, read as the reverse complement.
GGTCCTCTGGAAGAGTAGCCAGTGATCTTAACTTGTGAGCCATCTCTCCAGTCCAGGAGGAGAGAATTTTTTTAGTGGAAAGGTAAAAGTACCCTGGGGTGATGTAGGATGAGCAGAACTATTTTCTTCCTCAAATCCTATCCTAAGCACTAGAACAAGGCTGGAGGTGAAGAAAAGTCACTTAAAGCTATGCATGGGAGGACATCCTATCATCTAACCATTCAGCATCCATCCCAGGCAGGAGGATCTCTGGTTCCAGTCCAACTTGGGCTACACAACTAGAACATGCCTCAAAAAAACAAATTAAATAAATGAATAAGACATCACTTAAGGTGTGCTCTTAAAGTCTCTGGGAGCTAGGGGGATTCTGTTCACACTGGCCAGACCCTGCTTTCATCCTGTGGGTTCTTCGATGGCAGGTACTGTCTTTGAAGGCTAAACTCAGCCTCTGTGACTGACAGGCTCTCAGACTTCTGGCCAAGGTGTCTGCCTTAGCCCTTAAATGGTTCTGTAAATCTACTTCTTTGTTCTTTCCAGAGCTTAGGTCCCAGTGAACTATGCTTCTAGGGGACACTTTCAACACATCAGACACTGGCTTTCTTATAAAAAAAAAAAAATGCATTTGCCTCAAAACCAATCTTTGATAAGTGAGTGGAATTCTTATATTTTCATGTAATTAATAAATTGCGACTGGTATGAAGACTGGTATGAGTCAAGGGAAATTTGGCCCTTCAGCGTACCTCTGATGTTAGAAGAAATTAGCATTTCTTTCTATGTTTGGACACTTTTCTTACTTTGCTTTCCTAGGGACCAAGCCCAGGGCTTTGTGCATGCTAGGTAAGTGTTCAGCCACTGAGTTATCCCTAACCATGCTTTAAACCCCACTCTCTCCTCAGGTTAAATCTTGGTTCAGACAACCCTAGGTTCAACCCTGGTTCTTCACTACTGAGCCATGCCAAGGCTATCAGATCCACCAGTCTTCCGTAGGGAACTCTGAGCTACGGTATCTTCACCCTTAAAACGGGGATAATTTTAACCACCATATTGGGCCATCAAAAAATTCAGTGTGAAGGACACAGTATTGGTTTGGCACCCAGGAAACAACCCTTTTATGTTAGCTGTGGATTTCTGGCTTGTTTGCATTATTACTAAGTAATTTTTCTTTCCACCTACTAGCTGTTCCTAGCAGTGATCATTCAACAAACTTCTCTATGACATCGAAGGAGGGGTGAGCCCAGTATCTCTATCAGTATAGACAGCATTGGGAACCATTATTTGATATCCCTCTCCTGTGATATGCAAGGTACTCCAGAAACTGAGGTTTGTGTTTTGTGACAAAGGATAAGAAGAGATGAAACACTGTCTAAAGTAAGTATAGGTGACTGATATGGCATATGGATATTAAAAAAAAGTGTGTAAATACATACCCAGCTGTTTTCTTAACACTGCCTTTTTAGCCTTTAAGCCCAAATTTGGACTCCAGATGCAAACCTACTTGTTTTGGCACTGACCTCACGAAATCTCCTGTCCATTCAAGTAACCAAACTCTATAAAGTAGCACGCACCCTTTACACAAACCGAGGAAGGAACTCTGAGGTGTTCTAGGCGTCAGCCACCTGTAGACAGGTCATTGTGACGCGAACGCTATGGACACGTGGAACACCTGCTAGGGAGCAGGGGCGGGGTCATCTCTGGCAGCAGGTCCAAACGCCAGATACCCTAGACATGGGGGTCACGGGAAAACCCCAGGGAGTAGAGAGAGGGACACTCGGTCCTCTCATCCTTGATCCGCCCCAAACCAGGTGAGACCACCGCCCTCCCCCACCAGGATCCCTGGGTCCTGCAGAGAGTGGCCGCTGTCCCCGCAGGAAGGGAGGCGGCGGGTTCTGGCGGAGGGGAGGGCGCCGGCTCGGGCCGCCGCGCTGCGCTGCGGCGCGCACCGGCTCCGCGTTGCTATTCCGGCTGGCGGCGGCCGCTGCAGGAAGGACCGCTTCCTGCGCTCCCCGCCCCTTCCCTCGCCAGTGCTGACGCTGACGTCGGCGCAGGGAGCTGGAGGGACGCTAGGATCTCCGCCGGGAGGCTCCTGGGGGCCGGAGCACCAAGGTACCTGCCCTCCAGGGCCGGGGCGGGGGCGGGCCGGGCGGGCTGCATGCTGCAGTGGGAGACGCCCGGGTGGCCGGGTGGTCGGGGGCGCCAAGCCAAGGCCGCCTCTACTGCCCTTTGCGGGCTACGGGTTCCAGGCGGGTCACCTCATCCACACACCCACCCCCCCATCGGGTGCGGGAGGAGCATCATCCTCTTCCCTCCCGCAGATCCTCCCTCGGGCCTGGATGTGTGGAGGATGCGCGCGCCCTAGGAGCGTGCGTCAGCCCCCAGGGAGCGGGAGGGAAACCAGAGAGCACCTGCGCCCATACCCAAGCCGGTGCTGGCCTACCCTTCCCTTCCTCCCAGGTCCCCTCTGGACTGGGATTTTCGTCTAGAGCTGACTTGTTGACAAGTTCACCTGCAGCGGTATCTGACGTTTACTTTTGCCGTTCCTCCTATGCTAGTCTTTGGCAGGGACTGCTAAGAGCCGATGGGTACCTTTTTTGTAATGACTGGTGCCAGGAGGCCTGTGGTTGGCCCCTGCGGGCTAGGAAGAGTCACTGAGCACGCCACGTTCTTGCAAACCCTGGCACGCGGGGTTTCTTTGGGTGCTGCGCTGCTGACTCCGCCTTTCCTGGCCCAGGCTTGATGCAGCTCCTGTTTCCTCTGAAAGTAATATCCTGTTATGCCAGTCTTTCTCCCAAGCGGCTCCCCCGTTAACCTTCACACTATCTTTTGACTTGTAGGGTTCCAAAGCCTCTGAACCACTCTTTGGAGCCTTTAACGTGCCATATCCGTGAATAACGTTTGGGGTCTTTTGGTGGGCATTAAGGTCTAGAAATGAGACTATATTCTCCATTTTTAGATAGCATTGAATCTAGCACAAGAAGGGTTTATCCATCAACCTGAGCAGCTGCTAACTAAACATTCCATGGACCTGGAAAAGACATCACCAGCTGGTTTGAAAATGGTTATGAATGGAGGAAGACACATGGAGTATTTGCTGACCATTATGGTTCTTTAAGCGATAACTTACTGCATGTGTGAGTGTTTATATCGGCAGTCTCTCAGATTGGCTCCCATGATCCTCTGGTTTAAATCTGACATCTTGACCGCTCAGAAGTTAGGGAATAAAATAGGACACGATTATGAAATTCACACTCCAAAATGTTTCTTACCCTTTGTTCAACACACACATACACACCACACACACACACACATACACACACCACCATACACACACACACCACACACACACACACACACACACACACACACACATGTCTGCTGTGCATGATGTGTGAACACTTGCATGCCCCACATGTGAAGGTCAGAGAATAATAATTCTGTGGCTTTGGTTGCCTCCTCTACCTCTACATAGGTTCCTGGTGTTCAGTTCAGGTTGCCAACTTTGTACCCTAAACACCTTTGCCTGCCCCGCCATCTCCCTGCCCACTCTGAATTGTTTCTGATCCTTTTTAGGTCTCAGCTTTTATTTGTATGTATTTATTTATTTTTATTAATCATTTTATTCCTTTACATTTCAAATGATATCCCCCTTCCCGGTTACCCCTCCACAAGCCCCCCATCCCCCCTCTTCCCCCTCACCTTCGCCTCTATGAAGGTTCTCCTCCATCCACTCCCCCACTCCCACCTCACTGCTCTAGCATCCCCCTACACTGGGGCATCAAGCCTCCACAGGACCAAGGGCCTCCTTTCCCATTGATAAGTCCCAAAGGCCATCCTCTGTTATATGTGTTTCTGGAGCCATGGCTCCCTCTATGTGTACTCTTTGGTTGGTGGTGTAGTCCCTGGGAGCTCTGGGTGGTTCAGGTAGTTGATATTGTTCTTCCTATGGAGTTGCAATCCCCTTCAGCTCCTTCAGTTCTTCCTCTAGCTCTTCCATTGGGGTCCCCAGGCTCAGCCTGATGGTTGGCTGTGAGTATCTGCATCTGCATTGGTCAGGTGCTGGTCGAGCCTCTCAGGGAACAGCCATAGAGGTTCTATGAGCTTTTATTTAAAAAACATCTTTCTAGAGACTACTATAGGGTCAAAGCAAGGGTATGATCTATAGTCTCTCAAACACATTCGGTGTTAGCCCAGTTCATGTGTTCAGATTGAAGGAAATGTTATTTTATAATGTCATTTCTTATTCTTAGGAAAATGGTTCAATGTTATTAAAAATGAATCTTAAGAAAACATAGCAGTTAAACTACAGAGTTCTGCTACATGTAAGAAGTGGAGAAACCTGAGATTAATAGATCACTGACCCTTGATTCTCCACTGAAAGCTAAAGACACCAGCTGGTAATTGCCTATGATTTTATAGCCCTTCCTCCATCTGGTAGACCCAAGTAGCAAGCTGTGGTACATAGCATCTTCACTTCGGTATCTAAACTTATGAAAAGTGCACTAAATCTTGTTCTCCAGTAGAAAATCTTCAACGTGACCATTTTCAGTGTATCTGATGGTACAAGTACACTGTTTTCTCCAGGTGGAAGCAGCTTTATTAGTGGGAGGGGGTCACTGGTGTGTGACAACTGTGACAAGATCTAGTAGAGAAAACTCGTATTGAACATGAACTCCGTGTTACAGAAACCCACAGGAGAGGGTGGGGAAGATGATAGGTCATCCGAATCAGGAAACATGTCCCCACTGTACCAGGCGATCCTGGCATCTGGAAGCCAAAAGATAGGCATCGACAATAGTGCTGCCCAGTGCTCCCAGATATCTCACTGTTATCAGGTACAGAGATGTGTGATCAAGGGAGGAGGATAGGTTACAGTTTATGAGCCTTATTACCCTGCGCGCCTATCCAGAATCTGCCGACTGTAACCTCACACCCCACAACTGAGAGAGGTGAAACCTTTTCTAACTTTTCTTGGTTCTTGATCCACTGTGTTTCATTCTACAACCACATCTGTACCAAGGAAGAGTACAGAGAGCTCTCGGGCTTTGAATTTCAGTTCCAGCAGGGTTGGAGCCTGTGAAGAAACCTCTCCCAAAGGCTCACATGCTGAAGGCTTGGTCACCAATGAAGTGTTCAAAGATGGGATCTAGGGAATGGATTGGCTCATGAGAGCTCTAACCTTATCTGACATTATCCATGGATTAGCTGATCAATGGACTCATAATCTGAAGGCAGTAGTGGAAGGATCTGATTGGAAGAGGTAATGGGGACATACCTTTCAGGATTGCACATGTATCAGGTCTTGCCTCTTCTCTGGTCCCTCCCTCTTTCTGCATCCTGGATATCATGAGGTGAGAAGCCCTGCTCTGCCATGCTCTGTATCCTCTAAGTTGACTTTCTTTCTTTAATGAGATAAATGTATTCATTCTTTGAGAAATTTGTAAAACGTATTTTTGATCATACTTACTCCCTAGCTAACTCCTATCTCAACAACTCCCATATCCTTGCATGCACTGATTTACTTTTGATTATGATAGTTACATATACACATATATATACACATGTATATATCAATATATACATATAGGTACATATATATGTATATGTCTATATGTACATACATATATATACACATGCATATATAGATATACTGAATCCACTTAGTGTTGCTTATATGTATGTATTTAGGGATGACCACGTGATATTGAATAATCAACCAGAGGACTGAGGAAAACTAAGTCTCTCTCTCTCTCTCTCTCTCTCTCTCTCTCTCTCTCTGACGTCATTAATTGCCTGTAACTCTTCATTTAAGGACAGGGTCTTGTGAGATATCCTCTGTGCACACTGGCTTGTCACCTGATGTTGTCATTGTCTGGGTCTTGTTTAGGCTTCCACCATATTGTTGAGATCTCATGGACGTGGCTTCCCTGTAATAAATCATAAAAGATAATCTTGCAGGAGTGATCCGGTCCTCTGGCTCATAAACCCTTTCCAGCCCACCCCCCATGGTGTTTCCTGGACCTTAGGTGAAGTGTGCTGTGTTACAGATTTGTCATTTGGAGTGAACATCCCACAGCGAGATGTCCTCAGTGTTTGATCAGTTGTGGGTTTCTGTAATGGTCTCCATCTGCTGCGAAAAAAGAAGCTTCCTGGATTAGGTTTGAGAGCTGCACTTGTCTGTAGAGAGAAGGACACATATTTAGCATGCAATTAGGAATTACACTGGCTTAGAAAACTGTGGGTAGTGAGTTCTCTAAAGTCTACCACCACAAAGTGGGGGAGAATCTTTTCCAGCTCTTCATTTGATATAGGATTAATATCCAAAATATATAAAGAATTCTAAATGAAGAGTCAAGGAAGCAACCCATATATGTATAATAATATAGAGTTCTTAAAAGAAGAACTAAAAAAAAAGCCTAAGAAAGATCTCATAAGAACGTATACATGTTAAAACTACTTTAATATTCCATCTTACCTCCATTAGAATGACTAAGATCAAGAAAACCATTGACAGTAAATGCCAACTAGGATGTGGGGAAAGGAAGACCTTTCTCCACTGTTGGTGGATGGTAAACTGGTGCAGGCACTCAGAAAATCAGTGTGAAGAATTCTCCGAAGTCTAAAATTAGATGTACTGTATGGCCCAGATTTACTACTCCTTGCACATGCCTAGAGAACTGAGCATCCTACTGCATCGACACATTCTCAGATCTGCCCATTTGCCATAGCTAGAGAATGGAAATCTCAATCTCCTTCAACTGATGAGATAATGAAAACGTGGTCCATGTACACAGTTGGATTTTATTGAGCTGTATAGGAAAATGAGATTGTGACGGTTTTAGGTAGGCTGGTGGCACTAGAAAATATTCTACTGACTGAGGTAACTCAGACCAGAAGGAGAAATGCTGCCTGTTCTCACATGTGTGGCTCCTGGCTCTGAGTCTTTTCTTGTGTGTATATAACTTGGAGTAGCCACGGAAACTAGAAAGTAGGATAATCTGTGAGCTGGGAAGATCAAAGATGCTCATCAGTGTAAACTCAGAGTCAATTTCACCTGTGTGCTGGGGAGTTGCAGAAGCGTTGGAGGTATCAGTAGGGGATGGAAGCTTGGTCTTCAAAAGGCGTTAGAAAGAAGAGAGCCTTGCAGCTGTCTATTTTAGAATGTAATTAGCCAAAGTACATGAAATTAAAAACAAAATGATTGAAATTAAAACAACAACAACAACTACTACTAAATGCAATAGAGTGCTGTGGAGTGTAAAACAAAGCGGATGCATTTCTTGATGGACCATTGACCATGCAAATAATACTAATTGTTATGACAGTATCAGTTGAAGAGCAGAAAGGTTCTTGAGTACTGGATGGTGAGAATATTGGGAGGAGCAATCCAGTAACATGCGTGTTAACCATTCATGCCCCTGCTCGCTCTCTCCATCATCGCTGCCTTCCACTTCTCTGTTCCCAGAATAGGGCATGCTTAATAGTCTTGAAATGTAGCAGTGTTTTGGACTCTATGTGAAAAGAAACCCGGCCTTCTATGTGATGTTTTCTGGGTGGGCATCCTTAGCCAGAGAGCAATCTGCCAGTCCTGATAAGTGGTGCCCTTTTTCCTTATGGTAGAAGTCTAATAGTGAGGGAATGAGGCCATCACTTGAAATGATTGTATAGATGCACTGTAGTGGCTGCAGACCAACAGCACCTGAGCCCGTGGCTATCTCAGACTATATTTTAGCCTCATGAGCCAACCTCATTTCAATCTAGACTAAGATGGACCAGTTAAAAACAGGAAGTCAGAAGGCCAAACCTGCATGGAGCTTACTTGGCCAAGTTATTGGCCAAGGAGAGCATTGCTGTCTAAGTATTTTTAAAACTTGTTTCATTTCTTTGCTTGCAACATGGGGATGGAATGGCCGCTCCTTGATCTCGTGTCCTGTGGATGAAATCACTGTATTAGATGCTCCTCACGTGTAAAGTGTTCCGTTAGTGACAGCCTGCAACCATAACTTTTTGTCCAGCACTTGCTAGTGCTGTGCTCGGTGATAGAGAAACAAAGATGAAGGTGAGGGTTCTGACTTTCAAGGGACCAGCAGGAGATACCAATGGAGCCAGCTCATGCAGAAGAACAATGAGGTATAGGAATATTCCTACCACGAGTCTGTTAAACGGGAGTGCAAGGATGGGGGGATCCCTGAAGAAATGGAGTGGAAGGCATTTGTTGGGTTGAGGGAAATTGCTTGAGGAGGTGGCATTTAAGGAGATTCTAGGACTGTGTGTTGTAAGTTAGTCAACTGCCCCGAAGGTAAGACTTTCCAGGTGGCAGAGTATATTCTGCGAGGCTCTAGCTGTCTTACATGGCCAGGGGAAGCAGCTCTTTGTGATATGCAGCACAAGTTGGGGAAAAGGAAGGAGCCTTGTGGTTTCGCCAAGAGGTTCAGACTTTCAACAGTGTCAAGAGACAGTGACGAATGTGTTTTTGAGTCAGAGAACAAGCAGCAGGTCAGATGTGCATCTTACAGAAACCGTGCAGAAAGCAGTGTGAGAGAATGGAGTGACCAGAATGGTGCTGCCTCGGAGCTTCTAGCCGGAGGCCTGTCTGTATAGTCAGAAAGGGAAAGATGTGCTGGAGGGGAAATAATGGACAGAATGTGGAGGCTTAAATGAGACGGATGGCAGTTTCTCAGGTTAGGTCCTGTGGTGAAGGCAGTGCTGGCCGCTGGGTGGGATTGGAAAGAGGGAGGACTGGGTTTTAGATTTCCTGAATTTGCACAGCTTGTTGGACTTCTGTATGAAGTCTCAGGGGGGAAGGATGTAGCTCGGTAGTAAAAAGCTCAGTTTAAGGGGGGCAGGAGGGAGGAGTGGGAAATAGAGGTGGGAATGATGTGGATCTCATATGTGGAAGAGGTGCTTAAATTTCAAAGTCATTGGCATATAGCTGATGATTAAAGATGGAAATATAGGAAATCACCTCGATGGAGCAAGTGTGTGGTAAGCCAGCTAAGGTGGGGCTTTGCATACACATAGTGATATTTGAGATGTGGGCACAGAGGAAGAGAGCTACCAGGAAGGTTTAGCAAGGAGTGTTTTCTTGAGAAATCCTTCAGCGATTCTCCAAGGAACAGAAGGAAGAGGGTGGTCCCTTGTGACAAGAGGGAATTGCATGTGAACAGAGCTGAAAGCAAGGGACATGAACTAATGTGAAATAGAAAGAATAGTGGGTGGCCAAAAGTCAGAGAGGGCTGGGGGCTCACTGTGCCTCTTAGTGAGCAGAGGGGCCTGGGAGCTCGCTGTGCCTCTTAGTGAGCAGATAACCACAGGGGGTAAGGCCATAGGGTGCTGCATGGTTCTAAAGACGTGTACAGTATGCACAGAGAGCAGACACTAACAGAGGTGTCCAGTGCAAGTCCAAGGCCACAGTGCCCTGTGTCCTGGAGCAGAGACAGCCTCTCATCCCCTGGGCACCTTTTTCCCACTTGCTGCTGCTCCCTGAGGCCAGGAGCCTTCTCTCATCCAGTGCTCTTGGCCTTGCCCTGAGCAGCGTCACAGTGAAGCACATGTGTTGGTGCCAGACTGTCCCTCCTTCCTGTTTCCTGCTGCTCCCTCTCCTGTTGACCTAGAGGCTTCTTGCAACTTCCTTGTTGTTATAACCGGGCTACCCTACCAAGTATACACACGCTGACCTGTCCTTCCAGATTCCCGCCCAGGCAACCCGGCTGCCGGACGAGCTTTGGGCTTCAGTGATACGTAACCTCGTGAGTGTATTCACTGAGAAAGTAGAAGGAAACTGGGATAGGTATCATGCATTGATTCTCAACATTAACGAGATGGCCCAGTTAATAGGGATGCCTCCAAAATACTGTTTTCTCTTTCTTGGTTGCTGACTCTCAAGATTTTCATTCCTCGCTCATAAGCCGCCCAAACCGCAAACAAGATTTAGCTACCACCATTTAACCAAGGAAAGTCCTGGAATATGTGCTGTTTCTGGAGAAAGGAGCTGTGGTGGCTTGTTTACAGGGCCTCTGCACAGCACTGACATTTTATAAACCGCATCCTGCTGTGTGTTTACTTCGGCTGTCTATATCTAATGAAAGAGGCTTTCTCTGTGCCTTGGGAAATTTCCTTCAGCCATGAGCCTCAGTCCCCTTATCTGTGAAAGCAGGAGGCTAGGCTAAATGATCCGTACATCCTCTGTAGTCCTCAGCTACAAGAGCCTACAGTCGGAGACACATCCTAACCTCTTTCGGCAGCTTTAAATGATAAACAGCGTGCAGTGTTATGTCATTGTGGTCCCTGTAACCACAGTCCTGTTCTTCCACTATGTTAACCATTCTGTTTTCCTCATGGAATATATCTGTATGTATTTCATATGTGCCTATTTTATATTTGTATTGTAAGTATATAAAGAGAGAGAGTCAGGCTATAGAAAGGGATTCCTCTTATACTTTTGAAAACACAGATTGAACCTTAGAGCCTCTCACGTGCTGGGTACTTTACCGGGGCACTACATCTCCCAGCCCACTTTGTGGTTTTTAATTTGGAGATAGTCTCACACTGTAGCACATACAGATCTTGAATTACCTACTTTCTTACCTTGGCCTCCCAAATATCTTTTCATTTTTGATGGCCTTTTAGTAGCCAGTCTGCTCTGTAACTTGTACAGATCTTATGTGAATCGGAGAGTTTAATATATAGACTGTGCCTTTCAGGAAAAGTTAGGAAAATGAGGTAGATGATCATTCTGTAGGTTAAGTAGCTTAAAATTAACATATATAAGTAGATATATTTTAATGATATCTGTAACCAACTAAAATCTCCATTTCTAGGAAGGTAATGGATTAAAGGTATCATTTATTTAGCATGGAATATTGGTGGCTTAAGCTCTTTGCTTATTTGCCTAATGCCTTAGACCAAGGCTGTCCAAAAAAAATCCTGTGGTAGACATACAGGTAGGATTTGAAGCAGTCTAGTTGTTGTAAAGTATTCTTAATTTAAAAAACTAGAAGAAGCAGATGAACTTTTATATTACTCAATACATAAAAATAATTCAGTATGAAGTGTAAATATATAGCACATACATAGAATACAACTAAATATAAATTATTTATATATTTAAACATGTATGGTATATTTCATTTAATATTTGTTTTATTTATTAAACAATATAAATTACAATATAAAATACAACTTTATAAAATTTAAATAGATATGTAAGTGTAAATATGCAACTACAAATGATTTGTATAAACATACAAATAGAGATTTATTAGTGAGATATTTTGCTGTGTTTGGTTCTTTTTGTTTTGTTAAGTCTTTGAAACAACTAGTGAGTTTTACACAGACAACACATCTGAGTTCTAAGTAGCTCTATTTCCAGTGTTTAGTTGCCACTAGCTGCTATATTGGATGGTCTTACATGTCTTATATGATAAAGTTAGCGTATCATAGACTAGTTTTTCATTAAAAATGTAGACTTGGTTTCCACATTTTAAAGTAACATATGGAAGAGCCTTCCCAGTTTTATATTTGAGTCTGAATTGAAATGCAACCGAAGAATAGCATCTGACTTGGTCATTTCGTGATGCCCTGTGCCGACATTTGATACTACACTTGTGGTTTTTGCTAGTGTTCTTCATTTGTCACCTTGACACTTCACCTTCACAGGTTAATGTTTTGGACAAAACAGCACCATAAGTATAGATTAAAATCTCTCTGCCACATTTGAGTTAGCATTTGAAAGTCATATAAACTGATAAAGTCAAAGGCAAATATGACTTATACAGCAGATCCTCTCCCTCTTTGCTTCAGCAATTACTTTTTTCATCAGCAAAGGCCACCTCTTTGCTCTTTCCCTGTTTCTAGTGTCACAGTTGACTGATACGCCATCTTACGTGGTTCCCACTTACAGCCTTCACGGTTATTGTCTGCAAATGTCAGCCCCCTGGTATAGCTGCGATGTTTTCTGTAATAGAGAATTCACTTAGGGTCAGCCATTGGAAGCAGGGCTGCAGCAGGAGAGCGGAGTGAGGCCTGTATTGACCCCTTATGAACACTTTGAATTTTCTGGTTTATTTTTACCTGTTTTCCAGTGTCCCTTCTTGTGAATCTGACCTTGGACCTCAACTTAGATGAATTGATGAGTTACCTTCAATTTTGGAAACTAGTTATTTCATCTCAAAACAAAAGATGTACAGTGTCCTATCTCTAGACTTCTGTGAAAGAGAATATCCTCTTTTTTTTTTTTAAGTTCACATTTTTTAAAGCATTTTTATTAGATATTTTCTTTATTTACATTTCAAAGATATCCCCTTTCCTGGTTTCCCCTCTGAAAACCCCCATCCCATCACCCCTCCCCTGCTCATCCACCCACCCACCCTGCTTCCTGTCCCTGGCATTCCCCTGTACCGGGGCATAGAGCCTTTACAGGGCCTTTCCTCCCATTGATGACTGACAAGGCCATCCTCTGCTACATTTGCTGCTGGAGCCATAGGTCCCTCCATGTGTACTCTTTGGTTGGTGGTTTAGTCCCTGAGAGGTCTGGGGTTACTGGTTGGTTCATATTGTTGTTCCTCCTATGGGGCTGCAAACCCTTTCAGCTCCTTGGGTCCTTTCCAGCTCCTTCATTGGGGATCCTGTGCTCAGTCCAATGGTTGGCTGCGAGCATCTGCTTCTGTATTGGTCAGGATCTGGCAGAGCCTCTCAGGAGACAGCTATATCAGGCTCCTGTCAGCAAGCACTTCTTGGCCTCAGCAATAGTATCTGGGTTTGGTGTCTGTATGTGGGATGGATCCCCAGGTGGGGCAGTCTCTGGATGGCCTTTCCTTCAGTTTCTGCTCCACTCTTTGTCCCTGTATTTCCTTTAGACAGGAGCAATTCTGGGTTAAAATTTTGAAGATGGCTGGGTGGCCCCATTCCTCAACCCCGGGGCCATGAATAACCTCTGGATATGGTCTCGACAGGTTCTTCCTCCCTTCTATGGGGTATTTCAGCTAATGTCATTCCTGACACGGGGTCCTGAGAGCCTCTTGCTTTCCTGGCACCTAGGATTTTTTGGCTGCTACCCCCAGTTCCCCATCCCTCATTGCTACACACCTCTGTCAATTTTCTGACCCTCTGTACATCTCCTCCATCTCCTCCATCTCCTCCAATGCCTGAGTCTGCTCTTCTTTTTCCCCCTCCCCTCTTCCCTTCCTCCGAAATTCCTCCCATCCTTTACTTCCCTTGAAGTATATTGTTCCTCCTTCTAAGTAGGACTGAAGCATCCACTCTTTGGTCTTCCTTCCTCTTGAGCGTCACGTGGTCCATGAGTTGTATTCTGGGTAGTTCACGCTCTTTGCATAATACCCACTTATCAGTGAGAGTACATACCATGTGTACTCTTTCGTGACTGAGTTACCTCACTCAGGATAATAATTTCTAGATCCATCTACTTGCCAGCAAATTTCATGAAGTGATTGTTTTTAATAGCTTAGTAGTATTCCATTGTGTAAATTACCACATTTTCTGTATCCATTCCTCTGTTGAAGGACATATGGGTTGTTTTCAGCTTCTGGCTATTATAAATATTTGCCTGGTCATTTTTACCAGTGGTGAGTAAAGCCACCTAGATAGAGAGATTGGGAGAGTCACAAGCGTTTGGTGTCCTCTTGGACATACTTAGCTTTTACTGATCTTCAGGAGCAGTTTAGAAAGCATTAAAATATATTTATTTGGGGAGGTTATTTTTAATGTTTTGTGGAATCATTAATGTTAATTATGCCCTGTATACTAATGCTTGAGTTAATTTAATATGTGAATAAGATGATTATTTTTAACTATACTAAGACCCTCATTAACATGAAATACAACTTTAGCAGTGACTTGCATCCGTAAAGGTTAATAGAAACTCAGTCATCTCTTAGCTGCTTTGAATAAGGTCAGAAATCTGTTTTCCTCATGGAAGATTTTCTGACTCACAAAATTAAGGCATGATCCTGCCTCACATTTACTTGTGAATTTATGAAATGTCAGAACAACATTTCAGGGGATATAAAACCAGAAATAGAAGCTACTGAAATGTTCAAGTAGTTGTAACCTTACAGAAATCTGAAGGGTAGCCCTGTGGTTTCAGGGGAAAAACACCCACTGAATCTAGTCAAAACCATCTTCATTTGTTTAGCCTGTGCAAAGATGGAAGGTTGAGTCAACTTCCCATCCTCCATGGCACACTCCCCTTCCCAACCGTGGGAAGACGCCATCTGACGAGCCAAGGTTTTAAAACCAGAAATACAATTAATTATGCTTGAAGAAATTGTTTCTATTTTTTCTCTTTTTTTTCACTGTTCTCATTGAATCTAGTTTAATATTTATACTTAAAACACACTTCTGGTTATAAAAAATTATAAAATTCACAATTGACATACAAGAGTATGACAGATAAAAACCTAGGATAAAGGAATTGAAAACATACTCTTACCAAACGAATTGCAGACACTCAGTTCAGTTTTACTCTGATACCTAGACCGCCTGATACTTTTCTACAAGCCCAAGGACCAGCATTGCACACCCAGGCTGGTTAACTTTCTCTGACTCACATATCCCCACTTCAAGACGAAAAGGGCTTCATTCCATAATGTCTGTATTAGGACTGACATTCATTCTGAAGTTACACACCAGAGAAGTAGACTCAAGACAGGCTTAATTCAGGTCATTTGAAAGCAACTAGTGGTTCTAATTAACTGAAGAAAAGCTAGGTACAATTGAGTTTTATAAAGTGATTGCAGAGCATGTAGGTTTGGGCTTATGAAAGAAACGAATTTTAAAACCTGCTCAGTGGCTTAAGACTGGTTACACACACCATAATTCTATTGCAAAAAATTTTGTTTATTTCCCTTCAGACTCACACATACCCTTTGCCAGACCATAACCATTAATTCTTAGAGTCTTGGCTCAGAAGCAATGTAGCACCCTAGCTCTGTTCCTTCACTTCCATGTCTCTTTAGCACTGGACTCTTTCTTTTCTTGTCATGTATTTTCTGTGGCAAGCCACACTGGCTGTCCCCTGACTGCAGGTCTCCCTTGCAGCTGTATGCACACTTGATATATACTGATATTCCATATTTACAGAGGCTTCATTGTAAATGAGGCCTTTCACTCCATTATGGAATAAAGCTCCCCTCTTTTTTTTTCTTGAAGTGGGGAACACGTGAGCCAGAGAAAACTAACCAACCTGGATATATAGTGATGGTCCCTGGCCTTGTAAGCATTAAAAAATATAGGCGGGTCTGTATTTCATCAGATGCAGAAATAATTGCTACGAGGCTTACTGTTTATATCCCTTGAGGAAAGAAAAGTGGTTGCCAAATCCTTGGCTAGACAGTGATGGTCATAGCACATATCCAGCTTCAGGATTGTTGAGATGTGAACGGATTCGCACTGCAGATTTGATGCTATGTGGTCTAGAGATGCTGGTGTTAGAGAGGAGAGGTCTTACCAAGGGATACTTCTAGCAGGCTACCTTGTTCCTACATGGTATGTGGTTACAGAAAGAAAGGTGGTGCACTTCCTAAAGAGACCTAAATGGTGATGGGCATGATAGAACTGAAGAGCTCTAAGATGGTAACATTTTTATCTAGAATGGATACACTTTGAATACATTAGAAAAATTAGAATGTTGAGTCTGTAGTTCAAGGCATGGTAGCATAAAGCTCGGTACACACCCACGGAGTCAGTCTCTGTCCTCACGGCCTTCATCTAACAGAAAAGCCTTCCGTTTACAAGAGGACCCTCTGCTGCTGAACCTGGACGGGGATTATAAGCATGAAGGCTCTGTGGGAAACAGACACACTTAGAAAGTATCCCTTGTAAGGAAGCTACTTGCCTTCAAATATTGTTGTGGGTTGGTAGCACCAGTGTGCAGACTGGTGATCAGCCTGCCTTTTTCCTTGAATGTGGGCCCAAGAACTTTAGATTATTATTGTTTTATTTTCTTGTAATTTATATGTAATCAGAAGGGCCACCAGCTGACATCACTGCCATGAAGACTCATAGGAAAATGGTCTAGGCCAGAACAAGTGTCCATCACAGTTGAGGGCAGCCTGCTTGGAATGAAGATGTCCTTTTTCATATCATGTTGTCAAGAAGAATCCAGTATGGTGGTTCAAGGCAGCAAGGCTAGACTGACTCCTTCAGTGTGTAGAATTCTGTGAGCCTCACACTATTGGGGGGATGAGGGGAGACAAGACTTTTAGGAAAAAAACAAAATGAGACTTTTGTTTATGCCTATACTGTATGGTTATTTAAAGCAATTTTTAAAAGACAAGTGGGGTAGTTAATGTCTTTTACTCGTTCATATTCAAGGAATCATATCGAGAGCTCACTACAGAAAGCATATATAAAGAAGGACAATGGGCATAATGATTGAGTAGAACCCTAATACAAAATATAAAGTGCCCCCCTTCCCTGTTCTGGGTTCTACCCACAAGACGTAATGTCCTCCCAGCCTTAGGCAGTGGGTAGGAGAAGCTAGGCTTTTAATGCCTGACCTTGGGCAGTGAAACAAACATACTGCCTCATGGTAAAGTGCAGCTCAGAAAATCCAAGGGGGCTAGGTTGGTTGTCTTAGAATCATGCACATGGCAGGCGCTAACCTCTGAGCAGAAAGGTGTTCCTCACTTTTGCCTCTGTCTTAGAGCAAGAACCCACTGCCCAGGAAGTCATTACTACCTTTCTAGGATTGTTTTACTGAAGTTAAAAACTTATACTTCATTATTAACTCTTAGAGCCTTTGAATAAGCTCTGTCTTCCTCCTCTTCCTCCTCTTCTTCCTCATCACCACCACCACCATCATCATACGTGAGCTGCTTTGCCTTCCATGAGAAAACAAAAAACAAAAACAAAACAAAACACAGATACCCTTTCGGGCAAGGTGTGCTGATTAAGATATGGGTGCCTTGTCTTCATGACACTTAAAGTCTGTGAGCAGCTTGGTACTGTTGATGACTTTGCTCTCTTTTGTGATGTTTGCAGAAGAATTCACAGATGTGCAGCCCTTGGTCCTATCATATGAGCCTGTTCAAATTCATATGTCTTCTGATTCTCCAAAGTATGTTTTTATATCTGTCCTTACTACTAATTGTATCCTCTCTAGTACTGTAATCCCTAACCCCAGGAGGCTGGTAAGTATCTAATGTGGCCAGCCTCAATTGAAATTTAATGTGTGGGTAAAATATACAGCATATCTTGGACTTAGTACAAAAATATGAATGTGAAATATATCCTGGAAATTTTATATTGATTACCTTTTCGAGTTGTGTTTTTGGAGATGTTAGGTTAAATATCAATTTTAAAAATTTCACTATTACCTTTGACTTTTATTTTTTTAAGCTATGGCTATCAGATCATTTTTAACTACATTGTAGCTAATAGTGATTTTTTTTTAATTGGGCAGAGCAAATTTAGATGTCAAGTCACTTCATATCAGAGCAATGCCTGTTTCTTGGTAATTACTGTATCATAGTAATGTTTGCTTAACTACACTATTGAGCAGAAATGACAGGGTGAAACTTTATGATGGCTTTAATTTTATTTTGTCTATTATTATTATTATTATTATTATTATTATTATTATTATTGGTGTGGGTATATGGGAGAGCAAGGGAGAGGCCTGGGCGTAGAGGTCAGTTGACAACTTTGTAAAGTAGATTCTTTGTGTCAGTTCTGGGGGTCAATCTTGTGTTGTCAGGCTGGTGAGGCAAACATTTCTACCTCCTGAAACATATCATCAGCCCCACGGTGATTTCTAATTACTGACAATGGCACTGTCAGTTTAGAAAATGATATGGCAAGATGGATAGGTTAGGTCTAGAAGTTCTAAGATACTTATTAGTTGTCTTTGGTGTGTGGTGTCTGAACACATGTAGAAAGAGATGCAGAGTCTGACTGTAGCTACGCTAGCATGAGATATTTAGATAAACCTGCATGGTTTAACCTATTTGGCCACCCATCAATGTATTGCTCCATGCCATGTTGGTTTAAGAAAGACCCATTTCCTGACTGTTTTCCCTTGCATTTAGCCATGATTCTCAGACTTTAGTTGGTTTAGAAATTACATTAATATGTAAGCTTTGTTGTAAGTTTGGGCCTCCAGACCCGAGATCAGGAATTCTAGTGCAGCAGGGGAGGAACCTTGGAATCTAGAGTTCACCCCAGAACAGCTCAGTGCTTGGCCACAACACTGGGGGACACTGCTGTATAATGTGTAATCTGGAAATGTTCAGAGAGTCTATGTAGGAGAGGCAGTTTGATGAGTGATATTTGTTGTTGGTATAAAGACTAAAGTGGAGATATAGTTTACTGACCATAATTAATCAAAAATGTTACAGCAAAATAGTCAATAGAAGAAGAATCAAAGACCATCTATGGAATGGAAAAAAAGATTGCAGATAAATAAAAGATGTAGCTGCAATATTCAAAGAACTCAAAAACAAAAAATGTCCAATATTAAAATGGAGAAAGGTTTGAATGGATCTTTTTCTAACCAAAGTAAACAAATGGTCAGCAAAATTATAGAAAGATGCTCATCATCAATGATAATCAGGAGATAGCAGACTAAAACCTAGGAGCTGTCAGCTAGTGCTTAATAGTGTGGCCTTTGAAGAAACTGGATGCTGAAGGGCCAGGATGTGGAAAGCTCGGGCCACATGTACTCCTGGAGACCTGCAGAAACTGTTGTTGACTATTCGAAAAGAAAAGAAAAGAAAAGAAAAGAAAAGAAAAGAAAAGAAAAGAAAAGAAAAGAAAAGAAGAAAGGAAAGAGGAAAGGAAAGAAAAGAGGAAAGGAAAGGGGAAAGGGAAGGGGGAAAAGGGGGAAAAGAAAGGAAAGGAAAAGGAAAGGAAAGAAAAAACTACCATATGAGTTAGCTATCCCACTTTTGATTGTAAGTCATACTTATCCAATAAAGGGTCTTGAGGAGAGGTAGAGGATACTATGTTCACTGCATCAGTATTCATAGTAGCTAACTGTGGGAGTAACCTCTCTGCGATGCATGAATAGATGCAGTGGACTGCTGCTCAGTTTTGAAGGGGAGGGAAGATTGGACTCTATGATGCTACTGTGCAAAGTGAAAGGAGCCAATCACGAAACACAAATACTACATGGTTACACTTACAACGAGGTGTCTAAAGTTATCAAATTCACAATCAGAAAGTTTAATGGTGATTGCCAGGGCCAGACAGGGGCTGATGGAGAGCTGCCAGTTCAGTTGGGGGTGAGGTTTCAGTCATGCAAGATAAAGACATTTTAGAGATCTGTTTTGTCACGGTCTCCTGCAACATACTGTCCTGTACATATATAAAAAAATGAAAAAAAAAGTTATCTCAGCTCACAGAGATGTGAGCTTGATCCCAGGACCCACATAAAAAGTCAGGAATGGTAGCACACGTTTGTAATCCCCTCTTTGGGGAAGAAGAGACTAGGGGTTCTCTTGTCATTCTCAGGTAACAAGATGGACAGCTCCTGACATACATACACATACATATATACCTGTTAATGCACACATACTTGCAAATACACACCCCAAAAATGAGATTAAAAAACATTTTACTCTAATAACAAAAAAATTAATCACAAAGTATTAATCCCTTAACAGTTCATGGTAAAAACAAACTCAATGAAAGAATACAATAATTTCATTTTTTTGGAGCATTTTATGGTGATTTTTGTTGGGAGTATTAAGTGAATGTACCTTTAGAGTGTGTGTGAGAGGGAGAGGGAGAGAAGAGAGAAAAAGAGAAAGAAAGAGGAAGAGAAAGAGAAGGAAAGAGGAGAGAGAGGAAAGAGGGAGAGGGAGGGAGGGAGAGAGAGCGAAAGAGAGAGAGAGAGAGTGAGAGAGTCTGGTCTTCCTTCTTATTCCAATACCTGATTTAGATACTCAATACCATTCTCTTAAAACATTTTTAAAGAGAAACAATCAACAACTCAAAATAAAAACAAAACAAAAACACTCCTGTGACTTTAAGGGTGCTGGCCTAATTATAGTGACCAGTTGACCTGAAGGGCATCCAGAAGTGTTAGCACACATACTAAAGAAGTGTTAGCACACATACTAAATGCCTACTTGGCAACCAGAGGTCTTACGCTGGGCCAGAGGCCCTTTCTTTCTCAGGAACTCCCAGGAAAGTTGAACTGCTGTTGGGCAGCAGGTGAGCATTGCCTCTGGGGCTGGCCTGCTTCTATGAGGTGAGGCAAAGACATAGGTGACTCCCATATTCTCAAGAACTGAAAATACATCACTGTCCTGATGTATATATCACCCCTGAAAATACATCACTGTCCTGATGTATATATCACCCCTGCTTCTGCCCTCTTAGAATCCAGTTCTGTCCCATTGGTCTTGGAAGGGGGGATTTTTGTCTGTCTTTGTTTTTACAACACAAATTTCTCTCTCTAAGAGCTCAGGTATGAAGTGATGCAAGTGTAATAAACAGGCAAAATGTGTTACTAGTCACCGTGTGTCTTAAGCAATGAGGATATTCCATGTACAACCGAAAGCACTCCACATCCCTCTCAAACCGTATCCTGCCCACTCCCTATAAAACAGCATATGTACTTCATTGAAATGTATAATTTTATGTTTTATGTATCAGTCAAAATAAACTTAACTTAAAATTAACTAGAACAGGGTAATAAGCCTGGATCAGTAAGAAAGCTCAGCGAGTTATGTTTCTTGCTACTCACCTAACAACCTCAGTTAGATCTACAGAACCCAGATGGCACAAGTAGAAAATTTATCCTCAATGTCCTCTGGGTTTTTTTTTTTTTTTATGTGAATACCATGGCATGTGCATTCACACACACACACACACACACATACACACACACACACACACACACACACACACACACACACACACACAATGCATGTCTTTATAATAATTGTAATTTTAACGCTTTAACATGCATTGTTGGTGCAAGTCCATTTTCTGAATTCTGGCCTCAGGACAGCTAGACCCGTTTATTTGGCGGTGTTTGTTTATTTTCAAGCAACTGTATGTTTTATAGAAAAGATGAGTACCTGAGACATTGAAGCATACCTTTAAAAATAAATCATGTGATAGTGGCGTGTGTCAATGCTATATAGTATTATTTCATTATTTTAAGCTTTGTTTAAATGACAGCACAGTCTTATGAAACCTGCCTTTATAACCACCATCATGCCTGTTCGTTTCCTATGCTTCATTTGGGATATTCGCTGTACTGGTATTCAACTGGAACCATTTTTTTTCCATTTTTTATTAGGTATTTAGCTCATTTACATTTCCAATGCTATACCAAAAGTCCCCCATACCCACCCACCCCCACTCCCCTACTCCCCCTTTTTGGCCCTGGCGTTCCCCTGTACTGGGGCATATAAAGTTTGCGTGTCCAATGGGCCTCTCTTTCCAGCGATGGCCGACTAGGCCATCTTTTGATACATATGCAGCTAGAGTCAAGAGCTCCGGGGTACTGGTTAGTTCATAATGTTGTTCCACCTATAGGGTTGCAGATCCCTTTAGCTCCTTGGGTTCTTTCTCTAGCTCCTCCATTGGGAGCCCTGTGAACTGGAACCATTTTTGACACTGATATTTGACATTATTGTAGAATAGTATTTGGTCCCTATCATGCAACTAGATCTGAGATACATTGAAAATATATTTTTTCAAATTAATGTATACTTACAATGTAGTTTATAACTGTTCCTTTATTTCAGGTTTAATATAACATATCCTATCATGATTTTTCTCTGCCCCTTCTCAAATCATCGGCAGTAGAAAAGAGAAGAAAACATGTCAGGACACAAATGGTAAGGAATTTGTTGCCTTTTTCTACGTTGGATGATGTTAAATGCACACGGCATTGTTTGTGCTCAGTAAATGAGGCTGAAATGGAACAATCAAGCGACTTTAAATAAATAACCAGCTAGCCAGTGTTAGTATGTCTTGTTTCAATATCTCTGCTAAATGTGGAATAAAAACCAAGTAACAAAAGTATTATATTCATGTCATTTGTATTTGCTAAGAAACTTACTTGAATATTAAACCTTCTCTTAGGAGTCTAAGAATAATTTTCTTACCATCATTTCATATAACCTACTAGCTTGATGCATTTTTGCTACTTTCTTGCTTATAACTTCCACTGTTGGAGGCAAAGTGTTATGTAGAGTGGCTAAAGAATGGCTGCACAATCATCCGCTATTCAGTTTCATTAAATTGTAGACACTACTTTATCCCTTGTAAACATTCAGACGTCAATCACAGTTGGACATGGTATTCATGTTATCTCTATGATGTATATGCCTATATCATATAGGATATATGTGAGCATCATGTGAGCCTCTTAGAAGTCCTTTAATTGGTATCTCTTAGTTTGATGAACCCGTGAGCCACCAAACAACTTGGATGCTGTCAAGTTTCACCCCTTTAATTTGTGTCATGAAAAACCAATAAGTAGTTTTGTTTTCATCTGTTAAAATGGCTATATAAAATATACTTTTTAATTCTTCCCTTCTTACCAAGAAAAATATCAGGGTCAAAGCTCTCTATGCCATCATACTTTAAACTTCAAAAGAATTTTTTTATAGTAAGTTTTACAAAATTATTTAACAAATGCATCTGGTACTTTATTTCCTTGCATGCTATTGGACACTCACCCAGCAGTAGCCAGATAGTTTTATTATAGTCCTTCCATCTTGCTACGTATGTGTGTGAGCTGGGCCCTGTCTCATTACCCTCACAGTGACTGACATCTCCTGGCATGCTCAGTAGTTAGCCATTTGGAAACTGGAATGTCCCAAGATTTAGGTAAACCCTTTCAGTACTTCTCGTTGTGGCTCGTTGAAGAGACCTTGCAAGAGCTCGTTTTTCATTCTGGGTGACTTTGAGCAAGATCCTTAACGTTTTGAAACCTGAGGTTCCCATTTGTTAGGTGATGGGTGTTTTCTAGATTTCTACAGCACCATCCTCTTTCTGCTCCAAATGGAACTTTTTTTTCTGTTGATCTATGATCATTGACAAAAAGAAAAAAGAAAGGGTGAATGAAAGATCCAATATAAAGCCCATCCAATACCTCATTTTTCAGATTCTCGTTTTCCTGAAATAATCTCCTATTTGAGCTAGATCCTTCCAGTCTTTTAACTGTGTACATTATGCAGAAATGTCACGTTTTCCATACATGGTATAAATGCTTTGCCTAATTTTCTCTAATATGAAACCAAAGTAAATCTCT
This sequence comes from Mus musculus, assembly GCF_000001635.26. Lineage (NCBI taxonomy): Eukaryota > Metazoa > Chordata > Mammalia > Rodentia > Muridae > Mus > Mus musculus. The sequence goes on along the minus strand of NC_000072.6, from coordinate 8,756,944 downwards.
TCGCTAATGAAGGAAGATAAGAAGTAAACCTTAGCACACTCATATGATCCTACCTCTCTCACTGAAGATAAGATTTATTAAGGATGTCATCAGACAGGTGACATTTTCTGATGTTTTAAGACCGAGCATGTAGATTGACATCGTACATAAACATAATGAACTTACAGATTATGAGTATAAATCAAGTTTGAGATACGGGCATTTTGCTTCAGTATTATAAAGCAGCTCCTGCTTTGTAACATCAGCTTGGCACATCTAATGTGCTGATGGGCAAGAATGGAGGAAAACAGAGTTTTAGGGACCCTGTGTGGGCCTGTGCTGATGGGCAAGCGTGGATGAGAACGGAGTTTCAGGGACCCTGTGCGGGCCTTCACAGCTAGACTGAACCAAGTGGCGTGTAGACAGCAAGGAGGAGGGATGCAGCAGCAACAGTAAACCTCCTACCTGTATTCGGGGTATGCTGATCGCTTTAATGGAATCCGGTGTCATTCCCAATTGTGATTCTAATTCTTCTTTACATAATTTTATCTGCTTTTATTAGAGTCTTTCTAAGGAGTGCCTTCCTATCTATATATTTTTTAACATTTATGCTGAAGAATTTAGTTTTTAACACCCAGAGATCTGTAACAGATTGTAGAATTTAATTTTTTGATTCTGTTGTCCTAAGAACAATTAATAGCAAGTCTACACTCTTAAGAAAGTTTGAAGTGCACAATCAGTATTGTTAATTAAAGGTCCAGAGGTAGCAGCAGATCTCCTGAACTTAACTCGCTCAGCATAACTGAAGCCTTCTGACTTGATTAGGCATTCTCCACGTTTCCCTTCCCCACTCCCCACCCCACCCCCTAACACAGCCACCATTCTTCTCCCTGACTTCCAGTCTGACAGTTTCAGATGCCTCTGTAGCAGATTTTAGACATGCTATTTTTCAGCCCCTTATCTGCTCTTCTGCTGTCATCCGACTGCGGCGTAATGGAGGTGTGGAGCGATGTGCTGCTGTCTGTCCTTATCTCTGACGCACCGGGCTGCCTGAGCCAGTCAGTTAGCAGGCTTCCTAGGCATCACTTTTTCCATCCCCAGGAGGAGTATGTCCAAACTAAGATATACATGTATGTTCTTGTCAATATTCAATGTCTTGATTTTCTTAAAAATTCTTTCTACAGGGATCTATTTTGTATAATAATTTTTAATAGCAGAACTAATTTTTTCCAATAGTTTTTTTATCCATTTTACATATGGATCACAGCCCCCCCTCCTTCCTCTCCTCATTTCCACCCTTATAAATTCTTCCCCATATTGTCCCGAGCACCGCTTGAATATGTTCCCTGCCTGGGACATCTAGTCCCAGGCACATCCTCTCCCACAGAGGCCCAAGCAGGCAGTCTAGGTAGGGAGAAGGGGATATAATGACAGGGAACAGAGACCTAGACAGCCCCTAATCCATTGATTATTAGAGGTTCTGAATGAAGACCAAGCTGCACATCTGCTACAAATGTGTAGGGGCCTAGGTCCAGCCCCTGATTGCTTCCTAATTGGTGGCTCAGTCTTTATGAGCCCCCATGGGCCCAGGTTAGTTGACTCTATAGGTCTTCTTGTAGTGTCATGGACCCCCTCCAGCTTGCTCAGTTCTGTCCCCCACTCTTCCACAAGATACTTGAACTCAGTAGGCTGTGGGTCTCTGAATCTACCTCCATCCACTGCTGGATAAGCCTCTTAGGGAACAGTTATGCTAGGCTCCTGTCTACAAACATAGCAGAGTATCATTAATAGTGTTTGGGGTTGGCTCTGTTACATGGGATGAGACTCAAGTTGGGACAAGTCACTGGTTGGCTGCTTCCTCAGCTTCTACTCCAAATTTAATATTCAATAAAATTCTTAATTTTTTTTCAAGACAGAGTTTCTTTGTCGAACTCACTTTGTAGACCAGGCTGGCCTCGAACTCAGAAATCCACCTGCCTCTAAAATTCTTACAAAATTAAGAATTTTCTAACTCTAACTTTTAAAATTGTGAAGTTAGAATTCATTGATTTCCATGGCATAATAACCCCATAAGAGATCATTTGTACGTTTATCAATAATGTAAGTGTACATTAGAACATCATATGTAGCTAAGATACTTTGTAGTGTAATATCTCAGTCCTTGAAAGTCCTTTGAAAGCCATGAGTAAGATAGTTCTCTACTGCTCTTAACAGTTATTCCTGGGAGTTGCAGGACCGGTTTGCTCAAGATAAGTCAGTTGTCAATAAGATGCAGCAGAAATATTGGGAGACCAAGCAGGCCTTTATCAAAGCCACGGGGAAGAAGGAAGATGAACATGTGGTTGCTTCTGATGCAGACCTGGATGCCAAGCTGGAGGTAAGTTCTCCATAGCTCTTAGCTTGACCCAGCCACGGCACCTTCGTGAGGAACATCTAGGATCAGGTCAGCTCAGTACTAGCATATTTTTTAATCTACAAACTCTCCCTTGCATGTCTCTCTTCATGGGTTGTGTTTTCAAGCACTAAGTTGGAATGCATGAAATATCGTAAATTTAAGTAAGCGTTTGTTGAAATACCAAGCACAATCAAAGATTTACTCATTACATTTCAGAAACCACAGTTGAACACTCAAGCCAGGCAAATGTTTAGTTAACAGCAAACAAAATGACCTGTAAGGTAGATTCTAGAAATACTGGTACTAAGCCATGGAAAATTCTAGAATGAATTAACTAAGCAGATATTTAGTTAATCTGTGTAGCAAGTGTTTTAATATCAGGTTGATTACTGGGTTAGTATGATGAATAAAAGGCCTGCTGCATTATTGTCTTGCTGAGCATTTTTGCTTTTAGTTCTCATTACAACTTGAAAGCAAACATCAGTTCTGTGAGTGACAGGGCACTGGGAATAATAGTGTGGTCAATGGACGATAGTCTATAGGGTCTCTAAGTTTACTATGGCAGCTAAAGTTAATGAGCTGAACATTAATGAGGCTGCGATTAAAAGCTCAAAATTTCCAAGCCTTCTCAAGAGTCTTGAAACCTTAGCAAAGGGCTCAAAGCACATACAGGGTAGCTGTCAGTTATACAGGATGGCCTTTTGTGTCTATGAATCTGAGGGCAGAGGCAGATCCAGAGAAAGCTGCAAAGCTTTGTTAGGAGAGATGGGCTGGCCTTGAGACCGTAGATGCCCTGCCCTGCACAATGGGATCTGAGCTACTGTTGCCTTTGTAACAAGAATCCTTAAGTGTTCCAGCTACTATGGGGGTTAAATTAGATATGATTCCAGTAATGCATAGAATTGACTGAGTGTTTGTCATGTCTTGACAGCCTAGTACCAGAATGTTCCTGATAGACCTGACCTCTGCCTCCTTCCCCTGGGTTCTCCTCTCCTCCCCTCTCCTCTCCCCTCCCCTCCCCTCCCCTGCCCTCCCCTCCCTTTTCTCTTCCCTCTTCTTTTCCCTTTTCTCTTTTCTCCCATTCTTACACTACTCACACCACATTACAGACACTAAGGTCTTTTCTCAGATCTCTCGGTATAACCAGCTAGTTCAGGCTTGTCAAAGCCATTTCCTTGCTCTGCCTGGACACTTTGCCCTGTATCTTTCCTTGACTGACTTGATCTCATAGTTCTCACATCCTAAAGGTGAAAGTCCCTGGCTGTCTACCCACAGACTGGCTGCTCACTGCCACATGGCCTGGCTTCCTTTCGTATAGCGTACTTATTTCTGCAACAGAAACCCCTCTGGTGGGTAATGCACTATGAGATGGGGCTAAATCCTCTCATGCGCAGTCCTTGGAAAAAGTCTCAGGTGTGAGTTTGTTTGCCTGCCTCCTTGCCACAAAGAGGTCAAATTCCAAGTTAGCTCTTACTCACCACTGTGCTCCCAGCCTGTCCCAGGCGCAGTTTCAAACTGAATGACTGTGTAAATACTCACTCTATGTATGTTAGTACAGACAGTCTCAGTTCTCGACCATTTCTCTCTGCCACTGGAAATTGTGAAACAGAAGCCATGGGGTTGCTGCTTCTGAAGAGGTTCACCTTAGAACAGGGTAGAAAGAGGAAATGTCTTTTCTGATATTTGTATTGTAAATACAGTTTAAGCCATTCGAAGCTGAAGCTGTTTGTTTGTTTTTTGTAAACAATCTAGTAAATACAAACATTTATCCAAAAAGTAATTAAAGCTTGGCATAATGGTAGTCCTGTAATCCCAGGAGGTTGAAGCAGGAGGATTACCCATTTGGGCTTCACAGCAAGAACCTGTCTTAAAGACATAGTCATTTAATATTTAATTTAATTTACTACTCTCTTAAACATCTGGAGGTCCTTGCGGCAGCACTTTTATTGATGCAAGTATGCTTTCATCTAAGTATCCGCTGTCATAGGCTATGCATCCAGCAGATCTGGACTTAGTGTTTTGTCTACCCAAGGGATTTCTGTTGCAAAAACATTAATATAGGTACAGATGCGTAGAGAGAGTGGGTTGACCAGTTAGAACATGAGAATTATATGCAAGCTGTCATGGAGTGCTCTTACACTGGATGGCCTGTAGAAGGCTAATTTACTCTGCTGGCCCAGAAACGAAGTGCCCATACAAAGCTTTATTAGGGACTGTGGAAATGTCTGGTGCATAAACACATGGACCTGAGGTTAGATCTCCAGCACTCATGTGAGTAGAAATTCTTGTTGTACAAGCCTGACAACACTAGTGTGATCCCCAGAACCCACTACACTAGGGAGAACTGACTCCTCAAGTTCTCTTCTGACCTCCACCTGCACAGTATGTTACACCATATACACACACACACATACACACACACACACACACACACACACACACACACACACCATACATACATACATACATACATACATACATACATACATACATATACACACACAATAGTATTGACAAATCAAATCAAATTTTAAAATAGGGTGATTTACCACAAAGGAAGTTATACAACATTGACCTCTACCCTCCTTATATATAAATACAAGACATTGAGAAGTTAATATATAAATATTATGTTCAAGTTTAGTTTTTTAATAGCTTCCAGGACTCAGTGGACTATTTCAAAGATGGAAATGTTTGCTTTGAATATAAGTGCCTGAACTCACAGAATGAAACATCCCAAAGCTGCATTTTATTGCACCTCACCAATACCTTGATTTTTAAGAGGTCAGTAGTAAGAATGGGCCACATCATTACTCTTGGGTTCAAAAGTTAGAATTAGAACATCTCTGTTCTTACCCAGATGGCGTGTGGCCCAGAACACTGCTTTCAGGTGTTGGCAAAGAAACAAGCTGGTGTTTTCTGGTTTTTAAATTTCTTTTAATGGGGAAACACTTTTTTTTAACCTATACAAGTTGAGGGTGTAATTTAATAAATAAGTAAATTTGTTTCTTCATCAATTTGGTCATATGTATTATGAAAGGTTCACCTGTTTTCACTCAAATACTGAAGCACTTTATGATACCAAGGCATATTTTTATGTTAGAACAGCCAAAAAACTACAGGAAGAGGAAAAGCCTTGGCTTGCCTCATGAGCAGAGGCAAGATGTTTGTCAGTTTTTGTAATTGATACGTGACTGGGTCTCTGAGTTCATGGATAGGGATTTGAGAAAGTATGAAGTTTATCAAATTAGTCAACTTTCTGTGACTCCAGTAGCCATTGTAGAGTTAGAAGGAGAAACAGGTTTATTTTTGGTTCAGGGTCACTCAGCCCCCTTGCTATTAGGGTATGATGAGGTAGCTTATTGTGACAGAAGTGCCTGACAGAAGAAACTTGTTGACTGTAGAGCAGCCTAGAAGCAGAGAGAAGGCTGGGCTCCTAATACCTCTTCAAGGCCATGTCCTCTGTGGGCACTCTCCCACTAAGCTCTGCTCCTTATAGGTCCTGCCACTTCATATAGGCAGACAACTAGTCTTTAGCATGGGGCTTTGGGGAGACATTTACTCTCCAAACCAAAACATCTCTTCTATTTTTCAAGAGTGCTCTCAGTTTCTGAGGGAAAGAAGAGGATTACACTATCAGTCGGGCTTCCAAAAAGGAACAGAGCTGACAGAATGAGTGTATATTTGAAAAGGGGAATTTATTAGAGTGCCTTGCAAGTATTTATCTAGCTATGGTCTGGCTAGTTCAACAATGACTGTCTCTCAAAGGAAGTATCAACAGTCCAGTAGCTGTTCAGCCCACAAGGCTGTCTGTCTAGGCTGATCTTCAGTCTGTATTAGAACCATGAAGAAATAAATAGGTTTGACACCAGCAAAGGAATGTAGTATAGATAAAATTGCTTGTGAACATGAGGGCAAACAGGAAAAAGCAAAAATTTTCTTCTCCTGTGACCTTTTATGCCACCAGAAAGTATGGCCCAGGTGTAAGGTGCTCAACTCAAATGATCTAGTCAAGAATGTTCCTCACAGGTGTGCCCAGCCACTTGGAGTTTAGTTGATCCCAGATGTAGTCAAGTGGACAACCAAGATTAACTATCACAATGACTATGAATGAACTCAAGTTTAGTTAGAAACTTTTCAATATAGTTCTGCCGTTTCCCTGGTTTTCTTCATCACAGTCATGTCTAGCATGAGGTTATCTCACAGTGAATTTTATGATATTGTTGGGAAATAGGTAATGGTGTTTGTTCTTAGTCTGGTACCATTTTAACAGATGTCTTCTTAATAGACAACATTTGGCCAGTTGATTTTTGTTTGCTTTATCCAGTTGCTTACATATATGGTAAAAGACATTGAGTTCATAAAGTAAGTTAAAGTCTTTATTTAAATATGACACTTAGCCTGCAAGGCCACAGTTTTTTGCAAAAGACAGTAAGTGCTGAGGATAACAAATTCCTTAGAATGAATATTGGCTCTCTGGTGTACCAAGCCCTCTCATTGGGCCCTTCCTTGAAGTTTTATTTTTCATCTGTTATTTCAAGAGTCTGGGAGAAATAACTATTCTGTAGAACTTACCATAGATCATAGAGAAGATCAGTTTCAGTGAGCACAGATTGAAGGGCACTGATCATTCGCTGGATGTCTCAGTACAGAGGACGCCAAATACACTCAGCCATGTGTGTCTTTCAGCAGGAAAATGAAGTATTGTGCTTCTGTTCTTCCTCGCACCTTTATACTCACTGGCTCGCGTATCTTTCTTGCACTGTTGTCTGTCTCACAGCACTGTATTGTGTTTCCTTGCAGCTGTTTCACTCAATCCAGAGAACCTGCCTGGACTTGTCTAAAGCAATCGTGCTCTATCAAAAGAGAATATGTTGTAAGTATGGTTTCAGTATGCTATTGAGCCAATTGTGAGAAAGAGCAGGATATTTTGCCTTAGCATATCATTTAATAAATTCAGGTGCTACTTGGGGTGGGGGGACACATCTTTGCTATTTCAGGTGGGAAGAAGGTCTCGACTGATATACCGTTGATTTAGGCTCTTTTCAAAGCAAGTATCAGACTAGGAAGAGTTTTTTCATTCAACCATCCATGAATGCAGACATGCCTTTCATGCCTTGCTCCAGTATAAACATTCCTTGAACTTTATATCTTGGGAATTTTGATTAGGAGTTAATTTTTATTTGATTTCTTTGGTTATTTTATGTCTGTTTTTGTCTGTGTTTGTTTTTGTTTTGTTTTGTTTGTTTTCTTTAAGTGACAAATAGGGACAGGAAGCACAATTAGCTAATTCACTGGATATATTTTGTCACCAGAACTTCCCCATGAACATTTCTTATGATATCTTATAATATTCAGGGTTGAAATTATGTCCCAACCGTGGGGCTAGAGAAATGACTCAGCCGTAGAGCACATGTTATTCTTCCAGAGGCTCCGACCTGAATTTGGTTCTCAGCACTCACACTGGGCAGCCCATAAACACACATAACTCTAGCTACAGCAGATATAGCACCCTTTTTTGGCACTTTCTCTAAGGGGACCATGCAGTGGACTTCTGGTTGTGGCAGCAGGGGCTGGCTATTAGTTGGTGGGTAGGCCATGCCATCACAGTTGGGAAGGGAAGGGAAGAGTTCTTTGCTGCTTAGACTGATCAAGACCCCAACTTTGATGGTGGACTAGAAATAGAATCACCAGTTTGTTAGTGTTGCTATGAGGCTGCCATAGAAAGAAATGTGATAAATCTCTATGAATAGACATGGGTTGATTTTAAAGGCAGCATTCTAAATGAAAGAAAACAAGATAAAATTCATATAACATGCTGCCTTTCATGCAGAAAAAGTGGGATTGATGAAATATAAATATGTAAAAAGAAGGACACACAAAAATATACAAAAAGTATGTACATTGTGCTGAAGAAATTCAAGAAACTAACCACAAGTGAAAAGAATTAGATCCCAATTGAACGAACAGTGGTGGAGATGGCTTGAGAAGAGGAGGAAGAAGAGGGCCTCCCGGAGGTGGGGGTGTAACTTTACCTCCAAAAGTGCACATTAAGTCTGACTCTTAAAACCATAGTGCATTTTACACACTCACAAAATACCTAAACCAAGACAGTGGGGTGGGGGCAGACAGAGTGGAATACAGACAGTCACTGACTGGCTGAATTGCACTGCAGATAGCATCACTGAGCTGGGCAGATGAGAAGAGAACTAACCTCATTAATGTAGAGGACGGTGTTTTTAAGAGGACAGTAAGGCTAAACACCAAAAACGGGAGCAGATAATACATTTACTGATCCTAAGTAAATGGGCGAGCTTTCTAAAGCTACTTTATATAAGGTTAAGCAACTGAATGTGGTGTCGTTGAGAGTCTGCTTAAAAGCAGCTGCAGATCAGGGAAGAAGGAGCAAACACAGGGGTTGGATTGGAACCTGGTCAAAAGAGAGACCATGATGAGCAGTGCCTTGGGGAGCTGTGAGAGGCTCCAGGAGAAGGCGGAGGATGTTTTACAGCAGGTGCTCTTTGTTCCTTGGATTGTTCTGCGATAGTATTTCGTACCCCCGTGACAAATATTTAAATTCAATTTATAAGACATGTTTATTCTTGTTGGATAACATAGCTACAGGACCCAATCTGGTTAGTATACCCTAAACCTGGATGTGGTCTTCTGTATGGGTTCCATGCTTTCCCAGATATAATCTATAGCATGTGCCAGGCAATTGTGTTTCAGCTGGTCTGTCCTGAGAAAGTTCTGGAAAAGGGCTGCTCTGTTAACCTTTACTGTGTGCTGGCTAGAGGTTATTTACATGTTTTTCTGATCTTAGCCTTCCTTGGATCGTCGCTTTCTTTGTTACATTTGTGTATAAAAGTACAGTAAAATGGATGCAAGATTAGCTACAGCATTGGACTGTAGTCCACCCCTTTCTTTCAGGTCCTCAGATCGCAGGTCTAGTAGACAAGATCTACACAGGTTGGTCGAAAGTCAACAGGGTCTAGTGAAGTCATTGCTATTAACCTGTGCAGATAAGCACACAAGGAAAGGAACTCAAATGAGCATGTGTGCCCTGGTTGGAACATTGCCGCTTTCCTGTCTTGAAGCATCTGGAGGCACCAAGAGCCCATAGCACTGAGTGTTCCTATTGCTCTGTTCTTGTTTTCAAAAACCCTTTTCCACTCCTTTGGGGAAATGACTGATTTCAGGCCCAGTACAGGGAAGTCGAAGATGAGCCTGGATTACCTTGCAGGGCCACAACCTAAGAAAGTCCTTGAGAAAGGATGGGGACTTAAAGGACACAGAAGCAAGCCACTACAATTTGACCAACAAAGTAACGATAGTAATAAACTGTAAACCGTAAGGAAAATGACTTCTGACTGTGTCCATACGGAGATAGATGCACAGGTAGACAGATGGATGAGTACCTGCCATGGTGTAAGCTGAAAGATAAATTAAGTCCTTTCCTTCCTGCTCTGGTTTGTGTTGCTATGATAAATAGTAAGACCAGAAGCAACTGGGAGAAGGGCCTCGTTCATCTTAAAACAGATAGTCATGAAGGGGAGTCAGGGCACAGACCTGGAGACTGAAGCTGAAGCAGATACCAGGGAAAGGCTGCTTACCCCCTTGCTCGTTTCTCTGGCTTCTGTTCTGCTAGCTTTCTTGTAGAACCCAGGACCACCAGCCCAAGGGTGGTACCACTTCCACGTTAATGTGGGCTTGACCCTTCTACGTTAATCATTAGTCACAGAAATGCTCCCTAGGCCAATATGATAGAGGCTACTTCTCAACTGAGGTTCCCTCTTATAACTCAGGAATATTGTTATGAAATGTAATGTGTATGGGAACTATATATCTGATGGGCCCATGCCAAGGTGTTCCCCCTGAGAAATTACACCACACAACAGATGTGGTATTAAGGGGGTTTATCTGGGGGAAGTAGGGGGTGAGAATCTAGAGAAGGGGTGGAAGCAGACATGTTGACAGGCAGGCAGATAGAAGCAGAGCCATGAGGACAGAGAAGAGGATGGGGCACAGAGGACAGAAATGGGAAGAGAGAGAAGCTGGCAGTGGGAACACATGGAACAGAGAGAGCAGGAGTGGATGGCAGTCCTTTTAAATGCTGCCTACCAGGTGATGGTGGCCGGTGATGGCATAAGCCACTGTTAGGTCCCTGGGAGGAACCTAGTAGAATCCCTGTAAGCTAACAGCTATTCTTAGAAAGCATCAATGTCTTAAAATGCTAGAGTCTGAAGAACTAAGCTTGAAGGAAATGAAAGAGATTATCTCATTGATGTGTGTGATCCAGGGCTAACTTCTGAAACCAACCAACCAAACAGCCAAACAATAATGGAAAATCTGGTAAAAATTCAAGTAAGGACTGTTGAAAGGATTGTATATATGTTAATATTCTAGTTTTGAACCTTGAGCCATAGTAATATTTAAAAAAGAAAGAAAAGAAAGAAAGAAAGAAAGAAAGAGAGAGAGAGAGAAAGGAAGGAAGGAGGGAAGGAAGGAAGAAAGGAAGAAAGGAAGGAAGAAAGGAAGAAAGGAAGGAAGAAAGGAAGAAAGGAAGGAAGAAAGAAAACAAGGAGGAGAAGCCAGGGAAGGATATGTCTTAATTCTGAATACTGTATCCTTTAATTCTACCATTGTTTCAAGAGAGATTTAACTAATCGGTAGATTAGATCATACTGACACTTGCTCTATAGAACACTATATAAAATTTATCACAGTTGGGAAATTAGGAACAGTCTAGCCTCAGCTCATCCCTTGGGCCCATTTGTTTTGCCCCCTGCCCCTCCACTCCTCCGCCCCGGCTATAAGAGGTCTTTTGTACTCTGTTTGTTTGTTTGTTTTTTGAGACAGGGTTTCTCTTTATAGCCCTGGCTGTCCTGGAACTCACTTTGTAGACCAGACCTGGAACTCAGAAATCTGCCTGCCTCTGCCTCCCGAGTGCTGGGATTAAAGGCGTGAGCCACCACTGCCTGGCTGCACTCTGTTTCTACTGCTTGGAACGTCCGTGCCCTAATGATACTAAGAGTGCCTCACTCTGCCATTCAGAACTTGGCTGCTACTGCAGCCTTCCCTGGCTATCCACTCTAAAGCAGTCTCTGTCCTACTCAGTTTCTCTGGCATTTTTCCTTCTGTGTCTTGTGTCTGTGATTATGTGTGCTTCATTTTCTATCTCCTGCTACTTGAATGTGAGGGGTGGGGACAACCTATGTCGTCTTCATCATGACTGCATTAGTTGTAAACAAACGCAGAGTTGATTAAGACTGTTTGAGAGCCTGGTTTCCTAGCTCTTCTGTTGCTTCCTTATCTTTAAAGGACACATCTAAAAATATAATCGGCAAGTGAATGTAAGTGGGGTTTATGTGAAATCTTACGATCCAGTTAATTGGACCTTTTGAACGAGTGGAGACTTTGAATTATCTAATATAAATGTTGCGTGAGAATGACCATCGTCAACCTTGACTCTGACGGAGCTCAAGGTCCCTGCAAAGCACTGCCAATTAATCAGAAGCAGCACAGGAAACGAGGCCTGTTTGCCACCAGTTTAATCCTTCAGTGTGTGAAATGACCAAAAATTATTCCAGGATGCTTCAATCTACTTAGATTATTTGGGAAAGACATGTGTCACCAAGTGTGTATTAGTATTCTGGATTGATTTCTTTGGGCCTAAAGTTAAATGTGTTTGTTTGTATGTGACTTGAGTCTTTAAGGGTGTTTTGCTTTGTTTTGTTTTTAAGTCACAGTAGCCAGCTGCTGTTAGAAGCTAAAAATGGGATGTTACTTTCCATAGAAAGCGAAAGGTTGTTGGTTGAATTGGAAGCACCTCGTATTAGTCAATGAAGAGAAATACATATAGCATTGAAAAGGAAATCTTATAGATATGGCATGGATATGAAACAAGCATTTAAAATGAAATACGGTGTGCAGTAACAAAAAAATGCAGAAGTTAAAGCTAGTGCAGTTTCACATTCAGTTAGTGCCACGAAAATATGGTTTTCTGCTCTTCTGGACAAAAAGAAAAGCCAAAGAAGGAAGAGTCTCATGGTACAGACAGACACAGGCCCATGCTCACACACCCTGACAGCCACCCAACTGTGCCAAGGGCTAATTCATGAGCCCAAAGGGCACTGCTGTCCAGAAAAAAAAATTGGGACTGACCATGTCTCAGCCAGAGGAAGCCTTTAGCTGGGCTTGGATCTGTGGTTCTGTGAACTTTATTTATTTGGTTGTTTTTGTTTGTTGTTAATCATGGTGGTAGTTTGTTTGGCTTTGGTTTTGATTATTTTTGAGACCAGATCTCTTCTCTGTAGCCTTGACTGACCTCAGTCTCTCAAGCCTCTACCTCCTGAGCTCTGGGATTATAAGCATGCCTCATCACAACAGGCTTTGAGAATTTGGATCTTGAGAGAGAAGTATGAAAAGAGACATTGGTTATCTCATTTTTTTAAATGGGTTCCAAAAACCCTTCCTCCTGCCACAGGACTTTCTGCTGCAGCGCAAGAACTGTAGTCACATGTAGGCAAGCAGCAGTGAGTTCTTTAGACTTGTGGTTCCTATCCAACTTTGTGTAGTTGTTGGAGAGATTGATACTAATAATGGGGTACAATTTGAAGAGTAGGGAGCCTGATGGGTTAGTGAAATAATTCAACCTTCAGATCACAGTGGAAAACAGTTTTATTGAGTATGCTGCATATACAGTGTGTGAAGAACTGGCTGCAGGACATGAGTTATGATCAGGGGCTACATCACTTCCCCCAGATAAACCCCCTTGTACCAGATCTGTTGCATGGTGTAAAATGGACAAGAATTCTAGTGACACTTCAGATGTGGTTATAGACACAGATGATATACGAATACACACCTGTATCCTCAGCATGTAGGAGGTAGAGGCCAAAGGATTGGGAAGTTGAGGATAGGACTAAAAATACGGTTCTGTGAGTAAAAAACAATTGCTTTGCAAGCAAAGCATGAAAATAAATTAATAAGAGGACTTCAGTTCAGATTCCAGGACTCAGAAAGCTGGGTATGGTCCATGTTACCTGTTACCCTACAGCTGGCTAGATTGGGAGAGGTGAGGAGGGAGGATTGAGAGGATTTCTGGGCCTTTCTAACCTCTAGCCTTGCTCCATATTTACTAAGAGATTTGTCTCAAGGAAGTAAGGCACAAACTGGAAGAACTTCTTCTCTGGCCTCAGTGACTAGTGCGCATACACCGTACACGGTACCAGTGATGTAGCTCAATGGTAGAGTGCTTGTGTTGCAAGCCCGCACACTTCTGTGTTTGTGGCTCTGACGATGGTGGATGTTTGGGGTCCTTTCTGGCGGTTTCATGGATGTTCGGGTTATATTGAATCAGTTTCTAGAAAAGAAAAATTGTTGCTATTATAAATAATGGCTCTGATCATTTTTGTGACTCCTTTGTTACCTCCTGAGAGTGCACTCAGTAGTACTCCTCACGGTACAAGAGTGATATCAAAAGGATTATACAGTTCCGTGACTTTTTTACATTTTTCTACCAAATCAGTCTGTAGACGGCGGCAGGCATGTGCCAAATCACTGTCTTACTAAATTGCCCCATCTGCCCTTGGCTCTAAAAATAGTTTAAGTAGAACCAATCCAGATTTGGTTCCAGCTCTGTATTTTGAAAATTTACTAACTGGTTTACCTGGGGGCCTAACACATCTTCCGTCCCCACGTCCAACACCAACTTGCTTCCTAGTGGATGAGGGATTTGAGTTGATTTACAAAGGACAGACTGTAACTCAGGCAGCAGAGATCAGAAGTCAGCAAGAGAGAGTAATAGCAGGCAGCTAGCACTGCTTTCTAGGCAGCCACAAAAGGTCCCCACCGTCTGTCTGCCTTGACAAACCCAACTCCTTCATTTCAGCTGGAGGCAGCACATTGTGGGCTCGCTTTTCAGCACAGAGGTCATTTTCTGGTTCTGATTACAGGGCACCAACTCACTGACAGATGTGTTCGAGTGAATTTGATCTCTCCTATTGTGAATGGACTTTAAGTGGTTGGGTGGGGGAGGGGGAGGGACTTACCTTGCAGCCTGCCACTTGGATTTAATTTCCTCTCATCTTTGCCCCAGAAGAAAGAGGGCCTTGTAAGTTGTCTCCCTCACTTTCTTGGTCATAGAAATCCTCACCTGTTCACCTCCTCTTTCCCTGTTTTCTCCACCAGTCTTGTCTCAAGAGGAAAATGAACTGGGAAAGTTTCTTCGATCTCAAGGCTTCCAAGACAAAACCCGAGCAGGAAAAATGATGCAAGCCACGGGCAAGGCCCTCTGCTTTTCCTCCCAGCAAAGGTGTGTGTGTGCGGCCTTCTTGGAAGCTCTGTTTTGGGAGACCCCCAGAGAATCTGGGACCCGCTTCTTCCCCATGGGGAAGTTGCGCAGTCTAGAACCCTTTAGCCTAAACCTGAGGGACTCCTCTCTCTACTTAGCTGGCCCCCACTTCCCTCGGATATAGAGAGCAGCAAGGATTTGTTTTCTTCCCTGGTATTTAATCTTGTTTGTCTTCTGCTCTGTGGGAGGCAATATGTATGCCAATCTTTGTGAGTGATTACATTTGACCTTCAAGTTCTTCATAACAATCAGGCTGATCCCCTTTCAAGCATTTGATTAAAGCAAGAATCTAATGAGACCAGCTTGAAGGGTTCCCACTCTGCTCTCTGAGGGCTAATGAATGGCCTAGAGGTAGTGATGCAGGACCACACCCCTCAGGCCCGAGGCCAGGAGCATCACTTTGGAGCCTGTTAAGAGCAGAATCTAGACCCTGCCCCCACACCCACAAACTCTACCTCTACATTTCAAATGGATCTACAGTTGATTCTGATATACAGCAAAGTTTGACAGTCTCCAGTACAGAGGAAATTGTGACAGAGCTGATGAATTTCAAAACACAACCTCAACTAATGTATCTGGCCTTTAAAACCAACCAACCAACCAAACAAACAAACAAACACCAGTTCTGAGCGTTTGTGCCACACCGCTGCTGCTAGAGAGAAGAGACTCAATCTCTCCTTCCCTATGAACAAGCCCAAGAAAATGTCTCCATTAATATCACACAGAATTATACCTAAAGAAAGCTCTGCAGGTAGTTTCCAAGATTATGTAGGTGCCGGGCAGTGGTGACGCACGCCTTTAATCCCAGCACTTGGGAGGCAGAGGCAGTTGGATTTCTGAGTTCGAAGCCAGCCTGGTCTACAGAGTGAGTTCCAGGACAGCCAGGGCTACACAGAGAAACCCTGTCTCAAAAAACAAACAAACAAACAAAACGACAAAAACAAGATTATGTTGGCTTCAGCAACTCACTTACTCCAGTTGTCTGCCTGTCTCCCCTACTGTTTACCCTACTGCTTTACCTCCCTGTGATCCAAGATCAAGCCATTGATTGGCAACTCACATGAGCGTTCCTATGGAAACCCAAGAAAGGTGGCATTAAAGGGGGGGGGCTGGCAGTGTGTACATGCGTTTCAGTGGCCCCATTCTTGGACACTCTGGTTCTTGCTATATTTGGACCCTGTCTTGTATGCAGTGGCAGCAGTCATAATTGAATATTGCCGTTGCCAGCTGTTCTCTACCACAGTTTAAGTTTTTTTAAAGTATTTTCTTAAAATCTTGAATTGTACCTTTAATGCTTAAAACAAACAAACAAACCAAAAAGAGAAAAGCTCTAAAACAAGTGCATTATAACCCCCTTGGTAGATAATTCTTTTGTGTACATAGCCTCTTTCAATATTATATGGATAATTGATTGCTGGCAAATCAGAGAATAAATGTTCTAATGTTTAGATTGTAAGTTTCACTGATTTCAGTGAGAAAACGTTTAAGTGTGCCTATGTACCAAAACTATGAAAAACAGTGTTAAAATCCAGATCACATTGAGGGTTACTATTATTAATCACATTTGCTATTCTATCTTACGACTACCCAGTTACAGTCTGTATGACTGCATACCAAAATGACCCCACAAAGGATCCATATATAGCACCTTAAGTTACTGTTCTCTTAAACCCCCTCTCTTTCTCTTCCTCAATCTCTCAGTCTCTGTCTCAATCTCTCTATCCCTCCACCTCTTCCCCCCCTCTCTCTCTTACACACACACACACACACACACACACACACACACACACACACACCAGTATAAACAATCAAGAAAACAATGCAAATGCTTGAAAGTGTCTACCATAGACTAGCAGTCAGCAGTCTCCACTGATTTAATGAGGTGCGACCAGCTCATTGGGAAGGTGGCCTCTTCCACAGTGGCGTTGCTTTCACAGCTGCTTGCCAGCTACATGAAGTCACACTTTAGTTCTCCTCAATGTGAAGGAGGCAGGAAAACCCCATAAAATCACTCTGAATGTGAAGTCTTAGTTGAGTGAACATGGTTTAGAGTATTCCAGAATGTTTTTTTTTTAAGATTTATTTTAACTGTATGTGTGTGTGTGTGTGTGTGCCTATGTATGTATGTGCACAGACAGGTGATTACAGAGGCCAGGGGAGAGTTCAGGCCAGGGGCAGCTGGAGTTACAGGTAGTTGTGAGCCACTGACATGGGGCCTAAGAACTGAACTTGGTCTTCTGTGAGCTGTATTTGCTCTTAACTGGTAAGCCAAATTTCCAGTCCTGCTGAATATGTTTTTAGCACAAACAGCACCACAGCAGATAGATTTTGTATGTAACAGTGTATGGTAATAACTTAACAAATTGATGTTTTATTAAATAATGGTAATCTTTTAGATTTTCATTGTGTAGATACAGGATCCTATTACCTGGGCAATGCTCTGATATACTCAACCTGAGCCTCCTTGATTTTTTGTTTTAAGGGTGGTGTGTGTGTGTGTGTGTGTGTGTGTGTGTGTGTGTGTGTGTTCAGGTCTTCTGCAAGAGTAGTACTCACTTTTAACCACTTGAATCTAGGCCCTCTAATATTTAACTTTCCCTACTAAGAATAAATATCTTGGTGTAGCCCTTTAGTTATTTTGTTAACTATTCCCACTGGGTAGATTTTCATAAGTGAAAGGAGATTCAAGCCTGCATTGAAGGATGATATTTCCAGTTAGGAGGAATGGCTTTCTTTGATGTAGACCCCTTAGACTCCAGTGAATGGCCTGTCGCCATTCTGATTTATATGGGGTGGTGGCAGAGATGAGGTTTTGTATGTGCCTTTTTAAATTTTCAAACGCCGTGTTATTGTAATTTTAAGGTATCTGCATAATGCCCTGCATTCCAAGGGGTTGAGAGTAGTTTATTCACAGTATTCATCATCAGCAAATGTAGGAAAGTGGACAAAATCTAAAGGAAGAGAAAAGGAGTCAGAATGTGAGCAGCATCCCCTGGGAGCCATCTGAGGACTGTTTATCTTCAAATAGACGTCCGCCATGCTATAAACCTTCATAGACATCCGCCATGCTATAAACCTTCACACTGGTGATGCTTTGCATCTGCCACATGTTATGCTGGATGTAAAGCACATATTAAATGAAAACCAAACTTATTTCAAGGTACAGAGACATGACTTTTTGAGAAGACTTCTAACATCTAGGTAGGACAGTGTGGACTAGCTGCTATCATAGATGTGATCTACATTTAAAACAATACCTGTAGGTGACAGGAAACCTGGGCAAAACAGGAAAAGATATTTCTTTTTCTTAAGATTTATTATAGCATTTATAATTTCAGAGTACTGCAGACCTATAAGGCATTGGAGACACAAATGCAGCTACCAGAATCTCACTTCAGCTTACCTTACCAATACCGCTGTTCCCTTTGGCTCAGTAATGTTGCATGCAGATGGGATCCGAAATAATTTATCTTGTGTTTAATGTTTTCACCTTTGTTCTGAAACTTCATAGAGAATATGTTTTATGTGACTGGCGTGACCGTTTAGTGGCTAAGAGTGTGTATTGTTCCTGCTAAGTCCCCAAGTTTGATTCTTACCACCAGGTGGCTCACAACCACCCAAATCTCCAAGTTCAGGGAACCTGACATCTTTTGCCTCCAAGAGCGCCTACATTCACACACAGACACACACCACATTCACACACAGACACACACCTACATTCACACACAGACACACACCACATTCACACACAGACACACACCTACATTCACACACAGACACACACCTACATTCACACACAGACACACAACTACATTCACACACAGACACACACCACATTCACACACAGACACACACCACATTCACACACAGACACACACCACATTCACACACAGACACACACCACAACAGAGATAACTCAAAATAAAACCAAGTGCTTGAAAAAAGAATGTTTTCAAAATGTAAGTCATCTGACATTGCTTCACTGGTTTCAAATATGGAAGAAGCAGTCTTTTGTAACCCAAATAAATATTTTACCTAAAGTTATGGTATGCTTTCCTTTATATATATATGTATGTATATATAAATGGCAGTTTTTATGGCCAACAGTTACTGTCATGATAATTTTACACTTGTACAGTATACATTCATTTTGGCGTGCTCTTTGTTTACTGGCAATGCTTGAGAAGGAACCCAGGTCTTTGCCAGTGCCAGGCAAATCCTGAACCACGGAGATGAAGCTCTGACCCTCTCTTCCTCCCTCCCTCCCTCTCTTCTTTTCTCTCTTTCCCTCTCTTTCTTTTAAGCCAGGATCTCAGGTAGGCAGGTCTGCTGAGGACAACCTTGAACTTCTAACACGCCTGTCCTCTGCCTGGATTAAGCTGGATACCACCAGCCCTGGTTTCCTGTATTTGTGACAATGGAATCATATAGCCTATCTGAAAAAACTGACACACACTGTAGACCCTCAGTAACTGTGGCTTTCTTCTTTCCCAACTCACTTAAGAAAAAGTCCAAGCCTTAGTCTTGTTTCCACTAGAACAAACTGTAGGTTTTGATTGAGGTGTAATAAAGGTGGCCAGGTCAAGGATACCCAAGTCATGCCTATCCCATTCCACCCTCCACACAGGGCCCAAAATTCAGCAACAGAAGAGACGGAGTAGCCAGGAATGGAAACAGGAATGGCCACGCTGTGACTATCCTTCACTGACACGGGCTTGTTGCAACTTCAAATAAATACTGTCCAGGCCTGAGGCCGCCCAGCAACACAAATGGAGTGCTTCCCAATGGTCCAGTTCACTGAAAATGAAAGGATCAGAATGTGGGCAATCTCTGGTTGATCCCACCTTCACTCACATTTTGATTAGTATCTGTCTCCTGACAAGACATGTGCGTTTTAGACAGTGGTCTAAGTTCATGGGTTTATGATGCGTGCAGAATATCAGAATTTGGAACTGTTCTTTTCCTTTGTTTTATGATTATATCTATGCCCTCTTGTACAGGTTGGCCTTGAGAAACCCTTTGTGTCGATTTCACCAAGAAGTAGAAACTTTTAGACATCGGGCCATCTCTGATACCTGGCTGACAGTGAACCGCATGGAGCAGTACAGGACAGAATACAGAGGAGCGTTGTTGTGGATGAAGGATGTGTCTCAGGAACTTGATCCAGACCTCTACAAGCAAATGGAGAAGTTCAGGAAGGTAAGAAGTTTTTTGAGGGTTGTCAAAATGGCCACCTTGCTAGAAGGCAACCAAGTGTGATTTGAATCCCTCTGGTAAAACAGACATAACTCAAAAGCACCAAGGATACAATTAACCATTGCTGACATTTTTTTAAAAATGTGACAGAATAGCAATTAATGTGATATATAATTCTCTAAGGATAAGAGAGGAGACAGCTGGAAATTGCTGGGATTTTGTAGCTGGTTTTAATTGAAGTCAGATTTTCATATAATGTGCACTTTTTTTTATAAGGTTGTCACTTGTAGATGTCTCTTCATGCATAACTAAAAATCCAGAGCACATACATCTAGAAAGTGAAACTAGGCTGTTTAACAAGTCTTTCTAATTGATGATTCATGTTGAAACCAGCAAAACAATAACAGTTCTTTTATGACATATTCAGAGGCTCTGGGATATAGTTGTGTGGTTAGCTAGAATGGTATTGACTCTCCCTGCTATTGATCCCTTCAGAAATTTCTCTGAGCAACATTAGAGCAAAAGAAAATGAATATTCTGTTTAATTTTCCTGAGGAATAATAATCTTCGGTTCCTTAAAAAAGAAAAAAATAAGAAGAAAAATTACATTGTGTTAATGTAGCCAGTCGGAGCCTTTTGTCCACAGGAATCCAACCTACCACTGGGTGGCAGCCGTACACTGAACATGTGAACATGTGGCCTGATTCTGTAGTGGTTTGTACAATCTTGGTAGTTCTTTGTTTGGGCAACTGAGTGTGTTTTAGGGCATAAAAGAAAAAAAGGGGCCAAATGTTGGGCTTGGCATAATATTGTGTCAACTCCCTTAGTCACTTCAACTGATCCATTCATAATTAGAAATGTTGTTTAAAAGGCTTAGACTCCTTTTTAGGGACATCACTTTGGAACTATGAACCTGGAACCCTGGCTGGTATGTAGAAGGTTGAGCCGGGAGTCAAGGAACAGACCAAAAGAGCTTCTCTTGTTCAAGACAGTGGTCACTGCTTCTTGACCTAGGTACTAGAGCAACAGAAATTCCTCTGGAAGTTTTTCTTGGTTTGTAGTTCAGACTCCCTCCCTGTGAAGGGAACCAGCCTCATTTTCTCTCCTTTTTTTTTTTTTTTTTTTTTTTTAACATGTCAGCATAAGCCTTCTCTGAAAGGCAGGCTGGCTGCCCAGGCAGAGGTGAGACTGTGAAGTTTATCTCATCTTCGAAGAAGATGTAAATGGAACTCATTCATCCTTTGAAAGAGAAAAAAAATATCAGACGTCATGGTAGTAAACAAATCAAATGTTTTTGGTTCGGTAACTAGATGCTGGTGACCCCAGGCTGTTTTGCAAGTTTTCTGACTTCGTAATTAGGCCAGTCATTTATTTTGTCATTAGTATTTTATTTGGGGATTGAGGATAATGGGGGTGGAATTGGTATTAGGAAAAAGAAAGAATGAGAGAAAAAAAAAAAACTGACTCCAGAGCACATTGCTGATGACGTGCAGCCTTAATGTTTACCATAATCAACACACATTTTTTTTTCTTTTGTAGAAAGACCCATGGTAGGTAGCTAACCTGAGGTCGAACAAGGAAATGGAAGCCAGAATCTTTGAAAATAGATACAATTTCCCCACCAAGAGACAAAGGAAGTCAAACAGTATACCTAGAAGTGGCACAGGCAGTTTCATAGTAACACCTGCTTGCAAGCCCTTTGTTCAGTGCAGAGTTTCTGGGTCCCTCCAGTGTGCCAGGACAAGAAAACAGTTATTCTGGAAGGCCAAAGAATTTTGTGGGTGTTTGTGTTTATCTGGTTTTGTTTGGTGGGAGGTGGTTGCTAGCTGTTTAAGACTGAAACAGAAACCAAGTTCTTCGTCATTTGGTTTGAACATAGAAACATTTGCCATCGTTTAATGCCATCAATCTCCATCCTGGAAAATATGGGTAGGTTTGGTTTTTATTTTGAATCCTTTACTGCGAAGTAGTAGCTGAAGCTGTGCCTGCCCCCCCTAATCCTGTGTGTGCTGGATTCAATTTAATAGCTGGATGTGGTGAACTTGGACTTGGGGATAGAATATTTTTGAGAGAAGAGTGATCTTCAAGCGTAATTTTTGGTTATTCTTGACTCGAGGAGAACAGGAGACTGCATTGGTTCTCTCCAGAGCCTAACCCCAGAGTCAGTCCTGTGCCCAGCCCCAAGTTGGCACTTACATGGCAAGTCTTCCAGGCAGAGTCTAAGGGGCCAGAGGACCTCTCCTTAGATCACTTACCATCCCCATTGCATGTAGGTGACCTCCTGGTGCCTTGGAAATCAGCATATGTGATTGCTCAGGTAAAAACAAAAAGCAGGACTGTGTGGTTTGCTGCTGTCTCTGGAATGCTCTAAAATGCAAGTTTTCGGTTCTGCTACAGTGTATTTGCAAATTAACTCTACGTTAGCTTTAGAGTCCTGTGCAGGTGAGATCCCATCTTAAATAGAGTCTCTGTTTATCTCCCAGGAGTGTGTTACCTAAGTCACTGGCCTCAAAGACTCAAGGTGTGTCTGTAAGGCATTGTCTCCTCAGCTTTACCTCCTCCTCCCCAGTGCAGCTGATAAAGCCAGGACTTCACGTATTCTAGAGGAGACAAAGTTCTAATTTTTACTTTCATGGTTATGACCCCCTATTTGGAATTTTCAGAATGTGTCCATTCATTCATTTGCATAGTCAACAAATGATATTGAAGCCCAGTTACATGCCAGCTACCACAGAGGAGTGTAGCTCCTGTCTCGTGTGATCATTTGGGCATGAGACAAGTAAACAGGAGGCAGTGTGTTGAATGGTCATCTGAGTTGAAATAGTACTACAAATAAAAAATCTAGACAGGGCATCCCAGATGAGGCAGCACCCCTCCCCCCAACAATAACAAAGAATGAACAATAGTATGGTAGTTCTTGTTTGTCAACTTGACGTCTAGAATCACCTAGGAGCTGGTCTCTGGGCTGAGCCTGACAAGATAGTGTTATCTTAATTACATTCATTGATGTGGGGAGACCCATCTTAATTGTAGACTGAACCATTTCATGGCTTGGGTCCTGGAGTGAATGAAGAAAAGAGGGAGAGTTGAGAGAGCAGACGATTTTCTTCTGCCTGTGAGAGCAATATGACCAGCTACTTCAAGCTCCTGCCGCCTTGATTTGCTTTTATGATAGGCTGTGCCTTGAACAATAAGCTAAAAGAAACCCATCCGCCATACAGTTGCTTTTGTCAACAGAAAAGAAACCAAGACAAATAGAAAGGACCTGGACAGAGGGGTGGGAAACAGCAGTGGTTAGCTGAGGAGTCAATGTGGGCAAAGGCCCGAGGTAGAAGCAATAGAACTCCTAGAAGCAGCATCAAGTGATGTAAATGTAGAGACATAGGTGCCTAAGCAACATGGCCTGAGAGACAAGCAAGACTAGAGAAAGAGATATAGATACACAGACACACATGCACATGCGCGAATGCGTGTACGCGCGCACACGCAAACATATTCTAGGCCTTCTAGGATCTGTGAGT
Organism: Mus musculus; assembly: GCF_000001635.26. Classification (NCBI taxonomy): domain Eukaryota; kingdom Metazoa; phylum Chordata; class Mammalia; order Rodentia; family Muridae; genus Mus; species Mus musculus. Next base: position 8,733,498 of record NC_000072.6, on the reverse strand, counting down.
GATATATGGTGGGATTCTTAGACCTGTCTGACTCCATTTGAAAGTACAAAATACACACACACACACACACACACACACACACACACACACACACACACAAATCTGTAAGGAGGGAGTGGAAAAAGTGTTGAGAAAGGGATGGGTGTTACAAAATTTGTGTTCACAACTCAGTCAGATGTCATGTTAGAACAGGGAGCAGAAGAGTAGAAACCAAATAAAATATGGCACACCTGGGTCCTGGCAGGATGAAGACCAGAGAGAAACACAGTCTGACCTCTGGTAGACTCAGTAAAGCGTCACTTTGATTACAAAGCCAGAATAAACATAAATGAAAGTCAAATTGGAAGGGAATTTTCACCTCCAACATTGGGTTAATTTCCCCCCCTAGCATTTCTCAAATGTCTTGAAACCTTTTATACAGCACAGTCACGAGTGCGCAAGACAGAGCTGGTGAGTGAAAGTTTCACATAAAACAAAGCAAATGATCTGGCACTCTCTGAAGCCCAGGGGCTAGAGATGGCTCCGCACATCAACATTAGGAGTTGTGACTAAGTGTTCCTGTCAGAGAACTGAGGACACAGAGACCAAAGCTTGCTCCTAGCCCTCTGCAAGAGCCCTGCTAGTCATCTGCTCCTTGTCAAAATGACTCGGAGAAAAGAGATATATGGAGAGTCAGGGCCACATGGAGCAGCTCTCCAGGCTACCTCGTAGGAACCCAAGGGTGGATTTATGTAGGTGGGGCTGCTTGTCCCTGTACTGTAGGAGGCTCCTCCTCACATCATGGTTCACCCTAGTACCACGCGGTATTTTATGAGTGAGGTTAGTGTGTGATATATGTGCCCTTTGAAGGTAGAGTAAGAGGGTAGGATTTAAAAATAGAACCCAGCTTCTCATAGCAGATTACATCAGCTGAAGCTGAGAGCCCAGCAGAGCCTCTGAAGTCTGTGCCCTTGAGAGCCTCTGTGGTCAATTAAGTGTCTTGTTTTTCTTGAACGTCAGAAATGGGATGGGAGGTAATTATTCTAAATGGAATAAAAGCTAGCCTAGGTGTAAGAAAATAGTTCTGAAGCCTCTAAAGAGATAGCATGGAAATGTATATGTGGGCATTTGTAGGACTCAGCCTTTATAGTCAAGGGTGCAGGAACCACTGCCTTAACCTGAGCCATTTACTAAATAGTTTAATTAAATCCTGCAGCATTAGCTCAGTGTTTCATTACAGTAATTCAAAGGGATCTCTGAAAGGCATTCTGGGAACTGTGAGTGATACAGGGTGGGATTCTTAGGCCTGTCTGTCTCCGTTAGAAATACCATTAGGTTGTAGAGCCCTGTTAATCCACTGGTCATGTCATCAAAGGACACGGTACACTAAGGCTTATTAACAAGCATGGGCAGTCTACTAGGTAGGACCTTCCTTAGAGACACCAGTCTGTAGTGACCCTGTGTCCCAGTGGTGACAGTCTGAGTCAAAGAGTTTGTTCTACAACTGATAAACAGCAGTATTGGTAATAGATGTTTCATTTTTTTTTCCCCTGTGAACAAAGACTTGGGTTAATTAATTTGACAGTTTTATTAATTACTGCTGAAATCGTTGGTTCTTGTCAGAGGTCAGGCTCTTTCAGCAATTGAGGGCAGGTCCCCGGGGAGTCGAGCCTCTAAGTATTACAGGCTTGCTCCACTCCCCTTTCTCCTGGCCCTGTGATAGAGGCCTTCAGGGTATGCCTTGCATCTCCACTCTGTGGATAAAACCAGTTTGTACTTCCATTCAAAGCCTGAGTAGGTCTGAGCCCCACCAGCAGCCAGGGTTGACTGAATAGGTAATCTTTTGTTTGGTCTGTACAGTGGGCAGATGTTAAGTAAGCAGAACTTTAACCTTCCTGGGCTTTTCTTTGTTCCTGTTTAAAAAAAAAAAGGGGGGGGGGCGCGCGCCTGACTCCATTGTCTCTTCTGCCTCTGCTCATTGTACAATTCTACATATGGGTTGAGCCCTTTTATGAAGTGAGGTGAAAATTCTTTTTATAAAGTTAATGCTCTTTTAAAATGTATCTGTTTCATAGTTTGTAGTGTTTGTTGGTTCGTTTTGGTATGTGCCCGTGTTTGTTTGCTTTAGATGTCTGACTGGAGCAGTTGTTATTTGTGGGTCCCCCCAAGCACAGTGAATCTTGCTGCCAAAATGCCACAGGAAAAGCCTAAATTTTCACATGGTACAACTTGGAAGGGAACTCATAATTACGGGCTGGCTTTCGACTCTGGCTCTCCTAGGATGAGGCCTTTGGGCCTTGGTGTCTCTGTATTGGTTTTTCTCCCTCCCTGCTTGAGGGCTACACTAAGACTAGACTAACACCCTCAGAAGAGATACCGCTGGCAGAGCTGGCGGCTGCGGCCCCTGACTGCAAACAGGAAGGAGTATGGAGCCTGTGTCCTAGAGTCAAGCTCCCCACACTGCCTACACCATCTGGGGACACTTAAGCCTAAGTCTCATTTTTGCATCTACTAAATGCAATCAGGCTTCCTCTGTGTCATTATTTTTCTCTAGCTCATTAAGCTCTGAAATCGGTAAGCTCACCCGTGAAGATGACGTACTGCCACTGGGATGGGCGAGCACTTAACCTCAAAAGCATTATTGGCCTTCCTCCTCAAGGACATTCTCCTCTTGCTGAGTCCACTCACCTCCTTAGTTGGCTGGGGGAAAAATCAGGTGATTTCATTCATAGTTCTTGGTCAGAGGAGTCTTTGATGTTTGCAAGCTGGTAATACCCATTGCATACAGATATTATTGCTTTTATTATTGTTGTTGTTGAGGAAGAATTCATCAGGGGTAGAAGGGTATTGATATATACCTTTCTCCATGTGTTCTTTACTGCCTGTAGCTGATTTCACAATATCGTGGCAGAGTGGAGTGACCACAACAGAGGCTGGAGGCCTGCAAAGCCGATAGCACTCACTCTCTGACCCTTCACAACTTGCCAGCACTGCTTGGAGTCATGCATGACACCATGAAGAACTTGATGATTTATTCACTTCTACTTGTGGACAAAAAAACCTCATGTATTTTACCTTCTAAACCAGGTCTCTTTGAATGCAACTCCTTTGGGCTGATACCTAGGGACTGGTAGCTCATATGGTAGCACTAGTTTCAATTTTCTGAGAGGACCTCCTGTGCTGTTGATGGTAAGAAGTTTCACATTAGGAAATTGGTTGGCTCCCTATCTTCTGTTGTGAAATATTCAACTGTCCTTAAGACAACAGTTCAGCCGGGCAGTGGTGGCACACACTTTTAATCCCAGCACTTGGGAGGCAGAGGCAGGCAGATTTCTGAATTGGAGGCCAGCCTGGTCTACAGAGTGAGTTCCAGGATAGCCAGGGCTACACAGACAAACCCTGCCTCACAAAACAAAACAAAACAAAAGAACAAAAAACAAAACAAGACAATAGTTCATACAAATGCAGACGTGTATCTGGTTTTGACATGTGATGCTTTAAAACACTGCAGGCTTTATCCCTTAAATTTCTAATTCCATACATGGCCATTCGGTGTCAGGATGAAACCTGAGAACACTAGAGAAAGGACCAGAGAGATGCTGCTAAGTATCACATAATGCCCATAGTTCAGACTCAACTCGATAATTTTTCTTTCCATTTTTTGAATAGTATTTTAACTATCATGTATTCATTGTATATGATACTGAGTTTTATAAGGGCATTTTAGTATATAATGTGCTTTGAGTACACCCTCCCCAAATCTCTCCCCTTTCTTCCCCCTCTGCCTCCCATCTGTCCCCTTGTGATCCTACACAATTTCACTTTTGTGCCATGTCATATATATTCACAACTGTATGTAGCTATAGAAAATGTAGAATCTTAAAATGAGAGAAAACACGATGCACACCTTTCTGATGCTGTGTAGTTCATTTACACAAACACACAGAGAGCGAGAGAGAGAGAGAGAGAGAGAGAGAGAGAGAGAGAGAGAGAGACTGACTGAGACTCTGCATATAATCAAAATAATGATGATTCATGATTTCATGATTCAGGTCTATTTCTGTGTCTGGGGCCTCAAGGACATTTAAGCAGGCAGGGAAAGCTGAGACTGTATGGGAAATACAAACAGCTCATACTTGTCCCTCCCCCAAGAACAAAGGAAAGAAAACCACAAAGACATGCAGTGAAAGTTTTAATTCCACATGCCGTGTTTTCTAGCTGCTTGCCTTCATTAGGCCAGTGCTTAGGAATTGTGTCTCAGTCCCTGGCAGTACCAAGAGGCTTCTTTCAAGGGCAGATGCGGTGACCCCGTATGTGTCTATGGAAGTGGAGGTGCAATGACAAGACCCACTCTTCCATTTCACCTACTCATCATGGAATCGCCTGCTGCGTATCCTGACCAATGGATAGTGCTGTGAAAAGCGTGTCAGGAAGAAAACAGAATGAATGTCGTGTTGGACAGCATGGCACAGAGAAATAGATATGTAAGAATGTAATCAGAGTGCCGGGCGTTGGGACCGGGGTCCGGTGCAGAGAGCCGTTCGTCTCGGGAAACGGGATGCAGCCGGAAAGGGGGCCGCCCTCTCGCCTGTCACGCTGAACGCACGTTCATGTGGAACCTGGCGCTAAACCATTTGAAGACGACCTGCTTCTGGGTCCGGGTTTCATACTTAGCAGAGCAGCTCCCTCGCTGCGATCTATTGAAAGTCAGCCCTTGACACAAGGGTTTGGAGGGAGAGAGAGAAAGAGAGAAGAGGGGAGGGGAGGGGAGGGGAGAGAGGAGAGAGGAGAGAGGAGAGAGAGGAGAGAGAGAGAGGAGAGAGAGAATGTAATCTGGGAGTGATGGCCATGTACATGACTTAGTTCTTTGACTGAAAAATGCCAAAGACTTTGTTATCATTAGATATACAGTAGTGTTAATACAGTGCACTTGTTATTACTACTACTACTACTAGTACTACTAGTACTACTACTACTACTACTACTACTACTACTACGTAAACACACAGTGAAGTCTTCGTGTCTGGCACTGTCCCAAGCTATTTGCTAGTATATACTTACTTAATCCTGTTAATAAACAAACCAAGAGATTGTTGTTATTATCGACATTGTGCCAGTGAGGAGACAGGCACACACAGGAACAAAACTAGTTAAGGCTGTACAGCTTGCCTCAGAATCCAGGCATCCTGGCTGCCCACTGGTCGGCTTACAGAGCATCCCTTTCATGGTGCCTCAGATTTCCATGGGTGAGCCCTTCGCTTTGGATATAACCCAAATATCACCCCATTTTAGAGACATGAAAATGGCCAGCCTTGTAGGGCTAAGAACCTGATTGTTCTCAGTGTTCAGTCTCTTTATTTACGAAACAATAACAAATAGAAATTCAGGGGTACCATGGCTCCTAAGCCCCAAACCAGAAGGCTCATTCTCAGCATAAAATGTGGGGCAGGGTACTGAGCCTGACTCACTAGCCACGCTAAGCCACGCTTTGCAGACTGTGGCTCCCCACACAGATGGCAGATTCCAGAGCATGATTCACGGGAGGCGCTTAGCACACTGTCGTGCTCGTGCTTGGTGTGCATTACCTGTTGTGTTCGTCACTTTGTTTATTACTGAGGCTCCAAGAGACAAATTTGACATCCAGGGAAACACATGCTAAATAAACCCTCATATGTAGGGCTCTGGCTGGAAGGGTCCACAGCCTTGAGTTGCCCACTCAGAGCGAACTAGAGGAAGGCTGCTTGATGTTATGGGCTGTCAGATAAGTTGCCGGATGAGTTTCTAGGTATGATGCCACCCCCCATGCCTTCTTCCATGACTCGGCTTCTTCCAACACAAGACACAAGTGATTTTCAAAGTGGCTATGGCAAAGTTTCTTCCTACCTGTCCCCTCACTGCCTGGAGATGCTGCGGTTCTTTGTCCATTTCATGTAAATGTTGTCTTTTGTTGTAGTGTGAACAACAGCCCACCTCTCTTTTCTCAGGACCATTTGTTCCCCTTTGCTAAAATCTATTTTCAAAAGCAGTGTCCTTGAAAAAAAAAAAACCTTCCAAACGCAGAATCTTTGAAAAAAAAAAAAAAAGGCAGTTGGGTATAATTCTGACTTTATAAATGGATGGCCTAGGAAATTAAACAGTTTGCCTGGGCCTTTTTTCCTTGACACACCTTCACAGCTTTCATATTATTTCTGTTTTTAGTTAGATTTCTTGGCAAGAAGGATTGAAATTTCAGCAAACAAATGCTCACGGTGTGTTTGCATCTTTAAAAGTTTGGGACTATTTTTGTACAAATCGAGTAAACATATTTACACACACACCCCAAAATGACAAGGCAGCTTAAGGACATTTCTGTCACATCCTGTTCTGTTTCACTTCTCAGCTCCTGGCAGCAAAGAGTCACTTGCCACTTGTAGGGGGTCTCCAGTTTCTAATTATCCTACATCTAAAGTATTTGTTGAATTGGTTTTCTCCTTTCGCCCATACTGCTGTTTCATGAGTATGGACTTCTGTAAGGGACTGGCATCCTCCGCGTGACACTAGCCCTCGTTCTCTACCATGAGCTGGCTGTGTTCCTGGGTCGAAGCTCCCTGTGCCTCTCTCTCAGCCACCTTGCATGTCCAGACTCTACACCATGCACTGGCTTTCCACCATTTTTCCTTCATTCCTCTGGAGCGACACTCCAGCCCCTGCCTGTTACCTGCACAGGTGAGGTATGCATGAAATATGAAGCCTTACTAGAAATGGTGCTCTTCTCCATATCCTTGAATACCCTGCCCAATACCAGAGATCCCCCTTCATTCTTCTGTCATTCCTGTAGAATTCTAAGCTGCCATTTGAAGCCACAGCACCCTAAGGAGCCTTTGCTGGCTTTGCTGTGTTCCCATTACACGTGCATGCACAGCCCTTCAAATGAGGGAGTTGGCAAATGCATGCGTTTAAGTTCCCTTGAAAGCAGAAGCAAGAGAGTGTACGTCTTGGAATCCCAATTGTATAATAATCAAGTGTGTGTGTGTGTGTGTGTGTGTGTGTGTGTGTGTGTGTGTGTGTGTGCTGAGTATCTGCTTTACTGAATGAAGTTTATCTCCACTATTGACTAAGAACAAAACTCTAATAGAAAGACAACCAAGGAGTCATTGATTGGAAGGAATCTACACATAGCAACTCACAAAAATCCTCTTATCTAAATCTTATAAGAACATTTTGGTATGGGTTGAACAACCAGTATTTTATAAAACTGAAAGAACTAATATGTTAGCTTAAAATAGATTTTTTTTTAAAGGCCAACTTCCTTATGGAGAAGTATTGAATCTATGCATAGAATATTTGTCTAATTGTTAGAGGGAAAAGTTGCTTAATCAAGTTTCAGAGAGGACTCTGTACAAAAATGAATTATTTAATTGTGTGCTGGTCTGTGAAGAGTTTTCATTTTGCCAAACTATCTGGCTTTTCTTCCTAAGACATCTGGGTATTAGGTGGCCTCTGGGGCAAGCCCAGTTTCTAGAGTTTCATGGATGACAGTATACAAACCTCCAGACTGTACCGAGTTGGAACCATCAGATTCTAGGTTTAAAAAAGAATGCTGTCATTTATTAAGCTCATTTTTTAAAAGAGCAACTGTCAGTCCCTCAGCTGCTAGAAGGTTTTGGAGGGATTCATTACTTCTGTGTTTCCATCACATTGTGCTTTTGGCTACAACATCAGGGGTGTCTGGAGCTCATGATAACTACCCCTCCCCACAGCCCCCAACCAGTCTGTTCCATTGGCCTGTGCCTCTTTTGGAAGCTCCTGAAGGAAGTGTCATCTTAGATTATAGATCATTGGAAAGTCACTATATTCCAGTAATATGATTTTTTCCTTACTGTCTTTGGCCTGCCTAGTTTCTCTCCAAGTCTGTCATAGCTAGACATCTCACCCTCTTTTTGGTTACCAGCTCAGATGACAGCTAGCACTTTTATTTTCCATGATGAATTAGTTGCAGTTTTTACCATCTTCTAGAATTCAGTATAAATGAAGACAGTTGCCTCCTGATATGTTAACCTAGCATTTTTATGTTTAAAACTGTTATGTTTTGGGGAATCTATCACATACTATTTACTTTTATTTTTTAATGGTAATCTATTTTGATACTTGAAATAGAATGTGGGTTTTATTTAATCTCAAACAGGAAGAGTAAATCCACTGTGCCTTCAGTCCCAATAGCTTTACATAACTGTAAGTTGCTTCTATTCAAGTTAAAAAGAGTTTTCTCTGAATCCATTCTTTTCCACAGAACTTCCAGTGGTAGTAGAAATAACATGTAATGTATATAGATTGTCATTCTTGTGTCCAACTGGGATTATAAATGACTAGTGAAAGTCACTATTCCAGAAAGATTACAGCAAAATTGATGTTTAAAAAAAAAAAGGAAAAAAACCCACTATTTTCTCTGTCATAGAGGACTGATAAACAGTTTTAAATTGTACTTTCTAAAATGATTGAATTGTTATCTGTTAATTCTCAGAAAAGCTTCCCCAGTGAGATTTATGCAGGAAGGACCAGCCCTGATGTGGAGTTAGGAGGTCTCTGCAGGTCTCTGACAGTAACATTCACAATCATTGTATGTCTGGAGTCCTAAATCTGTCCGTACACTCTCATTTAATCTATCAGAAGAGCGACTGAATAGAAAACTGTTATTTTTCATTCTGAAGATTAGGATTTCTTTAAAAACATTCTGGATTATTGCTTGGTTCTTAGGGAGTTAGAATAGTCTCTGTCTAACAGGGAAGTGAGAGGGCGGAGGCTCAGACTACTGATCTGTATCTTGATCAGTGCTTTTGAGCATATTTTTTAGAAGTTCCAGGTATAATAAAATTATCACAGCTGTCAAATTCTGCCTCACCTCCAGCCTGATTGTTAAGCAGATGAGTAGAGGACACTGATAGGAACCTCCAAATCTAAATGGCCACAGATGTCACGTGGTATTGAGCAGCCCTAAAAGAAGTGGGCCCTCTGAGCCCTTCATCATATCTTTGAACGGAAATTTCCATGTTCATTAATTGAGCTATGTTATTCCCATCCTGTGAAATATGACTTTAGGAATTGGTAACACTTCACAGTTGATTGGCTCTGTTTATTCAGCCACCGTTCTGTCTCTCCATCCATCTTTTCAGATTCTCACCCCAGCTGTGATTGTGAGACAACCATTGTCATTTAGACACTGGCTCCTGACTGGTGTCTGCTGACATTGAAATAAGGGATATTTCTCAAGACAGATGAATTGCATAAAGAGATTTAAGGATGCTTTGGTCTTTCTTTTCTTTTTTATTGAAGATGAAATATTTTTAATACAGTACATTCTGATCATGTTCTCTCCTCCCTCACCTTCACCCTCTCCCAACTCTCCACCCACACAAATCCAGACACCCCCTTTTTTTTATCTCACTAGGATAAAACCAGACATCTAAATAATAATAATTAGGTGAAATAAAAACAAACCAGAACAGGACCAAACAAAACAAACAAACAAAAGAACAGAACAAAAGAAAAAGCCCACGGAACACTTCCATGGTGGAGACACCACCTTCCCACACAAAGAAATTCCATTAAAAACGCAAAATTAGAAACCATAATAGATCCTCAAAAGACTTATGAAGGGGTACGGGAAAGTCTTGACAAAGCATTGTGAGACAAAGAACCTCCCAAAATCCTTTGAGTTTGTTTTGTGTTGGCCATCCACTGCTGAGCACAGGGCATGGTCTCGAGAGTGGTTTGGTTATGCAGGTCGACTTCCTTGGAGAAAACCAATTATTCATTTGTGAGAAGCTATCAACTGGAGATAGCCCTGGGTTAGGGATGTGGACCGATGTCCCCTTTGCCTCAGTGCTGAGACCCCATTGAGCTTAGACCTGTGAAGGCCATGCAACTGCTGCCATAAATCTCTGTGAGTTCATATATGCATCCGTCCTGCTGTGTTTAGGAGGCCTTGTTGCCTTGGTGTCCTCAGTCCTCTCTGGCTCTTAAAATCTTTCTGCTTCCTTTTCTGAAAGGTTCGCTGAGCCTAGAGGGGAGGGAATTGACAGAGACATCCCATTTAGTACTGAGTATTCCAAGTTCCGTTACTCTCTGCACACTGTCCAGTTGTAGGTCTCTGTATTCGTTCCCATCTACTGCAGAAAGAGGCAGTGATGGCCGGTGAGACCTTGACTTGGGGAGATGGCACAATATCAGTAGGAGTCATTTTATTACTGTGTTCTTTTTAGCAGAACAGTAGTAGTTTGCTCTGGTTTTCCCTTAGGCTCCTGACTTATTTAGTCTCAAGTTCTTGGCCATCTAAGGAGTATCAGGGATGGCTCTCTCATACAGTAGGCCTTAAATCCAGTCAGATACTGGTTGGTTGCTCCTACAAGCTCTCCAACAGTGTAGATCAAAGAGTCCACAGCTGGGTTGGTGTTTGGCTTTCTCCTCTGGTAGAATGCAGAGCACCTTCAGTACTGTGAACACTATTCAGTAGGAATGAAGGTTCCACACAGGCCCCAGCTCGCCTTGTCCTTGTTCATTGAGTTGTGTAGGTGTTGTCTTCTGCAGTAGAAGTTTACTATCAGTTTGTGGAGAGCAACCAGTAGTCTTGGTTGGGTTATTTGGGGGTTCCCATGGGGTTCCTTTGGCCAACAAATTGATTAGCGATAACCCATTCCCAGAATGGGAGGCTTCATTTGGATGGATCACCCTAGGAAAAGGAAAGAGAAGAGATATGGGTGGATGTATGTGTGTGTGTGTGTGGAGGGGGGTGCTAGAATGTGTGGATCAAGGGTGGGTGGGGGGAGAAGGGGCTCGGGGAAGGTGTATGGGGAAGAATAGCCAAAACAAAGGGCCATTGTGAGAGATCATATAATCAGATGGATCGTACCTGTGCAGCTTCTACCAAAAGCTTGCTAAAATATAAGCACATATGAAGGTGATCTAAATGGAATTGCTAAATAACAGAGGAAATAGAGTTCCCGCTAGGTGTCTGTAGTCACCCAGCACTTTGTTCATTTTAATAAACTTTGTCTTCAACTCTAAGGATAGAACCCTGTCATACTTAACACCCAGAGTACCTTATGAGTATTTATTTATTCTCTGAGATGATCCAGGACTAAAGTCTTGGAAAATAATATTTCATATATGAGCAGGAAGAAACATAGGTGATAGGCCTATAGATTGAGTGTGAAATAATGAAGACAAATTCTCAAACAGGGAAACTGAAGAGAAGCTAGGAGAGAAAAATATTTTTTACTCGAATATTTAAATAGTGAGTATTTTTATTCAAAGTCTTGTCCCATTTAATTTTCCCCATTTTAAATGCAAGAGGGACACATACAGGAATAGCTCCTAGGCCAGATGCTTGCAGGGCTGGAGTCAGGTTGGGAATGATATGAGAGGAGCAGATATAAAAACAAGGCTAAGCTGAGGGCTCACAATATGCCTTCTAACTTTTGTGCCATGTGTTAGCCATTAAAGCAATTTAGATGAAAAATAATGAGAATTAATGAGATTAAAGAACAGATAAGATTTAATAAAAGAGAAAATAACAGAATCTCTCTTTAGTGGCATAAAATTGGGAATTGTTTATTTTGTTTTGTTATTAATAACAATAAGGGAATAGAGAAGTCAGGCTGTGGGGGCAGAGAACCTGAGTCGCATAGTGATGTCATGTGGACAGCTGGATGAAGGAGGTGGGGGATGAGGTCATTTTTGAAAGCCATCAGCAGGGAGAGCCATGTGAGGAGGTTAAGTCACTTGGGAATGAAAGGATCAAAAAAAAAAAAAAAATCAGCCAGCGCCCACGGGGCACTCTGTGAAACTGGCAAAGATGGTGGGAACCAATCTTCTGAAAGCTTTCTCTGTTCTAGGAGGACCTCAATAATCAGACCGAAACAGGGGAAAGGTGAGAAAGGAAAGAGAGGATGTTCCCCATATCGCCCCAGTTTTATCCTAGAATAAATATGCTCTGTGTTTCGTACCAGTGAAAACACGGAGACACGGAGACAGCCTTACCCAGGAAAGAACTAGAGTGTCAGGAGTGGGCAGTGTGCAGCAAGGGAGCCTCCATCTTCTCATCTTCCCAGCAACTTTGGAAAGTCTTTGTTACAGATATCTCTCTCTCTCTCTCTCTCTCTCTCTCTCTCTCTCTCTCTCTCTCTCCCTCCCTCCCTCCTTCCCTCCCCCCCCCATGTGTGTTCACATGTTTAGGTACACATACCTGTGCATACAGAGGCTCATAGTTAATGTCGATCATCTTTCTCCATTGTTCTCGACCTTATCTATTGAACCAAATTCTTTCTCGGGATGCCAGGCTCACCCGTTTGGCTAGTCTGGCTGGCCAGCTTGCTCTGTGGAGTCCATCTCTGCCCCCTCCCTCAACTGCTATGCCTGGGATTAGCAGCGGGCACCACAACCACCCAGCTTTTACGTGGGTTCTGGGTATCTGAACTCAGGACTCTGAGCTTGCATGTTTTGCCCACTGGACCATCTTGCCAGCCTCTGCTCTATTTTCTAGCTTCCACAGTTCTCTCCTTTTTCATATGGAGTCTTCCAGATCTTATATTCTAAACCCAGAGTATTTGTACACTTGTGAACCCCAATTTTGTCCTTAACATTTGTCTACTGCTACAAATTCAGCCTTGGCTGTACTTGGCTTCACAGTGTTCTTCCCCTCCCCCTTCTAGGTTAAAATGTAAGATTCTCATTAATTTCTCTTCATGCTCAAGTTTACAAGAAATTGAAATATATAATATATAGATTCTAAACCAGGCATCTTTCTGCATGCATGTCACAGGCTTTCCTCCATCTGACGATGTGTATGTGTCAGCATAAGGCCCAAGAGAAGGCATAGGACATGTCTTCTACCACCAGGGTTTCCTAAGACTGAGGAGAAAACTTAGGATTCACTAGGATTTTATCCTGGCCACTGCAAACTGTTTCAGAGGAAGACATGAGAGCATCTCTAATTTTAAAGATTCCCACATCTTCTTCATCCATGCTGCTCATGGCTGCATCCTGAACCTCCTCCCTAAATCCTGCCAGGAAAAGCCAATGGTTAGTATACTGAAGCTATGTCGGCTAAAGTTTTGTTGGTACTTTATTGGCCTCCGTCTGCTTTTAATTCTCTGTAGAAAGAACTATCTTTGCTCCTTTTCTTCTTTCCTTTTTAAAAACAAGTCTTCTCTTCAAAAATTAAAGGGCTGGCTAACAGTTGTGACGTGAAGCCAGACCAAGAGTGGGCTTCCCAGGCCAGGCGCCCTCGTCTTTGCCCTTGGTGTATTATTAGCTTTTAGATTCAACATCTTGGATTGCTTAAGGACTTCTCCCTTGTGTCTCCCTCTTTGCCCCTGTTCTTTAATTTCAGCTAGTAAATCATGAAAGTAAAGCAGGCATGAAGAAATTTATGTGAGGCAAGTGTTTCAAAAAATAAAGTGAAGAATTCGATACACCTTTTCACATCCTTCAAACTAGAAGATAAGAATAGCATCAGAAGATGATGTTAAACATAGATTGTTCATTTTTTTAAATTTAAAGATGCATCTTTTTCATAGCACAAAAGCACAGCCGATATTTAAACTCCACAATGAATAATATGATAGGTTTATGTAAGATAATTAGCATATTTGAGTTTTTTCCCAGCCTGGAGTTTTTCTTCAGCATTCTGTCTTATAGATAGATATAACAACCATTTAAATATGTACATAGTACAGAATATTTCTAGTTAAATATTTGTAAAATGCTCTCACAAGTTTAGCATGCTGTTTCATATTCATTACTTTATCAAGGCTGCATGGAAGTTCAGTGAGGATGTGGTTTGTCTGGTTCAAAGGCAAGACCCCTAGGGCCACAGGAGTCTGACTTGTCCATAGTCACAGGGCCATACTAGACTTCCAGCCCAGGTATTGAACTCCAAAGCCAATAATCTTTCTACTCTTTTTCCCTCAATTTCTTCATGATCCATATAGTGTGTCTGTGTGTATAGTAGTAGTTCTCCGTGAAAGACAATGTCCCTGAGGTAGAAGGGCACCTTTATTTATGTTAGAGTAGTAGCCATTGCCTTCCCATGCATTGTGTTCTCTGGCCTCTGTATCACAGACCCCATGAGCTGATTTTACTAGCACACTTAAGGAATCTTTGGATATTTTCCTGTGAAGGCATTTGTCAGTCTCGGTATCCTCTGAACACCCACACATGTCTCTGTTGAGCATTTAGCCCTCTCTTTTACCTTGTCCCACAAATGTCCTTTTGAGGTCAAACTTCTTTGAGAGCTTGGATTTCTTAGAGTCATTCCTTCAAGAGTAGGCTTTAATCTTGATACCAAAAGTCTGGAAAGGAGGTCAAAGACTTATAGTTAGAAAAATAGATGTCACCAAGGCATGCTACTGAGCCCCAGATCCTGTGCACGCTGGCTATGGCAGACCTAAGGCCAAACTTCTTCTGAAAGGTTTTCACTGTTTAAAGTCACAGGAGCCCCACAACAAACTGCCACTCGAGGATCAGCTGACTCTAGTCACCTTACTCTTCCACTGATGCTGAGTTTATCAGTCCCCTGAGAAACAGGTTGGATATGGAGAATCCTGGGTCTCACCTAAGGATTTTGACTCAAGAGGCTTAGGCAGGAACCCAGGGATTCCCTGAATGGCTCCATCCATTACACTTAGAAACAGTTTTCCCAGGAAAACATGATGAGACAGCTAATGGCTGATTTAACAAAAAAGTTATAGTCTGCTTAAAAGACCCAAAGTTTCTCTCTTACAACTTGTTTTTGTTAAGTAAATATGACTTACATGCAAAAAAAAAAAAAAAAAGTCAGTTAAACGACTTAACTTCCTAAGAGTAGGAGCCTATCACCAGTGTTCTGTTTAGTATTCATTGTTACGTTAGCCCCAGGACCTGGAAAGTTACGTACCCTATGCACTCAAATAGTATATGTTAATAGTATTAATCATGTTAAATGAAGTTTTCTTCTTTTAACTATTTTTCACCAACCCAGTGTTTACCACATTCGCTCAGAAAACTACAAGATGTAGAACAAAGCTGTGAGTCAGTTAATATCTAGACTCCTCAATAGCAGACAACTCCAGGAATTAGCTCAGGTACAAACTGGGCATTTCCCAGCATCAGTGAGGTGTGGAAATGTCCTGATGTGCAGATTGGAAGTGCCTGCTGAGCCGTTGTATGCATTTCTCCTCAGCTTCCTTCTACCTTAATGAGGTTTGCTGGCCAAAGCTGGCCAGTCCTCAGAGGACTGGACCTACGGAGACACAGCAGACTTCACCACCAAGCCTGAAGATATTTCTGTTGTCTGCTGCGAGCCAGCATGATTCATAAGGAATAGCATCCTAGCTTTGAGGCGATGTCTATACCAATTTGAGGAACAAGATGTTTACTTATCTGCGAAAGCATACGAGATGGTCTAAAATAGGAAGCCTCATCATGTATTCCCGGCATGGCATTTGCATGCCTGTGAGACTGCATAAGAACCAATGAAGTCAGAAATGAAGAAAGTTGGGAATATAGCTCTTTGATTTTGGTTTTTTGGTTTTGTTTTTTGTTTTTTGTTTTTTGTTTTTTTTATGTCTAAACAGTCTGAAAACAGGACAAACGAAACTTTGTTGTTGAATGTACCAGTAGAAATGCTAACAAAATTAGCAAACACATAAAGTTTTATTTCATGCCAACTACAGTTCTAAGTATTTTATATGAACAGTTCACTAACATTTCCCAAGGTGTGTGTGTGTGTGTGTGTGTGTGTGTGTGTGTGTGTGTGTGTTGGGGGAGGGGTGGCAACAACTACTCATTCTTCACAGAGGTGGTTCCCAGGCTGAGGGAGTTCACTTTCTCAATGAGACACTGTTCGGATATGGGTGGGCCAGGTGGGAATGGCTCTAACTTTACGAAGAACACGTGGTCACACACATTGCATTTTCTGGAACAAAAAACAGTTTATCTATAAGTGTGATGGGTCTTTCTAGACCCGTTGATTCATTTGGGTTAAGGAGCCTCTTTGTTTCAGTTTAAATGTTTAATCCACTCAACATTTGCCTTTGTCCTAGTAGCACTGGTTTCAGTGGTATCTTTGGGGTTGCTCTTTCAGAAATCTAGCATGCTGTCCTCCTAGGAGCACACGTCTAGAAGTCTTAGACCATGTCTTGGGAGTATGCAAGGGATATGGTGTCCTTGGGCCACTCTGTCCTCCAGGCCCCTTGCTTATTTCACTCAGGCATGGCTAGTCTGCACCTGGATGGTGGTTCCTGAAGCTCACGGGCTACAGTAATGTTAGTCTCTTTCTTCAACTTCCAGATACATCAGCTGCTTTCCTTGTTAAATCTCTGTAGCAACAACTTACATGGATTTCCTTTTGGCCACTGGACCAGGGTTACTCCCTGGCTAGTACCCTTAGCCGCCTCTATTTTCTCCATGGACATCTGAGATCCTTTGAATTTATTTATCTCCATTCTCTCAAAACTCAAGGAGCCAATAGGAAGCTGGCCTTTCTTTTTTCCTCACCCACTGAATGGTTTGGCTTCAATGCAGTTTATCCTTTTGGAGCAAAGCCAGAGTTGTTCAGTAAAACCTCATGAAATCTCAAGCAGGCAGTGGGTAGACCAGACCATTTTGGGCTTTTAGTTTTCATTCCAAACTTTTCTTATGTGGCACAAAGTTGGGCATTGTATCTTCTTGCCCAATTCCCTGAAGTCCCTAGGTCTAGGCAGAGGTGAATGGACTTTTCCATTTCCTTTACTTTATTAACCAATTACCACCACCACTAGAACACAGCTGTTTCCCAAGCTAGCCTTGAACTTACGTAATAGTAGCCTTGAACTTGTAACTATCCTGACATATACATATACATATCCTGTATATACTTCCTGACTATCTGGTACTCTAGGCCTGGATCATAAGGCCTGGCTTATTTAGTTATTTTTGAGAAATTGCTCTATACCAAGGACATCCTGAACACAAGGCGTATGAATGATCAATGCAAAGGTTATTATTAACACTTTTGACTGCTTACCATGGCCAGATTCTGAGTGAAGAAACTTTACACGCTTTCCCCCCGTCTGCCCAGTAATCCTGTGAACTAAATAGAATTCAAGCCCTGATTTTACTCATTTGGGTCAGGACACATCTGAACCGTTTACAGGGATGTTTTTGTGTGCCTCCTTTTAAAACATAAATCAAGAAGGAAAGAGATAGTGTTCTTCATCGTTTCATCTGAATAGCAGAGGGCAGAGCGTGAAGATTCATCAAGGAGGAAGGACAGGGGAAATTGAGTGGCTGGAAAGGAAGGTTGGTGAAGCTGAAGCAATCATCTCTTACTGTACACTTCTATTGCCAAGAAATTGAACACTCCGGAATGAGCCATGTTACCACACAAACAGCCATCTTTTTACCTTTGCCCATGGCATTCCATCTCTTGGCATGTAGGCTTTCCATGGGAAGATGCTCCAGAGAGACATGAGCCATCCAGACACATACTTTCCCCCTCTTCTCTTTCTCAAGCTGACTGGCCAGAAATTCCTCAACAGCTTCTTGATCAATCATTGTCCCGTCCTCTGATCTACATCCTCGTCGTCTATAAACGACTTAATGGACTCTCAAAGCACACCTTCAGCACTGTCCATCAGGAGTCTCACTAAAAGGGGTTTGGACTTCTGGGACTCCTCAAGGTCTCCTCCACCTCTGCCTCCCTAATAGCTCCATTGTAGCCTCAAGTCTGGACAACCTTAGACAGTTTGTTGTTGTCGTTGTTTGTAGTTTAAGTGGCCTTATTGATGGCTCACCTGGCTACCAGTTTTTCAAACTCAAAACCTGCACACCATACATATCTCACCTGCAACTTTATCTAGTCAGCTGTCCTCTCCTACTTGGCTTTCTTTCACTGTACATTGACCCTCCACTGGGGATTCAATGAAAGACCCACAGCAGACATTTTTTTCTCTTCTTGACCCTTTCCCCTTTTCATACCCATTCCCCATTCTCTCCTTTCTCTTACTCTTCCCCACCTTCTCCCCCTTAGTCCCTTTTCCTTTCTCACACATATTAACCCTCAATTTAATATAATTTTGCTGTACCATGTCTCCTCTAAAGGATATGTCCATGAGCCCTCCCCACAAAGTCACTACTCTCTGGCCTTGACAACATTTTCCATCAGGTGCTGCCCACACTCTCCCTGCTCAGGTCTGTAACCAGGTAAACAGTTGCAGCACCGTTTAACCATAACAATCCTGAGGAAATTAACCATCAGTGTGGAAAGAGTCTGGGGCCGCCAGAGAAATCCTGTCATTCTGTTGCATCTATGGGTTTTTAAGAAAGTTTGTTTGGAAGTTTTATATATAGGCACGGATGGCTGGTCCTGTGTCCTGTGTTTCTTCCATATGTGTCTGACTCTGTCCACGTGGTAGTTGCTTTTCTACTAAAAGGTCTCAAAGGCCATTAATTAAGCCAAAGCTATCTACCTAATCTGGAGCATACTTCAGTAATGAAATGTGAGTGTTTGCTCCAAGGCCAGGGTCTAGTACACTTGGTGAGGAATGTGAACTAAATGGACTGTGCCTTGTGACTTCACTGTGTTGATTTTTGTTCCCATTTTCTATTTCAGTCAGAATGTGGTCTTTTTCATTCCTTCTGTCAAGTATTTTTGACATGGCTTATTTATACAATAGCTGGAAAAAAAAGCCTTGTCATTTAGAGAATGCTCATCTTTAAAAGCATGTTCCCTGTTATCGTCATCTACTGAGCCAGGTCGGCAAGGCCTGCTCTGTTCTTTTGCACATCTTTTGCTATTACTACTCAAGGCGGAATTTTTCCTTGAAATCCTGGTGAGAATTGAGTCCCCCTTAGTCTCCTAGACAAAATTCCCAAGGGGTAAGACGGATACTTTGCTGAGCAGTAACTGGAGAAGTTACCACACTAGTAAAAAGATTATTGATCTAAGAAAGAATCAGGATTTTATGAAGAGGTGTTTTTAAGACATACATATGCCCCTTCTCTATGGCAGTCTTTGTGACTTTGACCATTTTGACTTGACTCTGAAGCAAAAAAAAAAAGTATATATTCTGCAGATAATATCTACTTCAAGAATAAATTGAGTGTATCAGCAGCAACTCAAGGTTTCCATTCCTTGACCTTTCTCTGGTGATTTGCATGGATTATCTCTTGGATCAACCTCTTGTTATAGTTGCTATGATATTAAAATGATAGAACAGAATACAAGACACTACCCTCTTCAGTTATCTGGTTTAGTTTGGGAACTAAGACAGAAGAGAGGAAGGAAGGTGGAGAAGAGGATGGAGAAAGCAGTGAGATGAGTGAGAAAAGGAAGACGGAGAGAGGGGGAGGAGAGAGAATTCTTAGAGAAGAGATATATAATTCCAAGAAAACCTGGGAAATTTTGGTACGTTATTATAAACTTAGTATATTTCTACTAAAAATACAATTTTCAAGCAAGATAAATGAAAGAAAGGTCCCTAGTCATTTGTATTCTATTCTTTAGAGTGGAATCCTAGTGCCATGAGAAATGAATTAGACAAAAGGCAGAGACCCTGGATGTTACCTTCATTTGTGCACATTCACACGAGGGAGCTTGAGAGTCACTGGCAGGCTCTGGATGCAATGGATGATTCCAGATCCCGTGCCCCTTTCAACTTGCGAATGACTCAAAAGATGGTTGTGCCATCGCTCATACCACCTGGCTATATTGCCAAGCTAGGAGGAATGGGTTATATGTGTCTGTGTGTGTATATGAGAGAGAGAGAGAGAGAGAGAGAGAGAGAGAGAGAGAGAGAGAGAGAGAGAGAGAGAGAGAGAGAGATATGCTAGGGGTTAAGAACATGTATATATGCTCATACAGGCATACATATTTGTGTGCTCAGAACCACTAGCTTAGCCGCATCTAGCATTCTTCTTGCCTGTCTGCCAAGGTCTCCACAGCTGGGTTCTGGAAAGCAGGCTGGTAGCAAAGAGCCATTAAGATTAAGAAAGACAGACACAAGAAATTAATATAAAGATGGGATCATGTGTGCGCTCTGAGCCGCCCAGATACGCAGGGCACCTATTATATATTGTGGGAAGGAGAAAGTACATTACCTAATCTCAGTGTGTGGGGTCCTTGGTAGGGTAGCTGTCTGGTGGAACATGATTACACAGTTATTTGGAATGAGGAAGCTGTGCTTGATACTTTTTGCATGTATTGGTTTTAGCTAAAAGTCAACCATTCAATATCTGTTCCCTGACCAGGAAAAAGCCTTGCCATTGCCATGAATCTGGGGCACTGGTGTCTCTGAGATGGTCATGCTCATGTCAGCAATACACATTCCCTTAGGGATTTCATCCACTCTCCAAGCCTGGCTATAGGATTAAGTCTCAGCTGGGAGCCAGGAACCACACAGCAGTGTACTTCCATGGGACTCTTTAGTCCATCAGCTCTGCTCCCAGGTTTATATTTCTAAGTTCTACTGCATTTTGTCCTCTTATATCTCCATTATTCTAGATGAACCCTGTGTTTTCTCTGAGTTCAACCTTCAGTGCTTTGTAAGGAACTTCATGTAACTCATTCTCCAGATGTGCCAAATTTCTCCTATTGAGTACATATGATATTAGGCAACGGTTGGGTCACTCACATTGATACACTTAGTCATTACTATTGACCAAATCATAGATTAATGCAAAGTGACACATGTCTTCAACTCCCCCTGCCCCTGCCCAGATATGTGACATCTCACCACCTGGCACTATTCTTGTTATCTTATTCTCAACAGACTTCTTTACAAATGATTTTGTGTCCCTTGTAATAATGTCTGAGAGAGAACATTGCTTCAGTTCACTGGTGCTGTCTGAGCATAACATTCATTCACTCAGTGTTTTGAGACCCTGATGTATGCTCAGCCTTGGGACACAGCACTGAACAAAATGGATATGATCTCTGCCCCATGGACTTGTAGGGTTATAGACACATGATAAAAGATTCACAAGAGAACATGTAGAGCTAACGAGTCACCATGGTGTACTATGTGAGAGGGCCCTCTATAAAGCCTTCAAGCAGGCTTCTGTTGGAGGTGTCACTATTGTAAGATATGAGGGACAGCTTGGCCATAGCCAGGAATTGCATTGTGAGGGCTAGTTTCATGTAGTCATAGTAAGTCTATACTTACACCCTAAGATGCACCTTAGTTTCTTGCTTTCTCATCCTTTCTTCATCTCAGAAACCACTAGACTTGCAGACTTTGACCTTCTGAATATTTTCTAGATCAGTGTTGCAGGCCTGATGACTTTCCTGGACCACAAGTCTCTACCTTGACTTCCTACTTTGAGTTGGCCCTCTACATAGCCCTGTGTGATCAAAACAAAACCCAGGTGCCACCACAGCATGTCTCTACAAAGTGCCTGCTGAAGCCACAAGGTCAGGTTCAAGCTGCTGTGGGTTTTGTCTTGTCCACATCTCAAGAGCCATAACTTACACCACTTCCAGCCTCATATTTTGTTTTGCAGAAATATCGAGCTGCTCTAAATAGTGAACCTTATACATGGAGCTTGTCACCAGTCAATATCCTGTGTGTCTTAGCAGACACTCAGTTATCAGGGACTGAATTGAGGATGCAGGTGTGTCTTTAACTTTTGATGTGCAGTTTATGTTTTCATTACTGCACTTGTTTTCTGTCCTGTTTATCTTTTGCAAATATGGGTTCATAGACTCTAAAAAGATTCATGGCAGTGTACAATTTGGGCAGAAACATTGGTGGATCAACTCAGAATAAGTAAGGGAATTAATGTAAGCAGTGCAGCACTTAAGGAAAAATTCTAGAAAGCAGGGCACTATGTCAAGCTGGACTTAAACTGACAGAGAACATTGTCTAAAGTGAGCCCTCCTTGAGTCGGACAAAAACTCTTGGTAGTTTAATGTCTAGCATGAAAACTGCTAAGCAAGAGCTATTGTTCTCTTTAAGGGCATTTCTATAAAATGTTCAGTAACATGTCCTAAGTTAACTGAAGCATTTTTCACAAAAGCAAGGCCAAATGATGTTCTCATATTTGTATGATGAAGAAATCGTATTGGCCTTCATTCAAGAGACTAAAGTGAGTCAGAATCCTTAGTATCTCTTCTGCTAAAACAAACAAACAAAGAGGTAGCACATTGCCACAAGGCGTCATCTTGTTTCTGGTCAGGCAAGGGACCAGGCTTACTCAAGTTTATTTCTCCCCAGCACGTAGTAGAGAGCACGGTTTCACATATTTCTGTTCAACTACCAATATAGTCTAATATTTCACACAATTGAACATAATAAGATATTTCAGTAGACTATAAAAAGAATTTCTTTCAAAGCCTGGTAAAATAATACACAAGGTTAGAGTGTTTGTTTCAGCCTTCCAAGTGGACACAGGTTTCTGGCTTTTCAGTGTTAGATGCCAGCCAGCTGGCTAGAACACTAAGAGTGGTCTTCAGTCACATCTTTCTGTGGTTCTTCTTTTATCTGCTTATATGAGTATCTGAAGTCACCTGGCTTGGGGGAGGGAAGGGGGAGAGGGGGGGGAAGGAGAGGAGGAAAATAGAATATGATTGTACACTCTGTCTGCTCTTATGATAAGGAAGCTGGCCCCACAGTAACAGTCATCTATGCACAGGGCTAAGTCCATATTATTCAGGAAAGCTCTTAAAGGTTCCATTTCTTTTTTTTTTAAGATTGATTGATTGATTGATTGATTGATTGATTTAATGTATATGAGTACACTGTAGCTGTCTTCAGACACACCAGAAGAAGGCATTGGATCCCATTACAGATGGTTGTGAGTCACCATGTGGTTGCTGGGAATTGAACTCAGGACCTCTGGAAGAGCAGTTAGTGCGTTCAACCTCTGAGCCACCTCTCCAGTGCCCTAAAGGTTCTGTTTCTTGATACCTTTACATTTGTGATTACGTTTCCATGATGAGCTTTGTTAAATGCATTTGAACTATAACACTCCCAGCTCTACACTGCCCAGAACATCAGCCTTGCAGCTTGAGGTAAAAGGAAGGATCCTGAGAAGATAGACCTTCGTCTAGTCTGTCTCTTATTAATGCCACTGTCCCTCCAGTTCCAAGGTACCATTAATTCTTAAAATGTGACAAGTCTGGATTAGCCAGATGGTTCCTGGTTGCCACCTACCTCCATGGCCAGATTATTGCTTGGCTCCTTGTGTCTATAAATAATGTGTTTCCAAGCTCCCATTTTGCTCTTCTTTTACATGTATTTAATTTTTGTGGGTTTCTTTGATAAATAGAGCTGAAGGCCTCCAGCCTTCCCCTTTGATAGGAAAACACCATTGCTTTACTTTCCCATTTTTATTTTGTCTTAGCAAGTAGTATCTTTTATGTTATCTTTTATGAATTTGAAATATGTCCTTTTCTTTATCATCTTTATCATCTATTTTTTCAAATACTTTGTAGATTTATATCTTTTTAGTTACTTCTTATATATAAATATATCTGGTATATATTAAATTACTGAGAATATTTTTTCAAGCAGTTTTACTTTTGTAGAAAAATTGGGGGATAGGTAAGAGAATTAATTCTCCTCTGCCTATCCTCCCTAAGGCATTCCCTTCACGTGGGCACACACAGCCTTCTCCCGTTGCATCCCCAAGCAAGGCAGAGTGCTTTAGTTACTGAGCTAGTCAGTGGCACATTTCATCAAGCTAACTCTAGTTTATACTAGTATACCGTATATTTGTGTTTGGCATTCTCGAGGGTTTGACTAATGTATGGTAATGTAAATAAATCATTATGAGAGCACCCAGCACAGCTTCGCTTTCCTAAAAGTCCTCGTCCCCTGAGGCTGCACCCAGAGGTGAGGAGCTGATAGCTGCTGGGGAAAGGACACTCAGTTTTCTTCAGGGCTATGGCTCCTGGCATACTCTTGAATGCAGCCATAAACACTAAGTAATTGTTTAAAAGGCAAGAGAAAAGGGATCTGGGACCCATGTTACCTCTTCCTTTTACTTTCTGACCATGAGCAGTTTTCCTATACGACACACCTCTGGCATTATAAGCTGCTTCCTTATAAGCCCCAAACAAGCAGACCAACTGATCTGGATTAAAACCTCTCAAACTGGAAGACAGCATGAATCTTTTCTTTTTATAAGTTGATTACCTCAGGTATTTTGTATAGTAATAGAAGCTGACACAGCACTGAGTAATAGTCCATTGCCAGGACTCAGCACAGCTCTTCATCTACTGAAGAAAATCTTGGTAGCTTCCATGTTTTGGCAATTGCAAGAAAGCTGCTATAAAACATTGATTGCAGATTTAAGTTTTTAGTTATTTGGGTAAATATCAAAGAACACAGGTGCTAGATTATATAGTAAGGACTTTATTCTTATTTTATTATTTTGTACATTTGGGTATGCTGTCTGCATGTGTGTCTGTGCAACACATCATGCTGTGCTCTCAGAGGCCAAAGATAATTCAGATCTCCCAGGAATTGGAGTTACAGATGGCTGTGAGCTACCACATGGTGCTGGAGATAGAACCTGGGTCCCCGGCTTTGTACAGTGCTCCAAGGTACAACACCATTGCTCCAGGCCCTAGAACTGTAGTTTTATGAGAAACCGTGGCACTGTCTTCCAGAGTGGCCATACTGTTTTGTTATCTTACCAATGAATGGCAAGCATCCTGTGTGTTTTATGCTTTGTCCATTTCCACCCTGTGTGTGGTGCACCTTATTTTGTTTTGCATCTCCAGTGATATCTGATACTGGCCTCTTTTTGTACACTTGCTCACTGTGATTATAGGTCATCTTTTGGTGAAGGGTCTGAGTTCACCTACTTTTAAGATAAAATTATTTATTTTAAGATTACTGAATGATAGTCCTTAATAAAATTTCTCTTTTGAAAACATTTTCTCCCAGACTATATCCAGTATTGAGAAATTAGCACAGAATATGACCAAATTGCAAAATTAAGGATGTCGTCATAAACATTTGTTGTTTCAAAAGAATTAATCTACAAACTTGTGGTGATTGTTCAAAATTCCATTTTGTGAATAATACTGCCTGAGGGTTTTTTGTGCAAAAAATTCAGAAAATGCTTAATTTTAAAAGATATTTTCTCTAAGAAAATAACTTGTTGAATATGCAGCAATGTTTTTCAAGCTCCTGATGGCTCAGGGAGGTCTTAAGTCAGACTCTAAAATTATGCCAGAGATGGTGGAGATTTAAGGGAGTGAGCCTCTTTCCACAAATAATTTTATTTCATGGGTAAAAATGAACCTACAGAAAAGAGTTAATAAGCTAGTTTGGAGCTTTTTAAAACTAAGTCATCTTTATTAATACTGAGACTAAATGCTTTCATCTTGACAGCTGAGCTAAACAAAGTTAAAACACCTTAAAGCTGTTTTAAATTTGTAAAGTGTTTTAGAATCAACTAGAAATCTTAACCATAACCCCACCACCACCAAGATACAGATTTGGGGAACCAAAGGTAGGCATATAAATGTGTACATGTGTGTGTCTGTGTGTGTGTGTGTGTGTGTGTGTGTGTGTGTGTGTGTATGTATGAATGAATGAATGTTTGTATGTACGTATAGACAGGATTCCAGAGCAAGACAAGGCCTAGAGAAATACTGTTTTGTGTATGAAATCACGAATAAGAGTCCCTGCAAGGCTGGCTCTGGATCACTTTGATATGCTCCCATTATTCTTTACGTCATCGAGCCTGATACCATTTTAAGAAGCAAACATGTTAAGAAAATATATAAATGTAACTGTATAAACAGAGGTAAAACATAGAGGAAGAGTATCCTGGCTTTGCTGGAGGTTCTTGAGCCACATTGTCAGTAGCTGTGGACAGTCAAACACAGACAACCCCCTTCATAGACTCCTGGCTTCTTCATGGATGCTTTGTAAAAATCCACCTCCCAAACAAACTTATCTTTCCTTCTCTCCATGTGTTGGGTTCCTTTCTCTTCTTTTTCTGTTTAAATACATAGTTACTCTCAGGTTCCACGTTAAATCAAGTAAAGTATAATTCAGTGATTGAAAAATAAGCATCTTTCATGCGATCTACTGGTGGATTTTATAAAAGTATGGTCTTGCTGGTTTTCTAAGATATCTCCCTGAGGTAGTGGGTGCTTCGATTCCTTAAGCCAATGTCATACCTATTCCCTTGGCCCCTTTAACTCTAGTTAATAATGTCTTCCTACAGAAGGACAGGTCAGTGATCCTAAAAATATTCTATACATTCTTAATATAATTTGGAAGAAGGGAGCTACAACTGCAATAAAAGGAAGAGATAAGTATGCATCCCAGCCACTAGATATGCACATGGATGCTATATACATGTATATATCCATCTAGATATATACATATGTACATATATAAATAGATATAGAGGTACATGAGTATGACACATATAATGGGCATATATCGTGTGTTTCAGTGTGTGAGTATGTGGTTACATGGTTGATTTGTATGTGTGAGCATCTTCCCAGATGTTCTCTGAGATGGCCTTGAAACATTTTGACTCTGATAATAGCTAGCATACCTACATACCAAATCTTCCATTAAAAGAATTAGGGATCTTGGTGAAGTGGCTGTGTGGAAGGTTGGAATAACAAAGAGTTAGCAGGATAGGGGCTGGAACACTTTGTTATATGAGAAATTCAGGAAATACTGGGTATATCAAAGTTACACATAGCCAGTCTGAAGGACATTACTGGACAATTATAGGATAATTTAAGAACTAATTATTAAGTGAAATAATGATTGTGAGTGTAAAACCCTGAGCAATCACAAACTGCTCTAATACAGAGAAGACAGAAATGCGTCTGTAGAAAATGCTGAGAGGAATGCTGGAGTTACAGATATTAGGGATGTTTTAGTCCCATGTTCTGTTGATGTGAAGAAGTCCATGACTGCAGCAACTCTTATAAAGAAAGCATTAAACTGAAGCCTGCTTACAATTTCAGAGGTTTGGTCCATTTTTATCATGGTGGGGAGCATGGCAGCCTGCAGAGAAAGTATCATTCAGATCTACAGGCAGCAGGAGGAGAGGGGGAGAGGGGGAAGGGGAGGGGGAAGGGGAGGGGCAAGGGGAGGGGGAGAGAGAGGGGGAGAGAGAACACACCACTGGGCTGAGTCTTTTCATCCAAATTGTACTTTACTTCATCCCCATGTGACCAAATTCCTGACAGAAGCCCCCTAGGAGAGGGGAGGATTGTTTTGTTTTGTTTTGAGATATATTTTTATGTGTATGAGTGCTCTATCAGCATATATACCTGCATGCCAGGAAAGAGCATCAAATCCCATTACAAATGGTTGTGATCCATGATGTGGTTGTTGGGATTTGAACTCAGGACCTCTGGAAGAACAGCCAGGTACTCTTAACTGCTGAGCCATTTCCCCAGCCCCTGGGCCTAGTCCTTTCAAACAGTGCTACTCCCTGAATGGCCAAGCATTCAAGTTTATGAGCCTATGGGGGACATTGTTAGTCAAAACACCACTGGAGGGAGGGGTAATGATCTTTCACAAGCCATTATAAAGGAAATTGATTTGGGCAAAAATCATACATAAATGTTTAATAAATTGTAGCTGTACATTGGACTAAAGTATATGCTTATGTGCCCAGTAAGGTGGCCCAGTCTATAAAGTGCCTGCCAACCTGAGTTTGATTTCTTGGACCCCACAGTGGCAGAAGAGAATCAATTTCCTGCTGGATATATTCTGACCTCCATGTCTGACAGAGCAGACATGTGCATGCACACATACACACACTGCGTGGAGTGGGGGAAAGGGAAGGAGGGGAAGAAAGAAGAGTGGGAGTGGTATATGATTCATATCTTGTCAGTACAAAGACAGAACCAGGAGATGTTTTAGATTACAGTCTGAAAAATGATAACAACTGAATGCAGTGTGTGAGTTCAGATTATTCTTTTGCTATGAAAGATGTTATCAAGACAGCTTATAAGTCACAATAAAGTGTATAAATTAGGTAAATTTTTATTGTTAATTTACTGATTTAATAACTGCAATTTAATTATTAATTATATGAAGGAATTTCTAATTTTTAGGAAATACACGATGAAATATTTAGGAATAAAGGAACATTCAAATTTGAGTTTCTGGAATACTTTTAGGTAATGTACAAAATAATGGATCCCATGGCATTTCTGTGTTATACTTTGCTTATATACGCCCTACCCCCATCATCCTTTCTCGTCTTCCTCCTTTCTAATAGTCTTTACTCTGCTTTCATGCTGTCTTAGTTACTCTCCTATTGCTGTGATGAGACATCATGACCAAGGCAACTTGTAAAAGAAAACTTTTAATTTGGGGATTCGTGGTTCTGAGAAACTAGATTCCATGACCACCATGGCAGGCTGCATTGCATGGTGCTGGAGCAGTAGCTGAGAACTTACATGCAGAGACAACAACCACAAGACAGAGAAACGGGGTAGGGAAGATTAAGGGAGGGAAAGGGGATAGGAGAGAGGGGAAGGGGGGAGGAAAGGGAGAGAGAGGGAGAAGCGGAAGGAAGGGGAGGGAAAGGAAAGGAGCAGAGAAGAGAGGAGAGAGAAAGGAAGGGGAGGGGACAGGAGGGGAGGGAACCATCTGGGAATGGCATGAACTTTTGAATCCTTAAACCCCACCTCCAGTGACAGACCTCATCAAATAAGGCCATACTTCCTAATCCTACCCAAACAGTTCACCCACTGGAAACAAGCATTTAAACATATGATCCTATGGGGACCATTCTCAATCATACCATGACATATGTCCTATAGCTGTTGTTAAGTCTAGATCCCATATTTGGGAGGAAATATCCAGTATGTCTTTCTTTCCCTCCATAATTCATTCACCCACTATTGATTGAATGATTTAAGGGAGGTTGGTACTTAATCATTAATTTTTTATGGATTCTAAATACCAAGCCCCTACAGATGTATAGTGAACAGAGATTCTCCCCATTCTGCAGTCTGTGTCTTCACTCAACCATCAGAATGCTTGCTTTTGTGCTCTTGAGTTTTTGGAGTCATCTAGGAAGTCATTGCTTTTCCTGTATCTTGAAATGTGTTCCCTTTTCTTCTCCAGCAGTTTCAAAGTTTTGGGTTTTTGCTTAGGTGTTTGATTTCGAATTTTCTCTCGTAGAGTTAGAGACAGGGATCTAGTTTTCTTCTTTTATATATAGATATCCACATTTCCCCAACACTGTTTGTTGTTGTTCAGGGTCCCTTTGTTGAAATTCAGATGACTGTAGCCAGGTGAGTATATTTCTGCTGTACTCATTGGCTGTTCTTGTTTGAAACCTCATTGAAGCACTGACTTTAGTCTGTATTTCTCTAAGCATTTTTGGAATATCACCACCAGAATGGTCCATCAAGCACTGATCACAGTGCTCTAAAGCTTACCTAACCTGCATCTCCAAATATTTCTACATTCTCAACCAGTTCCAGAGGTCACAGTAAGAGTGCCAATCTTTCAATGTTCTGTATCCCTTCCTTTCCTCATCACCATGGCAACATAATTGATGGAAGCAACTTAAGAGAGTTTTATTTTGGTTCACAGGTCACAGGGTAGAGTATATTCCATCATGGCAGAGAATGCAAAGCAGCTGGGGTTTCTTGGTCCGAGTGGCACCAGCCTGCAGGTGCTACTTCTCTAGCTTGGCTGATAAAGGAGCAGAGAGCTTAGCCCGGAGCCGGAAGTGGTCCTCATCTTCTAGTCTTGCCTCAGCAACTCTTATCTCTTAACCAGGACACAGTCTCAGAGGTTCTACAATTGTCCAAATAGTTAGGGGCCAAGTGTTCAAATACATGAGCCTATAAGAGGAATTTATGTTCAAACTATAAAAGTTTATGTGTCTGGTTTTGTGGCAGCGCCGTGCTAATCTTGTTACTGTGGCTCTGTGATATAATTTGAAATGAGATATTACAATAACTTTGGCATTGCTTTCTATTTATAGATATAGCTTTTATAGGGTATTGTGTCCTCATAGGAGTGTCAGTATTATTATTATTTATTTTCAATTTGCTTTTTTTAAATAATTGATTTCTCATACCTATAAATAATGCCACTGAACTTTTGGTAGGGATTACATTAAGTCTGTAAATTCCTTTTAGTAATGTAGCTAACTTTACAAAATTAGTTGTACCAATCATAAGCATGGAAAGTCTTTTGATCTTCTACTGTCTTCTTCAGTGTATTCTTTGATGGCTTTAAACTTTTCATCATAGAAGGCTTTCGCTTTTTTGTTTTGGTTTACTCCTAGATGTTCTATTTAACTTTATTTTTGAAGCTGTTATTAGACGCGTTCTCACGACCGGCCAGGAAAGACGCAACAGACCAGAATCTTCTGCGGCAAAGCTTTATTGCTTACATCTTCAGGAGCCAGAGTGCAAGGAGCAAGAGAGCAAGAAGCAAGAGAGGGAGAAAACGAAACCCCGTCCCTTTTTAAGGAGAATTCTCCTTCGCCTCGGACGTGTCACTCCTTGATTGGCTGCAGCCCATCGGCCGAGTTGACGTCACGGGGAAAGCAGAGTACAAGTAGTCATAAGATACCCTTGGCACATGCGCAGATTATTTGTTTACCACTTAGAACACAGGATGTCAGCGCCATCTTGTAACGGCGAATGTGGGCGCGGCTCCCAACATCTCCCCCTTTCCTTTTAATAAGAGCAAATAGGCCACCCATATTAAAGAGAGTGGAGATAGAGGTCAAATCCCCAGTGTGTAGGTAAAGGAGCCATGTACAGGATTAGCTCTTAGGCTTACAGGCTTTTACCCAGAGCAACCCTGACCTGCTCCCGTGTCGTTTTGCCTGGGGGAAGGGAACTAGGACACTGAACCTTCATGAAAGATGACATGTCTCCCTAGAATAGGCTCATATATGCCTCAGAGCCTTTCCATTGCAGTGCTTAGCCTTGCAACTCTCTCGGGCTGCTGAAGCACACTCACTCTATCCCGTGCAATGAGTCTAGCCTCATGGGATATAAGAGCTGAGTGGCCAGCGACCTATTGCCTAAGCATAGATATATCAGGGGAAGCTCCATGTTCTAGTCCTGCAAGCGCCTGGGCAATAACCACCTTGTCTCTCCTAGTTTGGGCCTTAAGCTTACAGACCAATCAAAGAAGCAACACTAATCCACAGCAAAGTGTATCTCCAAATAATATTAATCCCACCCATTTTTTTAAAGAAGGAAAATGCTGAGGAGATCCAATTGGGTAATCCTTTGGTCAGCGACAGGTCCAAGCGCGTGGAATTGACCTGAAGTCTCAATTCCCGAAGGGATCTGTTCAAATTCAGCCATCCAATTCTGTAACATATACTGAAAAAGACTTTTTGACAAATTAGCTGCCCTAGTAAATTTAACATACTGAATGGAAATAACACACAATCCCGGAAACTTTTGTTCACATCCCTGCTGAGTTATTTGTCATAATACATCTAGTTGTATCTGGACAAGATCTATGAGTTGATTAACCAGCATGAGACCACCCTGTATCTTGACATTAGCTGAGGCCTGTTCATCTATGACTGTAGTCACTGAGGCTGACAAAGTGTTAATGGTGTCAGTTGTCTGGACCTGTCCAGACAGAGCCAAGGCTGTCTGAATTAAGGCTAAACCCAGTTCCCAGTTAGTGGTAAAAAAGCAGGAGAATACTTGAGCATTATACATCACCGTCATTGGGAGTGGAAATGTCGACATTATCCCCCAACGCTGCTCTCTCTTTATTATTGACGCCCTGGACATCACCAAGACGAGGGACATTAGTATTCCCTTGGTCAGTCTGGATTTTTCGGGTGAGTCTTTCTGGTATCCAAAATGGGTTGTTTTCATTCTGTGGGAAAACACAGATAGCTCCCCTGGATCTTATCAAAATAGGATCCGGGCCATACCATTTATTATCAAGGACATTTTTCCATTTAACCATCTCATTGGGCCTATCTGGCTCTGTACAATGACGTTCAGCCGCAGTATGGCCATGAGCATCAATATTTAAAAAATTGAGTGTAAAGAGTGCCATAGACACCGACACTCTTGGTGCTCGGGGTACAGTCTCCTCAAAAGTTCCCCTCTTCTGTTTTATAAGATAGGTTTTGAGGGTGCGATGCGCACGCTCAACAATACCCTGTCCTTGAGGGTTGTATGGAAGTCCAGTCAGGTGGGTTACGTCCATCTGACGGCAGAACTGTTGAAATTTTTGAGACGTATAAGCTGGTCCATTATCAGTCTTAAGGAGTCTGGGTTTCCCCCAAGCACTCCATGCCTCAAGACAATGTTGAATCACATGTGAGGCTTTTTCTCCGGTTAACGGAGAAGCAAACATGATGCCAGAACATGTGTCAATGGACACATGGAGATATTGAAGTTTTCCAAAGGAAGAAACATGTGTAACATCCATTTGCCAGACCTGCAGAGGTCGAATACCGCGTGGGTTAATTCCCACATGAGGAACTGGCAAGAACTCACAGCAGCTTTGACATTGAGTAACAATGTCACGGGCTTCTTTTCTTGTCAGGGAGAAACGACTGCGTAATGTTTCAGCCGTCACATGAAAATTGTTATGAAAATTTCTTGCAGCCTCTACCGGGGATGATAGGGCAGCAGCCACCACTTTAGTGGCCTTATCTGCCAAATCATTTCCCAGAGCCATGGGGCCAGGTAGGCCTGAATGGGCTCTAACATGAGTAATATAAACAGGAGATCTTCTAGATAACAAAACTAATTGTATCTGCTGAAAAATATTGGCAACTCTACTGGAAGGCTTAATCACTCCAGCCACTTCTAAAAGATTTACTGCATTAACCACATAACAGGAATCTGACACAATATTAAGGGGTTCTAAAAAGGTTTTTAAAACTTCTAAGACCACTAAACATTCTACCACTTGAGGTGAATTTTCATTATACTGTTTGGATACCACTTTACCATTAGCCACATAGGCACCTATGCCAGTTTTTGATCCATCAGTATATACCACAATCCCATTTTTAAGTGGGTTTCTTACTGTTATTTGTGGAAACACAACAGATTGATTTTGGGCAAACTGTAAGATTGGATGCTTTGGATAATGGTTATCTATTTTTCCTGAAAAGGAGGTAACTAAAACTGCCCAATCATTAGATGTGGCTGCCAAGGTTTGAACCTGTGCAGCGGTATAAGGTACAATTAAAAGATATGGACTTTGCCCAAAGTGGGTGATTGCTGCTTTTAGGCCTTTAAGGGCAAGCTGTGCAATTGCATCAGGATACCAATCTATTATTTTAGCTGGGGATACGTTTGGATGGATCCACAACAATGGCCCATTCTGCCACAAAACTGCAGTTGGCAATTGTGCTGTCTTAAAGACACACAAACTGAAAGGCTGCGAATCCTCAATACGTTGTAATTGTGCATTCTGTAAGGCCTTTTCCACTTTTTGTAAGGCCTGGTTAGCAGCTAGAGTAAGAGTCCTAGGGGAGGAGATATGAGGATCTCCTTCTAAAATACTAAACAAAGGCCTTAACTCAGCGGAAGGAATCTTTAAAAAAGGTCTGAGCCAATTAATATCTCCCAACAGCTTTTGAAAATCATTTAAGGTATGGAGGTGATCTCTTCTTATCTCTACCTTTTGGGGCACAATCTTATCTGGGGACACCACAGAGCCCAAGAATTGTCCTGTATCAGAAATTTGGACCTTTTCTGTGGCTATCTGTAAACCCCACTGACTTAAAGTTTTAAGTAGAAAAGGATATGCCTTTTGTAGCATGGTAAGGTCTTTATGGCACAGGAGGATGTCATCCATGTAAAGGAGCAAAATTAAAGAGGGGAATTGTTCCCTCACTGGCAAAAGAGCTTCTTGCACATAAAGTTGACACATAGTAGGACTATTGGACATTCCCTGTGGTAAGACCTTCCATTGATACCTCTTATCAGGTTCCATGTGATTAATAGAGGGGATGGTAAAGGCAAATCTGGGCCTATCCCTTGGACACAAAGGTATAGAAAAGAAACAATCTTTAATATCTATAATAATTAAATTCCAGCCACGTGGTAAGGCGGAAAGTACAGGGAGACCCCTCTGTACTGGGCCAAATAAGTTCATTTGCTCATTAATGGCTCTGAGGTCATGGAGCAGTCTCCACTTTCCTGACTTTTTCTTAATTACAAAAATTGGAGTATTCCAAGGTGAGGTAGAGGGTTCAATATGGCCTAATTTTAATTGTTCCTCTACCAGTTGAATCACAGCTTCTAGTTTTTCAGAGGATAGGTGCCATTGAGGAACCCACACTGGGTCCCCTGTTTTCCATGGTATGGGTCGTGCTGCCCCAATGGCCGCTAAGGAAAACCCAGACCCTGTCTGTCTTGGTTTCCATTAGGTGAGATGGGCTCTATCCTTCCCTGTTCTTGATGTCCTAACCCTTTTCCTTCTTTATAACCCATCTTTGCCATGATATTTTTTGCTTTAGCTGAATACCCTCCCGATGGGGCGTTTTCATTGGACAAAATAAGGCCCAAATGCTGCATAATATCCCTTCCCCAGAGGTTAACCGGGAGTGGGAGCACATAAGGTATGAATTTCCCTTGCTGTCCTTCAGAGGATTCCCACGTCAAGGCAATGGAGCTTATAGTGGGACATGATTGATAACCTAGGCCCTGTAATGAATGAGATGACTCTGTGGTGGGCCATGCTTTGGGCCACCAATGTGTAGAAATTATACTTTTATCTGCTCCGGTATCAAGGATGCCTTCAAACTCTTTTCCGTTGATCTTAAGGCGGAGCTTAGGTCTATCATTTAAAGATACAACCAAATAGGCAGAATCATTTCCTGAGGAGCCCATCTTCTTTATCTCAGGTCCTGCAGATTTTTCCCTGGTATTATCAGGGAGGAGCAGCAGCTGAGCTATCCTATCTCCTTTACTAATAGAAAAAACGCCTTTAGGGCTTGAGCACAGGACCTGTATTTCAGGGGAATGTTGACAATCCATAACTCCAGGGTGGACTACTAAGCCCTGCAAGGTGAGTGAACCCCGGCCGAGAATAAGGCCCATGGTTCCCGGGGGCAAGGATGGTATAGGCTCCACTGGCACCGGCTGAATACTCATTTGAGGCATTAATAGGAAGTCGGAGGCGGCACGCAGGTCCACCCTTGTGGGTCTTCCTGGGTCGCCTCTCTGACTGCTTCCTGGGTCCTGACAAACCGGTTCCCATATCTTTGAGGGCCCTGGGACCGAGGGCCCGATGACCCGTTTTTTGGCACATAAGCTGATTGACTATCAGGTGGGGGAAGAATTCTGCCCTTTATATCCCTCACAGAGCGACACTGGTCAGCTCTATGATAACCCTTGCCACACTTAGAGCAAAGAGTGAGAGTCCCTCCCTGTTTATCTGGAGCTCTGCAATCTTTCTTAAAATGCCCAGGCTTTCCGCAGTTAAAACATGTCCTCTGATTATTTCTGCTCATGGAGCGGTTCTGAGATTGGAGGATGGCGGCCGCTAAGCCTGCATTGGTGAGAGGTCCCCCAAGCTCTCGACAGACCCTGAGCCAGTCTTGTAAGCCTTTGTTCTTTCTTGGGGCTATGGCCGCTCGGCACTCCTTTGTGGCTTGCTCATAGATTAGCTGTTCTATCAGAGGCGCAGCTTGCTCTGACTCTCCAAAAATACGCTCTGCTGCCTCTGTCATTCTGGCCACAAAATCTGAGAAGGATTCCTGAGGTCCCTGGATTATCTTTGTTAACTGACCAGTGGTTTCACCTGCTCGAGAGAGCGCCTTCCAGGCCCTAATAGCCGTGGAAGAAATCTGGGCATAAGCTCCCCAATGGTAGTTTGTCTGATCAGCAGAATAAGCTCCCTGACCCGTTAACAAGTCAAAAGTCCAATCTCTCTGCTCTGGAGTCAAAGCAGCTGCGTTTGCTCGGGCCTGCGCTTGTGCAGCTTCGTGCCAAAGCGCTCTCCATTCCATATATTTGCCCATACTAGGGAGAGCGGCTTTTACAACCGTTTGCCAGTCAGCAGGAGTTAGTGCCATGCCGGCGAGCCTGTCTAACTGCACCAAGGTAAAATTAGCATTGGTTCCATATTTACGGACCGACTCGGCAATTTCTTTAATTTGTAAGTATTCTACCGGAGCGTGGACACGCCCACCCTCGGCTCCTTCAAAGACCGGAAATGCCTGTTGTATTTTCCTTTGTTCCTCTCTGGGAATGAATGAGTCTGCGCACTGCCTCTCTGCGCAGGGCTGACGCACTACGCAGGGCGGGGACTCCGCATAGGGCGGACCTTGAAGCCGACTGCCCTGAGGCCAATCAGCAAACTGGCCTTCGCCAGCCGCTTTTGGCTTCCTTAACTGATTAGCTAGCACTTTACCTGGCTGGTACCCTTTTTTCTCATAATGAGCTGCTTCTTCCTCCCAGTCTGTTTCTTCAGAGGAGAATTCTTCATCTGCTTCAGAGCTACTAAGAGCTGGCTCCCCGAGCCCATCCAGCGATGAGCACAGGCTCCTTTTCCTAGAGACCTCCGCTAATTGATCTTTCTTCTTTTCCCTTTTTCCTCTTTTTCTTCTAATCTCTCTCCAGGTATTCCTACCTAACCTTAACTTTTCCTCGGGTTCAAGACCCTTGGAAAGGCCTGTATACTTATTTTGTGTACCATATTTCCTCTTTGTTCCTACTCTCTCTCCCCACTTTACTTCTGATAGCTTGTCCTGAATTTCATCTAGAATCCGCCCTATCTTAACCACTTGATAACATGTGAAAAGGAACAAAAGGGCTTCTAACACTAGAAAAAATTCAAGGCCAAACATATTCCACTTTACTTCTGATAGACTGTCTTGAATTTCCTTAGAAAGTTCAAGATCAGACTTACCTCGTAAAGCTGTACTCACTGGTACTCTCGTTCCCCAGCTGAAAAGTTCTGAATTCATACAGTTGAATCCTTCTTAACAGTCTGCTTTACGGGAACCTTTATTACCGCGACCCGCAGTTCTGGTTCTGGAATGAGGGATCTTCCTTGCGCCAGTCCCGAGTTTTTTCTCGTCCCGGAATTCGGCACCAATTGTTATTAGACGCGTTCTCACGACCGGCCAGGAAAGACGCAACAGACCAGAATCTTCTGCGGCAAAGCTTTATTGCTTACATCTTCAGGAGCCAGAGTGCAAGGAGCAAGAGAGCAAGAAGCAAGAGAGGGAGAAAACGAAACCCCGTCCCTTTTTAAGGAGAATTCTCCTTCGCCTCGGACGTGTCACTCCTTGATTGGCTGCAGCCCATCGGCCGAGTTGACGTCACAGGGAAAGCAGAGTACAAGTAGTCATAAGATACCCTTGGCACATGCGCAGATTATTTGTTTACCACTTAGAACACAGGATGTCAGCGCCATCTTGTAACGGCGAATGTGGGCGCGGCTCCCAACATGAAGCCATTGTGAAAATTATCATTTTTTTCCCTTTCTTCTTCATCGTGTTGATTACTGTTACATAGAAAAACTACCAGATCTTTTAATGGTGATTTGGTATCCTGCCACAAGTTTTCTGACTGAGTCTTTTAGTTACTGAAATATAAAGTCACATTGTCTCCATGGATAACTTGACCTCTTCCTGTTTGCAGACCTCATGTTTTTATCTTTCCTTCCTTCGCTAAGATCTTAAGACCTACATTGAATAAAAATGTTTCCACTTGTCTTATCCCAACATTAGAGGAAATTATTTGAGTTTCTGAAACTGTTAAATTATTCAGAATTCCCACTGTTCTCACTCCATGTTTAGATAAGGAAATTATCAGTGTCCCGAATGTACCCATTTTTGAAAGCTGGGAGAAAGGTATCCAGGGACACAAAGAATTCTTCCATCCCCTCTGGAAGTCTGAAATCATGTTTGGTGACCTCATGGGGTGAATTTGAAAATATTCCTTTTAATATCTGAATTCAGAAAATAAGCATTTGATACACAAAGTATAAAAGCGGTTGATATTAAAATTGTTAGACGATAGTATATTAATATAGAATTGGGCAGTATTATAAAATAAAACATTGTATTCATAATGTAAGCATCGTAATATAATTTTACTGGTGTGTTGACATAATTCTTTGCAAGTCTGGTGAATCTTGGTCCACATCTTTCAGGCCCAGTGCTAAGAGTGGATAGTATCGCTCTTACTATGCATCCATGTAATGATCTTGCAGTAAGTTAGGGTTGAGGGCAGATGGCAGCTATAATCCTGAATGCATAGTGGAGTTGCACAATGGTTCCTTACATCTGCGGGCTGTTCTGTGACTATGGAATAAACAACACTGACGGCCATTTAGTCATCGGCATACTGGAGTCATGTCCCAGAGGATTCCCAGAGCAGTAAAAATTTAGAAGCTAAATGTTTAACTTTCCAGAATGTTTAACTTTCCTGCACTAGACAAAGCAAGACTCGCAGAAGCAAACTTCCTTGTTCACTAAACACTCAGCCCAGAAATTGAGAGATCACACATGCAACTGTGAACTTTGCACCGCTGGATGTATAAACTTCATGAGCCAAAAATAGGCTCTGCTTCTGATCCAAGAGCCTCCATTTCTAACGACAAACGTATGGTGGTTAAAGCCATTTGAATTTTAGGGTTTGTGCCTTTGTCCCTTTGCCTGTGGCTGAGCCGGGTTAAGTCTGTTTGAACCAGGGAGAAGAAACACATTGCCTGCTTCTTGAAGGTTTTCAGAGACATCCAAAGAAAGGTACTAAATAACCAGTCTCGTTAGGTTTCAGAATCCTCCAGGGGGCACCAGAACATTCCAGTGTAGTTGACCATATTTCATTAAATCCAGAAAGGCTAACTGTGTTGCCTTATTGTAATCGGTTCCCTATGGTAACTTTTCCAGTTCTGTTGACATTTCTTCTCCTGTGTTCGCTTTTACAGCATTTGTGAGTCTATGGAATATTTCTGCCTCTCTGAAGAGGAGGAAAGAAAAGACCATCCCTTGGATGAGCTCTAAGAAACTGGAGCCATCTCTCTCTCCTCTGGGCAGATGCAGAGGCTTTCAGCCCACTCTGAG
Source organism: Mus musculus (assembly GCF_000001635.26). Classification (NCBI taxonomy): domain Eukaryota; kingdom Metazoa; phylum Chordata; class Mammalia; order Rodentia; family Muridae; genus Mus; species Mus musculus. The sequence goes on along the minus strand of NC_000072.6, from coordinate 8,694,534 downwards.
GGAAGGATTTTCCAAATGTTCCTAATCTTGCTGGGGAGAAAAAGTTGAGGAAACTGAGAATTCCATTCACATCCTCAGCCTAGTGCTGCACATAGTTACCCTGTTATTATCATTATTAATAATAAACACGGTAAAGTCAGACAGGCATTCACAGGAGATTTTTTTTATATGAATTTTGTGCAAAAGTAAAGGGTTGCCAGGCTACTGCATAATATTACTCAATTCTGGTCCAGGAGTACAGAATTCCAGCAGGCCTCCCGAGCCTGTCCCTCCAATTAGTGGCTACTTCATTACGAATAAAGAACCCTCATTACTGTGGGCCTTCAAGTGAAATAGGATCCCCGTACCTCTTGAAATCTGTCTTTCTAAGTACAGACAGTTCCCAACTTACAAACAATCCACTTAAGAACCACCAAGGCATTCAGAAGCTGCTGGAGCCTCCTGCAGCTGCTGCCCGGGCCCCTGCCCAGCCCCCCTGCCCAGCCCCCGCCTGCTCTCCTGGTCTGCTCCAGGCTGGTCCGCCCACCCCCCTGCAGAGCCAGCTGCCCACCTGCCCTTCGGACTGCAGCTCGGAGCTGGGGATTTAGGGAGGCCTCAGAGCTACCGCTGGTTTTATAGTTGAGCTCAGCTCTGGGGTAAATAAGCTTTTGTGGCCTGGCCTGGGAACCGAACCACCATTTAAAAAAAAAAAAAAAGGGGAGAGAGAAAGAGAGGGGGGAAAAGTTGCATCCATGGGAAAATGTATTTTGTATTCTCAACAACCAGCTGACAGATGACTGTGAGAAGGGCTGTCTTCTGGCTCCTCACAGCGGGAGGAGGAGAAGGACCCTGCTGTCCTGGGTTCTGGGTCCACCTCTACCATTGCATTTACTGTCAGGCCTCAACAAACCCTTTAATCCCTGTGGCTCTCACATCAGCCATTAAATAGGGTTGGTGTAAATAAGTCCCAAGCCTCTGTCTGGTATAATGACTTCAGTTGATCAGGCTCTACTCTCCTCTCTTTCTTCCTTTCATTCCTTCCTTTGTCCATCCATTCAGAGACCTTTTACTCAAAGCCCTCGCATTGTGCCAGATTCCGGGCTTAGTGTTGAGGATCCAGTCAGACAAGGCTGATGGCAGCCCTCAGTGGGCTCAGTGTTGGGTGGGAGAGACACATGTCTAAGCCAGTGCTTATGAACCAAGTGCTGTGATCGAGATGAGCAGCAGCTCCTGTGGCTGGCTCACTCTGGTTTTTATTTTAAGCATCTCCTCTCGGAGTTACGAACACGGATTCACCGAGAAGCAGAGCTTCTGCATCTGTCCTTATGGCTGTTTTGCTTAGGCCTCTGGCCCTCCTCCCTCTGTCACCGAGAAAGCAAATACAGGAGATCTTTCACCAAATTAAAAGTACGCCATCTCCTTCCCTGCCCTGGGAAGGCAGCACACAGTACATCTTCCTCTCCAGGGCACTTTCTTCTCCTAAGGAACTCAGGATTTTCTTTGGACTGATAGCTGGATTGGCAGAAACTCTAGTGTTCTTAGATATTGAAAAATACTCACCTGGGTGTGGTGTGTTTTATATCTGTAATCCCAGCACTTTAGAGGTAAAGCAAGAGGATTAAAGTGAGGTAGAGGCTAGCTTGGTGATGTGTTGAGGTATGTGTTATAGGAAATATTAAAAAATGAACCTGACATCTCTCAGCAGGGCCAGGCCAGGCTCCCTTACTCCTGCCACCGACAACAACTCTCTAGAGCTAGCCCCTGCGCCAGGTGATCTCACTCGCCTGGTCTCTTGGCCCACTAACTCAGCCCTTTGAGGCCACATAGCTTCCACCAGGCCATCTCTTGTCTCCCCTCCCCCCACCGCCCCCCTGAGTTCCTCTCAACACCTAATTACCCAGTAGAATCATTACTCTTAATGCTTAATTAGCCAATCAGATTTATGTATCAATAATAACACAATTTACAAGATGCCAATATAATAATTTCAGAGCCAAATGATAATGATAAAGCTTTAATTCAATTTTTCTAACCTTTTGATAACACGTCAGCCGCCATTCTGGTTCTCCCTCTCCACGACCTCCCTCTCTCTCTCTCTCTCTCTCTCTCTCTCTCTCTCTCTCCCCCCCCCCTCTCTCTCTGCTCTGCCTCCTTTCTCCTGTCCAATCACAAGCCTCCCACTGCCCTAATGTGATTGGACAGGGAACATCCTGCAACAGGGATGTCTCAGTGGGCCCATGCCAAGGCATCCCTTCCCCCTGAGGGACCAGCCAAGGAAGATGTAGTATAGAATAGAGTTTATTCACAGCAAGGGGAGGTAAGTTAAAAGGGTAGTAGAGACAGAGGGGGGGGAGAGAGAGAGAGAGAGAGAGAGAGAGAGAGAGAGAGAGAGAGAGAGAGAGAGAGAGAGAAAAGAAGAAGAAGAAGAAGGAGGAGGAGGAGGAGGAGGAGGAGGAGGAGGAGGAGGGGGGGGGAGGGGAGGGGAGAGGAGAGGAGAGGGAGAGGAGAGGGAGAGGAGGGGAGGGGAGAGGAGGGGAGAGGGAGAGGAAGGAGGAGAGAGGGAGGGAGAGGAGAGAGGGGAGGGGAGAGGAGAGGAGGGGGGGAGGAGAGGAGGAGGAGAGGAGAGGGAGGGGAGGGGAGGGAGAGGTCGGCCATGAGCACTTGGAGAGAGGGGGAAGGGAATGGGGAAGGGTGGCTTAAGGGTGAGAGGACAGGGAGCAAGAAGGGAAGCAGCCCCTTTTATAGTGGGTCAGGCCTACCTGGCTGTTGCCAGGTAACTGTGGGGTGGAGCTTAGACAGAGTGCTAACACTTGGGGCTACAATTTCAGGCCAGCCTAGGCTCCAGAGTGAAACCCTATCTCAGACAATAACAGCAAATTTCTGTGTCCCCAAATACCTCTAGGAACATATTGTCCATATTAATCTCTCTCTATTCTATGAAAAATGCCAGTTTCCTATACACACCCTTCACTCATTATTAAAAATAATACACCTATGGATGATTCTCACGGGTCTGTCTGTCATTTGGAGGTGACATAGCACAGTGGAGCAGCTATGAGTTCTGCCTCTGTGCCTCAGTGCCTGTTGATATTATGTCATTATGAAAGTTCCTGAACAAGGAAGTGGCCACAGGGGAGTGGTTTGGAGGAAGATAGCTTTGGTAGCCCCATGTATGGTGCTTTAAGACTGAAGAAGAGAAGTATGTAGGAGACACATTGCTGGTAGAGATAAAAAAAAAAAAAAGTAGGTGCAATGAAATGTATCATTATTGTTGCAAAATGGTCTAGCTTACATGACCATCAATACAAGTATTTGATGATTAGAACTGGAAATAATACCTCACTGAGTGGGTGAATGGGTGGGTGGATAGATAGAGAGATGAGAGATGGATAACTTTAGTCAGACCATTTGCTTTAATGTTCTATTTTAGTTTGTTCTGTGCTTTAATTAAATGTATGGTGAGTGTGGGTTCGTACACAAGAGCACAGGCCCCTCACAGGCCAGAAGAGGATGTTGAATTCCCTGGTGTCAGTTACTGGCAACTGTGAGCCACCTGATGTTGGTGCCTGGTGAACTCAGATCCACTGTAAGAGTAGTAAGCACACTTAACTGCTGAGCCCATCTCTCCAGCCCATCTGTTCAAGTCTCCAATTTTTTAAAAAAAAAACTAAAACAGAACTTTTAAAATATCCTTTTTCTGGTTTGTTTCCTTTTTTGTATCTTAAAAATATTTAGTATTTAGTCCAAAATAATGTTAAAGTAAGCTCACAGATTTCTTTCATCTCCCTTCAATGTGCCTGAAGTCCTAAGCACACAAGGTTTTAATCCACACTAGGTCATTAGATCCTATTTCAAGTGTGAATTATTCTTGCAGCACTCAATGTATTCAAGGGGGGGTTATTTATAAGTGGCCTGGGAAGTGAGAACGCTATCTTGTGACTTTAAACTGTAAGAGATTTCCCTGAGGAGTATGGTTAAAGTAACCCCCGACTTCCACACGTTTCTGTTGTAGTTCTTAACAAAACAACTAGTTGCATGAATTCAGCTGTTATTTTGAAATCAATAGTAGAGCCCTTTCTCTGTTGAGTACACTGTCTTATGATAGAGGGTTCAGCTGGAGCAGACAGCAGTATGTTTGCCTTCTCCCTGGTCCTCCTGGAGCCTGGAAATATATACGTCTGTAACCTAAAGGCCAACGTTGCTCTACAGAAATAGGATGAGGCGTGCATTTTTCTAGGAAAGAAAACATTCAAAGTGCACCTGAGCGCCTTGCAATTTAGGTCCTGCTTGTACCAACAGAATGTATAGTGGTTCTGACCTTGGTCGTAGCGATTAAAAGCCTATAGATTTCTGAATGCAGAGAATGCTAGAAAATTAACTAGCTCTTCTTATTTTATTTGTAAGGAGGACATCTTAATAAATACGAAAAACTTTGTTGGTGATACTATAGCAGATAATGAAAAATACAGTTTTGTAAATCTCTGAGTCATCACCTTCTGAGGCTGCTTTTTCAGTTCATCTTTGTGTTGTTTATACCCATGTCTCTAATGCCCTCATCAGTTTGAAATTTCCATGGAAGCAAGGATCCATGTCTTATGCATAGCTTGTAGATGCTTTTGACCTTTGTAGCTACCTGCACAGATAGGTGTGGCTGCCTCTTATGGTAGTAAGTGCAAGCCCTTGGGAATAAACCCACACAATAGCACCAAATACACCTTTGTGAGGAAGCTTCTCAAATAGGCTTGTCTCTTATTTATCTTATGTGGATGGTGGAAATTCAGAAAAGTTAATTTACCAAAGGCTGGAAAGCTTGGGAGCCTCTCATTTAAGCATAGAACCCAGATCTTTTAGGCCTCAAATGCCCTTTCTGCCCCAACACATTGCCACATCGGTTAATAACTACTAATTGGATATTTAAAACTGTATCAATGTAAGTCTGAAGACGCCGTCTCCTTCTCATACAGTCTGCAGAGCAGATTACTTGTTATAGTTTCAAGGCACAATTCACAGAGTGTAGCATAAAAGGTTCCTCTGGGGTAGTGCAAATATTCTACACGTTTCCGAGTGGTAGGGTGTGTGTGTGTTCACACATGTGTGTACCTAAAAGTTCATGGAACTGTAAACATCATAGTGAGTTCTTGCTTAGAAGTTACACTTCAGTAAGATCAGTTTAAAATTAGCTGAAAATTTGAAAGAAACAGTAGGATAAATTGAGTTTTAAAAGCAGGATTATTTAGAAGCTCTCGGCGAAGAACCCTGTGTCCAGTGGAGTCTTTGGTGTTTCCTTAAGCAACATTTTCATTTCACCACCATTTTACATGTATAACTGAGACCTAAATATTAAAAGATCTTGTCTCTGTCGAGTGTAGGAAAGGCACCCCAGCTCTCCACGGAATATATGTGTAACCTTTGGAAGCTAGTTTGTGGAGCCAGAATTACATACTGAGCATCAGAAGTTCACTCTGGACACATCTAGGACTTCTCAGTTGTAAGATTGTGACTGAAGAAAACTCTGACAAGCTTTCTAACATTTCATTGTTTTTGGTTCCATCCCAATACATTTCCCCCCAATATTGTACATCATTTCTAGCTTTCAGTAGCATTAAAATGAGTGAGGAAAAGTCTTGAATACATCAGTGGCTTTTGATATTTCATTAATCACCCAATACTACTGATAACATTGTTATTATTGTCATTGTTGATAATATTGTTATTGTTGCTCACACAAGGGTAAACAGAATAAATCTTTGGATAGTTGTCCAGTTTTTTATGGTTTACTCATGGAACTCTAACCCACTTCCAATGTTCTGTCTAGAATCTTAAGTCATGTGATTGCCTCTCAACCCTATTGTTGTGTTCATTGAGCAGCTCCAAGAAGACCACACCAGCCAGACAGTTCCATGTGAGGTTTATTGTAGGAGAGAAGGGCAAAGATGGCAGTGAAAAGAGGGAGGGGGCAGAGAGAGAGAGATCAGAGGGCTCTCCCTTTTATATGGATAGTAATGTAGCCTCAGGTAAAGGTTGGACGGAACCAAGTGGATTCTGGGAATATGGTGGCTGTTGCCTTGGCAACAGGTGTGTGGCTTGTGCTGTCACCTAGGTGTGATGTCACTAGGTTCAGAGCCACTCTCGATACCAACACTTATCCCCACATTGTTAGGATAGACTAAGCTTGATTATGGTACAAAGAGATACCCAAAATAGTTGAAGGATAGTGTCTAGGTTAGAAGGGTATCTTTCCATCAAAAAATCAAGGCACCTAGGCAAACAACAGCTTTGTAGTCCTGGACACTCACCTTCCATTGTTGGCCGGATATGACATCCCTATCTTTAGGCAAGGGAAAGAACACAAATCTTATGGGCCCCACCTGAAAATGATACTTGCTATCAGGGCCTATTCTGCCAGAGAAACTTTGTCTGGTGGATACACTTATTTTTGAGAGAGTCTAAGAAGATACAGAAGAGAGATTGGGTTTCAGAGAACAGTTAACTAACTCAGCCACAGGAGAACTTTCTTATCCTAGTGAGAGGCTGGTGTTGTCGGGCCTGTATGGTTCAAGAAGTGATTGATGGTCAAGGCACTGTGGATATAACCCAATTGTTCCAGGGCTGTTGATCTAGACCAAACTGGACTGTAACCATTTCCAGCAGGATGTAGCCCTCTCTCTTATTCCTAAGAGGAGATACTCTATAGAGAACAAAGCTGCCCCAGAGCGGAAGCATGTTCTGCAGAGGAGCTGACCATCATGTATTGGATGGCTTGTCTGTAAGCGTGGCAGTTACTAGTACTAATGGGCCATCAACAAACACAGCAGCAGTACACCATAATATAAAGTGCAGACAGGTTTAGTGTGTTCCATTCCTGGAACCCACAGAAAGGTAGACAAGAATAGACTCTACAGACCTGTCCTCTGACTTCTACATGCACACGTTTCACACACACACACACACACACACACACACACACACACACACACACACATCACTCACACTAATTGTTAAAAATCTGTTAAAAATCGCAGCAGAACAGTGGGATAAAAGGGAAGTGTTGGCCTCTTCTGTCTTCTGATTGTATGCTTCTTAGATTAGAGAGAAATTGATAAAGTTAGAACTGCGCCTTCAGTCATGTGACCCGAGTGAGTACTTCCACCAGTGATTTGAAAGAGGAAGTGAATCCAGTCAGTTAAGTTTTCTGATGACAGAATTAGTTTCTTAAGTTAAAAACTAAGAAGGGGGGAACTCACCAGCCTAGTAAACATTAAGGGCGTGAGGATGTGAGAACTAGCTTCATCTCTCAGAATCGGAGCTGCCTAGTCTGAGCTCTACGGGTTGGCATAATTCATTTGTGTCTGCTTTGGCTCCTTGTACCTCTGATCCTGTATCTGAGGATGCAATTCCACAGTGAGTGACAGTTGGGGTTCTCAAACAAGAAGCCAGATTCCCAAACTTTGAAGGCATTAGAATGTTAACAGTCAGTTAACAAAATGGCAAGGGAAAGTTGTCCCCAAAGCCCCATCACCATCATTTGGATCTGAGATCTGGCAAAACTAAGAGGTTTTCGGTGATGTAGTGAAACCAACTTAGATTTTTCCATCCCGACTCCACCCACTGTCAGTTGAGTACACTTGGGCACGTTGCCTAATTCATTTAACACCCAGTTTCCTTCTTCCCGACTGAAATAGTAACAAAGGCATGTTACAGGGGTGTTCTGCTATTCCGCTGGGAGCCTGTATATGTGGATCAGTGATGGCGAAGAGCAGCATCGTCAGAGAAAACCATGCATGCAGTACTCTGCACTGGGAAAGCTTGGGTGGATGGGAGAGCCAGTCACTGGTTCCAGGGACCTCCCTTTGTTCATTGGTGTCTCGAATGCCTGCAAACTGCAATGCACACCGCCTTCCCTTTATAAAATTAAAGATTGTAACCTCTGCTCCCTTGAAGTGTATAATGCAGACGTGAGCCTACACAGGTCTTTTCTTCTCTTTTCTACTGTGAGGAAAGCGCAGTATGAAATGGCTGTAAAATGGTGCACTCCAAGCTGACTCTTCAACCTACAACCTCCCTTTGACCTTTGGTTCCTAATCAAAACACCCCAGAACCCTGAACTTTGGAAAGCAGAGTAGAGAAGAAATCTGGTGGAGTTGTTTTTTGTTTGTTTATATTCTTTCCTTTTTTCTATGTACACTAGAAAATGTGCCTAAGTGTAAGTCACATGACATACTTTACAAATCCCTGGGTGAGCTGAATCTCTGGGGCTTTCTGGTAGTCCAGGTGGACACAAAACATTTGTCTAGTGTGAGTGGTGTTCATGTGTGTGGAGATGCTGGCTACTTATTGTCCTATAAATGGCACGTAGCTAGAAACCTGCCCTTGTCATGGCGCATTCATTATTGCCGAGGTGTTAAAGGTCTTACGTGGCTAGGCAGACATGAAATCAGTAGCGATTACATCCTTGTGTCTGAAGTGTTGATAACCATCACAGCTGCAGCATGAAACACGGCCTGGCTCCCTTTCCTTTCTTCTCTTCACTTCTTTATTGACTTCAGCTTTCTCTCTCTCTCTCTCAGATCTACCTGTCCACCAAGCTGCCCCCTTTAATCAAAAGTCACCTTGGCCAGTACACCCTGTCCAGTTCTTCATGGAAAACGGCCTGCCCCTCCATGCCTGCTCCCCATACACTTTTCTGCCTCTGCTGTTCTCTCTAACCAGGGTCTTGACATGACAGGCCCAGGCATTGAGATTTACCCCCATGCAGATTGCAGACTTGTAAGTCTCCAATACCAGAGTTACCCACCCTGCAAACTTCCCCCTCCTTGTATACATAAAACATACATCTCTCAAAGTTCTTAGTCTAAGTCCTCTAATTAATTCTTTACATGTATGTATTTATCAGAGCAGAATGCACATGCATGTAGAGGTCAGAGCACAAATGACTTGCAGAAGTTTGCACTCTCCTTCTGCTATGTGGGTTTGGGGGATTGAATTCAGGCTGTCAGGCTTATGAAAAGCCCTGTTTCTGGCTAAGCCATATTGCCAGCCTCTAAAATATCTTATTCTTCAAAATACTTCCCTGGAGTTTGCTATACAAATGTGAAACCCTGAGTTCAAGTCCCTATAACCTGTGTAAAACCAGGCGTAGTAACACATGCCTGTAATCTCAGTGTGCCTGTAGAAAGACCAGAGTTGGAGCTAGGACAGTCCCCAGCTGTGCCAGGCCAACTAATCTGGAGTATGCAATGGAAAGACCCTGTCTCAAATTGAGGCAAGGAACTACACCCAACCTTATCTTGTTTCTTTCTGTCAACAGGTGTGCTTCCTGCACACACACACACACACACACACACACACACACACACACATGCATACACAAATGCACACATGCACACACATTCTTTTTAAGTACAATTACAGCCATTCATATTTTATCATTTTTATAATAAACCTTTTAAAACTCATCCATTGATTTTAAGAAGATGTTTTATGTTTGTAGACAAACATACATTAATAAGTGATGTAGAAGGATCGGGGATACAAGATACACAGAACTACAGGAGATGACCATTCCTAAACAAACCAAAGGTACTCCAGCCCTCAGCCATTACACTTGATTCTCTCTGCTTAGAATGCTGCCTTCTTGATGGCCATGTGTTTCCTTCCTCATTTCTTCTTGATTTTTCCTCCAGCACTATCTTTTCAGGTGTTCTTTCTACAGCTATATCCTAAAATAGAAAATAAAACCCTCTATGCCCGGAAACTTTTCATTCACCTCTCCCTTGCATGGCCTTTACTTCACCTCTCTAGTAATGTTACCCCAGGTTCACACAGCAGACAACTGGGTCTCACATATCCAGGCACTGGGAACTTTGAAGTGTTCAGGAACACTTCTTGGGAAGAAAAGAAGAAAGAAGGGAATTAAATAAACGTGAAGTTAGGAGAGCTAATGATTAAACTAGTCTGAAGTTCAAAAGCATTGAAGTAGCAAAGCTATTATGGAACCTTGGGAAGTCAGCCCACCACTGGAAATTGGTAACTTGAATGAATTTATCTTCCTACTGTGTGTGAGCATTTGGATAACTCAGGAATGGCTAGCTTTCCTTTGTATCTCAGCACATCAGGAGTAGACAGTTTGACAGTAGAGGCTAAACAAACAGTTCTTTCTTCAAACAGTTCTCTCTTCTCTCCTCTCCTCTCCTCTCCTCTCCTCTCCTCTCCTCTCCTCTCCTCTCCTCTCCTCTCCTCTCCTCTCCTCTCCTCTCCTCTCCTCTCCTCTCCTCTCCTCTCCTCTCCTCTTCTCTTCTCTTCTCTTTTCCAGAGTAGTGAATTGGTTTAGGTATTCTCTACAATTACCAGTGAAGTTATTTGGCTTCATATTTGTTCCTAGATCTCATAGACAAAAATATAGGTGTCGTTTCATCCTTACCTGGATTAGCTTCATCAGCACTTGTTTGGATTAGCTCTTCTTTGGCTACTGGGAAACTCTCCAGCTGACTCCGGATCTTTCTGACTCCAGTCATGGCCAACTCTATTTTCTAGTACAGTATATTCCTCACCCATCTTATGCCCCTCCTGTCACGGCCATGGAGGCAGTAATTGGGGCAAGGAGTCTTGCTTACTCTCATGGAGAGGAATCTAACAGTTCATTGCTTCTATGTTAGCCATTCTTCTTAGACTTGCAGTGTACAGAGCCAGAAAATACATTTCAGATGATTTCACTCTCACACGACAGCCAAGAAAGCAGAATGAACAACTAGGCCCCCATTTTACTTTTATGGCCGTTAAGGAAAAAAGTATTTAAGCTGCATAGAGAAGAAAGAGCCCCATAGAAACACTGAAGCCCGGTGTGTGAAGGAGCGCATGTGCTCGAGTTGTAGTCAGACACATTTAGTCACCAGATGTGTGTGAGCTGTGCCTCAGAACTTGTGTCTGCGAGGACTGACACAGTGCCAGTGGGCCTCGAGAGCCCAGAGATGCCGGAAATAGCACAACAAGCAAATCCTGTCCTATTTTTACAACCTCAAGTTTGATACAGTAAATCATCCTGTGATGTTTAACCAAGGCTGAAACGCATTACTGCATAGAATAAGGACAGTGTTGCAGCAACCATGTGCAACTTAGGAAGAAGGAGTGCGCCTGGACTCTGCATCAGGCTGAGCAGTTCTTCTCGCCGTATTTCCTATGTCCCATAGTCTCCTCTATCCATAAAATGGAATAAAATCTAGAAGAATATACTAGAAACGTCATCTTTTCTTGCTAAATGTTAACTTTTGGAGAACATTATACATGACTACTGCTGACATTGGTACCCCTCTTGCCTCTTCTACTTCTCTCTCATACCCTACTCCCAAATTCATGACTGCTTAAGTGCCACTACATCACACACATACACACACACACACACACACACACACACACACACACACACACGGCTATATGTGTGTATATATTATGTACATGTCTTATTTGGGTAACCATATTGTTAGAGTTCGTGGATAAATTTTTCCTGCCATATCCTGGGGAGGAGACTGGACCTTGTAAAGATGAAGGTTTAACTCTGCTGTCTATAAGAACCACTTTAAATCATGCATTCTAGACAGGTATTCTGTCACTGAGCCTGGCACCTACCTCCCAAATAAATCCCTAAAAAGTTGCAATCATGAAGAACATTATCTAAGACTAAAAGAGATCTGAGCTGTAAATCGGTTGTAAGTATTTACCTATGTTATCTCTCAAATAAGTAGAAATAGAACACCATCCATCCAAATAGCCCATTGATCCAAAGAACACATCATAGGGAAAAATCAGAATGTATTTTAAGTTAGTAGCAAGCCAAGTAGTGGGAATAAAGTAAAGTAATGTCTGAGGGATGCTTGTACCATTAAGTATTAACTTTAGAAAATGAGCATGATGGTGAGCTGTAACCTAAACTTTCTTCTCAAAAATTAAATAAAATAGACATATAAACAGATCATCTAGTGGAAAGAAAGAAATGATCAAAGCATAAACCAATGAAATTATAAACAAAAAACAATATAGGAAACCAAAAGCTAGCCTTCAGGGGAAAGCAAACCATCATTCATACGGACACCGTGCTCAGCATTGTTAGGGACAGAAGATGGAATCCATGGACTACCAGGAAGAAGACAGCAAGATCCTGCAGATGTGTGAAGAATAGTCGTGCAGGCAGCTTCAGGCCCCGGGTGTCTGTTGACTCATATCTATCTCATTTGCAGCTAAAAGACTTTCCACCGACACATTTCCAGCCATTGTATGGGAGACATGACAAGGAAAAGGGATAAACACTATTTTCCGCATTTTGGTTTGGTTTTTTTGGAGATAAACACAAGCTAGCCTACAATTTCTGATTCTCCTGCCTCCATTAAAACAAACCAACAAAAAACCAGAAAAGGCCATTTGAAGAACAACATACAGAAATGTGTCTTATAGATATGGATAATAAATTGATTATTAAAATATTTAGGTCCCAGCACTCAAGAGGCTGAGACAGGAAGACTGGAAGTTTGAGGGCAGCCTGAACTACACAAAGAAACCTTGTCTTTTTTAAAGAAAGAAAAAGAAAGAAAGAAAGAAAGAAAGAAAGAAAGAAAGAAAGAAAGAAAGAAAGAAAGGAAGGAAGGAAGGAAGGAAGGAAGAAAGAGAGAAAGAAGGAAGAAAGAAAGAGAGAAAGAGAGAGAGAAAGAAAGAAAAGAAAAGAAAGAAAAAGAAAGAGGGGGGAGGGAGGGGGAGGGAGAAGGAAGGAAAGAAAGAAAGAAAAGAAAGAAAGAAGAAAGAAGGAAAGAAATGGGCATGGGGTTTCTGGGGGCAGGTTAATGAAATGTTCTACAGTTGACTGAGAGATGCTTATTTCAAGTCTGAGAATATAGTGAAAGTCACTGAATTTTACACTTTAAATGGTGACCTATATGGCATGTGGATTATGTCTCAATAAAGCTATTAAAAAAAAAAAGAAAGCTACCAATGAGAAAATCCTGACAGCATCTAAAATAAAAGGAATATATACAGTTTGACTGAGTGCGGTTTCTAAAGAGTGAGGTCAGTTTAAAGTCAATCAATTTAACCAGCTCTGAGGAGACCAAAAGCAGCAAATCAAATAGTTGGTACAACAGAGACAGGAAAATCACTTGATACAATCCAGGTCTGCTCAGGGCAAAAATCCTCAGCAAACAAAGGACAGAGAGATGAATACTCAGTGTGCTGATGATAATGTTAATACATCTAACACGCTTAGCTACCAAAGACGTTTCTGCATGTATCTCATGGCTGAGATATGCGTTTGCTCCTGTCAGGTTCCACTCAACATTACCATATCAATATGAAAATGTGTCGCCATAGCCCTCAGCCCCCCAAAATGAGCCTTGGGGGGAGGGGGTAAGAAGGCACAGACTCAGAGACTCAGACTCCGGCAGCCAGGTGAGAAGCAGATGCTGGTGAGGAGTGCCTTTCTACCTCTGCCCATGTCCCCTTGGTTCATAATGCCTGTCACGTGCAGCTGGCACCAGCCATTTGCATAGGCCATTGCGGGGTGGGGGCAGAGGGGTTCTATTCGGAACATGCTGACTCACTCCTCCTACAAAAATAGTAAATATAAATAATAGTCATAAATGTGAAAGATGAACATTGTTTGTCTTTACTTTCAAGCAACGTTGTACAAAGAGAGATGCTATGGAGATGTTTATAGTCAATTGAAAGGACTTGCAATAAACTTTTAAAACTGGTAGTTGAATTTAACAGTATCACAAGAAATAAGATAACATTATAAAAATCAATTATGTTTCTAGTTATAATTGTCCATGAAAGTTTTAGAAATTGCAATACCATCAAAATTAAAGATCTAGAAAGATGGCTCAGTGGTTAGCAGAACTGTTCCTAAAGAGGACATGGGTACAATGCCCAGCACACACACACAATGACTAACATCCACATGCACCCCAGTTCTGGGTTATCTGGTACCCTCTTCTGGCCTCACCATGGATCTCTGGCTGGCCTGGAACTCGTTGTGTAGACCAGGCTGTCCTCAGATTTACAGAGTTCCATCTGCCTTCCCTTGGAATGCTGGGCTTACAGGAATATGCTGCCACCCCTGGCTTCAACAGTTTCTTACAGAGTAATTGCGTGTAGGAGCATGGTGTTTGTGTGGGCCTGCATGCCATGGCACATGTGCGGAGGTCAAGGACAACCTCACGAAGTCCCTTCTTTCCTTCTAACTCTCTGTAGGTTCTAAGGATTGACCCAAGATCACAAAGTTGTGCACCAAGTACCTTTATCTGCTCATAAGACTTACTGTAGAAATCTGCAGGGTTTGTATAGAAGACCCAGAAATAGCCAAATTTTGTGAGAAGACTAAAGTCAGGTCTGCCATGTACCTCGACAGTAGAGCACATGACTAGCATGTCAAACCATAGATAGAGTCAGTCTCCAGCACACACAGCCCAGCAAAACAAAACATCTTAACTGTAAGACTTAATAGAACCAATAGTCATCACCATGGTGTGGTATTGGTCTAAGGATGTTCACACCCATAAATAAAAGAGAGGGAGTAGAAAACCCAGACATGAACCTGCATGTATATAACCTACTGATTTTGCTGTAGACACAAGGTACAGTGGATGCTTGGATCTCTTTTTAAAAGTAAAAGATGCTGTAACAGTTAGTTTGTCACATACAAAATAGGCCTGCACCCCAATCTCATACCATAAATAACAAATGAACTTGAAATTGCTATGAATATGACTTTTAAAGAAAATTAAATTTCTCGAAGAGAAAGGATGGGGAAAATGTCTGTTGCCTTGAACTAGGGAAGGGATTGTTAAGGCACTAAGAGCACAAAGCACAAAAGAAAACTTGGTAAATTGGACTTCTCCAAAAGTGAAACCTTTTCATTTCAAAGAACACTATTAAGAAAATGAAAGGCAATTTCAGACTTGAAAATATTTCCAAAGTTATATCTGATAATGATTTGTATTCAGAACATATGAGGAACAATTATTACTTACTAATCAGACGACAAGCCCCATTTTTAAAACTAGGAAAAAGCTCTGAATAGACACATTACTAAAATTATATAAGACATGTAAAAATGAAAAGTTCAGCATCGTTAGTCATCAGAGAAACGCAAATTAAAGTCACAGTAACTGTGACGACCTCCCCATTACAAAAAAATTCAGAGATTGTAGTAATCAGAAATAGGAAGGGATCTTTATCTTAACTTGTTGGAGTCTCTCAGGAGAATTTCCAGAAAGCAACTGTGACCAACCAAGGTTAGTGCCAGCTGCATCCAGGTAACAGAGCCAACTTGAATTCATTAAGGCACAGGAGAGAGCTGGTCAGGAAACTCTCTTATTGTCTCCCTGCTTTCCAGGTCTTCGTTTGGTCTCTAAAAAAATTGTGCACGAGTGTGTGTGTGTGTGTGTGTGTGTGTGTGTGTGTGTGTACACATGCTGCCTGTGTGCATGCGTGCGTGTACACATACACACACACAGCATTGAGTGTTGTATATGTGTAGCATATATAGCAATGTACTTGAGTGTGCAGGTGTGGACGTTATGTCCATGCATGTAGAAGCCTAAGATATCAGGTGGCTTCCTCCATTTCCCGTACCTTGTTGCCTGGAAACTAAGCATCCATCACTGAACTTGAAGCTTTGGCTAAGCTTGACTGCCCTGCCATGCACAGTCATGCTGGGTTACAAGCACATGTAGCCGTGGTTTGGGTACTGGGGACTGAAACTCAGGTCCTCATAATTGCAAAGCAAGCTTTCTTGCCTACTAAGGCATCTCCTTGCTGCCTCTCTTTTCTGTTTTTCTTTGCAGACCAGGTCTCTACACATAACCAAAACCTCAAATGTCAAGACTCCCTGCCTTTAGAGTTTTTGCTGTTAAAAGACAAACTGAGACTAATTTTTTTCTCTTGTTTCAAGTTCGCAAGTCCTAAGAAAGGGATCCGGTTCCTCCAGCTGCCGTCAGCATGGTATATTATGGTGGATTTAACTGGGTTTAAAATGCTGTGATGATCAGTGCTATCATAGTGGACAGAATATAGAAGCACACGAGTTGGGCCAGTGGGCATGCCTGTGAGGGGTTATCTTAGTTATGTTAAGTAATACGGGAAGGCCTGTCTTTAGTTGTGGGATGAACCGTTACTTGACCTGGGATCCTCCATTTTATAGGATGGAGAGAACAAGCTGAGAGCCAGTATTTATCCATCTTGTTTCCTGACGATGGGTGTGCTGTTACTGGCTGCAACAAGTGCCTGCTACCTTAAGCACCCGCTGCCTTGACCTGTCTGCCAGAGACTGTGTCTTGAATCAGAAGTGAAATGCACTTGATCTTTCTTACTGGCTTTTGTTTGAGTATTTTATAACAGCAACAGGAAAAGAAACTAAGACAGAAGTTGCAACCGAGAAGTGGGGCCTTGCTATGTTTAACCTGACCATGTGGTTCTTAGACCTTGAAGTGTTTTATGGCTAGGACAAAAGAGTTTGCAACTTCAGTAAAGGGAGCTTAGTAGGCTGTTCTGGTGGGAGCTTAAAAGACAAGAACGTGATAGAACCACAGCCTTAGAGGGGCTTGGAGGGGAATGGGGACTCTGTCAGGAATTGGCATGGGGACCCTTTGTATGACATTTGGGGCAGGAATTTTGCATTCATTCTGCCTGGGTTGAGAATCTGAGTGAAGTGGAATTTAAGACAATGGGTTAATTTGTTTGGAGGATGTGTGTTTAGACTCAAAGTTCCTCTGGAGTTAGGAGCGCTGGTTGCAAGGCAGCTGTAACTGTTAAAGAGATCAGCACTGCCAAAGAGAAACCTGGCCTTCTGCACTGGACAACAAGAAGGAGGCTTCTGAGGACAAGCTACCCCATCCTCTGATCAAAGGACCCAACCTGCAAATATGTTCATTTGTACGAAAGGAGAAAGACTGAGCTGAGAATGGACTAGTAGTGGGGGAGGGGGTCTCATCTCCTTTAAAGCAACTGCCTAGGAGAGTGTCCCCCACATACGCACACAACACACACATGCTGATAATACCTGGGGAAAGGAGTGTATCCCAAGTTGACTGCAGAACTTAGAATCATTATTTATATGGCACTGGCTTTAAAGGCATAACATATATGGAAGATTGCAGGCATCGTGTAGAGCCACTAAGGCCAGGTAATGTGTGGCAGGGTCAGAGTCCATGCAAGGATGCCCTAAGTGGCCATTGTGTGAAGAAGATGTGAAGGGGGGGCATATGTTGAAATGAAGACTCTAGGATATTGCAGATGCTTGGGCCACGGGGCATCTACAGAAGATACCTGTAGGCCCAAGCCTTCCAGACAGGAACTGGAAGGCTGCAGTTTCTTCACACATGTGCTCTCTCCTCAAGGCCTCTTTTATCTCCTGAGTATCTCTTGGGTCATCACATTCTCTTCTGTATCCAGAGCAACAGTACACTAGTCTAAAACCACTGCCATCATTCCTTTGACTTTCAATCTGTCCGTATCCACCTTCATCTCTCTCCTCCTGCCGATCTGCCCACCAAAACAAGTGATCTTTCCACACTGAAAGTAAGAGTCCTGTCTCCTTCTTGCTTGAAAGCCCCCAAGGTTTTTCTACTGTGCTAGGTCCAAACTAAAAAGTCTGTCCTCCAGGGTATGATCTGACCTCCTGCTTCATCTCATAGCACCTTTCTCCACATTCTCAGCAGCACACACAGCTATGCTCATCCACTATCGATCAGTTCTAGGACATGCCCTATTGCCTCTTTCTTTGGGCCTTTCAAACCACCTCTGGCAGCTGGACTACTTTTGACAGATATCCATGTTCAGTCCCTTTAGTGTAGATTGACCACCGTTGACTTCCTCCAAGTCAACTGCTTTGATAAGTCATTGCTGTTTCAGACTTTCTTCTGAACCCCTCCCCTAATCTGTCCTTAGACATTTGCTAATTTAAAAAAATTTCCCATTCAAAAAAAAAAATACCCACTTCTCTTTGTTCCTGCCACTACCAACACCTGACAGATATGGCACTCAGTAAATACCTACCTAAAGAATGTGTGTGTGTGTGTGTGTGTGTGTGTGTGTGTGTGTGTGTGTGTGTCAGAATTACTACCTGAAAAAAAAGTCAGAGTGGATTTTTCTTTTGTTCTTAAAGGAAATTAGACACTCAGGAAACAACAAAGGTACGCTCCAATTCCTTGGCTGTCGAGTAATATGAAGACTTTCTCTCACTGGGTAGCAGGGCTAGTGTGAGCGAAGGATGACTCCCTTTGCCTTTGCCCTGGCTAGTTCAAGTTGGGGGCTAAGAGGTAGAATTTCACAGTAGGAGGAATGAACACAGAGCCATGCCTTATAGTTTTGGCGGTGGAGAAGTGGCTGCTTTCTTGGGTAAATTGAGTTTCTGTGGCCTATGGAATACAAGACCCAGACTAGAGAGGGTCTAATATGCACGATCACTTCCTAAAGTTTGGGAAAGAAGAAGCGAAAGGTGGAGCTACAGAAACAAAATGAAGAAATAAACAAAAAGGGCACATTTATTTGAGTAAAATAATTTTAAAAGAGCCTTGAAAACCACAGGGGCTCCTCAAGATGTTTATGCAATTGAATTTAATTTATATGGTATGGAGAGGAATAATAATAAAAAACATTTTCACTCAACTGCATCTGGAAGCATGTGAAATTACCACACAGTGGTGGTCTGTATTCTCCTGTGTCCCTTCGAGTTTTGTCCTTGGCTAGGCTGAGTGTGTCCTAGAGAGCAGACCTGGGACACAAACTATGAAACAAACTGTTCAGGATTCCAAATGCCCAACAGTATAGCCTCCTCCTTGTTTGGCATGGAAAGGACACAGCATTTGGAAGCTCAGCAGCACATTAAGTGTTTTCATCATCATCATCGACACACAAAGCATATGGCTTCGAAGAACTCACTGGGGCACAATCGACGTCTTACCCGTTTCTAAAACTACCCTTCAAAATCCCAACAAAATTACCTAAGGAGTTTCTCAGACTGTTTGCATTCCTAAGGTTTATGTTCTGAGCGAAGGACACAAGGCCTTACTTCCTAAAGTACCTATGAGTAAGTAAGCCTGTAAAGGAAAAAAAAAAAAAATCAAAATTTGTACCCAAGGGAAAACAATCTCATTTGTATCTTGTTAGAAAAATCTAAACTTTCATATAAGTAAGGCAGTCTTTTATATACCTTAGATTTGTGGTGGCATTGGCTCTTCCCAAAAGCCCTCACTGCCTGTTTTCTGACTGTTTACCTCAATAATCTGTTGTTATAATGAGGCCATGAAATAAAACCATCATAGCATTCAAGGGCTTCCAACAATAAGCATCTTCTTATTGCTTGCCAGTCTAGTGCTAACAGGGTGTTTCTGGCGTGGTAACTACTTACACAATGGTTGGTATTCAGCTACAAGGCAGGTTCTGTTAATAATGTCTGAGCTCTCCTCCTTAAGTCTCGTCATGTCATGTGGCTCACACCCTCTGGCTGGCCAATCTGAGAAGGAGAGAAGGAAGGTGGATACAGGCTGACATTCCCTCTTTCGGGTTTCCAGTCTTCTTATATCTGCTAGCCTCTCATTGGCCAACACCAAGTCATATGGTCAAGCCTGATTTCAGAGATAGGGGAGACTACAAAGTCACGGGACACAGTATAAGAGAATGCAGAAAGGACAGTCCTTGGGACTACAATGACACCACCTCGCAGAGGTGATAATGCCATCGCTTTACAGTGCCCTCCCTACCCCAGGGCGGTTCATCATCCCTTACCTGTGCTCTCAGTACTCACTCTCACTGTGGCCCGATTGCCAGTTTCTCGCAAGTCCTTAGAAACTTAGCATGCTCATATCATTGTGCACCCTTTCATAAACGTTTCGTGACTGTGCATCAGATGTGTTAGGACTCTACAGATACCCTCTGCCATACATAACACAGGACTCATACGTGCCCTATAGACTTGTATTGAATGATTGCACAAAAGTTCATGCCCCGAACCTGTTCCTTCCCCTTTCAAAGGAAAACGCCGAGGACATAATTTTCAGGCCCAAGTTGAAAAGGCTCTTCTGGGTGAGTATGTTGACCCTTGGCAATCTACAACAAAAATCTCAGCTGCTAAAATTCTCTCCATCTGGATTTCTTCTTCTTTCCTGGCCCCTAGCAGTCCATGGTCTCTTTTCCATTTCCTTTCTCTTCTCAGAGGAAGGCAGAACATTAATGATGTTTCAATCACTTTAAACTTCTTATAGTTAGAGCTCCCAGGGGGTGAATTTTAGTCTTCATTCTGCAATAATGAATAATCAATCTCCAGGGTGTTTGTGCTCACAGTGTGGTCAGGCTGAGAGGAGCTAAGAGCTACCGTCCACTGCTCTCTCCAGCACTGTAAATAGGGGATGGAGAAGAATCCTTAGACAATTTATGTGGGCGATACACGCTACTCTTACATCCTCTATTCTCGTAGGTATTAATTCTATCAGTGTGTTAAATGTTTAACCTCATCATTTTCCAGTTGCCTACAATCCCATAGTGAAGCTTATATTTCTATGTAAAATGCAGTTTTGAGCTTCTTGACTTTCCAGGCAGTAGGAGAAGGTGCTTAAAGGAGCATAGTAGGGTGGTTATTAAGTCAGAGAGCCAGCCCCACCCTAAGTTTGTTCTCTTCTTCTACTATGTGGGGTCCAGGAATTGAACTCATGTCATCAGTCTTGGTAGTATCTGTCCTTATTCACTGAGCCATCTGACCAACCCTCAAAATCACTACATATAAAGCTATCTTAAAGGCTTTAATTATGGACATTTTAAAATGGCATGGGAAGCATCCCATCAACAAATATGTGTTTAGTATGTGCCTTGTCCCAGGCTGTTCTGCGCGGCCTGGTGTATACTGATGAAAAAGCATGGAATTCCTCAGCATTGCCTGTAATACTCATCTGCCGAGTTTCTATGATGCAAGAGGGTTTCACAATAATATTTGAAATTATCCAAGTAGAATATGTTATGTGTGTATAGATTTCTATAAATTAAAAAAAAAACTCAATAAAATGTTGTTCTTTCTTTTTCTAAGTGCCTGGCTTTCCCCATCCAAAATATTATATAGTGGCACCTTGGATTAGAAGAAGGGGAAATTTTGACTTCACTTTTTTTAAGTATATATATGTGCATTTGTGAATGGTGTGTGTGTGTGTGTGTGTATTTAGACAGAATCTTATGTAACTGAGACTGGCCTCAATCTCTCTGTGTAGCCAAAGGTGATCTGAGACTTCTGATCCCTCTGCCTTCATCTCCAGGTTGCTGGAATCACAGGAATGAGGTACTACAGCCGGCGTCTGGAGTGCTGGGAATGGAATGCCAGGCCTTGCAAATGCTACTCAAGCACTTTGCTGACTCAGCTATGTCCCTAGCCCTCTAAATTGGAAAACTCTACTCTCCTACAACATAAGTTATAGAGTTAACATGCGCAGGACTTTCCTGGCCATCACTGCTTCCCTGAATTACAGTGTGGTTCACGGGTGGTTGGAGTTTTGCTGGTATTCATCACTCAGTAATAAAAATTGAAAATTTATCAGTAGGAATGTTTTAGGCCGTGGAAAAATTCTTTGATATAAACCCTCAATTGGCTCCTGAAACAGTAGAATTATGGTAGTAGGGAAAAAAAGAAAAAGAAAAAAAGAAACCTTAAGAAAATATAGAAATCAGTAAATAGGATTGTGTCATTGATAGTTTCTCCATTTTAGCAAATGTTACACAAGATGTTAATGCTAGGAAAAGCCAAGTGAAGACTGTATGGGACTCCGCTCCAGAGACTGGAAAACCCTGGTCCAAAGCATCTTCTTCAGGATGTGTGTGTCTCCAGACTTCACTGTGACCCGCTAATAATTGCCCAGAGACACAGTTATTAATCTTATTCTGCAAAACATATAATTTATAAAGTAGGTCTGCTACAAAAGTATAATCATCAGAGTTCTTGTCTAAGTCTTTTGGAAGGAAAGAATGGATGTCAGATCTGCTCATTCATCTGGAACATTTAATGACGTTTTCTTATATAAGACGGAGAAACCCTTCACTGGTCTTTCCTCACCTGCAAATTTTAACGTCATGGAGGTTTGAGTGTCTCAGAGATTTGCTTTCCCTTCCGTAGGTGCAGACACAAGTCCGCCTTGCGAAAAAAAACTTTGACAAGTTGAAGATGGATGTGTGTCAAAAGGTGGATCTTCTTGGAGCAAGCAGATGTAACCTCTTATCTCACATGCTAGCAACATACCAGGTAACAAAGTGGTATCTGTCTCCATGAACAAAGACTAGCCAGAGGCTTATTAGACAATGGGAAATTTTATGTTTGAATCAAAGTACGCCCTGGGCATCACGGATTCTGACTGCACCCTTGTTTCTGCTTTTTAAGGCCCCACAGTTTAATCAACAGTACAGTCACAACTGTGTGCTGTACACATGGTGGAGTTTTGTACTTTCCTGCATTTGTTTTGTGGGTCCTTTCAGCCCTGGGTGCCTTTCTTCGTCTGTGTCTTTCCAGAACCTGATCTAGACTCTCTTAGCACAATACCCTATTAGCACAATACCCTATTAATTAGCACAATACCCTATTAGCACAATACCCTATGTGTCTCAGGGTGTGATGCTTATTCAAGGCATTTGGTTTCATCTCTCTTAATACTGCTGTCCTTCCTTCAGGGTAGCCCTGGGTCTGTCCTCAGTGCTGTTGACACCAACTGAGTGTGAAATACCAAATGCTGGGAGTTGTTGGGAATGTGCAGGTTACTATAGCCCAAAGAATCGAAGTTTAGGAAGAAAACCGGAGGCAGGAAATTTTTACTCTATTTCCCAAACCTCTAGAAAAGATGTTCTACACAGAAAAAAATACTTTTAAGAACATCAATAAGGGGACCATGGTGGCACGAGCCTTTAATCCTAGTACTCAGGAGGCAGATGGAGGTGGATCTCTGAGTTCGACTAGTCTGGTCTACAAAACAAGTTCCAGGTCATCCAGGGTCACAGCACGAGACTCTGTGTCTCCACCACTCCCACCCTGAAAAATACTGTCAGTGACATTTTAGAGAAACCAAATCATTATAAAATGAGATGAGTGAATAGCCCTGGGCTTTGGAGAATGGACTGAATGGGGCAAAGATGTCGAGGTGAGGGTCCAGGCAGTGGGTGCAACCTAAGCATTGGGGGAAGTTTAGTCCGATGACGAGACAAGGTCTAAATGAACCATGGTGTCTTAGTCAGGGTTTCTATTCCTGCACAAACATCATGACTAAGAAGCAGTTGGGGAGGAAAGGGTTTATTCAGCTTACATTTCCACATTGCTGTCATCACTTAAGGAAGTCAGGGCTGGAACTCAAGCAGGTCAGGGAGCAGGAGCTGATGCAGAGGCCATGGAGGGATGTTCCTTGCTGGCTTGCTTCCCCTGGCTTGCTCAGCCTGCTCTCTTATAGAACCCAAGACTACCAGCCCAGAGATGGTCCCACCTACAAGGGGCCTTTCCCCCTTGACCACTAATTGAGAAAATGCCTTACAGTTGGATCTCATGGAGGCATTTCCTCAACTGAAGCTCCTTTCTCTGTGATAACTCCAGCTGTGTCAAGTTGACACAAAACTAGCCAGTACACATGGGAAGAAAGGGAGATACAGAGATGAGACATAGTCAGCGTTGAGATGACCTGGGAAGCTGTAGATCACTTCTCCGGGGACCCAGGCCAGAAAGAAGTAGGCATTCAAGACATTGATGGCTTTACCATCTTTCTTTTACAGACCACTCTGCTCCACTTTTGGGAGAAAACTTCTCACACCATGGCAGCCATTCATGAGAGCTTCAAAGGTTATCAACCATATGAATTCACAACGTTAAAGGTATGAAAGCCAGAGACTCACTAGGAAGTCTTGTGAAAAGCCAGTTTTGTTTGTATTATAAACCAAACCCATGGCAGTATCATCCCAGACCTCTGTCAGAGAGAACTATGTCTCTGACGCATCCTTTCACTATGTATCCTGATAATCCCTATTTATCTGACATTGTTGAAGACAAGCTCACTCAAGAACAGGGAACTGATTACTTTTGGTTTAGTTTAGATTAGTTTTGTTTTTCCATTACCTGGGATGGAATTCAGGGCTTTAAAACATGCTAGATAGTCTACCACTGAGTTACATCCCTACTTTTAATTATTAATTCTGAATATGCAGATCTGAGAAGATGTTTCTTTATGAATACACACACACACACACACATATCACTTTATTCTAAAGGAACCTCCAACATAAGATTGGAATTTTCCATGGGGCTATAATAATATTTTCTAATTGAAAGAGCTACAGTAAACTCAAGGATCCTTGACTCTAAAAGGGGGGTTGTGTGCAGTATCTGATTCGCAGTATTGAAGCTGATTTGGAACTTGTCTGCCCCGATGGCTACCAGAGATGAATGCACATCAAGATAAGAAAGTGATTGTCATTCCAGAAGGACTTTAAGAATGATCGGAGAGAACAGTGGGTGCCTTGTTTTTGGGGTGTATCTTTTAAGGAAAACTATCATCAGGCAAGAATAAACCTAGCAAAAATAAGCCTTGAAATTGCTCACTCCTGATTTTTGAGGAAATGTATAGGTCCACATAGCTAGTGAAACATCAAAACAGTACCCCCTCTCTCTGCTGTAAAAGCATCTCTGACTTTAAATGTTTATAAGTCACCTAAAAATCTGCAAAAATATTGTGATAGAAACCTTCAAAGATGTTGCCTGAATGAAGATCTCGAGAGGGACCCAGGAGTGTAAGCTTGCCCTGAGCTGTACCCATGCTGACTCTAGGACGGATGCCATAGAGTTGGTCCTCACAGTCCCTCCCTTGCTCACTGACATACTGCATGGTGAATGCATCCTAAATGTGCACTGTTTCTCTCGTCAACTATACAACCTTACTAGGAGAGGGGGGCTCTTTATTTCTTATGCTTCCTGGATGTCCGTCATCCAGCCAAATGTCTGCACAGTCAGCAAGCAGCCCTCAGCCCTCGTCACACTGGCTGTGTTACTGTTGGAAGCAGCTGCAATTCTTCTCTGTGATTTACTGATGTTTTCAGCAACTAAGGAAGTATCCCTCCCAACCAAGGAAGCTTAGTTAAAATTACTACCTACAATTCTTAGCCTGGCCCAAGCAGACCAACCTTACCTTCCATGGGGCACTTCTTGGGCATCATAACAGTTCTGCTGTTAGTGTCGGTCTTTCATTTCCATTTTCATAGGATTAAGGACTGAACCTAGGACCTCGTGCGTGCTAGAAAAATCCTGCTAACCTGCCCACATGTTTGAATTTGCATCTAGTAACCAAAGGTTACCTGTCTTGTAAAACATAATTTGGCCAGGAAGTCAAATGAAATGTCTTCTCCCTCAAGTATAACTTAAGAGAACTCATGTTCGAGTTTATTGTGTATAAGTGACATGAGGGTGCCACAGGCATGGAAGAACATGAGTCCTGTCCTCCTGGGCTGAGGAAGCTGTGACTCCAAGATACAAGTAGTGCTGTTCACCCTGCAGCAAAGGTTGTGCTGCTTACGGTAGAGGGTTACTGAGCAAGAACTTAGTGACAGATTGACACTTGTGATCTGGGACATAATTACAAATATTTTGGACAGACAGCTCACTATTACCTTTTATATCCTTCATCCTCCCTTAGGTTATAGTTTAAATAACAATGCATAACTTATTTGTAATATAATCTTGTAGGATAAATACATCTCTTAAAGTATGATGGTGTTACAGTCAAAGTAAGAATAAGTGTCCACAAACCCATCAAATAGGCTGGTTTTTTTTTTTTTTCATTAGCCTTGAGAATGATGCTGCTCTAGGCTTCCAGGGATGACATATTAGAAATTCAAGCTGATAGATAATTATGTGGGCTCCCATTGGACATAATGAGATCCTGTTATACACAGGTCATTATGTTTTTATAGATAGATGCACTGTGTATCAAATTGTATGCCAGGAAACATGAAGATGAAACCCATTAGTTCCCTATGTGCCCTGTTTAAGGATGATGATGCTGTTTAAATATGCAGAAATCTTCTACCAATAGCCTTTTAAAACACGTGGCCTGTAGTTACATAAATTCATATGTCATCCAACAAACTTTCAAACCTATAATTTTAGAAAGGCCTTCTCTATTGATAAAGGGTATTTTGGAATTTAAATGAATGTCTTCAGGATTAATTTGTCCTCCAGGTTGACATAAGCAAATGGCCCCTAAGATGCCATTTGGGATTGACTGGAAAGAAAACGTTGTCTTAGGAGAGGATTGCCAAGCTGCGCTAATGAAAAGCGGGCCATTTGTTTCCTTTGCTTCAGGGTGTGTTCTGAGTGTGTGGGTAATTGTGCCGTTGCAGCTGTATTTCCTGACTATTAGTTTTCTGCTTGATGAAGGATGATAATTAATGTGTTAAACACTCAGAGTGTCCTGTTGGAAAGAGAGATTCTCTTACAGCAGAAGTATGAGGCTGCACCTCGTGCCCTGCAAATTCTCATGAAGCTTTACCTAAGAGATATAATAAGTTCACTATAAAAATGAGTCTCCACTTCATGCATCTTTCAAAATATTCAAGTCATCACTGATTTAGACTGTTTCGTGGAAGTGCTTCATGGGACAGCTAACACTGTTTTGGTCCAGGCCCGACGTGAGTATAGTGATTCTTCTTTGGGGAGGGCATAGAATCATTCAACTTAAGGATACATTTTAGCATTCAAGATTATGGAAAATTTAGCTTTGAAATGTAATCTTATGAAACTGTAAAACTGATCATTCCAATGCCTCCAACTTAAAACAGAAGCATTCTAAGTGGTTGCCAGTAAAATTCGAGTTTTCCCTTGCTTCTGTTTTCAAACACAAACACTTACTGGTTCATTAAAATGTTAGTAAACATGCATAGTTTGTACAAATTATCTATCATCAGTGTATTAATTATATATTTATCCCAAATCTGGGAACGTCCCTCACATGGCAGGAATTATCACCTTCGGGGGACAGGCAGAAAATGTTACATGCTGGATCTGGAAAGCGTTGTCCCTTTTTGGGGGGAGCAATTTGGGCTCAGAGCTTAAAGCATTTTAAAGAAACTAAATGAAATTCTGTCTTTTTAGGAGAGAAGTGCCTGTCTTAAGTTTTCAGCCCTTAGATGTGGTTGTTTGCTTCATCCTTCCAGGATATCACTTATACACTTCTCCATGGATCCAGGGCAGGCGACAGCCACAGAGGAGTCAAGTGGCTTTTCCCTGGATCAGCTACAGTTCCATTTGCATCAACTGCCATTCCTTCTCTATCCGGTTCCTGGTAGTGGGTAGAGTTGGGCATTTTTATAAGGATATTAGGGTAAGGACTGGGCCCTTTACAACATGGACTTCTGAAGACTGGTTGAGGGCCAGCATGCTCCTCTCCTCGTGTTTGCATTACAGGGCTGTCTGAGTTGCTGTTCAGTTCTTTAAAACAGACTGTTTTGTTTTGTTTTGTTTGTTTTTCAAGACAGGGTTTCTCTGTACAGCTCTGGCTGTCCTGGAACTCACTTTGTAGACCAGGCTGGCCTCGAACTCAGAAATCCGCCTGCCTCTGCCTCCCGAGTGCTGGGATTAAAGGCGTGTGCCACCACACCCGGCTAAGCTTAAACCACTCTGACTTTCAACTCACAGTCCTCCTACTTTGGCCTCCCAAGTGCTAGGTTATAGGTGTGTGTGATCCTGCCACATTTGTTTTTTAACTTTTCTCTGAGCCAGTGTTTCACGGGGCTGACCGAGTTTACCTGAAATCCTCTCTCCTCACATGTAGCACACTCTGGAGTGTGTTCTTGTTTTTGAAGCCATCCGAGTGCTTGGGTTTAACAGAGATGGTCAGTTGCGGGGCAGAGCCCTTCGGCACGCTTCATTTCAGTGGTTTGGGAAGGAACAGAAGATTTTTTTTCCACTTTGCTCTTCATATTCTCGGGTTGTATGAGAAAGTAAAGTACATAGAAGCACAGGAAGCAAAGGTGGCAGTGGAGGAATTGATGTTGCTGCTGCTGGTGGTGGTGGTACAAGTGAGGTGGTAGAAGAGGCTGTGAATGTGAAGAACATGGTGTTGCTGTGGGTGTTGTTGACTAACACAGTAGTAGAGGAATTGCTGCTGCTGCTGATGATGATGATCGGTGTGGATGTTGGTGATTAAAATGTTAGCAGGGTTCCTGGTGTTGAACTGATGGGAGAGATGATGGGGAAGGAAGTCCTGGTAATAATGGTGCTGGCGGGGAGGGTCATATCAGCAGTCGTCGTGATGGAGATAGAAGAAGTCCTCCAGTAACTAAGGCCTCCAGCAACACTAGTGGTGACGCTGGAGATGGACTTACTAAGAATTCTACAGTGGAACCAGAAGTCAGCCACGGACAGCACATTGGAAGAAAATTGCTAGGTCTAGCAGTCCAGTTTCAGTTATTACCGTTTTCATCCCAGGCTGTTGGGTTTTGCAACCAGACTCACAGGCAAGGGTGTCAATCAGAAATCTCAGCAGGCTTCAACCCGGGGCTCACATAGCCCACTCCCTCCCTGGTTTCACTGGACATCCGGCAGTTCCATTTCCAAACCTGTCCTTCAACCCCACAGGCCTTGGTTGGCTCTCAAATAATCCCCACTAGGGACAGAAGAGCCGGAAAGTCATGAGGGTGTGCCATCTCTTCAGCCAGGCTGGCTCTAACCAATGCAAATTGGCTTTGTAACTTACTCTTGACCTGGGCCAAGATTCACCTCTAGGGAACCTGAACTTAAAAACTCAACACCAAGTTCAAAAATAACCACTGGAACAGCCACGGTCATCCCTCCCTTCTCTCTGGGGTGTGGGTCCCAGCACTGGGGCATGAATCGTCATTCTGGAGACCAAAATACCCCTAGCTTTCAAAAGACCAAAACATCCTTTTCTGAATGTTGTTTTTCTCAAATTCATATGCCTAGCAGCCTCCTTCCACCCACCTTCACATTTCTCAGCTAATCATCTGAGCATTTACCAACGGGCCACATGGCTCTGTAGTTACTTGCTTTGAAAATAATGCCATAATAGTTTTTATGAAAATTGGGTAAATATCTCTGCAATGCTATTTTAGTTAACAGTCCCAACAAGGCAATTACTCGTGGCGAGCATCCAGAATATCCTTTTAGACTTTCAAGTTTTGCTCTCAGGGTACTTAGCAAAGCTTTTCCCTTGGTTTTTTGTTTTGTTTTCTTTTTCTTTTTCTTTCTCTTTTTCCCCCAAACTGTTCCAGGCCAGATCCTTGGCAAGAACAGGTTTGGAGGGATATCTCAGTCACTGGGGAGGACGGAATGGGTGAGCTAACCAGGACCACCACTGAAATCCGAGCTAGGAAGGCAGAGTTTTGTCTGTCCTTTGCTGTCTCTGCCTTATGGTGATTGGCATTATTTCTCCCTGGCAGCTGGTCACTTGGGCTCTCCTCACAACAGCCTGGGTCTTCTCCTGCCCCCGTTCCTTCTTCCCGAACTTCTCTTTGCCGGACAAGAAAAAAAATATATTCCCAGTGTATAGTTTTTCTGTGCCAGACACTTGCTATGAAATAATGCCTAGGAACATTCTCATATGATGTGTGTGAGTCTTAAATGTACCAGGGATGGGATTGCAATCAATAACACTGTTAGGTTCAGCATTAACATGTAGAAAATGTCTGTATTTTATTTAACCCTCAAATTATCTTCAGAGCACTTGAGTATGTTCAATCTTATTCTCATGTTTCAAATGAAACTGGAGCCCAGAGACAGCTCGTAATTTGCCCAAGGCTCTGTGCATGTGCAGTAGGTCTGGGAACAGCAGAGTTCAGGCTTTTACCCCCCCCCCCTGCTATGAACCACTTCCCACGGGCACTTTTGGCCGTGAGGCAGGTGGGCAGGAAAGAGCAGAAATGCTACCTTTAAAAAGTACAGCCATAGCTTCCAATTAACAGTCATACTTTGAAGTTTTCTCTTGTGGGTGAAAACAGTAATTTATGTGGCAGCCCCTCAAATATCTGGGAACAATGGAGTCCTCTTTAAGAAAGTGGAGTGGAGTCCTCTCCTGTCCTCAACACTTCTCATTAAAGGGGACATGGAGTAAATGTCCTCCACTTGGTTGTTCAAGACATTTCCTTAAGTTGTGCAACTGTAAAGATAGATTCAGATGTCGCGTCTGTTTATCTGTGGCTGAATGGCCAGAAGCAGGTTCCTTCATCTCACGAAGCCTGCCCTTCCATGTCAGCAGACAAGGGATGTTTCTGAGGCCACTTGAAGCCGGAGAGTGTGAACTTGGAGTGTAGAACACAAGACTGAAGGCATTAGCCTCGTTTTAGACCAGTGGTTCACAACCTTCCTAATGCAGAGACCCTTCAGTACAGTTCCTCATGGTATGGTAACCCCCAACCATAAAATTATTTCCAGTGCAGCTTCATAACTGCTATGAATAAATTAACTCATGAATTTATGTAATTCGTAACTGTTATGAATTGTAATGTAAAATATCTGTATTTTCCAAAGGTTTTTGGTGACCCCAGTTGAAAGGGTCCATTGACAACCCCCCCCATAGGGGTCTGGACCCACAGGTTGAGAAATAATGCTCTAGACCCTTCATGGTCCTGACAAGAATGGTTTGTAGTGTTTGATACTGTAGATTCTTTCAGTTTGGCCTTACCCTGCTCCCTTCATTAACACTTGGCACTATCTCCATGTGCTGGTGGGTAAACTGAGGCCCGAGAATGACGAGAACCGTGTTCATGTCCAAGCACTGCTCGATATAAATCCAAGGACCCCCTCTTCCCAGCACTGTGATGGCTTCCCACAAACAAGTCCCAGCGCTACTTTAAAGCATAAGATTATGTCTTTTGATGGTGATTTTTTTTCCCCTCCAGCTTTACTTTGGCCTGTTGTTCTGCAGTGCAGTTCAAAATTGTCTCTAGGACTAGATTAATATGGTGTCATTTGTACATGGTGGGGGATGTTTGTGGTGGGGAAGAGGAGGACATATGTTCTAAATGTCCATGAATTGCATGGCTGGTACACATCATGTCCTCTGCTTTTTATTTCTCATGTGGTACTAATTATATAAACACAAACATACACACACACCCAGCTGAAGGCAGCATCTTTTGACCATGCAAAACTATTTTAAGTGCTTTTGTTTCCTTTTCCTGACAACTGTTTGGCACCTCTGTGTGCGTACAGTGTAATTAATGGAGAGTAGAGTAAGAAAATGAAGTGTCTAATTAAGGACGACAGGAAATGTTACCCAGTTGTGTAAGGTGGGCCACAGTCTGGGTTCTTAGAACTGGCTGCTGGCCCTTTGTCTGAGGAATTTGTTTTCTTGAGTAGTTTTGCTTTCTTTCAGATGCATGTTGCTGCCTCCTTTATTTTCCTAATACAGGAAGTAGTAATTCCCTTTATTATATTAAGCTGTTTCCTTTTTAAGGCAGTTTTTTTTTTTTTTTTTCTGCGAGCCGGGTCTGCACATTTTCTTTGTCACGCTGATCTTCTATATTGTGTGTGTGTGCTTCCTGAAGCCATTTGTGCATTGATGGAAGCTATTAGCCTGTTGCTGCAGCCTGGCCAGGGACAGGTTACTCGGTCTGCAGACACCCTTTCATCCACAAAGTTGCTTTCAGTCAGTGGAGGGATGCTGGCCACTGCTGAGAGGCAGTGATGCCCACAGACAGTTTGCGGGAAGGGCTCACTGGGATGAGTCTTAGAAGCACGGGTTTTAGAGTTTTCTTTTCTGGCCATGGGTTCAAATGTGGCCTCGGTAGGCCAGCAGCTGGCAGTGGTTCTATCTGATGGCTAGCTCTTCATATGCAGCCCCCAGACCTTTCTCGTTCATTTTGCCAGAACATGGATTCCTGTCACTCAAAAAATGCTGTCACTTCTGCAGGAACTGTTAGGGGCAAGTGGTTTTTTAACTGGGTTCTGGCACTTCGAAATAATCAGAAAAATTCATTTCTAGCATCCCTAACCCTTAGCAAGCCCAACTGTCTACTCCCTCCCCACTGGCCTTGTTTGAGGCAGGAAATTATTCTCTATTCCACAGAATGGCATACTTTGGACAATCACACAATAAACTAAATTTCAGGTGGGCTTAGGATGTGAGCTTTCAGTCTTTCCGTTAGAGGCTCCCTTCAGTGCGTGCCGTCTTTCGTCAGAAACAAGCTTCTTTCGTGGTTCTTTTTCACCTTTTTGATTTGTGCTTTGTTTGATCTCCAAGTCTTATGTTAGCAAGCCCACTGTCAGTGTTCAAAAATCGATTGTTCTGATGCGTGTATAACTCTGTGGATATGTTATAAATCTTTGACTTACAGCTTTAGAGTGTTTGAATCCTGTGGCGTGTGGATTGTATTTCAGGTAAGCAGGTATGTGTGTGAATACAATGTTTTCCTTCATTCAAAATTCTCAAAGTGAATAAACAAGCTGATGTGTTTACATTAATTTTCCTTCTGGTGTTCTATGCCTTTTCATCACTTTCCTCTGAGCCTTTACATTGCTTAGTTGAATAGATGTAATTGTTAATGATGAGCATTACATTAATTTTTGTAACCAACAAGTATGAATTTTAGCATTTGCCAGGCTTCAAAAGCAAAATTATAGGCACAATAGTAATGTAGGACGAGAAGAGCATTGTCACAGGAATTATTAATAGTAAATTAAAGTAGCAATTGGAACTGCAGCCATTCTGTTGGGAACGCACAATAGTGTCTTAAGTGTGACTGTGGTGACAGGGAGCCAACAATTGAGTCCCTGCTAATGGCCCAACAGGGGAAAGGCTTGAAAAGAGACAAGGAATGGTTTACATTACAAAGGGATTGTCTGAGGGCTGCTCCAGTGTGGTCAGGACGGGAGGTTGGCTGGAGACAGGAGGGATGATAGCCATGGAACTGTCAAGGGCATCTTGGGGGTTTAGACAGGGGCTGTGGCAGCTAGACGCAGCTCACTGAAGCAGACATGTCCATGGCCTGCCCAATGTTGATTGACAAAAAGGAAACACAATGAGGAGATAATTGAGCGAACCAGGAGGCCTGGACAAGTGTCACGGGATCTAAAAGTGAGTCCTGGGAGCATTGGCTGAAAATACTCCAGCCTTCACTCTAATCAGAACTGAACCATTCTAGGGAGAATACAGCTGCTGAGAGACAGAAAGAGAGAGATGCCGTGATTGGCAAATGTATGGAAGAGAGTATGTCCTTGACATCTGATGAGCTCCCGTTTGTGGTTACACAACTCTAACGCACATACACACACTCACACACGTGTGACACACACACACATGCTCACACACACATTTGCTCACACTACTTTTACTGGATTATTTTTGTATGTATGTATGTATGTATGTATGTACGACAAAACTTTCTAGAACACAATCTGCATCCACTGTCGCATTTACTCTCACCCTGTCCATTGTAGCATTTTCCCCTCACAGTCCAGGCCGCAGCACACAATGATCCTGTGCTGTGTGTAGTTGTCATGCATAGAGAGACAGCACAAAGGAGGCGAGATGGCCAATGCCACAGCAAATGCTCTCCCCTGGGAGACACTGCTGGCCACATTATGGGGGTCTCCTAAGACATCCATTCTTGCCAGTCACAGCACGGCCCCAGTGACTTCTCCACACAGGCTGAGGTATTCTTACCTTTGGGCCTTCTTACTCAAGCTTCTCAGTGAGCTGTACGTGGTGGCTGGTTCCTTCATGTCATTTACTCTCAGTTGAAGTGCCATCTCTGCGAGAGGACATCACATTCACTGAAATAACGATCTCATCGTCTTGTCTCCTTGTTTAAATGATCTGCCCAGGCATCTCACTTACTGATAATTTTTCTTTTGACTGACATCCAAAATATCCCAAACACCATCTTACACATGGTAGACACTCCAAAAAATATTTTTCAAATGAAGGTACCAATTTAACATCCAGAGACAGGGAGTCATTAAAAAATAGTAATAAATAAAAAATAAATCAATCTTAAAAGGGACTGGAGAGATGGCTCAGTGAATAAGAGCACTGACTGCTCTTTCAGAGGTCCTGAGTTCAAGCCACCAGTTCAAGCCAGCTTGCTGCCTCACAACCATCTCTAATGAGACCCAGTGCCCTCCTCTGGTGTGTCTGAAGATAGCTACAGTGTATTTGTATACATGAAATTTTTTTAAAAATCTTAAAAATAATGCCAGTGCTGTACAGGCAGACTTTATGTAATGAAGTGCTTCAGAACTTAAATTAAGAGACACAGAGTCAATAAAGAGACCCCCATGGCCTACAGGTAAAGGCACTTGCTGGCGAACTTCACAAGCTGGGTTTGATCTCTGGAACCCATGCGGTGCAAGGAGAGAACTGTTTCCACAAGTTGTCCTCTGCTCTACACACATACCATGGCAACACCCCACATACAAAATCAATAAATGCTTAAAACAAAACTAAAAGGCCATAACCCTACATAAGAATATTGATGAGTTGGATGCACGTTCATATATTTTAGCTTAGCATTAAATGTTTGCAACATGTAAAATACTTTATAGTTTCAACTCTAATCTATTTTTATGCAGGAATTGTGTTGTTACAAAGTATCTATAAAAAGACACACACTGATCGGACTGTTAACACAACTTGGCGTCAGAAGGACATTCTTAAATCTGGAGTGCCCAGTGAAGTTGTGTAGAAAGTAGCAGTAATTGATGTGGGCTTTGAAAGGACTCGGGATTTCTGAAGGCAAGCAACCAGGAAAAACAAAGATAGGACAGGAACAATAAGCACACGGGAGACCCTGAGGAGGCAGCTCCAGCTGAATAGAGAGCTTCTGCTTTGCAGATAGTGGGAAGCAGCAGAGAGACCGGAGGTAGCCTGGCATTTGGGATGACTTAAAATCAAGCAGAGAGAGAGAGAGAGAGAGAGAGAGAGAGAGAGAGAGAGAGAGAGAGAGAGAGAGAGAGAGAGAGAGAGTTAGTTTCAGATTAGGAGTGGCAAGAAATAAGGAGCGATTATAAAGTCTTGAGAACAAAGGCAGCATGATGACAGTGGTATTTTCGGAAAATTACTCAGTACAGGGAGCGAGGTGAGGCTGGCAGTTGGGGGTGAAACACCAGTATCCATCTGGTGTCCATGGCAGACTCCAAAATCGGCCTCAGCTATGCTTTGCCTGGACACAGCCTTAGAGCATCTTCACCCAGGCCTCCAGTCAGCCATCACTAATCGATCCGCATTGGCCCTGAAGTCTGCCTGCCTCCCTCTGTGTGTCACCGTGGAGAAAAGAACACAAGAGCCAGGGTAGAAAGGCGATGAGAACCTGGACTTTAGCAGTTCTGAGGAAGCTAAATATATTGAGAGATTCCTTTTGTGCTTGTAGGTTTGTATTTTAATTAGGGCCCAAAATAGAAATCTTTTTTGTATAAGTCATTATTCATAGTTAAAGAAACATTTGCTCTGCTTTCTCCTTCTAGGTCTCTGCTACTGGTGTGCAGTTTGTAAGAAGTTGCTCCTTTATAACAACAACAACAAAAAAACTTTCCTTAAATGTTTAATAAACCTTTAAAACAGTAACTCTAGCAAATGATGTGCCCAAAAAAGACTCTTGACTGTTTTTAATCTACACAGACTTGAGAAACCTGCTGTGTCCTTTTGTAGGAATTAAGTATACTATTCTGTTTTTTTGGAATATATACGTGCGTGTGCATGTGTGTGTGTGTGTGTGTGTGTGTGTGTGTGTGTGTGTGTGTGTGTGTAGATACATACACAAACATACATTTGTTGTTGTCTGCTGTTTTCAAAGATGGTTTTTCAGTTGCAAAATAGCAAAATTAAAAATAAAATGCAGTTGTCTCAACTTTGGTGGAATCTTATACTATGTCAGAGTGTGGACTTCAGCGGAAAGAATAGTGTTTATCTTAGCTGCATGCCGAAGTTGGAAAGTGAAGTTGACAGGAACCGAAAGGCCTTTTCTGGATAGCTTATCACAAAGGGGAGAACATAAATCCAGTGGCAATCACCCCTCCCTTGTGAGCTGTAATCCTTGGATCTGTCTGAGAGCACTGCTGCTTTACCTGTAAAACCTTTTCCTGCATACTTAACAGGGACAACCTCCTCAAAGCCCCTGCTCCGAGGGTGGTTATAGGCACTGACAGACAGCAGGTGAGGATTTTTACTGATGATTTTTCTTTAACATTCTTTTCTTTTCCTTTTTTTTTTTTTCTTTTTTCCCTGCGTACCTGTGGCGTATGATCAAGAGCTTACAAGACCCCATGAAGAAGCTAGTTGAGAAAGAAGGGAAGAAGACCTCCTGGAGGGAAAACCGGGAGGCTGTGGCACCAGAGCCGAGGCAGTAAGTCCCGGGTTCCTTCCTCTTGATAGACATTTCCTTCCAATAGGGAGTGCGGGCAGCACCATCCTCCTCATGCCAAGCTCAGGTGAGGCCACTGACGAGGGGGTCAGCCATGTCCTCGCTATGCTCTTCCCTTGCGAGGAGTTTACTGGCAAGACAAGGCAACTGTCCCCATACTGTAAGCTCCATGTCCTCTCTGGTTTCTGGTTATGACCCCCATTTGTCATCAACACTCACAAGGTCTCCTAGGCAGGGAAATCCCCACCTTTTCTCTTCTAGAAGTCTATGGCTTGGGAGATCGCTTGTCCGTGCGTGTAAGGGTACTGGGCGGTGACTCTCTTCTTCCTTCGCTGCTCTGCCTTTATTCTCTCTCTTGTCTGAAGCAGAGAATGGCCCAGAGAGTAGGAAGCGGCTCCCCTGCCTCTGTGTTTTGCCTTTTCTTATTTAGAACCACCAAGGTGAATTTGCAACACGTGATCCCTAGAGTCCCACAGGGAGGTGGCAATGTCTGTGAAGATGAACAGTGGCCACTCTGAACTGCCTGACCTGGGAACACACAGGAAGGAATATTCCCCCACTCTATTCCTCCTCTGCACACCTCCAAAGCTTAGACAGCTTTATAGACAGGTTGACGTTTTTATTGTAGTTCTAAGAAAGTTTCTGATGAGTTGGGTGTGTATTTAGCCCCATAGAAATATTTGCTCCCAACATTAGCTGCTTTTGAGTCTTAACAAAAATCCTGGAAATTTTCTCTGGTGCAGAACACAGACAAGTTTTCACTGTTGCACAGACCACAGGCTGCAATCTGGATCCACACAATCGCCTCCTGGTAAGGGGCATCTGGTAACTGCCTGCTCTATGCTGGCACAGTGCAGGGGCTCTCTATGGTACCCCGTCTCACACTGACCATCTGAGCATTTGTCTACCCATGTCCACATTGTGTGGTAGACAGAATGGGGTTCAGAAAGGGCAAGGGACCCTAGTGAGCCCCATTAGAAACCACGCCCAGAGCAAATCCCAAAAGAATCTTCCTTTTACCATAGAAGCTAATGCAGCCCATGCAGTCCAAATGCAGCACGAGCTGCAGCAGGAGCGATCTGCAGTCTCTGGGTGTGTTGACTTTCACCAAGCTCAGATTTCTCAAGTGTCTTAGGACTTCTCTGAAAGCTCAACACATAATAGTCACTAGTTTAAATGGCAGTGAAAAGTGAAATTTTAGAAGGATTTTTGTTCAGAAGGAGCAGATAAAAGTGAGCCACAGCACAAGAAAGAACCAAATAAATGAGTGTCGGTGGTGGGGAGTCTGCCTGTGAAGTCACAGGAAGAGCCGTTCTGATGAGCAAGTGTGCCTCTGGGTTTGGGAGTGACCCTGCCTTCTGCCTTCTGCCTTCTGTGTAGTTTAGTGTCTCTTTTTTTAGCTGCAGGAGTCAGGATTAACCATTGTCTAACCATCCCTTTCTATGGTTTTTTCCCCCCACTGGTAACTATGTGAGTGTATGGCAGTTGTCCCTAACTGCCTGTCAAGATGTTTATGTGTGTGCCTTACAGTGAAGCCATATTCTTGCATGAAGATGCTATTGAATGGTACAGAGTACAAGCAATGTTATTTCTTCCTCAGAAAATATATGCCATACAAATGACCCCCCTCTCCCTCTCTCTACTCCCAACCTCTGTGTGTGTGTGTGTGTGTGTGTGTGTGTGTGTGTGTGTGTTGCTGTCAGTGAAGCAATAGATATTGCACTGAAGATAGAGCTATCCCATAAACATAAATTTGCAGAATGGTGTAAAATCAACATTCTTTTTATTTTAAGGTTAATTTCTTTGGAGGATGAGCACAAAGATTCATCTGCTTATAAGAGTAAGTTTTAATTTCCATTTAAATTGCTTCACAGACACTGTTTCAATGCACAACACCCAACTTGTTTGTTCTTTTTTGCAAATTTCCTTTTGGCTTTCTTTTCTGTCTTGAGAAAAGACTGTATTAATTTGCTTCCTGTAGTCCCCGTTATTGATGATGTCAACCCTTAAGCAGTACATAATATATTTCAAGATGGCTAGAAAATGCTATTGTAAGTGACTTTAGCCCCTCCAAGTAAGTGGAACCTAGCAGACAGCTGTTTCTTTCCAGGAGATAACATTTCTGAGCAGGCCTGAGTAGTCTTGGTACAATCTTGATATCATATCCTAGGTGTGGTCATTGCTGATTTCCTGGTGGGTGTTCCTCATTGTTGGAGATAGGAGAGCTCAGATTTTGCCCTACCAGGTGAATTCTCAGGCCATTAAGGCTTGGTGCCAACTACCTCAAGGTAAACTGAAGCCTACCTTAGGAGGAGGGTTGCACATGGGAGGTAGCACTCTCTTGTGGCATTCTACTGTCTCTGGCTTCTCCCTTGCTGCCAGGGTTTCCGTTGGCTCCCTACCATAAAGATGCAGAGTCCTAGACCTTTTCTTCTGCTCTGTTCTTCAATTCATCTTTCCCATTTCTTCTTCACTCCATTCCTCACTTCTGGCTTTCCCTTCCTCTTTCTACAACCATTGGCCACAACTACAGCCCCCATCTTTATCCCTTCCTCTTCTATTTTCAAACTGCCTTTCAGCAGAGAATAGAAAATAGCAAAACAAAGAACAGGGAAGTGTGGTCCGTGCCTCTAATCCATCTGTGCTTGGGAGGTGGAGGCAAGAGCATTGGAAAGAAATGAAAGAAAGGTCATCTTCAGATATATATTTCACACATATATGTATATATACATACATATAAATGTATATGTATATACATATTCATACATATACATAAATAAATATAGTCTTAGTCCACCTGGACTCAATAAGACCTAGTCTTTAAAATCTAAAGCAAGCTTGCTCTTTTGTTCCCTGCTCTTGACTTCCCTCATGTTCCCTTGTGCATATGTGCTTCACAGGCCACAGGGCTTGGCCGTGTCCACATCAGGAGGTATTTGCTAGCAATACTTGTATTCCCAGCACAGCACAGGGCTCCAGCAGCCAGCATTACACAGCACGCATAGCCAGATCTTTCTGGAACGAGGCTCACAGTCAACAGATGAAGCACATAGTAGCATCTGCTCCCATCTCCAGCTGTAGCGTTATTGGTGAAAGCTACCTGGGAGAAGGCCAGCCCTCTGCGTGCATGAGATACACAGGCCTCACTTAATTGAAGCAATTGAAGGACAAGCTAAGGTCATATACTGTTGTAAGACTTGCCAAAGGAAAAGGAATAGTCTGAGAGGAATGAGTCAGGAAGGACCAGGCCATGTCACAAAAGCAAAATTCTAGAGTCTGAGGGGAAGTAAGTGGGGGAGAGGCGGGGCCTGGTTTTGTAGCCTTAAAGGGTTGTCTGTGTTGATCTAGATTTCCTGCCTCAGTGTCCCTCAATGAACCTATGGCATGCACCATCAATGTTGTATGGAATGAAGGTCACTGAGCAGAACATATTTAGTTCTTTGGGAAAGAATATAAACTCCAGTTTATTATATTCATATGAAAGTCTCAAATCTATATAGCTTATATACAATTTGTGTAATATGTGACTCTGCAGAAGAAAATGCAAATTTTCTTTTCCTCATATAGTTTAATTGGATGTGATATTTGCATAATATTTTG
This sequence comes from Mus musculus, assembly GCF_000001635.26. NCBI lineage: Eukaryota > Metazoa > Chordata > Mammalia > Rodentia > Muridae > Mus > Mus musculus. The sequence continues at coordinate 8,654,601 of NC_000072.6, read as the reverse complement.
AGATTGTAAATCTATTATAATGAAGCGGTGTCTGTCTTTTATTCTGAGACCTGTAGAAGGTCTGATGAGCATACGAACAAACTGAGTTTGAGGCCTGTCTGTCACGTATATATGTATGCATGTACATATATCTATGCTTTGCTTCTTATTGTGAGCCACAGCTAGTTCACACCATTAATCGAGTTCAGACGACAGAGGTCTCCCATGTTTCTTTGTCCCCACATGTGGAACTTTTCACTGTCCACATCGTACACCAGAGAGGTATATTTGTATAATCAGTGGACCTTAATAGATGTATCCTTATTGCTCCAAGTTCAGAGTTTGTACAATGTTCACTTCTAGTGTTCTATATTTGATGGGTCTTAGAAATATGAAATGAAATGTATTTTCCATTAAAACATCATCCTAAACATTATTACTGCTTCCAGGTCTTCTGTCCACTACCTATTCCTCTCCTTACCCAGCAAGCATGCCCTTAGTATCCACTGCTCTTTTCCCTATCTTTGCAGCTTTTCTCAATCTTTGGAAATACTAGGTTTAAAATCTTAAACAAAATGATTCTTTATTGAGTAGTCTTTCTTTTTCTCTTAACCAGGCCCCTATGGTTAAAATGTATTAGTGATACCAAGTAACAGTCAATCCCTTAAGTCATTCATTTTTCCATGAATGGAAAGTAGAACAGTAGAATAGACTTGTATGGCTTATCTACCGAACGTAACAGAGATTTGTGGCCAAACTGAAATCCACTGAGAGCCAACAGCTGAAGTAGAAGGCAAACTGAGGTCTGCTGCTCTGCCTGGGTGCATATAGATTGTTTATTCTTTCTGACAGTGTACATTTACCACACACACAGCATAGAAACATGTACCTGTGAGCTGGTCATAGCTGCTTGCATGTGTTCTGTTACAGCTGAAGAGGGAACAAGCGTTTTGTCTTCCGTAGACAAAGGTTCTGTACATGACACATGCTCAGGTAAGCTAAGGACAGACTTCCCAATCTTGATGGTTTACCAAGCTCCAAATGTGAAGGAGCTAACTATAACTTATCTTCTCTCTCTTCTCTTAAGGACCCATAGATGAACTATTAGACGGGAAACCCGAGGAAGGTAAGATTTGCATGTTCTTTGGAGTTTATAATTTGATTTTTTTCTCTTTTTTAATTGGATATTTTCTTTATTTACATCTCAAATGTTATCCCCTTTCCCCGTTCCCCCCAAGCCCCCCTTATCCCATCCCCCTCCCCCTGCTTCCATGAGGGTGCTCCCCCACCCACCCACCCACTCCTGCCTCACTGTCCTCACATTCCCCTACACTGGGGCGTCAAGCATTCACAGGACCAAGGGCCACCCTCCCATTGATGTCCCACAAGGCCATCCTCTGCTCCATTTGCAGCTGGAGCCATGGGTCCCTCCATATATACTCTTTGGTTGATTAAATTTTTAACTTCTCTTTTTTTTTCATGCAAAGAAAATCCAATACTTGCCTTTTTAATAGCTTTTACCTTTTTAATAGCTTTATAGTCATAAGGAATTGGTGACAGCCATTGTAAGTGACCTTACCTATGATCAAGCAATATTTAATATGCATGCTACTTGCTTTAATTAGACAGTGTTTTTAAAGCTGAAATTTTTGGCGAAAGTCCTCTGTTGTAGAAGAAAACCTAACCTTCCAAATGAGATACCTGTGGGTTTTGAATACCAATCCTCCCATCAATGGCCTTAAGCAATTTGCTTCATATACAAATCCTCTAAGTTTCAGTTGTTCTAGTTTGTAAAACGGAACCAAACACAGCAGCCTTGCCAGGTAACTGTCAGGAATGGAACTCAGGTACAAAAAGGATATTTTGTAGTTTATGATGGAGGGATACTCTTGAAATGATGGCAAGTTGAGAAAGGAAGATTAGTAATGTTTACTAAATGGTATACTGTGTTATATTTTCATTGACCCACCAGACTAGACCTCTTATACTGACAGCTAAATATCCCCCTAAAAGAGAATACAGAACCCTGCATTTGGATGAGACATCTGATACTAAGTAATCTAAAGGAACTGAATAGTTTCTGTATAATCCTAGCTTTCGCTTTTTATCCAATCAAAGGTTTCCTTTTAGCGATTTACCAAGAGTGCAAAATGCTCCTGAGATTTTGAGCTGAACATCAGAGTGTCCCTTGACCTGGAGACTGGCATTCTTCCCTGTTCATACAGGTTTCTTACGATGTAGAAACTGACCCAAGGCACCCTGTGGAGCTTTGTGCACAGGGCTCAGCTCCATCTGAGCTCTACCTGGTAGACTGTCGTTGTGACCGATGCTTCATCTGAGCTCTACCTGGTAGACTGTCATTGTGACCGATGCTTGAGAGAAGCAGTTGAAAGAAAGCTTTGCCTAGGCTCAGGGTTGCAATCCATGGCCTTCTGGCTCTGCTGCCTTATAACTTTGGGACAAGGCAGACACATCATGGAGGAAGGGCATGGTGGGAGAAAGCTCTTTACCTCGGAGAGGCCAGAAAGCTGAGTAACAGGAAACAGCCAGCCCCAAGGTACTCCTTTCAAAGATGCCATCCCAGCCAGGCATGTCCTTTAATTCACTGATTCTACAGTTCCACGGCATCGCAGTTGTCTACTCAAATTTAGTCTATCAATGGGTCAGCTATTGATTTGGGCAAACCCCGCAGGGTCTAGCTTTCTCTGAAACACAGATACTCCCAGAGGTATGCTTAATCATCTCTGAAGTGGCTCTCCATCCAGTCAAGTTAAAAATTAAGATAAACCATCCAAATGTTGACGGAATTCAGAGTATTAGAGAAAAAGTCTCTCAGTGATAGAAAGTCACCCCAACTTTACCATGAACTTCCCAGGGCTTGGGAATATAGACCCGAGGGCAGAAGTCTGCTTGCCTTGTTAATATCTTATAGACGGCAGCATGCTATGCACTATTTTATCTAAATGACATGTGATTAGTAAACAGAACTCAGACCAAGCAATGCGACAGAGAAGCAAACCGTGTGGGTTGTCAGACATGGCCCCCATTTTTGTAAGGACCTTTCGCCTCTGGTTTAAGAGTAAAACATTTTAATGGAATAAAAATGTCCTTACAAATTATTTTTGGAGCACTGAAATACTTAACTCTTACCAAACTGTTGTGCGGACAATATAACATGCCCTAAGTACCTACTATCCATTTTCAGCCAATCTTTCCATTTAGTAAATGTATTGATGATCACACAAGTGCTCCATCTTATTTTGATGGGTTGATATCCCTCCTAACCCCAGCATCCTCTTTATATGGTTTGTTCTTTGTTTATAACTGTACTTAATTCCATTGCTTTAGTAGACTTGATGTCTGAGTAGGTAGGTTTTTTTGGTTTGGTTTGGTTTGGTTTGGTTTGGTTTGGTTTGGTTTGGTTTGGTTTGGTTTGGTTTGGTTTGGTTTTTTGAGGCAGGGTTTCTCTGTATAGCCTTGGCTGTCTTGGAACTCACTCTGTAGACCCGGCTGGCCTCAAACTCAGAAATCCACCTGCCTCTGCCTCCCAAGTGCTGGGATTAAAGGCATGCGCCACCACTGCCCAGCATGAGTAGGTAGTATTTTTACATTAATACATAAGATAATAGAATATTGTGTTTTAAACACTCACCCTTGTTTCTAGATGTTAACCCACACCATGTTTTGACAACAAAGTATCCACATATACACACCCCCAAAAGGAGTCTTATCTCTCTTTATAAGGGGTAAGAAAACAATTTTTTGGCTTTATAGAAAGATTTTTTAAAACTTTTTGATAGAATTCTACAACCTTAGCCTTAAGCCTGTATCTCTTTACAAAATTAAATCAGAAATGCTACTGCTTGCAATAACCTGCTTGCATTCTAAGCTTTCTTATATGCCAGGGTCCCTTGGAAGAAGATTGACATCTTATTGGAAGCAAGTCTCATGCCCCATTGCTTTTTAGTACTAAAGAGGAAGCTGCGCTTGGCACTTCCCTAATATATATATACAGGTTGTCAGGCAGAAAGATGGCGTCACAGATCATCCTGATAAAGTGCACTCGCACATAAGCCACCCTATTCCTTCATCACTGACGTCCCACAGAGCCCTTCGGTGGGCCTGAGCGATGCTGTCCACTGTCTGCCTCTTCTGTGGGTTCATCCGAGCAGGTGGTATCAGCTCTGAAACCACAGCCACAACTATAAAGCTATTCTCAACACATGGAGAATGACTGAAGAAAGGAATGACCATTGATCTGTTCACTGTGAAATGCACACCCTTTCAAAACTGCCTCATGGGCTAAGGTCTGAAGTAAAATGCTGATCACAATTTGCAAAACACTAGAAAGAAGAAATAAAAGGCACTTAATCCAAGAACGGCCGATTTAATAGGACTTACGAGCTGTAACTGTAGCTCTGCATTCTTCTACTCAATGATAAGTGATGGATAACCAATATTTGGCCACACCGTTTAAAAATATTTTAATAACAAGTTAGTGGCATTTGGAGATTCTTGAAAGTGTCTCTGAAGTCACTGTATGACCACCTGTGACATGCAGCCTTCATTCACTAATTATAACATATATCAATCATTTTGCTCTTCAAGCTGGACACCCCCAACCCCTGCCAAAATAGCATAACACAGACAAAAAATGTGGTATAAAACAAGTGAAATTTTTATAAGTTAAATTTAACCTACATCTTATCAACAAACCTTTATGAAAAACCACAAGATCTTGGCTAATTAAGAAGCAAAACAAAACTATTTATTATCCATATTTCACAAGCATGTTTGTCTTCTTCTGCTACTGCTCGCCTTTCTATGTTGTGGCCAAGTGTACTGATGTCGGTTCAGCCAGCAGCCAGCAGAGCTCTAGGAGAGAACCTTTAGCCCAAAGCAATCATGTGCTATCATATGGCACCTAGTTTCTCCTGAGTCATTTAATGGTCACCTGCAGTCACCCTTAGAGTCAAATGAGAGATCTGTTTGCTTTGCCTCAGGACATACAGTGACCAAGTATTAAATTCCTTATCTGCTCATGTAAACTCTTCCTTCAGTGTGCTGGGATATACTGGTGACCTGGGTTACCCTATGAAATGACACCCTTTTCTTTACACATGTTAAACCAGAGCTCTACCACTGAGTCATCCGTCCCCTCCCCAGCCCAACAGTAACACTGAAGTGTGTCAGCAAACACCTGTAATCCCACCTTGGGGGGTAGAGGATTAGAGCCAGCACAACAAGTTTGAGCCAGCTCAGACCACATGAAACTTTGCTTAAAGAGACCAAGTAAATAATAAAACGAATGTTCTTAATCATGTAGTAGAATGCTCTGTATGAGATTGTTCCTATAGATTCTTAAAGATCTGTTCTAGCCCCAAGATTCATGGTTTATATCAAGAGAGATTGGAGTAGGGTTTTAGCAATCAGGTGTTTTTGTGTGTGCCTACTTGGGTCTCACATTCTTAGATCATTCTTTTGTTTTGTTTTGTTTTTTTTCCAGAGAGCACATACAGATCCTTATGCCACCCCCATGCCCACTCGGGCCCCTGCCAGTCAGAATTCTTATTTATTATTATTTTTAAGCCTGAGGGGGGTTTCTCAAAGCAGCCTTCTCGAATTCCAAACAAGAACACTTTGGTAACAGACCTGACAAGTGTCTCTCTGCTTGACATTTTTTTGTCAGGTGGTTTCCTAGCATCTCCCCCGCTGTCTTTGGGGTGCTAAGAGGATAGTGCTGGTGTTTGGGGTTTCATCTGCCCTGCAGGCCTGTGGCCTTTAAGATTAGTCATTATGTGGGGTGTGGGGAGTGGGGAGAAACCCAGAGAAGTGAGCCTTCCTGTTTCACACAAACGAAGGTAAATCATGTGACATTTATCTGCTCGCTGCCCTGTGCTCTCATTTTCTGTCTAAGTAGCAGTTTCCATCTTCTGTGCTTCTAATTTATGCTGAGGTCATGAAACTCAATATGATTTCAAGAGTACTATCTGAATGGGCTGTCACCCGTTTTCCACGCTCTGCCTGAGCTTGAGTTTCCTCTACACTGGAGCTTTTACAAGCTAGAACTCACCGGTTCAGGACCAGTTCTTCTAGGGAATGTTTTCCTAGGGCCCAGGCCTCTTGGTTCTGGGTGTTGAGCAAGGCAGGCCTATGGAGTGTTTCTGCCGTCTTGGACACTCTGCCTGTCTCTGCATGGTACTTCGAGGAGCCCTCTGGCCTTAGAAAGCCTCACCCTATGACAAAGCGTCTTCTGGAGTTTGTGTGTAAGGTCACAGTCCGTACTCTAGCAGCATACATAAAAATACCTCTCCTGGTTCTGAAGGAAAGGCCAGGTTACACATCAAGGAAGCGTGGACTTAGGAGTGAAAGCTCCCAAGCCAGACTCTCTGTAACTAAGAAGTCACATGACCTTGGACAGGTAATCTAACTTGGGTCTATTTTTCCTCCTCTGTAAAATAAGTTCCAGGAAATAGTTTGTAAGATCTTCTTGATTTAAAAATATGTGTGGTTTTGTTTTTGTTCTTTTCCATTGAAGAAAAAAAAAGTCCCCAGACAGGACAGCAGCATCAAACATGGCACCTTGGCTAAGCTCTGGGCTTCTCGGGAGGCAGTGTTGCTAGGTGGCCTCCCCCACTTCAGCTCTGGCTCAGCGTGAGGAGCTCCTGTGTGCCGCCATTGGCCACACCATTTACCCTGTAAAGCTGCTACTGTATACAGTGATGCTTAGCTGTCTGAAGAAGCATTTGTGAGGTTTGGAATAAGCAGTGATCTCACAGTTGGCCTCAGCAGAGGTGCAGGGTAGGAGGTCACCTCCTGGAGCTTCGGCTGCCTCACCAGTGTGCAGCACCACAAAGGATAAGATAAGAATTTGTGGTCAGGAGATGGAGAACTTGGATTGAAGGCAGGTATTTGGAGACTCTAAGCCAAAGAAAGTTGTGACTCCCCCACTCAGTAGCAGCCTTTATTTGTCTGCGTGGGTGGAGGCTCCAACAAGGCTTCTCCCAAAGGAGGACATTATCTCATCTCTTCAGGTTTTCTTTGTCTCACTTTGTCTCAAAGCCGATAACAAGAGCTCACTCACCCTCCAGAGCCCACTGACAGGCGCTACTTCACAAGTCGTGACTTGTCTGGTTACAGACCTGAACCTGGCCATTTCGACTTGTAATTAAGTTGCTCTCACAAGTTATGCATAGTAATTTCAGGCATCTTAATTATTGGTGTAATAATTGGGAGGTTTCTATGTTTTATGGTTCAAGTCAGTACCAGTTTCCTTGCTTTCAGCTACCTAAATAAGTTCCCTTTCCAGAGCACAGGTCATCCTGCAGCCTGCCTTAACTATTAAAGAGCCAGGGGTGGTGATTATTTTTTTAATTTGCAACTTTGTAATAATACATTTAAAAGTGAATAAATAAGCAGAATGCTAAATAGTAGGCCACACTTAATGGCACACCTCAGCAGAAGCAAGATCTGAGTTTATAACGGACTCCAGAGAGTGTTCTCTCACTTTTGTGACTACAGTGCTTGCGTTTGATAGGGTCTAGTGTTAGAATTCTTTGCTCATAAGGATAGAGTTCATGTTGGAACAGGTTAGGTTGAGACTTTTGCTTAAAATGCACCCATCCATGTAACTGAGGACGTTGAGGGCATTGGCTCAAGCAAGACTCATTCGGGAGCTGTCTCGGAGTGCCGTCTGCATTCCCTTCCCAGCTATTCTGCTTGTTTTCCTTTGTGTGTTGACTTTATTTTCACTAACAGCCTCAGATTTATAGCTTTGGATCCGAAACTCCCAAAGAAAGGATGGGTCTTTTTCCATCCAGTTTCCATATAGCAAGTACAGGAAAGCCTTCAGCATGTGACCTCCCCTCAGTCTGTTACTGTGGTGAGAGAGAGGCAGAGGCAGAGGCAGAGGCAGAGGCAGAGGCAGAGAGGCAGAGAGGCAGAGAGGCAGAGAGGCAGAGAGGCAGAGAGGCAGAGAGGCAGAGAGGCAGAGAGGCAGAGAGGCAGAGAGGCAGAGAGGCAGAGAGGCAGAGAGGCAGACAGAGACAGAATTTGAACCAGCCCAACCACATGCAGAGTGAAGGGTGATGAGGTCTCCTACAGGTATGCCACCAGGATCACAGAGAGAAAGTGCTTCTTAAGAGAAAAAGAAACTGCAGGAACTCAAAGAGATGCTAAGTTAGCGGAAGCCACTAGTGTCTCAATACTGTAGCATGAAGCCTAGACACTAAACAAGAAAGTTTTATCGTCTGCTTATATGTAGAGGACTCCTCATTTGTGACCCATTGTTCAGCTGTTCGTGGTGATCTTTGCTGGATAGCCAACCCAGTCACCGCAGTGACCCCCCCCCCTCCCCAAGCCTGGCTTTTACAGGCATTACTAAAAGATGCGTTTAAGGTTCGACTGAATAGGTGTCGCGTAGGTGAGTTTGGCTTAGTCGTCATACAGTTTTCTCCAGGCCAGAAAGAAATCAGGAGGAAGGGTTTGGGCACCCCAGTGTCACCAGAAAATAGGAAGCACAGAGATTTGAAAAAGTAACCACAACTTAAGGTGGTGATTCTGGGAGAGACTGAAAGAAGGGGGGATTCATATGTAAATGCATGTGTTAGTGGGCACATCTGATACACTGAGGGCATTAACCCTCCACTTCTTCCTGGATGACCGCAGGCAGGCAAGCAGCCTGCACTACACCATCTGCCTTCCTTACCTACCCACCCAGTCTGGGGCCCTGCAGCCTGCAGGGAAGCCTGTTCACAGAAACAAGTTTTTTTCACCTAGCACGCCTACAGGCTATGTCTGACTGAAAATGCCTTTGATAACATAAACAATAAAAATTGCTTAAATTAGACAGTTGTCTGATTGAAGTGATGTTTTGCTACTATTTTAAAACTACAGTGATGGAAGCTACTAGATTTCCCCCTCCCTGATTTATAGCCAGTTTGTTGAGTTAAAAAACAAACAAACAAATGAAAAACCCTTATTCTCTAGATTTTTATGTAACATGTTGGTATAAATAGACTCAGCAAAAGAACCCAGAGAGGTTTTACTTAAGCAGCAACAACCTTAACTACTAATCATCAGATATATGAATATATTTGAGGAAATCCTGATAGCCTTGTTCATCATGCTCTTCAGAATTTTAGTGTTGCTCAGAAAAACATGGGAACCATGATGTTTTCCATGTTTCCTGGCTTATAATAATGTTTGTAGTTTGCACGTGGCAATTAAATTCCACAAACAAAAGCAACATGGAATACTTCCCTCCACTCTTTGTTCTTAAAATAGGCAGGAAAACTCAATGAAAGAGCTTTGCATAGGATTTATGAGCGCCATGTCCCGATTCTCCTTATAAGTAGTATTCAGTGTCCGGTTGCTCATTTTAAAGTCAGCTGGCCCTCCCTCTTACTACACGGCCTCAAGGATGACCTATTTGAGCATCAGAGGGCCACAGTCTGCTGAAGGTAGGTTGGGCCTGAACGCCCCTCTGGACTAGGGCTCATTACCACCTTCCAGTACTAATGTCTGAGGCCCACAAAGGGGCCCTCTGCATCAGACCTTGGCTTACCAGCTCCTTCCCTGTCACTTCTCTGGCTGCTACTCAGAGGCAAGCCAGATCCACCTTTCCTTTGCTTCTTGCAGATGTTACTACAAACATTCATCTCGGGTGGGCGGGCATCGATGCGCCTCCTGACATGCTCCTCGGGCCAGGGCGTGGTGAGGTTTCTCCCCAGCTTGGGTGGCGAGACAGGCTGCCACATGGAGTGCTTGCTGCTCCAGCCCAGGCAGTGTGGATTGAGGGCTTGTGTGGGAAGCTTCGGGACGGCTTACAGACGAGAAACTAAGATCTCCAGCAGCTTCCAATCCTGGCTTTGTTTCAGACCTGGGAGCATTTTTGTCAGATCTGCTTTTATGTTAAGGAAAAACCCAAACCCTAGACTTTGTGGAAAATATTTCAGTGCAATTCTAGTAATGCTCAAAAGCTATATTTGCTTTGGAAGGAAGGGGACAAGGGAACATAGAGTTGAAAATGTATTTCTGAAACCTGTTAATAAAGGGTGTCATGGGACAAATTTCTATTCTAGTTACCATTTCTTTTTCTTTTCTTTTTTTTTTTTGTTTTTTGTTTTTTGTTTTTTTCGTTTTTTCAAGACAGGGTTTCTCTGTGTAGCCCTGGCTGTCCTGGAACTCACTTTGTAGACCAGGCTGGCCTCAAACTCAGAAATCCGCCTGCCTCTGCCTCCCGAGTGCTGGGATTAAAGGCATGTGCCTTTACCATTTCTTAAGTCTAGCCATCATTCAGTTGGTCCCCATCAGCCTCGAGACAGCTCCCAGCTCCGAGCCCTCGAAGTCATGTGCTCTGTGCTCTGTTCCCTCCACCAGCGTGCCTGGGTCCCACGGCAGGGACCCCAGAACCTGAAAGTGGGGACAAGGATGACCTCTTGCTGTTGAATGAGATCTTCAGCACTTCCTGCCTGGATGAGGGAGAGTTCAGCAGAGAGTGGGCTGCAGTGTTTGGAGATGACCAGCTAAAGGAGCCAGCACCCATGGGGGCCCAAGGAGAGCCAGACCCCAAGCCCCAGATAGGCTCCGGATTCCTTCCGTCACAGCTTTTAGACCAAAATATGAAAGATCTCCAGGCCTCTCTGCAAGGTAGGTACTACAGTGACTAGAAACACTTTTATTGTTCATTCATTCCCCCACCCCTTTAATACAGAAGTATTTTTGCCTGTGTATGCATACTCTATTTTTACTTTATAACCAGTATCTTTTAATGTTATTATTAGTGTATTTGTCATTGTTTTATTATTATTATTATTACAGTGACTTTTTAGCTGAAATCTCCAGATCACACCCCAACTTTAAGATGTAGTGTCAGACTCAAGATCAGTTCTTTCTAATAATTTTCCCCCTCTCGGGACATTCTTAGGAGAGTGAGGGGAGGTTGTGGGTCTTGCTGTCTCACTTGGATTTAAGTTGTATGCTTCTGACTACGGCATACAAGGTAAATCCCTGTCACGGCCTCAGAACAAAGAGGGTTTCCACCCTGACCAAAGTATTCTTCATTCGCAAGGGTTCAGGGTGTACCAGGCCTCAGGGTCAGGCCAATGCTGGCTGAGCGTTGCTGGTGTGCCCACCCCCACCCCCACCCCCACCCCCACCCAGTGATTCAAAGTTCAAAAACAAGCTCAATGGTGAAGCCTGGGGCTTTCTAAACTGGTCTTGAGAAGGAAATCATTTTTCTTCTATTGTGATTTTTTTTTCCTTCCTCTCATGCTACGTAAACCAAGATAGGAATGGCTACTACTAAGACAGGTTCAAGTTGTTTTGGTTTTTCCAAGAACTTAAGCTATCTCCTTAATAAACACCATGTTTACCTGGCACTTAAAGTGGAAGGCAACTGGCAGAGGGGGAATGATTAAGTAATTATGAGCTATTACAACCGTAGCTCTTTGGAAATGAGATCATATATATGGGACCTGGAGGGACAAGATGAAAGTCCCCTCCCTTTTTTTTTTTTTTTTTCTCTTTTACTTTCTCTGTAAATCCTGTTTTTGCAGCCGTCTCACATGGTAGCAGTCATGAGATTGGAGATTGCAGGGATACAGAGAAGGCTAGAAGTCTGCTTCTGTGCAGTATTTCTACTTCTGGCTTCGCCTTCTCCTTCACTGGGTGAAGCCAAGTGGGCAGCCCTGTCAGTTTAGCCCAGCATTCTTGGAGGGGAGGACCTAACAGGTGTGGGAAACTCCAGAGGCCAATCTTTGTCCTACCTCTGTGAGGTTCTGTAGCCCCTCCAGCTGTGTCACAGAATGATCCTTACTAGTCCCGCCCCCACCCCAGCCCCTCGATCTACTGCATGTGCCCTACTGCTACAGGGAGCTGTAGAGGCTGACAGTTCCTGCCAGAGTGAGAAAGCAGGGTCCCATAGCCTCTTCCTGGACAGACAAATGTGTGAAGAGCTCTGGTCAGAGAGAACCCAAGAGCTGTAACAAGATGGTGACTGTGGGCTTTGCACTATCAGCCTTGCACCATGTCTGAGAAGAAGGCACCAAACCACATTCGGGACAAGCGGAGGGAGGTATCCTGACAGGAAGAGAGAAATGCAAGGTGTGACCTGCACCGGGAAAGAGGTTGCACAAAGAGAGGCTGTGTCTTTCTCAGGCAAACAATCTCACTTGCTGTTACTGTCCTTATGCGTGAGCAAGGTACTCTCTCATTAGCAAGCATCTTCTGGAGTCCCCCTTTGTGACAAGCACTGGAAATGTGTCTGTGAACAGAGCAGGCAAAGCTCTCTGCGTTCCCAGAACCCATTTTATAATGGGGAGGAAATGGGGAGCAATAAACCTAAGAAATGATACACAATAAGTAATGAGAAGGTAAACACAGTCGGCTGGCTAGCGAGTGATCTGTGACCGGCAGGGGCGATGGAGCTAGGGAAGCCAGTGTTGTGGGATGGCAAGCCTTGCTGAGGATGAGAATCAGCTACGTGGGCAGAGGAGACAACCTGCATTGACCCTATAAGGTCAAAACATACACAGCAGGAACAAGGTCTACAGGAAGAGCACTTCTTGGAGCCGACTGAGCAAAAGTGAGTGGAATGAAGAAGTGGAGAGATGCTCCAAGGCCACAAAGCCAGACCACGGTATAGACTGGGCCATATGTGCATGATCTGCTTTGCCTCTTTAATGTCATTTGGGTTGTTAGTCTCCTCTCCTTCTGGGCTTCTAGGGAGCCGAATGCTAAGGCTCCTCGGTGATTATGGAGTTTCCTTCGCATGCAAATGGCTCCCAACAGAATGCCATTTAGAGGATTTGAAATATCAAGGGGAAAAAAATGTCTGCGTGGTTGAAAACTAAATCCACCCTACTCATTGTCCCCCACAGCTCCAGAATCTCACTGGGAACAGCTTTCATGCTGTCCAGGGCTGCCCTGATTCAGGGTAGATAACAGGACAGCTGTTTGTAGCGGCTGAGCACTTTGTAGGCTTCTGTCAGAATTCCTCTCATCCCCCAAATAAAAAAGGATGAATGTTAGCTTAAGATTTTTTTTTCACTGCATTCATGGGTGAATAGAAAATCCATCTAATATGCTTGAGTAGTTGTATGTAAATAAGAGTTTAATAATGACTGCTAAGCCCTGGCCACACTGTATGAAAATGGATTCCTTGGGTTAACCAGATCGTGTCAAAACCTAAATTCAGTAACGACTGAAATAATTAAGAAGCTAAACTCAACACGGGGAGGTGAGACTTGTTGGTAGATTGGCTCATTGGCTCTGGGTGGCAGGGAGTTGAGCCCAGCTTTCTTTTGTCGTTACCCTCTTCTTCTCCACCATGTGGTAGTGGTGAATCTCTATGCAGCTCTCTGAGTTATTACTTTATATTTAGCAAGTGAGGCATTGGTCTAGGCTTATTATCCCGGCAGAATCTTTTATCTGTGGGTTGGCTCCCAACTCCGAGAGGCTAAGGTGTAAAATCTAGTAATTCTCTGAATCTAGCAGCCGCAGACTGTAAGGTTTCATCATCCCGTGTTCAAGACAGCACATGCTGGGGCCAAACACTGTGGTCTCTCTTTTCCTGTGTCAACTTATCCTTTTAATCTGCTGCTTCCCAGGCACGCACTGTTATCATCTACACTTTAGAGATGAGAAAACCAAAGAGGCAAGCAGTTTGCTGGCCTAAGGTCACACTCTTGGTAAAGGCAGCTTTGAACTAAGGAGCTCATGCCTACCACTAGGACTTCTGTGACTTCTGTGACCCTTCAGCGCAATGTCTGATAGCAGAAGTAGCATCCCACAGACCCCTCGGGCATCTGCTGCTTGGTGAACGGGGCTTAGGCTTATAGTCATCAACCTGGCTGTGGGTCCACACAGGAATGAAGACACCAGTGCAGACAACAGGATGAATGGTGGTATAGAGAGACAGGGTTCTTGTCTAACAAAATAGAATGATCATAAAGAGTAGAATATTTGAAATTGGGTTTTTATAGATGACTCTTGAACAAGAAAGCACCATTGTCTGGCTGAGACACCTTCAGGGAGACTACAAAGAAAAGGGAAAGAGCGTCCTCCTACTGGGGCTGGCAAGATGGCTCAGTGGGTAAGAGCACTGAGTGCTCTTCCAAAGATCCTGAGTTCAAATCCCAGCAACCACATGGTGGCTCACAACCCCCCATAATGAGATCTGACACCGTCTTCTGGTGAGTCTGAAGACAGCTACAGTGTACTTATTTATAATAATAAATAAATCTTTGTGCCTGAGCCAGCAGGGTTGACCGGAGATCCTAAATACAATTCCCAACAGCCACATGAAGGCTCACAACCATATCTGTACAGCTACAGTGTACTCATATACATAAAATAAATAAGTAAATCTTTAAGAAAGAAAAAGAAAGGAAAGAAGTCTGTCTTCCTTCCTTCCTTCCTTCCTTCCTTCCTTCCTTCCTTCCTTCCTTCCTAGTAAAAGCTGTAGGAGTTCACAACAAAAATTACAGGTCTGATCAAGTCATTTTAAAATTCAGTGGAATTAATGGGATTTCTCAGAGTTTGTGAACATATTGGCCTGAGGGAGGATTCTGCTAGCTTGGTTTCTGTTGGGAAAAAGACCATAATGAAAAGCCACTTGTGGATGGAAGGGTTTAGTTCATTGCACACGTCCACCTCCCAGTCCATTACTGAGGAGAGTCATGGCAAGCACTCCAGCAGGAACCTGGAGGCAGAGCCATAGCATGCTGCTCCCTCGGCTTGCTCCCTAAGGCTTGCTTAGAACAGCCAGGACCACCTGCCCTAGAGTGGCATCACCCAAAGTGGGCTGGTTCCTCTCACATCAATCACTAATCAAGAAAATTTCCCCATTGGCAGCCCCACAAGTGACTCTTACAGTGGCAATTCCTCAGCTCTAAGGGGCCCTCTTCCTGGATGACTCTAGTCTGTGTTAAGTTGACAGAAACTAACTGGCATATGTGGCTAGCACTTCCTGTACCCGAGAATGATGAAAAAAATTAAGCATCCCTGGAGCTTCTAAAGGAGTAGGGGGAGCCAGTCAGAGAGCACCCAGCAAGAAGACACTGAGGAAGGCTGGAAGCTTCATAGCCCATGTCCTTCCCAACATTAAATTCTTTCATTTAAAAGTAGACTGATACAGGAAAGATTACCAGCTGCTCAAAATAAGTGCTCCAGGAGATCTTTCCGCTCAAGATTCTACACACAAAAGCTAGAACTCTTGTTACAGATTCACAGAATCACAGAGCCTTGTGTTCTTGCAGGGTATTAGTTCATTTTGCCCAGCTCTTAGACGTTCTTGCCATCTGGGTGGGTTTTAGGTTTGGGTTATCTCAAACAAACCTCAGGCTGACCTCATCTCTTTCCACTCCTGGGTTAGCGTGGTGCCAGGTAACTGACATTTCCAGTCCCTGATGGCAACGTGTCAAGGGAAAGAGAGCTGTATTTATGGTATGAGCACAGAGAGAGCACTTTGCTTGTGCCAATAAGAATGCTAGCTCCCCTCCCTGCAGCAGAGCTTTGGAGGCCTCCTGAGCAACATTTGCAAGGCAGAACTTAGAAGCTGCAGGTTTCCAATGCCTCTGGTACACAGAAGGATCCTTCACAACCAACTCCTCTACCCACTCTGTAGGTGAGGAAATCCAGGAACCTCAGAAGGACGTGTGTTTTGCCAAGTTCCCACACTTTCCACCACGGTAGTGAGAGCTAAATTCTCAGCTTGGTTTACAAGGTCCTTTAGTACCTAACCCTAGTTTCATGGCTGCCCACAACTCCCACACCTTTGCTTTGCACTACTCAATGACATAACTATGCCAATGAACCAGTATTCTTTTTTTTTTTAGATGGTGGTGTTGAAATATGAACCGAGCTATCCTGGAACTCACTAGGTAGCTACAGCTAGCCTCAAACTTTCAGTCATCCTCCTGCCTCAGCCTCTCAAGTGCTGGGATTACAGACACACGCCACTATACACTGAATCATATTCATCCATCCACTGGATTCTAGCCATGCTAAGCTGTAGTGCCCCCAGATCTTTCCACCAGCAAGACTTTGCACGTTCTGCTTAGAGCATGCTGTCCACAGCACACGCATAGTGCTGTCAGTTCATCCACACCCCAGCAAGCTGCATTAGCTGTTTTCTATTCCACACTTCCATCACACCCTGTACTTAAATCACCCTCTTACCTCACCTTATGGGAAAACTGATTTCATTTCTGTCTCCTCCTTGGGTTGTCATAGAAACGGGATCTACAATTGTGTTGCTCGCCATATTTTCAGATCATAGCTCAATGCCTAGAATGCAGTGGGTGTTTAAAATGTACTTGTTTGAAGGACGGGTGGATGGGAGTGGGTGGATGAATGGCTGGATAGCAGGCAAGAGTGAGAGCAGCTGACAAATGGCGTGACAGCAGGTGAAAGGGTGGCAAGCCTAAGACATGAACCTTCAGATAACACTTCAGGGTTTACTCCTAGGGTATACTGGGGTATACAGCATACCTGAGAGCTTTACTGAGAGCCTGCTTTCCAGCTTCCCTACCACTTGGCTTTACACACAAGATCCCAGTTCACTTGTCCCGAAGCCCAGTGAGACAGGAATCTTACGCATCCCTTGCAGGTGTTCAATGGACCTGAGGAATCATGGCCACCATTGTTGTGTTCCTTCTTTGTTTTTTATAGACACACACACACACACACACACGTACACACACGTACACCCAGGTCCCCCAGGCTGAGATGATAGCAACTCTGCCTAGGCCCTGTGCTTTAAGTGGTAAGACACAATCACAGCAAAGCATTCTCTGGCCCATGTGTTTTGGTTCTACTTGCTCTTCTTGCTGGGCAGTATTAGTTCTGGCTCCTTGGAATTTCCCTATGTGTACACAAAGGGAGCAGGGCTGCTTTAGCAAACTTTATGTGCGTTTTCTGCAAATGGGTAGCACATTGACATGTCAGAGGAGCCCAGAGCTAGCAGTTTGTTCTTGAGCTTGGGGTGCCCCTCCTGCCTCCACCCTTCACTATTCCTCTCTTAAAAGAATTTCTCTTGATGTAGGGAGACATCTTTCTAGCCACACCTATGTGTTAGCGAATGCCGCTGCCAACAACCACTGGCTAGGGAACAGTTGATGGCAATTACTGGAATATTAGCAACACTCAGTTCTTTCTCAATAGCAGTGTCTCCTGACAGAAGGCAAGGCATTCGAAATCTGGTTGTCATTCCACCCATAATTATTCTCATAGCACCCTTCCTCTAAATAATTTCCAGAGAGATACAGAGAAGGCTGGGATTGCCATTGAGTTTAGGGATTTGTTCAGTAGCTGGTACCTACCACATCAGTGCCATTTTATCCCCTTGTACCCATGTTCAAGCTGGTAGATGGACAGTAAGAAGTGAATGAGACTCTACATGTCAGCCGTTAATTGTGCATAGCATGGGAAGGGAGGAGTCAGGATGTCCATATGTCTGTTAAGCTGCCAAGGAAGACTCTACTACCCCACCATCTCAGCTTCCAAAGAAGAGATGGCCTCAAGTTCTTTCTCCTTTCATGTATGTCCTCAGAGGTGAGGAAGCCTTCTTTTGTGGATTCTCAGTAGCCAAGCTATACCAAATAGTCCCTAGATACAGACGCATTCAGCTGGATGACAGTTGTAGGCTGGGGGGGGGGGGGTGTGATCCCCAGCACCCCCAAAAAGAAAATAAATACAATTTTCCTTTATAAAGAAATCTTGCTCCATCATCCCTTTGCATGATATGCTTGAAAAATACAATTCATCACGCTGAAGAGATGGAGTCCCCAGTAGGAACAGTATTGCTCTTGCAGAAGGCCTAAGCTCGGTTCCCAGCCCCCACCTTAAGCAGCTCAAAACCACCTGTGACTCCAGTTCCAAGGGGGACCTGATGCCTCTGGCCTCCGTGGCATCTATACTCGCCTGCATGTGTCCACATTCTTCATACAGTCATACCCGTAACTCAAACAGATCTTCCAGTAAAGAGAAAATGCAGTTTTGATTTCTGGCACTTTTCTTGATATACAGAGTCCTTTGTAAGTTTCCAAGTGGCAGGTTACAGAAAAGGAGGCAAGCTCCACTTTAGAGTGCTGTGGAGCACACACCATTCTGTACTCTGAAAAATGCAGTGAGTTGAATACGTGTTTTAATCCAGTGTTCTTGATGGCTCTGCTTGGAAATGGGTATCACGCATGGTTCAGAAGCAAGAAGCAATGTCTTGTTGAGTTTATACTATCAAATAGCAGCATCGACTTTGAAACTCAGTCCTCACAAGACTCCCCCTGAGGGGAAAAATTCCTGAACAGAACAGCAATGGCTTGTGCTGTAAGATCGAGAATCGACAAATGGGACCTAATGAAACTCCAAAGTTTCTGCAAGGCAAAAGACACCGTCAATAAGACAAAAAGACCACCAACAGATTGGGAAAGGATCTTTACCTATCCTAAATCAGATAGGGGACTAATATCCAACATATATAAAGAACTCAAGAAAGTGGACTTCAGAAAATCAAATAACCCCATTAAAAAATGGGGCTCAGAACTGAACAAAGAATTCTCACCTGAGGAATACCGAATGGCAGAGAAGCACTTGAAAAAATGTTCAACATCCTTAATCATCAGGGAAATGCAAATCAAAACAACCCTGAGATTCCACCTCACACCAGTCAGAATGGCTAAGATCAAAAACTCAGGTGACAGCAGATGCTGGCGAGGATGTGGAGAAAGAGGAACACTCCTCCATTGTTGGTGGGAGTGCAGGCTTGTACAACCACTCTGGAAATCAGTCTGGCGGTTCCTCAGAAAACTGGACATAGTACTACCGGAGGATCCAGCAATACCTCTCCTGGGCATATATCCAGAAGATGCCCCAACAGGTAAGAAGGACACATGCTCCACTATGTTCATAGCAGCCTTATTTATAATAGCCAGAAGCTGGAAAGAACCTAGATGCCCCTCAACAGAGGAATGGATACAGAAAATGTGGTACATCTACACAATGGAGTACTACTCAGCTATTAAAAAGAATGAATTTATGAAATTCCTAGCCAAATGGATGGACCTGGAGGGCATCATCCTGAGTGAGGTAACACATTCACAAAGAAACTCACACAATATGTATTCACTGATAAGTGGATATTAGCCCCAAACCTAGGATACCCAAGATATAAGATATAATTTGCTAAACACATGAAACTCAAGGAGAATGAAGACTGAAGTGTGGACACTATGCCCCTCCTTAGATTTGGGAACAAAACACCCATGGAAGGAGTTACAGAGACAGAGTTTGGAGCTGAGATGAAAGGATGGACCATGTAGAGACTGCCATAGCCAGGGATCCACCCCATAATCAGCATCCAAACGCTGACACCATTGCATACACTAGCAAGATTTTATTGAAAGGACGCAGATGTAGCTGTCTCTTGTGAGACTATGCCGGGGCCCAGCAAACACAGAAGTGGATGCTCACAGTCAGCTAATGGATGGATCATAGGGCTCCCAATGGAGGAGCTAGAGAAAGTAGCCAAGGAGCTAAAGGGATCTGCAACCCTATAGGTGGAACAACATTATGAGCTAACCAGTACCCCGGAGCTCTTGACTCTAGCTGCATATATATCAAAAGATGGCCTAGTCGGCCATCACTGGAAAGAGAGGCCCATTGGACTTGCAAACTTTATATGCCCCAGTACAGGGGAATACCAGGGCCAAAAAGGGGGAGTGGGTGGGCAGGGGAGTGGGGGTGGGTGGATATGGGGGACTTTTGGTATAGCATTGGAAATGTAAATGAGTTAAATACCTAATAAAAAATGGAAAAAAAAAAAGATTCCCCCTGAGTTGATTCAGGCTCTCTCTAGAAGTAGCATCTCCACGAACTCAGTCAGGGAGCAAGAGCCTAAAGCATGAGACCCAAGAGCCTAAAGCTGCACAGTTTCTCATGGCTGCCTAGGAAGGTGATGTCCTGAAGTAGGCCCTTTGCTTTTGAAAGTATCCCTTTCCTCACTCCAGCCCAGTCAACCTAAGAAAGCCAATAGGCAATCCAAGGCACTGTCCCCTGAACTAACACTGGTCTCAAGAATTCCATTTTCCTCAGTCAGCATCTCTAACGAGTTTACAGGTGATGTGTTTCAGGAGGCAGGCTGCAGGGTTGGAGGGAAGGAGGCACAGTGCTGGTGGACAGGTACGGGGGGACAAGGAAGGACTCCT
The DNA here is from genome assembly GCF_000001635.26 of Mus musculus. Taxonomy (NCBI): domain Eukaryota; kingdom Metazoa; phylum Chordata; class Mammalia; order Rodentia; family Muridae; genus Mus; species Mus musculus. Next base: position 8,634,418 of record NC_000072.6, on the reverse strand, counting down.
TTCAGCTTTTCCTCTGACTGGCACTGTTGGGCACACATTTGCACCACAGCCTTGACTTTCCACATTTACTGCTTTTATGTGATTTGGGTCTAAGAGGAAAATGGTTAAGAGCCAATTTTCTAGGAACTCAGGAGGTTTTGTTATTCCTGGACCACACCAACTACTGGTCATTTAAAATTGTTTTATTGAAGTGTAGTTTACATGCCATAAAATTCACTCGCTGTAAGCGAACAGGTCAAGGATTTCTCATAAATGCATACAGTGAAGTTTGAATTCCAGCATCTCAGAAGGCTCCTTGACGTCTGGAGCTTCCGGTTGCTTATGAATTGCCCTGTGTATGTTTAAGCGACATTTCAGTGAGTAGCAATGCCATTTAAAATCCCTTCTGTTTTCCATTGGTTTATACCGAGGAAATAGGTCACAGGTCATCTGTTTCATTACTTCTTAGTCTTCATTATTAAGTTTGTGTACTGTTCAGTGAATGTTAGGAACCATATGGGCTGCCAAGTACAGTGTTGCCATTGAAGATGATGTACCAAGAGTGTGCTTCTTGCCATCTAAAGGGGAGTTTTAATAGTTTGTCTTAATTGAAAAGTCATATGTATGAACCTCCACTGTATGCTAGTCAGTGTCCTGAATGATACAAGAATGAACTAATACATCACCCATGGCTTCAAGGGTTCATGACACCTAAATGTAGCAAAAATGCAAACAGTTAAAAACAGCATAATTCTATAATTGAGTCCACTAGAAAGTGTGGATGACGTTATAGTAGCAGGCTAAACAAAAGGTGTTTAATTTTTGTAGCATACACAGTATGACATTCTTCCTTAAGAAACTATTCCCAGACCCATCTGAACTCTGCAGTGCAAACATGGTCTCTCTTGAGGGCATTACTGGAGACTAAATTATTCTTTACAAAAACATACAAAACACAAATCAAGAACATCACAGTAAAAGGATAGAGTTTTAGGCATAAGGATCCCATTGGGATGCCCTGTTGGTGGTCAACATTTTAACATGAGGCCCAGCAATGGGCTTAATCAGCAAACAGCTACCTGCTCATCGCTCTGAAGAAAAACTTGCATACCTTTTTTCAGAAGACAGAACTTCATACAAAAAGAACTAAAGCAGAGGTTTAAAGATGTATATGGTAAATTAAGGATGAGCCATGCCAAAATTTCCAGGACAAACAGTAAATGTTTTAAGAAATGGAGGAGCTTGCTTCCATAAAACAAGAGGGCTAAAGGCCTCTAGTCATGCTCTTCAGGCAGGCTACAGGGTTATGACAGAATGCTGGGTTACTCAAGTCAAGTGACATTGTAAGGTATGGCATAAAGCTAACATTAACACAGGCTCTTCACTTTCATCTTTTGGGATGGACTGTTATTTATTTCGACTTCCCAGCATACAGGAAAGAGATGCGTATGACCCTCTCGGAAGAGATGTATGGTTACTAGTTTTATTACTGTGTTATTGGTATTCAGTTTTAACCCTTCCCCTTTTGAGACAGGAAACCATAGATCTTGATTTCCTGATGGTTTTGGGTGTGGTCATGAAGTCACCATGTTCCACAAGAAAATGGGTATAAAACATGAAAGGAAAAACAGTGCTTTGATACAGCAGCTTCTTGGTTGCTTTTCAAAATCCACTGTCTTCCTTAGTTGGCCATGTATTTCAGTTAGATATGATCCGATGCTTCTCTTCTGCTAGTTTTTTCCCAGTCTGGGGAAGATAGGAGAAAGGTCTTGTCACACCATCCTCTGTTGGAGGCTACCATGGGCAGAAACCATACATATATGTGCCCAGCTGGTGAGGGTGGGGTGACAGTTCTTGTTAGATCTAATGTCCTTTGGTCTTGAATATTAGGCTGGGCTTAGGTGTCAAATGAGGTCCTTTTAAGCTCGGGAGATCTGTTCTGATCTGGAGCAGGCCCCTGAAGTGCATCTGCTGGGCAGGAGATCTCATGTGTAGTCCCAGCTTTATCTCTGTTGCTTTGCTTATCACCCCCTCTCCTTTTGACCACAGGACATTAGAGGAAACGTCTGTCTCATTATCATCAGAAAGTGTTCCTATGATGCTCTTTTAAGTGCTGTGCAAATAATTTGCACCTGGTTTTAGTCCTAGTGGAGACCTGGAGGATCTGAGGGTCGGTCTCCTCAAAGAGCAGTCGGCTGGCTTAGCTCTTAACTGCAAGTCTGTGATTACTCCCTGGGGACCCTCTCAGACCTCTGCAAGAGGTTAGGAGGAAGGGGAAGTAAGTGTGTGACATATTTTCACTGGGGATTTCTTTAAGATCTCATTACACACTCTATCAAGAACTGAGATAAACTAATCTGTCTCTATCAGTCTTGTCCCATCTAGTATCCTCATATGACCTCCATCATGATGGCTTGAGGTTCTCTCTTGTCTCAGTATGTCAAATCGCTATAAGCTAGGGGTTATAAGGGCAACCCACGTAGAATTCAATCAAGGTTACCTATAGTAATAACCTATTAGGATTACTCTTTGGAGAACTGTTGGGTTTAGATTACTTAGTCTTGCCATTACTAGCTGTTCCTATGTGTACGAGTTGTATCTCATATATTATGACATAATACATGCATAGACTCTGTCATTACAAAGTAATGCACCCATTGGGTATTATGCTGAGAAATAGGGAGATGAACTGAAAGCATGAAGTGCTTCGTTCACTATCTTAAGAGTTCAGTGTCATTTAGAGCAAGGATCAAAGACGATTTAAGTAACTCCCATCCCATTCTGTGTCTTCGCTCCTGCCAGTTTTGAGACTTTTCAGCCACATGGCGAACACATTCCTAGCTGCTCCCTGCTAGGAGGTACCCTAATAGAGAGACATTTATCCCAGCTTCTGACGTCGCCACCTGTTGGGAAGGAGGAGAGGCATGGATTATCAGCCAGTGAAGTGGATGCTCACGTGGAATGATTTATAGGAAAGAGTCCCAGCTCATTTATAAATCACTGGCATGAGGCGCTCCTTTGAAAATTCTCTTCTCATCTGGAAGACACTTTGGCTGTCTAATCATGGTTTGGGGGGAGTTAGGGTGGGGGGAACAGAAGTAGAGGGAAGAGCTCCAGTGAGGCTGAACGGGGGGGATTTCAAGCCCATGAAGGGAAGGGAAGGGAAGGGAGAAGGGAAGGGGAAAGGGAAAGGGAAAGGAAGGACCTAGCCTTTGACAGGAAGAGCTAGGAAAGGCAGTGATTGTAATGGTAGAGAGACTGGGCCTGGGTATGACCTCCTGTGGGCCTGCGTCTTTGAAGGGTGAAAGGAGAAACCGCAGATGGCTCCTGGCCCGTGGGACTTAAAGGGAACCCTCCGGCAGACACCAGAAGGCACCTTGCTTCAGTCTGATTTCTGAAATAGCCAAGCTGCTTCTCGGTTGAGGGAGACAGACAGCATGTGCCGTTTTGAGTACCTCTGTGAGCTGTAGCCATTGCTGGAGGTGCCCTGAAGATGGAAATTAGTTAACTGAGTCTCAGGCCAAGGTTTGTGTTAGCCAGCCCTTCAGGGGACATGAAATTCCCCAAGGATCATGGGATTTGTCCCTCCTGAGGTGCTCATTGAGAAGGTGGGTTTGTTCATGTTTCTTCTTCTTTCCCCAGAGCCTGCCAAGGCTGCCTCGGACCTGACTGCCTGGTTCAGCCTCTTTGCTGACCTCGACCCCTTATCAAACCCTGATGCTGTTGGGAAAACTGATAAAGAACACGAATTGCTCAATGCATGAGTCTGCAACCTTCAACAGGGAGCCCTCGGGCCACTCCGCGGCACCTCATCCAGGGCTTGCAGAAGTCTAATATGCTCAGTGTGCTGTTTTAATATTTACATGCCATTTTAATAAAATGAGAGGGTCAAGGCCCTGTTTCTATCGCTATAGTTATTCACTCCTGTTTGGTTTGTATGTAGTCCGTGTGCATTGAACAGTAGAGGAGTACACAGGGGCCGCTGGCAGGCCACTGCTTACTCTTGCTGACACCCAAAATCCAAGGCTAAATCACACACCTGCATGTGGACTTACACACGTCCTCAGGGGCACCAGGAGGCTCAAAGTGCTTTCTCACGTCCCCATCCCTCTCAGAAGAGGTGTCAGGAAGAGCCCTTCTGCCATGCCACTGTCCACTGAGCTCTGGATGAAGATCCAGACAACCGAAGACACTGTCCCCTGCCACACTTGACTGCGGCCACGTGCCACACTGGCAGAGGAGTGGGGCTGCTTTCTGCTGCATGGACCTTTCTATTGAAGGCAGCCATCCTTGCACATCCTAGTGTCTCCTTTTATCTTTTCCGTAGCTGAATTCAAAAGCATAAACTCCAGGAGCCTCATGGAACCTTTTTTTTTTTAAACAGAAAATTTTAAACATTAAGACAACATTTGCTATACAAACTCAAGTCGTGGATTCTGTGTGGAGACCCAGCTGTGCTAAGAAAAGCATCATTGAAGGTGCAATAGAGGGGCAGGGGGCCCCATGGGCAGTTCTGCAGCTATTGGTCAGAACTGTACATCCCCAAATAAGGCAGCCAGCTACAAGGGCTGCCTGGGACTTTTGTAGGACCAAGAAATAGTGGTAATTACAGATTCACATGTAGCCACATCAACAACTTAGATACCCTGTCAGACTCCCAGACCCCAGAGTTTCTCTATGTCACAGGTAACCTGCTAAGTTAGGGCCCTCTCACATGCCCTCATGTAGACCTAAGCAATGCACAGAAGGCCCTGTGTAAGTTAGTGGTCCAGAAAAAAAGGTTCTCTGTGCTTAGGCCTCTTGAGGGCTCCTGTTGCCTATCTCAGAGAAGGCTCCCTGGGCTTCCTTCAGAAACTCACCCTCAGAAAGGACCTGCCTGCAGTTCTAAAACCACTCTGAGGGCTGGAGACACGGGCCGTTACAGATGTCTTCTTGGTAAAGGAAATGTCTGGGAGCCAGCTGAGGGCCTGGCTTGGGTAGCTTTCCCTGGCTTTGCTGTCTTGTGCTATCAGAGGTCTTGTTGCCAGAATCGTCTCTGGCAGATTTCTCAGCTCCACGTTAATACACTTTGAGGTTGTCACGATACAGAATCAGAACCCAACCTCACACTCCTCTAAACACAGGCATGCTTGCCACCCCTTTAATGTACCGTCCCAGGGGCCTGTGTGCTATGTGAGACTCCATGACAGCCTTCTTCAGTCCTCAAGAGCTTCCTCACAGTCCACCTCCACCATGAGAATGTGGAGCCTCTACCTGCACCTTCAGTTCTCCAAGGATGAAGCTCTACTGTCTCCTGAGAGTTTGGCTCCTGCCCTACCGCTCTCCTCCAGCCATGCCAGGATGGTGCTTCCTAGCCTTGACAGATACGTGCTTTAGACACATGCCTCTACCATTAGACAGTGCCACTTGCGTGGATTAATGATCGCCAGGTCAAGTTGCCCAGCATGGAATGAGGAGTAAGGGTTCTAGTTTCATCCCAGGTCACATTTGTTTGTAGCCATGGAAACCCCAGAAGTCACAGTGAGGAGCTGAATCTGGAAGGCCTGTCTGGCTCCGTCTAGGCGATGGGAAGGCATGGAGGTTGAGGGAGGTAGAGTTTGGAATAGGATAAGCAGTAGGAGGCTGCCTTTTAAAACTGATCAGTGAGTGGGGGGTAGTGGATCACAGTGGTTGAATAAGCTTTGCAACCGGAAAAGGAAAGGGTTGCTCATGGAGGCATTTTCTCCCCAAATTGTCTTTATATTTCTCATGAAAAGGAAAGAAAAGAAGAAGACTCAGTCTCCTTTCCCATCTGCAATCCACTGGGGCAGCCTCTTGATCCCTGTTGAGAGGCACGTTTTGACCCTGCTCACACAAAGCCCCTTGACCACCTCTCCTAAGTAAGGGGAAGCAGCTGCCACCTGGCTCTCTTGTAAGAGCCCCGTACACCCGCCTGGCCAAGAGGCTTCCTCTGGGACCCACCTTGGGGTCTCCCCAACTGCCCACACAAGTGTGATCTCTGCCATGAAGGAGACAATATGTCTTTACCCTCTTTGCCAAACAAGTCTCGCTTCATCTCCAACTCCCTTCGGGCAGCCTGAGCCACCGTTACAATGGAGCTTGAGCTACAGGTAGACCCAGGCTCTCCTTGGCTTTCTGGCTATTTCTGATGGCTTCAGCATGACCCCCGGTTCCCCTCCCTTTTCCTCAGCTAACAGATAAAGAACGCACACACTGTAAGGAGGGACGAGGCATGATTCTGTTTGTGCCTGCCTTCTTTCCCCAACTGGCACTGGCTCTCGGTTCACTTTACAGATTCATTCCCCTCGAAATGTAATTTTAGAAATGTCAAGTTGATTTTGAGTTCTGGGTGAGTGAAAAAACCAATCCATCAGCCTCAGAATTAGAAAGTACTGATTTAGAAAGAGCCAGCATGTTTGATTTTTTTGGTTTGGTTTGGTTTGGTTTGGTTTGGTTTGGTTTGGTTTTGGTTTGGTTTGGTTTGGTTTGTTTTTTTGGTTGTTGTTGTTGTTGTTATTGGAAGTTTTTGCCCAAGAAAATGTATTCTGCTTGAAGCCAGCACCTCTGGGTATGAAGGAGCAAATCCGTTGTGCATTCGCCAATTTTTATAGCTGGTGTGGGGCCAAGGGCTGAGGGCCCTGAAGCCACTTTGGGAGGCTGCCCACCTACTAGATGCCACTTCCCAGACCCCTCCTGCCTATTGTCCCACCGGGCAACTTCTGGAGACAACACCGACTTCCCCCTTTTAGGAGGTGCTGCAGGAAGACTCCACCCCAGAACCAGTATCTGGCGAGGGCTCATGGACAAATACTAATTGATTTTTCCAATATATCAGTGCTGCGCCTGGCTTTGTGATCAACTAGTGTCCGCCACAAAAGCCAGTTAATCCTCTGCTTCCTGCTCTAATTAGAGGCAGCTTTCAAGCCCTGGGACTGGGATTCTCAGTGCAGTGATGTAAGTAGGTCTCTTCAGATTTGTTGGAACACAGATGCCAACTTGGAGGCAAATCCATACGATTGACCATGGCTGCCAAGAAACCTGCATTGGGAAGGCTTCTAATAAATGATAAATGTTTATGGTAGATGTGGGGCAGGCAACACTGCCTCAGACCTTGCCTTTCATGAAGCTTGTAAAGTTAACTTTCTTATCGAAGGAAACCAGTATTCTAGAACCTTCAGAGAGGGGTAAGAACAAAAAAGTTCAGAGACTAGTCATTACCAAAATCCATCCAAACTCAGGCTGACCTAAACACCAAACCAGTAAAGCTATCGTTTAGGAGGTGGAGGCAGGAGGATCACGAATTCAAGGTCACCCTTGGCTATTTAGTCAGTTTGAGACCAGCCTAGCCTAAATGAGGGCCTGTCTTAATTAATCAGTTAATTGATTAATTACTATCTTTAATGTATGACAACAGGCTTACTCCTCAGGTGACTGTTGAGTCCATAAACTTCAGGCACAGTTGGGTCTAAAAGGATCATATGTGCATCCTCCCTGCCCCCAGCTCTGCTTCCTCCATTTCTTCATTCCATCATGCATCTCTTAACAGGAGACAAGATGGCCACAAGTATCTGAAGTGAAAGGTTTGGAATGCATAGGTCCTAGGACCTGTCTTCATTCACTAGGCTCAATGGGTGGACCACAGGCCATTTGACGAGCTTCCTCCAGGTGCATTTGGGTGCTGTTACTAGAAGACAGAATAGAGGCCGAGCAGAAGAGTGTACTACAGATCTGCCCTGGCTCCTGTACTACAATGGCCTCAAGGAGACACTCTCCTTCCCAGAGGACAATGAATGGCAGCAGGGCAGTAAAAAAAAGCTAGAAGCCCTCCATGACTTACTGAGGCTCCTTATCTTTCAGTACCTGTAAGGCATCATGGAAGGATCATAGAGCCCTCTGCATCTGACATACTTCTATCCACATAAGGAAACTAGGGACCAAGGAGCCATCAACAAAATCCCAGGTCTTGAACCCATGTGGTCCGACTCCAAGCCAGGGCTGCTTCTACATCCACAAGCTATAAGAAAGAATGCAATGACAGACGAAGTTCCTGTAAGAACTAATATTTCCCCATTCACTCATGTTTCTTATTTTTATCTTCAAAAGCCATTTAGGGAGGGGGGGTATGGGAGACTTTTGGGATAGCATTGGAAATGTAAATGAAGAAAATATCTAATAAAAAAATATATATATACCTTTTTGTTGGTTTGTTTGTTTTTTGTTTTTTGAAACAGGGTTTCTCTGGCTGTCCTGGAACTCACTCTGTGGACCAGGCTGGCCTCAAACTCAGAAGTCTGCCTGCCTCTGCCTCCCAAGTGCTGGGATTAAAGGCGTGTGCTACCACTGCCCAGCTAAACATACTCTTTAAAGAGAGATACCCTTAAAGGAGAGATTTATGAAACTAGTTTAGGACAGTAAACAAGAACTTATCTCTGAAGCTAGACATATCTAGAGGCAATTCAAGCCTCTAGCAGGTATAGGTCATAGCCCTCTCTGGTGTCAGGGGATTTTTTGTTTGTTTGTTTGTTTTTTTCACTCATAAACAGGAAAATAACATACCCTGTCCAGTGGAGTTACTCCAGAGAGTAAAGATTTCAGATCTAGGACCCTTAGTTGATGCCCAACATCTAAACTATGGAAACAGACATCCCTGAGGCCCCCTCACTTTGTGAAATGGTATTTATTAAAGTGGGGAAAAAAGACTATCCATTCTCAGTGACCTTCTCAGCCTCACCAAGCTCCACTTGACTCCCTGTTCATCATCTCATTATCAAGGGGTGGAAAGGGGGATGAACCTCAAGTCTAACAAAAAGCTAAAGATGTGGTTCCATCAGTAGCAGTTCTTGTGCAGCATGCACAAAGCCTTGAGTTTGATCTCTATACCCTCATAAAGTGGGACGGTGTACCCGCTGATAATCCCAAACCAGGAGCTAGAGGCAGAGGGTCAGAAGGTCAAGCTCATTCCCAGCTATGTAGCAAGTTCAAGGCCCCCTGGCTATGCGAGACTGTCTTTCCCTTCCATTCTCCTTCCCCCCCCCCCTCTCTCTCTCTCTCTCTCTCTCTCTCTCTCTCTCTCACACACACACACACACACACACACACACACACACATACACACACAATCTTAGTGTCTAGTAAGTGTCTGCTGACTTTTTTGATGACTGAACAAGATTCTCTGACAAGACTAGGAGACATAAAAGGCGTTCTTTGTTTTACCTAAGGGGTATACTATAATACTTGTTTTAATTTCTTTAAATTTTGTTTGTTTGGTTGGTTTTCTTTTTACAATGCATCACTCACTAACCAGAACACCAATTAAAATGAGGATGCAGAGCAGTTGGACTCCTCTGACACTGTCAATGGGAAGGCAACATGGAACAGCTATTTGGGGAAACAGTTTGGCAGTTTCATGGAAAGTTAAGCATATGCATGCCATACAACCTGCCAATCCCACAACTAGGAATTTACCCTGGAGAAAGGGAGAGGGAAAAATATATATATATACACATATTCACAGAAGCCTCAATATAAATGTATAGCAGCTTTATTCATAATCTCCCAGAACTGGAAACAGCCCAGATGTCTTTCAGCTGCTGAAAGAGAAAAATAAAATAAAATCTGCAACATAAGCACAGTGAATATTATTTATCAATCAACATAAACAAATACTGATATATAGGGCAGTTGGACATGAGGCCAACTCACAGCAAAAGCATGTAGCCCTACTATGATGCTATAGGAAGAGTGCCTTATATCTTTATATGCCTCCCCCAAAGCTCACAGCACAGAGGAAATGAGAACAGTAGCAAACAGAGCCTAACCAAGAGGCAGTGTATAAAATTCCTAATCAGTACCTTTCAATAGCATCCACATCTTGATGAAGGCCACTTTGGGAGAGGAAAACTTTAAGATCCAAGGCCACCAAATGCCACAAGGGAACTTGGAGCAGAAAAAAAAAATGGCATTATTAGGAAAACCAGTGATTCCCAAAGTTGACAGTTTATCTGTGCCAATGTAGGTTATTAAAATTTTAGCAATTGTCATAGAGTTATGTGGGATGTTAGTAAGAAGGAAACTAGCCAGGACGATATGAAAACTTTATGTTACATTGCATCTTTCCTATAAATTTAAAATTATTCCATTGTGAAAGTTGTGTTTATTTGTGTTTTTTTAATCTCAAAGTTTTGGTGCTATATAATTTAAAAATCAGACAAGTCAGATCTATAGGGACAGACATTGGGTCTATGTTTATCAAAGGCTGAGGTAAAAGGGGGTGGGTTGCAAAAGGTAGAGAATTTAGGAACTCTGTTGGGATTCAGTTGATAGTTACATGATTGCCTGAATTTGTCAAAATCCATAAAGGTTAAATAGCATGAATTGTATTGAGTGTAAGTTATTCCTTAGTAAGTGCAGTACTAGTAAGTAAAAGGAAAGAGACTAGATTCTGAACTCTTGATACACCAGTCCTCATGAAGTGGGAGAGCCCGAGAGAATCTCGACCAGAAGACCCAGCCTATGATGCAGGTGAGGTCATCAGATGTATCTCCTGATGCAAGGAAGCAGAGCTACTCACAGCCAAATGTCTCGTGGACTAGCACTCATCTGTGTGTCCACGAGGACAGGGCTAGCTGAGTTTCAGCAAGCATGAGCACACAAAAAATTGAGCTTTTCATACCACAGCAAGGGAGGGTGATCTGGTAGTCAAACACTGAGTGCTTTAGCCAAGGAGTAGCCTACTGCCACCCACCCCACCCCACCCCACCCCACCCCTCTTACCTAGACATGGCCACATGGCTCAGAACAACTGCAATAGTTCCTAGAAGATGGACTATTACACGGACGCTACACTAATCTTAACAAGGATCATAATCTTCAAGGCTTTGGAAACACTGCAACAGTGAAGCACATCAAATCTAGGGCAAGAAGAAAGTATGCATGCATTGCCAAGAATATGCATAAAGTACTAAGAAGCCTTTTGTGCTGTTCTAGAATACAAAAAAGTATTGAAGGATGGCGCTCTGTCTTCTAACAGTAGATTGGAAAAGGTTTTTGAAATGTACCATTATAGATCACATATTCAAGATAGCATCCATACTCACATTCCCCCTCCTAAGCATTTCTAGCTCCTGTTCCGCCTGGAAAGCCACAGAAAGTCTCCAGAGAGTGAGTCATACTCTGAGCCACAATGCCACCTGGTCTCATTGGTTGGGCTCAAGAAGCCTGGTGGAACAGCTGTTCACCCGAGGAAGAATCAGACCTTTTCAGACTTCCCTTCTTTCATTCTGGGCTGGTGACATCATAAATCTGCCCACTATTAAATCAACAGCCTAAGCTACTAGAAACAATGTATACTTACTACTCCAGGAGCTTCATGCAAGCATAGAGCATGAACTGACAGACCTGAGATACAGAACGGTCACGCACCAGAATGAGCTGATAATAAGATATTGCCTGGATTCCAAGATAGAAACCAAATAGCATAAAAGTGAACTTTAAAACTCCTCCCTGTTGGCTAGAAGGTGCTATCCAAACTTTTGGGAGTGAAGAGACTTCAGTGGCCTTGCCAATCTGCTTGGCCAGATGTACCCACCCATGCTATGATGGCACTACTGTTATGGAGGTAACCAGCCACTCAACAGTTGGATTCAAGGCATCTTTTTTTTGGGGGGGGGGGGAATCCATGACAGGTACATAAACCCAATCAAAGAGGAATGGTGTCAGAAAGAATGTAAAAGCCAGAAAATAGAGAAAAGGCTACAAAATGTCTCTTCTGGGCATGGTACAGCCATCGCCATCAGCAAATACCTGCACTAGTTGTGTATGTTAAGTTGTGTATGTTAACATTCAGTCGTCGGTATAAAAGGAATGCATGGGGACCTACCCTTCCCTGCTTATGTATTGGCTACTAACAGATTCTGGTAGTCATTGTCATTAGCAGTGTTCCTATTGTTGAATCTTCTAGGCGTCAATGGATAGCTTCAAACACAGGGTCACACAGATGGCCTCAGTTAAGTGGGTCACAACACAAAGAGACATGAATATGAGAAAGGGATTTGTAAGGAAGGAGAGGGGTCATGCAGATGGGAGAACGGGGAAGAGTAATCCGAATGCAGCATACGTGTATGACATCTTCAAAGTCCAAATTTAAATAATAAAAATAAGATAAATTTCAAAAAGTGGGTCACTGAGTCACCTTAAGGACCAAGTGTCATTGAACTCCTGATGCTCATCCAGGCCTCTCTGATCTTTGTACTCAACTCAGAAACTAGGATCTTTGCTCTTAAGTCAAAATAAACACCTATGTTTCATCTTCTAACCACTCACTGATAGGAAACTACTGACCCAAGGGGCCTGCTATGTTCAACATACCCAAAGGCTGGCTCTAGAGTTCTTAAACAGTTGGCCATAGTCACAGAATCCTTGGATCAGTCTTCTGGAGAGAACAGTCAAATCAATCAAAGTTTGGAGTCCCCCATGCTCTGAATTAAATTTTCTCTGTGTTTGATACTCTGGAGTATTTCAGAAGACTATCCAAGCCCATCAGAAAGCCTTTTTCTCTATAGTAATAGGAGGAGCAACTTCCTCATGACTAACTCTTGTAGTTTGAAAGTGAGACATTCCCCACAGGCTCATAAGTTCGAACACTATGTCCTCAAGTGGGGGCACTATTTGGGAAGGTTGTGGGAACATTTAGAAGGGAGAGTCCCACTAGAGAGGGCAGGTCACTAGGAAAAGGGATTGAGGTTCTGTAGTGTAGTTCCACTTCCTGTTCACTCTGTGTTTCCTGACTGTAGGTGTAATGTAACCAACTCTTGCCACAGTGCCTTTCCCATCATGCTGGACTGTATCCTCCCGGGAACCATAAGCCAAAATAAACTTTCCCTTCATTGACTGGCTTTGGTGGGGTAACTTGTGGAAACAGGACAGTAAGCTAATATACTCGCCAGGGTAGAAAGCTGATCAGATGTGTTTAGGAGTGTAGAGGCACAAAGTCATATGCTCATAAGCACTAGGGAAACAGGGATTATTAAACACACGGTGTTGTCTCCTCAATAGATGAGACGTAGACCTGCTTTCTTCTCATAAAGCTGGGTGAGGACACCGTAAATAACCTAGTGACCTGTGCCATCTGTAGGGCCAGGCCATAACTGACTCCTCCAGACTCTTCCTCCCTAGGTCTTTTTATCTTGAGCATTGTTTCTTAGTCATCAGAACCCATCCTTAAGGGGGGTGTCACATGTACTTGTAAGCTTGGTGACCTCAATGATGAATGAGACTACACTAGATCCACCCAAGAGTCTTATACACTGTAGAACTCATTCTTATGGAAGAGGTCCCATGTATTTTACAAGAGGGTTTCAATGTAGTATGCCTTAAGCTTTATTGTGATAGATATTAGGAAACTTTTTTTCCAAAGTGGTAATGTACTTGAATATGCCTAAAACAAACTTCCTGGTGTCAGATTCTAGAAGTTTGAACCAACACCTACTAACTGAGTCATGTTGAGCTGGATTTCCTTCTTACTCCACGTGTGGTTGTGGCATTCACAGGGACTCTCACAAAGAACTCTGAAGCTAGCAGGGTCTTCCCTCACTCATCCTTTACCCACCAGTGAAGATGCCAATCATTTTAGAAACACCTCTTCCAGAGAGGCTGGATTACATATCAAAGCTCTTGTCTTCCCATCTCCAGCTACTATAAAGGGAATCCCTTTACTGATTTTGATCTGTCTCCTTATTGATATATCTGCCTCTGACCTGTGGCGCTCCAAAAATCAGTTTTATATTCCCAGCACCCTTGCCAGTCTCCCATCCCTAGTACAAGCAGAAAGAGTCCTCCAGGCGATCGGCACTTGAGCAATCAACACTCTTGATTCCATTGTTCTTTGCAATTTGTCTCAATGTCTGCTAGCTGAGTTATAAAACCTATTCTGGTCCAAAGATACATGGACCTCTTCATTTCACCAGTTGGTGAATCCTGAGATCAAGTATAAGGATTTGTAAAAAATGAACTTAGTGTATTTTTACCACAGGAAACAATCTAGCATTTCTATAAAGTCTCAAAGCGATTGGTGGACAAAAAAAGTCAGCAACAGACCACTGCAGAAGGCACAGGGTGCTTGGACTCCCTGAGCACTGACAACCGTTATCATCTGTGTGCAAATAGAATGGAGACTTCCCCAGTAGGCCTCTTACCAGCAGGGAAGCCCCAACCTTCTGTAATCTTTCCTCTTTCCCTGCCCTTAAAGTGAGATAGCCAAACTGTGCCTCCATAGTCAAACTGAGGTGTATTTTTATCCTGCCAATAGGATCTGATATCCTATGTGAGCTGTGACATTGGCTCTTGTTGGAAAGAAGAGAACAAATCCTCACCACACACTAGGCTAAGCTCTGGCTGCCTGCAGTCTTCCACCCATCTGTTACCTGCCCTCACAAGTCCTGGTGGAGTCCTAGCTTTTCCAATTGTGAACCTGCGATTAGAAGCCCAGAGCTAAACTGCTTTGTTTTTCTGATCTAGAAACCAGGTCTGTGGTTAAAGAAAAAGCACCTCAAAAAGACAAAGGGTGAACTTGGGTTGAAGCCTCAATCATCCTAGGTTTCTGGCATTGCTTCCTAGAGCTAGGCAGGATTGGAGGGAACCAGACGGTCAGGATCACACAATATGGAAGGGGGGTGTCTACTGAGCAGTCATGGGCAGCTGGGCAGTGGGGCATTTGACTGCTCCACCCTCTGAAACCAAGGAAAGGTTCCAAGGACATTGTAGACAATCTCAGAGGAGGAAGTTCGCTGCACATCTGTTGAGTAAATGCCTATTAACTATCAACTCTGTGTGTGTGTGTGTGTTTACTCCATTAACTCCTTCTGACCTTACACAGAGGATGGGAAAAAAGCAACCACTGTCCACAAAAGGGCTACGTCAAGGCCAGTCTGTTACATATTAACAAGCTTTGGTATAGGGTTTTTATATGTATATTGTGGTCATTTGAATAAAAATGACACCATAGGTTCATAGATGTGAATGCTTGATCACCAGTGAGTAACAAGTGACACTATTTGAAAGGATTAGGACAGTGGTTCTTAAGCTTTCTCATGATGTTCGTCATGTTATGATGACCACCAGCCATAAAATTGGTTTCATTGTTACTTCATAACTATAATTTTACTGCTGTTATGAGTCATAATGTAAATATCTGATATATATGATATGCAACCCCTGGGGGGCAGGTAATTCAACCTCCAAAGGGATTATGACCCTGGATAGTTGGAAACTACTGGATTAGGAGGTGTGGCCTTGTTGGGGTAAGTGTGGTCTTTTTTTGGGGGGAAGTATGACACTGCAGGTGGCCTTTGAGGTTTCAAGAGCTCCAGCCAAACCCAGTGCCCCTCTCTCTTCCTGCTGCCTGCTGATACAGATGTAGAACTCTCAGCTATTTCTCCAGGACCATGGCTTCCTATATGCCACCACCTTCCTTGCCATGATAGGAATGGACTTCAAACCTCTGCAACTGTAAGCCAGCCCCACTTAAATGCTTTCCTTTATAAGAGTTGCCGTGGTCATGGTGTCTCTTCCCAGCAATAGAACACTGACTAAGACACATACAGTTTCTTGAAGTATGCCACACGTGAAGTGTATGCATCAATGGCTTTCCACATATTTACAGAGTCATGCAAATATGGCCATTCCCTAGTCTCAGAACAATTTTTTTATTGCTTCTAGAAGAAACTATGCACCCATACTCTCCCTTCATCAGATCCTAGCTACCATCAATCTCACTTCTGCCCAAGGATGGCTCTGTATGAACATTTCATATCAATGGGACTATCTTGTACCTAGCCTGCTTGACTTTGCATAATTTTTTAAGGCTCACCCATCTCATCTCATCAGTTTTATCAGCATCTCATTAAAAAATGTTCTTGCTGAGTAATACTCAACTGTCTGTAGATTACACATGTGATTTATGTGGTCATTTGACTGGTGGACATTGGACTATTTTGACTTAGGAACTTTTGTGGATATAAGCTTTTGTGCAAATGATATGTATTTTGTTTTCTTCAGTGTATAAGCAAGAAATGGAGTTGCTGGGTGAATTGATAATTCTAACCTTTTTGGGAGCTTCCAAACTGATTTTCTATAAGGATGCCTGGAGCAGTAATTGTAGACTCTAATTTGTCTGTCCTCACCTGGACTTGCAATTATTGTCTGACCTTTTTGATTCTTTTATGACCATCCTGTCAGTCAGGAGGTAGATCTAATTTGCATCTCCCTAATTTTTGTTTTGTATTTTGGGTTTTGGTTGTTTTTGTTGTTTTGATGCAGACTCATAGAACACAGGCTGACATTTATCTTCTATGTTGCCCCAGGCTGGCCTTCAACTCCTGATTCTCCTGCTCTGCTGGGATTATAACTGCGCCCCCACCATGTCCAATTTGCAATTCTGTGATAGAAGTAGGTATTTGTTATGGACTGATCTGTGTGCCCCTCAAATTTACATTGAAGTTTAATCCCTAATGACATGGTTTTTGGAAATTTGACCCTTAGGAAGTAATTAAGGGAAAATGGCATTATGGAAGAAAGTTGGTCCAAATAAGATGAAACATTAGAGAGCTGGCTCACTGTCTCATAGCAAAAGCCACATGAGGACAATTCTGCCTCTGCAAACCAGAAAGAGTCCTCACTGGTACCCTGAAGTAGGGCACTGAGCTTCTAGAACTGCCAATACAGTGTCTCAAGTATTTTGTTATGGCACACAAGCAGAATAAGGTAGACTTTTAAATCTCCATTTTATAAATAAAAACACCCAGTCTAGCAAGGTCCTCCCTCATCCATATCTGACACCAGTATCTGCCCCATTTCCTGTTTGCTTCACAGCTACTGGGTTCCAGAATGGGGAACAACGTGGTTCTACAGGGAGTGACCTGTCAGCTGACAAAAATCACAAGCAACACAGTGGAAAGATCTCCTTTGGTGAATAAGGGGCAGAAACTCACCAAGAAAGGGGACTAAGAAAGTACTGAGCCCCAAATTGTCTGTCCCTCTCCAGATAGACTTGAGAGTCAGCGTGTACCAAGTTAGCACACGGCTCTCACCCACTGCACCCACTGCACCCACTGCACCCACTGCACCCACTGCACCCACTGCAGCCAACTCTTACACGCGTTCTCGCGACTGGCCAGGAAGAACACAACAAACCGGAATCTTCTGTGGCAAAGCTTTATTGCTTACATCTTCAGGAGCCAGAGAGCAAGAGAGCAAGAGCAAGAGAGAGAGAGAGAGCAAGAGAGCAAGAGCAAGAGAGAGAATGGCGAAACCCCGTCCCTTTTTAAGGAGAATTATCCTCCTCAACATCTCCCCCTTTCCTTTTAATAAGAGCAATAGGCCATCCATATTAATGAGAGTGGAGATAGAGGTCAAATCCCCAGTGTGCAGGTAAAGGAGCCGTACACAAAACCTCCTCCCAGGCTCATCACCCAAAGGGGTCCTGGTCTGGTTCCGTGTCGTTTTTCCTGGGGAGAAGGACACTTGGACACTCAACCTTCTTGAAAGATGACATGTCTCCCTAGAATAGGCTCATATGTGCCGCAGAGCCCTTCTACTGCAGTGCTTAGCCGTGCAACTCTCTCAGGCTGCTGAAGCACACTCACTCTATCCCGTGCAATGAGACTAGCCTCGTGGGGTGCAAGAGCTGAATGGCCAGCGACCTATTGCTTAAACATAGATAACCATATATCAGGGGAAGCACCATGTTCTAGAGCTGCAAGTGCCTGGGCAATAAGCACCTTGTCTCTCCTAGTTTGGGCCTTAAGCTTACAGACCAACCAGAGAAGCAACACTAATCCACAGCAAAGTGTATCTCCAAATAATCCCACCCATACCCATTCTTTAAAGAAGGAAAATGCTGAGGAGATCCAATTGGGTAATCCTTTGGTCAGGGACAGGTCCAAGTGCATGGAGTTGACCTGAATAATGGCAATTCTC
The DNA here is from genome assembly GCF_000001635.26 of Mus musculus. Lineage (NCBI taxonomy): Eukaryota > Metazoa > Chordata > Mammalia > Rodentia > Muridae > Mus > Mus musculus. The sequence continues at coordinate 8,616,466 of NC_000072.6, read as the reverse complement.
AATTCCCGAAGGGTCTGTTCAAATTCAGCCATCCAATTCTGTAACATATACTGAGAAAGACTTTTTGACAAATTAGCTGCCCTAGTAAATTTCTCATACTGAATGGAAGTAACGGACAATCCCGGAAACTTTTGTTCACATCCCAGCTGAGCTATTTGCCATAATACATCTAGTTGTTCCTGGACAAGATCTATGCGTTGATTCATTTCTGCCCATGGAGCATTTTTGGGATTGGAGGATGGCGGCCGCTAAGCCTGCATTGGTGAGAGGTCCCCCCAGCTCCCGACAAACCCTGAGCCAGTCTTGTAAACCTTTGTTCTTTCTTGGGGCTATGGCCGCTCGGCACTCCTGTGTGGCTTGCTCATAAATGAGCTGTTCTACCAGAGGTGCGGCTTGCTCTGAATCTCCAAAAATACGCTCTGCTGCCTCTGTCATTCTGGCCACAAAATCTGAGAATGACTCCTGAGGTCTCTGGACGATCTTTGTTAGTTGTCCAGTGGCCTCACCTGCTCGGGAGAGCGCCTTCCAGGCCCTAATAGCCGTGGAGGAAATTTGGGCATAAGCTCCCCAGTGGTAGTTTGTTTGATCAGCAGTATAAGCTCCCTGACCCGTTAACAAGTCAAAAGTCCAATCTCTCTGCTCTGGAGTCAAAGCAGCAGCGTTTGCTCGGGCCTGCGCTTGTGCAGCCTCTTGCCATAGAGCTCTCCATTCCATATATTTGCCCATACTAGGGTGTTGGGAGCCGCGCCCACATTCGCCGTTACAAGATGGCGCTGACAGCTGTGTTCTAAGTGGTAAACAAATAATCTGCGCATGTGCCGAGGGTGGTTCTCCACTCCATGTGCTCTGCCTTCCCCGTGACGTCAACTCGGCCGATGGGCTGCAGCCAATCAGGGAGTGACACGTCCTAGGCGAAGGATAATTCTCCTTAATAGGGACGGGGTTTCGTTTTCTCGCCCTCTTGCTTCTTACACTCTTGCTCCTGAAGATGTAAGCAATAAAGTTTTGCCGCAGAAGATTCTGGTCTGTGGTGTTCTTCCTGGCCGGGCGTGAGAACGCGTCTAATAAAAATTGGTGCCGAAACCCGGGACGAGAAAAAACTCGGGACTGGCGCAAGGAAGATCCCTCATTCCAGAACCAGAACTGCGGGTCGCGGTAATAAAGGTTCCCGTAAAGCAGACTGTTAAGAAGGATTCAACTGCATGAATTCAGAACTTTTCAGCTGGGGAACGAGAGTACCAGTGAGTACAGCTTTACAAGGTAAGCCTGGCCTTGAACTTTCTAAGGAAATTCAAGACAGTCTATCAGAAGTAAAGTGGAAAATAGCTTTATAAGGTATGTTTGGCCTTGAACTTTCTCTAGTGTTAGAAGCCCTTTTGTTCCTTTTCACATGTTATCAAGTGGTTAAGGCAGGGAGGATTCTAGAGGAAATTCAGGACAAGCTATCAGAAGTAAAGTGGGGAGAGAGAGTAGGAGCAAAGAGAAAATATGGTACACAAAATAAGTATACAGGCCTTTCCAAGGGTCTTGAACCCGAGGAAAAGTTTAGGTCAGGTAAGAATACCTGGGGAGAGATTAGAAGGAAGGAAAAGAAAAAAGAAAAGAAAAAAGATCAATTAGCGGAGGTCTCTAGGAAAAGGAGCCTGTGCTCATCGCTGGATGGGCTCGGGGAGCCAGCTCTTGGTAGCTCTGAATCAGATGATGAATTCTCCTCTGAAGAAACAGACTGGGAGGAAGAAGCAGCTCATTATGAGAAAAAAGGGTACCAGCCAGGTAAAGTGCTAGCTAATCAGTTAAGGAAGCCAAAAGCGGCTGGCGAAGGCCAGTTTGCTGATTGGCCTCAGGGCAGTCGGTTTCAAGGTCCGCCCTATGCGGAGCCCCCGCCCTGCGTAGTGCGTCAGCAATGCGCAGAGAGATGCGCAGAGAGGCAGTGCGCAGAGAGGCAGTGCGCAGAGAGGCAGTGCGCAGACTCATTCATTCCCAGAGAGGAACAAAGGAAAATACAACAGGCATTTCCAGTCTTTGAAGGAGCCGAGGGTGGGCGTGTCCACGCTCTGGTAGAATACTTACAAATTAAAGAACTCGCCGAGTCGGTCCGTAAATACGGAACCAATGCTAATTTTACCTTGGTGCAGTTAGACAGGCTTGCCGGCATGGCACTAACTCCTGCCGACTGGCAAACGGTTGTAAAAGCCGCTCTCCCTAGTATGGGCAAATATATGGAATGGAGAGCTCTTTGGCATGAATCTGCACAAGCGCAGGCCCGAGCAAACGCAGCTGCTTTGACTCCAGAGCAGAGAGATTGGACTTTTGACTTGTTAACGGGTCAGGGAGCTTATTCTGCTGATCAAACAAACTACCATTGGGGAGCTTATGCCCAGATTTCTTCCACGGCTATTAGGGCCTGGAAGGCGCTCTCCCGAGCAGGTGAAACCACTGGTCAATTAACAAAAGTTGTCCAGGGACCTCAGGAGTCCTTCTCAGATTTTGTGGCCAGAATGACAGAGGCAGCAGAGCGTATTTTTGGAGATTCAGAGCAAGCCGCGCCTCTGGTAGAACAGCTAATCTATGAGCAAGCCACAAAGGAGTGCCGAGCGGCCATAGCCCCAAGAAAGAACAAAGGCTTACAAGACTGGCTCAGGGTCTGTCGAGAGCTTGGGGGACCTCTCACCAATGCAGGCTTAGCGGCCGCCATCCTCCAATCTCAGAACCGCTCCATGAGCAGAAATGATCAGAGGACATGTTTTAATTGCGGAAAGCCTGGGCATTTTAAGAAAGATTGCAGAGCTCCAGATAAACAGGGAGGGACTCTCACTCTTTGCTCTAAGTGTGGCAAGGGTTATCATAGAGCTGACCAGTGTCGCTCTGTGAGGGATATAAAGGGCAGAATTCTTCCCCCACCTGATAGTCAATCAACTGATGTGCCAAAAAACGGGTCATCGGGCCCTCGGTCCCAGGGCCCTCAAAGATATGGGAACCGGTTTGTCAGGACCCAGGAAGCAGTCAGAGAGGCGACCCAGGAAGACCCACAAGGGTGGACCTGCGTGCCGCCTCCGACTTCCTATTAATGCCTCAAATGAGTATTCAGCCGGTGCCAGTGGAGCCTATACCATCCTTGCCCCCGGGAACCATGGGCCTTATTCTCGGCCGGGGTTCACTCACCTTGCAGGGCTTAGTAGTCCACCCTGGAGTTATGGATTGTCAACATTCCCCTGAAATACAGGTCCTGTGCTCAAGCCCTAAGGGCGTTTTTTCTATTAGTAAAGGAGATAGGATAGCTCAGCTGCTGCTCCTCCCTGATAATACCAGGGAGAAATCTGCAGGACCTGAAATAAAGAAAATGGGCTCCTCAGGAAATGATTCTGCCTATTTGGTTGTATCTTTAAATGATAGACCTAAGCTCCGCCTTAAGATTAATGGAAAAGAGTTTGAAGGCATCCTTGATACCGGAGCAGATAAAAGTATAATCTCTACACATTGGTGGCCCAAAGCATGGCCCACCACAGAGTCATCTCATTCATTACAGGGCCTAGGATATCAATCATGTCCCACTATAAGCTCCATTGCCTTGACGTGGGAATCCTCTGAAGGACAGCAAGGGAAATTCATACCTTATGTGCTCCCACTCCCGGTTAACCTCTGGGGAAGGGATATTATGCAGCATTTGGGCCTTATTTTGTCCAATGAAAACGCCCCATCGGGAGGGTATTCAGCTAAAGCAAAAAATATCATGGCAAAGATGGGTTATAAAGAAGGAAAAGGGTTAGGACATCAAGAACAGGGAAGGATAGAGCCCATCTCACCTAATGGAAACCAAGACAGACAGGGTCTGGGTTTTCCATAGCGGCCATTGGGGCAGCACGGCCCATACCATGGAAAACGGGGAATCCAGTGTGGGTTCCTCAATGGCCCCTATCCTCTGAAAAACTAGAAGCTGTGATTCAACTGGTAGAGGAACAATTAAAACTAGGCCATATTGAGCCATCTACCTCACCTTGGAATACTCCAATTTTTGTAATTAAGAAAAAGTCAGGAAAGTGGAGACTGCTCCATGACCTCAGAGCCATTAATGAGCAAATGAACTTATTTGGCCCAGTACAGAGGGGTCTCCCTGTACTTTCCGCCTTACCACGTGGCTGGAATTTAATTATTATAGATATTAAAGATTGTTTCTTTTCTATACCTTTGTGTCCAAGAGATAGGCCCAGATTTGCCTTTACCATCCCCTCTATTAATCACATGGAACCTGATAAGAGGTATCAATGGAAGGTCTTACCACAGGGAATGTCCAATAGTCCTACAATGTGCCAACTTTATGTGCAAGAAGCTCTTTTGCCAGTGAGGGAACAATTCCCCTCTTTAATTTTGCTCCTTTACATGGATGACATCCTCCTGTGCCATAAAGACCTTACCATGCTACAAAAGGCATATCCTTTTCTACTTAAAACTTTAAGTCAGTGGGGTTTACAGATAGCCACAGAAAAGGTCCAAATTTCTGATACAGGACAATTCTTGGGCTCTGTGGTGTCCCCAGATAAGATTGTGCCCCAAAAGGTAGAGATAAGAAGAGATCACCTCCATACCTTAAATGACTTTCAAAAGCTGTTGGGAGATATTAATTGGCTCAGACCTTTTTTAAAGATTCCTTCCGCTGAGTTAAGGCCTTTGTTTGGTATTTTAGAAGGAGATCCTCATATCTCCTCCCCTAGGACTCTTACTCTAGCTGCTAACCAGGCCTTACAAAAAGTGGAAAAAGCCTTACAGAATGCACAATTACAACGTATTGAGGATTCGCAGCCTTTCAGTTTGTGTGTCTTTAAGACAGCACAATTGCCAACTGCAGTTTTGTGGCAGAATGGGCCATTGTTGTGGATCCATCCAAACGTATCCCCAGCTAAAATAATAGATTGGTATCCTGATGCAATTGCACAGCTTGCCCTTAAAGGTCTAAAAGCAGCAATCACCCACTTTGGGCGAAGTCCATATCTTTTAATTGTACCTTATACCGCTGCACAGGTTCAAACCTTGGCAGCCACATCTAATGATTGGGCAGTTTTAGTTACCTCCTTTTCAGGAAAAATAGATAACCATTATCCAAAGCATCCAATCTTACAGTTTGCCCAAAATCAATCTGTTGTGTTTCCACAAATAACAGTAAGAAACCCACTTAAAAATGGGATTGTGGTATATACTGATGGATCAAAAACTGGCATAGGTGCCTATGTGGCTAATGGTAAAGTGGTATCCAAACAATATAATGAAAATTCACCTCAAGTGGTAGAATGTTTAGTGGTTTTAGAAGTTTTAAAAACCTTTTTAGAACCCCTTAATATTGTGTCAGATTCCTGTTATGTGGTTAATGCAGTAAATCTTTTAGAAGTGGCTGGAGTGATTAAGCCTTCCAGTAGAGTTGCCAATATTTTTCAGCAAATACAATTAGTTTTGTTATCTAGAAGATTTCCTGTTTATATTACTCATGTTAGAGCCCATTCAGGCCTACCTGGCCCCATGGCTCTGGGAAATGATTTGGCAGATAAGGCCACTAAAGTGGTGGCTGCTGCCCTATCATCCCCGGTAGAGGCTGCAAGAAATTTTCATAACAATTTTCATGTGACGGCTGAAACATTACGCAGTCGTTTCTCCTTGACAAGAAAAGAAGCCCGTGACATTGTTACTCAATGTCAAAGCTGCTGTGAGTTCTTGCCAGTTCCTCATGTGGGAATTAACCCACGCGGTATTCGACCTCTACAGGTCTGGCAAATGGATGTTACACATGTTTCTTCCTTTGGAAAACTTCAATATCTCCATGTGTCCATTGACACATGTTCTGGCATCATGTTTGCCTCTCCGTTAACCGGAGAAAAAGCCTCACATGTGATTCAACATTGCCTTGAGGCATGGAGTGCTTGGGGGAAACCCAGACTCCTTAAGACTGATAATGGACCAGCTTATACGTCTCAAAAATTCCAACAGTTCTGCCGTCAGATGGACGTAACCCACCTGACTGGACTTCCATACAACCCTCAAGGACAGGGTATTGTTGAGCGTGCGCATCGCACCCTCAAAACCTATCTTATAAAACAGAAGAGGGGAATTGAAGAGATTTTACCCCGAGCACCAAGAGTGTCTGTGTCTTTGGCACTCTTTACACTCAATTTTTTAAATATTGATGCTCATGGCCATACTGCGGCTGAACGTCATTGTACAGAGCCAGATAGGCCCAATGAGATGGTTAAATGGAAAAATGTCCTTGATAATAAATGGTATGGCCCGGATCCTATTTTGATAAGATCCAGGGGAGCTATCTGTGTTTTCCCACAGAATGAAGACAACCCATTTTGGATACCAGAAAGACTCACCCGAAAAATCCAGACTGACCAAGGGAATACTAATGTCCCTCGTCTTGGTGATGTCCAGGGCGTCAATAATAAAGAGAGAGCAGCGTTGGGGGATAATGTCGACATTTCCACTCCCAATGACGGTGATGTATAATGCTCAAGTATTCTCCTGCTTTTTTACCACTAACTAGGAACTGGGTTTAGCCTTGATTCAGACAGCCTTGGCTCTGTCTGGACAGGTCCAGACGACTGACACCATTAACACTTTGTCAGCCTCAGTGACTACAGTCATAGATAAACAGGCCTCAGCTAATGTCAAGATACAGGGAGGTCTCATGCTGGTTAATCAACGCATAGATCTTGTCCAGAAACAACTAGATGTATTATGACAAATAACTCAGCTGGGATGTGAACAAAAGTTTCCGGGATTGTGTGTTATTTCCATTCAGTATGTTAAATTTACTAGGGCAGCTAATTTGTCAAAAAGTCTTTTTCAGTATATGTTACAGAATTGGATGGCTGAATTTGAACAGATCCTTCGGGAATTGAGACTTCAGGTCAACTCCACGCGCTTGGACCTGTCCCTGACCAAAGGATTACCCAATTGGATCTCCTCAGCATTTTCTTTCTTTAAAGAATGGGTGGGATTGATATTATTTGGAGATACACTTTGCTGTGGATTAGTGTTGCTTCTTTGATTGGTCTGTAAGCTTAAGGCCCAAACTAGGAGAGACAAGGTGGTTATTGCCCAGGCGCTTGCAGGACTAGAACATGGAGCTTCCCCTGATATATCTATGCTTAGGCAATAGGTCGCTGGCCACTCAGCTCTTATATCCCATGAGGCTAGTCTCATTGCACGGGATAGAGTGAGTGTGCTTCAGCAGCCCGAGAGAGTTGCACGGCTAAGCACTGCAGTAGAAAGGCTCTGCGGCATATATGAGCCTATTCTAGGGAGACATGTCATCTTTCAAGAAGGTTGAGTGTCCAAGTGTCCTTCTCTCCAGGCAAAACGACACGGGAGCAGGTCAGGGTTGCTCTGGGTAAAAGCCTGTGAGCCTAAGAGCTAATCCTGTACATGGCTCCTTTACCTACACACTGGGGATTTGACCTCTATCTCCACTCTCATTAATATGGGTGGCCTATTTGCTCTTATTAAAAGGAAAGGGGGAGATGTTGGGAGCCGCGCCCACATTCGCCGTTACAAGATGGCGCTGACAGCTGTGTTCTAAGTGGTAAACAAATAATCTGCGCATGTGCCGAGGGTGGTTCTCCACTCCATGTGCTCTGCCTTCCCCGTGACGTCAACTCGGCCGATGGGCTGCAGCCAATCAGGGAGTGACACGTCCTAGGCGAAGGATAATTCTCCTTAATAGGGACGGGGTTTCGTTTTCTCGCCCTCTTGCTTCTTACACTCTTGCTCCTGAAGATGTAAGCAATAAAGTTTTGCCGCAGAAGATTCTGGTCTGTGGTGTTCTTCCTGGCCGGGCGTGAGAACGCGTCTAATAACACTAGGGAGAGCGGCTTTTGCAATCATTTGCCAGTCGGCAGGAGTTAGTGCCATGCCGGCAAGCCTGTCTAACTGCACCAAGGTAAAATTAGCATTGGTTCCATATTTACGGACCGACTCGGCAAGCTCTTTAATCTGCACATATTCTACTGGAGCGTGGACACGCCCACCCTCGGCTCCTTCAAAGACCGGAAATGCCTGTTGTATTTTCCTTTGTTCCTCTCTAGGAATGAACGAGTCTGTGCATTGCCTCTCTGTCCATTGCCTCTCTGCGCAGGGCTGACGCCTTACGCAGGGCGGGGGCTCCGCATAGGGCGAAAGTGCACTATGACCTTGAAGCCGACTGCCCGGAGGCTGAGCAGCATGCTGGCCTTCGCCAGCCGCTTTTGGCTTTTTCCTTAACTGATTAGCTAGCATTTTATCTGGCTGGCACTTTTCTCTCTCATAACGAGCTGCTTCCTCCTCCAAGTCTGTTTCTTCAGAGGAGAATTCTTCATCTAATTCAGAGCTACTAAGAGCTGGCTCCTTGAGCTCATCTAGAGATGAGTATAGGCTCCTTCTCCTAGAGACCTCCGCTAATTGATCTTTTTTCTTTTCTTTTTCCTTCTCCTTCCTTCCAATCTCTTCCCAGGTATTCTTACCTGACCTTAACTTTTCCTCGGGTTCAAGACCCTTGGAAAGGCCTGTATACTTATTTTGTGCGCCATATTTCCTCTTTGCTCCTACTCTCTCTCCCCGCTTTACTTCTGATAGATTGCCCTGAATTTCATCCAGAATTTTCAGCCCTGCCTTAACCACTTGATAACATGTGAAAAGGAACAAAAAGGCTCCTAACACTAGAGAAAGTTTAAGGCCAAACATACCTTGTAAAGCTATTTCCCACTTTACTTCTGATAGACTGTCTTGAATTTCGTTAGAAAGTTCAAGACCAGACTTACCTTGTAAAGCTATTTCCCACTTTACTTCTGATAGACTGTCTTGAATTTCGTTAGAAAGTTCAAGACCAGACTTACCTTGTAAAGCTATACTTACGGGTACCCTGTTCCCCAGCTGAAGAGTTCTGAATTCACGCAGTTGAATCCTTCTCAACAGTCTGTGTTGCGGGAACACTTCATTACTACCGTTCCCCAGCTGAGGAGTTCTGAATCCAGGCTGGATCCTTCTCAACAGTCTGTTTTATGGGAAAACTTCATTACCATGACCCGCAGTTCTGGTTCCGGAATGAGGGATCTTCCTTGTGCCGGTGATGGTAACCGTCTCGGGTTTTCTTGTCCCAGGTCTTCTCGTCCCGGGTCTTCTCGTCCCGGGTCTCAGCACCAACTCTTACACGCGTTTCTCGCGACCTGCCAGGAAGAACACAACAAACCGAAATCTTCTGCGGCAAAGCTTTATTGCTTACATCTTCAGGAGCCAGAGAGCAAGAGAGCAAGAGAGCAAGAGCAAGAGAGAGAGAGAGAGAGAGAGAGCAAGAGAGCAAGAGCAAGAGAGAGAATGGCGAAACCCCATCCCTTTTTAAGGAGAATTCTCCTCTGCCTAGGACGTGTCACTCCCTGATTGGCTGCAGCCCATCGGCCGAGCTGTTGTCACGGGGAAGGCAGAGCACATGGAGTGGAGAACTACCCTTGGCACATGCGCAGATTATTTGTTTACCACTTAGAACACAGGATGTCAGCGCCATCTTGCAACGGCGAATGTGAGGGCGGCTTCCAACAGCCAATGTTCTTCCAACTGAACCAAGTATCCCTGGCCAGCCCACAGGTACCCTCTGGAAGTTGCTAGAAAGTTTACTATGAACATGACCGTATTCAAACACTATCACTTCATTGTCTTATGGATTAGTGTGCAGTTTTCTAGATGAGGCCGTTGAAGAAGCAAGCATCAAGGACAGGAGCAGATTTCTGGGCTCCCTGGCTGCCCATTTAATAAACGCATCTCACCAGAGGAAAAGGTGTGTTAGCACATAGGAGAGATATTCATCTTGTGGAAGCCTGGAAGCAAAAACAGAAACAGAGCGGCGCAGGAACTGAACATCCCCACTAAGATCAGGGGATGACCAACACCCTCCTCCTATTAGAAGGTTCTGCTAAGTTTCTGCTACTTCCCATAGGACAGAGAGTGGTCCTTCAACACACACTTAAGATAGCAAGCCATACCAGGGGGTAGCAACCTCACCTCCCTTGGGCACTGAACTTTTATTCTTTTATTCTTTGCCAAACAAAAAGCAACAGACTGCTTTAATGTCCATCACACTGATTAGTAGTGTTAAAACAATCATCCATCCTGACCAAGTAGGTTTTATTCCAGGGATGCAGGGATGGTTTAATATACGGAAATCCATCAACGTAATCCCATTATATAAACAAACTCAAAGACAAAAACCACATGATCATCTCGTTAGATGCTGAGAAAGCATTTGACAAAAATCCAACACCCATTTATGATAAAAGTCTTGGAAATATCAAGAATTCAAGGCTCATACCTAAACATGATAAAAGCAATCTACAGCAAACCAGTAGCCAACATCAAAGTAAATGGTGAGAAGCTGGAAGCAATCCCACTAAAATCAGGGACTAGACCAGGCTGTCCACTCTCTCACTACCTATTCAACATTGTACTTGAAGTCCTAGCCAGAGGAATTAGACAACAAAAGGAGATCAAGGGGATACAAATTGGAAAGGAAGAAGTCAAAATATCAGTTTTGGCAGATATGATAGTATATATAAGTGACCCTAAAAATTCCACCAGGGAACCCCTAAACCTGATAAACAGCTTCAGTGAAGTGACTGGATATAAAATTAACTCAAACAAGTCAATGGCCTTTCTCTACAGGTAGGATAAACAGGCTGAGAAAGAAATTAGGGAAACAACACCCTTGTCAATAGTCACAAATAATATAAAATACCTTGGTGTGACTCTAACTAAGGAAGTGAAAGATCTCTATGACAAGAACTTCAAGTCTCTGAAGAAAGAAATTAAAGATCTCAGAAGATGGAAAGATCTCCCATGCTCATGGATTGGCAGGATCAACATCGTAAAAATGGCTATCTTGCCAAAAGCAATCTACAGATTCAATGCAATCCCCATCAAAATTCCAACTCAATTCTTCAACAAATTAGAAAAGGCAATCAGCAAATTCATCTGGAATAACAAAAAACCTAGGATAGCAAAAACTCTTCTCAAGGATAAAAGAACCTCTGGTGGAATCACCATGCCTGACCTAAAGCTGTACTACAGAGCAATTGTGATAAAAACTGCATGGTACTGGTATATCGACAGACAAGAAGACCAATGGAATAGAATTCAAGACCCAGAAATGAACCCACACACCTATGGTCACTTGATCTTCGAAAAGGGATCTAAAACCATCCAGTGGAAAAAAGACAGCATTTTCAACAAGTGGTGCTGGCACAACTGGCAGTTATCATGTAGAAGAATGCGAATTGATCCATTCCTATCTCCTTGTACTAAGGTCAAGTCTAAGTGGATCAAGGAACTTCACATAAAACCAGAGACACTGAAACTTATAGAGAAGAAAGTAGGGAAAAGCCTCAAAGATATGGGTACAGGGGAAAAATTCCTGAATAGAACAGCAATGGCTTGTGCTGTAAGATCAAGAATCGACAAATGGGACCTCATAAAATTGCAAAGCTTCTGTAAGGCAAAGGACACCGTCAATAAGACAAAAAGGCCACCAACAGACTGGGAAAGGATCTTTACCTATCCTAAATCAGATAGGGGACTAATATATAATATATATAAAGAACTGAAGAAGGTGGGCTCCAGAAAATCAGATAACCCCATTAAAAATAGGGCTCAGAGCTAACAAAGAATTCTCACCTGAGGAATATGGAATGGCTGAGAATCACCTGAAAAAATGTTCAACATCCTTAATCATCAGGGAAATGCAAATCAAAATAGCCCTGAGATTCCATCTCACACCAGTCAGAATGGCTAAGATCAAAAATTCAGGTGACAGCAGATGCTGGTGAGGATGTGGAGAAAGAGGAACACTCCTCCATTGCTGGTGGGATTGCAAGCTTGTACAACCACTCTGGAAATCAGTCTGGTGGTTCCTCAGAAAATTGGACATAGTACTACCGGTGGATCCCACAATACCTCTCCTGGGCATATATCCAGAAGATGTTCCAACTGGTAAGAAAGACACATGCTCCATTATGTTTATAGCAGCCTTATTTATAATAGTCAGAAGCTGGAAAGAACCCAGATGCCCCTCAACAGAGGAATGGATACAGAAAATGTGGTACATTTACACTCTGCTATTAAAAAGAATGAATTTATGAAATTCCTAGGCAAATGGATTGCCCTGGAAGGCATCATCCTGAGTGAGGTAACACAATCACAAAAGAACTCACACAATATGTACTCACTGATAAGTGAATATTAGCCCAGAAACTTAGAATACCCAAGATACAAGATACAAAGCACATGAAACTCAAGAAGAATGAAGCCCAAAGTGTGGACACTTTGCCCCTTCTTAGAATTGGAAACAAAACACCCATGGAAGGAGTGCCAGAGACAAAGTTTGGAGCTGAGACAAAAGGATGGGCCATCTAGAGACTACCATATCTGGGGATCCATCCCATAATCAGCCCCCAAACTATGACACCATTGCATACACTAGCAAGATTTTGCTGAAAGGACCATGATATAGCTGTCTCTTGTGAGACTATGCCAGGGCCTGGAAAACACAGAAGTGGATGCTCACAGTCAGCTATTGGATGGATCACAGGGGTCCCAATGAAGGAGCTAGAGAAAGTACCCAAGGAGCTAAAGGGATCTGCAACCCTATAGGTGGAACAACATTATGAACTAACCAGTAACCCCTGGAGCTCGTGTCTCTAGCTGCATATGTATCAGAAGATGGCCTAGTTGGCCATCACTGGAAAGAGAGGCCCATTGGACTTGCAAACTTTATCTGCTTCAGTACATGGGAATGCCAGGGCCAAGAAGTGGGAGTGGGTGGGTAGGGGAGTTGGGGGAAGGGTATGGGGGAACTTTTGGGATAGCATTGGAAATGTAAATGAGGAAAATACCCAATTAAAAAAAATTTTTTAAAAAGTAGTGTGGTTAATATTAATTTTCACATTAGTCATTTGCTCCATTTTCTCCTTGCCTTTATGGTGGGACTATGTAAATCTAAGTCATATCTACCCTCTTTCAAAACCTAGACAGATGGATGGGAAGGAGCTGGCCAGTAGGAGGACTGTCAGCCATCCCGTGAAAGGTCGCATTGCTTCTTTGTCTTTTTTACTGATCATCACAAAAGGAATACATGCTTGTCTTAAGGAAAGAAAGAGGGGGAAAAACCTTCCAAAGAGTAGATAAGCACTCAGCACACATCTAACATTCTACCACTTGCCAGTGTGAATCAGCAGCAGGAACCATTTATGGCTGTCTGCCCCACTCCTTTTTATGTTCCCATAGGACCAGCTACTCTAGCCTTGGATTCCATGGAGCGATTAGAAGACAAGGTTAGGGATACGAATAGGAATTCCTTCTTCCTAAAAGGTCCCGGTCTTGCTCGAGGGTGGTGGTCTGGGAAGGAAGTAGGAGAGACCACACCAGTTGTTTGTAATCAGAGCAGCAGGTGAAGGGACGTCAGCTAAGATTACCCATCTCCCTTGACTCCAGGCCATATGAAAAATGACAGGCTGCTCCTTGCAGCATATGAGTGCTGTCCCTTTGTTAACTTTTGTCCCTGGAGTGCAATCCTTTTCCTTTCTAAAGTGGAACAGAAAACCTAAGAAGAGGGTTGGCTTTCCAGTATGAACCCTTCTCCCCTTTTGGCAGGTTCTTGTGGAGCCCTGCATCCACCTTTTATCCATCTTGCTTCCAGACAGTGGTTTGAAATAACATCCATTGCCAGCAGGGCTATAACCAATCCTGGCTAAAGGATTGCCATCAAAGTTATGCTTCAATTAGATGCCAAGTCTTGAGTAGAGCTTATAGTGTGAAAGAGAACCTATTCTGGCTATCATAAAATCTTTTAGAGAAAAATGATCTAATTGCTTAAATTCTTAGTGCTAAGAAACTGGCTACTGTGCATGAGAGAAATCCTCACCAAACTGATCTGGAACCTCTTGGGGGTGAAAAAAAATATTTCTTCTTTTTGAGAGACGCAAATGCCTATGGAATGGGATAGCCCACTTCAGAGGCAGTGGGTTACCAGCCTCTTGGTAACCAAGGAAAAAAACAAAATACCACAAGATGTTCAAGCTGGGGTATAGTAGTACATACTTTAGCTGTAGCACTTGCGAGGTTGAAGCTGTACAATAATGAGCTTCAGGCCAACCTGGGCTTCTTATCACAATTCTGTCTCAAAACAGACAAGAAAGAAATGAAGAGTTTAAGGGTAGAAAAAATCATTTTCTAACATTTATCTTCCTCTCTCCTTCTTTATATCACCACTCTTTAAAACATGATCAATTATTCGGCTCTTCCAGCATCATTTCCCAAGGGTATCCCTGTTTTCGGGAGTCTTAGACATCCTTGTATTTCACTGGGTTTCTTAGCTGGTCTACTGTTAGGTTAACTTTAGACCCACGCGGTAGAGGTGTACCATCATTTGATTTTCAAATGACATTTTCTATGAGAATGTTTTGTTATGGCAAATTGTCATGGTCAACTTGGCAGGATTTAGAATGTTCTGCTACAGCCCTGGGCATGTCTGAAAGCATGTTTCCAGAAGAAGGTCCACCTTGAACATGGCAGCACCATTCAGCTGGCTTTAGACTGAATAAAAGAAGGAAAAGGGTCTGTGAGGCTGTGAGGAAGTTTGATCTCACAATGTTTCTGTTGCCATGGTCATCTTCCCCACCATACCCACTCTGAGCTTAAGGAAGTCCTAGCTTAGGTTACATTGTGTAGGTGTTTGGCTACAGTGATGAGAAAACCAAGCAATGGAAAATTGGTCCTAAGAAGTGAGGTCATTAATGGAAATCACTTGACCATTGGAACTGGTCTGCAGAAGGAAAATGGAATAATTTGAAACTCTGAGTGAGAAAAAACCCAGAGTATGATAGGCACAGCTTAATAAGCCATTAGGATGGGGAACTGGAAAACCACAGTGGCTAAGAGAAAGACAGATCATGGAGGACAGCCTAGGAGGTTTCAGAGGCAGAGGATTCCAGTGGGAACTGGACCACCGACCATTCATGCTACATTGTACATAGCAAAGAATCAGTCCATATCCTGTCAATGTCCTGAACACATGAGTTAGGAGGAATTGGAAAGTGATGAACTAAGTTGTCTGGAAGAGAATATTTTAAAGCAGTATATCATTGAGGATGTGGTATGGTGTGTGCTGACTACTTAGGTCTACACTAAGAGGATAGACACACACACACACACACTGTGCAGTTGGTGAGGAAAGGACCACAAGTTTAAAGATGCAGAGTAGGTGAGGTGAAAGCAACTCTTCTTGATAGTGTCATTAAAGAGAAGCATCCTACTCTCTACATGGGGACAGTAGGAAAGGTACAGGGAGGGAAAGGCACCAGCTACTGTATACTCCAAATTCATTTGAAAAGAGTTTGAGTTGAGAATGCTATTGCAAGGATCCACTGTCCAAGAAATAACCACCCAGGGAAGTATTTTCCCAGTTCCCAGTTATGCACTTAGGCCAATATGGCTGTGGTAGAAGAGGAACAGACTCTGTCTTAAGTAGGAGGCAGAAGCAGACAGTGGAGACCACTTGGTGCTGGTTTTGAAGCCACACAAATGTGTCCTTTACATAGAGGTGTGCCAAGGTTCTAGAAAGTCAATGAAGTCAGGCAATGTGGTGCAGTGTTAGATTCCCTGAAAAGATGCTCAGGATCCACTGTATGAAGCTTTGAAGATGAAGCCTAACTTGCAATGGAAAGCCCAGAGTGTTGGAGATTCCAGGACTATGGCTATCCACCAAGGAAAGGTAAAAGCCATGGAGTGAAGCTGGCCCAAGAGAGTAGAACTGGTGAGGAAGGGCTACCCAATCTACTGGGTCTCAGAAATGCTATCAAAAACCCACATGCTGAACATGCAGCTGTGGAATATGGTGTTTGCCCTGCTGGATTTCAGTCTTGGTTTGACCATATCTTCACTTGCAGAATTCTGCCCTTTTAGATAATGAATGTTGTTTTGCTTTTGTTTTCCTGTGCTTTGATTTTACAGGAGCTCATAGTTTAAAGAGAATACTTGTCTCAGAGTAAGGTTTGGCCTTGGCCTTTCAAACAACATTGGAAATGTTTGGACATTTGGAGATGAACAAAATGCTACTATGTACTACATACTAAAGTAGTCATAAACGACTTTTGAGAGGCCAGGGATGGAATATTATGGAATAAAGTGATATGTATGGTGTCAAAATTGACAAGGGGTTGACTTATAATGGTTAGCCATGTTGTCAACTTGACTGGATTGAGAACTGTGAGGCACACCTTTAGGCATATCTGTGAGGATAGTTCCAGAAGTTGAAAAGACTCACTCTGAATTATGAACAAAACCATCCTGTGGGCTGGGGTCCCAGACTAAAATTGGAGAGGGGGCAGGGAGAGAGGACACAGGAGAGAGTCAGGGAGAGAGGACAAGGGAGAGAGTCAGGGAGAGAATTGATTAGCATCATTCTCCTCTCCCTGCACCCTGTTCACGGAGACGTGAGGGGTCCCAGCCACACACTTGTGTCAGTGAACATCACTATGACTTGCTCACCATGGTGAACTGTATTCCTCTGAAATGGGAGCACAAATAAGACCTGCACCTCATCTGCTTCTTTTTGTCTGGTATTTGGCTATAGTGATAGGGAAAGGAACTAGTGCAGCTACTTTTAAGTGTCCATTCGGAAAAAGTAAGCCTCATTTCCCAGGTCTACATGCTGCAAAATAAGGTAATAAAAGGTGCACGTGCATAAAGGGGTAGGATCTGCTTACTACGTCTATATAACTTGTTTCCAGGATGCCTAGCACCTTAAAACAATAAGCACATATCATTTTACACACCTACTGAAGGTCAGGTACTAAGAGCAGTTTAGCTCAGCATTCTAGCCCAAGGTACCTGGTGAAATTTACTTACCTCTAACCTTATCTGGTCAGGCAGATGTTTCTATATATTGGTGGGCTGAGGACTCCATTAATCACAACTTGGTCTTTCACAGACTTCTTAGGTTCATCACAATACTCCTTCCCCTTCCCTCATTGCAGTGGTTCCAAGAAAGCTGCACACCTAAGACATCAGTCTCTTTTATAACCTACGCTCAGAATTAATACCTCATCCCATCTGCCAGCCATTTCAGAAGACGGCATGCAGTCCAGTTCACACTTAAAGAGACAAAGAGTTAATAGTCTTTAAAGACTATTGTAAAGTTTTTATTCTTATAAATGATAATGTAAGGCTAGAGATGGGGAAATGTATATGGCAAGGTATGAGGGAAGAATCCATGTTTCTCTTAGCACATCACTCTCCAGAAACTTCTGCCTAGCCATTTGGAAGCACTCCAAGTTCTGTCCTTGGAGACTTCAACATATAGGCACAAGGTTTGTTTGAGAGGGGAAACTGAGTAAGTCCTATTAAGGGTCTAAATTTTAGATTCTTTTTGGTCTTTCATTCTTTTTCCAGGGTATGAGGCAGAACTCTTCTGAATATAGAGGATGGAGAGAACGTCTGTGGTCAATACTGAGAGTTTGTATGACCCACTTGAGTAGAAATTCTAGTTTCTATGGCATGCTATAGGCCAGAAGGTATACCCAATCGTGCACTTAATGGGCTCCTCCATAGGTTTTGAATACAGACTCCTCACTCAAAGAGAATAAATATATTCAGCTCAGCAGACTCTGCAGCATGGTTAGTACAGATGAGAAGAGCTGGCCCAACATAAGGGCAAAGCGATACTTTTATTATATTTAATCACTGAGGCTGAAATAAGCTGGAAGTTTGAGAACAGGTATAGGTATAAACCAGATACCAGCATTAAGACTTTGAATGGAAGTATAAATTAAGCAATTCTTTTTCCAAATAAATGTGCAGGTTCACATGCCCAATGAGCTAAGAATGAAACCTACGGTGGGTACAAGAGTTCTGAGGACTAGAGATGGGTATAGAAGGTAGAAGCCACCTATAGAGCTGCAGGAAATACATAAAGAATACACTTCAAACTAAGTGGCACTTTTCACTGTGGGATGTCAGGCAGCCACTTAATACTCATAGATACAGCTGCTTTAGGTAACGATGGCTGGAATACCTACACTCCTTGCCTCCATTTCTCTCCCCTAAAATTTGATTTATTTCTCATGGCTACTTGTATTAAGCTTATTTTATGATTAAGTCAAACATGAAGATGAAAATGTAACTTTCCTTCACATTTAGTTGCAATTAAACTTTAAAAACTCTTAAGAGT
Organism: Mus musculus; assembly: GCF_000001635.26. Lineage (NCBI taxonomy): Eukaryota > Metazoa > Chordata > Mammalia > Rodentia > Muridae > Mus > Mus musculus. The sequence goes on along the minus strand of NC_000072.6, from coordinate 8,598,234 downwards.
ATTTTCTGTATGGACTATCTATCCTTAGCATATGACTAATAGATAAATCTCAACCTCAAAACCTTTCATATTTTGTTTTCCCTCAACTAAAACAATGGCAATAAAGCAATCATTTTTAAGTTTAATATGTCAATTTTGTCTAATTCTTTTATGTATCAGAAGTAAATACTCGGGCAAATCGTTCTTCACAGCGGCTTTCCTAAGCGTTTTGCTATTTGTATAATTGTTTACTGGCATAAAATACATATTAACCTTCTTTGTTTTGTTAAAACTGGTCCTTTTTATACTGAAACTAGTAAGATTAAAACAAACTACTCTTAGAGTTTTGTAGGAAACACACAACGTCTTCAGAGGTGAGCTCACTGAATTTAAACTCATTCCCTATAAATTCTTAGGCATAGGAATAAAACAGAACAATGTTTTCTCTGTTACAAATGCTCACGAGTGGAAGCAGCACAAAACTTTGGACTCCAAACATCCAACTTGTTACCTAGGATGCAAAGTGTGCAAATTAAGTGTCAAGAGGAAACCAAAGTGGAGAAATCTGATCCAATTAAGACTCCCCACAGCTCTAGTTCTTCAGGGTAGGAACTCAGTGAGCACCAATACTGCCCTTACCTAAGGCAGAATTCACCTTCGATGGGTAACATGCCAACAACCAGTCTTTTAAAAACACATGTAAACTATTCCAGTTTTACTAATAACTTTATTTAAATAAGACACAGGAACTTCTATACTGAAAAAAATACAAAACAGAAGCCACACATTTCTTGTGTAAAGCCATATTATATAACTTGAATACTGTTCAGCGCAGTGGCTAAAATTAAACAGTCACCTATATACAAAATTTAAACAATTTCTGACAAGTTTCTACAGCTGGATGTAGGATACATTTGAGCTCACCAACTTCTGGGGGATTTGCATGGCAAAGCATAAGCTTTAACACATTTGGTTTAAAACTTTAATATATGCTAAAAACAAATGTACAACACAATATTTAGTTTCTCATGAGAAAATAAAAGCACATCACTATAAATATCGTACATAGATTTCATCACCAAAAAAGCATATTCAGTCCATATTTCTGAAATTGATAATGATACTATTGCATCTTAGACAAATGCTGAGCATAAGATCAACACATCATGTAATGCTAACCCAGATATTAGAAGTTAAATGGAGGGCCGGCCACCTCTTTCCTATGGTCGCCGCCACCTCCCCTGCACTGGAGCCCGAGTTTTCCCGCATGAGCAGGCACACCTGCAGTGATCTGCGCCGGCCGTCGTTCTGTCCCTGCCGTCTTGGCGCGTGGACGACCGTGGACATAAAGAAGAAAGCCCTGTTCTTTCTGTTACAATGAAGTGTTTTAATTGCAACCCTGATCTTTCTGAGCTTGAAGTGGTTGAAGCCTGAGGACAGTGGGAGAGAAGGTTCCTACAGTCCCGTGTGTTTGAAACCTTCCTGTAAGGACTGTGTTAGAAACCATGAGAGGTTGTCTTTCATCGAGTCACCAATTGTGGGTCATGATAGCAAGGAGAATCAACGTGTACAAAACACACTAGATAGTTCAAACGAAACAGAAGAGCTAGAGGCCAGTAGACTGTATGAGGACAGTGGCTACTCATCTTTTACACAAAGTGACCGTGACGACGGCATCCTTATCCTGGAGAATTTCAGAAACAGTCCCCAGGCCCGCCTGCTGCCATCACAGAGCCTGGACCAGCATCCCAACAAAACCTGCTGCCTGTCCTGCATTGTCAAAGAGTGGTTTGCTCAACACTAAAAAAGAATGGCAAGCGAAACCCTAAAGTGGATCGAGAAATGCTGAAGGAAGTTATCACCAGCGGCAACTTTAGACTGCAAAGTATAATTGGCAAGAAAATGGGCCTGGAACACCTAGATCTCCTGGCTGAGCTCTCCCGGAGGGGATTCGTGCACCTGTTGGCTAACATTGTGATGAAGCTCGGGGCACGGACTTAATAAACCTGTCTAAAGTGAGCAGAATTTGGAAGAAGATACTGGAAAACAATAAGGGAGCGGTCCAGCTCTACAGCAAAACCATGCAGAGTCATTGAAAGCAGTAAGTTGTCACTACATGCTGCAACGAGAGGACATGTTGTGGGCAGACCTGCACTAACTTCTGTTCAAAGTCATCGTCGACCTGGGCACCTCCCAAAAAAAGATGTTCAGGTCAAGTCCTCCAGTCAGCGTGGTCAGAAAGGTTCTACCTACAGCTGGCACAACAAGTTCGTGGAGGTGGCAGACATTGAAGAACAAGGGAAGCCTCAAAGCCTGTGCTTGCTATAATTTCCCTGCAAAATATGACCACTATTTAGAGCGAGCAGTCTGCAAACGGGAAAGCTGTCAATTTGAATATTGTACAAAGTGTCTGTGTGCTTACCATAACAACAAAGACTGTTTGAATGGCAAGATCCTAAAAGCCAACTGTAAAGTGGGTCCTTTGCCTGTAACTAAAAAGAACTTACTAAGATCGTGACCTTTTAGAAGATCAACTGTAGATCTTGGCTACTTAAAACAAAAACCAAAAAACCCTCAAACTTTAAGAAAGTAAAAATAATTATGATGCCTTTTGTGAATAGAGGAACTAATTGTTCATAAAAGTGCCAAGATTGACTTATGAAAAACAAACAGGATGTCTATCTTAGATACTAAGATAGAATTGATTGGAGTTTTGGCAAGGGAGGGCTGTGGTCTGTTTGATGGATCTGAGAGCACTTGCTTCAGTGTCAGTATCTGAGATTTGCTTTACCAAATTTGTGTCATGCTTCTATCAACTTGACTCTGTCCATTTAAACGTCTGTCAATACGAGTTTTTTATATCTGTAAATATCTGTTTTCACGTGCCGAATAAAACAAGTACACATAATTTTGTTTACTTACAATAAAATTGTTAGAGGCTTAAAAAAAAGAAGTTAAATGGAGCTCATATTTATCTTACGGAACTAGCAATTTTCTTCCTTTAACCATAATCTACAAAATATAGTATTTTCATCAAGGCCTGAGATTATTAGGGTTAAAGGTGTCTGCTGCTGAAAAGATTGTTTTAAAAGGTTCCCCTATGAAAATGGCAAAAGTCAACTGAGTCCTCTTCTCCATGACAGTCTCTATAACACTGACTGCGTACCTTCAGAAGAGAGTATTACTGCAAACTTTGGTGGAAAGGAGACATCAAGGTGACAAAATAGCACACAGAATACACACATCCACACATCCATGTGCACGTGTATGCACACTCACGCACAGCATTTTGTAAAAATTAACACGGTATCATCACTTTATCAGCTCATCCTTCTACTCGTTGACTCCTTAGAGGAGTCAAAGGAAACCGCAGGTATGACCTATGGAAAACTGAAGAGTAACTGTAGGCAGCGGTTCCCGACTCTAAAAACCAACCAAACCAAACATTGTGCCACACACGTTAGGTGGAGATGGGAGAACTCTAGGCTCTAACTGAACTGAGAGCAACGGAACACCAATACAAAAGCGTCCCTTTACTTTTGCACAGGCTGTGCTGCAAAAAAATAAAGTCTGAAGTCGGGCTCTCCAGGTGGCAACAGGAATCTCTATGGCTCTCTTCTATGCACTTTGTGGAGAACTTCTGTCAAGTCTGCAAGTTCAAGGCTATTTACTCGGGGTTCTGCTCCACTCCATGCGTTCTACGTCTTAACAAAATTATTCATGATAGTGTTATCTGAGGCTTAAATGAGACAGCTTTAAGCTATTGCTCTCGAAAGTCAACAAGAAATCTGCTTGCTTATGCTGCACTGGTTCTGAGACATACACATTCTCTCTACATGAATACAACTCATTTACCAAATACTTGAGGAAAACAGTAACCAAAATGTTTCACTTTGTAACCAGAAAATTACAATTTCCTAAAATGAAGCTAAACATAAATATGTCTTTAGATAAAAATAGTAGCAATTATGACCCCAATGGCCAATATAAAGAAAAATCCTTATTTATTTCTGCAAAACGCCACTTGCTTTGAAATGAACTCCAGCCATCCCTGCATTTAAATTTCGTCACACGCAATGGGGAATGTTTATGTAGGCTACTACTGAGGCTTTATTTGCAACACTGTAACAGTCAGTCACTGAGCAACACAACTTGTTTTTTCTTTTTTCTTTTTCTTTTTTTTTAAAAAAAAAAGCCACATTTACACATGTTGAAACAGTGAATGCAACAGTTGTTCTACTGGTAACCACATGACAAAAGTGATGTCACACACCACAAATTTGCTGGTTCTCCTCATGTTCCCTATACCCAGGATTAGCATCTCCTAGGGATCAATGCACTTCTTATTCTAGTGTGGAATGGAATGAAGAAAAGGAAATGCATAAAACAAGGAAAGGCAAAAGAGTGATGTTCCCTCTTTAGCTTTGTAGCTGTGAAATATTTAATATCCCAATATGACATACATTCCAAGTTACCTGAGTTTAGACTTCAACTGAAGTACCTGAAGCTAGGCCATAGGGTGGGCACTGTGCAACTGTTGTGGCCATTTTTTTTTTTTTTTTGCATTGTATGTATTATAGAAGTTAGAAACAAACACCTGGATCAATTGTAAACATAATCCTGAAGTACAGTATTTTCCATAGGACAAAACACAGCAAGACATTTTCTACTTAGACAGGCAACTTTTTGAAATAGAGCTTATTCATACTGAAAATGTTGGAACAAAACACAGGACACAGTACTAATCTGTCAGACATACTATGAAATGCATAGTCTCCATTAAATGCTGAATGACACACACATTTTTGCAAGCATTACTGCTTTCCACAAAAACTGCTGAATATAAGTCGGTCCCTGCCAAGATCAGTGTTAATAGCTATTTTGTGATGCTAAGTACTTTGCTGTTGGTGATGTTGGGAAAGTTTGTCACTCCATGCAGATAGATGTCTGAGATCTCATTCCCAATCCATGGACCATGGGTGGAGACCAGCTCCCCCTCTGCTTTAGATCATCACATAGTTCTGAGTGGAGACGTGTTCCTCCACCTGCAAGTCCTGTAGGAGCTGCTGCTGCTGAGATGGCTGCTGGGCAGAGGGCTCCAGGGAGTCGGCTGTGCTGGTGTCATCAGAGAGAGATGTGAAGGAAACCCGGGAGGAAAGCTGCTCTACGGTCAGTGTTGCCAGAGCCGAGCTCTGGCCAGAATTAGGGGAGTTCTTGAGCATCAGGTCAGAGGCAGGTAAGAGAGGGCCTAGAAGTTTTACAGGACAGAAAGCTGATCCGGTTGGGATGAAATTAACCTTGTTTTTGTCAGGACATGAAAAGAGAGGGGCCGAGATAGGCTGACGAGACCTAAAAGCATAAAACAGAATTAGTTTTCTGATCACTATAATGTACTCTGTGAATAACTTGGAGTTTTATAAAACAGCTACAGTGTGAATGACAGGGTGAGGTATGTGCACACAGAGGAAAGACATCTTCCATAGCACAGGTCAGCTGGGAGATTATCACATATAGCGCACTGAAATGACACTTAAGGAAAAAACGATTTTCAGAAGGGCCAGGCAAATTTTTAGAGATCTTTGGTTTGCTTCCAATCATTGAGGAATATAAAAGAAATTCTACACTGTACTTGAGGTATTATACACATTTAGGATGAACATCACTAATAAGAAGTATAAATAGAAATGTTATTTATCATTTATTTGATTTTAAGCCCTTTCAACTTTTTCTGCATCTTTAGATATATATCTATCAGTACAGATGGGGAAAAACTGTTTTTTTCTGTGGTCTCTCAATCAGCCAAAAGAATAGAGTCCGTATTCCCACAACACCCACTTTCCAAACTAAACCAACAACTAACTGGTACACTCTCTGTTCCTTTCTGGGATGCAAGAGAAGCAGTTTGACATTTAGTACCCACAGGGACAAAGGAATGAATGAGTTACACCAAGAGCCACATAGTCATCTTCTGAGTGATTCTAGATATCGAAGATTTATAGCATGAACTTCTTTTTCTAATTTAATTTCTAACCTGCCCACATTGAAAATGTACAATAAAAAGGACAGCAAACATGAATTCATGAATACACATGTTAGATATGCCTACAGAGAAGCAAACTACTTTCCCTTTGATGTGCAGAATCACAGACCATCTGTAAGCTACTTGCATGTGGTCACTAGTCTTGTTCCTAAATGTATTTGTCGGTCAGCTCAACTAACAGTTTTTGAAAGAACAATCTTAAAGATTAAAAGTGGAGCTTTTCAAAACAGAAAGTAAAAGGAGAGAGAAAAATAGGGAGAATGCAGAGAGAAGGAAGGGAGAAGGAGGGGCAGAGGGAAGAGAGAGCAAGCGCAACAGTGTGGACGGCCGGACGGCCTGCCTGCCACAGGGTGATGTCTCAGTTTGCGGTCCTGGCTTATGTGTTTCTAGCAGCCCTCCGGTCCTCACTGTAGGACCTTCTGTCTATTCAATTCCCTTTTCCAAACTTGTTTTTGGAACAAGTATCAGCTGGACAGAGGAGTTGATTCTTCTGTAATCAACATCTCAGTAGAAAGTTTCCGATCCCAGCTGACAGAGAAGAATTACTTACGCCATTTCCTCAAAGACCTTCACCCGCTCACATCCCTCTGGGGGCTCCCGTTTGAACATGTAGCTGTTGTTGGGTTTGGGAGATGAAGCATACTTGGGTAACGGTGAGCTACTCCCACTGTCTGTAAATTTAAAGCAGTTATATTAACTATGAGTTGAAAGTGCTGTTAAATTAAACTTGATTTCCAAACAGACCTTTTTGTTCACCACAAAGCCAGCCTCTTATCATTGCAAGGGTATTTCTAACAGCCTTGTGTAGTCCCTTTTTTTTTTTTTTTAACAAAAACTTAAATTCAACAGTAATCTGCTATACCACAGAATATAAAAGGATGACATTTTAGCCCAGAAAACTTCATTTGGAGAAAAATCACAGTTGTAATCTGAAAATGTAAATGAACGCAGTAATATGTATTAATCATACAGAAGAATTACAAGATTATAATAAGGGAGGGACTCTCTACATGATCTCTCACCTGTCTAACCAATTTAATTGTGTAGTTTTGTATATGAATAATTTTTATTACAAAAGTTCCTAATAAATAATACTTTTAAAACACCAGGAATAATAACCATACAGGGCAAAACAAGTTCGCATCATGTCTTCCATTTATCCATAATAATCTTAAAAAGCATAATTTGCCCAGATTTTTGCCTATAGACTCTATAAAATAGAGATTTCAGCATAGCTTGCATTTTAGGCACTAATGACATGAAAAATCCAGAAACATTGCTCCCAAACATGTTTTCCTCATATTTTTGACCCAAAACAAAATGGTCTGTTCATAAACAGCTATAAAACCTATATGCAACTTCTCCTCTTCCTACATGGCAAAAGTGTTTGGAAATCGAAGTCTACTAAGATGCATCATTATCTTTGAAAGATGCCAAACTGTAAACAGATCTGTATAATAGTCCATTTATCTAAGTTCTGACCTAATTCAAACCAATGCTCACTACTAAAATACCACATACATGATCTATTGTGATGTATCATTTCCATGAATTTTGAAAAATGTTATTAACAATAAATTACATTACAATTTTGGTGAGTTGCTTTATTTTAGGATACAGAAAACAGTCCAGTACTCAGAAACTGAGTAATATGAACATTTTTATCATCATGAGGTGCATAATACATGCTTAGAAAGTATGCACTCTAACACTTTATTTTGTGCATATCTAGAATGTTAGGCTTAGAAATGCAGATTTATGCTTACATTTGAAAGGGCTGCCTCCCTGGCTGGGAAATCACACACTACTAGACAAGCTACAAAAGCATATAGTTTATCACTATTAGACATATCATTACAGAATATGTATAGAATAACCTCTTGGAATAAATTAAATAACAAAATGAGGTTAAGTTTTTAAAATAGATTTAATGATTCATTGTATGTTATTTATAGATTTATTCAGATTTAATGATTCTCTTGGACTCAACATTTACCCATTTCTTACACACAGAAGAAAGGAGGGGAAGAAGACCTCTTGCCTGGGTTGATGCAGTGCAGTCAAGAGCCCAAGTCTAGTGCTGACTCTGAGTAAAGTTAAACTATTAGGACTGCTCAGCTTCTAAGCGGTTGTGAACGAGACCTTGAGTTCCCCTGTCAACCTCAACCTTACTTTTCAAACAAATGGGTGATAAGGCCTGGGATACCTTATGGAGGTCACCAATGAGCTCATCATAGCCCACCAGTGAATGGAATCCATTTAAAGTCATGGTTTCGATACCTTTACAAGACTTCCATGCCAGCGATTGGGATGTGACTACACAGTAATCAAGCACCCATACTATTATTATGCAAGAAATGTCACATTGGCCTCACTTATAGCAGCGAGCTAATTACAGTTCCTCTTTACACTTTTATTATAATTTCAAAGGACTCTCCCCAAATTAAAATTAGTTGTAAGCTAAATAACCTGAAAATGGATATATTTTTTCTGGTAATATTTTAAAATAAATTATTTTTTATCTTAAAGTTTTATTCTTATAATTTCAGAGATAGTGTGTTTTGTTTTAATTTATCCATTTAAACATTCATAAACAAACATAAATATGTTCAATACCTTAAATCTGTTTTAAAAAATCATTTGGTTATATATGAGTATTTACATTTAATATATGATGACCTAAAAAGACAGTATAAAATAACTGTAAACAAATATTTGGTAAATCTGACCTATTTCTATTAAATAATTTCCCAAGTATTTTCAAACAAATTAAAGCTTGGAAAATTTTAAATTACTAAAACTTGGAATTTTATACAGAAAAAGTATCCATGTGTATTTTTTCTTTCAGACATGACTTAGTATCTCATATACTACATTCTATGATTCACAGTCCCAGTATAAAAGTAACTCACATGTATGACTGTTGAGTCATAGAATCAGGTACATAAAATCTTTATTATGGTTCTATTATAGCCCTAAGTCATTACATATATTTTATTCCTATTAGATTATCAAATAAACTTACTTTCCAGGAAACAATAACTTATCATGTCTTTTGTTGTTGTTGTTGTTTTGTGAGGTGCTGGGACTTGAACGTAGGGCCACACATGTTAGATAACTGTTCTACCCCTGAGCTCCATGCCTAGCCCAAGCAGTGATTCATAACCCTAGTTTACAAGATTCATTAGAAGCATTTTAAATTCCAAAGTTCGCATCTCATCTCTCAAAAGAGCCTGGCTGTTATTTTCTCCTTTTGAAAAATCTAAGTACATCTGAAATAAAGGCAACTTTGAGGAATGAAAGTTAGGAGAATTAAGAATTCTGGTTTGCAATCAGACTACCTGAGTTTTACTTGTGCCTACTTACATGACCCATGCTTTTGAGCCATAAAACAGGAATGACTAATGAGCACAGCTGTTTTAAAATAATTATGTTTTCAAATCCATAATGTAAAAGGACTAAGAAGTGCCTAAACCACAGAAAATTCTCAAGAATATCAACAATGACAAACCTCTAATCTGCAAATTTTAAACAAGTACGCCATTCAAAAATTGACTAGTCCACTCTCTCCAGCAGGCACTAGTAAAAATAAGAGGTGTTTTAAATAGACTGACACACACTGATGCTATTGTTACATAGATAATATCCTATTTCTTCCAAAGAAAGCAAGGTTATTTGTGTGTGTGTGTGTGTGTGTGTCCCCACACACATGTGTTCATATACAGGTGCATCTGTGTGCATGTGTCAAAGGAAGCCGCAGGAAAATCTGAGGTTGTGTGTGGAACAAGCCTGGCTTGCTGGGCAGTGATGCTCAAGGACCTACATGTCTCTACCTACCCAGGGCTGAGATTACAAGCACAAAAACTGTGCTAGGTTGTTTTGTACCTGGCTTCTGGGGATCAAAGTTAGGTCTTCAAGTTTGTATGGCAAGCACTTTATAGACTGAATCATTTCCATAGCACCAATGCTCGTTGGAATACCAGATTCTCCAGGAATGAAGCTGTCTAGCATCAAATCTGCGATGCTAGCTATTGACTGTGAAGGCTAGATTGAGAGGTCTAATGTCTTGAAATTATAACCAATGTCTAAACCATTAAGAATCTTCAGACTACTTGGAAAAAAATTATTTTGAGGACAGCAGTAACTAACCAAGAAATAAGAATATATTTATTCATTCCTAAGTAGGTAGTAGTTCACTAAGAAAATGGATTTGAACAAAAACATTGAAATAAAATATTAATATAATAAAAAGCCTAAGTTAGCCTATGAATTAGGTTAGAATTATGACTGACTAAATACATGGGTCTAAACAGAAATGCTACTTTGATCAAAATTGGTACATGATTAAAATTTAGCAAGTGTCAATAGGAGTAATTGTAAGGAAAGATGACACGTGTCTTAGTAAAGCTATTTCCTTTTCTTTACTTTCACCATGAAATAAAAACTCTGTAGCTCCCCAACTCCTTCATCAAAAGTACCTATGCCTACATTTGGCTACCTTTAAATTCATTAAGAGATTCACACTCTTCATGAACATTAAAAACGTACAGCACATAATAGAATAACTTAAAAATGACAACAGTATTTTCAAAACAGTAATAAAGACATAATCTCTAAATAGGAACGTACTATAAAGAAAGTTCTTGTAAGAATACTTTTAAACATCTCTACTTAGCACCACACCTGCCAGGGATGACTGAATTTGCTGAAGAGAAACCAATGAACTAACCTAGGCTGCCCATCATTACTGAAACTTACAAGTTAGCAAGCAGGTAACAGCAGATCATATGCTTATGTACGACTGTTCAAATCTTCCTCTTGCTTACATTCTAGAATGAGCTATAACAGATATGACTTATACTAAGTACTTTGAATTATGAATAATATAACATTACGTAGACCTGTCCCATTGTCTGCTATTGGTATGTACAACTGTAAAAATTATACAATGATAAGAATATGGCATTTTCTAGATTCTCATTATATACTCCAGACACTGGAAATGTGTGCAGTGTCTCATGTTGTCTTGAAAAAGATAAATGGGTAATGGTCTTAGTGAGATAAATCTACAATTGGGGCAGTTTTAACACGTTATATAAAATCCTTTGCTGGAATATTTTCAATCTGTAGTTCTACTATTAAGAAGTTCTAACACAACAGGGCAGTTTTAACATGTGATATAATGTCCTTTGTATGAACAGTGTTTTCATCTGTAGTTTTACCATTAAAAAATTCCTCCAAGGAGTCCCAGTGAGATCTAGTGCTGATGATGTCACAGAAGCCAGATATCTTGAACCAGACAAAAGACACTGCAGTGAACATTTGTAAGTGAAGATGTATGGACAGAGGGACAGACTGCGGGGCACAGTGGGGCACACTACAGCTTCCAGGATGAGACAGTTTCTATAAGCTGTTTGTTGTTGTTTCATGTTTGTTTGTGTTTATTTGGGGGGGAGTTGCAACGGAAAGGGGAGAAAAAGAAGGGACAGGGAGATGTGTGAGACTGGGGTGTGTGATGTGCAACTTACACAAAGAAACATTTTTTTAAATTTTTTAACAAAAAGGAAAAAAAAGTTACTCTAAAACCATAAAAAAGTTTTTTATAAACGGGTTCATGTTGAAAAACAGTGATTTTCAAGATAAGGTAGCTAAAACATATGTTTTCATAATATAAATCACAAAAATAAAAAAGTCACAAATGTCAGCTTATGCTTAAAGTATAATATGGTTAAAATAAGAAATAAGAAACAGGAACTAAAAAAATGTCCAAACAGGCTTTAAACCCTAAAAAGACAAGCTAAAAGCCAGGTGTGGTGGTGCACACCTTTAACCCCAGCACTCAGGAGGCAGAGGCAGGTGAACTTCTGAGTTTGAGGCCAGCCATAAAAAAAAAAGACAAGCTAAATACTCTTTATTTGCTCTCTGGGAACCAAGGATTGATCATGCTTAAAACCCAAAGTTTAGTAATACTAATATTTATGAGTCACAGTATAAGTTAAATTGGTATATAAACCTTAGCATAGGAAGTTCCATCCACATAGCATATTTCCGTCAAGAAAATATAGCTTAAACCACAAGTAATCAATTTATGGATTCTTAGAATATAACTTTTAGTAGTTGGCCTGAACAAAATGGTTCCATTTACTTCATAATTATAACACTCAATGTTTCTACAGTACCTTGCAGCATTGCAGAGCTTCCTAACAACTGCCGCTGTAATGTGTAAAGCTTGCCCAGGACCCACGGCAAGCGGCAGCTGACGTCCAGGTCTTTTGGTTTGCCCGGCACTAGCTTGGCCACCATCAAGGAACACTGGCAGAGCAGCTAAAAGAGCGAATATTTTGATGCTGCCATCTGTACTATATATATTTTCCCTTGCATTTAGACATGATGATGTAGAAGGACTTAGGCCAACTCTTGGGGCATATTTTTGACAGTGTGAATATAAGAACTGTGAAGATGAGAGTGCTTATCCTGAACTGGAGTTCTTTAAATGACATTTAGGTGTTATTTCTCTATTAGGTTAAAGCTATCCTAGTGGCTCAACACATGGGACCAGGCTGCTTTAAGTCTTTAGGTTACCAGAAAAACCCTAAGAAAATAACAGAACCCAACCCAACTCAACCGAAGCAAACAAACAAACTAAAAATGAAAATCTCCATCAAACAGGTTCTCTAACAACTGGCCTTTTCTGAACAAAGTGATTTTGTTCTGGCATTGCAACTGATATAGTCAAAACAAACAAACAAACCAAAAACCAAACCAAAACAAAAAACCCAACCTCCGACCCCCACTGTTAACTAAAATTCTTTAGTTGAAATTTATACATGATTCATGAGGAACAGATATTATAAATAGGCAGAGACAATATTAGCAAAGACAGAAAAAGGATAACTACGTAATAGAGGAATACTGTAAATAACTAGCTCACCAGCACACCTTTCAGTAGGACATATATTCCCTGCAGCTGATTCTCTCTCTTCCTTGTAAGAATGGCCTAAGTATTTTACCAAAGAAATGTCTTAGAGCAACTACAGAGAGTGAAGTTACTCCAAGGAGATCTTAGCTGACTAAAATATAGTTCTATCTCCACAGGTGATAAAAAACCAGCAAGAATTAGACAGCTTTGACATTTTTTTCTTAACTGAATATAAAAAGAGCCATAGTTTAGTACAGAAATATAAATTATAAGGCAAAATTAATATTAAAAAATACAAACCACTCCAAAATTAAGATTTTGAAAGAGAAGCCACAGGCCAAAGACTATTCTATAGTTGATATATAATAAACAAGCTCCCTAACCTGATAAACCACTTTCTTTTTTCCATTTAGTATTCAAACATTGTTTAAAATACTAAATATGAGAGCACACTATCATTACATTCTTATTACTAAGGTTATAACTTCCTTAAGAAAAGGAACATTTTACTTATCTCTGTCTTATCTCTGTCTAGTACAGAGCCTGATGTGCAGTAAATGCACCAAACAGTTAAGTAAGCCAGAAGAAAAATACTCAGTTCAAAAGGACAGGCCTCTATAGCCAGCCTTAAACATACATGTGTATGCATATATGCACATATAAATTTAAAAACACCATTTTAATGTTCTTTTTATGATGATACGTGGTTTTCGTGAGAACTGTAATTTTACAAGTAGGCCAAACAGTTTTCCAAGGAAAAATATTGTCTAATTAATTATAATCACAAAACAATGTCTCAGAGCTAAACATAGTAGGAATTTTAAGAAACTAATGAGATTTCCTTATAGAATGTGGGAAAACCATGTAAATGTTTCTCAGATCTGCACTGCCTCTCACCTTCTCTCACCCCGAATCCCGCCTGTACCCGAAGCTGATATGGCCTATTTCACTTTCCGTTCTTGCCACTCTTACACTCAACAGTCCTCTGCTCCAGCCTCCACAGTATAGGGTTATAGGCCTGAGCCCCAGGCTTGCTTCAGCAGCTCAAGCTCCATAGTTTCAGACCGATTTTATGGTAATATTTTTGTATTCCTTTATATGATGGTTTAATTATATTTTTCACTTGGCTTAGCTGAGCTGGTGAGCTCCAGGTTTAGTGAGTAATCTTATCTTGAAAAACCGCAGTGGAGAGCTAGGAAGATGACTCAGTATGAGTGCTTGTTGCATGAGGACCTATGCAGTGATGGGCATCGTGGTGTGCATCTGAAACCTGGGGCTGTAAGTAAGGACAGGTGGATTCTAGAGACTCCCTGGTTATCTAATCTAACCAAAATGATGAACTCTAGGTTCCATGAGAAACTGTTTCAAATAAAAAGATGGAAAGCCTGGAGAGATGAGTCAATGGGTAATAGTACATTCTGACTGTTTGTTTCCCTTCCTTCCACCACTCCCACCCGTCTCTCCTCTCTGACCTTTCCCTCCCCCTAGATGGACCCGACCCCCCCCCCCCCGCCCTTCCCTCAAAGAGCATGCCTTCCAGGGATATCAGCCATACACATAACAAACTACAATAAAACCAGGCACATACCATAACATCAAGGCTGGACGAGGCAACTCAATAACAGGAAAAGGATCCCAAAGACAGGCAAAAGCACCAGAGATAGCCCCCTGTTCCCACTGTTACAAATCCCACACCAAGAACATGAAGCTACACAACCATAGCACATATGCAAAGGTCAAACCATAGGAGCTTCTTCATCTCCTCCTCTTCCACAGGACTCCTTGAGCTCCACCTAGCATTTAATTGTGGGGCCCTGCATCTTTTCCTATCAGTTGCTGGATAAAGTCTCTCTGATGACAACTATGCTAGGCTCTGGTCCTAGCACATTCCACTATCCACATCTCAACTGGGCAGGACTGCATGTCCCTATAAGCCTCAGATTGGTAGGTACAGAGGCAGGGAAATCCTGAGAGCTCACTGGCCAGTCATTCTCATGCAAAAAGCATCTTTTTGGTTCAGTAAGAGACCTTGTCATAAGGTAATGAAAAATAGAGGAAGGCATCTCATGGCTGACTTTAGTCTTCACATATGCATACATGCACATGTGCACCTTCACAACACTCATTCTCAAGATACTCTTAGAAAATATTCCTCCAAAAATCACTGAATATAAACTCTACCTTTAGACATAAGAAATATAAACTGTATCATAACCATCAACTCTGAAAAAAAAGGAAAGAAAATACTGACATGTAGTTGTAGCCAATCCACTTTATAGCTTTTGTTAGCTGTTAGAAACAGCCATTGTGCTTATCTGACACATTTATGGAAGATGTTGGAGAGTTACAGAGGAGGAGAGTGAAACCAATGAACAAATAAACCTGTAATAACTCATTGTTTACACTCTCACCATTCAACACAGGGAAAGGTGGGATAATGGCCCAAGACACAGACTATAATGAGCAATAGCAAGCCTTCCGTATAAATGGATGACTTCACTCTCACCTTTATCACGATCATAGAGCAAATCTTCTGTTGAACAAGGACTTCCATCCTGGGATTCCGGAGGACAAAATGGGGACACACAAGGGGAGTGGCTGCTGCAGCTACTGCTGCGCTCTTGGACAGAAGGTGTCTGGGTATCTATGCTTCGAGTACTACTGCTCCTGTAGTGAGCAGGGAGCGGAGCTCTTCGACCATCTGGTATATCCAATGGCTGCAAGAGGAACACTGGTAAACACGTGGGTGATACACAGTACGTCCTATTTATCACAAAGCACGAGGCACGTCAGCAGATTTTATATTCTACAAGTGGTACCACCACAAGTTATCCCTCAGTGAAGAAACACAACATTTGTATCTTAGAGTAACTTCTGGGCATGCTGCCTTTATTGAGGTTAAATTTTGCTTCCAATTGTTTCCCTTAAAAATGACAGGGCTCCCAGGCAGCTTCAATGATATGCTTTAAGAGCAGCTGAAGTTTAACAACGCATCTCCACATAGTGTCATGAGCACCACATAAACACTCGGCATAAACTGAACATTCAGAGAAATCGCTTTCACATGCAAGTAAGGTAAAATAAAAACCTCACATTGGGGAGTGTAAATATTCACTTTATGAATTCCTCACTAATTAGATCCCAAGAACTTTGTTTCCTTTGAAATCACCTAAAATATCTAATAAGATTTCATTAGTACTCAGTAGAGAATAATGAATCTCAATACTGCTAACATGGCATATGACTAAGTATGACTATCGATGATTTTGCTTAGTACTAATGTTGAAAAGCAGAAAACAGGATATTACAATCACAATGACAGGCTTTGAACTAGGGGACTCACTAAAATTCATTAGTATGTTATTTTGCTTCTATAAATAAAGAACCCATAGTTTAGAGCTGATGGTGACAGTGTCAATTAAAAATATTTTAAAATGCAGAAAATACCCAAAGTAAAAAATTTCCAATGTTTTAAGTTTTAAGTTTGTAGATAATTCTAGAATAATTCTGAAATGTGTATCCTTACAAATTAAGATACAATTCATTTTCAAGAAATGTTTTATATTGTAGTAAAAAGTTTTGCCTTGATGTTTTTAGTAAATAGATAAATTTGTGAGTGATAATCTTTCAAATATAAGATATTTTATTTCCTTTTATTACTATTCTAAAGCAAACATTTTAACAGCAAACAACTAAGATGTGTTAACAATCTCCATTCCAATAAATTCCTTTATAGCATTATATCTATAAAATAATGTAACACATGATAAAGATTAAAATAGCACAATGTTCTAGGAAGATGTACATATCAAAACGTAAAGTACGAAAATGCCTTGATAAAGTAATTTCACTACCGGCAGCTTGTTTGCAGAAGTATGCAATGTTTTATAAAGCACGGACTATGACAAAGGTGGAAAACAATCTAACTCTCTGATAGGAACATTTTAAGGTATAGTAATTCTTATAGAGAATCACTACATAGGCTAGTATAGGTACAGAAGAACCTATGAATATTGCTTATATCTGCTGATCTATAAATACTAAAATCTAGAAGATCCAAAAAGGATCAAAGACATATATGTACGTGTGCTGGCTACTCTTATGTCAACTTGTTATACACTCTAGAGTTATCTGAAAGGAGGAAATCTCAATTGAGAAATTGATTTCATAAGATCTGACTATAAGCCATTATCTCAATTAGTGATTGATGGAGGAGGGCCCAGCTAACTATGGGTAACGCTATTCCTAAGATGGTGGTCCCAGTTTCTGTAAGAAAGCAGGTTGAGCAAGCCATCATGGAGATCAAGTTAGAAAGCAGTAGCCTCCATGTCCTCTCCATAGCTCCTGTCTTGGGTTCTTGTCCTGACTTCATTTGATGATAAACAAATATGGAAGTGCAAGACAAAACCTTTCCTCCTCAACCTCCCTTTTGGTCATGGTATTTTGTTGCAGCAATAGAAACAATAAGAGAGAGCCAAAACTGTAAAACTCACAGACAAACATGAGACCATGGATTAAGGAATGTACACAGAAAATAATAAGCTATAAGCTAGACTTCATCAAAAATGCTGTTTTTCAAATAAATCATCAAGAAAATGGAAAGACTCTCATGTTTCCACATGAGGTATTTGAGAATTTATATCTACAAAATAAAGAACTTGGCAAAAAAAAAAAAAAACATTTATATCTCAGTAATAAAAAACAGTCTAATTTAAAATAGAAGAGATAGAAATAAAAATCCCCCTAATGAAGACACACAAATTATCAATAACATATGAAAAGATGTTTAGTACCACTGGCGGCTGGGAATGCAAAGCGACATTATGATGAAATGCCACTCTGCTCCCACTAGAGGTTCACCAAGAAAGATTACTGAAACATTTAGAGAAAATGTAGAGAAATCTATCCATCTTACATTACGGGTAGGAATGTAAAATAGCACAAATGCTTTGGAAACAGCCTGACAGTTCCTTCACATCTAAACACAAGAGTTATATTCCTACTACTGCCCATTCTAGTCCTAAGTCCATACACAAAATGAGAAATATATATACATAAAAAAATTTGTAGCCAGGCGTGGTGGCGCACACCTTTAATCCCAGCACTCAGGAGGCAGAGGCAGGCGGATTTCTGAGTTCGAGGCCAGCCTGGTCTACAAAGTGAGTTCCAGGACAGCCAGGGCTATACAGAGAAACCCTGTCTCGAAAAACCGAAAAAAGAAAAAAAAGAAAATTTATACAAATGTTTATGGAAGCATAGACCAAAGTAGAAAATACTGATATGTCCTGCAACCTAGATGAATCTTAGACATGCTATGCTAAGTGAAAACAGCAGTTACCAAAGGCCATTCGCTATATACTATTTACTTGAAATATCTAGAACAGAAATATTCATAAACTCACAGAATAGATCAATGGTGGCCTATAGCAAAATATATTAGCAAAGATAAGAGATGACTGACAAGTATAATGACCGATATGGTATTTCTATAAAGCTGTTTTCACACCCCAAAGTGCTTCTGAGAAACACTGTAACATTAAAGAAAATGTAATTGTACCTTGGACACTTCTTCCTTTCCATTGTTTTCTTTGATGAATACCTTTTCCAATTCAGGACTTATTCCTTCTACATTGCAGGGTACACGGGAAACAGATGATTTTGGCACTGATATGTTTGACAGAGGCATAGGGACTGATCTTGATCCAATAGCCTTTGAGGCAGAAGACAGAACGGAGTCAAATTATTTACTGTCAAAGAACAATGAATTAGAGCATGATACATCTTAAAAATTGAATAGCTAGGGATGTAGCCCAGTGACAGACATTGTTTAGCATATGTAAGGCTCCTCTGCATGCTCTTGCCATAAAAACAAGATGCAATCAAAAATTCCTTAAAATATAAACTCATTTAACTCAGTTATTCCTGATACTTCAAATACTATAAATTTTTAAATACATATACAGAAATTTAAATTACAAAGGAAGTTAAAACATGAAATCAAAACAATCTTTCAAAATCTCTAAGTATAAAGGTATAACTATATAATGTATGCATTTGATCAGTAAAACAGCAGATAACATTTTCAGCACTTTTTAATGTCTTTCTTTTTGTTTATAGGGAAAGTATAATTAAAATTGTGGAATTTATCATGTGACTCAACTGCAGTCCTGGGGATATATCATGATATTTACATGTTAGTACTTTTTTTTCCATTTTGTCAACTGTTAAGACAATAATGGAATTATTAAGCAATATAAAAACAATACTATGTTAAATTCAACTTAGTAACTTAAGTAACTAAGTAACTTTAGGTTGTTTTCAAATATATTCTGCAGGATTTTTCAAAAATTAGCTAATTCTCACAACTACTATTAAAAAACCCTTGAGTGCAAACTCCACAGCCAGTCCCACAACATCTAGAGGAAGCTTCACTCCCAGGAGCTCTAACAGGCTCAGGATTGTAGGATCAAGGTGAGGAGGACACAACATCTATTCCAAAACCTGAGAGTGGCCCAGGTTCCTTCCAGTCTGCGCCAGTTTACCTTCCGTGAAAACTCGTCAGCCACAAGGCAAGGCCCACAAGCCCACCCAGAGGAAACTCCACTACTGAGCGCTATAGCAAACCCAGGATCACAGAAGAACAGGGTCTGAGGATCCCAGGAACTTGGTCACACCAGGATCTCAGGGTCCCAGAGCCAGATGGATTCCTAAGAACTCTGACACACCCAGGATCCCAGAATCACAAGATCACAGAGACAGCTGGACTCTGAGGAGTTCTGACACAACCATGATAACAGGAAGGACAGGCCACAGTCAGGTATAGCAAGGGCAAATAGCACTAGAGATAATGAGCTGGCAGGAGGCAAGAACATAAGCAACAGAAACCAAGGTTACTTGGCATCATCAGAACCCAATCCCACCATACTAAGTCCCGGATATACCATCACACCAGAAAAGCAAGATATGGATCTAAAGTCACTTCTCATGAAGATGGAGGACTTTAAAAAGGACATAAATTAACTCCCTTAAAGAATTATAGAACACAGGGAAAGAGGTAGAAGCTCTTACAAAGGAAACACAAAAATCTCTTAAAGAATTACAGTCAAACACATCCAAACAGGTGAAGAAACTGAACAAACCCATCTGAACAAACCCATCCAGGATCTAAAAATGGAAGTAGAAACAAAGAATTCATAAAGGGAGAGAACTCTGGAGATAGAAAACCTATGAAAGAGACCAGGAGCCATAGATGCAAGCATCACCAACAGAATACAAGAAATGGCACAGAAGATACTATAGAAAACCTTGATACAACAACCAAAGAAAATGAAGAATGCAAAAAGATCCTAACTCAAAACATCCAGGAAATCCAGGACACAATGAAAAGACCAAACCTAAGGATAATAGGTATAGAAAAGAGTGAAGATTCCCAACTTAAAGGGCCAGTAAATATTTTCAACAAAATTATAGAAGAAAACTTCCCTAACCTAAAGAAAGAGATGCCCATGAACATATAAGAAGCCCACAGAACACCAAGTAGATTAGATCAGAAAAGAAATTCCTCCCATCACATAATAATCAAAACAACAAATGAACAAAGAAAGAATATTAAAAAGTTAAGGGAAAAGGTCAAGTAACATGTAAAGGCAGATCTATCAGAATTACACCAGACTTCTCACCAGAGACTATGAAAGCTAGAAGATCCTGGGCAGACATCATAGACACCCTAAGAGAACACAAATGCTAGCCCAGGCTACTGTACCCAGCAATATTGGACACAATTCTACCTGAGGAACCACTAATACCACTCCTGGGCATATACCCAGATGATGCTCCAACATGTAATAAGGACACATACTCCACTATGTTCATAGCAGCCTTAATTATAATAGTCAGAAGCTGGAAAGAACCCACATGCCCCTCAACAGAGGAATGGATACAGAAAATGTGGTACATTTACACAATGGAGTACTACTCAGCTATTACAAATGACAAATTCATGAAATTCTTAGGGAAATGGATGGAACTAGAAAATATCATCCTGAGTGAGGTAATCCAATCAAAAAAGAACACATATGGTATGCACTCACTGATAAATGGATATTAGCCCAGAAACTTAGAATACCCAAGATACAATTCACAGACCACATGCAGCTTAAGAAGAAGAAAGACAAAGTGTGGATACTTTGGTTCTTCTTGGAAGGAAAGTAAAATACTCAGAGGAGCAAATATGCAGATGAAGTATAGAGCAGAGACTGAAGGAAAGGCCATCCAGAGATAATCTCATCTGGGCATTCATCCCATATACAGTTACCAAACCCAGACATTATTGTGTATGCCAAGAAGTACATGCTGACAGGAGCCTGACTGATATAGCTGTCTCCTGAGAGGCTCTGCCAGTGCCTCACAAATACAGAGGTGGATGTTAACAGCCAATCATTGGAATGAGCGTGGGGTCCCCAATAGAGGAGTTAGAGAAAGGACTGAAGGAGTTGAAGGAGTTTGCAACCCCATAGGAGGAACAACCTATTGTTGTTATATCAACCAACCAGATCCACCAGAGCTCCCCGGGGCTAATTCATCACCCAAGGAGTACACATAGCTCCAGCTGCATATGTAGCAGATGATGGCCTTGTCAGATATCATGGGAGAAGAGGTCTTTGGTCCTATGAAGGCTCAATAGATGCCACAGTGTAAGGGAATTGGAATGGGGCAGGGAGGTGGGAGTGAGTGGCGTGAGTGGAGGAACACCCTTATAGAAGCAGAGGGAGGGAGGATGGGATAGAGGATTTCCAGGAGGGGGGAAACCGGGAAAGGAGATAACATTTGAAATGTAAATAAAGAAAATATCCAATAAAAAATGTTACAAAAAATGCTAATGGACATTTTACAACTCAAGGTTAATATACAATAAGAAGGACATAAGGAAAAACAATGTCATGTAATGAGCAAGTAGAAATTAAACATATAATTTGTCATATGGTAGTCAGCATGTTAATATTTCCCATGCTTGAACTGCTGCATGCTAATGTGCTTTAAGTTCTATTAACAAATGAATGAACATACTAATTCTCTAATTCTATCAGATTTTCCATTTTCTTGTTATCATGTGTTTAGTTTTATGGTTTTCCTAATAAAATATTATACATATCATACTTTGCTTCTGGTGTGTAGTATAAGACAACTTTAGTATCACATCCACACACTGATGTCACATTTCTTCATGAATTCTATATTTGATTTCATTATGCTACTATCTAATAATCTCCATACAAAGCTCATTTTAATGTAATGTTATAGCAATTTTGGCATTTTATAGAAAAAAGTCCTTTAAAAAATTTTCCCCTTAGTTATGGGTGTATTTGTATGACCTTTGGAAACAACTACTTTATACACACACACACACACACACACACACACACACACACACATACATATACACACTCACACAGCATGTATATGTGTATTGTGTGATTAGAGACTGACTCACCTTTACAACCACCAAACCCAGACACTGTTGTGGATGCCAAAAAGTGCTTGCTGACAGGAGCCTGATATAGCTGTCTCCTAAGAGGCCCTGACAGTGCCTGACAAATACCGAGGTGGAAGCTCACAGCCAACCATTGGACAGAGCACAGGGTCCCCAATGAAGGAGCTAGAGAAAGTACCCAAGGAGCTGAAGGGGTTTGTAGTCCCATAGGAGTAACAACAATATGAACTAGCCAGTAGCTCCCAGGGACTACACCAACAACCAAAGAGCACACATGGAGGGACTCATGGCTCCAGCTGCATATGTAGCAGAGGATGGCTTTGTCAGTCATCAATGGGAGGAGAGGCTCTTTGGCCTATGATTTTCTGTTTTTCATTTTATAACCGCAATAAACATGTATAACTTGCACATTTCTTTTCATGTGAATTGGTGGGATTGTGTATTTTTTAAAGTAACCCGAAATAATACTGTCAAATTTTTTATGGCTATACTTTTAATCATTTCATTAAATTTCAGTTTTCCTTTTTATCATATAAAATTCTGGTAAGCATAATTAGAATATCAACAATGTTTTTGAGTATATATGTACATAAGCAAGTTTAAAAATAAAGAAAAATTCCTACTTTATAACTTCTTTAAATAGCTGTTTTTGTTCTTTAAAGGATCCCATATTCCATGACAAATATTTCTATAGCAAACATAAATAGTTTCTATGAACAACCAGATACCAAAGAGTTAAATGCATGTTTAATCATCTTAGTCTTTTATTTAAGTAGTTAGTGAGGTAATGGGATAATGTTATAGTTGGTGCTTGCAACAAACTTGCAAATATTAATTTTACCAGATTAATAAGAAAAAGAAAAGCAAACATAACTCCCACTTTGATTGTCTAGGGACACCAGTCTATTGTATCTCACTTATCAGATATGACCAGATATGATCAGTAAGATACAACAAATCACCCCATTTTAAATATGATGTTAGTTGAGCTTTGCTAACAAAGTGTCATCATGTTATCGTATAGTCACATTTAGAGCCCTCATTACTCAGAAAATATTATTTGGGGCCTCTCTGCATCAGTTCCTACTCCTGACACTTAGTTTATATAATTATACCTTCTTGAGAATCTAAAGTAACAAATCATATGTTATTCAGTTTTTTTCCTCATAACGTCCTTCACTTAGCAAAAGGGTTTTGAAATTCAGTTCTTTCAAATCTATCAGGTCACATACTCTGTACTGTGGAATAGTACTACACTATATAGTTACATAAAATATCTGTCTAATCACTAGCCAACGAATATTTGTTTTCACTTTGTTTATGAGATATGGCTTGATTTGTAGTGGCTACTTGAAAGAGAACAATACTGGGGAGAATAATCAGTATATGCTTGACAAAGTAGTTATATTATTGTGTTCTAATAGCAACACACTCTTTTGTTTTACATGTTCTATGTCACTTGTTAGTATTACCTATATTAATGATCTCATAATTAGTTTTCATAGTTTAGCTATTCATTTTGATTTCCTATATACAATAGTGATGTTTTTCTTATTGCCTAATGTAACATGACAATAAATGTTGACCTCGGTGGTGATTTCTATCTTGACATTAATGCAGCCAGTACTGTAAAGATGAGAACTTAGTACACCCACAGTTACAATAGAAAATTTTGCTGTTTTCTATTTAATTAAGAACTTTTATAACCACAAATCGATACTATGTTTTATCAAATGTTATTAAACCTCAAGAAAATACAATTTGTTTTTTTCTTGCCTTTGACTTTCGGATATAGTGAGTTATATTAATATTTCCTAGTGTTGAATTATCTTTATCTCTATGAACTAGCAATATGCTATTAGGTCATGGTATCAGATCTAACTCTAAGATTCATCACTCTAGTGCAGCAATTTTCAGATCTGTTCCATAAGATGTGTTAGTACAAATTTCTTGGGGGAAAATAAAAAGCCCATTTTAAAATTTCTTCATGCGGAAAAAGACCCAAAATACCCAAAGCACAAAGCAGATATTTTAAGGTACCTTCTACTCATAGAACAATTAAATAAGACACTCCTCAGCTGTTTAGCAAGCACATTACCTGTGAATTCAGCACAGGTGAAAATCATTCGTAGGTCACTATTACTATGTTTTGTCTATTACTAAAACATTGTTAAAAATACAATTTTAAAGCATTTCACAAGAATTTATTAGGGTTGGAGGGTGACACTCAGAGGGAGGCTCCCCCTTTTCAAATGAGAAGGGAAAGGGAGAATGGGAGGCTTGCAGGGGTTATTAGGAGGAGAGGAGGGCTGATACTGGGTTTTAAAGTAAATGAATGAATGAATGAATATATATATATACATATATATGAATGAATGAAAGAATTTATCCAAATTAAGTGATTTGTGAAGGTAAAGCTTTCCCCTTAGTAATACATTAAGAGGAATTACTAAAATCTGAAAGAATTTAGTAAGTACCTGAATAATTACTTGAGGACTTTAGGCTTACCTGAGTATGACTGATTGTTATGTGGTTGCCATGGAGAGGTGACTGTCTGTCCTTCTCTTTACTATGCCGACTACTTTGCTTGCTGCGTTGTAGCTGTTGCCTAAGTTTGGCAATCTGCTTTGGGGAGAGAATAAAGAAAAGGAAAACAAAGGTGAATACCAGTGCTTTATTTTTTTTTCAGTTGTTTTTTTCTCAAAAATTTTAATAAAATATAATGTTTTACCACAATGATTTATTCTTCAAGTTATGACTGAGACAACTGAAAATAATGATAAAAAAATGGAACAAATGCTTCATTTCTGCAACTTTATATGGTGTGGTAGCACATTTTCTTAGACTGTTTCAGATTTTATCTTTATAATGCTACAAGTCTCTTCCTTTAAAGAGAAACTGTGTTTTATGTATGAAATATTTCAGATACTGATTAATTTGTCAAAACTGATATCTTTTCCCCCTGGTTTTCCTTTTAGACAGAATCTTACTACACATGGTCTCAAACTCACAGAGATCTGCCTGTCTCTTTCTTCCAAGTACTAAAATTAAAGACCCACATCACTAGATCTTAAATAAAGGCTGCATTAATTTTCATGTATTTCACTTTCATAAACAAGAGATCTAGCTTATCTATTAGCAAAACGTTCTAAACTATACAATGCAATGGTAGCAAAGGCAATCAAATATTTACTACCTTATTAGTCACTGGCATAATATTGTGTTTCATGAGGACATTTTTATATATTAAATTTTTAATGTATTATCTTTTACTCATTTAAACATAAATGTACAATTGCATATACTCTCCTCAGGAGATCACATTCCAGACTTAACTGCAAAGTCTTTACTATATTATCATCTAGAACTTACTTAACTGCTTACGTACTTTATATGATATACAATGCCAAGCTTCTGAAAAAGATATGACTATTGTTCAAAGTATGGGCAAAAATACTAGTCACATGTATCCCTAAATAACTGATGTGCTGTAAATTTGGTCCTAGCATGGAACTGCTAAATATCTGTAGATATAGGGGCTGGAGAGATTGCTCAGCAGTTAAAACATTTGCTGTTCTTGCAGGGTACCAGAGTTCTGTTCCCACTACCAAATAGTGGCTTAAAACAATCTGTAGTATTAGTCTCAGGAAATCTGACAGCGTATTCTGGCTCCATGAGCAATGGGCACACACATGGTACACATTCATAGCATGCACACAAAATATGTGTGCACATAAAATTTAAATGTCTTTTTTTTTTTTAAGTAATAGTAGAAAGCCTCCATGAAGCAGAGCTTAGGAGAAGTTGATACGAAACATTTTTTAAAAGGTGGGGGCTTGGAATACGACTGCGTCATTAGGGGTGCTAGCCCTCCCTTAGAAAATAATGTACCTCTGGAGATAGAAACCCTAGGAAAGAAATCTGGAACCATAGAAGCAAGTATCAGCAACAAAATACAAGAGATGGAAGAGAGAATCTCAGGTGCAGAAGATTCCATAGAGAACATGCGCACAACAATCAAAGAAAATGCAAAATGCAAAAATATCCTAACTCAAAACATCCAGGAAATCCAGGACACGAGAAGACCAAACCTACAGAAAATAGGAGTAGATGAGAATGAAGATCTTCAACTTAAAGGGTCAGCAAATATCTTCAACAAAATTATAGAAGAAAACTTTTCAAACCTAAAGAAAGAGATGGCATGAACATACAAGAAGCCTACAGAACTCCAAATAGACTGGACCAGAAAAGAAATTCCTCCCGACACATAATGATCAGAACAACAAATGCACTAAATAAAGATGGAATATTAAAAGAAGTAAGGAAAAAAGGTCAAGTAACATATAAAGTCAGGCCTATTAGAATTACACCAGACTTACCAGAGACTATGAAAGCCAGAAGATCCTGGACAAATGTTATGCAGACCCTAAGAGAACACAAATGCCAGCCCAGGCTATTATACCCAGCAAAACCCTCAATTACCATAGATGGAGAAACCAAAGTATTCCACGACAAAACCAAATTCACACATTATCTCTCCACGAATCCAGCCCTTCAAAGGATAATAAAGAGAAAACAACACAAAGATGGAAACTACACCCTAGAAAAAGCAAGAAAGTAATCCTTCAACAAAACTAAAAAAAGACAGACACAAGAACAGAACCCCAACTTTAACAACAAAAAATACCAGAAAGCAACAATTGCTTTTGTTTAATTTCTCTTAACATCAATGGACTCAATTCCCCAATAAAAAGACATAGACTAATAGACTGGCTACACAAATAGGACCCAACATTTTGTTGCTTACAGGAAACCCACGTCAGAGAAAAGGACAGACACTACCTCAGAGTGAAAGGCTAGAAAACAATTTTCCAAGCAAATGGTCCAAAGAAACAAGCTGGAGTAGCCATTTTAACATAGAATAATATTGGCTTCCAACCCAAAGTTATCAAAAAAAAAAACATGAAGGGGCATTTCATACTCAAATGTAAAATCTTCTAAGATGAACTCTCAATTCTGAATATCTATGCTCCAAATGCAAGGGCAGCCACATTCATTAAAGAAACTAGGGTAAACCTCAAAGCACACATTGCACCTCACTCAATAATAGTGGGAGACTTCAACAACCCACTCTCACCAATGGACAGATCCTGGAAACAGAAACTAAAAAGAGACACATGGACACTAACAGAAGTTATAAAACAAATGGATTTAATTGATATCTACAGAACATTTTATCCTAAAACAAAACCTTCTTCTCAGTGCCACATGGTACCACCTCCAAAACTGACCATATAATTGCTCATGCAGAAGATGGAAAGATCTCCCATGCTCATGGATTGGCAGGATTAATACAGTAAAAATGGCTATCATGCCAAAAGCAATCGACAGATTCAATGCAATCCCCATCAAAATTCCAACTTAATTCTTCAACGAATTAGAAAGGGCAATTTGCAAATTCATCTTGAATAACAAAAAACCTAGGATAGCAAAAACTATTCTCAATGATAAAAGAACCTCTGGTAGAATCACCATGCCTGACATTAAGCTGGACTACAGGGCAATTGTGATAAAAACTGCATGGTACTGGTACAATGACAGGCAGGTAGATCAATGGAATAGAATTGAAGACACAGAAATGAATTCATACACCTATGGTCACTTGATCTTTGACAAGGGAGCTAAAACCATCCAGTGGATAAAAGACAGGTTTTTCAACAAATGTTGCTGTCACAACTGGCAGTTATCATGTAGAAGAATTCGAGTTGATCCATTCTTATCTCCTTGTACAAAGCTGAAGTCTAAGTGGATCAAAGACCTCCACATAAGACCAGAGACACTGAAATTAGTAGAGGAGAAAGTAGGGAAAAACCTCAAAGATATGGGCACAGGGGAAAAATTCCTAAACAGAACAGCAATGGCTTGTGCTGTAAGATCAAGAATTGACAAAAGGGACCTCATAAAATTGCAAAGCTTCTGTAAGGCAAAAGACACTGTCAATAAGACAAAAAGGCCACCAACAGAATGGGAAAGGATTTTTACCAATCCTAAATCTGATAGGGGACTAATTTCCAATATATACAAAGAGCTCAAGAAGCTGGACTCCAGAAATTCAAATAACGCCATTAAAAAATGGGGTTGAGAGCTAAACAAAGAATTCTCAACTGAGGAATACTGAATGGCTGAGAAGCACCTGAAAAAATGTTCAACATCCTTAATCATCAGGGAAATGCAAATCAAAACAACCTTGAGATTCCATCTCACACCAGTCAGAATGGCTAAGATCAAAAATTCAGGTGACAGCAGATGCTGGCGAGGATGTGGAGAAAAAGGAACACTCCTCCATTGTTGGTGGGATTGCAAGCTTGTACAACCGGTTACTCTGGAAATCAGTCTGGAGGTTCCTCTGAAAATTGGACATAATACTACTGGAAGATCCAGCAATACCTCTCCTGGACATATACCCAGAAGAAGTTCCAACTGGTAATAAGAACACATTCACCACTATGTTTATAGCAGCCCTATTTATAATAGCCAGAAGCTGGAAAGAACCCAGATGTCTCTCAACAGAAGAATAGATACAGAAAATGTGGTACATTTACACAATGGAGTACTACTCAGCTATTAAAAACAATGGATTTATGAAATTCTTGGACAAATGGATGTATGTGGAGGATATCATCCTTAGTGAGGTAACCCAATCACAAAAGAAGTCATTAGATATGCACTCACTGATAAGTGGATATTAGCCCAGAAACATAGAACATCCAGATACAATTTGCAAAACACAAGAAAATCAAGAAGAGGGAAGACCAATAGGTGGATACTTCATTCCTCCTTAGAATAGGGAACAAAGTACCCAAGAAAGGAGTTATAGAGACAAAGTTTGGAGCTAAGATGAAAGGATGACTATCCAGAGATTATCCCACCCGGGGATCCATCCCATAATCTGCCACCAAATCCAGACACTATTGCATATGCCAGCAAGTTTTTGATGAAGGGACCCTGGTATAGCTGTCTCATATGAGGCTATGCCAGTGCCTGGCAAATACAGAAGTGGATGCTCACAGTCAGCTATTGGATGGAACACAGGACCCCCTATGGAGAAGCTAGAGAAAGCACCCAAGCAGCTGAAGGGGTCTGCAATCCTATAGGTGGTACAACAATATGAACTAACCAGTTCCCCCCAGAGTTCGTGTCTCTAGCTGCATATGTAGCAGAAGATGGCCTAGTCGTACATCACAGGGAAGAGAGGCCTCTTGGTATTGCAAACTTTATATGCCCCAGTACAGGGAAATGCCAGGGCCAAGAAGCGGGAGTGGGTGGGTAGGGGAGCATGGCAGAGGGAGGGTATAGGGAACTTTCGGGATAGCATTTGATATGTATATAAAGAAAATATCTAATAAAATAAATAAATAAGTTTTTAAAAAAAGAAAAAAGAAACTAATGTGCTTCTTATGGGACCCTAATTCTCATGAAGACTCCTGTTTCTGTATGTGATTTCTCATTCCTCCACACCTCCCACCTGTTGTTCGATCTTTCATCATATGACTCGCCAAAGGCAAAACAGGACAGGGCTGTCTACTCTTAAGGCTCTTAACCTCCTCACTTTCAGAAGGAATCCTTTTTTATTTTATACATTATTTAGTCTCTAATGAAGACTAGATTAACAAAAGAAGTGTTAACAATTTAGGGGAAGGCTTTAATCATATTACTTTTGTCATAAAGAAGATGGTAGCATTAATTAATCAGTAATTATTCTTTGAACATCTAGAATAAGCTGTCTTATGTTGTCTATCAGATAAAATATAAGCACAAAGTATTAAAAATATATGAATTTTCTCAAACACAATGTACTATGAAACTACATAAATATGTTACATAGGTAACTGAGACATCAGAAAACACAATAAGGCAATTAATATTAAAACCTATGAATGCTCAATGTAAAAAGACACGACATGTTGAGGAAATTAATTTTTTTTCTCAGTCTGGAGATGCTTTTTTTTTTCCCATGAGGAAATTAATTTTTACTGGTGGTAAATAATGGGGAAATAGTACAACCACCCAAAACTAGTCTTTATTATCAATGGGGATAACTAGTCTTTATTATCAAGATATTACACTTTTTTTTACATTTGTGACTTATGGATCTCTCATACAGTATCTTTGCAAAAGATATAAACAAGTAAGATTACGATAATATTCTTTTCCTTGCTCTAGTTTTTAATGACTTGATTTTCTTTTGGAGAGCATTAGTTTTCATGTGAAAAGAAATTAAAATTAGTAGGTAATCACTATTAAATCATGACAAATTATTCTCTATGACAGAAGGTAAATAGGATCTCAAATTGTACAAGTTATTTTATTAGGATGTAAGTATAAAATTAGGTGTTTTTTGAATATTATGATGTTTCAGTGGCATCTGAAAACTGGAAGTGCTTATATAAAACAGTTTGGCATGCCTACAAATTAAAGCAATTTTTAATTACTCATTTTAAAGGTAAATCTTTAAAATTGATTAATCTTAATTAATCTCTTATGGCCTCTTACACATTAAAATGAACCAGAAACCTTTTCTTCTATGTGGATTTTAAAAACCATAGAAAGAAAAGCTTAAAAAAATTTCCTATCCCATAGTTATTGGAATGCCAAATCAACAGTATAGACCTGTAGTTTCTAAAACTGTTATCTATTATATTATAATAGTTATGCTCTTGTTTACAATCAGCAGGCATCAAAATAAAAAGCCTATCTTCATTCATTCATATATATATATATATATATATATATATATATATATATATATCACTGCAAATTCCATTTTAGACATAGATAAAATGATAAGTGAGACTGCCATTCCATAAAGTCCTCTTTGCTTCAAAATGCAGGAGGCTCTTGCATTTATTAAGCCCACTAAGACAAGAGGGGCATACTTACACAACATGGCAACTGAAAACACTATAGCTTTGTACAGTCTTTTATTTAAAAGTCCTTTCTTTCCCATTTGATGGGAAAAGAGCCTCCCTGGTATATGAAGCCATCTCTTCTCACCAACCACACTACCCATGGAGAGCACACAAAAGTGTCCCCTGGAGGAAAGGCAAAGGAAGTTATATTTCTGCTTATTCTTAGTGCCAAATTCTGCCTAAAATAACCTTTGTAACCCTATATCCCACTGCATTATATCAAAGTAACAGTCTTCTCTTCAGTAAGTCATCTACTGCGGGTTCCGTGATGAAATGCCCAACACAACCTTCCATTCAAAACAGAACATGTAGTTACATAAGGTATGGTTTGTTTGTTTTAAAAGAACTATAGATGGTTATTTTTTTTTGTCTAAAAGTTTATTTTCTACTTTGTTGGCTTAAGAAAACCATAGATACATTTTGGGTTCTTTAAGATTTTAATCTTTCTTTCCAATCTTAAAGGATTCCTATGTATACCAGTGCCAGTGTTCAGAAACACTAGGGATAAGTACTCTTGGGTCACTAATTAGATAGTGGGAGAAAGAACTAAATCATTCTCAAAAGACTAGTTGAGCACATTTGTATCAGGGACTAGGAATGGTCTCAGTTCTCAGAATTAATTCGAATCCATAGGAGCTCTGGGAAACGAAAAAAGTCATAATTCAAAACCGATTAAGTGGTAGCAGTGCGATAGGGTTCAGTCTTGGGACTTTTGTAAGAGAAGGCATCAAAAAGAAAGCTAATCCAAACCAGGAAAATCATAGCAAAATGTCATCAGCAAAAAATTATTGTTGCTAGTGAGTCCTTGCCCACAGTTATCACTGCACCAAGATGAAAGCACTACAACACTAAAGGTTCTGAGAACTTCAGGGTTCTTAGTTCTGAAGTTAAAACAACTTGGTAAGCACGTTTGTCACTGCTATTCTAAAAGTTCTCAATAGTATTTGCGACAAATGACTATTGCCCACAGTGGCTAGAGTCTAATCCATCCTTTTAGCATGGTTCAAAGTTGACACTCCATAGTAAAACTGGGATTTGAACAAAATGGCACAAAGCCTGATGACTTGAATTCTACCCATGGGACCTACAAAGTGAAGGAAAAAATCTAATTCTTGCAAGTTGTACTCTGACCTTCACTAGCCTGTGGAGATATGCACATATATATGTGCAGATATGCATCCATACAAACACAAATTAAATGAATAATATATTAAAATGTAAAGGCAGGAATACTACCCTAGGAAGGCATATAAGATATTCAGCAAGTATAAAGAAACTGAAAACAATCAGTCAAAGATTCAATGACATACATGGGTAAAGACAATATCTAAATGGCCAATGTACAAAGAAAAGATGTTCAACATTATCCTTATCAGAAAAATGTAACAGACAGACAGTAAGCACCAAATTCTGGCAAAGTTATAAAACAACTGTAACTCTCCATGTACTGAGATTGGAGGTGGGAGTATCTTTTATTTTAATATGATAGACTTCATTGTAAATTTTCTTCTGCAAGAACTACTTACATCTTTAACCTAAGGGGAAAGCTCAATAGTAGGAAGCAATGTCCAATCTAGTAAGCAGTGTTAGTACTGTTTTTAGAAGGGAAAGTGGCAGTTTAAGTTAAAGTTATGTTCTAACAAACCTAAACGAAAAGCTGATGAAGAGCAATCTTGATACTGCATTAGGAGTGTTGGGAGCTATAATTTCCGGAAATGAGCTAGCAGAAAAAAGACCTCAGAAGTATGTAACTACAATCTCCTATTTCGGTTGATATTTTTTACAAGTGGTGCACTAGAACTTTCTTTGTACAAATTGACATCCTTGTATTGTGAATTTATCACTTGTCAAATGCAGGTGACAAAATTTTAAACATATTATAATTTGCTACGCTAAGATGTTCTAACGATGCATACTCTGACTGGTAGCATATGCGTTCTAACCACTGTTCAGAGTGACTTGAAGGCTAGTTTGTTTATGACTATGTCAATCACTAATAAAAAAATATGATTTAAGTTTAATAAATAACTGTTTATTGAGTAGTAAAGCACCATAGAAGTTATTGTACCACTTAAGTCATTAACTGTTGTGTTTGGTTTCCAACAAAAGAATATGAGCTAAGTACTATTATTACCACCCCCAATTAAGAGGAATGAACATAGAATAGAAAGATTTTTTTTTTTTTTGATTTTTGGTTTTTTTTGAGACAGTGTTTCTCTGTATAGCCCTAGCTGTCCTGGAACTCACTTTGTAGACCAGGCTGGCCTCGAACTCAGAAATCCACCTGCCTCTGCCTCCCAAGTGCTGGGATTAAAGGCGTGCACCACCACACCCAACTAGAATAGAAAGATTTTTAAAGATTAATACATTTGCATTAAATGTTCAAAGTCAAATGTGAATTAAATGGAATTCTGGAGTCTGCTCTCTTCATATACTATAGTTACATTCTAGAATGTCCTCCCAAGGGCCTATGTGTTACTAGGGCTGGTTCTCAGCCTGTGGTGCTACTTGAAGGTTGTGGAAACAAACGTTAAGACGTAAGTCTCATGGAAAGGTCAGGTCACTGGGTGTGCGCTGGGATTATGCAGGTACCCACATCCTTCCTGTCTTTCTTGACTTCCCAGACACCATGAATTAACAGGGCCTCCTCTATCATACACTTCAGTATGATGAGCTGCATCACCACAGGCCAAAGAAACAGAACCCGGGGACTACGGACTGAAACGTCTGAGACCATGAGCCAAAATAACCCTTTGTTCCTTTTCAACTGCTTATCTTACATATTTTGGTATAGTATTAGAAAGCAAAGTCAACCACCAAACTATATTGTCTGAAGAAACAAGATAAAAAGTTAAAAGAAGTTTTTCCCCACTTTCTCCTCTATAAGTTTCAGTGTCTCTGGTTTTATGTGGAGTTCCTTGATCCACTTAGATTTGACCTTAGTACAAGGAGATAGGAATGGATCAATTCGCATTCTTCTACATGATTACCACCAGTTGTGCCAGCACCATTTGTTGAAAATGCTGCCTTTTTTCCACTGGATGGTTTTAGCTCCCTTGTCAAAAATCAGGTGACCATAGGTGTGTGGGTTCATTTCTCAGTCTTCAATTCTATTCCATTGATCTACTTGTCTGTCACTATACCAGTACCTTGCAGAGTCTAAGGAGATGGTTATGTGGTTTTTGTCTTTGAGTTTGTTTATATACTGGGTTAAGTTGATGGATTTCCGTATATTGAACCATCCCTGCATCCCTGGGATGAAACCTACTTGGTCAGGATGGATGATTGTTTTGATGTGTTCTTGGATTCGGCTGAAACTTATAGAGGAGAAAGTAGGGAAAAGCTCGAAGATATGGGTACAGGGGAAAAATTCCTGAATAAAACAACAATGGCTTGTGCTGTAAGATCAAGAATCGACAAATGGGACCTCATAAAATTGCAAAGCTTTTGCAAGGCAAAAGACACCATCAATAAGACAAAAAGACCACCAATAGATTGTGAAAGGATCTTTACCTATCCTAAATTATATAGGGGATAATATCCAATACATATAAAGAACTCAAGAAGGTGGACTCCAGAAAATCAAATAACCCCATTAAAAAATGGGGTTCAAAGCCGAACAAAGAATTCTCACCTGAGGAATACTGAATGGCAGAGAAGCACCTGAAAAAATGTTTAACATCCTTAATCATCAGGGAAATGTAAATCAAAACAACCCTTAGAATCCACCTCACACCAGTCAGAATGACTAAGATCAAAAATTCAGGTGACAGCAGATGCTGGCGAGGATGTGGAGAAAGAGGAAAACTCTTCCATTGTTGGTGGGATTGCAAGCTTGTACAACCACTCTGGAAATCAGTCTGGCGGTTCCTCAGAAAATTGGACATAGTACTACTGGAGGATCCCACAATACCTCTCCTGGGCATATATCCAGAAGATGCCCCAACCAGTAAGA
Organism: Mus musculus; assembly: GCF_000001635.26. Classification (NCBI taxonomy): domain Eukaryota; kingdom Metazoa; phylum Chordata; class Mammalia; order Rodentia; family Muridae; genus Mus; species Mus musculus. The sequence continues at coordinate 8,562,882 of NC_000072.6, read as the reverse complement.
AGGACACATGCTCCACTATGTTCATAGCAGCCCTATTTATAATAGCCAGAAGCTGGAAAGAACCCAGATGCCCCTCAACAGAGGAATGGATACAGAAAATGTGGTACATTTACACAATGGAGTACTACTCAGCTATTAAAAAGAATGAATTTATGAAATTCCTAGGCAAATGGATGGACCTAGAGGGCATCCTCCTGAGTGAGGTAACCCAATCACAAAGGAACTCACACAATATGTACTCACTGATAAGTGGATATTAGCCTAGAAACTTAGGATACCCAAGATATAAGATACAATTTGCTAAAAGCATGAAACTCAAGAAGAACGAAGACCAAAGTGTAGACACTTTGCCCCTTCTTAGAAATGGGAACAAAACACCCATGGAAGGAGTTACAGAGACAATGTTTGGAGCTGTGACGAAAGGATGGACCATCTAGAGACTGCCATATCCGAGGATCAATACTATAATCAGCCTCCAAACGCTGACACCATTTCATACTCTAGCAAGATTTTGCTGAAAGGACCCAGATGTAGCTGTCTCTTGTGAGACTATGCCGGGGCCTAGCAAACACAGAAGTGGATGCTCACAGTCAGCTATTGGATATATCACAGCGCCCTCAATGGAGAAGCTAGAGAAAGTACCCAAGGAGCTAAAGGGATCTGCAACCCTATAGGTGGAACAACATTATGAACTAACCAGTACCCCAGAGGTCTTGACTCTAGCTGCATATGTATCAAAAGATGGCCTAGTTGGCCATCACTGGAAAGAAAGGCCCATTGGACTTGCAAACTTTATATGCCCAAGTAAAGGGGAATGCCAGAGCCAAAAAGTGGGAATGGGTGGGTAGGAGAGTGGGGGTGAGCGTATGGGAGACTTTTGAGATAGCATTGGAAATGTAAATGAGGAAAATAAAAAATAAAAAATATTAAAAAAAAAAGAAATAAAATTTCAAATAAATGCTTTGGGGAAAAAAATTTTAAAAAAAGTTAGAAGAAGCTAAATTTTATGAAAATAAATGAACCAGAATAAGGCATTTAGCAGATGCATTATATCACTTGCTTTTTATAAATAATCATAAACGACTATCTAATTTTTCTAAAAATGAAATTGGCTTTAAATCTTGGGCTGTTATTACTTTTGATATTAAACAGGGAGTATATAACAAGCTTTAATGCAAAAAATACCAAGCTTTAATGCTTTTAAATATTACGTATCCCTAGAAACAGTCTACAGTCTAGCTAAAAGCAAACTGATTCCTATACATTCATCTATCTGTTCAAATACAATCTTACATAAACGACCCAGGGATAGACAGAGACAGCTCACATACAAAAATCGCAAACGCAGCTTGCTTTAGGAGAACTTTCATAAACAACGTTTTAACACAGAAGTGTATTTATAACTATCAATCCAGTATTAACAAAGGTAGCAGGCTGTGCTGATTAGATCTTACTGCCAGCTTGGCAAAACTGAAGAGTCTCTTGGAATGAAGGAAGCTCAGTTCAAGAATAACCCAAATCAGACTGTTCTGTGGCCATGGCTATGAGGAACTCTCAGGACTGACATGGGACTGACATGGGAAGGCCCAGCCTACTGTGGGCAGCAACATTCCTAGGCAAGTGAACTAAGGTTGTATAAAAAGCCACTTTATCGTGAGTCAGGGAGCAAGCAAGAAGACAAAGCAAGAAGCAGAGGTAGTGCTCTGTTATGGCTCATCCAACATCCCTGCCCTGACTCCCCTCTCACAATGAACTGTACTCCGAAAGATTAAAAATGTTTCTTCTTTGGCTTACTACAATAAAGAAAAGTAACAAGATCACAGACTAACTTTTCAAAAACATTCCCAAAATTATATCCATTTTTCAGGTGGTAAAACACTTAAAAATAAAGTACCTTTGCCATGTGAGAAACCTAATAAATCCATGGTAAATCTTGTCTTTGACCTTCCATTTCTAACCCCTTTTTAGTACTTCACAATGCTGTGCAAGTGATCCGTTATTAATGTTTAACTACAAATATGTGCCAGTCAGAATCTCAACCACTTCACTAAGCAACTTCCTTAATGGCAAAGATATAATAAGCTATAAAACTGAAAGAACAACAAAACCTTGACAAAGCAAGGTTTTGAAGAAAACATTAATTCATTGTCTCTCTCTCTCTCTCTCTCTCTCTCTCTCTCTCTCCCCCCTCCTGTGCGTGTGTGTGTGTGTGCGTGTGTGCATGTTTGTGTGTGTGTGTACACAGAACTGCCCTTTAAGTTATAGTCTTTTACAATCTAAACTGGGTTTTCCAAAGGCATCTTGAATCTCCTTCATAAATAAAATTGCTCAATTATTTTCACTGAAATATTTATTTTGACAATTTTGTTTGGCTTTATGGTTGTTTTACAGGGAGAACAATCAATTCTTCTAATTTCAGTGTTCCCTCTTAGTAGCAAATATCATGTGTTACTATAGACATTCATTTATACCACAGCCATGTGAGATACTTGCAGTATGTCTGAAACTATACTGAACTGAGACAAAATGACAAATTTGGCTTTTCCATTATTTATATATATTCTACAAGTGATGTCTATTTCAGCCTAGATGTATTAAACCAAGCTTCTTTTTACTCTGATCCTGATAAAGAAATCTACTTTCACTATGTATTTGGGTAAGAGATAGGCCAGAATTATAGATTTTCTACATTCACAACATTAAAAAGTGGCTAAAAATGAAATCATAGACAGTATCATGCTATTAGACCAGTTGGTTTAGACATCATAGTATGTGAGAAACCTGACAACTTAAAGTGTATAAAAAATTAATACTGGTAGGTCTGAAACTCTGCATAGGAAAAGCATTCAAGAGAAATGCTGAGATTGAAGAGCTGGCTCAGCAGTCATCAGGACTTGCTGTTGTGGAAGACCCAGGTTTGATTCATAGTAACTCCAGTTACTATGAGAACCAGGAGAATCATGGCCCTGGCTGGCCATCATTAGCACTAGAAGCATGTGGTTCACATACAGACAAGTGGGCACATACACATATAAATAAAATCTGAGAGAATGTCTATGCTTAACACAGCAAAACTGGCTTACTGCCAAACTTGCAGAAATTTCAAGCAGACAACACTGATACAAGTTAGCAGTAAAACTAAGTGATTTCATTCTGAGTTCAAAATATAAAAACTGTGCATTTTGTCAACTTAACACAGCTACAATTACCTGGGAAGAGGAACCTCAACTGAGAAAGATGTCTCCATCAGATTGGCCTGTAGGCAACTTTATAGGGCATTTTCTAGCTTAATGATTGATACGGGAAGGTTCACTCACTATGAGCAGTGACACACCTGGAGAGGTGGTCCTGGGTTGTATAAGAAAGGTATGTAGGCAAGCCATGTGTAACAAAAAGTTGTTAGCAGCACTTCTTCATGGTCTCTGCTTTAGTTCCTACTTTGGTTTTCCTGAATCTATATCCTGTAACCTACAACCTGTAAACTGAAATAAACCCTTTCTTCCCTAGGTTGCTTCTGGTCATGGTGTTTTATCATAGCACTAGAAAGGAAATAAAAACATACTTAGTGAGCTCTGCTAAGTAATCATGACTACAGTAGTGACCTTAAAAGATGAGTTCTCACCACTGAGAAGATGTGACAAGGATGAGATAGTCATCTTCAGAAGAAGGGCTTACCTAAGAGATCTCTGAACCAGATATTTTAACTTTAGGTTTCTATAGCTTTGAAAGGACAAATAGGTAAGAATTAAAATGATTTATAAAGATAAAACTAACAGGAAAAAATAATATAGTATAAATATAGATGTTATTCATAATAAATCACAGAGTAGATCATTTCTACAAGATTTGGCTTCTACTGTACTACTGGGTCCCAAAAGGTCATAATAAGTTACATATCATAAAAAAGCTACCAGAAAACAAAAAGTACTATCTTATCATTGTATAAAGCTATTATATATGGTTCTACTTGCTGTGACTTTAAAAAAAGCAAGCTAAGGGAGAAATAAAGATAACTAAAAACAGTGATATAAAGATCATTATACAAGACCAGAGTTCATTCTAGAAAAGCTACAGTTGATGGGGGTACCCAGACATTTATTGAGAATATAAAAATTACAAGCAAGAAAAATTCACTTTTGAACAAAATGTAAGATTCAATTCTGTATGAGAAAGTAGGTTACAATAAAGGGAAGTCTAACAACTATTGGAAAATAGTTTAAAAAAACAAAACAAAACAAAAACAACAACCCATGGAGATCTAAACAAGCCTTAGAATGAAATAAAAAAATAACTTACCTCTTTCAGTTGATCAGCACTTCCCCATGATGCAGAGCGCTGATGTGATCGTTTTTCTGCTCCCTCTTCTGCCCAGCAACTAGGTGTCTTTAAAACAAACCAACCAGACAAATCAAAATGTTAAGAAATGGAAATGTCACTACTTACTTTCAAGTAACTATAACGTTACTACTTAATTTCAAGTAACTATAATACTTTCTTAGCATTTATAAAGCCTTTTAAATGTTAATTAATCAGACCTGATAAATCTGAGACATCTGAGTCATCTACATTAAAAATCATTTGATACTTTCACATCAGCATTAATAACAGCAAATCCTAATAAAATCATGAAGACTTACATACTGATGTTTGTTTGTTTGTTTTGATACTGTTTTAGTTTTTGAGTCAGGCTTTCTCTGTGTAGCACTGGCTATCTGGAACTGACTTTGTAGGCCAGACTGGTCTAGAACGCAAGAAATGTGCCTGCCTCTCTGCCTCCCAAGTACTGGAATTAAAGGCGTGCATAAGCACTTCCCAGATTACATACTGAAATTTTATAGAGACAAACTACAACAGACAGAAGATAAAAAGAACTTTCAGAGCCATGTGTAGTGCGGATGGCTTATGTAACAAACATCTGTGTAGACGGTCATTTCACTAAGAGAAGAAAATATTGAGAGGATTCTCTTTGGTGAAAAGGATTAGTCAACTTCATTTTAAAAATACAGTTAATATAAAACCTAACAGAAAAAAATTAAAAACAAATATAAATCAAATGTATTGATTTAAAATGAAAGTAATGCAGCTTTTTTTTAAAAAAATGAAGCTACTATGAAAGTCATTTAAACTAAAATATAACTCTCAATTATTTAAGCACTAATACATATTAACTAAAGTATAACACTAATTTAACCTTAAGTATTGCCATAAAGTAAGAAATTTAGGAGTTCTGTTAAAAAAAAAAAAAGCTAAAATACCACACTTTAACATTTGAGAAAAATCTAGTATAATGTAAATTAGAAAAAATGAAAGCCCGGAGACAATGAGTAATGATTACCACAATAAATACATGTGGCATTAAAATGTTTTTTGTATTGCATGCACTTGAGAATCTGCATAATGAGATAAAGAAGCCATCATTCCAGTTTATTTATACAGTTCAAATGCTTATGAGCATCTTTAAAATTACTCCCTCTTAAAAGTGTCAATTGTCTAAAACCAACTAGTGACAATTGAATAGCAATTAGGTAGAGAAGAGCAAGGCTGCTTGAGGGTTTGCTATGAAAGAGAGGCATTTCATCAACTGAACGGTATCTTATTCAACTGACAAGAAGAATAAGAAATTATACATTTAATAATGTTTGTCAGAAATTATCAAAATTTCCTAAGTTCAGTGCTAGATAGGACAACCTGAAAATAATTCAGCCCTGAAATGATATCATCTTTAATAATCTATCACAGAATTTTCCTTTGTGAATGTGTCAGAATGTTGAGGTTTTGCATAACGTGACTTAGATTTCTTCTAAGTAGCACTCTTTTGCCACAAAACCCCAAAACAAAAGATCACAACATTTATAAACCGAAAGTACAGTCGCAGAGAAAATTCAGTCATAGAAATGAGTATGCTAGAGAAGCTAAATAAATGTTAAACCAATTTCTTCAATGTTGAATATGTCATAAATGTTTAAAAATTGTAAGCAGAAAACTAAGTGAAGAAAATACAAATAGTAGAGGTTCTCTCCTTTTTAGTGAGACCCAAAGTCAAACTGCCATTACTTTGTCTACAATCTGGACTGAATTTTAGAAAAGATGCTACTTATAGCTTTGCTTCTAGATATTAGTAAGAATGTTTAATAAAAGAGTCCCATGGCAAATAAATTTGGGGGAAATCATTTCTTCCATTTTTCTATTCCACATACGATATACTGTAGAGTCTAAAAGCTCAAATCCATGCACACCTTTGAAATCTGCTTTCCTTTCCCTGCTTTCACCACTACTGGGACTGACAGCAAACATACTTACTCCCTAACAGCATGAAGAACGTTATTCCACAGAGTTTGGAAACACAGTCCTCAACGATTTTATTACTGTATATAATAGAATGGCCTTTGGCCACTATACTTTAGGAATTTCCTCTTTCTATCCAAACTGCCTTCACTATCAAGAAAGAGAAAAGGAACCTTGTTGCATCTAAACAATGCAAGTCTAAAACTATGACTACTAATAAAAAGAAATGACTCAACTAAAATCTGCCATGTTGGCCACATTGATCACTCATGTATCTCACTACATTTTAGTATGTAATACTTTAAAAATCTCTTATCCCTGACAATGAGTAACTATTAGATACTGCCAAATATTTTTCACACCATTCCAATGAACTCCACTTAAGTCATAAAAACTAACCATGCTCAGATAATGGCAAACTTAAGTAACAGCCAAGGGAGAAGTTTTCAAAACAGAAACTCAGATGTCCACACTTTAGTCTGCAAATCTAAAGTACCATTTATTTGTAAAATTACAAAGAACACAAACAATACTAGACTACATTACAGTTCTGACCTTACAGTAGTTACAGAACTTCAGAGCCCTTTCAAGCTCCGAGATAATCTATCATCTGTAAGTCTTTCCTGCCAGACAAGACTTACTGTTCGTAAATGTAAATGTGTGTAATAAACTATTGGTACTACTAATAATGGCATTAATGTTATTGTATTTAACCTCAATGACAGTGAAATACTATTTTGTATTACAAAGGCAGTTGTAATAGGGCTGTGGAATAGATAGCTGAGTGTTGCTTTTATAGAGGACCTTGGTTCAGTTCTCAGCACCAAGATCGTGGCTGACAACCATGGAGGCTAACAACTTTTTTTAACTTTGGTTCCAGAGTATCCTACCCTCACTTCTGGCCTCTGCAGGTACTGCACACTTACAGTGCCTCTGTGTGTGTGTGTGTGTGTGTGTGTGTGTGTGTGTGTGTGTGTGTGTGTCTGTATATAAGCAAAAACACCTGTACACATAAAATCTTTTTTTAAAAGTAACTAGTACTTATTAGCATCTTATCTTCTAGATAACCACATTAAAGCTAAACATAGATTATTCTGTATAATCTTCAATGTAGCAGGTAAAAAAGTTATCCTGTAAATTCCAGAAGCACAAAAATCTTTTCAAATGGTTTTCATTGTCCCTATCATGTAAAAAACAATCCTTGACGCAGAATAAGCATTAGCATCTAGAGATGCATGGTCTTTTCTCATATTATTCCTTCATCTCCATCCAACTCTAAACTATAATATAAAGCACATCTGGAGTTGAACAGTCAAGTCCACACCAAAGTAGTTATGGTGCTGGTGTGGGTAGAAATTCTTGTTGATTGTTTAAGAGATATACTTAACCGTACTAAGAAAAAAAAAACACATGAGTTTCCTATGTATATTTACATTCAAATATATTATGCATTTTGATCATATTCACTTCTCAAAATTTCCAAGATCTACTTTCACTTTTATGCCACATACATATAAATGATTATATATACATCTGTCAAGACTCATATCCTTCTATGTGAGAAAACATACAACAATCCTCATTCTGAGTTTGACATTTCATTTAATAAATTTAAGTTCCATCCACTTTCCTTCACACAAATTTTGTTCTTCTTTATGGCTAAATACTATTCCATGTCTGTGAGTCCACATAAGCATATCACATTTTATCTATTCATCTGTTGAAGGACATCTAGGCTGATTCTAACCTGGCTATCGCAAACAATGCTGCAATAAACGAGGACATGCAGGTGTCTCTCTCAATGTTCTCTTAGATGATTCTTGAGTACATTCCTAGTAGTGGCATAATTATTATATGGTAGTTTTACTTTTCGTATTTTAAGGAATCTACATTTTGATTTCCATAGTGGCCATGCTCGTTCAAACTGCAACCATCCCCATCTTCATTGGCATGTCGTTTTCCTAGTGGTCATGATTCTAACTGGGGTTTTTAAAAAATCCAATGTTTTGATTTGATTTGATTTTCATGACGGCTAAGAATGAACACTTTTTAAATGTTTATCAGTTATTTGTACTCCATCTTTTGAAAACTGTCCATTTTCCCACTGACTGATGGATTGTTTTGTAATCCACTTCAACAAATGGTACTCAGAAATCTGGACAGCCACACACAGAAGAAAGTTAACACCCTAACTCTCACCCTGTCAAAAACCAATTAAAAATGGATTGAAGACCTTAATCTAAGACCTGAAACTCTGCATCCACTAGAAAACATATGGGAAATAGTTTAAACATAGGAATAGGCAAAGAAAACTTTTAATAGCACAGGAAATAACCCAAGGATTGATAAATTTAGGGGGAGGTAGTAAAGAGATGGTTTAGTCAAGAGCTTGTCACACAAGCATGATGACCTGAGTTCAACCTCTAGAACCCTTGGGAAAACTGGGAATGGTGACACTTTTGTAACCCGTGCTGGAGAGGAAGAGACCACTCCATGGAGTTCCTCAGTAAAGCAGCCTAGTCTAACTGGTAAATTCCAGTCCAATGAGAAATGCTGTCTCCACAACCAAGGCAGACAGTGCCTGAGGGGCAAGGCAACACTTGATGGTGACCTCTAACCTCTACACATACACCTGCACACACACTTCCATATTCCCACACCCACATGCATACCCATACACATACATGCACAAACAGATTTAACAAATGGGATTACATAAACTGAAGAAGCTTCCAGATAGCAAAGGGAATATCAGTGTGAAAAAAATGGCCCACAAAATGGGAGCACTATGTCTGCTAACTATTAATCTGATTAATATGTACAACATATAAAGCATTCAAAAAGTTAAATATCAAAAAAAAAAAGAACCAAGCAATTGCTGCATTTTCTTAAGAAAATTTCAACAGAACACCCTTGAAGCAAGGGTGCAGGAAATGCAAACTGTTCTATCAATTGTGATTTAGGGTAAAAAATAAATTTTGATATAAGTGGTAAAATGAAAGTTCTCTATTTTAAATTTTTATTAAGGTTTATATAATCACCTATTCCTTTCATTACCTAAACAAGCTATTTTCAGATAAGAGGAGAAGAGATTGGACATTTTAGTACTATTTCAAAGAATGGATGTATTTTAATTCAGAGCTGGGATGTCTACAGCCAACTCATAGATACGTATTCTCAAAGACAGACTTCTAATGAAGGCTATTGGTAGATCATAAACCTTCCAATACAAAAGCTTAATGAGATTAAAAAACCTTACATAATGTATCTCTTAATATGCTGATTTCCATAACTTTAACTGTAAATCATTTAAAATAACAATTAGAATAGTTTAAATTAGGAAATAAAAACATCACCTAGAGAAAGAACACACATATACAAAAATTCCATTCATGATTTTGTTTTCTTTTTGAGGTTTTTGTTTTGTTTTTGTTTGGGTTTTGTTTCTGTTCTTGTTTTATTTGAGACAGGGTTTCTCTGTCTATCCCTGGCTGTTCTGGAACCACTCTGGAGACCAGGCTGACAAACTCATAGATATCCGCCTGCCTCTGCCTTCTAAGAGCTGGGATTGAAGGCATGCACCACACCACCTCGGGCATCTTTCAAGATTTAACAACCCACTTTTCATCCTTAAAGGATACAAATTTTAATGGTGTTGTTTGTTCGAGATAGAATTTTTACCATATCACCAAGGCTACTCTCAAACTCCTAAGCTGAAGGGACCTTCCTGCAAGTATCTGGCTCATAGAACACATGTATTGAAATTTCTTTCACATATAAACAAACAACATGAGCCATGACAAATGAGTTTTTCCCCTACAGAACTACAATCTGAAAACATACTATGCTAATAAATTTCATAGACTAAAATCCTTTCATACTCAAATGACAATTCAAATGGTATTTACACCATGCTAGAACACAAAGGAAGGAAAGCTTGCGAGACCTTTTCACACAGCGAGTATAACTAACACTAACCTATGTATTACATCATCTAAAAAAAAATCAGGTCTTCAAAATAAACTTCTGAATATTTAATATCATAAATACTAATAAATAATTCATATGCTATTGTATATTTATTTTAGGTTTCTGTAAACAAAGTATTTTTCTGAAAATGTTCATTAGTACAACCAAACAATAATCTACTACTGAGATTCACTACAGCTAAGAAGTGACATAGGTGGAAATTTGTCTCTCAGGGAGAGGCATAGTATAGAATGCTATCTTAAACAACAATAAAAGTCATTTTTTGTACAAGTAATCTATCACATAAGCAATTCTTCTTGACTAAAATAAGAAACAAAATTAGTTAAATAAGAATAGAAGTACTGGAAGCATACACAGCAAGCATACTTAAATCATAGCACAATAATGCCTACTGAATACATTTAGAACCTTAGAGAGAAGAACAGTATTTGCTAACATAATCAGTTGTCTGAGTGGTTCAGAGTATTAACACGTGCAATTATAAGAGAAGACTTACAACAAAAAAAAATAGGTAAAAATAAGACAGAATTATTGTTTGCATGATCAAGTCTGAAAAGCCAAAGAAAATTATCTGAAAATGTATTAGAAACAAAAGCATTCAATTGAGATATAGTACAAATAAATTAGAAGGTAGTCAAAGACCTTAATTACAATAGCAGATCATAAAACAAATTAAGCAATATTTAGATGATCTTATAAAAAGGTTTTACATTTTTTCTAAAACACAGAAATAACTAAGTAAACAAATAACCTTTTATGTAAGATTCAATACTGTAAAGTTGATAGTTTCATAGCAACATTACAGCAGAGAGTAGTATTTAATAAACCATAAAGTCAAGACTGATGCCTAGGATCCATTAAGCAAAAAAATGAAATTAGTTATAGTATAACATACAACTATACCAGCATGTACCTGTTTAGTATATCTTTCTACAGACATAGACATTCTCAAAGCATGTGTATACTCCCCCTACCATGCACAAAACCTCTGTTAATAATGATTATTTAAAGAGGACTCAGGAGTTGGCAGCCATTACTCATGCTCATCTAAATTACAAGGACCATTCTGACCCTAAGAGGTCTTAATAAACAAAATCAATAAAGCCCAGAAACATTTATTCTAAAATAGTACTACTTTTTTTAATACAGAAGAATTAAACACTCTGGGACAAGCATGAAAGCTCTGTTAATGTATTCCTGTGAGAAATGAAAGTCTGTGGGTTTCATGAGATATTTTTAACAGCACGGTATTCTTTTCCTATGACAAAGTGGTAAGGATGGTGTCCAACGTAAAAAGTCTCTTTTAGGCTAGGTGACTCTTCTTTTCCAAGATATATGTAAAAAATGTTGAATCCATTATTTTGTTAGAATATGTATCTGAGACACTTTACATTTTTGTTTAAAAGAAAGGTATTGGTAGAGTCTCTTAAGACTTGATCATAGCCTATCCCCTGGAATGAGCTACCAAACAGTAACATATCAAGGCCCTAGCCCATACTTGGATGGCCTACTCACAGAAGGAAATTCGTCTCCACTGAATGAGGAGAAGGTCAAAGGCAAGCTCAGAGATGGACAGGGTAGTAAACTATTAAGACTTAAAACTTTGAATAAGATTAAGAAAAAAGTTAATATAAGTTACTAACAAAACTGTGCAGGGGGACTTCTACATATCTTTCATCTATTCCTTTTTGATATTGATTTTATGTCCACATTGAAAATTTTGCAAGATTTTAATTAAAATAAACAACACGATGCTCTGAGAGGCTCATAAAAATTGTTTGAAATGGTTGTACACTGCCTATTGGAATACCGGACTATGAGATCGGAACTATTCAACAGTATACACGAATAGCTTAGAGCTCTGAAGTACTTCCCTGCTCAGACGAAAGGGTAAGGTCAGTGAGAAGCATCTACTTCTCAACATCACTCAGTACCTAGAGGGATGGAGTAGCAACAGACCCTGGCTCTTTCCCTTGTCATAACAAGTATGTACCAGCTTTTTAAAGCTGCTCTCCAAAGTCAGCATCTGCCAACAGCTATAGTCATTAGTATGCCTGGGAAAGTACAGAAAACACCTTTGACGATTGCTATAGACTGTTTTCATTGTTTGTCCACTTTACTCATACACACACACACACACACACACACACAGAGAGAGATCTGAAATATGATCTGAGAATGAATATACTTTACAGTTTTGGGGAAAAGCTGTAAAACTGTTCCTAATCGCTTCTCGGCCTTTTGGCTAAGATCAAGTGTAAAACTGTTCCTAAAGCTTGAATATAGTAACCTTAATGCCCAAGTTAAGATAGATGTATTTGTTTTTATTTTATGTGTATGAGTATTTGTCTACATATATGTCTGTTCTCTTTGTTTGTGCCTGGTGCAGACAGATGTCAGAAAATGTTGTGATGTTAGATCCCCTGGAACTGGAGTTACAGACGGTTGTGAGTCACACCATAAAAGCTAGGAACTCAACCTGTACCCTCTGCAAGAACAAGTGTACTTAACTGTTGAGCCATCTTCCCAGCCTCAAGTTATATTTAAAAGATTATAGTTTTTCATTAAAAAATACTATCCATCCAAGACTAATATAAAAATAACAAAATTTTACAGATGTTTTTTAGTTCTTTCTAAGAGAAACAGATTAAGCTAATAAACTAGCAACAACCCTTTTCTCCAGTGGACTTATATTTTGATACACACAGTAAATATGTGACTAGGTCAATTACATATTAAGTTTACAGAAAAGGATATAAACGTATGAATCCTGTAGTAGTTAATTCAATGAGCTGGTTTTTGTTTTGCTCTTTTGTTTTAGAAAAGTTACCACTATGTAACCTAGGTTTGGTCTCAAATCTGCAGGTTTTCTTGTCCCAGCTTTCCGAGTACTAAGGTTATATATATGTCCTACCCACACTATGCACAGGGGATGACAACTTTCTTCTGAAAATTTAAGAAATGTTTCAAATAGAAAAGTTAAAAATTGGTGGTGTGGTTGTAGGTTCAGGGGTGGTATTTGTTTCTCATGGGTTCACTCTCAACCATAGCAAAACACACACACACACACACACACACACACACACACACACACACACACACACACGCTCGCACGCACACACAGGGGAGTGGAGGGGGAAGGAAAGAGAGGGAGAGGAAGGAGTGTCAGAGGAGCTCAATGGCTACTCATAAAGTTCACAGATTCATATGCAATATTTTTCTGTATTTCCTTTATCAAATATGTATCCAACAAATCTTTTTTGTAATTAATTTCAAGGTAGATAGTATTATATTTTAGAAATAACTCAGAGTTCAGTATGTTTCTATAGCCTCTATTTTTAAGGTTAATAATCAGATGGCAAAATACACATTAGAGCAAACTTTGAAAAATGTATTACTTCTACTACCTAAATTCAGATGCCTAATATTCAATTCATATGAATAGAATACTAGGACAATGCTGGTCCAAAGGGCATCAATCTCAATAAAAAGAACTTCACGAAATAAACAGTTTCAAAATGACCATGGTTAATAACATAATGCATATAGTCATGTGTTACATAATGACATTTCAAAAAATTTATAAGGATCCATACAACAGGGATCCCATAAAATTATTAATGGGATTGAAAACACACTTCTTGCCTTATCACAGTAATTTTAACATGGTCACATGTTAATAAATTTATATTTATGTATTTATAATACATTTTATATTTATGGTGAGGTTGTTGAAACAAATACGACCTTGTCCACAGCTGTAAAAAAGATACAGTATATAAAATTATGTTACATATGTAATAACTGATAATAGACAATTACTTTCTTATATACTTAAGATACTATGCTCTATCATCAGAGCTTACACTTCCACATTAAAAAAGAAAGAGAAAAACGTCTACTGTAAAACAGCATGTTGTTCTGTCAGCCTGAGCCTCAACTATCTCTTCACCAAGATATTATGGGCCAGCAAGTGGCTGATAACATCTAGGTTTGCAGTCACTCTAAACACGTACACAATGATGAAACTGCATAAAGATATGTCTTAAAATGTGTCTCTGTTGTTTGTTAAATGATATATGGATACATTTGAAAAACGCAGATACAAAATTGTAAGTGTTGTTATCCAAAAAAGTTTTGAGAATGGACAGTTACTTCATAGTATATACATATACCAACACATGTTGTACACAATAAATGTCTACAATTTTAGTTATAAAACACACTTTAAAAAAAAAACCCTAACATTTCATTTAATTTAGATGTTCTTGTCTACTGGTCCTTAATCTGAATATAATGTCAAAGACACATATGTCCACCATCTCCCTGGGTTTCTACAAAGCAGGCATTGATAGGAAAATAAGGTCTATTTCCAAGGTTCATTATCTTTTGACAGCCTTAGGCTACTTCCTTTTTTGAAGGTTTTTTTGTTTGTTTGTTTGTTTTTCAAGACAGGGTTTCTTTGTGTAGCCCTGGGTATCCTGGAACTCACTTTATAGACCAGGTTGGCCTCAAACTCAGAAATATGCCTGCTACTTCCTTTTAAAGGCCAACATGCATGTATTCTTTTAAATTAAGAATTTCTCTCTAGCCATAAGCTGTCAGGTAAATGAAACAGAAATACCAAGGAAAGAAGGTAATACTAATGCTCTTTATAAAGGAAAGACAAATATTTAATATCTGTAGCAAGATAAGAATATACTATCTATCCAACTGACGTTCACCAAATTAAGAAAAACTGCTCTCCATAAGAGTTCAAGAGTCAATCCATAAACATGGATATAGTCATAAAAGTAATTTTGTATGTTCATCTCCTGTATCTTCAATTAAACTTACAGATGCTTTGGAGGCCAGACCATTTAGTGGGCATGTGAGGCAGACACTAGATTAAATGCTTAGTGGCTATTTGAGAAGTGAAGAATTGGAGAAAAACCAGAAGCCTAAGAATCAGCACAATCTGGGCTCTAGTCTCTTCATACCTAACAAGCTATGTAACCTGTATACATCAGTTAATTCTTTTAAGCCTTTAATTCTTCAACTCAGAATTAAGTCTTTTTTTTTTTTTTCTTTTTTCTTTTTAGAGACAGGGTTTCTCTGTGTAGCCCTGACTGTCCTGGAACTCACTCTGTAGACCAGGCTGGCCTCAAACTCAGAAATCTGTCTGCCTCTGCCTCCCAAGTGCTAGGATTAAAGGTGTGTGCCACCATGCCCGGCTAAGTCTTATATTTTAAATATTAAAATGTCAATAAATGACCTCTATCCAGACCCAGGCATGGTTAAGCTCTCCTTCTATACTTCATAATTCAGAGGAAATTACTATGACCCTATTCTAGACATATGCAGAGTAAAAGGACCCTCAGAGACAAAGCACATGACTACTACAAGCTTAATCCATATGCCTACCTGTGAGTATATGTATAAGTCTATGTATAGGTGTCTATTTAGAACTAAACAATAGGAATCCCGACCTCCATAGTCTGAAAGGACCTAATTCCTGGTTCTCACTTCCTGAGAGAGTATGGATAGAATCTAATTGTAAGAATAGGGGTGGAAAAATATATACTAAATATCTATAAATGTATAAAAGTACTTCAAATTACAGAATATAGTATGGGATGAAAAGAGAATAGTTTAGACTTGGGATGGCCCATTTAGGAATTTTCTGCCATACTAGTCTAGGAATCCAAGAATCTGCAATTAAAACTCAACTCTCTGGTCCCTAAGAAAATTTGTCAAAGTGGGAAGATAAGCCATATTTTATGTAACTATGTCATTTATACACATGTGCTTCATGGACCCTGCAAAATAGTAAAAGTGGCTTTTTCTACATCTAGTACTAAAACTCAGTGTATGTATAGCATTTGCCACACTCATGCATCATACTTAATCGTGTAACAAAGCATTAGGTTTCAATATAGCCACTGCGCAGATAAAGGCACGTAGGTAACTTAGCCAGAAGTGTCTGCTTTACCTCTATACTACTCTCCGGTCCCAAGTATGCAGGCATCCTAGCCCACCACAGCACTGACTCCATCCTCGCTAAGACAGGGTGCCCTTAGTCCCTAGATACTTACTCTCTGTGACTTCTCTTTAGCATCTGTCAAAAATCTTTCTTAGAAATGTTTCCTCTTTTGGCTTCTCTGACTATACTAATCCAGTTCTTCTGCTTTTTGTTCCTAGGCTCCTATTTCTCACAGTTGTTTTGAAAAATAAGGTACTGTTTTTTTATATTGTCAGCACAAAACATGTTTAATGAACATCAGGTTTTCTTGTCTTGGTGGAGATGTAAGAGCAGCAACTACGCTCAGCACCATGGCAGCTACTATACCAGGGAAGCCCAACAGACTCTGAGTAAGAAATCTCGTTTGCCAAACCATGGGCAAGTCATTTTGATTCTGAGTTTCCACTTCCCATGTGAGTTACAGTGCAATGTTCTTGTGAAAATTAAACAAAATACAGGTAATAAAACAATTTATGGTATATAGTTAATAAATGTTTGCTCCTCTAGTTGCTTCCAAGTGACTGAATCTGGTTCTTTCGTCCTCACACTATGCTCTGATTCATCTGGTCTGTCCTCTTTTATCCTTTATACCTATACTCTCTCACAACCAGAATCCAACCCTGCCAGAAAACGGCTCTCAGTCATCTCCAGCTGCGCCTTCCTCTAAGTGCCTGAGCCCCCATCTGCGCTGTGTGCAAATCACTTCTGCTGAGAATCCCACTGCTTGCCATATCGAATGTATGCTTTTCCTTGAGGAAAAGCAAAGGTGCATCATGAAGAAATTATAGAGCTGATAGCATGGACGATGGTAAAAGCAACCCGCTTCAGTTTCCAAGCTTGCCTAACATCATGACAACAAACTGATAAGGAGGGTTTTCATAGACCACATCCAAAATTCTCTATCCTTCACTTCCCTCACTTTTCAAACAAGAAACTCTAATTCTTTTTTTAAACTATAAAGCCCAAAATGTTCTTATTCTGAATGTCCTTACCTTTACATATTCCCAAATCAAATTTCTACTTAGTATCTTCTACCCCTACCTGTCTAACATGTTCTTTATGTCCAATAAAAAATCACATATTTTTAATAAAGTTCACGACTTCTCAAGAAATATTTGGTGAAAATAAAATCAAACCTCAGATCATAATAAATGAAGATGTTTACTTTTTCTGATATGAGAAGAAATATTCTTAAAATCAAAAGGCTAAGGAATCTTCTAAAATAGGAAAAGAAAATGGTAAATTTCCTATTTTACTAGTGTTAGCCTTGCTTTGGAACAGAAAAAAAAAAAAAAAAACTTCAACATAATTCATGTTGCTAATACTCTGTAGGCTACTTTACAAGACCTGTGCAAACTTTTCTTAAAAAATTTTCAAAAATGCTTCCTAACCATTATCTCCATTTTTAAAAAACAATCTACAGTCACCAAATGCAGACACTATTGTGGATGCCAAGAAGTGCGTGCCAACAGGAGCCTTATAGAGCTGTCTCCTGAGAGGCTCTGCCACAGCCTGACAAGTACAGAGGCGATGATCGCAGCCAACCATTGGACTGAGCACAGGGCCCCCAATGGAGGAGTTGGAGAAAGGACTGAAGGAGCTGAAAGAGTTTACAACCCCATAGGAAGAACAACATCAGCCAACCAGACCCCCAGAGCTCCCAGGGACTAAACCACCAACCAAGGAGTAAACATGGAGAGACCCATGGCTCCAACCACATATGTAGCAGAGGATGGCTTTTTCGGGCAGCAATGGGAGAAGAGGCTCTGTGAAGGCTCGATGCCCCAGTGTAGAGGAATGTGAAGGTGAGGAAACTGGAGTGTGGGGTTCAGTGGGGGCACACCCTCACAGAAGCAGGAGGAGGGGGGATGGGATAGGGAGTTTCTGGGGGGTAAATCAGGAGAGAGGATAACATTTGAAATGTAAACAAATAAAACATCCAATAAAATATAAATAAATAAACAAACAAATAAATAAGTAGGAAAATAGTAAATTTCCTATTTCACTGGTGTTAGCTTTGCCTTTGTAACAGGAAAAAAAAACCTTCAACAGAATTCTTGTTGCTAATACTCTATTAGCTCTTTTTCAAGACCTATGCAAACTTTTCTTTAAAGAATTTTCAGCTCAGCCTCAGCAGCAGCGGTCGCCATCTTGGTTCCAGGACTCAGCAGAACTTAGGAAATTAGTCTGAACTGGTGAGAGGGTGCGCCAGAGAACCGGACAGCTTCTGGGACAGGCAGAAGCACAGAGCCGCTGAGGCAGCACCCTTGGCGGGCCGCAGACAGCCGGCCACCGTCCGGACCAGAGGACAGGTGACCGCCTGGCTTGGGAGGCGGCCTCAGCCTCAGCAGCAGCGGTCGCCATCTTGATTCCGGGACTCCCTGGAACTTAGGAATTTAGTCTGCACAGGTGAGAGTCTGCACCACAGAAGCTGACAGCTTCTGGGAACTGCCAAAGCAACACAGCTTCTGAGAAAGGCCCTGTTTTGGGCCTTCTTCTTCGGCCAGGAGGAGGTCCAAAAACAAGATATCTGCACACCTTCCCTGTAAGAAAGCTTGCCAGCAGAGAGTGCTCTGAACACTGAAACTCAGAGGAGAGAATCTGTCTCCCAGGTCTGCTGATAGACGGTAACAGAATCACCAGAAGAACAATCTCTAAACAGAGTCAACTATAACTACTAACTCCAGAGATTACCAGATGACGAAAGGTAAACGTAGGAATCTTATTAACAGGAACCAAGACCACTCACCATCATCAGAACCCAGCACTCCCACTTCGTCCAGTCCAGGACACCCCAACACACCTGAAAACCTAAACCTAGATTTAAAAGCATATCTCATGATGATGGTAGAGGACATCAAGAAGGACTTTAATAAATCACTTAAAGAAATACAGGAGAACACTGCTAAAGAGTTACAAGTCCTTAGAGAAAAACAGGAAAACACAATCAAACAGGTAGAAGTCCTTACAGAAAAAGAGGAAAAAACATACAAACAGGTGATGTAAATGAACAAAACCATACTAGACCTAAAAAGGGAAGTAGACACAATAAAGAAAACTCAAAGTGAGGCAACACTGGAGATAGAAACCCTAGGAAAGAAATCTGGAACCATAGATTTGAGCATCAGCAACAGAATACAAGAGATGGAAGAGAGAATCTCAGGTGCAGAAGATTCCATAGAGAACATCGGCACAACAATCAAAGAAAATGGAAAATGCAAAAAGATCCTAACTCAAAATATCCAGGAAATCCAGGACACAATGAGAAGACCAAACCTACGGATAATAGGAGTGGATGAGAATGAAGATTTTCAACTCAAAGGACCAGCAAACATCTTCAACAAAATTATTGAAGAAAACTTCCCAAATCTAAAGAAAGAGATGCCTATGAACATACAAGAAGCCTACAGAACTCCAAATAGACTGGACCAGAAAAGAAATTCCTCCCGACACATAATAATCAGAACAACAAATGCACTAAATAAAGATAGAATACTAAAAGCAGTAAGGGAAAAAGGTCAAGTAACATATAAAGGCAAGCCTATCAGAATTACACCAGATTTTTCACCAGAGACTATGAAAGCCAGAAGAACCTGGACAGATGTTATACAGACACTAAGAGAACACAAATTCCAGCCCAGGCTACTATACCCAGCCAAACTCTCAATTACCATAGATGGAGAAACCAAAGTATTCCATGACAAAACCAAATTCACACATTATCTCTCTACGAATCCAGCCCTTCAAAGGATAATAACAGAAAAAAAACAATACAAGAACGGGAACAACGCCCTAGAAAAAACAGGAAGGTAATCCCTCAACAAACCTAAAAGAAGACAGCCACAAGAACAGAATGCCAACTTTAACAACAAAAATAACAGGAAGCAACAATTACTTTTCCTTAATATCTCTTAACATCAATGGTCTCAACTCCCCAATAAAAAGACATAGACTAACAAACTGGCTACACAAACAAGACCCAACATTTTGCTGCTTACAGGAAACACATCTCAGAGAAAAAGATAGACACTACCTCAGAATGAAAGGCTGGAAAACAATTTTCCAAGCAAATGGTATGAAGAAACAAGCTGGAGTAGCCATCCTAATATCTGATAAGATTGACTTCGAACCCAAAGTCATCAAAAAAGACAAGGAGGGGCACTTCGTTCTCATCAAAGATAAAATCCTCCAAGAGGAACTCTCAATTCTGAATATCTATGCTCCAAATACAAGGGCAGCCACATTCATTAAAGAAACTTTAGTAAAGCTCAAAGCACACATTGCACCTCACACAATAATAGTGGGAGACTTCAACGCACCACTTTCACCAATGGACAGATCATGGAAACAGAAACTAAACAGGGACACACTGAAACTAACAGAAGTGATGAAACAAATGGATCTGACAGATATCTACAGAACATTTTATCCTAAAACAAAAGGATATACCTTCTTCTCGGCACCTCATGGTACCTTCTCCAAAATTGACCACATAATAGGTCACAAAACAGGCCTCAACAGATTCAAAAATATTGAAATTGTCCCATGTATCCTATCAGAGCACCATGCACTAAGGCTGATCTTCAATAACAAAAAAAATAATAGAAAGCCAACACTCACGTGGAAACTGAACAACACTCTTCTCAATAATACCTTGGTCAAGGAAGGAATAAAAAAAGAAATTAAAGACTTTTTAGAGTTTAATGAAAATGAAGCCACAACGTACCCAAACCTTTGGGACACAATGAAAGCATTTCTAAGAGGGAAACTCATAGCTCTGAGTGCCTCCAAGAAGAAACGGGAGAGAGCACATACTAGCAGCTTGACAACACATCTAAAAGCTCTAGAAAAAAAGGAAGCAAATTCACCCAAGAGGAAACTCAGGGGTGAAATCAACCAAGTGGAAACAAGAAGAACTATTCAAAGAACTAACCAAACGAGGAGTTGGTTCTTTGAGAAAATCAACAAGATAGATAAACCATTAGCTAGACTCACTAGAGGGCACAGGGACAAAATCCTAATTAACAAAATCAGAACAGAAAAGGGAGACATAACGACAGATCCTGAAGAAATCCAAAACACCATCAGATCCTTCTACAAAAGGCTATACTCAACAAAACTGGAAAACCTGGACGAAATGGACAAATTTCTGGACAGATACCAGGTACCAAAGTTGAATCAGGATCAAGTTGACCTTCTAAACAGTCCCATATCCCCTAAAGAAATAGAAGCAGTTATAAATAGTCTCCCAGCCAAAAAAAGCCCAGGACCAGACGGGTTTAGTGCAGAGTTCTATCAGACCTTCAAAGAAGATCTAATTCCAGTTCTGCACAAACTTTTTCACAAGATAGAAGTAGAAGGTACTCTACCCAACTCATTTTATGAAGCCACTATTACTCTGATACCTAAACCACAGAAAGATCCAACAAAGATAGAGAACTTCAGACCAATTTCTCTTATGAATATCGATGCAAAATTCCTCAATAAAATTCTCGCTAACTGAATCCAAGAACACATTAAAGCAATCATCCATCCTGACCAAGTAGGTTTTATTCCAGGGATGCAGGGATGGTTTAATATACGAAAATCCATCAATGTAATCCATTATATAAACAAACTCAAAGACAAAAACCACATGATCATCTCGTTAGATGCAGAAAAAGCATTTGACAAGATCCAACACCCATTCATGATAAAAGTTCTGGAAAGATCGGGAATTCAAGGCCCATACCTAAACATGATAAAAACAATCTACAGCAAACCAGTAGCCAACATCAAAGTAAATGGAGAGAAGCTGGAAGCAATCCCACTAAAATCAGGGACTAGACAAGGCTGCCCACTTTCTCCCTACCTTTTCAACATAGTACTTGAAGTATTAGCCAGAGCAATTCGACAACAAAAGGAGATCAAGGGGATACAAATTGGAAAAGAGGAAGTCAAAATATCACTTTTTGCAGATGATATGATAGTATATATAAGTGACCCCAAAAATTCCACCAGAGAACTCCTAAACCTGATAAACAGCTTCGGTGAAGTAGCTGGATATAAAATAAACTCAAACACGTCAATGGCCTTTCTCTATACAAAGAATAAACAGGCTGAGAAAGAAATTAGGGAAACAACACCCTTCTCAATAGTCACAAATAATATAAAATATCTCGGCGTGACTCTAACTAAGGAAGTGAAAGATCTGTATGATAAAAACTTCAAGTCTCTGAAGAAAGAAATTAAAGAAGATCTCAGAAGATGGAAGGATCTCCCATGCTCATGGATTGGCAGGATCAACATTGTAAAAATGGCTATCTTGCCAAAAGCAATCTACAGATTCAATGCAATCCCCATCAAAATTCCAACTCAATTCTTCAACGAATTAGAAGGAGCAATTTGCAAATTCATCTGGAATAACAAAAAACCTAGGATAGCAAAAACTCTTCTCAAGGATAAAAGAACCTCTGGTAGAATCACCATGCCTGACCTAAAGCTTTAATACAGAGCAATTGTGATCAAAACTGCATGGTACTGGTATAGAGACAGACAAGTAGACCAATGGAATAGAATTGAAGACCCAGAAATGAACCCACACACCTATGGTCACTTGATCTTCGACAAGGGAGCTAAAAGCATCCAGTGGAAGAAAGACAGCATTTTCAACAATTGGTGCTGGCACAACTGGTTGTTATCATGTAGAAGAATGCAAATCGATCCATACTTATCTCCTTGTACTAAGGTCAAATCTAAGTGGATCAAGGAACTTCACTTAAAACCAGAGACACTGAAACTTATAGAGGAGAAAGTGGGGAAAAGCCTTGAAGATATGGGCACAGGGGAAAAATTCCTGAACAGAACAGCAATGGCTTGTGCTGTAAGATCGAGAATTGACAAATGGGACCTAATGAAACTCCAAAGTTTCTGCAAGGCAAAAGACAGCGTCAATAAGACAAAAAGACCACCAACAGATTGGGAAAGGATCTTTACCTATCCTAAATCAGATAGGGTACTAATATCCAACATATATAAAGAACTCAAGAAGGTGGACTTCAGAAAATCAAATAACCCCATTAAAAAATGGGGCTCAGAACTGAACAAAGAATTCTCACCTGAGGAATACCGAATGGCAGAGAAGCACCTGAAAAAAATGTTCAACATCCTTAATCATCAGAGAAATGCAAATCAAAACAACCCTGAGATTCCACCTCACACCAGTCAGAATGGCTAAGATCAAAAATTCAGGTGACAGCAGATGCTGGCGTGGATGTGGAGAAAGAGGAACACTCCTCCATTGTTGGTGGGATTGCAGGCTTGTACAACCACTCTGGAAATCAGTCTGGCGGTTCCTCAGAAAATTGGACATAGTACTACCGGAGGATCCAGTAATACCTCTCCTGGGCATATATCCAGAAGATGTTCCAACCGGTAAGAAGGACACATGCTCCACTATGTTCATAGCAGCCTTATTTATAATAGCCAGAAGCTGGAAAGAACCCAGATGCCCCTCAACAGAGGAATGGATACAGAAAAGGTGGTACATCTACACAGTGGAGTACTACTCAGCTATTAAAAAGAATGAATTTATGAAATTCCTAGCCAAATGGATGGACCTGAGTGAGGTAACACATTCACAAAGGAACTCACACAATATGTACTCACTGATAAGTGGATATTAGCCCCAAACCTAGGATATCCAAGATATAAAACCTAGGATATCCAAGATATAAGATACAATTTCCTAAACACATGAAACTCAAGAAAAAGGAAGACTGAAGTGTGGACACTATGCCCCTCCTTAGAAGTGGGAACAAAACACCCTTGGAAGGAGTTACAGAGACAAAGTTTGGAGCTGAGATGAAAGGATGGACCATGTAGAGACTGCCATATCCAGGGATCCACCCCATAATCAGCTTCCAAACGATGACACCATTGCATACACTAGCAAGATTTTATCGAAAGGACCCAGATGTAGCTGTCTCTTGTGAGACTATGCCGGGGCCTAGCAAACACAGAAGTGGATGCTCACAGTCAGCTAATGGATGGATCACAGGGCTCCCAATGGAGGAGCTAGAGAAAGTAGCCAAGGAGCTAAAGGGATCTGCAACCCTATAGGTGAAACAACATTATGAACTAACCAGTACCCCGGAGCTCTTGACTCTACCTGCATATGTAACAAAAGATGGCCTAGTCGGCCATCACTGGAAAGAGAGGCCCATTGGACACGCAAAATTTATATGCCCCAGTACAGGGGAACGCCAGGGCCAAAAAGGGGGAGTGGGTGGGAAGGGGGTTGGGGTGGGTGGGTATGGGGGACTTTTGGTATAGCATTGGAAATGTAAATGAGCTAAATACCTAATAAAAAAATTAAAAAAAAAAGAATTTTCAAAAATGCTTCCTAATTATCAGCTCCGTTTTATTAAAAAACAATTCTTAAAATGACAGCATGTCTCCAAAATCATAATGCAGCCTGAACTTACACTTATTAAATATTAAATAACTAAAAACCTCAATAGCCAAGTAACAAATTATTATTATGCTCCGCATGTAAAACAAGGGATGCTGCTTTGGTTGGGTTTATTTCATATTCAGGATAATTTAATTACATTCTAATTTCAAAATCAAAGAACTGGATTTGATTTTCTCATCTTACCTGAGTGGCTTTATCTCTCATGCATGAAGGGTAGTGAACATGAGGGTCCCGTGGCCACTGTCCTGTGAGGTAAGGTCCTGTTATCGTATCCAGAGAAGAGGTTCGCCTTATTGTACTAGAGGTTCGAATATGTTGAGATTTTGGCCTGTCCACTAAAAAAAAAGTGAAAAAAAATTAAATTAAATGTTAGAGCATATTTTTAAATTCAGAAACTTCAGAGCTTGTAAATGTCACTTTACCACTTTTTCCTGTAACATAGACACCCCAAGTACTTCTTATATAAGCTGATGAAAGTTATGAACCCTTTTCCAAGGAAATGCATTCATACATATAACAAACACATCTTGAGGATTTTCACATACCCTTGAAAGCCCAACTATTTTAGGCATCTGTAATGCAATCCACATATCATCTCTATTACAGCTTTAATTAAGATTCATTTCATCATGCCTCACAAACTGCCAGTTTTGTTTGTAAATGCCATCTCTGCATTTATTTCAATTAAATCTTACAGTGCCTCCTCATTACCACTGCTAAAATTAATTCCATGGTTATCATCTATTTTATAAAGTAAATAATTTCCACAACTTGGACTCTCATTTATCTCAGTATTTGTTATCCTGCTACTCTTCCACATGCCTATTCTAGAGTCCATGAATAATTTGTATTTTTTCAATAGTAGAAGGTGCTGTCTCGTCTCTGAGCCTTCTGTATCATCAGCCTAAAATTCTGTCCTTCCAAGTTTATCTGAAAAACTATTGCTGATCTCCAAGGCCAGTTGAGACCATCATACCAATGCTGTGAAACCTTGCTCAACATCCTTTTCTCTTTTTCTTGTTAAGAAATTCTCAATCACTTCTGCTTTCATGGTATACTAAGCTTGTCTTTCTCTCCCACAAAAAACACAATTTCAGATACTACAGACTGAAAGGAAGCTGAAGTTAGTAGTTAATGAATTTACTCATGACCATACAAATAACATTCACAAAGAACTTAACATTTTAATTCAACGTCTGTATTTGCAGATGAAGACCTCAAAGCAGTAGAGAGAATTCATTGTGTAATGAAGTAGAACAAAATGTATTCCCCAGTCAGGTTCCATAAGTAGCTGTTGAAAATCCACATCATCACATGTCTAACTACCAGTGTATATAACTATAATAAAGTCTAGAGGATTGGGAACCAATACAGCTCCCAAGACTCAGAGCTTTTTCAGTCCCATTTAGTCAGGCAATGTATACTGCCCATAATACTAAATACGATGAAAAATATTTTGATTTGCCACTGTCACTTAGCTATCTTCTTGAACCAGAAAGCACTACTGGTTTATTAAAACAGAGAGAAATAATATTATATACTTTGATGTTATATTATCTAGCCACTATCTTAAAAATGTAACTTTTGTTTTACCTAAGAATTATTGGAGAAAAATCTGAAAATTACCAATTCCTTCTTTATTTTTATAACTTAAATGAAAGTTTATCATGCACTAAAGGCAGAAAATCTAATGTTGTCTATTTCCATCTAGAATCATTTGCAATTTTCTTTGTGAAAAAAAAAAGAAAAGAAAACCATGATTAATTGTCCAGAGTGGTGAAGAAGTTACATTTTGGTTTTAGAAGACAAGGCAACTTGTCAATTTAAATAAAAATCCATAATGCAGAGTTAGCCACTGTCTTAGGGTTTCTTTTTGTTTGTTTGTTTGTTTTTGTTTTTCGAGACAGGGTTTCTCTATAGCCCTGGCTGTCCTGGAACTCACTTTGTAGACCAGGCTGGCCTCGAACTCAGAAATCCACCTGCCTCTGCCTCCGGAGTGCTGAGATTAAAGGCGTGGGCCACCACACCCGGCTTGTCTTAGGGTTTCTATTCCTGCACAAACATCATGACCAAGAAGCAGGTTGGGGAGGAAAGGGTTTATTCGGCTTACATTTCCATACTGCTGTTCATCACCAAGGAAGTCAGGACTGGAACTCAAACAAGTCAGGAAGCAGGAACTGATGCAGAGGCCATGGAGGGATGTTCTTTACTGGCTTGCTTCCCCTGGCTTGCTCAGCCTGCTCTCTTATAGAACCCAAGACTACCAGCCCCGAGATGGTCCCACCTACAAGGGGCCTTTCCCCCTTGATCACTAATTGAGAAAATGCCTTACAGCTGGATCTCATGGAGGCATTTCCCCAACTGAGGCTCCTTTCTCTGTGATAACTCCAGCTGTGTCAAGTTGACACACAAAACCAGCCAGTACAGCCACTTTATCTTTTACCTAGAAATGTACTCTAATATGTCTAAACTATTAAGTTCTAAAAACTTTCTTTGTGAAAAAATTCATTTATATTTTTATATTTTAGTTCTTTACAATTTAATACATGTACAATTCCTAGCATTATCATTATGCCTTATATGCACTGTTTCATTTACTGCTTTTTACTTTTAAATAATGTCAAGCTGAACATTATGATCCCCTCGGCTTTCTATATAATTTATCTTGTATGTTTATTCTTTAATTTTTCAGGATTTACCAACCAAATTTAATATGCATACTTTGTACGTATTATCTAATTGACTTTATTGTAAAAAGTGAGCTTATCCCACTAATTTCACTAGTTACAACAGCATGCAGCATATGTCTTCCTACCTTATAATTCTTCCTACTTGCTTTTGTTTTACTATTTTTTCCTGTTTCCCTTTTTACTGCCTCTTTCCAATAGTTTTCCCACTTTATAAAAGCAATATTTACTAATTTTATGAACTGTGAAAAACAAAATTAATTTTTTCCCTTTGATTTGTTATGAGTTTCTCAAGGTTTTAAAAAGTTACTTTATACTTCTTCCATCAAAAAGAATGAAAACAATTATTCCTTTTATGACAAAGCTAATACTTATAGCAGTTGCCTGCTAATAAAAAAAGGACACAGAAAATCAAAAGCTATAATTAGTAAAAACTACATACCTCTACTTAATCTATTCTAAACTATTTGAAAGTTATATGTAGTCTGTATGCTTTTAAAACTCTCTTTAAGCTGAGGGTGGAGATCATTTGATCAGTACATGACCCTGGTTTCAGTACCTCTCATCACACACACACACAAAACAAACAAAAACCTCTTAATCTTAAGGTAAATAAATACAGACTTAAGAAATATTGTATATATGTTTATGTATGAATGTGTTCAGATATGTATATACATGTGTGTGTTATGCATGTAAAGGTCACAGGTTCATTTAAAGTGTCTCTCTCAACTGACAATGACAGTATTCTTCCATGAAATGATTAGCCAAAATAACTCCATTTACCAAACACAGTTAACCTTAGATTTATCAGAGGATTTATCATAAACAGTAAAACTATTTCAACAAACAAAGCTGTGCATATTATCTAAAATTGTCAATGAGTTTGGGTTTTGACTCACCCAAAAACTAAGCCTAAAATCTTTGCCCTTAAATTTTATTGATTTGTATATCTTTATCACCAATTCCAGTTTTGCATTTTAGCACAATAAACCCAACTGCTAACGTAATTCACAGGGTGTCTAACTAGTTCCCAGCATTTGTGTATGTGGTCTTTTTCCAGGGGCAATTACTGAAGACTAGTCATTTTGAAAATCTGATATCTTAAGATACTAATCTCCAGTGGAAAGTTAACAAAGTGAAATTGCTACCAAAACCAACCAACCAACCGACTAACCAAACAAACAAACAAAAAATTAAAAATGTTAGAAACTTCGAGAAGTTTAGCTATAGGGTAATGCAAGTCACCAGACCCTGCAAACTATACCAAGATATTTCTGACCATTATGCACAATGTAAAGCATACAATAAAAGCACCCCCATTCTTTATTGGACTTTAACACACTTCAGTCTGGTTACCCTATATTCAGCTCACTCTGTATGTGCAAATAACAATTGTCAATTCTCTATGTTTAGACTGCATCAAGTCAAGATGAGGCAAAGCATCTCATTTACAATGACACAAGCAAGCATACACTTAAATCATTTATATTTAAATCTTTAAATAGAGCTACCATTCCCTGAAGTATAGTATAAACATCTCCATATAACAGATGTCACAACAGCACTAACAGGAATCAACTAATTTATCCTTATTTCAAGAAGCTCATTATTGCAACTGTAAAGTATCCTAACTGGAAAAGTATTCAGTAACATGTTTAATGCAATTTAGCACTAACATTATTTCTTCTAATTATTTTGTGTGCAGAAATCATATCAGCATTTTATTACAGATAATGAACTAATAATGCCAGCCAATAGTCACCATCTGTCATCCCAGCAACATAATCTTACAGGGAAATGGAAGCAGAGGAAGGAATATCTTCAGAAACTCTCAGGTCAGCTAGCAAATCATATGCAACAAAGGAGTGACCTTTCTCAAACAAAATGGAAAAGCAAAGTCATGACTGAGTTGTCCTCAGACCTTCACAGCATGCCTTGGTATACAGACATACCCAAACACAAAATATGTCTTTATTTATCAACAAGCACAATTTGCCTGTTAATCTTAACATTCAGATGTTGAGGCAGCAGGATCCTAAAGTCAACACTATCCTGGGATGCATAGCAAAACCCAGTCTAGAAAAGTTTGGTAGAAGAAATCTAAATTTTTCAAATAAATTTTTTGTGGTACCAGATCACTCAAATTCTGCATAAGTTCAAAAGCCAATGGCTAGAAAACTGGGACTGAATCTTTATGATCTAGGTGCTCAAACACACATACACACACACTTACTCCACTTAAGGGCACCAAAAGTTTGACTGTGGTACATTTACACAATGGAGTACTAGTCAGCTATTAAAAAGAATGAATTTATGAAATTCCTAGGCAAATGGATGGACCTGGAGGGCATCATCCTGAGTGAGGTAACCCAATCACAAAAGAACTCACACAATATGTACTCACTGATAAGTGGATATTAGCCCAGAAACTTAGAATACCCAAGATATAAGATACAATCTGCTAAACGCATGAAACTCAAGAAGGACGAAGACCAAAGTGTGGACACTTTGCCCCTTCTTAGAATTGGGAAAAAAACACCCATGGAAGGAGTTAGAGAGACAAAGTTTGGAGCTGTGACGAAAGGATGGACCATCTAGAGACTGCCATATCCAGGGATCCATCCCATAATCAGCTTCCAAACGCTGACTCCATTGCATACACTAGCAAGATTTGGCTGAAAGGACCCAGATATAGCTGTCTCTTGTGAGACTATGCCGGGGCCTAGCAAACACAGAAGTGGATGCTCAGTCAGCTATTGGATGGATCACAGGGCCCCCAATGGAGGAGCTAGAGAAAGTAACCAAGGAGCTAAAGGGATTTGCAACCCTACAGGTGGAACAACAATATGAACTACCCAGTACTCCCCAGAGCTGGTGTCTCTAGCTGCATATGAATCAGAAGATGGCCTAGTCGGCCATCAGTGGAAAGAGAGGCCCACTGGTTGTGCAAACTTTATCTGCCTCAGTACAGGGGAACACCAGGGCCAAGAAGTGGGAGTGGGTGGGGGAGCGTGTGGGGAACTTTTGGGGTAGCATTGGAAATGTAAATGAAATAAATACCTAAAAAAAAAAAAGTATCCTTCTACAGAAAGAGCAATCAGTTCTCTGAAATTTGCAAAGACAAGCTAAGCTTCTAGAGCTAACTAATTGCAATAACCAGTCAGATCTTCAAAAAGTCACTTTCCAAATTAAGCACTGGCTATACAGCAAAATTTCAATTTTAAATAAAGGCTCACACGAATGCTTATGAAGACTAAAAAAATAAAAGCTGAATGAAGATTTGGTTAACATTAGAACGTTTTAAAAGCATATAGAAACACATTATTTATTCATATCAAGTTTAATTAGTTTATACTACACAAGGGATAATGGTCCTCCCAGAAGCTTTATTGTACCAAATTCAAACCCTAGTGCCAGGCAGCGGAACATCATGTTGTTGGTCACAGTTAAACTAGAGACAGCCCAACAAAATAAATAACATGTATGTATGTATGTATGTATGTATGTATGTGTGTGTGTATGTATGTATGTGTGATGTATGTATGTTACAGACAGATGATAGACAGACACACAGACACAGGCTGTTGCTCCTTCTCTTGGCTGAGCAGCAGAATTTGATGCTAAGAACTACTGTTGAAGACCCCACATATTTTGTTCACAGCACACGGAGAAATCAAGTAGGTACTGACCAAGAGGCTTCTTTGCTGCCAGCTTTCACAGCACCAGAGGGAGCTAATAGAGGTTGCTGAGAGGAAGTTAGCAACAGCTTTACCCAACTGACAACTTTGTGAACCACAATGACCAGTGTGACAAGATATCCCCATGGGTGCAACAGTAGCATGAAATGTTACAATGGTAAACAACTGCTTTCTCATTGGATTTAACACCCACTCCACAAAGGAAAAGCATTTCTTGCACTGCTAACCCAGCTGAAAACCCATGGTGAATATGCTCTTGGGCCCCAGGGAGTGAGTCTATTATTACTATTTTTGTTAAAAGAATACAATCTCACACTGTCCTGTAAGTTCATAACTATCTATGTACAGATTAATGCAGCTATCAATCCTCATTTTAAGTTTCTTTGCACAGTGGGTGGTGGCTAATGCAGGAACTGATAAATGTGCGTAGAACAAGTGTGCATGTGCTCTATCATAAATAGAACATCTTTATCACCCACCCCACCCCCCCAGGCTTCATGGCCAAGGCAGATTTTAAGAGCCAGAGGTTAGGGAGAAGCAGAGTGAAACAGTGTCTACTAGACAGAACAAGATAATTGCACTCGGGAACTCACATTAACTGTGGCTGCCTGCACAAGAGTAAACAAGTCAGTGTAGAAGACGGAGGTTCCCCCTATTCCTGAGGACCTACTGACAGGTGATGGCTTCTTTGGCAAGGAAAAATACAGCTTCTTTAAAGAAATGATCCCTACTGGGTCAACCATACTCTAGTGGCTGATCCTATAGCCATTGAGAATAGTAACAGCACAAATTGGACTCAGTAGGTTATTTAAAACAAAAAAAAAAGGGAAGTGAGGGTGGATCTGGGAGGAGTTATGGGAATGGAGTGGGAGGAAGAGAAAAAGGTGGGTAAAGATTTAAGCATTTAAGGCAAAAGACACCGTCAATAAGACAAAAAGACCACCAACAGATTGGGAAAGGATCTTTACCTATCCTAAATCAGATAGGGGACTAATATCCAACATATATAAAGAACTCAAGAAGGTGGACTCCAGAAAATCAAATAACCCCATTAAAAAATGGGGCTCAGAACTGAACAAAGAATTCTCACCTGAGGAATACCGAATGGCAGAGAAGCACCTGAAAAAATGTTCAACATCCTTAATCATCAGGGAAATGCAAATCAAAACAACCCTGAGATTCCACCTCACACCAGTCAGAATGGCTAAGATCAAAAACTCAGGTGACAGCAGATGCTGGCGAGGATGTGGAGAAAGAGGAACACTCCTCCATTGTTGGTGGGATTGCAGGCTTATACAACCACTCTAGAAATCAGTCTGGCAGTTCCTCAGAAAATTGGACATAGTACTACCAGAGGATCCAGCAATACCTCTCCTGGGCATAAATCCAGAAGATGTTCCAACCAGTAAGAAGGACACATGCTCCACTATGTTCATAGCAGCCTTATTTATAATAGCCAGAAGCTGGAAAGAACCCAGATGCCCCTCAACAGAGGAATGGATACAGAAAATGTGGTACATTTACACAATGGAGTACTACTCAGCTATTAAAAACAATGAATTTATGAAATTCCTAGGCAAATGGATGGACCTGGAGGGCATCATCCTGAGTGAGGTAACACATTCACAAAGGAACTCACACAATATGTACTCACTGATAAGTGGATATTAGCCCAAAACCTAGGATACCCAAGATATAAGATACAACTTGCTAAATACATGAAACTTAAGAAGAATGAAGACTGGTGTGGACACTATGCCCCTCCTTAGAATTGGGAACAAAACACCCATGGAAGGAGTTACAGAGACAAAGTTTGGAGCTGAGATGAAAGGATGGACCATGTAGAGACTGCCATATCCAGTCTCCACCCCATAGTCAGCTTCCAAACGCTGACACCATTGCATACACTAGCAGGATTTTATCGAAAGGACCCAGATGTAGCTGTCTCTTGTGAGACTATGCCGGGGCCTAGCAAACACAGAAGTGGATGCCCACAGTCAGCTATTGGATGGATCACAGGGCTCCCAATGGAGGAGCTAGAGAAAGTACCCAAGGAGCTAAAGGGATCTGCAACCCTATAGGTGGAACAACATTATGAACTAACCAGTACCCCGGAGCTCTTGACTCTAGCTGCATATGTATCAAAAGATGGCCTAGTCGGCCATCACTGGAAAGAGAGGCCCATTGGACAGACAAACTGTATATGCCCCAGTACAGGGGAACGCCAGGGCCAAAAAAAATGGGAAAGAGTGGGTAGGGAAGTGGGGGGGAGGGTATGGGGGACTTTTGGGATAGCATTGGAAATGTAATTGAGGAAAATATGTAATAAAATAAATAAATAAATAAAGATTTAAGCATTTAAACCGGGTGGTGGTGGCGCATGCCTTTAATCCCAGCCCTTGGGAGGCAGAGGCAGGCAGATTTCTGAGTTCAAGGCCAGCCTGGTCTACAAAGTGAGTTCCAGGACAGCCAGGGCTATACAGAGAAACTCTGTCTCAAAAAAACAAAACAACAACAACAAAAAAAAAAAGAAAAAGATTTAAGCATTTAAGCACTTGGAATGTAAATGAAGTTTGACTATATTTACTATAAGCAGCCTCAAAACCTGTATTAAATAGACTTTCCTAGACAACCAAAATGTCAGGGCTTTAATTCATAAGCAGAGTGAAACTGATATTTAAGTAGGGTGAAACTTCAACCGTAACAAATTTATTTTATTGAAGGATTTAATCCTGGAAATTATAATACTATGTATTGATCTTATAAAACAACCTTTACCTTTTAAAGACAATATTTAATAATGTCTTTAACTTATTTTAATCTTCATAGAAATCAAAATAGCAAGTACAATAAGACTGCAAGATATTATTTAAGTGGCTTTTCATCAATTTCAAAATATTAAAAAATGATATGTTTTAATCTGAGATTTGAAAAATAGCCATAAATATATACAGTAGGGAATTCCTCTATTGATTTATTATAAAGAAAAAAATTGACAAAGTTCCATTTATACATTTAGCTGTAGTATATTTGTAATGAGAACAATTAACTTAGAAAGTTTTAAATATAATTTACTATATATTATATAAATACAAATATTTAAATATTATCACTACCAAATTATATTTTCCCTTGCCTCATAAGTACAAAGAATGAAATAAAACTGGACAACTGAGAATAAGAAAAAAAATGCAGGGCATAGTGGTGCACACCTTTAAACCTAGCACTTAAGAAGCAGAGGTAGAAGAATTTCTACGAGTTTGAAGCCATCCTAGGCTGCATGAGTTCCATGAGACCCTAACTCAAAATATAGAAGAAGAAAAATGAAGGAATGGGATATTCATCTCTACCCTATCTAATGCATAGTAATATTATTTAATACAACTACAACTAGTTTGGATTTTGCAAAGTCCACGTGTCCCAGGAATTTCACCAACACCCTTTATTGGTCTACATTGGCACAAAAATAATGAAAAAGTATATTAATACACAAGTACTGTCATAGTCTGCTGAAATAACAGAAGATTAGAAATGGAATAATTTGTAAAGAAAAGAGGTTTGTAGTTCATAAAGCTAGGAAATTCAAAGGTGTGGTATTAGCAGCTACTTGGCTTCTGGTGAGAATCTTATAGCCAGGACTAGCCTGAATGCTCAAAAGGGCAGTTGAGTGTGTGCGAAATGCGGAACATAAGGGCTAACCTTACTTTAAGTAACTGGTTATCACACTAGCTCGCTAAGTAGATCCAAGAGAAGAACTGGCTCCTTCATTCTGTGATACAGCAATAATCTAGTCATCAGAGCTCTAATGCTCTAAGCACTTCTTACTAGGCTCCATCTCCCCACAGTCAAGTAGATGTATCTACTCAGCCATTATTTAAAGTCTACACACAACCACAACAGTTATACAAAATAAAACCACAAATTCAAAGGAACACATTCCTAAAGAACTCTTCTGTTCAAAAGAACAAAATAGGGGAAAAATAATTGAACAAGTGCTCCTAAAATGAAACTTGAAACTATATACTGAAAGAAGAAAATAGCTAAATGATCCAACAACTCAAATGAAATTTATTTTTCTGAAATATATTTCAATAAAATCAAAATGACCTTTAAAGTATAAAGCCATAATTAAAAATTACAATTGAGAAAGCATCACAAAAGAAGATGCAGAATGAAGATAAGAGCAGAATAATGGAGTGGAGTCCTGTGAAATGCTTTCCTCGGGACATGACTAAGCTATTGCACCCATTAAATCATAGCTGGTGTGGTTATTTTCATAAGACCTGCTCAAGATCAAGCCAGCCAAAATTCCAGTAGAGGCAACAGAGATACTCTCCGGGCCCCATCACTTACTGAGGAGCTATTGGCAACTGATGGTTGCCAGGAGAAGGAAAGTCATTATTTTCCTCTGGAAGTGTGGTCACTAGTAAGTGTCTCCAGCTCCATATGGACACATGTGCAGACCTAATAGGACTTAACAGGTTATACCAAAAGCGTAAACAAAAAACAAAAAACAAAAAAACAAAAAACAAAAAAAAAAAAATGGAAGAGTTGGGAGGGAGACAAACTGAAAGGATTAGAGAGAGGTAGGAGAAATAGGAGTAGCAGTTAAAATATCTCATTATAAAAATGTATGATACTCTCAAGAATAAAGAAAAAATTAAAATGAAAACTACATCTGAGTTTTTACTATGCAAATCAGCATATTATTAAAATAATACTCTTCTTGAGCCTATTTTGAAAGAATCTATCACAGATGGAATTGAACCTAAAGTATGCAAAGCAATTAAGGATAGTGGGAATGTATGGACCATTTAGCGTCAGATCCTATTACAGATGGTTGTGAGCCACGATATTGTTGCTGGGAATTGAACTCAGGACCCCTGGAAGAGCAGTCAGTGCTCTTAACCAATAAGCCATCTCTCCAGCCCATGCTTGAACATTCTTAAGGCAAGGAAAAAATTAACTACCTCTATTAATATTATAGAAACTCGACAAAAGAACAATTGAATTGTATCAACTTTAAAGTATAGTATGAACAGATATAACATGAGACATGTAAAAATGAGATATGTACGTATCTGCATTCCTATAATTTATTTGACTTGTAAAACAATATAAAAACACCACTCTGGAAAAAAAAACCATAAGCTTTGCTATTTGAGCAGCAACAAAATGATTTAATATATTGCTGAAAACATCAGTCTGTCTAAACAAGTAAAAAATTTCTTGTTTAAATAAAAAATAAATGAAAAGGTTCAATTACTTAAAATACTTTGCTCCTATAATAGCAACTACAGGTTGGTATGCCAAAAACAGCCTAATAACTGCATGAGCAGTTAAATCCACAGTAAACTATAGATGAGATGAAGCAGAATAGGGTTAGGAAAAGAATGACTGCTTAAAACCTTATGGATGTATGATTGCCCTTCAGGTTAACCTACTGATGCCAAGATTATAAACAGAAATCTGCACTAAAATATGTGCAAATCTATCCATTTTCTCAACATAAAACAGCCTAGTAAATTAAATCTACCCTACAAGGTGTAGTTCCCACAATAATATCCTTAGGCACAGCAAAGGGAACATAACATTGACTGGAAATAGATAACCACACTTCTCCAGAGTAAATTGGTTAAACTGAATGAAGTCTCCAGAAATAGGGAGGTACAAATATTTATTCTAGCATTTACTTTCTTTTTTTTTTTTTTTTTTTTTTTTTCCATTTTTTATTAGGTATTTAGCTCATTTACATTTCCAATGCTATACCAAAAGTCCCCCTTACCCACCCACCCCCACTCCCCTACCCACCCACTCCCCCCCTTTGGCCCTGGTGTTCCCCTGTACCGGGGCACACAAAGTCTGCGTGTCCAATGGGCCTCTCTTTCCAGTGATGGCCGACTAGGCCATCTTTTGATACATATGCAGTAGCATTTACTTTCATAAATATTGACAGTAAAGAACCAAATATGCAACTATGAAGCAGTTTATCCAAAATCGAGTGCTTCATTAAAGCTGGACTGGTGAAGAAGAAGACATCCTGAAGGAAAACAAAATGACACCATCAAGGCCAGGGAGGTTTTGGGTTTTGTTTTTTTGTTTGTTTGTTTTTTGTTTGATTTTTTTGGGGGGGGGAGGGGTTCGAGACAGGGTTTCTCTGTGTAGCCCTGGCTATCCTGGAACTCACTCTGTAGACCAGGCTGGCCTGGAACTCAGAAATCCGCCTGCCTCTGCCTCCCGAGTACTGGGATTAAAGGCATGTGCCACAACGTCCGGCTTGTTTTGGTTTTTAAAGGACAGGTAAAACACTGGTTCGTGTTTGCATACACAGAATTCATTACACGCCAACAATTCTACCAGTATTATACATAAAAGATTTCAGGAAGTAATGTCAAGAATTGAAAACAACTTGAAAATAAAGTAAATCCACTACTAGAAATATTTTAGAATAGCATCATCCTTTATTCCTCTAATTATAAAACTGGCCATTTCATCTTAATAATAGTCTACGAAAATTACTGATTGAACAGTTCTTGAATCAAGATTGGCAATTCCCAGTAGATAGAGTGGGGGTTCCAGTGTTTATTGACATCTAACTTTAAATTTTTAGCTTAAATAATGGGATAACCTTATATAATTCCAGTGCCCTGCAACCTGAGTGAAATAATCCAGATTTTAGTTTGGGAAACAACTTGTCATTAAAAATAAACATTAGAGTGGGGACAATTGGAATATAAACGTGAGCACCACCTCCAGATGTACTAGAGACTCATATCAATGTGGGAGGAAGATGAAACCACACCAACCTAATTACACAAAAAAGATGACTCAACTGTTTTTCTCTCTCCGCCTGCTTTTCTTAATTTTTCAGTGTAGCGATGAGATGGGACAACTGAACAAAATGTAAAACCACTCTGCAAACAGGGGGATCCTTGAGCTTCCCAGGTACTTCCGCAGATTGCTCTTATTTCTACGAGGCAGTCATTACTTAAGATATCTCTAAATGTTTTTAAAGATTATGTTTTCATTTTTAATCAGAGAGTAACTATATATGCTTTGGTTGGTGATACCTAATGACTTCCAAATAAATATATTCCATCACAGTCACATGATCAACTTGATGGGCTGTCTTGAAGCACTGACAATATGTTTGCCTATTTAACAAAGCAGACAAGAAAGAGTGAGTCTCCCAAGGAAAACTATCAGAGTAACTGCAAAGACAATTGCTGGTTAACCACCTTTGTTTAAGCTCTAAAGTAATGTTGGCTAATGCTAACTGCTACTATTTGAAAGCTGAGTGGGTTATCACAGTAACAGCCTAATGTGTGTCTTCCTGGCTGACAGGTGGACTCAGTATCATCACTCAGGGGCTCAGACTACCTTCATGTTTTAGTCACTATTCTAGACCTTCTCAGTCTTCTGCAAGAATCTATTTCAGCTGGCAGAGAAGGGAAGATCAAGTATAAGGAAGATCAAACTAACATTGAACAGGATAAAAGCATCATATGCCATTTAGCTTGTTTAGCTGTAAGGAGTAAGGCTACAAACTATACTCTACAAGTGGACTTATAGGAGGAAAAAAAAGAGGATTTAGCAAAAAAAAAAAAAAAAAAAAAAAAACCAGAAATGTTTACTACAGAAAGGTCTGAATTATCCCTAGGGACAGTTTGAATCAAGTTTCAAAGTCAGTCTCACTGGGCTATCATCATAATCTGCCACTGCAAACAGGATAATCTAAATTAGTCAACAATATGTTCTTAGTAGCTTTTTGAGGAGGTTATTTTCAAAAGTCTTATTCACCCCTACAAAAGACTGACTTTCACCGAGAATACCATAAATAAAATGTTCTCACAAAAAGACTTTAAAAAAAATGTTAGGATACATGTGTAATTTCTCAATGTGATCTCCTTACACAGGTTTAGAGAATAGTACAGGTTTACCAGAGATATGAGGTATGTCATTTCAACCAGTTTTAACTACACATGTATTTGTTTCACAACTAATAGGAAAAATACTTTGCTGAGCTGCATAAAACAAATTTTTTAAGCTAAATATTCTAAGTTTAATAGCAATTTATAAGACATGGTTTTAAACTACACTTTAATTTATTGTGCATATGTGCATATTTGCATCACATATGCAGGTTAGAAGACAACGTTCCAGAGTCCATTAACCCCTTCCACCATGTGCGTCCAGAGGACAGAACTCAGATCAGGCTCAGAGCAGACATCTTCGCCTGCTGAGCCACATCACAGGCTCCATAGAAGGTCTTTGATAAACTAAAACCTCTTGGTAAGCAAGGACCCCAGCGCTAGTGTCTGCTCTAGGTTATAGAATTGGGAACCTTTTGAAGACTAGTGTATTTTCAAATGCCGAGTATCATCAATCTCACTCAAAGATCAGCACCTTCTATCCAAAACGAACTATACTCATCATTCTCTTCGACTTTTAAAAGAACACTGATTCTCTTAGCAGTGTTTGTTCTAATCTGTGGAGCACACGGGAAATAATATAAAATTTCAAACAAGTTGATAAACATTAAAACATTTGAATAGAGGAAGATAGTTGGTGGGTAGGGACATCCAAAAGTGACTACTCTCACGAAACTGACACTTTTTTGTAAGACCACAAGTGCTTAAATAGCTGCAACAAAACAAAAAGATATGTGGTTAGTGCTTCAAAAGATAAAGATAATAACAATTACCTCCACCTGAAAAAGGTGGGGATATTTGAAGGCTACTTGAAAAGATTTCAGGAGTTTTCGGCAAAAATGCATGTATGTTAGAGAAAGAGACATTCCTAACAGGGACCATGAATTCAAAGCAAAGAGTGACAAACGAACATTTACTTAATAAACTAAAACAAACAGAACATTTTCTTAAAAACTGCAAGTTCAACCAAGCAAGAACACAGGTACAAAATGAATGTGTCAAGAGTGAATCTTTTATGTCAAACTAAACATAGTAGAGTTTATTTCTTATTAACCTTAACTTAGAAACCAAAAGAAATCTTTTACAAAAATAACTTTTGTTTCTTCTTCTAAAGATGGACTATAGTTAAGAGTAGAAAAATAGCAGAATTAAAGCCTAATGACAGGGAAAGACCTAAGTGGTATCAATTCCTAAGAGTACTAAGCAATCAACTGTCTAT
Organism: Mus musculus; assembly: GCF_000001635.26. NCBI lineage: Eukaryota > Metazoa > Chordata > Mammalia > Rodentia > Muridae > Mus > Mus musculus. The sequence continues at coordinate 8,522,613 of NC_000072.6, read as the reverse complement.
CAGGAGGCGGTTAGGACCTAGAGGCAATGTAAAGAAGCTGATATATTGAAAAGAATTCTGAGACAGAACAACATACGGACAGAAGGGAGAAATGAGTTAGAAGGAAAGGCAAGCTTTATGCTGGTACAAAACAAATCATCATTATGATCATCGTCACCACCACCACCACTACCACCCAGTACTCTAGGTTTACCATGACTGTGTTCCACAGTGCCAACAAAGAAACCATTTCTACATCAAGTCCTTGACTTTAAAACTTGAATCACTCAACATTCTGATCTTGATAACTGTTCTTCTAAATTATATCTCTGTACAAATGAATCATTAAAAGATGATTCAAACTTGAAACTACAGTTAAATACTTATAAAATTATTTTATTCTCTTAGTACCACAAAACAATTCTAGTCCACTTTTTCAAAGCATGTATCCTGAACAATTAATTTCCACCCTAAAAGAGTGTAGTGTACTCTACTTTGTGAAAACATAGGTCCAAGAAAAAAGGTACTAACAAACTTCCCAAAGACAGTTCTATTTAAAAATATTTAGATTTTTAAGTTTACAGAATATAGGGAGGTCAGTATTACCTATGAGAATAATTACTCTGCTCCACAGAAATGCCACACTTGTGTGTGTGTGTGTGTGTGTGTGTGTGTGTGTGTGTGTGTGTCTGTGTGTGTGTGCACGGGGGCGTGCCATCTGTTTATAGGTGTCTGCAGAGACCAGAAGAGGGTGTCAGGATACCTGAAACTGGAGTTACAGACCGTTGTGAGGCCCCTAACCTGGGTGCTAGGCATGGAACTTCAATTTACTGCAAGAGCAGCAGGCACTCAACTTCTGAGTTATTTCTCAAACCCCTATACTTTTTCTTTTAAATTCAGACAGGGTCTTTTTTTCAGAATGGCTTTAAGATCACTATTCTCCTGACTCTGTCTCTAGAATTCTAGTATTACAGGTATGCATGGCCATGCCCAGCTTAGACTTTTCAAAGCTTGTTTCAATTTTGAATGTAAAAACCAACATAATTTTGTACTTACAAATTATGAAGTCTATAAAAGATGCATTTATTAAAAATAAGCAGGTTGGCAAGACGGCTCAGCGGTTAAGAAGAGCTAAGTTCGATTCCCAGCTTATCACTATCTGTTAACTCCAGTCACAGGGGATCTGACACCCTCTTCTGGCCTCCATGGGTACCAGGCGCATGTGTGGTGCAGAGATACACATGTAGGGAACACATCCATCCACATTAAACAAGTAACAAAGTTTTAAAAATAATATACTGGATACAACCATGACTTTAAGTTATGTTTAATGATTCACAAAAGGTAACATGTTGACACAAAATAATTCTTCTCCAAACCCCAACACAACAAATCTATTCTTATCAATAACCTTATAGGAAGCAGTTTAGTACACAAGTTCAACACTTAAACCATTCCTCCAGGAAAGAAACATATTAATTATAATAACATAAGTAGTACATTACATCATAATCACAGGACTTCAGAACTGAACCTGGTTGGGCCTCCACTAATTTTATCTTATGTGAGTGGGCAAAATTTGAGTCACCACCATTCACTATACTAAAGTGGAAGTACTACAAAAAGTACAACCATGAACCTCTATACTATGTGGAGAGAGCATCAGGAACTTCTCATCTGGCGACTGAGAAAGGAGTGTGCTCTTCAAAGCACCCTGGCGCATATGTGTGCTCTCATTCTCTTCTCTTCCCTTCCTCCCCTTCCCTCCTCACAACCCGGAAAGCTTTATGTTAAATGGGATAAAAACAAAAATAAAAACAAAAACCAACCAAACAAAAACCACCCTCTGGGACTAATTATAAACAAAAGATTCCATTCCTACAGAGAGATGACTAGTCTAATGATGCTTACTCAATTGTTTTGTCTTCTGACCGTGAAAAGAATATAGGGGTTTCTAAAAGCTCTTCCCAGGGAAGGAGAACTACTTCCTAAGGCTGCTTAGGAGCAACACTGTCATTACGGAGTATTATGTGGAGGACTGCCTCTTTACTTTTGTTTTTCTAGTAAGGACACAATTACAGAAGAGACCTTGGAATATTTATCTAAAATAAACACATCTTTTCACAGGAGAGGGGGGAGAGGAAGAATAATTACAGGAAGAATTCTTTCCTTTTTAGGAGTTATTTGAATTCCAAATTTCTAAGAACTTTCAAACTCAGACTGGGGAAGTAATGGAAATGATATATTCATATTCATTTAGATCAGCTTCTTAGGGTATTAGTTAATTTTGCTAAATGCCAGAATATTTATATAGCAAAGAGAAATTATTCAGTAATATGTTTTAACAACCTCAGATGAGCCTCAACCTGTGTAACTGACTTCCTAAACAGTTTGTTCAAATAGCGTTTTGGTAAATTAAATCATTTTACTTATACATTAAGATAAAGAATCAGTAAAGCAAATAACCACCGGAAAAGCTACCTGACAGTTTAAGAAATAAAACACAAATTAATATCTAACTCATTCTCCTTACCTGGGTTTTAGAGATAGTACAATTACATTTCTAACTTAACCACTGAATTGTGGGCATGATGGTGTTAAATTACTGGAATTATAATAAATTTAGATCCTTATTCCATGGAATCTCATTAGGTCACAATCTACTTGACAGAATTCCAAATGGCTGCTCAAGTAGGGAGACTTGGGTCTTCCCCTGCGACGAGCGCCCTGACTGGCTATCCAGTAACAAGCAGTAATACACATACAAGCAACACTAAATGGACTTGGCAGGCTGTATTTATGTAGTTATGCATTTATATATAAACAAGTGGTATGAGTGTAACACTAATAAAAAGGAAAACAAGCCATGAATTTGAGAAAGTGTGGAGGTGGGGAGATGTGGAAAGTGTTGAAGGGAAGGAACCAAAAAATGACAACAACAACAAAGAAAAAGGATAATTTGTACATGGGTCAAATATTATGAGAAAAATGTTTGTTTACATTTCAGACTTTTGGCTTCTTAGGAAATTGCCTTAAGGTCAAGGTTGGTTTATATATTGGTTTGTGTTAGTCTTCTGAATAACTTTGTTAGCAATAAGTTTATAAGTCATTTAGTACATTTCATACTGTATGACTAAAAACATGTTTAGTTGTGTCCAAACCTTGTACGTTATACAAAAAAATGCACACTATAAAAGCCTGTTATGTCTTTCAAAATATGAACATTTGTGTAAAATTCATTTTTGTCCAAACTATTTCTATACCAAACACTGGTTCATTCTAAACTATACAAAGATCTAAATCAGTGCTTTACCGAGCTTAACGTTATATTTGAATGTTAAGTCCAAAACAAGAACAAATTGGTGAATATCTATAAAAGGAGCAGCATAAATATAACCTATTCAATTTAACCTATCATGTATATTTAAGATTTCATGTCTTATGATCATTCTTCAATGATTTCATTCCAGAGTATGCATACTTGTCTCTCAGTGTGTACACATGTATATTTATATAGCTCAAACAGAAATATCTGTAAATCCTATATATGTATTTAATAAATATTTACTGCAGGGTCTTTTAAATACCAAATATCAGATTATATACTGTAAAGCTAAAAAGAAACAGGTGTATTAGGTAAAGCAGATATATCCACCAAAATTACCTTGCATACAGTTACAGAAACAGTGAGACAATTTTAAGATAAATGAACCAAACTTCAGCTAATCTGTCAAGGACTTGCAAACAGCTACATTAATTATGGACTCTAGGGGTAGTTATGATGCTAAGGTCCTGTTCCCAAATTAGTTCTTTTTTTTTTTTTTTTTCAATTTTATTTTATTTTATTTTATTTTATTTTTTTTTCCATTTTTTATTAGGTATTTAACTCATTTACATTTCCAATGCTATACCAAAAGTCCCCCATATCCACCCACCCCCACTCCCCTGCCCACCCACTCCCCCTTTTTGGCCCTGGTATTCCCCTGTACTGGGGCATATAAAGTTTGCAAGTCCAATGGGCCTCTCTTTCCAGTGATGGCCGACTAGGCCATCTTTTGATATATATGCAGCTAGAGTCAAGAGCTCCGGGGTACTGGTTAGCTCATAATGTTGTTCCACCTATAGGGTTGCAGATCCCTTTAGCTCCTTGGGTACTTTCTCTAGCTCCTCCATTGGGAGCCCTATGATCCATCCATTAGCTGACTGTGAGCATCCACTTCTGTGTTTGCTGGGCCCCGGCATAGTCTCACAAGAGACAGCTACATCTGCGTCCTTTCAATAAAATCTTGCTAGTGTATGCAATGGTGTCAGCGTTTGGATGCTGATTATGGGGTGGATCCCTGGCTATGGCAGTCCAAATTAGTTCTTGATCTGTCCTGTCAGTAAAGAAAACCATGGGCCAATTGCTGGGTAGAAAGTACAGGTGGGATCTCCAGGTCCCTGGAGGCAAGCAGGGAGACACAAGGAAGGAGAGGCAGAGTTCTTCGCCATGCTTCAGAGAGAGACCCAGGTGGCCAGTGTGAGGTTTCAGGAGGAGCAGTGGGTGGTGGCCACTCCAATAGGTGGGTGATCAGAGATGTTTAGCCAGGACTACCTTCAACTGACCAACTAAAGTTAGGGCAGGTAGGAGGACCAAAGCTAAGAGCTAAGAGAAATGATAAAGGCACGTTTTCCAGGCAGGAGATAGCACCTAGCAATTGTGCCAAGAAGGCAAGTTGAAAATGAACAACTGTGTGTGTCTTTAGTCTGTGGATTCAAGGGAAACTGGGAGGGGGTTGGTAGTGTGGCCCATTCCTGGAGCATAGGCCAGGTAGTAAAAAGCTACACGCAATGATGTAGAATAATGGGAATCGAACATACAAAGATTCATCAACTCCACTGTTGACTGTTTTCGGGGTTTTTTTTTTTTCCCCATGTTGAGAAACTTCAAGAATAACGTATTTTTAATGAATATAAAACAACAGTAGTTTACTTTATCACTTTCTATATCTTCCTATTTCCCAAATTCCTACTTAAAGTTTCAGATGACTTGCCACATGCTTATATTCAGGGCCTGTACACCTTTCTTCAGTATTCTATTCACAACATTAGAAAAGACTGACACAAAAATATGATGTATCAAGCATCTGTTTGTTCTTCCATATGTTAGGTGTAAAATTTAATCCTTAAATAGTAGTTATTTGTATAAATACATTAACTTTTTTACTGAATGGCTTATGCAAAGTGAAAAAACACAGCAACCATCCTAAAGACAAGCATAAGAATAACTGTAAGGGCTATAATACTAATATTACTTTAAAATAAAAACTATTAAGTTAATAAAAATAAAAATAGGTAAATTCTGAGCATAAGAAAAACAAGTCATTGAGCACTACACAAAAACAGCACATAGATGCTACAACAGGACGATTACCACTTTCCATTCTCATCAGTAGGAGCAAGTATTTTAGTGAAAGCCAAGACAAAGTCACTTCAGTGGTCTCAAAAGGCATCATTAAGTACTGCTACACCTTCTACAATATTCCACAAGGAACCACGTGCAACAACAATCCAGACTTCCACCACAAAGTGTGTGTGTGTGTGTGTTCAGACTGCACAAAGGCCAGTGACAATAAGTTAAACTACGGGAAAACATTATATATATGCAATAAATGCAGACATAATACAGAAGCCATGGAATGAAACTAGTCTCAGTTTCAAAATTGAGAATATATAAGAGTGATAACTTTAAAATTTCAAAAAATGAAAATATATAACAGTGATAACTTTAAAAATAACTCCTTGGACCACTCCACTATTCTGACATTTGAAAGAAAGCGTTTTAAATGTGCAGTTATAGATAGATACTAAAGCCTGTTAAGGAAGATCAAAAACTGGGTATTTCACAGCATGCCTGTAATCCAAGAACTCAGGAACTTGAGGCAGAAAAACAGACAGCTTGTGCTACCCTAAACTATACCAGGTGACCCTGTCAATTAAGTATTCTCTTAAGAACTATATTAACTTACAAATTTCTAATACCAGAAGAGAGAAAAAAGTTAATGAACTCTTCAAAAAGTTTTCCCTGACCATACTAGATAAATAAGACAATATTTATTACTATTAGCAGTTTATGAGTGCTTTTGACCTCCAGAAGTACTAGGCAGCAAGTAGCAGTGTTTTCTAGTGCTTTGTTTAGAAATACTGCTAGGTGACAGGAGAGTGACTGCACTGTAATAACTTGGCAGACAATCTTAAACACTCACCTTGCCACACTACTATGGGTTTCACTAGCTCCTTCAACTCATTCTTAACTTTGGCAAGTAATAATTAAGGTACTACATAGTGGCACTCCGTTAAATTATATATGTGCAGTTCAAACTCACTACAAGCATGGTTGTTGGCTTCAGAAAAGCTGACTAAAGCCACTGCCAGCTTCTGAGACAATTACTTGAGACTAGTACCTGCTTAGTAATTCTTTAGCCATTAGTCAAGTCAGTTTACCACCATATATAACTAATTCTTAAGATTTATGAAAAGAGAAAAGCACTTTGCACAGTGTAGTGTAATGTAAGAAACATCGAGTTAGAGGTAAATGAGGCTAGACACAATGGTGTTCATAACCCCAAGCTCCCTCAGCCCAGGAACAAGTGCAATATCCATCTCTATTTCCACCATGGACATGTTCATAACCTCTCCCCTGTAAAACACAAAGAGAAAAAATGGCCATCCTTTCATATTCCATTTTAGTTACATTCAGCCAACTGTCCTAACATTTTTAGACACCCTGAAAGTATCAGAGCATGTCCCAGCAGAATAGAATAGTGCCATGGAAACACAAAAGAAAAACCATTTGTCATTCTTTTACCTAAAAATCTCAGCAATTCATCAACTGTGGAATCAACACAGAATCTAGAACTAAAAGAACAGAAATCTACATCCATTTGCTTGCTGAATTTCAAAGTATACATAGCTTGGCAAATAGTCACCCATGAATGTTTTCTTCCTTTCTATCTACAGCAACTAGAGACAGGACAATACAAAGGAAGTCACCAAGTAATAATGAACTTGACTCCTCCTGTTATTTGCCTCAACAATACCGACAAGAACTAAACCACAGTGGTAAAAATATCAAACATAGGTATTTCTATAAAAACAACAATTCTGGATAGGTATTTTTCAACAATTTGTTCATAGGTAATATTCTTTGATACTTCAGACTTGTTGCTAATCTACTAAATTTCACTTTGCAGAAGAAGCACAAATATTTCCCTAAATTGTCAGAAAAACTAATTATGTTCTGGTCATTTCTAGAGGTCCAGACAAAGGTAAGGGACTTTGGTGCTCCACCATTCCATCAGCTCTTGGGTAGTATTCTCTCTCTTCAGCTTAATTTTAGCAGACCAGTTAAGAGACCATGTGTTAGATCAGCTCAACTTCTTTTTAAATAAATAATATGTAGGATAAAAAAAAAAAAAGACTGTCAAAGACTTGGTTTCTTAGACATTTAATAGGAGAACAAACAATATATACCGAACACAAATAACAACAATACCAGGAACAGATAGGTCCAGGACAGGTGCTACAAAGAAACCAACTTGGGTGGTGTCTGGGAATTCTAAGCACTGGGAAAAAGACTGAACTAAAATTAAGACCCAGAGCCATTGGTAATATGCACCTTGACACAGTATTAGCAACAAATAAAAGTTTGGTAAAACTAACTTTTAAACTTCTTTTTAAATTTCAGACTTAATTTGGATGTTTTCTTTTATTTACAATTAATTTGTTTCATGGAGCTAAGTTTTGTTTCCTTAGTTCACATATAACCCACATCACAAGTAAAATAATTAAAAAGAATGCCATTATCTTTCAATATTTATCCAATGTATACATCATAATTATTCTTTTCAAAATGTAAACCAGAATAAATCAGTTAATTTTCAATTCAATAAGCACACATCAAACTTTATATATAGTTAGAAATTCACTAACCTACTTTATACATCTTACTTATTTAATGTTCTTTATGTTCATGGCAATAATATCTGAGAAAATATAACCTTTGAACATAAATTTATAAATTTCTAAACTAAATTACTGATTAAGTAACTTTGCTACTCATTCTCTGATTCTGATACCTTATGCACCATAAGGTAACTGACAGAACGGAAAACAATCAGAGCCATAAATTAACACTGTTTAGTTCAGCTAAACAGGGATTGAGAACTTTCCCCAAAATCAACATTCAAAGATTGCTGTGGAAGCCTAAATCTTAATGCATTTTCACTCTATGCAGTTAAGTTTAGGAGTAAGTTCCCATAAAGACTCTTAGAAAAAATAAATTTCAAATGGGGTAGAGTAGTACAGAGAACTTCAACCTCTAGAAATATTAGCCAGATAATAAACTTTCAAAAGGGTAATTGAAGAGTATCTCTAAACAGAGAGAAAAATAGCAAAATGTTCATATTTCACAACTGAGGACAACATTAAATTAACTCAGAAAGAGGCAATCAATGAAGAGCTTACAACGTAAAGCAAATGAACGAGCTCAGCACACGTGTGTGCTCTAATACAGTGCATGCACTTACACACCCTATGCCAGCTGGCTTTATGTTACTTTTTAAAACACACACCATTTCTTTATATATGGCAAAAGCCTTTCAAGATTCCTGAGGGGAAAAAATCTCATCAAATTTCACTCTAGAATTGCCAATTTCTTAGAGGAGTAGGAGGCCTAAGAAAATCTGGTAGTTTGAATCAAAACCTATTTTTCATAGAAGAAAATATTAAGTTACCGGATCTTCAGAAATTTTGTTACTAGATTTGGCAAAATAAACATAAGCAGGACTCTCCAAACAGAGTACTTTAATACAATTAGTTTTGCCTCTTTCATAACCTATAATTCTTTAATTTGGATATTTACAGACATAAGAATTTCTATTTGTTACCTACTATTTTATTTGTTTAGTGTTTAAATACATGGGTTTATTCTTGGATTTCAGAAAGCAACTACTTTATATTTTATTTAGATCATTATTAATGACTTTATCTCAAGATCATTAATTTTAACTCTAATACTTTGCTTTGGTCTTATTTGAATTGTTCTACTTATCTCAAAGGTAGAGTTTGTATATTACCATCACAAAAAAATTACTATTTGCATAATACTTTATGATTTTCATCTATTACAAGCACATCACAGGGAGCCATAAGATGCATTCATTAGCTTGTCATTCACCACTTCAAGACCCTTCAGAATCAAACAGGGGAAGGATGACATTTTGTTAATAACAGAAGTTCAGAAATGAATATAAATAATAACCTTGAAGTTTTGAAATACACAAGAAAGAAAAATTACAAAAAGAGAATGATCCAGGAACAGCAACACAACACAACTTTCAATTTGTAATTACCAAGCTTCTAAGTAAAGCATGATGTTAGCAGGCTTATGCATATTCCATTAAGGTAGCATTTAAGCTACGGTACAAAAACAAAGAGAATTACTATCTTTCTGTTGGATGTTAAAGTACAATACGATAAATCTTAAAACTGGTTGCTCCTCTTTACAGCATTGTTTTCTCCCCGTTTTCTGACCCAAGCACCAACTCTTACTTAGCTTAACCCCATAAATATGCATGCTAGGAGTGTTTATGAGAAAAACAGACACTGGATTCAAAATCCTGCTTACAATTCTTTGTGATACAAGAATAAGAAAACTTAGTTTCTATACTTTCTTCCATAGTTAGACAAAAGGGGAATAAAATTCTGAATGCTTCCTTGTCACCCATAATCCAAATTCCCAGAGCTCTGAAAGCTTTTTGTAAACAACGTACATCTCCATGAAATACATATCCCGAGTCAATGTCTACCTAAAAAGTGTTGTGTGTCATTTCTCAAGACATAATATAATGTCTAGCCTCCCACTTTGAGAGGTGCAAAAAAGGAAGGAGGCGAGCAGAGGAAGAAACGGTGCACGTTGTTGTTTTTCATTCATGCAGTAGAGTGATGTCAGTGTCAGTGTCTGCAGCAGCAGCAGCAGCAGCAGCAGCAGCAGCAGCGCTTTGGTCAATGGAGACTAAAACCCCCTGACGCCGGAACCTGAGTGAATTCAATGGAAACTCATTGCAACTGTTAAGTCTCAGGAGAGATTTGAAGTGGCTAAGCAGACAGAACGTATTACTTACATGTTGTACTTTCAATATGGGCAGAGGAGAACAAGGCAGAATGTGGACCAATAACATAGTGATAATACAATCAAGAAACTAGGAGCACAAGAGCATGCTTTCAAAAATCACTTCAATGCAAGAAACTGACAAAACACCTAATGCTACACATAGCACAACTACAGCACAGAAAGCTCCTCAATTCCTAGCACAAGCTGTGACCCTGCAAATCTGTCTACTGCACAAACAGACTCAAAACCAAGTGTTTTCATCGTGATTGCATTAAACTCTGGTGTGCCATTCTACAACAAAGAGTAGAATTTAATCCTGATCACAAATTTCATTAAAACTGCTTCATGATGGGGCATGTAATTCCTAAGCAATTAGGGCTTTTGAAGGATGTAGAAAAACAAGTTGTACTATTATCTGTGCTAAGATGTTACTGTTTATCAACAAAAGGAAAGGAGGTGCTAGGTGCCCATTGTATTTTTGCAGCAATTGCCAAAACTTCTCAAACACAGCCCACAAAATCCTCTGCACACAATCTACAATTCCTATTTTTATTTTATTTTCACATTGTTCCTAAAAGAAACCCCCCCAAACTCCCATTAACAAACTGTTAAAGCTAAATCATTCAAAAACGGCTGTGACTGCTGCTGCTTTTCTTTCTGTTACCTCTCATTTAACACAGCTCCAAAAAATGTGCAAGGGAGTTGCATATGGCATTAATCTGTTAGAAAATGGTGGAGTTTTCCATAAAATACACCCAAGGATGTGTGTTCAGTTGTGGTCATTATTAGGGCGATCACGTTGTTTTCATTCATTCATTCAGGATTTGCTGGAGGATGTCAGTTTCTGCAGCAGCTGGCTTGACCTGGGGGAGGAGTGGGGAGCAATTCCCTCCTGGTGCATACAGATTACAGGATGTATTTCTTGGTGCTCCTGCACTTATTCCACCGCACTAACATCCTACCCAGAGGCTTACCATCAAGGGATCTGAAAGCAAGTGCTTTAGCAACATGCTAATTACACATCTAAATTAAAGCTAAAAATACCTAAACTTTGATCTATCATATTGCAATCCCTTTCCCTAACTCTAAACACCTTAAGAACGTCCACCTTAAACAAAAAAACCCCACATACCACACAAACATTGTATGAAGCTTGGTAGTATTTCCCTTCTGAGCAGGCTTTTTTGTTGTTTTCTTTCCCTACTCCGAATGATTCCTTCCACAATGCTGCAGTAGTAGCAGCAGCAGCAGCAACTGTAGCTCTAGGCTGGTATCTAAGAATATTAGGTACTCGACTCTCCCTTATGGCCGGTTACGTCCCTGTTTTGCCTAATTTTCTTTTTCTCCCCCAGGAGTCAACTAGTTCATGCAGTATGTCCCTAGGCATAAACAAAACCAAACCCAAACAGAAAACATTAAGGGGAGTCCACAACATCCTCCCACTCACCATTACCTTTGATACCTAACAAAAAAGAAAGGAGATCTCTCTACACAGCTCAGCTGAACTGCTAAGTATACTTAAAGATGCAAGGAAAAAGTGAACACACTCCACAAACAGGCTTTAAGAAATTCACCACGAAAACCACCATTCCGGCATAAGCCATTTGTAGTGCAGTAGTGATCTAATACATGACTATATAAAGTAGAGGAGAGGATGGATAAACAGCATACACTTTAAACTGCCTCCCCTACACATGCAAAGGATATTCTAACAACCTAACTACCGCCATCAAGTCTCCAAAACACAAACATACTCCAGACAAGAACTTTGTGGGAAAGCACAAAGGCTGCAGAGATTACCACTACCACCTTATGCCCCGCTAGAGAGTTTGTGTGCGTGTTTAAGGGTTTCACACGGCTCCTCCTTGCCCGGCTCCAAACACAGAAAGCTAATAAGCTATTAAACCGAAACACTTTTCTTTTGCAGGCGAGGGATGCAAGATAAAATCTGAGTGGCGGTGTGAGGGTCGGATAAAAGTTGATTTCCAGGTCGCTCCTCCAAGCCCTGCAGCGACCTCAGGGTGGGGGGTGAGATTCCCAAAGCCACTTTCACACCTTCGGTAATGCACTAGCAAACAGAAGCCCGGAGAGGCTGAAGTTTTCCACGCAGGGCACCGTCGGGGAGACGCAGCCCGGGAGGACGGGAGGGTTGGGCTCGCTACCTCTGCACACGGGCGAGCCGGGACTCCGTCTCTCAGGTGAGCTGCTCCTCCGCCGGCTCTCGGGGGACCGTCTCGGGCGGCCCTTGGCGCGAGGCGCCTGCTCGGCTGGGGCAGCGGCCGGCGGTGGAGTCGGGCTGGACGGGCTGGGGCCGCGGGCCCCTCCGGGCCCGGAGAGACTGCCGAGCGCGGCGGCGGCGGTGGCGGCGGCGGCGGCCGGGCGCGTGGGGCTGTGCTGGCTGCCCCGCAGGAGCTGGTAGGGCACCGTGGCGCGGATGGGCTGCAGCAGCCGACCGGCTCCCGCAGCCGGTGCGCAGCTCCCGGCCGGCCCCGTCCCGCTCCCGGCAGCGGCGGGCGGGGAGCCCGCGGTGCTGCGCCGCATCCTCTGCGGCGCGGAGTGAGGGGTCTGAGAGGAACTGGAGGACGCAGTGGACATGGTGGCTCCGCGGGCGGGCGGGCGGGCGGGCGCGCGAGCGAGCGTGTGGGAGCCGGCGCCGCGGTGCGTGCGATGTGTACGGGGGAGGGGCGGGGAGGGGCGGAGCCGCGGGGCTCCCCTTCCGACGCGCACCCCGCCGCCGAGGGGGAGGGGACGCCGCGACGGCCAACGTCCAACGGCTCAACCGCCCCGCGGCGCTCTGCGGGGCGCTCACGGCAGAGCCCGCGTCGAGCCCATGGCCGCCGCCGCCGCCGCCCCGGGCATCGCGCTGACAGGGCACTCGCCCGCTTCCCGCGGCTGCTCAGCCCTCGCGGGGGGTCGCCCGCGCGACACGACTCGGCGACCACGGGCAGCGCCGGGACTTTAGCCTCGGAGGAGAGAAAGGGGCCTCGAGGCGCCTCGCGCTGCGCGTAACCCGCGCCACCGCAAACGCCGCCGCCGCTGCCGCCGCCACCTCGACCCGCTTCTCACTCGGAATGGCAACTAATCCTGTGTCGGCGCCCCGCCTCCGGCCCCGCCTCTGGGCGTTCCGGACCCGGCTCCTGCGGCTGCGAGCGCTGTGATTGGCAGCGCCACCCTACTCCGGGATGCCAAGGAATGGTTGTATTGTCGGAGTGAGAGGAGACTCGGCCAATTACAGTACCACGTTTCCGCTCTGGGGGCGGAGCATGGAAGTGGATGAGAGAGGCGGGCCTCGCGCGGAGGGAGGGACTTAAGAGTTGACAGGCTTTGAGGTGAGGGTCAGGTTAGAAAAGTGGGTCCATACGTGCCCTGCGCGGACTCCGACGCCCAAAGACACGCGCGCGCTGCGATAAGCAAGTTACAAGGATTCCACCCTCCAGTGCTCTCTACAACCTGGGGCTGAGGACGCTGAAGCCAAACTAATTTTGCAAATACACCTGCATCCGGTGAGATGTTTTAGTTAAAGCTGAGTGAAGGATCCTTAACCCTTTTAATCTTAGAAATGTCTTTAAGTGTCCTAGTCGCCTTGTGAATCAAAACAACTTCAGGATTAGTGTATGGATGCTACATTGAACAAAATGCACCTGCCATTACAACCTGTTTGTCGTTACAGGGTAGGGTGGAGAACATCACATTCTGAATTGTACACGTCAACAAGAAAATTTACAGCATCGCATCATCAGATTTATTAATGGAGAGCACCTAGTTTACTACCCCGGAGCTGATGGTCTCTTGGGAGAAAGACCAGGCATAATGTAACAATTCATTGTGGTCATTTCCTCTGTGTGATGGCACTGGGGGTTATTCTTCTGCAAGGAAAATGAGAAGTACGAAGATTTTAGATGGGCATAAGAAAGTATATAAAACCCTAATCAGGAATAGTTAAAGCTCTACATCAGATACCTCCTATTAATTCACATGAGATAAACAAAAACATAAGATTTTACAAAATAAAGAAGTGGCGTGTCAGATTGGCGTCTGCCTGGTGTCTGCCCACACTGGCAAGCTTCCTGATTCCAGGCACTAAATGATCAGTTTCACTCAGAGGAGCCACCTTTCTCTGCTTCCCTGTGTGGTCAGACAGAAATTAAATGAAATTAAATGAAAATTTTTAAAAAAATAAGAAAAAATAAGAAGCACAGTAAATTGTTGTTTAGAAAAAATATTGATGATGCCTAATCAAAATACAAAAAATAGCATCTAGTACTATATCCTACTATATTAGTCATAGTTCTATGCTTTATCACATATAAAAATAATAGCTAATGTTTACTAAACATTCACCACGTGCTAGCCACTGTTCTAAGGACATTATTATGTGTTAACTCATTCGTTCTTCACATAATCCACAAGGTATGTGCTGTTATTATCCTCCCTGCTTTATCTGGGGCACAAAGACACTAATTGTCTTGTCTGAGATCACTCAGCTAAGTGGAAGCTGAGGCCAGAGGGACCCAGGCAGGCGTCTGAAGAAGCCCTGTGCCCTTAGTACCTCCAAGCAGAAGATGCGTGTTCTGATTAAGAGACTTTATGGTAGCTCACAGATGTCCAAACGAGCTTTTAGACATGACTAGCAGCTCCCTTTTCTTACTTTCTAGAACAAATTATACTTTAATTATCTATAGAACAAAATAACTTTAAAATTTGACATAATTTGTCTATTGTATTAATTTTTTCATCTAAAGATTAATGGTTTCACTAAGTATAACCTTTTGTGAATAGAAACAATAAATGGCTTCTTTTGGTGGGTTTTTTTTTTTTGGAATAGCAAGAATAAGATTACAACAATGTTATACTAAAATGTATAAAGGTTTTAAACTACTGATAAATGTCTAACGTTGGTAATTTGATCACAGCACAGCTTCATTATAGAAATGTCATCTTGGGTCACCTCTGGACCAACCTCAACACATTAGATGATCATGATTCTAAAGTCATAGTGAGCCACCGTTGGCAATGGTCAGTAGCAGTTCGTTTGGATCAAAAACAATAGAGCTGGCCATAATTTTAGGTTTCTTGTTCATTCAGATCTGATGTAATAAGTTTAAGTTGTATCTAAAATCTAAATGAGAGAATTTGCATGAGTTTTTAAGTGCCAATTTTTTAATGCATCTCATGCTAGAAATTGAACCCAAAGTCTTGAATAGGTTGCTCAAAATGCTGTGCCATTGAATTACCCACAGATACTATCTGATCTTACAATATTACTTTTACTTTCTGGTAACTCATCATGAGTTTTTTGAAATTCCAATCATTTTCTCTTTATTCAAGAAAATATGGTTCCCTCTAAAAACTTTATTCTCATGATGGTCATACCTAAGAATTTAAATGAGCTACAATAAATGCAGCATCTGCCTTCAAATGCCTGTTAGTTAAATGTGTGATAATTTGTTCTTACTGCAGATGGTAACAAAAGCCAAGAGAATATAGAAGCATTGGAAAAAGTAAATATTATTACAGACTTATTTCTAGCTAAACACTATACATCAGATACAATAAACCCTGTAGCCACAGTATGGGTTGCTGGGTTTGAAGTCCACTGTTATACTACTGTAGCATAGACAGGCCCTGTGCAATTTCCCTGTTCATTGAGTGTGAGTGTAATGACCTCTGAACTTGTTACATAAGGCCTAATGTTAGTTATAAACCCATTACTACACTGCTCTGTCCTGAGGGAGTGAAAGCACAAGTTGATAACTTTAGAAACACCTTTGTTGGCTCAGTGGGTAAAAAAGAAAGCACTTGGTCAAATCTGACCACATGAGTGTGATTCCCCAGAACTCAGTATAGAAAGATAGGGGCAGTTTGCCCAAGAAATTGAACCCAGAGCCTTCCATAGGCTGCTCAAAGTGCTGTGCCATTAAGTTACCCCCAGATACTATCTAATCTTACAATATTATTTTCACTTTCTGGTAACTCATCAGGAGTTACCAGAAATTTCTTCTGATCTACTCAAGTGTGCAAGCACACACACACACACACACACACAGACAGACAGACAGACACACAAACATGCACAACACTCCATCCAAACTAAATGCATGTAATTAAAATTATAATAATGAACACCTCTTTTCTCAGGCCTCATATTTTGGATATTTATGGAACAACAATTTGCAAATCCCAGAACCATCCATAGACTAACCTAGAACAGGAGAAAGGAGACGTTTCCAACTACATGCAATTAACAATAAGCTGCCCCTCATAGAGAGAGAACAGAATGAAAAAATTGTGAGGCCTTGTAGAACTACCAGTTCCATCTGCTTGGTTCTTCTACCCATGCTTTTAAGACTTAATGCCTTCCAGTTTGAATATGATTTGTCCCCTAAAAGTCATGCTGAGGTTTATCCCCAATGTGAGATATTAAGAATGGGGAAACTCAGAGCTGCGGAGGTGGCCTAGCTGTTAAAAGCACTTGCTCCTTTTCTAGAGGACCTAGAGTCAAATCTCAGTATCCACGTGATGTTTCACAACTACCTGTAACCATCACCTGTAATTAGGTCCTGGCATGTCATCTCCAAGCTTATTACCCTAGTCTGCTAACCTAGGCCTGCCCCTGGAAACTTCTCGTTTCCATATAATCTAATCTAGGCCTACAATGTTTTCAGCTTCTGGGACCTGCTGCTGAATAAGCTAGCCCCTTTCTAGTTCTTTCTGAACTTCTGCTGTTTTGGCTCAAATCTCCTCTCCACACTAACAGATTCAAGCTGCCCCATCCATGTTTGTCTGTCTGTCTGTCTGTCTGTCTGTATCTCTCTGTCTCTGTCCCCCTGCAAGCATGGGTGCTTTCTTCTACAAACCAACTTTACCTTCATTGTTTGGGATTAAAGGTGTGTAGGAGGGACATGTCATTATTCTGGCCAGAGGGATTAAAGGTGTGTTAATAACTGAGCCACCATAACACAATCTCAGGGTCCACAGTGTGATCAAACATCCTGCAACAGTCACCCTATTCTGGCCTCTACGGGCACCAGCACACACGCGCTGCAGAGATTTACATGCAGATAAAACATCTATATTAATAAAATAAACAGTTTAGTGGTGTTTTCTTTGTTGTTGTTGTTTGGCTGGTTGGTTTTGGTTTCTGTTTTGAAAGCACATGGAAACGTGAACTAGTGAGATAACTCCACAATGAGGGAGCTTGGCCATCAAGCCTGAAAGCTAAAGTTCCATCCTAGGAACCCACACGGAGAAAAGAGAGCCAACTCCCAGAGGCTGTCTACTGGCCTCCTTGTGCGCACCGTGACACACACAGTAGGTGTACACACATGCACACAAATAAGAATGTAGAAGTGTAGAAATTGAAACTGACTGTTTGCTTCAGAGGTAAGCACATTTTAGGGTGGAGCCCCCGTGATTCAATCTGGTGATCTTATAAGCCTTATAAGAAGAGGAAGAGAGACTAGACATACATACACAAAGGCTTCCTGTCTCTTGCTCTGTGATGCTCTACATCACTGCCAGAGTTGCCAGGGATACTGCTAACAAAAAGACTATCAGCAAGAGACACCACCACCACCACCACCACCACCACTGCCAACATTGATTCTACAGGTCCCAAACAATGAGCCAGCTGAGCCAATGTACCAAATACTCTGCCTCGGGTACTGTGTTTCGGTAATGGGAAGCAGACTAAAGCAGCACTGCAGACTAGCTCCAATCTGAGTAGCATCCAGGCTGTCCAGATTAACAATGAGGTCATGGCTGGGAGAGAACACTGCACAGATCTGCACTGATGTTCACCTTAATCTGATTACATTCTCTTGTCGTGGATCCCTAATAACAGCTACAAAGCCTTGCCTGGTTTTTATCCCTGGCAGATGCTTAAAGTAAAATTCTCCATTGCTTGCAATAGCCTATCATTATGTTGGGCATTGCCTTCCTTTAAAATGTTCTTGCTCCACACTCCCCCTGGCTATCAGTTTTCTGCTCAAATATCTCCACCTTCCTGGTTCCCCTCTTAAACACTGGAAGCACCCTTTAGGCTTCTTCTACGCTGTCATAATTTCCTAATGTACCTATCACCATCCAACCTATTATACAATAGTTTTGTTGTGTTTACAGTAAAAGAATCTTGAAGATTTATCAGATTTACAGCTGCTAAGTCTCCCCAGTGCTCAGGTCATAACAGATGACAATGAATATTTGTTCAGTGGTGAGGGGAAAGTGGCAACATTTGGTCACTCTTTGTCTCATGAACTAAAAATTGTACCTTGTGAATGGGATTTGAAGCCTACAGGAAAAAGAACAGAGAACAGACTTGGCAGAGAGAGGCAGCTGAGGACGATTCGTTAGTATGTGACATCTGCTGACTGCTAGGTGGCCCTATCTCGTTTTTATAATAGCTATTCCCAAGAGTCAGTATAAGGGAACTGAAAAATATTTAACCCTGTAGTACAGGCCATCACCTGTAAATTAGAAAAACTTTGTTTTGTTTCTAAAAGAAACTCAGAAGAAATAATAGAAACCAAATATATTTTAGTAGAAACCAAATATATTTGTAACCGGTAAAATGATAAAATTCACAAATATCCAAAGATTCCTGCAAGGAACCACAGGTTTTTTTAGCTTTTAATTTCAATAGCAACTGTGATTATGAAGTAGAAAGTTAATCCCACACCCCAACGACATGCAGATAACTAGACTTTTACCATTAAGCTAGAGTCTATATGTTAGAAAACTACACATTAAGATAACCCAAGGTGAGGGGGGAAAGTCAATATTCCCTTCTGCCCTGTAACATTGCTTTCGTTTAATTCTCAAGCACACCGGGTCTGTAATATATTAAAGCAATGGCAGTCCTTTGAAAGAAACCCGTCTTATTATATTTTAGATGAGAGTATATAAAGATTACTGTGTGCCTCTAAATTAATTTCTTCATCTATCAATGAATTTTTTTAATCACCAAAGCAAGTGTGTTGAAGGGTTGTTAAAAAGCACTCAACATCTGGAGAAGTGGCTCCTTAGTTAAGTACCTACTGTTCTTTCAGAGGATTTAGGTTGGATTCCAGAACCCACATGACAGGCTCAAAACTGTCTGCAACTCCAGGCCCAAGGGATCCCATGCCATGCTGTCCACTCCAAGGGTACCAGACATACATGCAGATAAATCATCATATATCATAAACAGTAAAAACAAAAGTAATCACTCATCAGCAGTAATGAAGTTTCTTTATTATTTTAGACCTTTGAGGCATGTCTACTCAGCATTATATTAAAAAGAACCACATTGATGTATCTAATAAACATATAGGAAGGCTTAGTAGCCATAACACTACAGCAAGTCATAGTAACTCTCCATGAGGTTACTTATTAAATATCTTTGAAGTGTCTGACCTCTATTCTACAAATTGAAGAGGATACTCATTCTCACACTTTGGTAAATTGTGATCTATTTAGGATCAAAAGGATATGCCCTCTATGATAAAGAAGATAGAAACCAAGTATCACGTGAACCATGGAAGAGGAAAACGCCCTCTTACGGGAAACCTTTTAAGACATGCATAAAAAGGGATGCGTGGGATCTGCCTAAAGACTTCAGTGTGCCTTGGATTGACAATGGAAGATAACACTTTATAAGGGCAGGTTCTAGCTGCCGAGGAAGATGTGCACTTTATTGAGTATGCATCGAGAAACTGTTGGAGATTTTTGAATATGTGCAAAAACATGAGTGGAGCTACACTTTAGAACGATGCATGTAAGAATAATTTACATGCATTAGAGAGCATCAGCTAGAAGGCAATGTAGAAGGTGCTGAGGGAGGTCTGTTGTGAGTTCAGTGGGCTAAGTAAGGAGAATCACAGAGGGCATGGAGAAAGGTGCAAAGATGCAAATGGTACTTCTTAGCTGCTGTTCCTGTTAGCCTTCAGAGAAGATCAGACAATTCTGAGGCTCCAAGTTTGTATGCCTGAGCAGATAGAAATGGCTTTAACAGGACTGTGCAGCCAAGACTGGGAAGGAGTTTGGGAAGAGAGAATGAGTCTAGCTATAAATTTAAAACCCAGAAAATATTTAAGCAGAGGTTTCCCTCTGTATCTTCCCCTCCCCTGCCTCCTTATCCAACTCCTCCTCCTCCTCCTCCTCTTCTTCCTCCTCCTCCTCCTCTTCCTCCTCCCCGTCTTCAGCCACCATCACTATGGTTTCCTCTTTCTCATTAGTATTGAATTTGAAAATGGCAGATATATGGATTTGGGGATTACCCATGTACATGGTATTGTATTTAAAGCTATCAGTACAACTATAGTTGATAAAGCAAAAGATTATAACAAGGAAAAGAGAGTCAAGGAAAAATTGAAAAATTATACATGGATGGGAAGAGAACACTAAAAGGAGAGGAAACAAGGGGGAGGGAAAAGGCAGAGAGAAGTATTATTCACAAAGCTGAGAGTTTGTGTTACAAAAAGTAAGCTTAGCAGATGTTTTGTAAGGTAGCTAGCAAGTTAATGTCCTTCAAGAATTCTCTCCCAGCACAGAAAGTCTTGGCCTGGCTGCTATATTTGTACCCAATATTCTTGCCCCTCTGACTACAGTTAATTTGACTGATGTTCAATGAGTGATTAAAGCTGTAGCAATCATAATTTCTCTCCTGGGAATTTAGAACTATGAATTGAAAGATAAAGCTATACCACTTTAAAGCATATGCCCAAACAACCAGTCACTTTGCTTCACAGATACCTGCATGGGCATTTTTTTTCCTTTGCTGCATTATTCATGACATCCAGGTTATTGAATCAGCCTAAGTGCCTATCAGTAGAAGAATGGATAAAGAAAATATGATGAATACATACAATGGGTTTTATTCAGCCACACAGAAGAAAGAAATTATGTCATCTGGGAGAAAAAAAATCAATGGAACTGGAGATAATCATGTTAAGTGAAATAAGCCAGACTCGCAGGCAGAGACAGGGACAGCATGGTTTTCTCTCATGTGGAATCTCTGTAAGGGGGAGGAGCACATGAAATAAAAGGAAGGCTAGATGGGCTGTGGAAGAGGGAGACAGAGGGGGGCAGATAGCAGGGAAGAGAAGATAAAGGGGCAGGAGAGATGGCTTGGCTGTTAAGAGAACCACCCACCACTGACCTGACCAGTATGGTTGGCTGGTACAATATAGTAGTGAACTGACAGTGAGCCCCAGCTTTCAGGGAATGGGGCTGTCCTACATATGAATGTTGAAAGCATGGGAACACCCTAGAGACAAGTAAAAGAAAATACAGTGATATTGTCTCAAGATTGTACTAATCACAGAGGAGGGGGAGGGAGGGAGAGAAGGAAGGAAGGAGGTGAAAAGAAGAAAGAACCTGCTGTTCTTGCAGAAGATCTAGGCTCAGTTTCTAGCACCCACATGGTAAGTTTCAACCGTACATAACTCCATTTTCAGGGGATCTTAACCCCTCTCCTCTACAGACACCACACACACACATGGTGCACATACATACATACATACATACATACAGGTAGATGAAACACTAATACACATAAAAGAAAAGTGATTAAGTCTAAAGAAGAGTTTAAAGAAAGCAAGAGGGAAATATGATAAAGTCCATGAAATGCCTATATGGGGGCATCACAGTGAAATCCTTCTGTACTATTAATACATGCTAATAAAAAGAAGCAAAAGGTTATTATTCTATTGAAGACATGGGTTAGGTAAACACAGAAAGTTGTGCATAGCGCGATCCCTTTCTGTTACAGGCCCAGGGAAACAAAAGCAGAATTCTAAAAGAATGAAGTGACTTGTATAAAAGGAGAAATGAGGCCGGATGCTAGGAAAAGGAGCTCGTGATGACTGTGTCTTCCCCGCTCCCTTCAGTTCTGCCAAACCATCGGCATCCTGCCTCCTTCCTGTGGATACAGCTCCAGTATCTTTCTGCCTTCAAATCTGCATTTGCATCCGTTTCTCCCTCCTTTCCAAAGCCATCTCTTCTACTTGTACTTTAGCCTCTCTGTGTACCTTCCTTCTCTCATATTTTCTTACCTTCTTGCAAAGTTCATTTCTTCAGGTACCCTCCCTTTCTCTACCATCAACAGCTTGACTGTTCCCAATAATATATGCTAACGTTACAACAGAAAAAGGGTTTCCGTGCTATTTCTTTCCATCATTATTCAGAATTTGATGATCCTCTAGCAGAAACACATCTCCAGAGAGATGTCTATTCTTTGCTTCTGATTTCTTACCCAGTCTGGCTTCTACCCACTCCATGTCACTGACAATCGCTAGAGAGTATCATGAGATTCCATATTTCAGGGCACAGTGGACACCCACCAGTCCTGATCTTACTCCAACCATCAGCCATTTTCCACACCATTGGTCAAGTTCAGCTTGCTGGGAGCATTCTCTATTATTGAAATCCAGGACACTGCAGCTGCCTAGTCTGTCCTCTTCTCTAACCATCATGCTTGATGCCTTCAGAGATTCCTTCTCTTCTATATAGCCCTGGAAATTGAACTATGCTAGAGAATTTGGATTTCATTGCAGCTATTGGAAGGCATTGTCCAACATACTTTCAAGGTCACCTAGAGTGATAATTGATAGTTAATTTTTATTCACTAGATGTAATTGTCATCTTGGAGGCATATTGCTGATTAAGCTCACTATTTCTAGTTCTTTCTGAACTCTGACTGGCTGGTTCAACTCAACTGTTCTGCCCCAAACTCCTTTTCAAACTGACTGATTCAATCTGGCTTCTGTCAGCTTCTTACTGAATTGTTCTGCTTGGCCTCAATTTAATTCTGGTAATTTGTTCTAATCTTCTGGCTCCTTCTTATTCTCTGGCTTCAACTACTCTGCTGACCTTCACTGACCTGCATGACCTCAAGAACAAAGTCACCTCTGTGCACTGCCCTCACTGCACTGACTCCCAGATGGCTGAACACACTGGACTGCCTTCACTCTCTCTGCGCTGTTCTTAAATAGCTTTTATCCTGAGAGTTGGGTGTAGCCTATCTTTGACTCATTCTGTCAAATGTTTCTCTGATATGTCACTTTGTCTGCCTCTCAGTTAGATTGGGATTAAAAGTGTGTTCTACAGGATTCCAGCCAGATGGATTAAAGGTGTGTACTAAGATCTTGTTTGCATTCTAACCAGATCATACAGGCCTGGAAGGTCTTTGGATGTGATCCGAGCAACCCATGTTGCTGGATTAAAATTCCTCCACAGTAGCTCAAAAAAGCCTGACCTGTTTCTCATTGTACCTCCCTCTCTGCCTGATCATGCTGCACTTATCCCTCCCCTGTGGGTTCCAGCCATCATGGGTTCCTTTCACTTCCTCTGAAAGGACTCTGCAGAGCCCTTACACAGGTGTATCCTCGGCGCACTCAAATCCTGAGGGCTTCCCTCACATTTTTCAAGTGTCAAAAGGCAGATATCTAAAATGTCCTTTCTGAGACCTTATTTGTCACTAATAGTTTATCACTAACTCACTTTGTTTCAAGCACAGTTCTCATTACAAGTTATAAACTTGTATTTGTATGTCCCCAGGTGCAGAGACCTTGTTCTTCCTATTCATTAACCGATCACTTAACGTTTACACGGTGACAAAAATACAGCAGGTGCCCAGTAATAACTGAAGGTAGTTTTCCTTGTTGTTGATAGTTTCTCAGTTCCGTATAGTTATTTCTACAACTTTCCTGCACTTTCTGTGTGAGCGAGCTGCTCTGTCAAGAGATCATGTCTGTGGACCTTCTAGGTCTGTGTGGCCCAGCTGGAATACAGACACACTTTTAACCCCAGGAGACAGAGGTAAGCAGATCTCTGACTTCAAGGGCATCCTGGTATAGAGCAAGTTTCAAGTAAAGAGAAATATACACCACCTTTAATCCCAGCACTCGGGAGGCAGAGGCAGCAAATCTCTGAGTTTGTAGTTTGGTTGAGTCCGTGAGTTTGAGAGGCAGTGCAGTGCAGTGGAGTTCATCGCAGTTCAGTTTTTGGAGTTTAGGGGCAGTTTATACAGGGTTAGTTTTATAGAGACAGCTTGAAGAGAGAACAAGCTAGACACAGGTAAAGACCGAATGAGCCAAAGAAAGAGAAGGAGCCAGAGGATTAGAACAGATTGCTAGAGTTAATTTGAGGCCACACAGAACAATCCAGTGAGAAGCTAAGAGAAGCCAGTTTTAATAATCAGTGAGCTTGGAGAGGAGTTGGAGCCAGAACAGCTTGAGTTGAAGCAGCCAGCCAGAGTTCAGAATGAACAAGAAACGGAGAGCTTCCTCAGCAGTCAGCGTCTGAGGGTACAATTATGTCAGACGAATAAAAGTTACTTCTACAGGCTCATATTGCAGACATTTCAGTCTAAAGGCAACAGGGTCTATTGCTTTGGCCAGATGCCAGCAGCACATCATAGTAAGCGAGGCATGAGAGAGCAGAGCTGCTTGGCTCACGGCAACCAGGAAGCAAAGAGAAACAAGGATGGCCAGGGGACAAGATACCTTCTCTACATGCCCGTATACCCCAGAGACTTTCTTTGTTAAGCACCACATGATCTCCTTTACTGCCTCTTAAAGTGCCATCATATTGTGATTCCTCAAGGAATTACTCCATTCCTTAGCTTAGAGTCATCATTTCCCTAAAAGCTATTGGTTAGCCAAGCTCTTAGCACGTGAGCCCTTGGTGACAGGTCAGATTCAAATCATAACAGTAGGTTTCTGCTTTTACATCAAAGGCCACTGTTTAATGAAGATTTGTAAAAGGGTGAGGTGGTTGGCAGTGTCATATGATGTGGAACAGACTCTGTGTTGACTTTTACTGGGGGAAATGTGAGCCTCTGTTCTCCCCCTCTCCCATAAGGTACCAAGCACAAACCAAAAGAAATGATTCCACACAACTCTAATCAGTGAACCAATAAATCTAATTGAGGTTACTTATAGGAGCATGGCTGAAAGATTATCTCCAGAAGGACGGGAATCTTATAAAAAGACAGCCACCAAAGGAAACTATACTACCACAGAGGAGCTGTTGGTGGTTCCTGCCTTGTGAGCTTTCCTTCTGCTGCACAAGGGAATGTCAACAGGCTCAATCAGGTAAGGGTCTCACGTGGGTGGTCACAGCTGATCTGATTTTAAAGAGGCAATGCCACAAGTTTTAGCAAGCTCCCTCAGAGATCGGTATGATCAGGCAAATCCGGGAAACACTAGTTTGGAAATAAATGTTTTTCAAGGACCCGACCTGAATAGCATTTCTTTTTCAGCCAGTTGCAGATCAGCACTGATATATGCCATTGAGTCATGAAAACTGCCAAAAGAAAGCCTCCAAAGTTCTACTTGGCTTACTACAAAATAATCTAAGGGGTCTGGCATTTCCCATAATTGGCATCTAATCATTTGGTTTCAAATAAAGTACAGTGGTATTCAAAATAGGAATCAGTGGTAAAAATACCTCATTATATTTTATTTTATTTTATTTTATTTTATGGGTATGGGTATTTTGCTTGCATGTATGCCTGTATCACATGTATGCCTTGTGCTCTCTGAAGTCAGAAGTGGGTATCTGTTCTCCTGGGACTGGAGTTACAAACAGTTGTAAGGCACCATAGAGGTAAGGGGAATCGAACAGGGGTGCTCTACATGAGCAGCCAGTGCTCTTCAGTGATGATCAATCTCTTCAGCCCCAGAAGGACCGATGTATTTTAATTACGTACAATTTCACTGAGGAACAGCAAGTGGAATGGACGCACTCACAGTTATTATTTGTAATATGATAATGACACCACTATTTTTAAAGGGTGTTCTGCTTCCACATTGCTTACACGCCAGATTAGTAAACGTAATATAAATGAAATCCAGGGCTATCACTGGCCTCAACCATTCCTGAGAGCCTGAAACAAAATCTTTAGCACCCCAGCAATAGTGATGCTTAGAATAGATCAAGTCTGTGAAAACCATTTTTTTTCTTCCCTCAGAAAGAGTGATTTGCCTCGATGTAGGACCACTGTAGCTCTGTCACTTTCTGGGATGATAGAGCCACTGATCTTTCCCGGTTTTCTTCTATTGTAGCTTGTCTCGACCAACAGGTCTGAATGAGTGTTAAGTCAATAGTAGCTGTTATTCCCCAGGTGTGAGGAGTGAGGAAACCTGATCTCATAGCAAACTCAGCCTTCCTGGCTGCATTTAAAATAAGACAGTTGTTAATAAACTATGGAGGGGGAAATAATTCTTTTCTTAATAAATCTCATGCCATTCCAATGTCTATTAACTGTGCTGGACTCAGTGGTCAGAATGCATTTCCACATACAGATGTCCTCCCAGCATCCTCAGCACTGGCCTTTCCCATGTCTTCCTAGCCTCAGCTGTCCCGTGTGCTCCACCCCCCATTTTGCTTTCTGGTACTGCTTCCGTAGAGCCAGGGTTGAGTGGGGGAGTCAGGGTGACTGAGTTTACACACATACCATCTCTAATTACTCACCTTGGGTGGAGCAGTGTCCTAAATAAACTTTAGTTTTGCCACTGCACCATTACTCAAGCAAGTATTCACAGAAGACTCATTAATACCACAAGAATACACAAGGCCCTTGAAGTCATTACTGAATAAAGAGGTTTGAGCTGCCTACTTTTCTTCCTCTTAGACCGACCTTACTACACTTGTTCTTAGAAAACTTTTACGGGGGAACTTGGAAGAAAGTCAGAGTGCACAGGGACACTGAGCCAGGTATAAGTTGCCTAACCCCTTGAAAGGATTAGTCCCTTTGTTAATTTTCAAAGGAAGATATGACGTCTTTCAACACTTCTCAATCATAGCTATTCATAGTATGGCCATGCATTTAATGTTTCCATAAATACCACACAGATATATGCGCAGTACTTAGCCACAGATGGAAACTGAAACTATTCAAACGTACAGAGAAGTGTCAGCTCTCCATAACTTCCCTCTTCAGTCTCCTGGATCTTCTAGGAACCTCATGGGACTCTTTAAGCACTTTCAAATCTATGATGTTTTTATCGCAAGTTACACCATGAATACTATCCTCCATATTCAGATGGGGAAACAGACCTACAACTTTGGCTGAGGTAACCGTTAGAACAGGGGAAAATGACTTCAGCATAGCAAAGAGTTCTCCCTGACCTAAACCAATGGTTTTCTTCCTCTTAAACTATGTAGCAAGCTGCAAGGAAGTGATCCTTTCAGGGTACAGGGGCATGTGCCTTTCCCCCTTGGACTCTGATGTGTTAATAACACATGGATAAGAGGACATGCACACAGAAAGAAAGAAGCACAGCACAGAACAGCAGTCATCTCTGTCATGGTGGGCTATTGGAGTTAACAGGACCAATGATGATTAAAAACCTGTTAAAAACCAAGTTCTTACTAGGGTCCAGTGGCCACACACTGCAACCTCTGAGATCCAGTGGAATCTCTTACCATGTCTACCACCAGCCACATCATTTGTAATATATTTATCTAACTTGGTATCCCATAATTTTGGAGGGTCTAAATGTTTGAAAAATTATAAAAGCAGACTCTAGTCACATGGATTAGGTCTCACCTTGAAGAAGCAGTTAAAAATGGACTTAGTTCATAACCTTCACATGTATTTAGCACCATAGATATTGGTGTCTGAAGGTAGTTCATTACAGAATGATTTTACAAAAATGTTATAGATTTAAGAGAGACAGGATAATGGAAAGAAATAGCAAATGTTTAGCACCTGCATGTACCAGGTGTGTATTCTCTCTCTCTCTCTCTCTCTCTCTCTCTCTCTCTCTCACACACACACACACACACACACACACACACCAATATAAAAATTCAAACAAATAAAACAAGCAAACACCCCCTGCAATACAGAAACTGAGAATAGAGAAGAGGGAAGTAAAGTCAAGGCCAAGGTCAAAGGTCAAAGTCCTTTGTCTGGTATGGGTAATAAGGACCATTTATCTTCTAAGCCTGTGCTACCACACCTGGTCCCTATAATACTGCATTGGGCAAGCCTGTGGAATCTTCTTTCCTCATCATTAAATACAAAAACAGTTTCTAGATACAAGTACCTTAAGTAATGATCTAGGCCAGACTCAAAACAGAAAAATGAGCTGAATTCCTATGAGACTAACTGCCTTAAGCATTGTAATTTCAGATTAAAATTCAAACCAACACAGACATAGTCCAAAGTTTTTATTGAGCACACACTTTAATCAACAGAGATTTGAGGCCTATAGCATGAGTAAGATTTAGACATTTCTAGCCAACATTTTCTCCACCCAGTTAAATACCCAAAATAAGAATTCAGTCCAATCAATTAGAAATTAACAAAACAATGGACTTCTTCATTGTGGCTAGATTTGTGCGGTAGAAATTTTAATGACTTATGCAAATGTTTATAATATTTTACCAAATGAATCAAAACCCAGAAAACAAAACCAACTATTAAGTGTCATTTAAGTATCTATTTGCATATGCATGTATGAAAACCATTGGGCAAGATGTAGACCAGAACATTACCAGTGGTTTCTTGTGGGTACTAGAATATCTGGGGACTTTTGTTCTACATTTTTATAAAATGAACGTGTCCTTACATATATTGTTAGAACGCTTTACACACTGCACAGACACACATAGTGTTTCCTGAAAATGTCTTGAAATGTATAAATAGGATAATAATGTATTATGAATACAATTATAAGGAAAGTTTATTAAATGGCATGGAGCCCACAGTTGGCAGCAAACTTGAACTTTGCCCACATTGCAAATGAAATTGGCTCCTATGTACTTATTATGCTAAAATGATCATATGTAACTGCCAGACTTCCTTTAACTTTTGCCTAAATCCCTCTATTCAGAATGCACACAGAAAACATCACAATACACAGTACCTTGTGCAAGAATTGAAATAATCATAACTAGCTGGTCAAAGTTTTTTAAAAACTCAAAAGTAAAGCAAGACTTCTACAGCCCTTAGCACAGTGCCTAGACTGTCGTAAATGTTCAGCAGGTGTTGGTTGTTTGGGACAGTATGCGTCCCTGTTGAAGAATGCAGCAGTAGGGAATGGTTGCTGATCCAAGGAACTATCAGCCACCTACTATACAGACTTCTTTTAAAATAGCCGTCAATTACTAAAGGCGGAGTCCAAAGGAATCTTTGACACATCATAATTATATAGCTCATTTCATTCTCCATACTTAATGAATAACAAAAGCAAGAAATTAAGCCATGGTATAATTCAGTTTTTCTTCCTCTGACTTAGGTTTGTAACAACAACAACAACAACAAAGTTGGGATAAAAGAACAATGTTAAGGTTAAGGCTTTATAAACAATTTTGGTTTAGATATATCCCTTACAATTATTTTTTAAAACATTATCTAAAATTTTTTTCATAAAAATATCATCATTCATCTGAGGACACACACTTGTTAAGTATGTTTTAATCATACAGGTTTACTTTAAAAGAAAAAGAAATGTTTAGTCTCACATTTTAACTCAAGATTATGGATTAAGGTAAGTATGGTTAATACCGACGTCACTTTACAGGATTGCTTAAGAGACAAACCTCCGGGCAAACACGTGACATAATTTCTAGACTGGGTGAATCGAGGTAAGAAAATCTGTCATAAAGGTGTCTCTGCTCTATTGCTTGACTACAAATGCAAAAATAAACTAAGTGCTAGTGTTACCCCTTTTTATTTCCTGACAGAGGGTGTCATGTGACCAGCTCACCATGCTCCTGCCTCCGTTCCTTCTGGGCCATAGTGGACTGCATCCTTAAATTGTGAGCCAAAAGAAACGAATGCTTCCTGTCTTTAGCTGCCTTCCTTTTCCTTTCTTTTCTTTTGACACTATCTCGCTGCATAGCCCTGGCTGGACTGTAAGTCACTATGTAGAACAGGTTGTGCTAGAACTTACAGAGATTCACCTGCCCCTGGCTCCTGAGTGCTGAGGTTGAATTTGTGTGCCACCGTATCTGTCCCTGTAGTGGGTTTGGTCATGTGTTTTGTCACAGCAAAAATAAAAACAGTTCCTATGATTATTATCGCATTTCAAGATTAGGAATAAAAGCCTCACTGCCACTTCCTTAAACTAGTATAATTTCTAACTGTACTCTAAACACTTTCTACGCAGAGATAAGTATAGCTCCCACCCCTCATCATAGGAGCTTGTGGCAGCTGATGGAAGAAGCCATTACAGTGGTCCACAACTGACCAGAAGGCAAAGAATAAATGATAAAGGGTATGCACCCCAATTGGTACATGGACAACATAATCTCTATTCCTAAGGCTCAGGGAAGACTGGGGAGAGAGAGAAGAAAGATCCAGAGGACCAAAGATGCCTGCCAGGAGATACTATCTTCTAGATTTGGTAGTGAAGCTGCACCCATGAATTCCCAACAGCATGGTTGCCTAAATAAGACCAGCATAATGACATTGCCAATTGACATGCCAATGTGGACAGGGGAAATGTCACAAGGCCCCACTCCTAGATGAAGAGATACAGGTAATTACAGTGGCTTCTGAGAGAGGGAGAACCAGTTTTCTTCAGGGCCCAGTTATCTGATGGGTTATCCAATCCCAAGTGATCAGCCATACACACATGTAAATGTAATCAATGCTAAATAGATTTAGTAAGTTCTATATATGTATAAATGTAACACAGATGTGTGTATGTGTGAGTGTGTGTGTGTGTGTAAGTACATGTAACAACAATAAAGAAGAGGTCATGAATTTGAGGGAGGGTTGGAATAAGAGAAGAAAAGATAGAATTGCTATTAATATATTCCTCTATGAAATTCTCAAAAAATGAAAAATTTAAAGAAACAAACAAGTTATAAATATATATAGTTGATAATTATAGTTTATATTATTATAAATTATAGTTTATAGTTCCTCAGAAATGTGGGATGGTTTTAGACATTTAAGTGTATTTTTATTTATGGGTTTCCTGTGATCGTGAGCTGAAGATTTACTCAGGGAGAGGGAAAAAAAATCAAAACAATCAATGACTTGATGGGGAGTACTTTGGTTATTTGAAAAATAAGAATTTCTCCTGCCCAATGGAACTGTTTCAAATATGCAATTAGGAGTCAGGCATGGCATTGCAATCCCAGCACACAGAAGACTGAGGCAGGGGGATCATGAGATTAAGGTCAGCCTGGGCTTTTAAAACAGTGAGGTTTTAGAGGCTGGACCTTGCCTAGCATCACTACCCTTTCCTATCTCTTCTTCTCACCCTCAGAAAGGATGCATCCACCTCCAGGACTGATGTTAATGAATGCTTTTGGAGGTGAGATCCACCTTCCTGCAGTTCCTGAGCCCTCTCCTTTCTCCAGGAAGACGTCCTGGGTGATGGATACCAAACCCTCACCCAGCTCCCTTGCTAGCTAACAGGTTCACTTTGTGCCCCAGCAGGCAAGCTATTGAGGGAGGAAGGAGAAGACTGGAGATAGAGATACCTCAGCATCCTGGCACCACTCAGGATGAAGTTGGAGAAACAGTTGCCAACAGATCCCTGTATTTCTTGTATGTTCTCAGTACGATTTAAAAAAAATCAAAAATTCAGATTTTAAATATGCACCTCTATGTTTGTTTCTATTCTTATCATGAAATTTAGCATGATATTCTAAGCATGGTATCGTGAAATTTTGCATGATACATGATACCATGTAAAGCAGGAAATTCTAGATAAAATTCAAAGGGAAAGGATGAGAACTTATGAAAGGATTATTCCTACGTACTAGAGCTAATTTATATGAATGTGTGGTGGATCTGTGTTTATATTCCTAGTACTGGAGAACTCTTGTGGATAATGGGTTCTTCCTCCCCCCTCCTTCCCTTTCTCCCTCCCTCCTTCCCTTTCTCCTTCCTCCCTCCATCCCTTTCTCCCTCCATCCCTTTTTCCCTCCATCCCTCTCCTCTTCCCCAGGGGAAGCTACTTCTCTATCTCTCCAACTGTGCTACTCTACATTTGGAAAGCAGGCAGTAGCAGCTAACAGGAGGGAGAATACTTAAAAGAGCATGGATTTCCATTTCAGAAGACCTGCCAGAGACAGGCTTCTCAGGAAACAGAAAGAACACATTTGACCCTGCAAGATTAAAGGACACTTCAGGAGAACCATACTTCTGTAGATAGACTTTCCCAGGCCGCACAAGTGCCCACCTCAGTGATGAGAGACATGTCAGATGCCTGGCCTGACAGTCTTTGTTCATCTGTAAAATCTGATAATTAAACTGGTTTAGCAAAAGACATAATATTCATAATTAGAATGAGTCTGCATTTCCTAGGCCTGATGAATTTTTTAGAACTACATTAAGTGGCTAACTGAAAACATGAAGATCAAAGAAAAGGATGAGTCATGCTTCTTGAGGTAAAAGAGTGTCTGACAGAATCTGTTGTCTCTGAAGACATGAAAATAAAGAAACAGGAACCATATGATGCCTTTCTTATTCTACTCTAAGAAAGCAATGGAAGGCATGATGAAACAATCTCTACAGAAACATAAATGTCAAAATGTGAGCATTTTTGCCTTTATTTCAGTCTAAAAATAAATAAATAAAATGTCAAAGAGTCCTGTTTTCAGTTGAACTTCTCTGTACAGATATGACAATGTACTGAGTACTGAAAAATCTGTTCACAGAATATGACTGAATATTTTCTATGCAATGGTGTTAAGCAAATTGCCAAAGTTCATTTACTATAAGATCCTGGTTCATATTTTAGTATCTCTGAAAAAAATGGATAAAGTCTAAAATGAACAATATGTTCAATTTACAGCATGGTTTTCTTCACTCCACTTTAAATGATGGGACAATCTGTAACAGTGCCTTCGATTTGATGAAGCATCCGTTCAAATAAAGAAAGTGCTCCGTGAGCTTTCCCAATGCAGTCTAAACCCCAAACCTCTGTTTAGAGTCCCTGGGGCCTTCTAGATGTCTTAACACTGGAGGGCTAACTAAAAAGACACTAAGGAATTCTTCCAAGAAGATCTCCTGCTGGGGACACGGGTGGCAAGCTCTGTCAGGGGATGTTGGGAGACACAATGAGCTGAAGTATCTTGCTTCGCCTTTCAGTCTGCCTCATTGATTCACTCACCAAGCTCTAGAGAGTCTCGGTCCCTTCATACTGGACTAGAGATTGTCCCTATGCTGGAAACCGGAATGAGATCCTTTTTTTTTTTCCCAAAAATGTTCAGAATATTCCAAATGTATCCGAGTTTTGGTTGTAAAGAGGTATCTTACACCTTTCAAAGAACTAGAAACTTTAAGACTCATATAAGGGAGATGAATTTTGCAAAATGTTTAGTTAGCACCCCTACAACATAAGTTCTTCATTGAATGAGTTAACAATCTTAAGGGAACAAAGCAGACTCTTAGTAGTGTGAAATAGCAGAAGTACACTGGTTTATATTTTTAATTTTTCTTTATTTATTTGAAGGAGTGGGAAATGCACTCAGAACCTCTTACACACTAGGCAAGTACTCTACCACCGTGTTATATCCCCAGACTCAATAATATATTGTTTTTCAAATGGTGAACATATATGTGCATATATTTGTATATGTTACATATGTATAAAATATTTCGATGCATTGGTGAAGCTTAGAAAGTTTATCATATCTATTACTTCTGCAAGAAAATTACTGGAGTTTGCTATTATCTTTCTAAATTTAGTCACAATAAACATGTACTTTATCATATATTATTATATAATTACAAGAAAAGAGCAATAGGGTTTTCCTTTTTAAACAATTAAATAATGAGTATTATAAACCACAGCTGCGGTCTTTAAGGATGCGGTTGCTTCACTGTCTCTTCCTAAGAAGTTACAGGTACCATCCAGTGAGACCAGAGCCCAACCACAAAGTGTGAGACCACAGGAGTCCACAAGCTGATGCAGGACGACCTTCCCTTGTGTCTGTGTTGACGAGAGATGGGGACCTATGCAAGCTGCCTGCTCCAGCCAGGCCACACTTTTGTTCTAAATGCTGGAGTCGAAGAGTCTGTTACTTGAGTGTTGCTTAGGCTTCCACCTTAAAACAGAAGCCCGATTTGGTAAGGCCCTGTTCTCTGGTGTAAGTGCGTTTGTTCCAAGTTTAAAATACTGATAAGCACTGGGTGAATATAACTGAAATGTCCTTCTTTGTCTGGCTAGCAGCATGACTCTAGAATATTGTGCTTCTCTTACCACATATGGGTGTTAAATTACATTTCTGCTTGGTATATTATTCAAACATAAAAGTAGATAGTTTGTTTCCTTAAATCATGTTTTCAGGAATTGTTGAAATACACCTCCGTGCTTTCTTATCTTAGGTGTATATAATCTCACTAGGTTTGCAGAGAAGGCAGACAGCCTTAGGGTCTCAACTGGTATTTAAAGAGATATGCTCACTTTCAGTCCTGGCCAATAATATGACATTATTGTTTAGAAAGAGATAAAGGGTTATGCCTTATAAATTTAGTATACTCTTCCTGTCATCAAATAACAGCTAAAATAATTCTATTGATAAATACCAGAGCCCATATTAAACTTGGCTTATATCTAGATTGCTCCATTTTTTTTTTTCCCAGTGAAGAGCCCAGAAAAACACACCAACCTCTGCATTTCAGGGACATTAGCAACCAATATGCAGTTAGTTGTTGCTCTTCACAAATTGCTCAGAAAACATCTCAGTAGGGGAACCAAAAGGACTCAAGGGGAATTTATTGGCTATTTGTGAAACTGATAACAAAACCTCTCTAAGCCTCCCTGGTAAGTAAAGATAATCCCCGCTTCCATCCTGGTATCAACTGTTAAATAGGATGACGCAGTTAGGAAACAGTTTGTAAGCCCACGCTGGTGTTATCGTTATTGTTCAAACATCAACACTGAGCATATTAAAGCAGGCCGCATTAAGTCCAGCGCTTTAGATGTGGAAGAGAGGGCTGCAGAGGAAACAGGCTGCATACCATTAACACACTGGTGTTCCCAAACAACTCTGCTTGCCTCCTGCGTGTGCTTGTACCACTCCTGCTCTTTCAAGGTAAAGGGCTTGTTCTGCCTCACTGGGAAGGAACTGCTCCCCGTTAGCGGAGGAGGTACCAGATAAAGCTGATGCCTGCCAATCGAGCCTCCGTAAACAGGATTAATAAGAGAAAAGATGTTGGCAGTTTTCTGAGGGCGTCCAGGGAGGCTTTTTTTTTTTTTCAACCAGACATTTATGTGGGCAGCGAACTATGATTTAAACAACTAACGAGAGTTATCAATGTGCCACCAAAACAAGGGCTGGCCTGACGAGACACGCATCAAGCGCTCCTGTCTCTAAGCACACACCAAACTCCCATTAGCTCAGCAAGTAAGGGACTCAAAGGCCCTGAGCTATGATACTCTCCGGGGCTCAAAAGCTCTGGCCTGCTTTCAGAAAGCTGGGATTCTACTACTTCTGTCAACAGAAACAGCAAAGGGATTTTCACGAGCGGTTGGAGTGAAAAAGAAATGAGACCAAATATTGAGAAACTGGTGGGCATTCACTGAAAAGCAACGAGCACGATTTATAAGGCCGAAGGGACTGCCTTCCAGAGGCAGATGAAAGAAGAGAGTCTCTCAGCATGTCCACCAGGGGCTAACCATCCAGGACTGGCTCGTAGGCCACGGCCAAGAGTACTTGAAGGGCATAAACAGCGTGGATGGAGGGAAGTTATTTAGTGTGGTCCGAGGGGACAGAGAAGGAGTGATGGAAATGAAACTCAACATGGAGACGATTAAGGTGGCAGAGCAGGTCACACGCTGTAATGGAGGGTCTATTATTGACTGTGCAGCGCTTGTCCCCTGGGGAGCCAGAATCCCTTTCTCTTGTACTATTTGCAATTGGAAAATGCACTAAAAAGTAGCCAGGCGTTCTGGGGAGGGCAAAACCACCATGTGCCCTCAGAGAACCACTGAGATGGTTTAATAGGCCTTTCCTATCTCAAATTTCTGTGCCGGACCTAGTGTACACAGGGCCCCGAGTTCCCACCACCCGAGCTGCGTCTTTGTTATTTATTATAAAGAGCCAGTGAAGAAATCATCACAGGAAACAATACCTGTGCTACAAAGAGGGAGAGGCCTACAGAGTCCCGATGCTTTCATGCGACTGACTAGGATTCCTTTCACATTGTGCCATAAGCATAAA
Source organism: Mus musculus (assembly GCF_000001635.26). NCBI lineage: Eukaryota > Metazoa > Chordata > Mammalia > Rodentia > Muridae > Mus > Mus musculus. The sequence goes on along the minus strand of NC_000072.6, from coordinate 8,486,360 downwards.
GAAACATGTCTACCAACTGAGACCTGGGACAGCATGCTCCTATTGACCCCACTCTAAGGCAAAGGACAAGAGGCGTTATCACATTTGGATGTTGGCTTTGAAAATAAAAACAATCAAATAGATGGCTTTCTAATCTAGGAGAAAGACTTACAGTCTATCTTTTCCAAATTTCTTAGCCATGAAAAACAGTGAAGAAGCTATTACCGTGTAGAAACTCGGGCACTAAGGTGTTGAAGGCATGTATCCAACAGACAATTCTGTTTACAGCTGCAGCTGAAAAGAGCAACTGACACATCCTAAAACCTGTGGTGGCACAGGCACACACGTGGGATGATGGCTGCAACTGAAAGATGGAACTTGGAACCGTAAAGACAAGCACTAGCATCATCGTGATTGCAAGAAGGCACACAGCTGTGACCATCGCGGCCCCTCTCACCCAGAGGATGATGGAAGCAGGGTGGCGAACAAAAAACAAGGAGCAAGAGGCTAACAGGAGGGAGGGGCAGTGAGAGACAAAGCAAGAGAAGTTAGAGCTGGGGAAGCCCGCAGATGTCAGCTCTTCACAGGTGTGGGCTATCTCACTTCCTGATAAAATCAGGGTACTGTGGTAGGTACTAAGCGAAACTTGGCGTTCTAGAAGACTGAAGCTTCTACAAACAAATTCGGGGGTTGACCTACAGAGGACAGATATAGGTCAACCCTCATCCTGCTGCTCGCAGCAGCTGTGGCCAATGAGAGACACAGCTGCCTGGCACATTGAGTTAAGCTGCTGCTGAAATCAACAGAAGCCATTTCCTGCCTTTTTGCTGGCTTCTCTAGTCTGGTTAGGACCAGTTTAAGTACAAGCTGAGCACCGCCTTGCTAGAGTTCCTGGAACACTGTTGCGTGACTTCAGCTGATCACCTGCTCCTCTCTCGCTCACCTGAAAGATCTGTTTCTGTCTTCAAAAGGAGGCTTAAGACACAACAGTCCCTCATTACGCAGCATGCTAGCACAGATTTGTAGAACCAGGGAGAGTTTATCTATTTTTACTTCAAAATAATGGTTGGTAAAAAGGGGGAGTCTACACAAAGACCTATTTCCATAGAGGACAGAGCAAAAATTGTTAGGTGGCTGATTCGAGATTACCCAGAAAGCCCATGGTTAAGACAGAAGGAGAACGGAGCGAGTAGGTCTGGGAATCAGGAAATTATGAAATCAGACCCAAAGACTGAACCTCACTGGCCCACTAGGTTAATTAGCAGTTGGAGATGACAGCTCAGCAGCACATGTTCCTACAGGCTAGCTGATTAGTAGTCTGGCAGGAGATTTGACCCAAGTTGGTACTAGGTTGATTAGATAAGGCTGAGAAGAAATACTTTCCGATCACTTTCAGGAAAGAACTCTACTTCTCTGAGTGATGTAGTAAGAAAGCATTTGGGCACCTGTGGCTGCTGGCCACTGTTTGGAATCCTGAGAAAGAGCACTTCTGGGCTTCTAACTACATAAGGCAGTAACTGCCAGGACAGAAGCAATGACTCAGGGATAAAGTGCTTAGCGCGAGGCGTGAGGATCTGGGTTCAGACCTCCGGCTTTCATGTGAACGTTCCACTGCAGCACCTGGCTGACACTCGGGGATAGGCGTGTGGGAGGCAAGCAGTCAGACCCTGGGGTCTTGCTGACCAGGCATTCTGGCCAAGTGGCAATTTCTAGGTTCAGTAAAGAACCCGGTCTTAAAAAAAAAAAAAAAAAAAAAAGCAACAGAGGAAACACTGCTTGCTGCCTCTATGTGTCCTCCATCCCACATTACCAATTCATTTCCTTAGTCAGCTGGATTGGCTGACTGGTGGCTCTAAATTTTATAAGAATTTGTCACATTAGCCGGGCGTGGTGGCGCACGCCTTTAATCCCAGCACTCGGGAGGCAGAGGCAGGTGGATTTCTGAGTTCGAGGTCAGCCTGGTCTACAAAGTGAGGTCCAGGACAGCCAGGGCTATACAGAGAAACCCTGTCTCGAAAAACAAAAAACAAAAAACAAACAAAAAAAAAGAATTTGTCACATTCATTTTTTTTCTTCCTGGGGATTCTCATTTTGTTTTTGTCAGTTCCTATCAACAATTGTCAATATTTCAATATTTTTACTATTCTTATAGGGTTTTGTTTGTTTTGTTTTACTTTTCTCTTTATTTTGTGACAGGGTCTTTTTCTAAGAGCCCAGACCTTAAACTTACTATGTAGCAAAGACTGCCCTGAAATGCAGGTAGTAATTCTACTGTTTCAGACTTCCAAATGCTGGGACTCTAAGTACATGTATAAATGACTACCACCAGCTTAGGAATTCTGACAATGCTTGTCTTTACGTCTCCAAGATAGTTGCTGTGTTTTTCTTTTTCTTCTTATTCAGTAGAGAAAAAGTAATGATAGTCTAGTCTAACAAAATCTACCTCAAGGATGTATTACAATGCTGTTGTTGTTACTCATTCGCTAAAGTCTCTGTGTGTGTGTGTGTGTGTGTGTGTGTTTATAGGGCCTACAAGCCAAACACTAAGAATACTAAGCTTAAAAGAAGAGTGGATGGAGGTCAATCACTAGCTACAAAGCCACATAAATGGATCTGAGCAGCTGGGAGATGGCTCACACATAGGAAGGTACACAGTATATAAGACTTTTAATAGAATAATTAAAAGTTGAATTAGACTTAACCAGGAAATTCAGAGGAAGCTACTTGAGAAAGAAGTGTCCAGACTCTGAATGATAAAAAGGAGTTGGGTAGTTAGGGAAGACCGTAACAGGATGTGAGACGCATAAGAGCAAAGGCCCTGCTAAGGGGCAGACATAGGAAGCATGAAGGCCTTTGGAGAGTGTAAATTCAGATCAGATCCTAGAGAGGGGGAATTGATATAAAGTAAACCTGGAAAGGCCTGCTGGAGACTCTGACAACACAGGTAGCGGAAGTGCACAGATTCCTAAATTCTACAGGAAACCTTTCAACACATTGCAGTGACAGCCACATTTCCTTTATGTTCAACAGTCAAGCCAACCCAAGTATTATGGATTTTCTTTTTCTGCTTTCTTTAGTTCAACTTATCCACATCCCTCCCGTTTTTATCAATGTCCTCTATTTATTTTATTAATATTATCTCCTCTCATCATATAGCCTCTGAGATGACACTTTGTGTACACCTACTTTTACCCACTCCAGTTCATACCTACATATTTATGAGAATACACACCCAACATTGTTAGCATCCAATGACCTAGAATGAGGGGTTTCCTAGATGATAGTGCACTGCCCATGAGATATTTGCTACAAGAGTAGATCCTAGTTACTTTTGACCCATATGCACAGAATAAGTATCTATGTGGCTAGGTTGATTTGCTTAATTATAATAATCTCATGACTAATATGCATATCAAAACATACCATACAACCTAAATATATATGCAATACTTTTTAATTCAAGAAGATAATTTGTGTTGCTAAGAGAAAGGAATTACTGAAAGTATCCTTTGGGGTTTTGTTAGTGTTTTGTTTTTGTTTGGTTATTGTTGTTTTGTTTTTTGTTGTTGTTGTTGTTGGTTTTTTTTTTTTTTTTTTTTTTTTGAGACAAGGTTTTTCTGTGTAGCCCTGGCTGTCCTGGAACTCACTTTGTAGACCAGGCTGGCCTCAAACTCAGAAATCCACCTGCCTCTGCCTCCCAAGTGCTGGAATCAAAGGCGTGCGCCACCACGCCCGGCTGTTTTTGTTTGTTTTTAAGAGAAAAGCCTATGGGTCGAGTATTTTGAGTTCAGTCTTGAGCCTGTTGAGTTTGGTATGGCCTAGAGAAGGAAGACAGTGGGAAGCCAGTCTGTTGGCTGACTTAGAGCCAATTCTCTTTGCTGCTATATCCAGAGAGACGGCCATACACAGAACAAATCCTAGTCACCACTAGCAATACATTCCCTTGTCTTTTGACGTCTGGTTAGGTTCAGCCAGGAGGAGACAGAAAAGAAAAAGGAAAGAGTGAAGCAGGAGTATCGGCCCCATGTTCTTACCAGACTGCATTCTTTCCTGCCCTTCCTCTCTTGTTCCCTTTCTCCAGCTCCTCCTCATCACACTTTTTCTTTTTCACAGGTCATTCTTCTAATCTCTTCCTCATCACCACAGTTCTCTCTCCCTCGATATTTTTACCTCCAAGCTCTTTCAAGATTAAGACAGTGGTTGTTTCTTGGCATACCATATACTGTCATCATTTGATGCTTTGTAAATGATCTCAACTAAAACATGTAGAACGTGCCACTGTTTTCCTGCCTGGAGCCTGACTAATACTGATGTTTTAGATCTAGCTGAGTTGGGGTTAAATCAGTCAATCGCCTGAATAGAGGTAGTAATTGGAGCTCTCATAGGTATGAGGATACATCAGGAGACAATGTCAGAAAGGACTGAGGCCTGAGGAACTCAAACATACGGGTCTTCCGCAGAGGCTGATCCTGCACAGGTACTAGGGAAGGAGTAGCCCAGGTGTTAGAGGGAAATCAATACATAATGGAGGCAGAAAGAAGCAAAGGGTTAGCAGTCAAGAGTCATTAGTAAGCCACACCATTCTAAATCTAGTACATATTTCTTGCACTCCTTCCTGTTTATACTGCTTTCTTCCTTTACATTTCTTTAACTTATGCTGAACTTATTTTGGAATACTTAAGGTAAAAAAAAGGACACTTGCCTTTAAATGACCATCATTACAATGTCATGTAGAAAATGATTCATCAAATTTTTCACTGTATTAATTTCACCACATGTTTCTAAAGTACAATGATCCTATCAGCTCTGGAATCCATGATCAACAATAGCATGGCCACAGTAACCATCAGGGTATAGTAGTGGCACAGATATCTTGGTAGTAACCAGCAGCTCACCAATTGGACTTAAGGCCCCTACACAAGAGGGAACTCATATCTGGTACTAGAAACATGGCCAACTAACCACCCAAAGCTAGTGATCATTAAGGGAAGCCTACAGCCACCACTTTACTAAACTAGCATACTTTCTTTACTATATTCTAAACATTTGTCTTTACGCCCAGGTCAGTGTAGTTCTCACCATTAAGCAAGGAAGCTTCTCTTTGCAACAGACAGAGATTCTCACAGAAATCCAAAACCAATGCAAAACACAGAACTGTGGAGCCCAATCCCAGTGGATGCATCTCCAAAACAATTCCCACACCTAAAGCTGGGGAAACATTGTGGAAGAGAGAGCAGGAAAACTGCAAAAGCCAGGGGACCAGGGAGTGAGAGTGTGTCTTCTAGTAATGTTAGCAGCTAAAGTATCCCCAACACGACTTCCTGAACATGAGCTAAACAAAGACAATAACAATAGACGTGCAAAAGTGGAAGGGAAAAAAAAAAAAGGAAAGCCCAGGAAGTCTCAGCCCTATGCAAAGAACTATAGGCAACTAAGGAACGCTGAGAGTGGGGCAAAGAGCTTCCCCAAGGAAGAACATGCTAACTGTTTATTCCATACTCAATGGTGAGCCCTGAAAACACACATACAAGTAGCATTATACAGACTGAACAGGCTATATTGAGGAATATACATACATACATACATACATACATACATACATAATACATACATACATCTAATGAACAAAGAAGCCATGACTTTGAAAAAGAGCAGAAGGGGTATATGGGAGAGTGTGTAACAAGGTAAGCAGAGAGGGAAATCCTATAGTATGATCTCAAAAACCATAAGGAAATTTAAGAAATACAATGAGATGTGAAGTTTTCTTTGATGCCGAAGAGCTTCCTCCTTGAGTTACGATGGAAAATGCTTACTGCTTGGTCATGTATCTTAATATCTGTTAGAACAAATCTAACCTTGTAATTCCTTAATTTTCAAAAATATATTATTAATAGTCTCATTTATTATTACCAGATAGACTTTAGAAACATTTTATCAATTTAAAAAAAATCAACTGGAGTTTATCTTAGAATTATTAAATTATGTTGAAAATAATTTAACTTTATTAAACCTAAGTCTTTTTAGCCAGAAACTTATTATGCACTGGTAATCATAAACACACACACACAAACTCCACTTACTGATAAGTCTTATTTTTTAATCTGCTTAAAGAAGACAGTGATATTCTTCAAGTAATATACCAATGTTTAGTAAAAGTCATGTCCATATATTTTATAGTTATATTTATTCTAGCTTTTCTTATTCTTAGGGTTTTTTTTCCTCCAATTTGTTTTCTGGTATATGAGGAGCACATATCCATGGTATAAAAATAGAAGAAATAAAGAATAAAACCATATAGACCACACTCTGAGTTCAATATCATTAACTTTTCGGTGTGCCTATTAAAGAGTTACAGCCTTACATGAATCTATCTTGCTGCACAGAGGAGATGTCAGGTGGGATGGTGCATTGCTCTCCAATTGATTCCTTTCTCCTTCCCTGGGAGTCCTGTCTCCTCACATCAGTACATGCATATCTGTGTATCACATTTCACTGCTGAATGGATTCTTTTTATAGAGCTGTAGCTTAATCTATTTGACCAGTCTCGGGACCTTTGCCATTTCTGACTTTCTAACATAAAAAAATGCTGTGATCTTATTTTATTAAATATTGATTATAGGAGCTGGGGCATAGCCCTATGGGGAGGCAGTGCTTATATAGAGAGAAATACATTTTTAAAATATTGACCTTTTAAATTACATTTTTTAGGAATTGTAACATATATTTTTCTTCACTGTCTTTATAATATATCTCACCATCCCACACTGATCCAGTGCTCTCTGCAATTCTTATAAAGGGTGTATAAATTTTGTGCTGTCTGCTTTTCTCACATCTTACTGAAGCTGATGAGTGACATTCAGACACTGTCATTTCTGTTTGGTGTCACTCACAGTGTTTCTGGCTCCTTAACTATGGGCTCATATTTCTATGGGAACTCTTTGAAGCTTATGCTGGAGGGTTCATTTAAAGAGGATTTGCATTTGTTCCTGCCAAATGCCAATGGGTACTACAGAGGGAAGGCCACTCTAAACTGCATTCTCAGCTGGACATTTTTTTCAGACCACCCAGAGAGTGAGATTTAGGAAACAAAACACACGTAAGTGCTGACTTGAACTTAGAGACTCCCAGGGAAGTGTTTCTCCTGTTTTTCCCAGTGGCAATTTTTGAGTTTTTCTTGTTGGTTACTGTGGGGGACAATTTTTTTGTTTAGTGTATTCTTTTGAGTGTTACAGAGATGGTTTCTCTATTTTTCTCCCCTTTACCCCATGTGCGTGTGTCTCTGTGTGTGTGTGTGCATATACAAATGTGTACCTGTGTGAATATGCATGTGACAGACAGAGGACAACCTCAGATGTCATTCCTCAGGTGTCATCCACCTATTTAAAGACAGGGTCCCTCACTACCCCAGAGCCTAGCCAGGGAATCCCAGGGATCTACCTATTTCAAATGTCTACTCCATAACTGTCATTTCCTGCCCTGAACGGTTCCTAATTAGCAAATTGTCACCCCAGTTGAGTCTTCCCTTCCAATTATTCCAAATGTCTACAGTCCACCTTTTAAAATCTATACAGGGTCATCAAGTGGCAAAAATCCAATGTAAATTGTGTCTTTTGAAGCTGTTCCATGCAATAAGACTGACTTTGCAGTCCAGCATCTTACTCACACTTGATGCACACCTGGATCACACCTGATGCACACCGTCTTTGCCCTTACGTCTTTCCTCTTCTAATATCTAATCTGACAACAATTATTGACTGAATTCAAATCTCTCTCTCTCTCTCTAGTCTGTACACAGATCTGGAAGGAAATAATCCCCCAAACTGACTTGTTTTCTCCTAAATTTCTGTGGCTTCAGTATGACAACAGTTCCACTGCTCCTCTCCAACCACTGGTGTGTCCTTCAAAGCAAGATATTCCCACCTTTCTGTAAATCACCAGCCTTTCCTGACCTTCTTCTGCCCTGATTGATTCCCTTCCAATGTCATTAAGAAAATGGAACTTAATATTTGAGACCTTCCTCATGTATTCTCCTCATACCCATGGACCTAGGAGAACTGTAATCTAATTTCTTTTATGACTTGTGAACTTGGTGTGGATCCCATACCATTTTCCCACGCCTATCATTATAACCTATGCTCTACCAGCATGTATGTTCCTCTGCTCTGAATGTATGCATCTGCTATCAGATTTCTTAACACATGACAGGTGATTCTGCTTCCGGGAGAGGGAATAGAAATGATTTCCCTTGCTGTTTCAACTAAGAGAAATGGGGAAATCCTGGAAATTTCATATAAGAAAATAGACAGGTAGAAAGATGACAGGCCAGTTAGGAATACTGGGGGAAACCCAGTGGCTAAGTCCCTTGGCTTTTTGTTCATTTGTGTATATGTCCTAGAAGCTAATCAGAACAGGTTGGCAAATTGCAGCTTAAAAGGCAAATTCAAATGGCCATAACAAAAGCCTGTTCTGCCTTGCCAAAGAACCAGGAAAAGATCAGCCTAGAGAAACAGAAAGTCCGTAGACAATCAAGACTCCACTTTGTTGAAAACTACAGAGGAAAAAAAAAATGTGGCCTCTCTTCCATTCACACCAGCCAAAATCACATTGGGAAGGCTAGACCTGAACCTTCCACCATGCTGTAACATACTCAAATACGCTTGCTGAGAAGGTACGAGAGAATGCTTTGTAGATTTCCTATAGGGCAGTAAGGACCCATTCTGCTCTCCAGTGTGAGAGGAGACAACTTGGGGAATCTGAACTTCATACAGAATCTGCTAATAACAGTTCTCCTTCTTTCTTTCGGGGCACCATTAAAGAAGGCCTTGTGTTTTCAGTATGGCCCGGGAGTCATGAGGCCATCTTTGTCTTTGCAAGGCAAAAAGAAGTTTCTAGGAAAGAGGATGAGCTTTGTCTGTATTTCTGTTCCAATGCCAAGGCAAGAAGCACTGCTTGGGATCTAGGCCCATGCTCTCACTTAACTCAGTCCTGTTCTGGGCCAATCTCTTCCTTCGTTAAAGAAGAAAGAGCAGAACAGTATTCACCTACAAATTGTTGGCTACTAATTGTGATGATACCTATAAAGCCGTAAGCCAGTGCTAGACGCTTAAATACCAATCTTTTGCTGCTGCTGTCATATCTCACTTTTTGATATGTGCCTTATATGTAGCATTAGGCATATCCCATGGCTTTGGACTTGTAGTGTTTTCATCATTCTTATTTTCTACAAATTTATAATTGTAACCATATATTGTAATTCTATACCCAAGACTGTGACCATGAGTATTTTTAAGTTTCCAAGTGAGTAGGAAATTTATGTTTAAATGTTTGTTCCCAATTTGTAGCTTTATTCTGTGGTCAGAGAATATGTCTTTTTCTTTGTGCTATAAAAGGTTTTATTGACCTGTTCTTAAAAGTCTACTACACAAACTATTCCTCTCTAAGTTTCTTCATTTAAAATAATTTCTCTCGTTTCTTCATTGTGAAGTCCATTATGCTTGGGATTTTGTCTGTAAACATGATTTTCAATAGACCAATCTAGACAGTTAAGTGAAATAAGAGCTTCAATCATGTGGAGTTAAACACTTTGTTCCTCTTCAATCTATAGTAAGTATAGCCTGTGAAGTTGCTGACGGGGAGGGCCATGGAGGAGGCTTCTCAGCTTTCAGGGATGATGGGCCATTCCCACTGCCTCTCCTCTACTTTACCTTCATTCTAATTCAACTGAGTGTAATTTTAGAATGGGAACATATAGTAACACTGTCCCAAATGCTCTTCTAGGACCTTACTAGTTCTATGAAGAGGCAAAGTCTAGAACTGCATCCCATAATCCCAGTACTCAGAAAGCTGAGGCAAGAGGATTATAATTTTGAGGGAAGCTTTAGCTACATAATGTGAGACCCTATTTTCCTAAACAGTGAAGTCTACTACTATCTTTTCCCTTGAACTTGGATCTTGATAACTACAATAAACAAATGGGTATTAGAAAATGTGACTTCCAATGAGTCATAAGTTGCAAAATGCCTTGTAGTTGCTACTCTGTCTTGTGGTGATCACTTAGAAACCAGTCACCATATTGTGAGGAGACTCTACATGGAAAGGCTAATGGCATGTGTTCAGGATCCCAGTTGTCATCAATTAGTAAACATGTAAATGAGCCTTCAGGTGATCCCAGCTAAGGCACAGAGTAAAGATCAGAGCTATCCTCTAAGTGCCATGTGCTATTGTGAGGCACAAACTCAGTGAGCATAATATATCTTTGAGTGGTGGTCCAATGTATTATTTAGCTATAGCAATTAGATCACTATAAATGGAGTAGCCCCCAATTTACCAGAAAATACATGCAGAATCGGGGTTTATAATGAGAGAAACATTGGTCATAGATGGTAGGCTTCATTAACTCTTAGTTGCCTTTGGTCCTTGAGCACCTTATGTAGCATTTCTGAGTCTTATCTGTGTCTCTCAAACATTTGGACCTTTAGGCTCTTCAGCTTCTACCATTAATGGCTCAATATAGAATATGTGACCTTTAGGCCCCTTCAATCATTAATGATCAATATAAGATATATGCCTTCATATCAGAAAAATCTAAATATATACTTTTGATTAATAATATTTAGATTTTTAGCTAACCCTAGGAGGTTAAACTTCTTTCAAATATCCAAACTATTGGGAATAATATTCCAAAATGTTGACAGTACAGAATAGGATCTTTTTTTTATGGGCTTGTTATGGTATAAATAAGTTAGAAAGCTAGTTAAGGATCCAGTGTCAGCTCACAGTATTGTAATGACTATCGTTTTTATTCCTGTTTTTTTTTATTTTATTTTTTTTGAGACATGTCTCTCATAGACCAGGCTGGCCTCAAATGGGCTGTATACAAAATGTGGACTTGAATTTATAATCCTCTTGCTCTCATCTCCTGAGTGCAAAGATTATAGCTATATCCTATTATTTTCAGTTTGTATAATGCTGAGATTTGAACTCACCACCCTGTCATGCTAGGCAAGCACTACCTCCCAGCCACAATTCCTGACCTTTATATGACCTATTTGGGAAATTCTTCTTCAGTTACCAGGTGCGATGTTGCCAAATACGTTCACTAGGTATTATTGCCTCTGTCTACAAATTCAGCAGCTTAAGAATTTTGTGTGCATTTTAGAAGCCTAAATCTGTTGTATGAGAAGCCAGACCAGTTTTTCAAAGTTACACCTCCTCTCTGAAAGCTGCAGCGATCCTAGGAATGATCTATTATTCCACGCACCACATTCCAAATAAAGCTAAAGTAAGTGTTTACTGCATGGTTTCCAACATCCAATCCGCCCAGATCCCTAGAGTGGGATGACTTGGGACAGCTGCCTCAAGTCAATATTCAGAGGACCCAGCCCTACTGCCAGCTTTGTTAGTGACTCAAAGGACACAGCTGGGGCCTGTAAGAGGCTTGCAGGACCCTTGATGACAAGCACTTTCAACCTGAGCCCCCTTCCTGAACTTTCCAAAATGGCCGACTGTTTTCTCCTCCTGTTATATCAGTCCTGAACACAGGGAAGCAGCACAGTTGCTATTCTGCTATAAACTGGATGCTCCTGAAGTCTCTTGTTACATCTCCCCATCTGCTTATGACAGTTGGACTTTATGATTAGAATGATGTGATTTTGTTAAATATTATACAAATAGATGAAATATGACAAGAGATGTTTCCATGAGAGTCATTTAAAGACTTGGCCAAGTATCTTGTCTAAAAATGATCTCCTGCCTCGTGTCCCAGGCAACTCTCTGGCCCAGTGTCTAGTTCTTTCCTGTCCTTTCCTTAAGCAGTATGTATCTGACACCTGTCACGTGTAAGGCACAGTTCTCATTACAAACTGTGGAGGAGTCATATTGTCAGAAACAGAGACACAGTATCAGCAAAGGACAGCAGCTATTTGTCTTAATTGCTGATAAACTGGGAAGCTGACATGAGACAACTCCCATGACCCTCCTGCCTAAGGAAAGATTTCTCATTGTTTGGGTTGTATATTCATGTGTATGTATGTATGTATGTATGTACGTATGCATGTATGCATGTATGCACGTATTATTTGGTTTCCTGAGAGAATTAAATGGGCTAGTATATGTAACATTTTAGCTTTATCTAGGGGCTGGCAAACCTCTATAAGGATCCAGACAGAAACCAATATTGTTCAGTGAGTCAAAGGTTTCTCACAACTCCTAAATTATGCTGTTGTACCATGAAATCAATTGTAAATAATGCATAGAAGACTTTATTTGCAAAGCTAAGCAGGAGTTCCAATTTGCTGGCTCCTGAGCGCTATCAAATCCCTTACTGGTTCCCCTAGTTCTAATTAAAGTTGTACAAATAGCTTCCCAATAAGTGTAACAGCATCATCATCAACAACAACAACATCCCACACAATTGCAAAATTCCATGCACTCCCTATCTCTTTGCCCTCCCTTCTCACTTACTTCCAGAGCTAGACAGTTTGACCTCGTTGCTCTCAACCTACTAAAATGGCTCTTGTCAAGGTCACCAACAATCTCCACGTTGCTACTTCCCTGAGAGATTTCAGTCCCTCTTTCTTAATCTCTCTACAACTTTCAACATAGCCAGCTACTCCCTCCTCCTTCTGGAAAGCTCTCCACTCTTAGCTCCTGTGAGCTCTCCTGACTGCTTTTCCTCCCAACAGCTACTCCCCACTTGCCTGTCACGTGTTGCTACTCTTTGCAGACACTGAATGTTGGCAGGGTTCGGGGTGCCGCCTGGGTTCTGTTGCTCCTCTCCCTACTGTTTCCCTGGGAGACCTCATCTGCTCTGTCACTTTAAATGGCATCTTTATGTTCCCAAGTTTATTTCTTCAGCTAGATTCTTTCCCCCAGTTTTTACTCCTATATCAAATGCTACTTGTATGCCAAGTCTCTGGATATCTTAAACACAAAATGGTAATGAAATATTAGTGAATACATAAATTAGTTTACCTCATTGCCCCAACAGATACCAGAGCCTAGTCCCTAAGTCCCCTTTTGCTTCTGCTTCCATTGCTAAGATCCAAGCTTTCTCTTTCCTGTTTATCTCCTTAGTTTTTCCCAGGATAGCTGCATTTTTTTCCCCTCAAAGGAAAATATTGAAATACTTCTAACATTGGTTACAAAGAGCAGCTGGCCCAAGTCCCTGTCATGCTTGCTCCACCTCTGGAGATAGCCCTGCCTTGCAGAGGGCTGCAGATTCTGCTCTGGTGCCCAGGCCAACAGCCATTCAAATGGTCAGTGCTCAAGCCAAAAGGGCTGTTAAATACTTGACCATACTTCCCCCTTGCCTAATGCTGCTGCCGCCCAGAGATTCCGGCACTCACATGTCAACTCTCACCCAGTCGAGTGGAAAAGCCATCTAACTGGTCTCCCTATCTATCTCTTGCCTCGTTCATCTTGCTGTGCATAGCAACTAGGAAGGCTTGTCTGAAACAGCAAGCCGACTTCATCTCTCCACTTCGTGGAACCTTTAAACATGGATAAGCCCGAGATAAAAACCCCTGCTTCCAGATAAGCCTCAGAGCTTCAGGTTCTGATCCTGTTCATTCCTCTGATCTCATCACCTAGACATGGACTACCCTGACTCCTTTCAAGTCGGCCCTTCCTGTTATTATCTTCCAGAACTTTGTCTGTTTTCTCTACTGGGTATTTTGAACCTGAACGTTGCCATGTGAATTACTTTTTAAAATTCATTTCTCTTACTAAACTATAAGCTCTGTGAGGGCAGAGAGCATGTTTTGCTTAGACATTAGTTCCTACGAGCTTTAAGTTTTCTGTTATTAGTTGACCATTTCTCTGCCCCCTACCATCTCACACACAAACACACACACACAGGCTTCCTTTGCCCTCTAATGACTGTCTCTTGTCCCTCTCCCGCTTCTCCTAGCCCTCCTCTCTGCAAGTCTCCCTCTTACTATCAGAAGTTTTACATTTGTTTTGTTACTCACTGAGTTTGACTAGGGCTGCCAGCAGGCTCATGGTGTGGAGTTAGCCACCGGAGCATGGGCAAGCCACAGTGGCCACATGGCCAGGACAAGGACTCCCAGTTCACAAGCAGCCACCAATTGCCAATAACCCACTAGGGAGGGGTCAGGCTTTAAGAGGCCTTTCCAAGTCCATGATGGAATGTTGATGTGTTCAGCCTTGTGCCCAATCTGTGCAGGCAACCACAGTTGCTGTGAGTTCATGTGTATGGCAGCTATACTCTGGTCAGAAGAGTGTCTCCGAGTCAGTCCTTCTTCCCATTGAATGGCTCTTACATTCTCTCTGCCCCCTCTTCCAGCATGTTCCCTGTGCTTTGGAAAGGATCCTATGGATAGCTCCTTTCTGAATCCCTAGTGCCTTCGAGTTTCATCTCTCTATATAATTTTCCTAGTAATTGATGTTCAAGGAATTAATATTCACTTAATAATGCGAGTGTAAACTATTTTCATTTCTTCAACATGCATATTGACTACTACTCTTTACCTGAAATATTGCCCTTCACGACCTTTCACCTAGTGAGCTCCCAGAGATCACCTAGTGATACATTCCAGCTATCCACACTGTCACTACACCAGGAAGCCTTGACTGCTAGTTACTCCACGGCAGAACTCTTCAAATTGCAATCTAAACATTGAATTCATTTCTTATTTTTCTTACCAAATAATATGACATCAAAAATTATTATTTTTATTATTATTATTATTTTAGATATACTGGACACACCCCTGTTCTGATAAAACTTAGTTACTGAGTTCAGAGGAGTCATTGACTGTGCCTTTTCTCTAGTAAATACAATTTTCCTTACCTAAGTGCTTTGGTGGTGGGCAGCAGCTCCACTCATAAGGTCACTGCTTTGCTATCAGGGCACAAACTGGCTCATAAATTACTCAATTTATTTATAGGCTTAGTGAGAGCTGCAAAGTACAGATTAATAGAAAGATCTATTTAAAAAAAGAAAGAAAACTTTTAGGTACAGCAAGATGGCTCAGTGGATAAAGACACTTTGTGATCAAGTCTGAAGAACGCAGTTCAACACCAAGGACCCACTTGGTGGAAGGAGAGAAACAGCTCCCAGGAGCTTGTCCATATGTGCACACACACACACACACACACACACACACATAAATAACCATCATGCTAAAAGCACCCCAAAAAAAAAAAGAAACTAGAAGGCATTAAAGAAGAGCAATACACTTTCCTTGCATGTTTTTTGTACATGTTCATCATAATTTGATGTGATTTAGTAAAAAGCAGAACTCCTTCCTTCTAGTTATTAATGGCAGTTTTACCATCTCATTCTTCCATGCATATAAATATGTTATAATATAAACAAGCCCGTGGTGTAATGAATCATTTCAATTTCATTGTGTGTATGGTTTTACTACAAGTCTTGGGGGGGGAGCCATTTGAGTACTGCATTTTAAAATTATGGTAATGTGATTATTCATTATGGTCCTGCTTACTCTTTCTGATGGATGCAAGATGTTTAAGTCCCCGATAATGCTCGTAGTGATCCTGATTAGCGTTTGAGACCCAAGCGGAGCATTGTTGATGAAGTTCAAATAACATGTTAAAAAGTTGTATGTGACAGAAGATTTGATTGCTTAGATAAGATTATATAAACTAATAAAATAAATGTAAATAGAATTACCATGTGTTTTTTATTCTGCCACAAAAAAAAAAAAAAAAAAAAAAACGTTAACTGCTTTAAAACACATTTTTGCCAGACTGGCCAGGTCATTGCTTTTACAGCAAATAATAACAACAGAGTAAATAGCTATTAATGCTAAGAACATGAAGTCACATATGTCCACAGTAGCAACCAGGCTAATCTAGGCCTCAGAACAAATTGCCCATTCCTGTGTTTTGATATTGTTTTGGTTAAGGAGAATTAAAAAAAAAAAAAAAGACAAAACATGGACAAGTGACATTTTGACCGGTTTTATGACCCAAAGCCAGTTTGCTGCTCCAGCTTCTTGCACACACCTCCAGTTCAGAGAAAGAAGTGGAGGTCAGGAAGAATAGGGATGTCTCTTTAGAATCTTCAAAGAGGTCAATATACTTAAGACTTGGTAAACAGTCTGAAAAATAAAATCCCAACCAATTGCCCTGTGATCTCAGGATACTATTCCATTTGCAGGGAATGAGAAGGGAACTCCTTTGTTTTGAGAACTGCACCCAGACAGCTAACCCCAGGGACAAGTTAGCATGTTGTTGGACTCTACTACACAAAGAGTTTTGTAATAGTTAAAAATTAAGTAAAATTCCAGTGGAATGTTTTCTGATCCCTTGAGTCTCTTCAAGAACACCATGAGGGTGTACAGTGTAAACACTCAGTTCTGGCTGGATTTTTTTTTTTTTTTTGACTAAAGTTTCTCCACTACATGAAGAAGCAGTTAACCACAGCGCTGTCGGGCTCCTTTGCCCCATATTGCCAAGCGATGGCATAAATGATGTCCCCATTTTGCAGTGTTCTCTATCTCAGTGGGATCAACATGTTTGGACTTGGAGTTCCCTTCCTCACCCTAACAGACTGGTGAAAGTCTACTCATCACATCTCCACACATCATGTCTATCTTTATCTGCTTTCTATTGCTACCTCTTTGACCCCTGCCCACCTCATAGCATCCCCTTCCTTTCACAGCCAGAACTTGTCTTCGGAAATACACACTTGGCTGTGCCAAACTCTTACTTCAAAGCTGGCAATACTCTTCCACTTATCTGGATGAGGTCAAACCCCATGGCTCTTGCTCTTCCCAGTCAGACCCTACCATTGTTCAACCTCATCCGCTGGTGTCCCTGACCCATGCTCACAGAATATGTCATGCTACATGTACCTTAGACTTTGGTTCTTGTTGTTTGCTTGTTTGTTTGTTTGTTTGTTGTTTTGTCTGGGATATTCTTTCTTGTCCCTTGAGACTCAGCTCAAATAATACCTCTTTTTAAAGTCTTTCTTGATTTCTCTTCCTCTGCAGCTTCCCTTGTGTGACATATCCTTTTAGGTTCGGCTTCAAGTTTTACCATGGTCATTGATTAAGGCATCTCTCTCTTCTCTAAGATATTGTAAACTCCCAGAGAACAAACTTCACCTATCACCTATCCTTTCAATGGGAAGCACTCACCCCCATCCTTGGAGTGGTCCTGAAACATGGGATAATTTGGCACAAACTTTTATATTTATGGCAGCATTGTGTGTGGAATCTGTTCTTTTCCTACTAAGGCACAGACAGAAACTGCCGTGGCATCCCAAAGACTCCATGTTACAATAAGGACACAGATCATGCTCAATTTTTTCATCTTTCCTCAGTTTCTTCAGGCCTTTGAACTTTTTCAGCCTGCATCTTCCATCAGTTCATTGACACACACTGAATTTAGAAACATCTTTTTGTGAACTTTTCTTTCCCAAACTTCTTTTTTTTTTTTTTTTCTACTCTTAAAACCTGCCGGACCAATGAGTCAAATGGGTATTACAGTTCATTCGTTTGTTTGCATTTTTGAGACAGGGTCTGTCTAACCTTGGATGGCCTAAGACTGACCAATCTGACCTTTGAACTCAGAGAGATCTGCCTGCTTCTGCCTCCGAGTGCTCTTTCCAAAACTTCTTTATCCTGTCTGCTCCCAGGCTCTAGACATCCTG
This sequence comes from Mus musculus, assembly GCF_000001635.26. Classification (NCBI taxonomy): domain Eukaryota; kingdom Metazoa; phylum Chordata; class Mammalia; order Rodentia; family Muridae; genus Mus; species Mus musculus. The sequence goes on along the minus strand of NC_000072.6, from coordinate 8,468,737 downwards.
GTGTTTGGTACCTCAACCAGAATTCATTCTCCTTGTGGTTTCCATGTAGATTTGGGGGAATGTGACCTTTTATAGTTGCCTCCTGCTTCTGATATCATCTATAATAAAGAGAGCTTCTCTTACGCACCTTGCAAATGTTAGGCCTTCTGATCCCACAAGCCTGAAAGACTCTAAAGCATCGTTGACCTTAAATTCTTTTTATGGGTTGATGTGTGCGTCTGCTATTGCTGTATTGTTTTCCTTTCCATTTTTAGATTCAGTACAAGTCCCGATCTTCCTTCTTTCCAAATTCACACATTTAGTCTCCCTGATCACATAGATATTTTATAGACCTTCTCCTCTTTCATTTGCCTTGTGATTTTACTTGAAGAGAACAGAATAACACTTCGTAGCATGGTTATCCTTGCTTAGCTGCTCACCCGCTCCCACCTTTTTTCGTTCTTTCTTCTAGCCGTAACACTTCTTATTTCCAATCCTCCCTGGGTTTGGGAAAAAAAAATAGCTTGGCAATGGTTCACTAAGAATTGTAATTTAATCCTTTGGAGTAACAGGCTTTTCATCTGCGCTCCCTGCAATGATCCGCCCAATCCCCACACAATCAGTTCCTTAGAAAAGAACAATCAACCCCAAAGAAAAGAAAAGTGCTAGCAACATCAGAAAGAATAGGAGGCCTTTTATAAAACGTGTAAATCGAAATTAACCTTGAGAGTAAATGGCACCATAGTATGAATTCTTGTTCCTTAAAAAAAAAAAAAAAAAGACATTTTTGGCAAGCAAATGCAAATGAAGCCGACTGTCTGCGCTTTTGATCCTGACTGTGTAAACACAGGCTTATAACTAGGTAGTTTCATGTTTATGTTGGTGGAGTCTCTAAAGTCATGCTTACAGACTGGGGAACAATGCAACATTGAACAAAGCACAAACACAGCCTTAGTTTTTCCCTCCCAAGGCCCTTGACCTCAGGACCGTGTGTCAAGTCCTTTGGTGTCCCTGTATTTTATGAAGCAGGTTATTGTAAAACAGGAAAATAAATATATCCAGATATAGTCTTTGTATGTCTATAATGCTGAACGCGTATTTATTTATATGGGGTTTGTCTGTTATGAAAAGTCCTTCTTTTGAGACAATTAGAAGCTGTCAACAATCTGTGTCGTAGTTTTTCACCTCCTTTTCAGTCATTATCACTGTTTATCAGCATGGCTTTAACATCACAGAGAGTTCACCGGGATTCCGTAGGTGTTTTAAGATTCATTATCATCACCATTATTACTACAAATTGCATCATTTACTTAGCACCAACAATCTGCCGAAGAAAGCAAGTTGGCCCTTTTTCAAGTGGGTAAGAAATAGAACTCACACATAAAAGGAATGAGCTGCAGACAAGGGCGGGCAGTGGCGGGGAGATGACTTACTGAGCCGCTTGGGCTTAGGACGGGTATAGGAGTGACTTCCAGAACAAACACTTCGCAAAAATCCTTTTCTTTCTCACCCCAATGTGAACCGAAGAAAGAGAAGTTACTAATTTTGTTTGTTTGCAAAGTCTTTTGACATTGGAAATCTCTCAAGTTTGTCTGAGTCTTCCAAGATGGAGTGTGAATTCTCGAATCCCCACTCTACCTACCCAGCCCCAGCTAGCAGAGAAGACCATCTAGTTCCCTGAGGTGGGTGACAAAGGGTTAACAGCCTGATGCCAGCCAGCTGACTACTATATTATATATATTATAATATAAGCATGCATTGCTTTCTGATCAGACTATTACTGCCAGGGATCGAAGGTCGTACCTTCAATTTACTAAAGACACTAACCTTAATCCTTTCTCCCCCTTTGCTGTAAAATATAAACTTATTATTATTATTTACTCATGATTTACAAAGACAGCCTCATGAAACCTAGGCTGGCCTTGAACTCCCTATGTAGTCAAACATGATCTTAAACTTTCTGATTCTCCTGCCTCCACTTCCTAAATCCTGGGATTACAGGGTATACTCTATGTATGCTCTGATTGCAGCTGGCAATCCAGTGTATGGCTTCGTGCATGCACTCTGTGACTCGAGCCGCATCGTGGCCCGACAGTGTAAAGGTAGAAGTTGAATGTCCGTATATGAGATCACACGTTGGAATTAGAAACTTTTCTTTTCATGCTGAGAACATTGTTCTGTCTTGTCTTCTGCAGACTTGGCCACAGCTTTAAGCAAAGCTTGATAAGAGCAGTGATTTAGACTTGATATTCATGGGTTTTTGTTGTTGTTGTTTTTACTTCATCTTAGTGGTTTTGAACAGTTTTGAATAGAAAAACAATTCCTCTCTGAATTCGTTAAACTGAATTTTACATTTTTACCAGCTCTCTTGGACTTGCTGGTGAGTGAAATCTGAAATCTGAATGACATTCTTAGCTTACATGAAAGTCTCACAGTTCTTTTTCTGTACGAAGTAATATGATGACCATTGCTTTGAAAGATCCAGAGATAAATACCTGTTATCGCTGGGGCCTGACTTAAACAAAAGGCAAATATTTGATCTTTTGCAAGCCCTCAGACTTCTGGGTGCAACAATACTGAGTTTTGTCCAGAGGCACGCCATATTTTAACACGCCCAGGTTACCTATGACGGCATGTTTTAGCTCACAGTACCTTTATTTTCTTCAAGGCTGCATAGAAATGAAACTGGGGGAGAAAGGACAACTTTGTTTCCACTGAGATTCCAGGTGGCCAGGAAGCAAGGATAATTTACAGACAAGGCTGCAGGAGCAAACAGAAAGGGTGTTTGACAAGATACTAGAATCAAGAATTTTTAAGAATCTGGAAAATTTTTAGCAGTAAATATAAAAAAAGAGTTTCTGGGCTTTTGGGGGAGCAAAGTAAGCCAATTCATGTTATTATTCATTTATAGCCTTGGATTTTTTTTTCCCTTGTAAACTTACAGAGGCTAGAAAAATAATTGCCAAGAATCACAGTACCTGGTACCATTTGTGAGGTTGTGTGGTTGTGACTGGCAGAGAAAAGAGCTTCAGAGGATAGTGTGTGTGTGTGTGGGGGGGGGGGGGGGGTTGTAAAGTACAAATATTGTGGCTTTTTTATTGTCTCTATGAAAACATAATATTTTTCAGACCTTGGACCTGGGAGGCAATTTGACATGGCCAATTATGGGAGTTCTCACAGAACGGCTGCACACCTGCATTTGGTTGAAACAGAAAGGAAAACTTCCCTTGTTCAGTAAGGTATCATATGCAAATGGAAGGATCAGAAAAGCAACAGAACAGCTGGCCATAAAGGATAATTTATCATTTTTTTCAATTATTATTGGTTATTTTATTTATTTACATTTCAAATGTTATCCCCCTTCCTGGTTTCCCCTTTCCAAACCATCTCCCTGCCTGCCCCTGCTTTTATGAGGGTGCCCCCCAACCCACCCATCCACTCCTGCCTCACTGAGCCAGCATTTCCCTACTTGGAGCACTGAGTCTCCACAGGGCCAAGGACCTCTCCTGCCATTGATGCCAGAGAAGGTATATGCAGCTGGAGCCAGGGATCTCTCCATGTATACTCTTTGGTTGGTGGTTTAGTCCCTGGGAGCTCTGGGGGGTCTGGTTGGTTGATATTGTTGTTCTTCCTATGGGGTTGTAACCCCCGTCAGCTCCTACCTTCCCCTAACTCCTCCATTGGGGTCCCCATGCTTAGTTCGATGGTTGGCTGCAAGCATCTGCACGCATCCGTAATGTTAAGGCTCTTGGCAGAGAGCCTTTCAGGGTACAACTATACCAGGCTCCTGTCATTCTGAGGGAGCAGTTGGATGGAAGCATTGGGGAGTGCATCGAGCTAGTAGAGGGCACAGAGCAGCTTCAAGAACCTTAGCTCATGTGAGAAAATGGCTTTTGGAAAAACATAAATGGCATGGCCCAAATCCAGAACTCATTGATTCTGAGAACTGAGCTCTGAACAAAGCTGAGGGAGCCCCTGACAAGGGCACGGGTTGTGTTCTGACACACAACTGACCATGTATGATCTGCGCTCTTCCTAATTTACTTCAGACTTTAATGACAGAGAATAAAGGATCTTTGCTTAAATTCCATAAAGACTTGTCAGTAGCATGCTTCTTACAGTTTTAGGACACATCTTCAGTTAACATTGGATTGTATGGAGGCTCTGCCCTTATTTGAACAAAGAGGTAAGTTTTCATCAGAAAGGGCCGGCACCAGGATATAGAGGTAGTACTATCCATGGAAAGAAGTCCTCTGGACTGCTTGCAGCTTCTCCTTGCTCATCTGTGAAATGGGGTCAATAAGACCTGCCTGCCCTCTTCACATACCCGGGTGCGGAGCAAACCCAGTCATGTGACACGTAAGATGATATGCAAATGCCAAGTATTATTTTTTAAAGAATCAGTTCACTGACTGCTCTTGTTTACCATAGACCTTACTGAAATCCAAAGAGTTAAACTCAATTGCATATAATTTGCTGACCCTTCTATTTGTTTAGATTAATCATCACCTGTATCTCTTATTTAGACAAGAAGATGGGATTGCCATTTCAGGCTACCCTTTTCTCCTCATTCAAGCTTTTATTTTTGTGTGGGTTCCTTCAACAGGGAGGTCCAGTGTTTATTAAAATGGCTTTCACTAGTGCTTATGGCCTAAATCTAATCACAATGACAAGAGAAAACAAAACAAAAAGATGTTCATGCAATTTCAGAGATCGGATCCTCCCAAATTCTTGGTCCGCTAACAAAACCAAACCAAACCAAACCAAACCAAACCAAACCAAACCTAACCAAACCAAACCTAACCAAGCCAAAAAAACCAACCCCCACCACCAAAAAAGCCCTACCATTTTAGACAGAAGTCACACTGAACATTTTAAAAAATACTTTAAAATACAGCAATTCATAACATACAAGCAAGAACCAGCAGCAATGTCGAGGTTTAATTGTGCTTACAGAGCATAACTGACAATTGCAACTTCTACTTTTCCTTTTCTAGAAAAACTAAATCATAAAGACGCAGCTCTTTGTGCAGTCCTAGAAGCTCTTAGCCAGCACGGAAGCATGGGGGATGAGGTGGGAAATTGCTTTGCCTCCTGTTTCATGTGCTTACCATTTGGCTATGCCGTTTTCTTCCTTTTTCCTCACACATCTCTTCTAAAGGGAGGAGACGTAGTAACTGAATGTATGATTTGCAAAAAAGTCATGATCTTTGGTTAAAATAAGCTTGCATTAGAACCATCGCCACGTGGGTGCAAGTTTTCTTCCTTTCTCTGCAAGTGGCCTGGGAGGCCCTGGGTTGGCATCAGGTGAGCAAAAAGCCAGGTGGAAATTTGAAGCCAGTTATTTGTTTTTGTTTTTCATTGGCAAAACAAGCACCCTTGAATTGTGGCTCCCCATTCTCCATTTGGCTCTTAGAAACTTGTTCCTCTCTGAGCAATACCTCCAAAGATGACCTACTTTGTTCAGTGTGTAAGCCTGGTAGATATACTTTAAAACCTGATTCACTCCTGGCATCTATTGTGAAAAGACTTCCTGTCTCCTTTTAAAAAGATTTATTTTTATTATTTTTAATTATGTGTGTGGAGGGGTGTGTGTATTTGAGGGTAGGGGCCTGTGGAGGCCACAGACAGTAGGAGATCATGAGCATAGGGAGGCTGTGAGTTTCAGGAGGCCTTGGACATCAGATCTGCCCAGATCTTGTGAGTCATGTGATGTGAGCATGCTGGGAACTGAACTCAGGTCTTCTTCAAGAGTGGGGCATGCTTTTTACCGCTGAGGCCCTTCTACGACCCTCCTATCTCCTTTGTCAACTTGAGTTTTCTCGTAATGTTTACAACTAACAGCCATCATACGGCAACAAAAGGGCTCAGCTAAAACCATGTTCTGCAAAGGACCATTCAGAGCAGTCTCTTCTCAACCATGTTTATTCTTCAGAGCTACCAAGGATTACATTCTGGATCGCAAGCATTTACTGAGATGATAGGTGGAATGCCAATTATTAGCTAGCCAGTTTAACAGGCTAATATCTAATCTAAGCTTTGTTATTAACTGGCCAAGTAACCTAGAATAAGTTTTCCATTTCCTTGTCTGTATAGTGGGAATTAGGCCAATGATCTAGTAGTTTAAAAGCACCTATAATCTCAGAGGGCAAATGTCAGCAGGTGACTCACCATGGGAACCATCCGAGACTGTGTGGATGAGGGTACATTTGCTCCTTGGGGCCATTAGAAGAACCATTTAGTACTAGAGCCATGGCTTACTAATGTTGCCCCAAATGGTCCCAAAGAGTTAATGCATTTTCCATATACCTCTTATCTTCTCCATGTAAATCAACTTACTAGATGGTGCTTTTGAGAAATCAATTTTCTTGACGTAGGTGGATATTTTACTCCCAGAGTACTTCCCTCTTGGTTCATAAAGAATCAAGGGCCAAACCCCCATAGGCCTGCACATAATAGTGAGCACCAAAGAGTACCTGGGATAATTTACAAAACAGTAGCACTGTTAACTGCTCTAGCTGGGTTTCCACTATCACCTAATCTTGAAAGCTATGCTGACTGGTGGTGTTGGAGTTACTTGACAAAGGCTTAGTTTTAACCATTTATGAATAGTAGCTGTTAAATGGGAACATCTGTACACTGCCCTTCCTTTTCATGTAGACAAATAAGTAATGTGGAATTTGATACATTTTAGTGTTTGTTATAATATGCGGTAGGATCCAGAAATCAGCCTGTTCAAGATCTAGGTGTATTAAATGACACTGATCAGATGACCTAATTGTCACATAGAGTAGGCCATTTTCGGGTCTTATTAAAAATGAAGCAGAACTCGATACTACTGGCCATGTCCAGTCTTCTCCTTGCTCTTCTCCTCTTCTCTCTTGTTTCTACAATGTCACAATCTCCCTTTTTATCAGTTTCATTGACAACTCTAATTTGCTCAGTCTCTTCTGGGTTCCTGTTCTAGCCCTGAAATTCCTTCTGGTTATTTTTTGTTTCTATGTGTTGTCTTCATCCATGCTCAGGCTATTTATTTATTGATTGATTTTGGAGACATTCTCATGTAGCCCAAGCTGACCTAATATGGGCTAGATGGCTAAGGCTGGCCTTGAATTCCTAGTCTGCCTACCTCCACCTCTCAATTTCTGGGACTTCTGGCATATACCACTATGAACAACTTCCATTTTTACATACATTCTGATTGGTATCCATTCTGGAACCTCAACTTCATTTGTTCTCACCTTTGCTCCTAAAGTCTGTTTGCTTCATGAGTAAATGACACATGATCTTTTCCAATAGCTCAATCAACAAACACAGATACATCATCTCTTCCACTAGACAGGATTCCTTGAATCTCAGATCTGTATGGTACTCCATCACCATCAACCCTACAGTACTCCTGTTACTCTGCAGTTCACATCTTCTGTGACTTTCCATTTTAGCTATTGTTCAATGTCTGTTTTCCCCAGTCATGATCGTGCCTAATATTTTCTGAGAACTTTGTGCTAGACGGATTTACATACAGTATCTCATTTTAATCATCACAACCACTATTAGTTTCTATCATTGTCCCAGCTTTAGAGATGAAACTAAACTAAACTAAACCACTGAGAAACTGAAGGACACACAACTAATTGGGGTAAATTATTACTAGAACTCAGAGAGGCTGCATTCAGAGCCTATGCCATATCTGTGATCATTCCTGTGTCAGTGCGTCCAGAAAGTGCAGAGGCCAAGCTGTGTATCTCTAGAGCCCAACAAGAAATGGGCATGTAGTAATTAGCAGAGGATTGGCACATAGAAGTACTCAAATATTTAATACATTTCAATACATGTAGTGGCATATGGCTTACTGCATCATCTTACCTTGACCTGCCTCAAAGTCTTGTTCTTTAGCAGGCCCAGTTTGTTCAGCTGTGAGCAGGTCAGCATGGTTCGAAGTTCTGCGCTTTATGTGTTAATTACCCTCCCATTACTCACACACCCACTCCTTCACACACTTGTCCTCATTCATTTACTGAATTATTCAAAAGTAGGGCAGAGAAAGTCTCTATGATAAACACATGCTAAAGGAACACAAAGGGATCAAGAGATTCTCCTAAGAAAAATCTGTCATTTGAACATCAGAAAGGGGATTAGAATCTAGTGTACATAAAGAGCTGAAAATCTCAAATTCTAGACACTTCTCAAATGTAAAATAGAAATGCCCAATCATGTCTGAAAAAGTGTTCATTATTCTTAGCTGTGAAAAAAAAAAGAAAATCAAACTGTATTGAGACTATTTCACTATATATATATATACATACATACATACATATGAATGAATGAATTTAAACCACTAGCAGGAAAATGGATGGAACTAAAGTTCACAATTAAGTAATAATTAAGCCAGATTCAGAAAGACAAATAGTATATTTTATCTCATGTGAGGATGTGTGTGTTTTATACACATGAATACAATCGTATATATGATGTGTGTGTGTATACACACATACATACATGCTTGACATGAAAATAGAGGAGACTATTTTGGACAAGGAATGGGTCTGATGGAGTGGATAAGGGGTGGAAAGGGAGGGTACGATGGTGTGAATATGATCAGAGCACATGATACACTTAAGAGAAAGTGTTTGGTTTTTTTTTTAAAGATTTATTTATTATTTATATGTAAGTACACTGTAGCTGTCTTCAGACACACCAGTAGAGGATGTCAGATGTCATTATAGATGGTTGTAAGCTACCATGTGGTTGTTGGGATTTGAATTCAAGACCTTTATAAGAACAGTCAGTATTCTTAACCGCTGAGCCATCTCTCCAGCCCCCGAGAAAGTGTTTTTATGAAACCCACCATTGTGTACAATGAACATATACTAATTTTGAAAATCCTCTCAAGAGCACTGATATGAAAATTGATGGCTTATCTTCTGGAGTGTGAACATCTACACGGCAAGTCCCTGTTCTCTTGTCAAGGCTCTCTCAAATACACCTCCAGTGCCCACCCACCCCATGTCCAGCCCTCCCAACCTTGTACTGCATGTTTTTATGTGAGGACACAGCCACCCCCATCAGACTGAGGTCTGCCTTCTGCTTTGTATATCAGTTGTGTCTTGTATATACAGTTGTTTCTTGGCAGAAAGGAGAAAACCAATAAAAAACGCCAACTAATGGCCTATCTTGAGGAAGTACTTGAATTCATTGTACAAGGCTTCCCATGAAACAACAGAATTTAGGTTCCTGATCACAAAGTGCATATATTTCCCTTTATGTGTAAATAAGAGACACCAAGGGTCAGCTACCAATATTATACAATTTTATTTTAAACAGGGACATAAAATGTAAATGTACATAAACTTACAGACACATGTTCAGTCACACATGCTTTTGACAGTTTTGTAACTTTAGCTTGAGAAAAATCAGAATTCATGCCACCAATCGTGATTTTTTTTTAGGCTCTGCACATCAGAAAATACAGCCTGATGTAATGCTAGTATATTTTCTAAAAGAAAAAAAATCCATTAATTCTTTCATCCATGAACTTAGTATAGAAACAGCCCCCAGTCTTGGGCTACTGGTATACTTCATAGGTGTGTGGAAATATGTCATCTATACATTTTGGACTAACATCAAAGCAAACTTCTGTTTTATTACTTACTCAAGGGTGCCTGTGCCATTTGAAAGGGGTCTTTGAAAACTGTAATGAGATGCAAGCTTATACCAACGTTCTTCTCTAAAGTCCTGACGCTTTGGTTGGGGCAGGAGTTAGTAAAGTCGAGGCCTTTTCATGCTGCCTCTGTTCTGTTGGAATGTGTTTCTTTGAGAGGCCTCCAATCCTCAGGACAGATTTCTCACTTAAGTGAATAGGTGGACTGGGTCAATAACTTTTTTTTTTTTTTTTTTTTTTTTTGTCAATAGTGAGTAATGTTTTTGGCTTTAGACCACATGGTTGGTCTGGCATTGGTAACAGCAGCCAAACAAAGAGGCATTGCTATTTTCCAATAAAATTTTATTTCTAAAAATAAGCACTTGGCCAAATTTGGACAAAGGGTCATAGCTAGAATCAACAGCTAGTAGAATTTTAGAATGCTTGTTATTTTTTCTCAACTATGCTATTCCATTTCTGCGATTGCGTGTATGCTTAGGATTGGGGGGGGGGGGTGGCGGTGGGAGGAAGAAGACAGGAGCATGCTTTAAAGATTCACTGGTGGATGATATTACTATATTTGACTTATCTTCTCACTTGGAATCTTTTAACTTTTCAGTATAGTGCCCCTATTATATTTGGCAATTAGAGTGTCGTCACAAGTAAAATGTAAAACCATTATTCCCTGAAGAGAGAAAGGGCTTGTGGTATGAAATGGTGCCTGCAAGGAGTGTGGGTGATAATTTACTCATGTAATCATTTCTATTTCAGTTCTATGGCAAGTATTTCTGGAGGTGGCTCACCCAGCAAGGGGATCTTCAAGATGTACATACCATAATTAACCTTTTTACATACCCCGGTAGAATTAACTAATAGCTTTCCCTTCTTTATCAGTTTTAACTTTACTTGTGTTCTGTGAAAATTATCTCCGTTGAAGAAAATAATTATAAGGGGAAAACTCTTTTACCTTAAAATTGAAACAAAATATCCATATTCTTTCTGTTATTTTTATTTTGTGGCTAAGTTCTGGAAATTTATAGATGGTAATTTTTTTCTCTCCTGCACAGGGGATTAAAAAGTTACTTCATGATTTTGTGCTGTATAGGTCAGTGAATCAGGGTGTGGTCTCTGGACTCGAATATCAGCATCAGTGCAGCATCACCTGGATGTTTGTGTATTCCTTATGTACTGACTTGAATTTGTTCCATATGTACATGTGAGAGGCATGAATCCTAGGACTCCCAATTTCTTAAGAAGCTTTCCAGGTGACTCTGATGCCTAGCAAAGTTTGGGAAACACCTGTATAGATTATCATCACTTAAAAATAAAAACACCCAAATTAAGAGGGAAACATTCACTGTGCATCATGCAAACACCAGAATGAGCATACAGCTGACACATTAAGAAGATGCATAAGAAAAGCAATCAGCCTCAAGCTGTATTACTAGAAAAAGCCCGAGCAAGAAAACCAACAGAGAAGAAAAGGTAACAAGAGTTGGAAGAACTTGAAAAGCACAGCATCTTAAGTGCAGTCGTTATGCTCACAGCCACATTTCCAGTCAAGACAAGCACTCGACAGTCGGCCCCAGGAAGATGGATGGGAACTCCTCCAGCTGATGGAACACGGTGGGTGATGAGGATGGTACTTTTCCCAGATGCAAAGTAGTCATGCTTTTGGAGAAAAAAAAAATAAAGAGAAAAGAAATGGAGAAAAGCCAGGAGACAAATGGAGAAAAAGAATAAAGAACGCAAGAACGTCTGAGTCCCTCTAGCCATCACATGCCAAGCTCAGCTTTGATTTAGAGGCGCCGTTCTCTGCTCCTCTTCCCAGTTACTGCAACTATCCAGAGCCATAGAACTAAGCCAAAAGTCTTCCCTTCCCTTCCATGGTTATAACGGTCAAAGAAAGCTCCCAGCAGACAGTGTTGTTGACTGAAGGTTTGTGACCCCACCCATTCATATGCTGAAATCCTACCCATCCTCAAGGGATGGTGGTTGAAGCTCACTTGGAAAGTAATTTGGAAATGAAGATGGTGCTTTTGTGAATGGAATTACTGCTCTAATACCTCCAGTACAAGAGACCCTAGAGAGCTCCCTTGTTCTTCTGCCATGAGGACACAGCGAAACGTGGTCATCTATGAACCAGAAAATGGCACCAAGGGGTACTGAATCTGCTTATTCTCTGGACATGAACTTCTTTGTCTCTAGAACCATGAGATAAATTTTTAGTGGTTATAAGACATCTAGTTGTGGTATAAGTTATAGTAATTTAAAATTCAGTTATAGTAACTTGAATGGACCAAGACAGCCAGGACCAACATAGTCCTACTACTACTCCAACTGGATTGTTTTCCTAGTTCTGTGTAGTCTTGGAGTCTCATCAGAAAATGCTCTGGACTCATAAGGAAACCCAAAAGGGGGTGATATTTTATTAAAAACTAACAGCAAATAGACCTGGAGTTTGACAGCCTTTTGGGTCACTTTGTCAAGGAATCTTACCTGTATTAAAGTAGGACTTCCACAGTTTCGTAAAATGTTACAATATTCATTTTTAAAAGTCAGGCATTATAAAATGCTACAATAATTTTTGAAGGAAATATGGCTAACATTTTGTGATCAAAAGCCCTATAATTAAAAATGGACTCAAGAGAGATCATATGTATGTACTACTTTCTAAAACATAATTTATATTTTGGAATAAGCTTGGGTTTAGAGAAATGTTGCAAACATAACAGTATTCTAAATATGCTCCATTCAAGCCTCCCCTATTATTAACATTTCATAATAATAAATAATGAAATAAAATTATACAACAATGATATTTTTAACAGACACACATGAAAATACATAAAAAGAGATTTATTATAAAAATTGGCTGGCTGGATTAAGCCAATTAAAAAATCTCGAGGGCTGCAGCCAATGGGCTGTAGACCCAGGGAAGCTAATGTTTTGATCAAAACATCACAGTTTAAGGCAGCCAGGCAGATAAAAACCCCTTGTATTTAACCTTTTTGCTTTACTCATGTCTTCAATTGGCTGGGTGAGGTCCATCCATATTAGGGAAGGCAGACTGTTACACTCAATCTACTCATTTGAGTATGGATTGCATTAAGAAGTGTCCTGAGAGACACACGGGATAGATAATGTTCAATTAAATGTCTAGGCACCTTGTGGCCTCATCAAGTTGTCATGTAAAATTAATCATCCCCGGTATACATGCTACTTTTCATCTATTAGTTTAATATAATATTCAACTTGCCAGATCACATTGTCAACAACAGCCTTCACTCGAAATGCTCACAGCAAGGAGACAGTTCTCCAGATGTCCCCCCCACTTCCGTCTCCTTCAGTTCAGCTAGGTAGCTGGCTACTTTCCACAAATCATCTGCGCTTGAACTCAGATAGTTTTGAATTGTATAACACAGCTACATGTTATATAAATGGATAGAATACAAACTCAGGAAGGGGAGTACCTGGAAAGTATAAGAGAATTCAAAAATCACTTCCAGGTAGGAAATGACAATGACACAAAACCAGGCTCTGGAGTGCCTGGCCCTTGCCAAGTACCTTTCAGTTCTTTCATTTTAAAGAGAATCAAAGCTGGAAATCCTAGCAAGTGCATCACGGCTGTGGTCCATGAAAAACTGGTGGCCTAGAGAATCCAGGTGCCCACTCTATTAGAAAAGGATACAAACCCCAAACTGAGAACCTGGAAAATGCCAACGGGCAATGTACATAGCTTACACTGAGATAACATTCTGTTAGAGAACGTGAGAATGTTCTGGATGGCTGTCCAATCCTGTGGATGGCAGGTATACCACAGAACTGCAGGCGTAAAGTGGCTAAAGAATATTGCTACATGCATGTCATAATTAAAGACACACTAATGACTGGGTATATTTTATTTTTAGCTTCCTTAATTTAACAAATGAGTTAATACGTTATGACTGCATCAGATAAGCTTGTTTTATATTAACTTACTGCTGTTTGCTTTAAGAAAACAAGACTCAAACTTGAAAACAGATGACTTTTAGGTAAATTTCTCCCTTCTGTGACTTTTAAACCATAGGATTTTAATTCTCTCACATTTTTCTAAATTTAAGAGAAAAACATGTAGTTAGAGCAGAGGTTCTTAACCAAAGCTGTCCAGTTCCCCAGGTACACTAAGAAATTGGCATGTGCATGTCTGTCATGGTCCAGAGATCTTCTGGTGATGCAGAACTGCCAACGCTCCAATAAAAAGCAAGCCTACACATGGACAGATACCCAGATGGACACATGGTTAAAATTACAAACTAAAGCCTTAAAACGTTATCTCATATCAAATATGGGTTTTACATAAATTCATTTTTTCCCTTGTCTTTTTTTTTTTTTTTTTTTTTGTAGATGTGTTGCTAATGTAGCAGAAGATGTGGTGGGTTGGTGAAAGAATTCATCCTCTAGTTTGAAGAAGAAAGAAAGCAAGTTTATCTAGTATACTGTAAAGAAAGCAGAAGGCGTTGAAATTGAAAGACTGCTTGTGTATGGCAGTGAGTGGGACAAGGTTTGGTTGGATTCTCTTGCATTTGCATAAGCTGCTTTGTGTGCAGTTTCCAGGCACACACCTTCCACTCTGCTAAGTAAGGCTGCTCTGTGGTTAGGCTGTATTCGACTCTGATTCCCTGTACTGTGGTGCTATTCCACTGTTCTGCTGTTTGGTGGAACTGAGCCATGCTTTGTCTGTTGAAGTAGTAGAGGACTGGGAGTTGGGAGTGTGAGTTGCATTCTGAATGAACCTTGCATGAGAATCCATTCCATTTGCTGGTCTTTCAAGGATAGCATCCTTACACAGAAATAGACATTTATTGTATGTTTAAAATTCTGTTTCTACCATAAGGAAGGCTAGAAGTTTAATCCTCAGTACACACACAGAATAGTTTTAATTTTGCACAATATCGATTTCTTAACCCAATGTGCAAAGACATAACATCATTTTCTTCAGCTTCTACATTCAGGTCTGTGTAGTTAGAATAAAAATGGCTCCTGTAGGCTCCTACATGCTTAGTCACCCGGGAGTGGAACTATTTGAAAGGATTGGAAGGATTTGAAGGTGTGGCCTTATTAGAGGAAGTGTGTCACTGGGGGTGGCTTTGAGGTTTCAAAAGCCCATGCCAAGCCCAGAGTCTGTCTGTCTGTCTGTGCCTACAGATCAGGGTGTAGAACCTTTAACTACTTCTCTAGAATCATGTTTGCCTGTGTGCTATCATGCTCCCTGCAATGAAGACAATGGACTAACCTTTAAAATTGTAAGCCAGCCCCCAGTTAAATACTTTCTTTCATATGAGTTGCTTTGGTCATGGTGTCTCTTCAAAAAACAAAACAGGGACCAAGACAAGCTCCATTTTTTTTTTTTTTTGGATGGTGTTGTTAGCTATTCTCTATATATGGGAGTTTCAAACATTGACATGTAGTCACAACTAGTTCTGACACCATAGTTCAAGCATTTGTTTATTCTCCATTCTATTATAGTAATTCAACATTAACCAGCAAACATTTCCTGACCCTGGTTTCTCTACTGCCTCATTACTTGGCAGCCTATTTTGTCATTCATGAGTTCTTAATTATTTTCATTGCAAGAAAAGGTTATAGAATTTATTTTCTTTCATATTCAGTATTCACGGTTGCATTTATTCTAAAAGGATGGCTACTAGGACTCAAAAGTTCAAGGCAGCCTCAGAAGAACTGCACTGGACTTTCCTTTCTCGCGTAATACTTCTATCATGGTTGATTTTGGGAGTACTTCTTTTTCTATTTACAACCTAAGTCTGCATGTAAATAAAGGTGTGCATGTGTGTGTACAGGGGCACTTACAAGTGCATGTGTATATATGGAAACCAGAGGACAAACTCTCAGGTATTGTTCCATAGACACTGTCTATATGCCCAGTGAATCCCAGGGATCTTCAATCTCTACCTTCCAATGGGATTTCAAGTATAATCACTATGCCAAAGTGGGTTTTTTTTCTTTGTTCATTCTTTTTTTGTGTTTGTTGTATGGTGGGTGGTTATTATTATTATTATTATTATTATTAATGATTCTGGGGCCAGCATCCCACTAGCTGAGCTATTTCCTCAGTCCTACAACATAAATCGTTAGAAGATTGAAATTAGCTGTTGAACGCTATGAAAATTCCATCTCTAAAATTATATGGGCCAGTTCTTAGAAGATTGTAAGTTCAAATGCTTTAGGAATATTTGAGGTTTTAAAAATTCTTAAATCAATTTTGGTAAGTCATATTTTCCTAATAATGGTTTTGTCTAAGCTTTGAAATGTATTGGAATAAAAATGCTCACAGCATTCTGTTTTCAATTGCTGCTGTTGCATGTATACACATTTTAAAGATTTATACCTTTTCTACTCCCCTGCTTTCCAGCCAGCTTTGCTAAAGAATAGTCTATTTTATTAGCGCTTTCAAAATAGAAATTTCTTTTTACTGCTCTTCCCATCGTAGCTTTGTTTTCCATTTCTAGAGCTGTGCTCTTCCCTTTGTATCTCTGCCTTATTTTGGTGTCTATTTTCTGGTTCTGTAAATACTTAGGACAGGCACTTGGTTCAGGTTTAAAGCTTTATGAACAGTAAAGTTTCATGAAAATACTGCTTTTGACATGTATGATGGAGAGTTTTGTCAGCTTGGCATAACCTGGAATCACCTGTGAAGAGAGTCCCAGTGAAAGATTGCCTATCTCGGGTGGCCTCTGCTCATTTCTGCAGAGGCTTCATCAGCTTTCTAGGAGACTCTGGTTGGACACAGTCTGGTTTTTATAATTACTAAGCACTCAACTTTGTGCTCTTGACTGTGATGTCACTAGCTGCTTCAAGTTCCTGGCTTCACTTCTCCACAATAATGGTCTGTAGCCTTGAATTAAGAGCCCTGGAAGTCTCTCTATAAACCAGGCTGGCCCGGAAGTCAGAGGTCTGCCTGTCTCTGCCTCCCTAGTGCTGGAATTAAAGCCAGGCACCACCACACCCAGTTTAATTATTTAAAAAGACTCCGATCTCTTCTCTTCTCTTCTCTTCTCTTCTCTTCTCTTCTCTTCTCTTCTCTTCTCTTCTCTTCTCTTCTCTTCTCTTCTCTTCTCTTCTCTTCCTTTATGATTATTCTGCTTGGACACATATTTAAATATGAGCCAAATGCATGCTTGGTGCCACTGATGCCCTGGAACTGGAGTTACAGATTGTTGTGAGCTGTCATGTGGGCAACCTGCGTCCGCTAGAGCAACAGCCTGTGCTCATAATGACTGAGCCATATCTCCAACCCCCCCACTCTGATTTCTTCATTAATACCCAAAGGGAAAAAAATATCTTTTCCAAACAGATAAGAATTTCTCAAACTCTTTTTTGCCATTGGCCTTTTTTTCTTAAATTGCCATCAAACAACTAACTCATGGTTTTAAATTGCCCTTAGGTTTACGGCCATTACAGTGCAAGTGCTTTGATGAACTCATCTTGTGTTTTACTCAAAATGCCTTTCTTTCCTTTCATGCTTGATAGGCTGGAGCTATTCGCGTTCCAGACTTAAATATAGTATCCCATTGCCTTCGATTGTCTGGTATCACTACTGAGCAGTCTGCAGCCCATGGAGTGATTATTTCTTTGTGTGTGATCATTCTCCTTTATGACTATCTTAACAACTGCCTCTATTTTCCACAGAACTCCTGTTTAATAGCTAGGTGCCAGTTTTCCTTTTACTTATCATTCTTGGTCATAGTACACTTTGGGAAATAGTGGACTCATAACTTAAGGCTTTGGGGGAGAAGATGGGCTCCCCCCACTTTTTGATGAGCTTTAGTCCCTCTGTTGCCTTTGATCTGACCTATGACAGAACTTCTCATTTCCTCCTCAACATTTTAAGCTATTCTAATATTTTCTATACCATCCTTTTTTAGAAATCAGATTATATTTTGGTGAATTTATTCACAGCTGCATTTCACTGTCTCCAGATACTCACGCATTTGCTAGTATGGCAGCCTGCTTAGCTGTCTTTAACATGTAACTGCCTGGTCACTGCTGACAGTCTTCTATTGCTTACTCTTTATCTTGACTTTAAACATTTCCCTAAGTATTTCACAAGCAGCTCTTCTATCTGTGATGGCTCTATATAGACAAATTACTTTCTCATATGCTTCTTTGCCTTTCTTGTGACCTGTTGTTTGCTTAATTGTGTGTGTAGAATTCAGCAAGATAGCCAGCAAGTGGTTTTCTATGGGGAATATATTCTAGTTGCTGGGAAAATGTCAACCTGGGGCTACAGTAACCCTTCTTTGAGGGTCTTGGTTTTATGCCAAATGTCAATTTTAATCCCCTTTCCCTGCTGCTCACTCTGGGTTCAGTATCTACATTCTCCCTTCAGTATAATAACACAGCCTCTCTCTTTTGCTCTTTGAGTGGCCCACTTACCTGTTCATGGCTCCAAAGTTTAACACTGACCTTTCCTGATATTCTTTCTTTCTTTAGTTTAGGCAGATGGCTGGATTTTGAGATAATTTACCCACCTCTAGGAAGTCTAGGAGCAAACCAAGGTGTGGATTTAAGATCTAATTAGTTTTCAGCAGACAGGGTCTTGTCTGCCTCTGCTTTAGAAAGCAGAAGACCAGTTCTTAATGTGATGCTTCACATATAAAATGCATGGTCTAACAACATCAGCACAAGGCATCCTGTCATGACTATGGGATCGAGCCTCTATAATTGGTTTTTTATTTTTAATTTTAAAATCACTTCACTGAGTTTGAGTACACTCAAAATCATCTGTAACCACCAGAAGCGCCTCAGGCCGTCTTAACTAAACCTGAAGCTATCTGGTTCATTTGTTTTATTTAGTAGATATACTGTTAAAATTAACTTGACAAAACTTAAACTTTATTTTATACACACCACAACACACGCTCACGCACGCACACATACACACACACACACACACACACACACGCACACAAGCACTCCCTCACAACCTTTTTTGCTTTGTTTTGTTTAAAAAGATTTATTTATTTATAAATAAATAAGTACACTGTAGCTGTCTTCAGACATACCAAGAAATGGCATCAGATCTCATTACGGATGGTCGTGAGCCACCATGTGGTTGCTGGAAGTTGAACTCAGGACCTCTGGAAGAGCAGTCAGTGCTCTTAACCGCTGAGCCATCTCTCCAGCCCCCTCACAACTTTTTTTTTTTTTTGAAGATGAAAAGTTTCCAAAAGTTCTTTTACCATAACTTGGCCATAAATATCTTTTTTTGAAGAATTTTCATTGATTTTTTTTTATATACCAACAAAGCCATTCAAGGACATTTTAGTGTCTGTAATTATTTCCAAGTTAACATACAGAAAAAAGATGACTTATTTTTTTCTACTTTGACTTTTGTCACCCGCTCAGCTTTTGATACCCACCCACCTCATAAACATCAGCTCTATCCTCAGCCTCACCCACATGGAGCTCTGCTTCTTGAAAGCAAACACTGCTTCCGTCAAACACAGTCAAGTTTGACTACAGTTGTGCTTGGGGAGTTTTATTTCAGGGAAACTTGAAAACATCTGCATTGCTAAGGTCTTTGGATGGCATGGGCTGCGTATGCTACTAGTCTTGAACACCATGAGCAAGGCTTTTATCTGTGAGTTTTTGTCCGTTGGCTGTTTGTATGTTCATGCACACACCTGTGTGCTAATCCAAGTGGGCACCAGCCATGGTTTGTGTGCTATCGCACATGTGTGGTCAGAGAATTATACATGGTGAATTACAGGTGTTGGTCTTCACCTCGTATCTTGTTTAAGACAATGTCTCTTTGGTGTTCACAGCTAAATATGCCAGGCAAGATGGCTGATGAGCTTTCAAAGAGCCTCCTGTCTCTATCTTCCATTTCTCTACCGAAGCCTTAGGATTACAGACACGCACCTGTCTTCACATGGGTTCTGGAGATTCAAACTCAAGTCTGTATGTGTAGCATGGTCTTTCTCCTCACTGAGTCATCTTTCCAGTGCTATTTTTTAATTGCAATGAGTCAGGGATAAGGATGAAGCTTGGAGTAGCAGGGTCCCTGTCATCCTTTTAAAGCCAAGAGACAGGAGGACATGGAAGAAGGCAGTCTCCCCTCTCCCTCAGAAATCTCTCTTTAAAAAAAAAAAAGAATTAATTTTACTTATTCATTTTACATCCTGATCACTGCCCCCTCCTGGTCACCCCCTCCCACAACCCTCCCCCCATCCTCCCATTCCCTTCTCCTCTGAGCAGTTGGGGACCATATAGGTATCCCCCAAACCCTGGCACTTCAAGTCTCTGCAGGACTATATACATCCTCTCCCACTGAGGCCAGGCAGGCAGGCCAGCTAGAAGAACGTATCCACAGACAGGCAACAGCTTTTGGGGTAGCCTCTGCTCCAGTTGTTTGGGACCCATATAAAGACCAAACTCTACATCTTTTATGTAAGTGCAGGGAGACCTCGGTCCAGCCCATGTATGTTCTTTGGTTGAAGATTAGACTCTGAGAGTCCCAAGGGTCCAGATTAGTTGATTCTGTTGGTCTATGAAAGAAAGCAGTCAGGTGTGTATAAAGTTATTCTTCAAGTCACCTTCTAATTCTTCAGAAAGTGGCTTGCTCTGAACATAAGTCCATTGTTTCTTTTAAGCTTTAAGTATTCATACTGTAATATGGGACATCATAGAAAATGAATAACTTAAATTATACCTACTTTCAAATCTACTGTGAAGTTTAAGATTAAAATGACTTATTTACCATACTGCCTTTAGGTGAGCCCTGAATTTCCACAACCCAGCCCTAGGAGCTTGTCTCTGTACCTGCCTGATGCTCACAGTTGCTGTCCTGGGGGGCTGCAGATCACCCCACAATCAATAGTACCATCTCCACTCAGTCTGTCTGCACTAACTCTCATTGTTTTCAATAGATCCACTACTTTCGTGTTTGGGGGAAACAGGACAACTTTGAGTGGTTCCACAATGGTTCTAAGTTGGTGCCTAATAAAACAATATGCTGTTTCTAATCGCTTTGGGAAATGGTCTCCTAAGGCAGAGTCTAAAGTCAGGACAAAGAGACAGGCTCCTACTCCCGGAGCCATTGGGAAGCATCAGGTGACAGATGACAATTCTCAGGAGACTCAGCTATTCAATAATTTGGTGTTTGTGCTAGTGAACATCTTCAAAGTGAAAAATTAATTTCCCCTTTGGATTATGTTAGATACAGTTTCTAAAGCTGAAGGTTTCCATACCATCCTAGATCCACTTGTCCTCCTAGATTGAATGAAAACATCACATGGTTGTCTCCAACAACACATAAAAATAGATGGAAAAAGTCGTTGTTTCCCATGATTTTATTAACATTCATTTTTCTGTTGTTTGCATGCTTTTGTGTCCATGTGTCTGTGCATGTTTGAGCGCACAAAGGTCACCCTTAAGCATCATTTCTCAGAAGCTATCTACTTTGTTTCTGAAATTGGTTTCTTGCTGGCCTGGGGCTTTCTGCATAAGCTAGGCTGACTGACCAGCAAGTCCCTGAGCCCTTCCTAGAGCGTGTACCACCACACTCGGCTTTTAAAACTCCTAGGTTCTGTGAATCAAAATCTGGTCCTCTTGCTGCAAGGCTAAGCTACCTCCCAGGCACTTCCTTGTTAACCTTCTTCGTGGTAATCTTTAGTTAAAGAAGAAAGAAGGGACCAAGGGACGTAGAGACAGAGGTATTTAGTATTAGGCATTAAAATGAAAGTTAAGTGGTTTATTTTAGGGAGAAAGCATAGATTTCTCTTTAAAGCTTCCAAAAAACAAACAACCAAAACCAAAACCAAAACCAAACCAAAACAACAAAATTCTACACACTTCTAAAACTTCCAAATAATTACACAAAGCTTTCAAACTGGAGGCAAAGCCCTGGGATTTTAAACCCATTCTGCATGAGATGGAAGTCAAGCCTGTCCATTTGCATCTGTTGCTCTAAATAAGGCCTGCTATAGAACAGCAGGGACAAAAGGCCTTTCTTGATCTGTCCAGCTGCCTCCCACTCTTGCCAGAGCATCTCTGGGTGGAGGCTACAGTCTGTGGGGCACGCCAGAGGAGCATGAAATCAACCAGAGCTTTGACCTCTCACTGCTCCCGGCCCAGCCAGCCTAGCCAGACTTCCAGCTCTGAGCATGGCTGTCCAAGCTCCTTTCAGCCAGCTCTGCACACAAGACAGCCTCTGGACAGAAGCACATTCCGAACTGGGAAACACTCAACTTCAGCTTCCTCAGCCCTAATCAAGCAACACTGTGGGGAATTTGCTGCCGCTGAGGGACGGGTTACAGGGAGAAATTTATCATGCCTTTGCAAGGTGTGCCGAAGACAGCAACAAGTCACTAAGTTACTCTGGTGATAAAATACACCGTAAACTGGGTGGGGTGGAATATATTTCTAATCCCAGCTCCTGGGAGACAGAGGCAGGAGGAGTCTTACAAACTCTAGGTCAGCTTTTTCTATATAGTGAATTCTAGGCCAGCCAGGCTACTACACATCGTGGGTATGATTTCATATTTATATTTTACTACCCACCCCATCCCCCAAAGGACAGATAATGTAGACAACAAGTTTTAACCCTGACTCTAAGGTAATTAAGGCTTAGAACATTTTTAGTTTGGGACCATTCTTTGTCAACTACATCATCTCCTCAACTACATCATCACGCCATAGAGTGAAGAGGAGAAATATAGAGAATAAAATGAACCAGATATTTCAAAAGGAAAGGAACACTTGAACACAACCACGCAAAACCCAGGAAACCATAATTAACAGCTTCCTGTAAAGGATGGAGGGTAGCTAGCCGAGCTATTAAATGAGCAATGTGGTGTGCAGAAAGGCTAGTTGGGCTATTAAATCGATGTGGTGTGCAGAGAGGGCCGTAAGGGGGATTTATTGTTGGCAGGAGAGCTTTAAGACTGGCATTTCACAACTTCAGTGCTTTTAACTTTATATTCAGACAATTCCATTCCTACAGTTAAACAAAGCTGACATATGATAAAATCAATACTATTGCAGGTAAGGAGGGGGAGGATGCACAAATGAATTTCATTGATGGGAAGAGAACTGTTTGAGAAGATTTATGTTTGTGAATATATGTTTCTGAGAGGATGGGGAAAGGACATTGACTATCCAAGTTGAACATCAGCTGCTGCAGTAGCTACAAGTCACATACTTGTCTTTGTGTAACCCCCAAGCCAGGCGGGACTTGGTACAGTGGCAGAGAAGACAAACTAGACATAGCCTAGCTATGAGCATTCTGTAAAATGCTCTCAGGACTCTTCATGTGTTTGAATTATCAGCAGTACCTAAGCCAAAATTTAGTTTAGAACATGCTTCTTTGTAACAAATTGCTGTAGTGATTTTTAAAATCACAGCCATCACTAAGGAAGTGATGACAGCCAGCTATATTTAAGTAAGAAATATAAAATAAAGCTAGGGATAGTTGTCTTGTGCCTCCTTAACATTACTACCTCACGTATATTTTAAGAGTTGGAAAAAGTGTCAGAAACATAAAACACAGAATCATATAGTCACTCTCCCCACCGCTAACTACAGTTTTAGTGTCTTGAAGAAATCTTAACTAAACAGTAGGGCCATTCTCAAGAGCAAAAAAACCTAAATATAATATTCACTCTCAAAAATGATCTAGTGTCTATCTCTCTCTATCCCACGATAGTAACCAACTTGTTTATGAATAATTTATCTCAAACCAGTAGACAATTGCATCATGTGTCCAGGAGTATAGCCAATTCTTATTTCACACTACCCACTTGAGACACCCAGGCAACAATGAGCACTACTCTCTGAAGGACATCAACCAGTAAAACATTTAAGTTATATTTTAAGTTGATGAACTTTGGACTCCCCTCCCCTCCCTCCCAGTGTATATTGAGCCAAACAAAGAATTTCCAATAAGAGGGTACTGTGGCCAGTTGACAAAATGACCAGATTTTTGCTGACATAGTTAATACAGTCAAATTCATAGGCTCTAGAATGACTTAGAAGACAAGCTGCAGGGTGTGCCTGTGAGGGGGTTGTTAGACTGGGTTAAATGAGTTGGGAAGACTCAGAAATGGCTGGTACCACCCCATGGGCTGGAGTCCTGGACTGAATTAGGGAAAGAAAACGTGAGCTGAATAACAACAGTCCTGTGCATTTCTCCTTCATGGGAAGACTCGATGTGAACAGGCACCCCAAGGGCTTGCAGCCACGTCTGCCGCCATGATAACTGTACCATGGAACTGGAAGCCAGTACACACTCGTCTTCCCTTAAACTGCTTTTATGAGGTCTTTGGTTGTACCAAAGAGGAAAATTACTAACTGGAATACCCACTCTGTGTAGATAGGGACTCTATCATAGTTTATATTAAAATTACAAAATAGGTATTAAATAATAGATTTGATCTCTTCAAATGACCCCACAAAGGTTCTTCAGAAAAGCAAGAACCATCTTCCCAAGGAAGATTCTGATGAGCAGGTATTAAGGGATTTACTGCACGTGGTGGGCAATAGTAACTTTGTGGAGAGGTATCAGGGACAGGTCCAGTCTGACTCTTTTGGATGGACTGTAGGTATCTTGTGTTTTACAGGAACCATGGTCTGGTTTAGAAGAGGTCCAGCGAATCCTCGCCTATTCAACTAGAGCAACCTCTGAGGGAAGTGGTGTCTTTCAGATCACACGGATGTGAGCTATTCCTTCATATACTGACGGCTTGAGATGAGAACAAAGTTGCTGCATGAAATAGCATTTTCAGCCACGACTGCCAGTAGCTGCCATGTGCTACCCATACTCTGTACTCTGCTCTCAGTTAAGTCCTTGAAAACAGTCTCTTCTTTAATTATCATCTCAATACTATAAAGTCAATGTTATCTCTATTTCAAGGGTTAGAAACTTTAGTCCCCACAAGATTATACAATTTGTCCAAAGTCAAGGAACTGAGTGTAGACCTATCAATTCTTATGATTCTGAAGGAGTTAGGGGGAGGAGGGAGAGAGTGGGTGTTATCAAAGCATGTTGTATGCACATAGGAAATCCTCATGGAATTAATGGAATATTAAGAACTTTACAGTTATTTTTCTTGGAATGCATCCTACTCGGTGATGTGAGTAGCTAATGATAATGAAAAGGAGTTAAATGCTGTATTTCTAATGGTGTTTCTTTCCTAAAGGCTCTTTTGTTGAAGACATCTTTTTAAGGAACTGATGAGATGCAAACAATGTGCTTTATTTGTGGAGAGAATGAGAGTAAATGGACTCAAATGGTTAGTGGCTGAACAACAGCCAGAGGGACAAGTCCACCGAAGACCTCCAGCAGACTCAAAATCCACTCACCTTTCCTATCCTACATTTCCCATGTCATTTCATTTTAAGAAAAAAAAAGTTCCTCTTTCTCTGAAACACCCCTTGTTCTGAGGAGCTCCTTAAGGGACAGAAGCGCCTTTTGCCTTTCATTACCACTCCCTCCCCAAAGTTTTCACTTGAATAAGAGCCTTGCACACTCTATAACATTTGAGTCAATAACAACACACATATGTCACAGTGGACTGTTGTAGGGAGCTGGAAGTTTCCTGCTGCCCAGTGACACTGAAGTGCTATGCAGGCTGGTGGCAGCACTGGTACAAATAGCCCAGTGTGCTGCTGGCCACATGAAAGCAGGGCACACACAGATGCACAGCATAAGACTTGGTGGCGAATACCTGCCACTTGTTTGCATGTTTACAACATTGTATTTTTTAATCAATATTTTAGAATGTATAGAAGTTAACTGTAAGTCAGTCACAGACAAGTCAAGTCCTTCAGGAGGGATTTTGAAAAAGATTTTGCAGTCCTTGAAGACCTTCTAAGGGGGTAGGATACATTGTTTAGGTTTATAAAGTACAGAAGCCATAAAGAGCTAAGCCTCATTTATTATGGGGGAAGATATTTTAAAATAAATTTAGTGTGCTCTAAGTGTGCACTGCTTTTCAAGTGCATAGCAGTGCAGTTAGGCCTTCCTTGCCTTCACGTTCACATCTTGCCACTCACTGTCACATCCACAACTTCCAGGCCCGCACCATGGTAAGTGATCCATGAAGCTGTGTCTTTTGGTTTGTTTGTTTTTGAAAAAAGATGTTTCAAATGGACTACTTTTACTATACTCTTTTTGTAAAAGTAACTTATTTGTCATCTCTGAGGCTTCTCCTGAATTGCTCTGCTTGGCAATATATTCTCATTTTCTGGTTCCTTCTCATTCTCTGGCTCATTCTGACTTCACCTATGTCTAGATTGTTCTCTCTGCAACCTGTCCCTCTATAACCTGGTAAAAACTGCCTCCTTTCTTCTTTTTTTATACTGCCCCTTTAAGTAGATTTCCTTTCCTCTCTCTTCCCATGAGAGTTGGGAATATCCTATTCGGTTAAATCTTTCTCTGATTCAACACTTTGTCTGCCCCTCAATGAGATGTCATTTTCAAATATGGCTGCATCCTTCTACAAACTAAATTTACCTTCATTGTTTGGGATTAAGGATGTGTACTAAGGGCATGTCTGTATTTCAGCCAGGGGGATTAAAGGTGTGTGCTGAGGGATGCAAATCCTTACAACTAGAAACGTTTTCTTTTCTTTTTTTCTTCTTTAGTAAATAACACAATCTCAGAGGTTCACAGTGTGATCAAATACCATGCAACATCTTTACCAAAAGATCTTGTGCTCAGAATGCTTAGCTATGTCAATACTTACTGTTGTGTTACAGTTGCCTGCAGTATTCAGTAGTACCAGCTCAGTAGGTTCAAGACCTAGGAGCAACAGGCTGGACCACCTGGGTTTATGAAGTACACTGGCGTTTCTATAACAGTAAATGGCCTACTAAGGTATGTTTCGGAATGTTTTCCCATTCTTGAGTAACACAGGATTGAATTGTGTTATGACAAACATTAAGTGCTGTGGGGGCATTTCCTGTGTAGTGGTGATATCATTTAGAGATACAGTCCATTAGCTTTCACTTGGTCAAGAGCCAGTTTTCTTGGCTGAGGTGCTTGAGGTACATACAGCTCTTCCTTCTTCTCTTGCTCTGTCATCACCTACCCTCAGGTCTTACTCAACTACAAAGAGCTATGGCTAAATACTAAGCACTCAGGGAGAATACACAGTCACTCAGTTATGTGCTGATCTTGGTTGTCAACTTGACTGGATCTGGAATCAACTAAAAGGCGAGCCACCGTGGCTTTATATGACTATCTGAAATGAGAAGGTCCACCCTAAAGGTGGCAGCGTGTTCCAGAGATAGACCAGTCATCTTTAACACATCTTCCAGAAAAATGGAAGAAAGAAGATTGCTTTTTGGCTGCTTCCCTTCCCTCTTGTTGGCAAGTTTATCTCCTCCAATGCTGCTACTGCTACATTCTTTGATTGAGCCAGCATCAGGTGTTTAATATTGACTGAAAACCAGTGGCTCTCCAGGAATCCTCTAGGTCCTCAGTGCCAGACTGGAAATATTGGGGTAGCAAGCTTGGACTGACTAGTAACAATATTTGTGGTCTTTCTGCTATGAAAATAGCTATTGTTGGACTATCCAGACTGTATCATCTAAGGCAGTCTAATAAACCCACTTTTTAATCTATCTATCTATCTATCTATCTATCTATCTATCTATCTATCTATCTATCATCTGCCTACCTATCATCTATCTTCATTATTTGGCTTCTGTTCCTCTATAGAACCTACACTAATACAGTTGGCTTGGCATACTATGAATGTCTCATAATCAGTGATAATTTAGTTCAGTTACCTGTGGCTCATAGTCTTGGCTACAAGTCCATGTTCAACAACACATGCTGGCCAGAGAATGGCTAAGAAAAGATGCTATGAAACCCACAGGTAACCTAATCCTGTTTCTCAATTGGAGGTGAATCTCTATTCCTAAAGTCATTTGGCTGATAGCATTTTTGATTGTTACAACCAGAAGAGAGTATGGTGAATGCTGGCACACAGTGGGTACAGTCCAGGGATTCTGCTAACCACCAAGGGTAGGCACAGGAGAGCTCATGAAGACAAAGACTTACCTCATTTAAAACGCTAACTCCCAGACTGAAAAACTCTGGCCTAACCTCTTTTTTGGAGATTTTTCCAGATGTGCTCATTCCAAGCAGGCATAAAAATGTTTTAAATGTATTCTTTAAGGGTTTCACACACACATACAATGTACTTTGACAAAAATCAGACCTCAGTCCACCCACTAATTCCTCCCAGACCTCTTCCACTACACCTCCTTCCAACTTCATGTACTCTTGTGTTAACCAGAGTTCAATTAGTACTGCCAATATATGCATGGATATAATAGGGCAGTCCACTGGAGGCATGAACAGCCTACACAGGACTATCTCCCTGAAGAAAACTGACTCTCCTCTCCAGCACTCAGCAAATGCCACCAGCCTCTCAGCTAGGTGTGGAACTTCAAATTTTCTTTCCACTGTTCTGGTATTCTGACTAGCATGATCTCACACCAGTCTTATGCATTAGCCACAGACATTACGAGTTCATGTATTTAAATGGGCTGACATAACAGGAAGTGTTTCACAGAGATTCTTCCGACCCTCTGGCTCTTCCTATCCCATCTTCCATGATGATTGTTGAGCCTAGGTGTGATACAGATGCTCCATTTAGGGCCAAGCACCCCATACTCTCTTATTTTCTTAGCGGATATTTCTAACTACATATTCTTGCAGCTTTCACTGAAGAGGTTGGGAAAGCTGAGTACCCTTTCTGTTGGTGTCCCTTCCTTGTATACCAATACACAGGTATGCCCAGAAACAATATAGGTGGAATTAAAAGAGAAATTCATGATGGTAGCTGGTGTCACTACTTTCTCCTCTCCCTACCTTGAATGTAGATGGCACAGACAGAGTTACAGCAGGCATTTTTTTTCTGATGTCATTTTGAGAAAAGTCAAGAGACCCATGGAGATTATAGCTCTGACCAAAGCCATGATACCCAGACTCATTGTGTTGAATATATATGACTCCTATTTTTCCAAACATCTACACATAGACAAATTCAGAATTAGAGTAACACCAGGGCCTTTTTTTATACTATTTTTAAAATTGTAGTAAAACTAACTAGTATGTAGTATAACTAACATAAAACCTACTATTTTAATAATTTTAAATGTACAATTTAATATAATTATGTAATCATATGTATGATGTTTTTGGACAACCAACTATACACAGTTATTACCTCCCACAGCCTTCTACTCTCCTTTGTTACCACTTACATCCGTCATATTTTCTAATCTACTTGCCAGCTCTCTGAACTTTCTTACCTATTTTATGTAAGTGGAAAAGTATTTGTCCTTTTGTGCCCAGCTGATTTTATTTATTTTTCTTATGTTCTATGATTCATCCATGTTATAGCATGAATAAGAACTTTATCCTTTTGTGGTTATCAACAGCTTATTCTAGGCTTATACCAAATTCTATATGTTCATTTGCTGGTTGATAAAGATGAACTGCTTTGTCCTTTGGACCATTAGAGCTTTGGGGAAGTTCTATCAGGGGAGTGCTGCTACTTGCTTACCCTTCACCTACCAACAGTCCTCTTCTATTGGAAAAGGTTAGCCCCTTTGAAGAAATATGCAGCCTTGGGAGGAATGCAAGTGGAATGATGGGGGAAGAAGAGAACAGCCATCTCATCAGATCAGCCACAATAACTCTGTGGTCAATGAGGTGATAGATATTGCAGCCAGATTGCCTCATATCCTTTCTACCTTTGACACATAGTAAGTTTCTAAAGACTTAGCACTTAGAACTTAGCCTCTTAGAACTTAGAACTTAGAACACTTAGCACTTAGCACTTAGAACTGTGCCTCACATCGGAAAGGAGTTCCTAACTGTAAGCCCAAATCAGAATCTGTCACTAACTATCAACCCACCACATCCATCTTTGTAAACTTTTATTCCAAGGGGAACAGAATGGGATGTGGGTATCCTGGTATAAAACCATCATTAGAAACTACAGTATAATTCCATTAAGAAAACAATAATCTTAAAGTTGGTGGCTGTTTGCAAGGGTAACAGACAGCCACAGCTCCACTTCAATTTTCCATCTATTCATATATTCATCTGTCCATTCATATAGTATTTATTAAGCACTATCTATGGTAGAAACAATATACATCTAACCTGAGCTGGAGTAGTAAATAACTAAACTTGTAGAACTGACAAGCAGGGAAGGCAGCCCTTAACCATTTCTGGCTTAGAGAGTCAGTAAAGGGTTGAATCTTACTATGTCATATTATCCAAAAACAAGTAGTAGAAACTGAGAAAATCAGGATGCTATGGGCTTTTGACATAGGAGGCAAATGTCATTCTTCCTAGAGAGCAGCTGATGTGCACAGGCAGAACAGAAATGCCTTGGACAGTGGGAAAGTGTACAACCAGAACAGAGATGGAGTTAGGGGTGTACTTAGGATGCTCTATGACACTGGTACCACCTGGCCCTTGGGACAGCAGACTCAGTTATGAGTGGTGCCCCAAAGGAGACAGGTAGCCGGGAGGTCATCCTTACAGACATAACATTTTTGTAAGATGCTGAAAGTGCTCAATGAAGTCTCCCCCACCACCTAACCATTCTTGTCATGTCTTGCTGCATTTCAAAACAAGCCTTTTAGATGTGTGTCCTCCTTAAAAAATCAACAGCCTAAGCTAAGTTGTTTGGGATTCTCCAAGTATTCTCAAGGTCGTCAGTCATCAAACTCCTGGGCACTTCATGTCTTGGTGGTCAAGATGGTGTCATCAGTGCTCAGGATGAGGACATCATCTTCTGTACCTTTCATCGTGTCAAGTGCATGCTACCTTTCTGGAACTTTGTACTTGAACAAGCTCAACAAAGTACACTGCAGGCTGGGGAATATGGCATGTGCCAGTGAACAGAAACAGGCCTTGGGGTCTCCCATCTTAGGGTGGTAACAGGTGACACTGCAGCTAGGCCTTTATCAGCATCCACATGAAAGAGAACACCTGTCTAGCCCACAACCATCCCCCCAAAAAAGCATCAATGAAAATAACTTGCCTAAGGACAGCTTTGCTTTCGTAGCTACCCTCTGCTAGTAGAACATCGGCAAGTGTGGAACCTGAAGCATTTAAAGTGACTCAGGTGATAAACTCAAGATGGGGAAGAAGAGAGAGTTTCAGGAGACAGCCCTTCAATTAGGAAACAGCTGACACTGGTATTCATTTAGCATAGTATTTTAATCAAGGACAGGAAGAAAATAAAGATTAAGATACCACTTATAAAGTTTAGGGATGGAGAATACTTGTGAAAATCATTTCTAATAAAAGATTATTATGACTTATTGATGTTATAACGTGATTGCAACTTGCTATCTACATTACAGAAAATAGAGTTTTGTTAAGCAAGTGTAAGAGGGCTCCCCTGCACCTCACTTATTTTTATGGACTAAATGAAGCTTTTAAAAGATTGGCTGCTATAGTCTATGTGCACCCTTATATCTAGGGAAAGGAAGGCCATATGACAATGGTGACCTTGGAGGTACAAAGAGCTAATGCAATGACCACACTAATTAGATATCAGTTTACTAATATAGTACAAGGTCATGATCACTCAATATAGGACCCTGTAGGAGGACCAGCAGTCTCAATTAACCTGGACTCCCCAAGATCTCTCAGAACACCAACCAGGCAGCATATACCAGCTGATGTGAGGCCCCAACACATATATAGCAGAGGACTGCCGGGTCTATATTCATTCAGAGTTGATATACCTAACCTTCAAGAGGCTGGAGGCCCCAGGGAGTTTAGAGGTCTGGTGGGGTGGGAGTGGGGACATCCTCCTGGAGACAGGGGGGCAGGGAGGAGGTATGGGATATGTAACAGTAGGAGGGTGGACTAGAAGGGAAATAAAATCTGGACTTAAAAAAAAAAGAATTCAAAGGTTGATTTAATTCAGTAAACTATCTGTGAAAAGACTGGACCCCCCCCCTTTCAGGTCCACACCAGCACCTAGGTACCTTGGGCACAGAGTCTTCGGACACCCGCAAGGTACCCACAGGACCCTCCACAGGATCTTAAGACCTCTGGTGAGTGGATCACAACTTCTGCCAGGAGGCAGGTTCGAATACCAGATATCTGGGCATCTTCCCTGCAAGAGGAGAGCTTGCCTGCAGAGAGTACTCTGAACACTGAAACTCAGGAGAGAGATAGTCTCCCAGGTCTGCTGATAGAGGTTAACATAATCACCTGAGGAACAAGCTCTAACCAGAGAAAACTACAACAACTAACTCCAGAGATTACCAGATGTCGAAAGGCAAATGTAAGAATCTTACTAACAGAAACCAAGACCACTCACCATCATCAGAACACAGCACTCCCACCCCACCCAGTCCTGGGCACCCCAACACACCAGAAAAGATAGTCCCTAATTTAAAAGCATATCTCATGATGATGGTAGAGGACATCAAGAAGGACTTTAATAACTCACTTAAAGAAATACAGGAGAACACTGCTAAACAGATAGAAGACCTTAAAGAGGAAGCAGAAAAATCCCTTAAAGAATTGCAGGAAAACATGACCAAACAGGTGATGGAATTGAATAAAACCATCCAAGACCTAAAAAGGGAAGTAGACACAATAAAGAAAACCCAAAGTGAGGCAACGCTGGAGATAGAAACCCTAGGAAAGAAATCTGGAACCATAGATGCGAGCATCAGCAACACAATACAAGAGATGAAAGAGAGAATCTCAGGTGCAGAAGATTCCATAGAGAACATCGGCACAACAATCAAAGAAAATACAAAATGCAAAAAGATCCTAACTCAAAACATTCAGAAAATCCAGGACACAATGAGAAGACCAAACCTACGGATAATAGGAGTAGATGAGAATGAAGATTTTCAAGAAAAGAAACGACTGGACCAAAGCATATTTCAAAGTCTGTGTTGACTCGGAAAATGAAACTTCTTTCTTTAGGTATTCCTTTCTCAAAATGCGAGCATCCTTTAAATCTAGGGGTCAGCTACATAACTATTTCCAGTTCCTGTCACAACCCGCCAAAGCATCAAGCATTCCACCTTATGCTATATTTGAATCTACAAAACTATGTGAATTAAAACAAGCAGTATGACTTAATTAGCAGTAATAGATGTTGATTCACAAGAAAACAGAAGTTTCAGGTAGACACTGAAAGAACCTAGAAAATAAATGCAAAAAACAAAAACAAAACAAACAAAAACAAAAACAAAAAACCAACCCCCCTCAAACCCCACATAGATTCATAGTAATTCATACATCAAAGTTTAAAATGCCATCGGAAAGGTTTGATAAATACAATGTATTTTTATTATGTCAGTGCTGATATAGTTAATCAACAAAATGGAAGTTTGGGATGCTATGGAGAATATTAGATAAATTAGCTGCTTACGGCTTCTAACGGACTCAGGCAAATTCTGATACATACAGATAGGATGTGAACCTCGTCCTTTTCTTAAATTGTGACAGGCTAGCATGTGCCTGAAGAAAAACACTTAAAGAGAAAAAGCTGGCCCATCCAGTTAGATAGGATTAATAAACTCTGGGACAGGAGACTATACAACCAAGAATGCTTATCAGGGAGAGTGGGAAATGCAGTCCACCGCATCAAAACACAACGCAGGGTCTACAGTCAGCTCTTACTCATTTCAGTCATTATGGCCAGAGGAAAACCACCCGAAAAAGATGGAAACTACCTCAGACAGATTCAAAACACCCTGTTTAGAGGAGTGGTCAGCTATGTGTTATTCTTAGCTGCACGAACCCAGCTTTTATCCAGGCCAGGAAGCTGCAAGCTTTTGAAATTCTAGCCGTCTGTGTCATGGGTTGACTGTGAGCTGTCTCCGTGCAGGCCCATCCATCTGAATACTTGGTCTTGGCTGCTGGAACTGTTTTGGGAGGTTTTAGCCATAAGACTTAGCTGAGAAGACTGAGCAGTTGGGACATTGCTTGGGCTACAGCTTAGCAGGTTGTGGCTCTAGGTGTCTGCTTCAAGGCTGTCAATATGGTGTAACACTGCTGCATAGTCCTTCTTTCAGAGCAAGCTGCTCTCCCTTCCCCAAGCTTTCTTCACCTTGATGGTCTGTGTGCCCCATAACCATGAGCTGAAAGAAATCCTCCCTCCCTTCAGCTATTTGTCAGGCATGTGGTCACAGCTATGATAAATATAACGAATACACTGCTTTTGGAAAATCCCATTCATAAATACCTAATGATTTCTTTCTTTGGTTCACTTATCCTTCTAACAAAGGGGGATTTGTTACGTGCTAACATAACAGGGCTAGGAGAACGTCAACAAGAGAAGCACAGAGTCTGAGATGGAGTGGGAGCTGGGGCTCTAAAAGCTTACTAAGGCTATCTGTTGTCTCTGTGTGTCACTGAGCTGAGCACATGCCTATAGATTTTTTTTATAGTAAGAAATTATGAGTGAAGCCTGACAAAAATAGCTAGCTGTTGGAACATATGGAAGATGAAATACTTTGTAAAGCACACTGGTTTTACTCATTACTGAGCCACTATTAGTATTTTTAGAGTCCAAGTTGGCTTCAAACTAGTAATAATCTCCTTTGACTCTTGAGTTCAAGAATTCCAGACTTCACTGTCCCAGGTCCCAGTTTCTGAAACTCTTCTTCCTTCCTCCTTTTTTCCTTTTCCTTTTCCCTTTCCTTTCCTTTTTCCTTTCCTTTCCCTTCCCTTTTCCCTTTCCCTTTCCCTTTCCCTTCCCCTTTCCCCCTTCTTTCCCCCTTCTTTCCCCCTTCCTTCTTTTCCCCTTCCTTCTTTTCCCCTTCCTTCTTTTCCCCTTCCTTCTTTTCCCCTTCCTTCTTTTCCCCTTCCTTCTTTTCCCCTTCTTTTCCCCTTCTTTCTCCCCTTCTCCCCCCTTTTCCCCTTTTCCCCCTTTTTTCCCCTTTTCCCCTTTTTTTCCCCTTTTCCCCTTTTCCCCTTCCCCTTCCCCTTCTTCCCCTTCCCCTTCCCCTTCCCCTTCTTCCCCTTCCCCTTCCCTTCCCTTCCCTTCCCTTCCCTTCCTTCTTCCTTCTTTTAAAGCTGACAAGCTTAGTGCTTTTTCATTTATTTATTTATTTATTTATTTTAGAATTATTTCTTTATTTTATGTTTATGAGTACACTGTAGCTGTCTTCAGACATACCAGAAGAGGGCTTTAGGTCCCATTACAGATGGTTGTGAGCCACCATGTGGCTGCTAGGAATTGAACTCAGGACCTCTGGAAGAGCAGTCAGTGCTCTTAACCACTGAGCCATCTCTCCAGCCCTCTGAAACAGTTTCATAAAGGGGGCCAGAATGGTTCAAGTTTTCCTTCTTAGAGGAAACTCACAATGAAGATGAAGGGTGAAGATACCTTCCTCCTCCATTACATCCAGTTCCAATTTCAGAATGCAGGGCAGCCGAAAACTGGAAGAGTATATTTACTTATGAAGGCAGAGGCATCTGCCTCTTACACCCCACAGAATACTGGTTCATTACAGTTCTTAGCAGCGCCATCCTCTGTATTTTCCCTATCGCTGCCTATGTCTTCCCAGTGAGACAACGGAAATGCTGAGTTCAGGTAGAAACATGGAGATTTTCCTCCCAGATCTGAGCCATGCTTCTGTAGGGGTAGAGGCAGGGGCTGGTGGCGTTACGGTTGTGTTCTTGTTTTAAGCTGTGCTAATTGACAGCTGCAGCTGGTACAGTGTGTGATACAAGACCACAGTCTGTTCCAGGTTCAAATATGTGTATAGATAAACAGGAAGTCTCCTCAGAGTCCAAATCTGTGATGAGAAAAGACTCTGGGGGGACGATGAATATTCAGGCTTCATTTCAGACCGACTGCTACGGGCTTGCCCGCTGCCATGTGCTCTCTTTTGTCTTGAGAAGGCCTATTGCAATGTGCAGTGCACCTTGTAGGTGAAGAACGCAGCTCTGTCTGGACCTTGTTCTTCAAGTCACTCTTTGTTAGCTCCCTAAATATTCCAACCTATTATGTGGAAATACATTACATTTTTTTTAAAAAACAAAACAAAGTATGCACCTTTTGAAAAGCAAGATAGGAGAATGACCCAGCAACAGTGAAATCCACATGCCGGCTCCTTCTCTCACGAGTTAACCCTTTAAGGGTTACTGCCCACACCGTGGCCACTCTGGACTGTTTGTCCACAGCAGCAGTGCTATGCTCAGGACCAGTCTCTTTGACAGGCCTGTGAATGGAGCCGTTCTGCATGGAGG
This sequence comes from Mus musculus, assembly GCF_000001635.26. Taxonomy (NCBI): domain Eukaryota; kingdom Metazoa; phylum Chordata; class Mammalia; order Rodentia; family Muridae; genus Mus; species Mus musculus. Next base: position 8,432,846 of record NC_000072.6, on the reverse strand, counting down.
TGTGTGGCAAGCCTGTGGCCAGTTCAGAGTGTCTGTGGATGCACATTCTGGGTGCAATTATCCTTTGTTTCAGGGTTGACTGTGAGGAATGTTTACTTTGTAAGTGTACAAATTGGGTTTGGATAAACTCTTGACAAAGAATTGCATTCACAGTTCTCTCAAGGACGAAATAGCTAACCTTTGATGACATGAGTGCTGTTTTAGCATAGCACACTTTCATCCATCAGATGCACTTTCTTGACTCTCTTTCTTCTAAGAGCAGATAGAACTTCTTTTCCCTGCTCCTGAAAATCACCTTTAGAAGCGGAAGATGAGATATAAGTTTAACAATTGAGGAGCTATACTTCTGCTTTTGTTATTACCAAAACCACACAGCAGACATAAGAGCTTGGGTGCCATCAGACTTCCCAGATGGTTCCTTAGAGAGGAAAATGGTCACTCTGTCATCTGTCCACAGCACCTGCTTTAGGATGGCATTGTGTGTGTGGTAGGACCACCTTAGGCATTGTGTGTGTGGTAGGACCACCTTAGGCATTGTGTGTATGGTAGGACCACCTTAGGTAACAGGTGGGTAAGATTCTGGGCTCCATTGCTGATGCAACACTTGTGGGAGGTCTTCTGCACAGCCATGGGTCAGAGCATGTTCTGAGTCATAAGCTACCTACCCCATGACCTCATCATTGTGTGACCATCCCACAGTGCACTTAGAGGACACTAGATGGTCTAGTCTGCTGCTTATCTAGGCTATAAACCTGAACTGCATGTCACCCTGTGTAGAATACTGTGTAACACAACTGCAGTTGCATTACTGCACATATCCCAGCATAGACGAGGCTCAGCAGGAAGGCGACACAACAGGAATCTTACAGCTCAAATATAATCCTATGAGACCTCATATCACCCCATATGTGCAGCCTGGTATTGGCCAAAATGTCCTTGTGTGACTTGCGACTGAGTACACAGTTAAAGTCATGGCAAGGTGAGAAGAGATATATACTTGATATTTACAGGAAAAGGGATCTGAAGGACTATAAAGTCGAACAGAATATCCAACATCAGATGGTACGCATGTAAAATGCTTCAAGTTCTATTAACTTCTGTAAAAATGTGCATATGTCCCTTGGCCACCACTAATTTATTTTTGGACAGAAGACAGAATATTCATGAATTCAAACTAATGTCAGTAATTGGTAAGAAAAGAAAACTGGGTGTGAATAGATAAATCCACAGTATAGAAGAAGGCCAAATAATTTTGTACTATGCCCCTCCATGAGAAGATGGGAGTTTTATTCCCTGTTCCTTGTGCATGTGCTGTGCTTTATGATTTTATCCCAAAGGGCAGAGTATATAGAGTCTGGAGACAACAATGCTGGAGGAACTGCGTATGCTAGAGAAGCCTAGAAACATGCTCTTGGCCAGGTGGCCAAGGTTAATACTGGAAGGTCAGGTTCAGAGCATCTACCCTTGATATGACAGGATCTCATTGAAAGGTGATGTCACACTCACATTTTTGTTTTGTTTTTGGAGACAGGGCCTCTCTATGTATCTACCCCAGCGAGGCCACAGGCCCAGGTCCTTTCCAATAGTGCCACTTCCTAAGCGTTCAAATATCTGAACCTATGGGGGCCATTCGTATTCAAACACCACAGAGAGTCCAGCAGACCTAACCAGGATTTCTCAGAATTGTCAATATAGGAAAAAAAAAATCCGAGAGAAATCGCTGAGAAGTGTAAGGAGAGGCTGAGTAGATAGTAAATTGCACTTGAAGGTTTGGCAGGAGACGCTAGAGACGCTAGAGAACTATGACATCTGAACAGTGTGTGTTGGATGCCGTATCGTGGTTGGTTCCTTAACTGCGAAAGATGTCAACAAGAGGGGACAAATGAAGGACTCTCCCCTTATCTTTGACACATTTCTATAGATGAAAAATTGCTCTAAAATTTATTCACATTTGCAAGATTAACATTCTGCAATGCTGATGTAACAGAGTTCCTATCCATCAATCAATAAATACATCTCTTTTTTCTTCCTGCTCACACACATCCATCCGCCAAGCCATATGGCATGAGTAACTTTCTTGAAACATAAGGATATTCCATCTTTAGAGCCAAATGTAGTCAGTCCTATTTTTGGAGTCTTAGATTTCTCAGGAATAGTTGGGTCATGCCCTCAGTAATGTGTCACAAATGCTCAAAAGATAACATCCCAGAACCCAGAGTTCTCAGTGGCTTGGGAAGATAGGACCCCTTCGGCTTCCTAGCCAACAGGACTGCACTGCAGGCAGCTGTTGCTCAGGACACAAGCGATACGGGAGCACATTAATCTTGGGAAGTAACATTTGTTTGAGATACCCAACACAGCATCCCATCGCTGAGCTGAGTGGCTGTTCTCAGGAGGCGAGCGGCAAGACTGGTGAGCCCCTATTCTACAGGGGGAGTGGGATCATTTCTCTGATATGCCCCATCTACTCGTTAGAATTATAAAAAAAATGATGTTCCTGGGAAAACATGGTATTTTCTGTCATAATGTTTTTAGTTATTTTATTTGAGGGAGGATTAAAAGTTGGTATCAGTGATATTCACTTAAAAAAAAAAAACCAAAGGCCTACTATAAGGTTCCTAGAATTTTTTGTAAAACATATTTTTTTGTTAACATTTTAACTGCACAATTTGAAAAGTTGAGCTAATAATTTAACTAAGTAAATAACAAATTGGCTGGGATTCCTTCTCTACTTTTAAAGAAAAGAGTACAAAGGCCATCAAAGACAGTTGGAAAAACACATGTGACTTCCTAAATATAGTAGGATTTGAAATCAATTCAGTGACGTCACATATTCTACACCTATAATGCTTTCTAGCACGAGACCCTGCTCTTCCACGGTAAGTGCTTACTATGGAGTTTTAGTAGAGACAGAAGAAACCACTGACATTACTGAAGTGAATGGAGTAAAAAAATGAGTGTGGGTAGATCATTTTAATTTTGGCCAACAGTAGTTCACATAATATGTATTTCACATCATGTTATAATGTGAAATATTATAGTGTGTGTATACATAAGGAGATCAGGCCCTTTAACAGGATCAATGACATTAGCAATCATTAGGTCACTGGGCATTTAACAATCATCTTTTACTACTCAACATAACTCTGAAAGATATAAGTAATTGCTATTTAGCAAGCAAGGGAATGGAGGCCACCAGAAGTTAGGAACAGATTCGAAGGCCTTGCGCTTGAACGAGAGTCCTTAGTGACTTGTTGGCTGTCTGTAACGCTTCAGCTCTTTCTGCATATGCTCTATTTCGTTTTTACTTATTTATACATTTTTCAATTTTTGAGATTATAATTAAATTACATTTCTCCCTTCCCTTTTCTCCCTCCAAGCCCCTTCAACTCCTTAAAATTCATGGCCTTTGCCGGGCGTGGTGGCACACGCCTTTAATCCCAGCGCTTGGGAGGCAGAGGCAGGCGGATTTCTGAGTTGGAGGCCAACCTGGTGTACAGAGCGAGTTCCAGGATAGCCAGGGCTACACAGAGAAACTCTGTCTCAAACAAACAAACAAACAAACAAACAAAAATTCATGGCCTTTTCAAAAAAAAAAAAAAACCTCAACTAATTTGCCACCGCATGCATATTTGGATATATAGTCCTAATATGCATGCATGTTCTCAGGGCTGACTATTTGGCACTGGACAACCAATGATGTGGTTTTCCCTGGGAAGAGCCCTTGCCTGCTCCCAGCCTTCCTCAGTTGCCTAAAATTAATTCCCGAGCTTCTCTCCATCCAGAGAGATGTTCACTGGTGTCAGCCTTGCTCAGCTCACGCTTGGGAAGGCACCACTTTTAGGTATACACTTTACTAACTAGGTGTTTGAAGTTATCTGAATTTCGAGGCCTCAGTTTTCTCTTGGGTAAAATGGAGTCTGCTGGTTGGCTGGTTGATTTGTAATCTTTGCTTCAGTTTTAAAATAGCTACATGATTTATATACAGAATAGCAAGTTGCAATTCATAATGTACTTAAATCTGCCATTTATGAAGGTCTACAACTTGTAGTTAGATATTACTAATGCAATGAAAGCCATTTTGTGGATCTGAAAACAATCAAAACATTTATTTCAATTCACATTCTTTAAATATAACAATTTTAGACAAAAAGTACTTATAAGCACATTTGTAACACGGAAGACATACATATAAATGAAATGTATAATTATATAAATTTTCACATATTTTAAGCAAAAGAACAATCTCTTTACATTCAATTTTGAGAGTACATTAACATGGATAGTTAAAAAGGATGTACCATCACAGAAGTGCTACAAAATGTTCACATTTGTGCCAAAAATAAGGCATATTTCCTATGTAGATGTTTTATGAAAACTATGTAAAGACCTAATTGAAGCCTTAATCTCACACAGTCATGTTAACTGTAAAGGAAGTATAATTTTGTCATCACAAATGTCCCTTTAACTTTAAATCACACAGTATGTTTTATGAAGACCACACCACATTTATTAAATGAGTATGCAGAGCACATAAAAATTAGAAAAACTCTTGTACTTTTCTGCACAGTGTTTAGTTTTCCTGATACTCTCTCTTTGTGAAAAAATATACTTAAAAACCTTTGGCACAGAATTAATAAATTATAACTAATCAAAAGAAATGACTTAAAATTTTCACGGCAAGGAAATGGCCCTGTTACTCTAGACCAACTCTCTTAGTCGTGTACTGACCGACAGCAATCCTGCTCAGCTTTACTTGGAATAAACAGTGGGCATTCTAGTCCTATCTGGGTGTCTGCCTACACACTAATTGGAGCATCATTCAACTGGGTGTGTTTAACAGTCAAACCCTGCCACTGTACTGCGGCCAACACACTTCTAACCAGGGCTTATCAGCAGTGATCTAGGAAGCAGAAGAGGTGAAAGCAGAAGCAGACCCACGAGCTGGGAACACACGTGGTCAGGAAGGACCCACAGGACAGTTCTCTAGAAAGGGCTTCAACACACTCAGCAGGGATGAGAATAAAGAAGGACACAGCGATCCTTCAGGAGGGTGGAGAGGGCCACATGAGTCTAAGAAAACCAAAGCATCTCCCTTAGTCTTGAATCAGCAAAGAAGGGCTGGTGTTTCGAAGAGGTTTCAATTTTCCCTAGTGGTTTGTCTGACCTCATTCATAAACACTGTGAGAGTAACTGCATAGGACCATAGCCTCCTCTGAACCCAGGCCCTTCACACCCGCTCCATGCTCAGGTTGCTGAGCCTTGGTAACTGAGCGAGGGAAGTTCTTGTTTCTCTTTCACTGTTGTGTCAGCAAAAACACCCTGTGCCTCTCATATACTCTCCACAATTGGACTTTTATCACATGGGGAAATATGAGTGGTCTGAATCCATATTTTTTCCCAAAGTCAGTTCCATTCATTAAATTGACTTTAATTTTTATATAAATTCACTTGATTTTGAAGATAAAACCATGAATATGATGCTATTTTATTTATTTTATGATCCTTGCTTGCCTCAAGGCCGCCACCAGTGAAATGACAAAGAACATCACACAGGTTCAATAAAATGGGCAGCCTCATTTCCTTTAAAGCTGCTAGGGTATGCATAGACACAAAGACTACAAATCACAGAGGACTGAATTTTCAAGAGTGAAATCATACCAGAATCGGGACAAGTTGTCGCCGACATCGTATGAGAGTACGTGGTCAGGAAGGTCGCTGATGGTGCCCTGTGCCGCCAGCACATGTGGGGCCAGGGTGAAGGGCACATCGCTCAGGAGCTCAGCTGTTAGTGAGTTGTTCTGCAGAGTCTGGCCTGTCTGATTCTCTGTCTCGGGGCCTGATACAGTCACGCTGGATGTGTCTTCTTTGCCGGTCTAAAAATACATATACATTAAAAACATTTACAACATATGAACTGTGAGGTTTAGAAGTGGTAAATATGGCATCAGTACATCAAAAAGCCTGGGAGATGTGTAATATATAAAACCTGCCAGATTTGAACCCATTTGAGAGATCCAGCCATCCAAGTCTCTACAAGGTTTAAAATTCCTACAGTCTGCTCTTCCTCTGAGTGGCCACCCAAATCTCCCTTAAAGGAAAATGCATTCCTGTTATTTCCTCAACCCTGGGGCATCCCCAGAGCCCGTTGCTGCTTTCACAAATCCCATGGTTGCTTCCAGGCTCTGCTCAGTGCTCTGCTTCCTTGTGAAATGCTCTATCAGCCCTGTCTACTTTGGAATACCTATGAGGCAAACTGTCCAAGATGTCCTTAGGTGTTCTGCTGTGAGTTCTTACTAGTTGCTATCTTCAAGCAGATGCTAAGATGCTCAAGTCAAGTGATCCATGTCTCTGCAGCCCACCCTTGGCACATCGCACTCATTTGTGTGCCACATGTGAGGCTTGACTTTAGTGTGCGCCATGAGCACAGATTGGAACCAGCGCGGTTTGCACAAGATTTCAAATAAATACCCATATACCTTGGTCTTTACATTTCTTTTAAATTAGCATATCTTGGCTACACCAGTTTAGCAAAAGGCAAGCACTGACTAGGATGTTCAGAGAACCCTCTGTCGATCTAAATACCCACTAATGGTAGAGTGGCAGGAAATAAGTGTCTGGATAGCAATAAAGTGAATGGCTTGCTTCTATAAGCCGCTGAAATGTAATGTATATAATCTCGGAGAACAAAGTCTTTTTTTAGCCTTCAACCTCATGCAGAATGCCTCTTATCTTCACAGAGACCTATTCAGGCTCCTCTTGAACAGGCCTTGACCAGTTATCCCCCGCTAGACTACCCTGGCCAAAACTTCTCCAATTCTACTGTGACCTGGCTCTTGTTACTCACTCCCAGGCTATTTTTTCCCAGGGCTCATTGCTTCTGTTCTTTCTGCCCAGGAGGCTTTTCTATCAGATCTACATTGAGCTACTAGCCTGTCTTCCCTATGGGTCTTGGCCCATCTGTCACCTTCTGAGAAAAGCTTCTCCTCTTATTTACACTGTATGCTACCCTCTCACCTCTGTTCGGCCTCCCTGTCTCCCACTTCTGTTTGTCTCTAGCCCTTAGTGTCTTGCCATATGCTTGTGACTCATTCTAATTATCATCTCTCAGAAGCAGGTTTTATCTCTTGTGCTCATCGATCTCCCCAATGCCCTAATCAGGACCGAGTGCTCAAAAATGCTCACTGCATGAATGAAAGCAGAGACAGAGCTTAGATTCTAATGGTGACAAAGGCTGACAGATTCCTTGTCTAAGAAGAAAAACTTTAAAGAAGAGAAACAGCATTTCTGTTAGACCTTTTATTAAAGTATACAGTACCTACAGGAGAGGGTACATTCATTGTCACTGTAGCAATTGCTAAATTCCTACAAACGGAATCCATAAGGTAGCTAGCCCTATAAAAGGTACAGAACACGTAGAATTCTTTTCCAGTTGCAATCTTCTCTTCCCTCAGACACCATCCTGACTTCTAATAGTATGGAGTGGTTTGATCCATGTTTTAATTTTCAATGAATGCACCACCCAGGATGGAAGCTTTGGCTTCTTTAAGTCAGTCTTATGTGTATTTGATGCATCTATACTGTTGCATGTTGGATGAAAACGTGTTGAGGAACATATTAGTGTAGAAGATGTATACTAATAGATATCTTAGAAGTCTTCTGGCTGCTATTTGACAGTGGACATTGGGTAGGAGGAAGGGTAGCCTGTAACATAAGCAAGAAGACAGCCTGGAACTGAGAGTCTGTCATGTTTGACTAAGGTTGTAACAGCAAAGTGAGATTAAATGATTGAATTTTGGAAAGAGTTTGGGTGTAAATTCAACCAGATTTATGAATAAAACGAAGCTGGTATAGGGACAAGAGTGTAGTCAAGAATCAATCCAAAGTTCTTGGTCTAACAGTGAGAAGATGGAGCCACCCAGATATGGGCTACAAGAGTGCTGGGAGCAGGTCTGGGCAGCACCACTGAAAGTTGGTGGTGGAGGCATGAGACACCTGACAGACATCACACAGAGCTTTCCATAGGGTTTTAGTCTGCAGCCAGTGAGCTCTGCTGGGCAAAGTCAGCGAGAACATGCAGTGAACGGGTCACGTGAGGTGATGTTGGAAAGGTATTTGATGCCAAGAGATACTCCTTTTTACTTGTGTTTTCATTTTAAATTGGGAGACACAGTTAAAGATAACGAGAAGGAAAGACAAGGAAAAAAAAAAAAAAACCTCGTGGAAGGTCAATAGAGAAGGAAATGCTTCTTCCACAGCAGTCTAGATAAGGGCCCTTAAGGAACACGAGTCTAGGGAACGACTTGGAATCAGCAAAGCTCCCAAGGCATGGCTATCAATAGTTGTCTTATAATTTCATGACAATTTTAACTTTAAACCATTACTTTCTGTATGCCCAGTACTGCTTACCCATAAACCTGACCCCATAAACATAACTTTATTTAATCCTAATAACCATTTTATACAATGGGTACACAACACCAAAGAACTTTCTAAGGTTTGCAATGAAAACCAGTAATAGCACCTCCTGCTATGAGAAAGCTTACTATAAAGGCAAAGGTATATGGGACACAGTCCCTGAACGCCTCCACTCTAACTTATATTCACAATGCTAAGTCAGCCAACGAGACAGGAAGCAGTTAAGAATGACAGCTATTCCAGACATGTAAAGGCCCTCACTATGTGCTGGCTTGTGTGGAAAAAATTGAAAAGGAACTAGCATCTGTGTGCACCATAAACTCCTGAAGATTACATGTGTGCTAGGGCTTAGGTTACTGAAATCAAGATGGTAGAGGGATCATGAGCACAGGGTCTAGATTATACTGTTGTGGTAAAAACAAAACAAAAACCCACCTAGAACAATAAGCAAATAGGCTGTGTAACTTCTCTGTTTCTTTAGCTGTGTTGTCAGATCAAATGTTGGCACTTTCCTTTTCTGGTTTATGTTTCTTTGTTTCTCAATCTCAGTACCAAATCCTAGTTCCTAGGCTAGCTCATCTTATACTCTAACCTACCTACCTTCCTTCTTCCCTTATTTCCTCCTTCCCTCCCTTCCTTCTTATTTTCTTTCCTTCGTTCCCTTTTGTTTTGAGACAGGGTTTCTCTCCATAGCCTTGGCTGTCCCGCAACTTACTACTATGTAGATCAGGCTATCCTCTAACTCACAGAGATTCACCTGCCTCTGCCTCCTAAGTCCTGGGATTCAAGACATAAGCCACCATAGCTGGCAAAGCTCTCTTGTGCTTGTGCACAGAACACTTGTTCAGTATTGAACTGCCAACTTTCCCACTAAGGAGGTGGTATATTACCCATTGACATGTTCCACTCTGAAACTTAACTCTCCAGCAGCAGAATTTATTCCCATTTATACATTTATCTTGCATTTCTTTTTAAAAATCATTCTTATCCGGCAAAAACAGTTTTCTAGAGGGCAAGGACATACCAAACCATATCTAGTACCATAAAGGACTTGGGCTACATGGCATTTTGTTCAAGTTCTGATAAGGCAGCCTTCTGGGCCTCAGCCCTCCAGTCTGTATAATGAGCAATAAGAGACAAAATGGTTGGCAATGGTGGCTATCATGTGCTGAACACATCCTGGGTGCTAGGCTCTACCTAAGCTGCTCTAAAAGTGTACATACACTCAATGAGATCACGTACAAGGTCTGCAGGGTGTGTGCTATGTGAAAGGTAAGAGGACAATGAGACAGGACATTTAACTCACACATCTCAGTACAAACAGATTGTCAGCAACGAAATGGAGAAACAAAGCAATGGTTTCTTAATGCTCTGCCCTATGAACCTACTTTGCCTGTGCTTTGCTAAGACACCAGATCAATTGAGCTGTGACAGTTTGAGATGATACTGCAAAAGACAGTGATCACTAAATAGCATGCTTAATGTAGAAGGAAAAAGATTCTAGTTTCTTTTATGGTTTGGAAGAAAGGATGGAGAAACATCCTGCAGAGATTGAAAAGAGATGGAAAAGCAACTGTAACTGTAGATAAATTCACCCCATGGGAACAAGTCTACTAGCAGTCTGGATAAGCCATGGGAAAACCCACGGACAGTGAAAGATCCCCAGGATGGTGACGGCTGAGGCAGATAGGAAGGCATGTGGGAATTCTGCGCCACAGAATTCCTTTTGCCTCTGTGCAAGTCTGAAATTTTCCTAAATCAAAGTTTTTGAAAGTTTTATTTAGTTAAGAAAATACCACTAACAGCAATCTACCAAATGCCTCCTAGAATGATCTAAATTTCAGCTGTGCTGGATGTAGGACTCCAGCTTCCATCTCTTAACAGTTGGCTTAGCGCAATGTTACAGTCTCCAAGGAGGCTGCCTGCCCTCTTGGCAGCAGGGTGAGTGCCATGATGCAGCTGCTGCTGGCATGCTGAGAGCTAGAAGGAGAGAAATTATACGGCAAAACAAGAGCAAGTCGCAAAGAAAATCTGAGTCAAAATTCAAGGGCCCCAGACCAGCTAAACCACACCCCTGAATCGCTAGCTTGGCAGCTCGTAGAGGTGGAGGTGGGGGCTGAGGGCAGGAACAGGTGCATTGGGTCTCTACAGAAAGCAACCCTCACTCAGACGCGAGTCTTGTGATTTTTTTTTTTTTTGCATTTGCATAATGAAATGGATCTTTACTGGGAAGAATTAGTATGTTAACTACAATGGGGCAGAAGAAAAGAATCAATTAGCCTTTTGGTTAATAGCCAAATTGCAGAAAACCATTTCCAACATCATGTTCAGATGGCAGACTCACTGCTTTCTGAGTACTCCTGTTCCCCGAAATGGCGCTGGGTCATGGTTCCAGGCTCTGAGGTCCTTCATCGAGCTCTGAAACTTCTTCCCCAAAGCAGTAGTTTCCCTCATACTGTCAGAGATGAGTGCAGCATGCCAGGCTTTGGTTTAATGTCACAGGGAAAATTAATGTCCTTGTCTATATCACCAACAACCATGTTCACAACGAGCTGTTTTCGTTTGGGTCTGTAAAAACAATTGCTTGGCCATCAGGTAACCTGTTAAAAACTGGCGGGCCAGATTCACTTTGGATTTCTTCGGGAAGGAGGGCCATAACAATTCATGACTTCCATTTGAAGAGTCTTCTAAGAGGTTAAGGAATAAAACAAAACAAAACAAAAAACAAAACCCCTCCAAGAATAGAGCTACAGAGCCAGTTTCCTAGAGCAGCCCTCTCGTGAGCCTCTCCCCTGTGTGGCAATGAACTTCAGGATCTGGATAGCCGTCTACATTTCCTCCCCCGCCCCCTGCCCTGTTCAAAAGTCCAGTCACTGCCATGAAATCTACTTGCAGGTACCAGCTTTGCAAACTTACTGACACCCATCTTTTTTCTCATCCCCAAGCAAACTATAAATGTTGATTAATACAAAGCCAATACTTGTGGCATTATAGAAGCTGCTTGCCCTTTCCTGCAACTCAGGCCTTAGACAGAGACAAAAGAGTCCTAGAAGAGCAAAATGTTGATGCACTGAAATTAAGAAATCAACCTCAACAAAAGTAGCAACAGAACCTACTGAAAGAATATACAATTAGGTACAAAACAAAACAAAACAGGTAGCCATATCAGGAAGCAAGTCACACAGAGAAAAGGTACTATCAAGCTCTGGCCTTCCATGCCTTTAAACTGTAATGTCTATAAATAAAAGACATGCTTCTCTGAACAATGGCTTGAACAAGTAACACTGTCATTTTATCTCCCCAGATAGCCATCCATTCTATTCTAGCTTCAGCTGGCATCTGCTTTCATTACATCAGCTTCTAGCTGGTGGGGTGAGGTACAGGGGCAAATCTAAGTTAGAAGCACCAGGGGATAGAGGTCAGAAGGTGACATAAGATACAGCACAGATAAGGGAAGAGTGTTCAAGCTGCTGCTCCCTCCTCCTCCTCCTCTTCCTCCTCCTCTTCCTCCTCTTTTAAAGTTAGTTGCTAATAAATGTGAACCTAGTTGCTAATAAAAGTGCCATAAGACTGAACTCTGCCCCTTGCAACTATGGAAACCACAAATAATAACTCTTCTCACTTGGAAAAAATTATATTGCTAAACCAGGGGCTGTTTTCTGTTTTTCTCACATTTGTAATGAGCAGAACAGCACCTGATGTGAGTACTCAAGCATTTTAAGTGGAACCAAACCCACCCCTCTTTGTTTCTCCTGTGCTTTTGGCATGGGGTCGACTCTTAGGTTTTGGTATTAGATATGGAATCCAGAATCTCAAACTTCCGAAGCACGTGCTTTCCCACAGAGCTGCTCCTCCAGCCCAGACGTGGTTTTAATTGAGGGGTGAGGTGGCAGAAATAAGCAAAAGTCTAGAACGTTTTGCCACAGATAGAAAAACATTAGGGAGAGAATAATCCGCACACAAAAAAGTGGCTTGAGCACTAACTCCCTGGGGCCAGAGACTCTAGTTTAAGAAGCTGGTTTCAGCAGCACATTAGGATGGGTTCTTCACTGTAAGAAGTGGGGTTAGAGAGATGGTGCTCTCTGATCTCTCTCCTATTCTTGGCCTTTGACATCATTTTAGTTCATATTCTGACTCAACTTCTTCTTAGTATTTGTTCCCTATCCTGCCTTTTCCTTTACCACTTCCACCTACATGTGTTTCCTGCTTGTCCCATCTTTCTTGAAACAGAATAAGAGGAAGAAGAGGACGAGGAGGAGAAAGAAGAAGGAGAAGAACAAGAACCACTTGCCTTTCTTTTCTCAGCACTCCAGCTGAAACAACAACATCAACTTCAACAACATCCAGCTGAGCGTGCAGAAGAGATGGGGAAGTTAAGCAGGCTGCTGGTCCATTCTGTCATCTGTTTCATGTACTGGAAAAGTAGCCTGACTGAAGCTGAAAACTCACCTACCCAGCCAGCTCGAGTGGGATGAACTGGCAGAGGAGAGCAGTTTTCCAGAAAAGGAGTGAGGGAGGTAAGGGCAGGTTCTGAGCAGAGTCTGAGTTGGATGCTAATTTTCAGAGCACAAAAGGCTGACCCAACCATTTCTTTTTTTAAAAGCAGGTTTTAAATTACTCTATAAACAATAATGATGTCTGGCCTGAAGACATCTCCCATTTCCCCAGCAGGCCTCCCTGTCATTACTACCACACATGTGTATGCCACCTTTCTCCTCTTTCCTGGCCCTAGATCACCTTCTCACTCCTGGGCAGCTGGAGCAGGCTTCTACTCCTCAGATGCAAAGGGGACTATCAGGGTTACCTCCTCCTCTGCCATTCCCAGAAGCATATCTGGTTTTGCACCAGGACTCTGATCCAAAGTGAACTACTCACTGTCCCAGCTCTCCCGAGACACAGGTCTGCCCATCAGACATCTTTGCACTGTTCTTTCCTTTAAGCAAAGTAGACATTGATCAAAATGATCCTCACACCTATCACTCAGTAGGGTGGCACCTACTTCATCATCAAGCGCTTTCTTTTATGTTTTATATGAGAAAGGGAGAGTAGCTGACACTGACTGTCAGTCATTCATTCACCCTAACTCACCGAAATCTGTGCCTTCCATGTCTGCTTCTCTACCGGATTTCACCAATAACCATTCAGGTGTGCACAAGTGCTAATTGCCTCTGACCTGTGTGTAGCTTAGGGCTCCAGACTCCTTTTGTGAGCTTTGAGCTCTTGGCTTCCTTGCTGTTTTGCTTCACTCTTCACTCAGCCCTACTCTTCCACTCTCAAAGGCTGGACAGAAACAGACTCTTGGGCACGTGTACTAGTCTTAGATTCCTGCTGACCTCCTGGCCCACACATTTGCACCCCTCTTTCATGTAGACTCCTGTTGGAATCTCACAGGCCATTTCTCAGTGCTTCCTAGTATTTACTATAGTGCTGCAGAATTTCATACACATATTTAATATTGGTAATGTTTACAAAGGAACTAGTCTTTCTTTCCTTCTTTTAAATGAATCTGACAACATTAACCTAATCAAAGCCTTCTAGTAAAGGCCAACCAAGAAAGAACTTCAGAGGTTACTTTATTGTCTGGGGTATTCAGAGGTTACTTTGTCTGGGGTACGTGCGTATTGTATTTAAGGCTGTGTATTTAGCCAGGCCTCTATTCATAAATGCCAACTGGGTGGACAGTGAAAGTCCAAAAGTGAAGACCATGCAACTATTGAAATAAGAGCTTCCATTAGCAGTTCAACTAGGCATCTTACCCCGGCTTACATCGACCCAGCTGACAACATGTGGACCTGGTTTGAGAACGACAGTATCTGATCACAGTCAAAGTGACAAAGCAGCTCAGGCTTTTATGCACTTTCTTCAAGCTTCTTATGTGCACCACAGGTCTAAAGAATTTAATATCTCCTATTAGTCACATTAGATTCGACTTAACTTCCCATTTATACAGCCTCATTTACTATGAATGTATCTCTTCAACTTCTTCAGCCTGTAATGCAACGGGATCACATTTTTTCCTTCCCATTTTTTCAGATCAATAATGAAAGATGATCATGTATATTTCCTTTGCATACTGAATATAAATCTCATTCAACAAATGGTATTACCTGTGTAAAACAAAAAAAAAATACTTTAACTGCCTGCATATACAGTAACCTAGGAAATAAGTAGATTTTTTTTGATACTTTCTACTTTTAAAGCTCAGAAAAAAATAGTTATGTTATACAAGTTTGGATTTATATATCAATAGACTATATATATATACATATATATACATATATATACATATATAATACAAATAAATATAGTCAGAAATACATAAAAGAAGATGTAAACATTTTAAACGATAATTTTTTTGTTTACTTTTTTTTTACCTTTCTTTCTGGATTTCCTTGTTTCAGAACTGAGTCATCTTGCAGGCCCAGTATGCATTTTCATACATGCACAACGAACAGTAATGACTTTTGTTCTTTTTGTCTGTATGCTGATAGGATGAACATCTGCAATTCTTAAGGTAGGTAAAGTAAATGCCTCTCAGAACCCTGAGCTATATGTTGTACTCCGTCCACACCATGCCTGTTATCCCAGGACAAAGCTAACATGCTCTGCTGTTCCCACTATTCTGGAGCCCGATGCTGTCACCGTTTCCATCATTTTGAAAACTTATTATTTTGAATATGTACTGAGAATTGCCATATTTTTACCAGGATTCAGATGTAATTATCAGGAGGGTGTTATGCTTACCCTGCAGGTCAATATAAAATCTGAGTAAAGTTAACCTTCCAGGCTTACTCTCAGAAAATAAGAAATAATTCAACAAATAGGGCAATTGATTAGTAAGGAAAAGGCCCATTTTCTTTGTCCTCACAATTGAAAACGTTATAACTAGTAAATATAAGCTGTACATTTAAACAAAGTTTTTATGTTTATTTATTTCGTGTGTGTGTGTGTGTGTGTGTGTGTGTGTGAGAGAGAGAGAGAGAGAGAGAGAGAGAGAGAGATGAATGAACAGGAACACACACATGCCACGGTGTTTTGTAGGTCAGAGGACAACTTGTGGAGGTCAGTTCTTTCCTAATATCACGTGGTCTCCAGGGACTAAACTTCTGTCTTCCAGTGTGGCAGCAAGTGCCTTTACCCACTGTGCCATCTTGCTGGCTCACACTGTGCATTTTCATATATGCACAAACGTGAAAGCAGCTATGTTGTACCCCTCTGCATCCAGATGTCCTGAGGCAGGCAAATTCAATTCTGCCATTGAACACAGGAGTGATAGTGTTACTCTCACTGGCCTCGCCTAGCCTAGAACTCCACTAGAAAAACAATGTTTGGCAAACTGAAGAGGTGAGCAGAAAGCTGTGTTATTTGACCTTGGCTCTCATTTTCAAACAGGTTATATTTCAAAATAGAAGATGGGGTTGGAAAAGTAAACACAGCTGTGGTTTTTCCACCCTGTATGAGAATGAAGGAGCCATTCAGAATGGTAGGAGGCCGGCTGCTCCTTCAGCGTACACTTGGAACCCAAAGGAGTGTGCTATTATTTCATGTCACAGAGAGCTCAGGTCAGTATTGCTTTCTTACTGAAGCAAACTCTACACAGTATGAACCTGCCATTAAATGTCTAAATGACAGGCATCAAGGCCCTTCAGGGTCTACAGTCCTCACCACTTCCCACTGCTACAACTGTCATCATCCCATTAAATAAACCAGTCCTCATTTGGCCTTTCCCTGAGCCCACAGCAATCGTTACTATATTTTTCTTTTTAATCCTATGAATTGGTTTATTCGAGGGATCTTATGCAGATGTGACTGGCTTATGTTTAGTAAAATGTTTTCAAGATCCATTCACAAGTGTGACTTGAATCAGAGCCTTTTCAAGGTTGAGTAATATTCCACAGCCTGTATACAGTACACTTTATCATCCAGTTGCTGATAGAAATTTAGAAGTTTATCATCTTTAGAATTTTACAGGACAATACTTTTAGGTAAGAGTATAATTGCCAGGCAGTGGTGGCGCACGCCTTTGATCCCAGCACTTGGGAGGCAGAGGCAGGAGGGTTTCTGAGTTCGAGGCCAGCCTGGTCTACAGAGTGAGTTCCAGGACAGCCAGGGCTACACAGAGAAACCCTGTCTCAAAAAACCAAAACCAAAACCAAAACAAACAGAATATAATCAACTAGGTGAAAAGCTAGGAACCAACAGGGCCAGCAGGAGCCGATGGGTAAAGGAACTCTGAATGTCTAAGAATGGGAGATGAGGAAACAGGAAAATCAGGTGTGACATGGCCCCGCTTACACTAAAGTTATTGCATAACTTCCTAAAGCAAACTTGGCTTGACTTACAAATCATAATTCAAGTTTTTACACCTAAATGTTTTGAGAAGTAAAATCTAAGCCTAAGTGAAAGCATTGGATCTTGTTTGGGGAAGTCTATAATCCCTAACCCTTCCGGCCACAATGGCACAATGGCACAATGGCACAATGGCACATTGGCACAATGGCACAATGGCACAATGGCACTCTGCTGGCTTCTTTTGTGTGCTGTTATGCAGTGCACGGTGTGACTCCCCGCTCTGGAGGAAAGCCCACCCAATAAAAATCATGGTGTCAATAACGTTAACAATGACTTGAGAATGGGCCAAATATTCACAATACGAGAAAAAGTTTAAAGGCCTCAGTTTTTGTATATTTTTAAGAGCCACAATGCTTTACCAGAATAACCTTTCTATAAGTGACTTGGAACTTCTCAAAGGAAAATACACTGAATCATTAGAAAACACAATAAATCAGCTCATCAACAGTAAGCTATAAATGTATAAATAACTCCTGACTACCCTTCCACAGCATTCCCATTGTTTCAGGGAGAGGGAATGGAATTATTAAGAACTAGAGCTATATACCATTATTTGTGGATTTCTAGATGAAAGTCAGTGCCTGGCCCTGGGTGCCAGTGCTCCCTGCTGCACCACAGGGCTTCAGCAAGGCTCTCAGACTTCCTGGATTCCATTCTCTTCTCTGAAACACAAGCTCACTGGACAGGTGAAGCAGCAGCGACGAGCCACAATATGAAGAGCTTTAGACTCTGAACTCTTCCTGACGTGATCCACAGGAAACAACTTTTAATTGATGCACCTGGGAACTGTAGGAGCAGTGGCCAAGGAGTGTGCAAACTCAAGTTATGAAAAGAATTTCTATAATGGAAGAATGCCCATCTTTATAGTGGTCTTGAATATGTAAGAAACAAACACTTAGCTAATGAGAAAAATGGCAGGCCATTTCATCTTTTCAGAAGTTATAGCTCTATAGGAATTAAGAATTTAATATTGACGTTCTTAGAGTAAAAAAATATACAACAGATTAGATTCTATGATTTGTAACAAATGTAGAAAATTTAGTATCAGTATTATGAACAGAATAAGAATAACCATACTAAATATATTAAAATAATTGTGAATATCATTGTTTGAAAATAGCAAATTCAGTTTGGAGGTGAAATTTGGGGCCAAACTGAAAGGATTTAAGGATTTCTTTCTGGATTGCTGTCCCCTGTATGGTGTGAGCTGGTATATCCATTAGAAATGATCCAGGGAATCTGTAGTGTTGTGTTAAGATTTTTGCTTTGCTTCCACTAATAGCAATATGATAAAGTAGAACTTTCCTCTGGTAATGGCAAAGTTTGGAGAGAGAAGGGAATTAAGAAAGACGCATATTCACAAAGATAAGCAAATACTGCTCTTCTAGGTGACTCAAGTTTGATTCCCAACACCAGGACTTGTCAGGGGCATCTGACGGCCCTGGCTTCAGTGGGCACCGGAACTCAAACTGCTCCTTAGAATCAAGTGTAGATACAATCCACCTGCTGCAAACTGCTCCTTAGAATCAAGTGCAGATACAATCCACCTGCTGCAAACTGCTCCTTAGAATCAAGTGTAGATACAATCCACCTGCTGCAAACTGCTCCTTAGAATCAAGTGTAGATACAATCCACCTGCTGCAAACTGCTCCTTAGAATCAAGTGTAGATACAATCCACCTGCTGCAAACTGCTCCTTAGAATCAAGTGTAGATATAATCCACTTGCTGGCTGGCAGAGCTAGAAGAAGAAATGTGACAGGGAAGGGACGCACACAGTTCTTTCCCCTCACGAGTCAGCTTTGTTTCCATGATGTCTGGGCCAGGGAGCAGAGAGGCTGGGGCTGGACGGCAGGCGCAGCATGCACAGCTCTGCGGGGCCCAGGTGCGCATGTGCTGTTGGATAAGCAAATGTGGCTTTCCGAGGCTCGGGATTTCACCAGTTTGCAGACAGCCACTTTCAGAACCTTCCTGAGTGCAGTTTTTCTTTCTGCCTTCCAGAAATAATTGCTACAGTTTTAACTGCTAAATTGACACAAAAGTGTATACGTATAATTTCTAAAAGTGGTCTTAAATGTACAGAAATCACATTTAGAGTTAAATAAAGATTCAGTTTATCCTCCCCAGCTCTCTGCAGGTGAGACAATGATGGGAATTCTCTGAAGACACTAAATAATTCACAGTTTGCCTATGAAGTTGGAAATACAGCGGTTTAGAAAAAGAGCTCCCACACATTATTAAGAAGTAAATTATACTAGCTGTTACTGAATCTAGTTTTGCTAACTTTCTTCTAGGTAAATTGTAAGGTGGGCTTATTTCCAGGACTGCAGGCATTAGCTCACACTGAATGGCACTTATTTGCCAGTCATCTTAGATAACATCTCATTAAGTTTTCTTTATGTGGTAGGTAGGTACCATTTTAATCTCTGGGATGCTTACCCACCATTCTCTGCATCTTGCTCATCTGACCTGCGAAGAAAACAGGGAGCCTTTCAAATGTAGAGTGCACTTGTTTCTGAAGCCCTTACAGTATCTCCTATAGGAGGCTATACAATACTTTATCTTTCTCTCCCAACCAAAGAAGGCACATACAATGCAGAGAAAACCAGTTTTTTTGTGGGGTGGGGTGGGGTGGGTGTTGTATTACGTATCATTTTATATCCAGCTGGATATGCTAATTCTATGCAGATCTTAGAAACCCTGAAATTACATACTGTTTAGACTATTTTAATCCCTGAAAGCACCGCTGTGATCCCTGAATAATGTATTTTTAAAATAACTGCTTTACCTTCACCAAATATATTCAGTTAAATTTCAGAACTTAAAGGGACAGCACGCTGCTCTGTGTTCAGGAAGATGATTCCTCCCAAAGCAAGCCCTTTGTGGGTAATCGTCCAGCAACTGGCACTGCCCACATTTTCTAGCCCACAGCACTTGTGGGACAAGGGCAAGAAGGTGCCAGATGGCTAGGACTTGAGCTGCAATCTGTTCTTAGCAAGTTAAAGGTACTGTCCCTTTAATTGGTTCAAACACAAGCCTCGTGCCCATTTAACATGATTCTATGCTAAGAGATGATATCAGAGGCTAGAAAGGGGAATGAGGACATTTCCGGGACTCTATATAGTCGCAAGCTTCTGGGTGGACCTCGACTGTTGAGAAGTAGGAAGTATATCACCACTATTTACGTTCAGACCAGCACAAAGGAGAGTGATCCTTTCACGCCTGAGGAGCATAGCTGATTGCTTGGACGTATATATCACTTCCTATTTAAATGCTTTCAATTAAAATCCAAACAAAAATTGCTAAGGGTAATAGAGTTCAAGCTAGGAGTATCACTGCGATTGCTTAAAAGATATAAAAAGAGCTGGGATCATATAATAGGAAAAGTAAAATGAATTGCAAGCCAAACAACCTCAAAATTATGAGTGAATAATCAGTCGCTTAAGAGGAAAAAACAGAAAATAATTTCATTTGTGCAAAATATACTCAGTTGGCCTTGTTCCTCTAATTCCAGTAAGCAAAATGTTCACTCTCTTTGAAACCCACAGCAGGTCTTTTTTAAATTTTATTTATTTATTTAATTAAATTTATACTATGAGCTTTGTACTGTCTCCTAACAATGAGTTCTGGGCCAATCACATTAGGTAAAATTAATATGATATTTGAGATCAATACAACAAAAGCCCCACGGTTATCTTGTATGGTCAGGAAATCCAGGCTCACAATATACATGTGGAAGTCATGATACAACCTCGGGGTGTATTCTTCTTTTCCAATCTATTTGAGACAGGGTTTCTCTTATGTTGGTTGCCAGTGCATACTGCAGCCTAGCTGGCCCATGAGTGTCTAACTCTCATCTTCCTGTGGAAGCACTGGAATTAAAGAACTGTACGACTATACTCAGTTGTCCATGCCTTCTGGGGATTCAAACTTGAGTCCCATATCTCTGTGGCAAATCTCCCCAGCCCTCCAATTCCTTTTCACGCTAAAAGCACACTAGCATGGCTAACGGTGAAAGCCTAGACACGTTCCTGCTACTCGCAGGGTTAGAGAAACATGTCTTCTGCTCAGCGCTGTTCTCCAGAGTTTCCCCAGGACAGCTAGGTAGACAGTGAGAGGCATCCACACTGGAGAGGAAGAAGTAAAACTATTACCATACAGCGATGATAGGATTTGTCTAAGTAGAAAATCATGAGGCACCCATTAAAGTGCAATTGCACTCACTAAGAACTACTAAATTTAGCAAGGTTATAGGACACAAGACTCACATTTTAGAAATCAGCTGTGGCTGGTGCTGGAGAGAAGACTCAGTGGAGAAAAAACGCTTTCAGTGCAAGAACGACACTGTGAGTCCATCCCAGTGCCCACATCAAAAGCTACGAGTGGTCAGGCATGCCTGGAAGAACAGGGCTGAGCAGGACGGGAAGAGGCGGAGAAGGATCACTGGGGCTTGCTCACCACCACCCTTATCTAGCTCCAGGTTCAGGGAGAGACCCTGTCGCAAAGAAATAAAGTCAAAAACCATGAAGCAGAATACCTCACATTCTCTGACCTCCACTGACTGTGTGCACACAGGCACATATGTTTGAATATACAGTGTTAGTACAACACACACATACAAACACACACACGCACACTTTAATAAAATCAGATGGTTGTGAACTAAGCAAAGATATTTTGGTAAGCAATGGAGTAAATATACCAAACTAATGTAAAATTGTGATAGAACTGAAAAACTACTATGCCATAACTATTGTTTGTAATATGTAATATATATAAACAACATAAAACTCATGAGTCTATGATGGAACTGATATAAAGAAATCTACTATGTTTACACTTGGATTAAAGTACAAACTAAGTATCCACAGTACATAGTGCTTGATTATGATAAATGCCTCTGTGACTGTTTTACTACAAAAACAATAGTTTTAGTCACTACTTTTAAGTATACTTCACACACACACACACACACACACACACACACACACACACACACACAACTTAAAATTAGCCTCAGGGAGGTCCTTCAGGAAGAAGTCCAGAAGAAAGTCAAGTTCTTCTAGGAAATGGCAGCATTACAGTCTCTGAGGGTTTACAGCAGAAGGTGCTGTGATATATCTAGCTTTGAGGTTAGTCTTCCTGCCATGGGTAGACCTAGAATAACAGTTGTGCTTGCCTGGTACTTGTAAGAAAAAGCTTAAAAATGAAAATATTTAAAAATGGAAAATTACATAGAAGTTATAAAATAACTTAAAGAAATATTTTGCATAGGTAATGTGGTGCTTTGAGTGAGAATGACCCCCACTGGCTTTCTGATTTGCATGTTTAGTCCCCAGGTTTGGAAGATTTAGGAGGTGTGGCCATGTTGGAGTAGGCATATCCTTGTTGGGAGGATGTGGGAGTGGGCTCTGAGGTCTGCACCAGGTACACTGTCTCTCCTCCCCTCTCCTGCCTGTAGATCAGGTTTCAAGCTCATAGTTACTTCTCTAGTGCCTTGCCTGCCTTCTTCCCACCATGAAGATCACGGACCGACCCTCCCAAACTGTGAGCAAGCCGCTAACTAAGGTTTTTCCTTTTCAAGAGTGACTTGTCATGGTGTCTCCTCAAAGCAGCAGAACAGTGACTGAGAAAGCTCCAGTGTGTGTATTTTAATGTTATTACAAAAGCACTAAGATAAAGGTGTACAAAGCAAAAAGTTATAGTAGGCTGAGGTTAACTTTCGTTGAGGAAAACTACTGGAATCCATATGTCATAGGAAGTGCACAGAACTGTTACAGCCTATGGAGGGACAGTTAGGCACAAGGTTACTCACTCAGTGCCTCGCACAGAGGAACTTCCAGTTCTGTATTCTCCAAGCATGGTGAGGTATATCATTTTAAAATGTTGACACCATGGTTTTGATGTGCTGTTTTGATATCTAGACATGTTGACGTGTTTTAACTGCCAACAGTATTCAACACTACTAGCATACTGGGTAGATTTGTAGCCTGGCATCAACAGGCTACACCATACCGCTTAGCTCTGGAGTGGCTCATATCAGCAGTTTGCTGAGTACACTTGATCTTTCCCAGCACCTAATGATGCAGCTTACAGAACACATTCTTGTTGTTAAGTGGCATGTAAATATATGCCTGTACATTGTCATGAACAACCCAGGAATGAAAGTGAGATAAAAATGCATTCATAATGCCATCGAAGGCACTTCTAAATATTCAGGAACCCTTTAATAGAAGCACAAAATTTACATTCTGAAAACCATAAGGGATTTTGAAAAGAAATTAAGGCCTTAAGCAGACAGGAAAGCATCCCACATTCAGGCATCAAATGTAAAGCTGCTCAGATGGAGGCTCCTTAAACCGAGCTTCAGAACCCTCACAATCCTTTCAGAACAGCAGGGGGTTCTTGCAAGAGATTCTAAAACGCAGATCAAATAGCCACAGACCACGAATCACCCAGAATTGTGGAAAAGTAAAACAAAACTGAGACTTGTGATTTCAAAATTCCAGTTGTCAACAGTGTCCTTTGACATAAGGATGAGGAGACCAATCAATGGCCTAGAACTCAAAGACTGGAAATAAACCCAAGTGTTAACAGTCACATGCGTTGTCACCAGAGTGCACTGCACCGTGGAGGAAGATTTTTTTCCCCAGTATTTAACACTGGAAAAGCTTTTTATTCAATGGGAAAAAATTGATGCCCTGTATCACATCATATAAAAATACTAGGTCAAAATGAATCAAAGTCCCATGAAAGCTAAACTGTAAAACTGTTAGAAAACATGTAGAAGTAAGCCTTCATGACCTGCAATTTCACAATGGGCCTGAGCTATGACACCCAACACAGACACAGCCAACAGAAAGAAAGGCTGAGGAGAGCAGTTTATCACGGCAGCTGGAGAGCGCTTCCTGAAGACCCAGGTTCAATTCCCAGCACCCACATGCTGGTTCACGCCTGTCTGTAACGCTAGTTCCTGAGGAGCTGACCCTCTTCTGGCCTTCTAGGCAGCACCAGGCACAGAAATGGTACACATAGACATACATGTGGGCAAAACAGCCATACATATAAAATAATAAAAATATTAAAGGTAATGTCCTTAAAATTGTAAACTGTGCTAATAAGGGCACTATCAAGACCGTAGAAAGGCAGCACACAGAACCGATGAAATGTTTTCAAGCCATGCATTTGGTACAGGAATTACATCTGCATATTTTAAAGACTTTTGCTTTGTGTGGGGGCATGTTTGTCTGCACGTTTATCTATGCACCATGTATGTGCCTGGGGCCCATGGCCCTTCACAAAGGCAGCAAATGCTCTTAACTACTGAGGCATTTTTCCCAACCCACTTGTGTATTTTTTAAAATCTTAATAATAAAAAGACAAGTTATTGAATAAAGAGAGGCTCTGAATAGATATTTCTCCCAAGCAGATGTGAAAAACAACAAAACAAAACAAACCAAACCAGTAAGCAAATATAGGTCTCTAGTCACCAGGAAATGCAAATGAAAACCACAGTAAGATATGACTTCACACCTTGGAGTTATAATCAAAATGCCAGATAATAACAACTGTTGGCCAGGAAGTGGAGAAATTAGTACTCTCCCACTCTGCTGGTAGAAACATAAACGGTGTAGTCACTTTGGAAAACAAGTCCGACAGTTTCTCAAGTGGTTAATCACAGAGCCACACAAAATCCAGCAACTCACTCCTAACAGGTATCAGAATTAGCACTTTCATACAACATTTCATAGTAATATCATTCAAAGAGCCCAAAGTAGAGACGATCTGTTCTCAGGGAGTGATGACAGATAAATAAGGCACTCTATCCACATACAAGAATATTACACCGTGCTAAAACAATAAAAGGATGGGCACGAGCAAGCTAAAAGCATCATGCCTAAGGAGGAAAGGCAAGCACTGCATATTGTGGGATTTCACTCATATGAGATCCCCCCAACAGATGCAGTCACAGAAAGAATGGCGATCATCTGGGCACAGTTCCCTCTTAGGGCAGGGCTCTAGGCTCAGGTGATAGGGATATATAATGGCCCTCAGACTAATACAATAAAAGAATTAAGTTTTGTCTTCTGCCAAATTTTATCATAAGCTTACATTCTTTAAAAATTATTTAATCTCCCTATGATATTTAAGTGATCTTGGACAAAATGTAGATTCTGCTACACATGATTTTACCTATACTAAGTAAAATACTTTGTACGCCACTCCACTTAGTGACGTCGTTCTAGGCATCACCCGCAGATACAGAACTCAAGGAAGAAAAATCACTCTTATCACATTGTGATAGAAGATGCCATTAAAAAAACTTTTCATGTTTAATCATCATCAGAATTAGAAAGTATTCACATTGCTTTGGTTAATTATGGACTACTAACAATCAAAATGTGAATTAAAAGAAGTTTGTTTGTTTGTTTTTTTTTTAACACTGGACCCTAGGGTCATGGCAAATGTAGTGTTTGAAAAGATTCTTACATTAATTTTTGTTGCTAATAAATATGAAAATGTCTGTGGTATATATGTCCATCAGGGATTACAGAAAACATGAATGCCATTGCAAACTATTTAAAAGGTGGTGTCCTTAAGAGACGACTGGGTCATGAAGGCAGAGTGGATTTAACGCCATCGTGTTGGGAGTCTGCTACAAACAAGAGGTGGTCCTCACTAGCAGGCTTCATGCACTTTCTTGTCCTACTTTTGCAACACAGTGGCACCCCCAAGAATGCTCTTTGGGAATAAGCTTTCTGAGATCAGACTTCGTGGCTTCTCAGAACAGTAGGAAGTCATTTTCCTTATACGTTTCTTCTGTTCTTTATAAGTTACCCTCACCAAGACATTCTGTTAGCTCATCACAGAACATACTAAGATAGGAATCAGTAAAAGACTCTCAAAATACAGAATATAATTTGGGTGGAAGTGGATAGAAATTTAAGCTCAAATAAAAGAACGCTATACCATTTCTGATTAAGAGCTTCTTCATGCATTTTTAAAACGGATGATGTCATGTATCAGATTACTGGGGGATCTCGATTATTGGAAATATCAGAGAGAATGATGTAAGAGTTTCATGATTAAATGTTAATCTGTATAATATATGGAAAATTCCATCTTTTGTATCTACTAAAGTTAGAATTCTTTCCTAACACATTAAAAATAGGTTTGTAGGACTTTAACAACAGCTCCTCTAAGATTTACTTGAAAAACCTGTACCTTTAAGTCAATAGTGGCAAACTGTTCCTGAGTAGCTGCATGGACTAATAATGAATATGCAGGGTTTCTGCCTGTAGAACAGCATCAAAAAGTGATGTTCTCAGGCTTGTGAATCTTTGCCTGTCTTATGTTAACTCCTGTAGCTCCGGAAACACCCGCTTAAACGCTGCCCAGAGACCCTGTTCTAGCTCCTCTACCTCAGCACGGCTCCCCTCTTCCCTCCAGTCATCCCCAGCTCCCAGTGCGAGTTCTTCATTCTTCCCTTTGCTGCTCTTGCCCTGCCACTGTGTCACTCACCCATATGCTCTCACTTTAGCTTCTGGTCTCTTCTCCTACTAAATGGTGCAGTCAACAGAGCATTGTCCCCGTGCGCTCTACGCACAGTGGGATGCAGCAGAACACCTGACATACATTCATTACTGCAGCGGGATGGAGCCACGTCATGAGGCCGGGTCAAAGGGTGCAAACCATATACTTCCCACAGCCCACTGGAACCACAGTTTATAGTCCACCACTTGCCACGCACAGTATTTTATTCTGTGTGGCCCTCTATGCTTACATGCCACAAATACCTTTGTAGTGTAGTGTGCTCAACTGTAGGAATGAAAACATAAATACAGCAGCTTAACTCTCCTCAATGATGAGGCCTCAGACAAGCTCCCCTGTGTTTCAGCAGCTCTCTCTCTACGATACTGTGAGAAGCAGATGCGCTAAAACAAGGCTATTTGTTTGCTATTTAACTACTAACATAGCTTCTGGAACACTCTGTTCTATTACGTTATCACTACCTTTCTATCTAGTAATAAAATGGAAAGATGTCAGCCAGGGCCTCTGTGCTTAACATTACCGTTCAGTTTACAGGAAGCCTGGTACTCTAAGAAGCCAAAGTAATACAGACTTTGACCACAACTGAAAGAAAGACTAATATCACCATAAGAATCCGGCAAAGAAGACAAGTGAAATGATTTTTATTCTTTTTAACCAATTGAGAATGAAGTTTAAATAGAGCTGGCAGGAAAGGTGTGAATTGTCAAAGTATATATGGTTTTAAAAAATTCACTCCTTAAGAAATACTGATAACCCACCTTTTTAAAAAAAAAAAACCTTAAAGACTTGACTTTCTCACCATCTTTTCCTTTATATTCAAGGACTGGATAATAAAGAACCAATAACAATCTATATATAATGACTTCCTGTTTTCTAAACCAGATAGTGTGGATCAAGGTGTACTCTAACTAAGCAAGATTTCACAAACCTTTCCCTCCCTTCCACTAACAGCACCAGAAAGATAACTACTGAAATGCCTCGTGAGCATGGCAGATAGAGCAAGCTCACCTTAGCACACATTCTATGGGATGTCGGGAAAGCACCACAGTGACATCTGAGTGTGCGCTACCTTGGTAGGATGATGTATTTGATATGATTAATACTTTTAACCAAGCTGTGTGCACTTTAGACACAAGAATGATGCATGAATTGGAGACTTCCTATGTGGACTACACTTCCACCCAATTACCAGTTTTACTGCAATGTATTAAAATTGCCACAATGTGGCATCTTTTAGAAAACATTACTCTTATGTACTTTTTCTTATTTTACTTTTGAGATGGTAAAGCACAGATTAATCATGTTTATGTTGATATATTTTCGCTCAACAGACTATACTAAAATCAATTATCAAAAAAGGATAGACTATTAAAATTCTAAAAGTCACATTTATTTGTTTATTTCTGACTTTTGAGATAGGATCTCTCTATGTAGGAATGGTTGTCCAAGATCTTGTTGTGTTGACTAGACTGGCCTTGAACTTTACCTCCTGGTGCTGGGATTAAAAGAATGAGTTACTATGCCTAGATAATGTTATTTTTAAAGACACTAACATACATATTTTATTATTGATTCCAAAGAGTATCAGAAAATTCTTAATTTCTTTTTTATTCTAGTAGTACATTCATAAATTTTTCATTGGCTTTAATTAATTTTGAATTACATCAAAAGATGACTGTCAAATGAAAAGTTGTTAAGCATCTTATAATTATATATAAAGACACTAGGGGGCCTAAAGAAATTTGGTCTCAAGTATTTAGATAACAATTTCAATTTTTAAAGTTTTTTTTTTAATTAAAGTGAGTCTTATTCTAATAAAAGTAGTATGAATAAACCACTATCAAAGAATATTTTTACATCCAACAAAGCCAGAAACAAAAATGATCAGCCAAGTGGTAGTCACTCTGGCACCAATTTCCATTCACCAGGGACAAAGCAACAGAGCAGCATGCTGAAGGAAAGAGTCTCTTATAAATGACATTATGCCAAACCAATATTCAAAAAAAAGCAAGGACACAAAGTTGGCTTGGTAGGAAAATCTCTGTATAAACACTGTTAGGAAATTTTCAAATAACTAAGAAAAACCATTACTAAGCATTTAATTTATGAAGTTTAGAACAGATAATTTACTTAGATTGAAAAATTAAAGTCTAAGTGTCTACATTAGACAGATAAAACCTTTTCATAA
The DNA here is from genome assembly GCF_000001635.26 of Mus musculus. Lineage (NCBI taxonomy): Eukaryota > Metazoa > Chordata > Mammalia > Rodentia > Muridae > Mus > Mus musculus. The sequence continues at coordinate 8,404,338 of NC_000072.6, read as the reverse complement.
ATATCAGATTTATTCAATACTTTGGAGTAAAGCAAAATAATTTTAAACAAATTTCAGAAATATCTCCTAAGTAAAATGGGTTTAAAAAAAATAAGGAAAATTGCTTTCTGCAGATACAAGTGTGGTGTCATTCTCCAGAAACCATGTTCAAGATTATCTCTGGTGGATTTGGGGCTATATGTCAGTAGTACAGGGTTTGCATATCATATGCAAACATCTGAATTCAATCCTTACTACCAGAGACAATTAAAATTTCTTCCTGTATCACAAACTGTCAAATTTGATTTCAGAATGACGCGTGAATTTCTACTCCAGATTCCCTCAGAAACAGAAGGGAAGGATGGGCATTGACAAGGCGCTGACCATACGGTGGTACATAGTACTTAAACATCAATGCTAAGGAGAGGTTTTCTTTTCTAAGTAATAGTACTTCCCTAGGTCATGGATTTACTCTTTTCTTTGGGAATGCATCATATGAATCTCCTTCCTCAATCCCCAGATAATTCCCCACTCTACAGACTTAGATACCAATGAAATTGCATGTGGAGATGGGGCCTCCAGGAATTAAGAAGAGATGAAACCATGAGGGAGGGTCCCTAATGATGAGACTTGTGACTTATCAAGGTAAGGCATAGTGCTCTCTGTTCTATGACCAAACACACACTATGAAGAAGTAGCAACTGGCAAGAAGCCTCATAAAAAGGGAGGTGACAGAATCTTAGTCTGGGACTGACCAGCCTCAACAACTCTGAAGAAAAACAACTTGCTGTTTAAGCTATCTAATCTTTGATATTTTGTTATAGCGGCACAAACTGATTAAATCCTTATCTGATGATATGAAAAGCTTGAAAACACAAAAAGACTGGAAAGAGAATAAAATGGCGTGGCTGAGAGTCCTATCAGGTTCTTTGGGACTGAGAGGGATACAGTATGGAGCTCCACAGTTTCTAGGCGGAGGCAGCACAGCTTATTCATGCCCACGCCTTGGAAACCAGCAGTAGAGTGAGCTAAATTAATAAGCTCCAGTTTGAGAAGCCTGTGTGCTCTGATTTCCTCACTGTAAGCATTTCACATGAAATCTGAGAAGACAGTCGCTGTGCTCTAGGTGCTGTACATCAACTGTAACTAGTCTGAAGCACATGCAGAGGTGCGCTCTTGCTCAGTTAGTGAATGTGCATGCCTTTCCATAACACAGAAATTCCAAGTTTTCAGAAATGTGCTTTCTATCTTGCCACCTCAGTGTATGTGCTTAAATGTGCCACAGTGCACAATTACCAAAGCATAGGTAGGTCTCTCATGCCCGTATTCTTCCCCACACCATTCCTATTCCAATTCAAGCTATTTACCTCTTTCTTCCTGACTAGCTCTCTCTATTCAATGCTGGGCATGGAATTCAGACTACCCTGGACATCAGGCAAGTGCTCTATCACTCAGCTACACCCTTCTTAGCCATCTGACAGTGTGTCATTTGTCTCCCATCTCTGAAGAGATTGTTGCCAATACTAAGAAATGCTAACAGCCCATTATCCCCATATGTGTAATCCCTGGTCTTGAGGCAGAGAAGGCTCTGGTTTTAATTTTGGGAATATCTCTAAACACATCTCCTTTCTTGTGGTCTGTCACTGTGTTGCTCATCTGACAATTTGGGGCCTGTTCAATTTTACAGCATGGCTCTGGCACTATCTATCAAAACCATGGAACAGCGTCATACTGATACCTGAATTGAGTATGTACTTTCTACCTTTCAGGGCCTTCTGCTGCGTGGCGTAAAGCTGATATGTTACGGAGATCTCTTCTATCTTCCTTTACAAGGTAATCAACTGCTTTTCTCTGATCTTGGTTGTGTATTGGTAGCTTTCTGTTTTTACTCACATAAAAATGTCATCAGCAAGTTCTTATTCAATTTTTCTTTTCTTTCAGATGGTTACTTATGTCAGTTGCTGTTAGAAGAGAAACTTTCTAAGAATTAACAACAAAAAATATTTTTGATATTCTTTTTTGAGACACCGTTTGTCTGTATCGCCCTGGCTGTCCTGGAACTCACTCTGTAGACCAGGCTGGCCTTGAACTCAGAAATCCACCTGCCTCTGCCTCCTGAGTGCTGGGATTAAAGGCGTGCGCCACCACGCCCAGCCTTGATATTCTTAATTAATGTGATCATTACCTTCAAGACACTCCTGCGACCTTTTAGACCACACTCACTGCAGTCTACAGAGAAAATCCCTTTCTTATCATGAGCTGTTTATTCTAGATCCTAGGAAGTCTGACAGCCTGCACCTCTACTCACCTCTGACTACATCTCGGGGGTAGCAGGGTATTATACAAGCCCAGTGATTATCAGTGGAGAACACCGAGGAAGAGTACGTGTCTTCAGTCAGGTGTGGTGGCTCACACCCTCAATCCTGATGACCGGAGACCAGGGCAGGAGGATCACTGAGTTCAAAGCCCACTACAGAGTAAGAGCCAAGATAGCTAGGGCTACAGGGGGAGACACTGACAAAGAAACAACAAATAAATACATGATTAAGTAAAATAAAAAGTAAAGTCTGCAGCAAATATCAGTATAATCTGTCTGTCCCCTGTTCCTGAGGATACTGGGACACCAACGCTTATAAGATCTTCCTGGTCTCTTCACATTTTATCTCTTTTTAAAAAAATCTTTGTTGAAACTGGATTCTTTCCTTACACAACATATCCTGATAATAGTTTCCCATCCCTCTACGTCTCCCAGTCCCTCTGGATCTACTCCTTTTCTGCTTCTCATTAAGAAGAACAGGCTTCTGAGAAATGACAACCAAACATGACAAAATAAAATAGAATTAGATGAAGCAAAAACTTTCTTATTGAAGTTGGATACAGCAACCCAACAGAAGGAAGAGTCCTAATGCAGGCATAAGAGTCAGGGACCCACTCATTCTCACAGCTGGCAGCCCTATAAAAATTCTAAGCTAATAGCTATATTTTATACAGGGAAGACCTGGTGTAGACCCCTGTAGGCCCTGTGATTGCTGCTTCAGTCTCTGTGAGCCCCTGGAAGCTCTGATTCAGAGGGCCTTGTTCTCCTGGTGGCCTCCACCCGCTCTGGCTATTAACCTCTTTCCATCTCCTCTTCTGTAGGATTCCCTGAGCTCTGAGGGGAGAGATTGGATAGAGAAATCCAATTTAGACTTTATCTGAATGGTACCTGGCTGTGGGTGTCTGCATCTGTTCCCATCTGCTGCCAAAGAGAGCCTCTCTGATGGTGACTGGATAAGGCACTGATCTATGAGGATAGCAGAAGACCATTAGAAATCACTTCATTATTATTATTATTATTATTATTATTATTATTATTATTATTATTATTATTTTTAAGACCAGCATTGTTGGTTTTACCTTAGGTCTCTGGCCATCTAGTTTCTAGCTCTTGGTTACCCAAGCAGTGCTGGGTTCTTTCTCATGGAGTGGGCCTAAAGTCAAATCAGACATTAGTTTGTCTTAAAAATACAAAAATCAATAAAGTGATTGCTAATGATCTTCTGCTATACTCACAGACCACTGCCCTATCCATCCCTTATCAGACAGGCTTCCTCCCGAGCTCCACAGAAACGCAAGTTACAGTACAGCCATTAAAGGTCCCTGTAAAAATGTGTCACTAGGCTGTGTATGGGATGAAAGGGTAACGGCTAATCTGTTCCTTACTTACTCCCTACTGAAGAAAGAGATAGAAGAGGGCACGTTTGAATTAAGAGACAGAAAGGAAATGGGGGTTTCAAGCAGGGAAAAGTTACAGGGAAAAGAAAAAAAAAAACCTGCGTCACAAAATGCAGTCTGTGGAAAAATCAGCTGAATGTCAAAATTAAAAGAAAAAAAATCAATAAAACCTTTGAAACTGGAACCATGTTAAAGGCCTTTTAGGCTGATGGCAAAATACAAAGCCAGGGCTTTAAGAATGTGAAAATCTTTCTCCAGTAACCGCAAAAGCAATTCCTCAATATTCAGGAGCCAGCGTGGCCCCAAAAGATGCACAGCATAAATTGCTTACTACAGAGACAGTCAAGATTCAAAAGGCCAGCATTTTCAAAAGGACTCTCACCAAGGCTGTAATTAGTTATTCAGGCAAAAACTGCATACACATCTAATTGCATACATAATTGACTAATTGTATCTTCAAAAATAAAGGGTAAAGGGTTAATTGTATCCACATCTGGCCATAAAGAAAGAGATTGTCCTTTGAAAATATGACACTATACTTAGTAGAAATTCACATTAAACAACCATCCCCATTAAGACTAATAATTATAATACTAAGACATGCTTACAAATTAATACCTTTCACTGTGATTCTGAAAACACTTCTCAAACATTAGTTTTACAATACTCCTGTGAGGTATAAAAGGTGATGTCAATGAGAACGCACAGCAAGGTTAGGTAATTGTCTAAAATCCACAATGGGAGCTTCAAGCCCTGCTCTCAACACAGGCTCAAGTATTCAGAGATGCTCAGATGCAGGGCTGAGGTCACATAAGCAGCAGAAATAAGCTTAAAAAAATGACACAGAATGTCACTGTACAATTTCCAAGGACTGAATACAGGCCATAATTTAAGAGATCATGTTGACTTCTTTCATGCATAAAATTTTTCTGAAAAAAAATGTGTGTGCCTGTGTGTATGTGTGTGTGTGTGTGTGTGTGTGTGTGTGTGTGTGTGTGTGTGAGAGAGAGAGAGAGAGAGAGAGAGAGAGTCCAAGGTAGAAACTGAAGTTGGCTCCCCTGAAAGAGAAGCAAACACTTGAACTGCTGAGCCCTCTCTCCACTCCCTATTTCTTTTATTCAAATGTACATAGAGAGACTAGAGCTAAGAAGCAACAACTCATTGTTCTTTAGTTGGATTTTATAGTCAAGTAATTCAGCTATTTTTTAAAAGTACAGAAACTTAGATGATAAACTGTCAACACCATCTTCACAAGCATGTAAACGAGTGTCTGTTAGAGAGTGGTCCTTGGAATCTTCTGCATGCATCCAGGAAGAATGGCATGAGGCTGAGTTGGACCTAAAAACATTATTGAAAGATTTTTATAAAGTCAAACTATTGCTACCTTAATGTAGCTATTTAGATATACAGGGAATTGCTGGTCAGTAGTATCTAATTCACACTGTCAAGAATACCTACACAACAATGTAATATAATTATACTACATACACATCAGTGCTTCAGTGTTTAAGATACACATTTCACAACCCAATAAACACTCTAAAGATTTTTTATTATTATTACTTATTTGGTACGGAGTATTTAATTCTAGACATCATGTGTGTTAGGCAGGCTCTTTACTACTAAGTTATATTTATAGTGCTGAATTTTTCCTTGTATAATTAAAAACATCCTCATAGCCACATTAGGAAATGTTTGATGATTACACATCGTATAAATTCTCTGCTTTGATTCAGTGCAGTCCTTCTGTCCCATGAAGCTGCACTGTTAGAAGATACAAGGAGGCACAGAGCAAGTCCCACCTTCCATGGCACTTCTGGCCCACTCATGAGTATGCACGGAAGTAGCTCTATTATGTTCCCCTCTACAAAGGTTTGGGGCAATGTCCAGCAGACTCCAGCAAGCCCTGGCTCAAAGGACCATACAAGGAAAGTATGTCCACAGAGAACCTTCTCAAGGTAAGTTCCAGTAGAATGCACAAAGTTGGCTCAAAGTCACTGAACACTCACCGAACACAACGGGAAAATAAAAGGGTTTGAGAGAGGGGACGGAGGGGCGGTGTGATGTCATATGATTCACTTTTTAACACCTGGAAGGTAAAAGGCAGTGCAGCATGGGAGAGCTTACACCACAAAACTAACATGTCAGAGGAAACCTGGGATGGCTTCTGTGGAAAGAGTCACATCCTGGGCTGGCCTTCATGATGGCTGCCATGAAAAGGGTATTCTATACTCAGTATAGAACAAGCAAAGACATCGAACTGTGAGCCTGGTGGTGGTGGTGCACGCCTTTAATCCCAGCACTTGGGAGGCAGAGACAGGCGGATTTCTGAGTTCGAGGCCAGCCTGGTTTACAAAGTGAGTTTCAGGACAGCCAGGGCTACACAGAGAAACCCTGTCTCGAAAGAAAGAAAGAAACAAACAAACAAAAAAAAACCATTGAACTGTGCAGGCACATGCTATGTTAGGGAAACTGACTCTAACACTCTGTAAGAGTCTAATGCAGACCTAGAGGGCCTGGGAGTGCTGCAGGCATATTTACAAATGTTATTAAGGAACACAAGACATGGATTTCTGAAGTGTGGGAAAGTAATATCACCTTTTCTTTCGTCATCCTTTCTAAAGTAGAGAAGTCTTGAACTCTGTGTGAAGAATTGAGCAGGTCAAAGGTCAGGAGGAGGAAGACCTATCTCACAGAAGACAGTGATAAAGAAAGGAGGTGATAAGGGCCTGTTCTGAGGTCCTGACCTGAGGGTAAGAAGAGAGCAAATAGCAGATGCTCTGCCATGCCAAGTGAAGAACTCAAATGTAGAAAGGAGTAGTCATCTTGTCTGCACCTCCACCTCTGTGAGCAGGGCTGCTGAAGGCTGGCTGGCTAGCAGTGGGCATTGCATGCCTTTCTAGTGTTCATTAGGATTGCTCTTAGTAGACATGACACATGTACCTTTCCATCATCAGATCTATAATCTGAGACCTAATGCACTATGATTATATTCTAGATCATGTTTAAAACTTTTCTATTCATTTATTAATTTCTTTTACATACTTTTGTATGTGAGCAGTGTATGTATAAACATATGTTTCATGTGTGTACAAATTGTGTGTGCACGTGTGCGCGCACACACACACACACACACACACACACACACACAGAGCGGGGGCCGGGGGGTGTGGTGTGGGGTGGGGAGTGCCAGCTGTCTGTCTCGAGCACTCTCCCTCTTATTTTGGAGGCAGGCTCTTTTACTGATCACTGGCCATGCTGGCCAGCTCATATGCTGGAGGGATCTGCCTGTCTTTGTCTCCACCCAGCACTATGGTTCCTGGCCGGCATTGCCCCATCTAAGTTGTTACAGCACACTAGGGATCTGAATGCAGCTCCTCTTGCTTATGTGGTCCTCTTGCATTTGCCCTATCCCTGCTCACTGACTTTTAAAGAACAAAGAGCTACATTTTTTTCTAGTCACATGATTTGTAATCACTGAGAATCTTGTTCTCTGTCTCCTATAAACCATGATGCGAGAAGATAGTTAAAATTTACTTGCTGAATAAATACATTTAGAAAATTAAAATAGTTAAAAAAAAAAAAAGCCATCTGTTCCCCAAACCTGCATAGAGTTAGTTTCTGTGGCTGGCCTGGGATAAGAAGGCCAGTGTGGAAGTGCTTGCTCTTTTTCTATCACTAACAATCTAAAATGAACATTAGAAAGACCTATCTGTTAAGCAATTTATCATTATCTCTGCACAGTTATGAAAACTGCTAGCTATTCTAAGGATGGAAAGCTCCTTATAATGCTAGGACTAGAAGTGCCCAGGGAAGAACGCTCCTGAGGAAGCGCTGGAGTGTGTGCTGCTCCCACAGGCCGCACATGCAGGCCACAGCAGCCATGGCAGGGTCTCCTAACTACGTGCAAACTCCAGCTCCACGGGCACCTGATGCCTCTCCTCCTCTAGCATTGAGTAAACGGGGTCCATGTGTGATGGGAAAGCAGGGGAGAATTTAGGAAGAGGAAAGGGCAGGTGGGAACAAGAGAGGGTAGTGGGAGTGAGCACAATCAAAGCACAAGACACATGTATGAAAATACCAGCACGAGGGGCCTATCATGACTGCCCACCAAAAGACCCAACAAGCAGCTGACCCCTGTTGTTGAATTAGGGAAGGCAGAAAGAAGCTGAGGAGAAGGGTGATCCTGTAGGAGAACCAGAAGTCTCAATTAATCTGGACCCCTGAGATCTCTCAAACACTGGACCACCAAACAGACAGCAAACACCAGCTGATATGAGGCCCAACACACCTACAGTAGAGGACTGCGGGGTCTGTGTTCATTCAGAGATGATGCACCTAACCCTCAAGAGACTGGAGGCCCCAGGGAGTTTAGAGGTCAGGTGGGGTAGGGGGGTGAGAGCATCCTTTCTGGAGACAGGGGTGGGGGTGGGGAGTAGGTGTGGGATGTGGAGCAAATGGGGAGTGGATGGGGGTGGGCAGGGAATGGAATATGGAGTGTAAAAAAATAATTAAAAAAGAAAGAAAGAAAGAAAGAAAGAAAGAAAGAAAGAAAGAAAGAAAGAAAGAAAGAAAATACCAGCACGAAAGCCACTCTTCGGTATAGTGATAAAGCTACCATTTAGTTTGCAGTCAGTTAGTTTTACATGTGTGACAACAGCACATGATGTTCTCTGCAGTATGAACCCAGCTCAAGTGAATGAAGTGGCACTTGCTAATTCTTTTAGCATTCAGCTAATATATAAAGACTGTAAGTTTGTTGCCAGCCTGGACTACAGAGTCAGACTCTGCGTCAAAAATAAAAACAGTATACACACACACACACACACACACACACACACACACACACAGGTGTGAGCACATGCACACACATAAACCCATTTGATTTTGTGTGTTTTTATGGGTTTTGTTTGTGTGTATGTGTTTCTTAAGGTTTTTTTATTTAATTTATTTTACATTTTGGTTTGTTTGTTTGGTCTGCCAGTTTGTTTTTTAAAGAGGGAGAGAAAGAAGGGGAACTAGAAGTGAGTGGGTGGGGAAGTTGGGGGAGGGGAGATCCAGGAGGAGTCTGGGGAGGGGAAACCATGATCAGAATATATTACAAGAATTTTTTTTTTCTAAAAAAGGAATCCACTAAAATATTAAGAAACACTTTTAAACACAAAAAGGACTTAACATAAAGAAATTAGTATAAATATCCTAAACCAACAGATAATAAATGCAATGTGTATTGTCCTCTTATTCTAATTCTCTTGCCAAGCGTGTTAGTGTCCTAAATTCTACAGGTCTTCTTTAGCTCCTGAAGCCACCCTAGTCGCCTCTGTTAAGCAGGTCTCCTACACAGTCTGGCCTACAGTGAGCAAGGCCAGGTTTCACTGTTTGATCAGCACGCAATCACTTGACAGTTCCATTGTTTGCATTTCACATCTGTATGGCTGAACCAGTCGACTGGTAAAGACTCTGACACAATGATTCATTTGGCCCCTTTGGCAGTGACCAGCCAGTGGGCATGCTAGATTATCTCCTGAATAGTTTTAAACCCATTAAAATAACTGCATCTTAGGAACATTCTACAGAAATATGGATTAAACTAAAATTTAGAACTATTTTTAAAAGGGAAACAAATTATTTGACCTAATTTAAATTGTTTTATGGCTACTGGTCACCATTTGTGGACTGTTCCCTTAATTGCAGAGAAGACTCTCTGACTGAACCTGGCAGGATCTGAGATGCAGATGAAAGCTGCTGCATCAGACTTTGAAAACCTCACTTAAATGGCCTACTCTCTCAAAGGCTCTGCCCACACCTCCTCCTCCTATGATGGAAATACGCCTTCTAATCAAGAGCACATGGGTGTGACACTTTAAAGGTGGTGATGGAGGGGGACGGAGAGGTCTAAGACATTAATGGCATCAAGGAGCCATTATACTACTTGTCGACTGCACAACTTGGGACATTTTTAGATTAAGAAACACAACCCCCTGGTTTCAGTCACCAGTTCAGAGATGTCCATTACTTGTGCAGATAAATGGATTTCCTATTCATTTATGTATGTGAATATCTGAGCTACTGACACACTCCTTGAAAGGTGTTTAAAATAGCCTAGATTTCTCAAAAACACTTTTCCTATACCTTCTATAAAGTTGTATATCATGTTAATATTATTAATTTTTTGAAGACTGGGGATTGAAAGCTTCCGTTAAAATGTGAATGTAGATTGACAAGAGTTACACTTCAAGCTATCAATATAAATGACTGTAGCACTGTGAATCAGGTGCCTTTGGTAACTGGGTAGGCTCTAGGGGAATGGAACTCAAAGCCTGTAATTTTCTTGTGTAGGAAGATTATATTTCCACTTTATTACTATAAAGAGACACACTGATGACAGCCTTAGTGGGGGTGGGGTACCCAAGAGAGAACAAAGGAAAGGAGAAAGGGGAGAGGAGAGATAGAGTAATGAGGTGAGGGAAGGGAGGGATGGGGCAAGGACAGGAGTGAAGAGACTGTTCAGGTCTATATGGGGGCTGGGGAGTGTGTGGAGTACCAAAGGCAAGGTTACCTCATTTCATTAAGACACCCTCCCATAAGGGCACACTTTATTTTCTCAAACCCAAATACTAAAAATTCAAGAACTAATGTGTAGTAACTATCTAGTTGAAACCTTAAAGTGTTTTCATACTCTCGACTGGCACAACAAGCTGTGGTAGAAACAAGGCCAGTTTAGAAAGAGCAGATTTGCATGAATGTCACCAAGGAGACAGTTGTTCCATTAAGATTAAAACATTTCTCAAAGCTTATTGTTTGTGAGACTGGAGTAGATACTAGAAACTCAAAAATGATTTCAATCATGTCCTCCCTTCAAAACTTTTCCAAGGGTCTCTAAGAAACAGACAAGCAAGCTCTAACAACATGCTGTGATGTGTGTGTGAGTACAACTGTACCCTGAAGCCGAAGCAGGACAGCAGGATTCACAGCAAGGGTGAAGAAGGTAGTCAGGGAACGCCTCACAGAAGTGACCCCTGCACTGGCGCTCCGAGGAGGAAAAGCGGGTTGGTAACACATAAGGACGGATGTGCATCCCACCAGACAGACTGCACAGACGGCTCAGGACGCAACCTTCGCCTCGGTTTCCTTTTTGAATGAGCCACATTTTATCCACAAGCTTCACCATTCACAGGAAATGCATGTGTTTAAGGCTTCACTCTTACAGTTTTGAAATGTGATCATATTCTTAGAGAGGAAAACAGTTGTGCTGTAGGCGCCCTGTGACACTGTCAGTACTCACGTGTAAGCATTTCTGTTATACAATAAAGAGAAATCAAGAGCAAAACTATAAGCTGACCCTTCTTATCTCTCCAACTATGTGTGCAAGTCAGAGCACATCCTTCAAGCACACCCAGCCTCTAAGAATGTCTGTGTTATCACGGTATCTCTGTGTGCTTGGTGGAATAGAATGAGCAAACAGCAGAGTATGGGTGGGCCACACAGAACTCAGGGCTCTTCTGAGTTAAGAGTTGCCAGATCAAATAAAGGTAACTTACTGACTGTGTTCAAATAACACACGGGGCAAATGCATAATAAAAAGCACCTGTTGCCAGCTTGGAGGAAGAGGCAGGAAGATCACTGTGACTTTAAGGACCACCTAGTCTACACACAATTTCCAGATAAGCCAGGTCTACACAGTGAGACACTGTTAAAAAAAAAAAGTGTGCCTGCTGAAATACAAATTTAAATGGGCCTGTATTATCTTTTGTTACTGAAGTATCAATCATAATCTATTAGGTAGTACATTCTAGTGAAAAAGGTAGCAGCTGGATGACTATTTTAGTAGCATTTTGTCTTCCTTTAGGGAATGCTATTAGCCACACATGAGAGAATTACAACATACAATATAAAAAATTAGACTTAATTAGCTAGTAAGCTATGAAAACTTTCCACACAGCAGTGGGACCTCATCTTTAAATACTGCTCCCTGTTAAAACACCAAAGAGTCACTCTTGGTTTAAAAAAAAAAAAAAAACGGAATAACAATGCCTTAAGGAAATATTAAGTGGTGTTCACTGGCAGGTAAGTACTACACTATCAAAGTTGTCAGCTGTATTTCTAAAAGACAAACCATCTAATTAAAATATATAGGCATAAACATTTTCTACACATACCATTCAAAACAATTCTTTCAAAAAGGAAGCATGCATTTATGATTAATGACAATAACTTAAAGAAAATACTTTTCATGCTCACAGGGGTCTTATTAATACATCCTCTATTGATGGCCATAAAAAGGAGGGTTCTGAGTAACTCAGGAACCTAGGAAAGGGGAGGAGCCTAACTATTCCAGTCCAGGGTGGTTGCTTTCTCTGAACACTAAGCTTTCTTCTGTGACTTCCAGAATCCTTTCTTCAGTACCCAGAAGAATGAAGAGTACCTTCTTTTTTTTTAATTAGGTATTTAGCTCATTTACATTTCCAATGCTATCCCAAAAGTCCCCCATACCCCCCCCACTCCCCTACCCACCCACTCCCACTTTTTGGCCCTGGCATTCCCCTGTACTGGGGCAGATAAAGTTTGCAAGTCCAATAGGCCTCTCTTTCCACTGATGGCCGACTAGGCCATCTTTTGATACATATGCAGCTAGAGTCAAGAGCTCCGGGGTACTGGTTAGTTCATTATGTTGATCCACCTATAGGGTTGCAGACCCTTGTAGCTCCTTGGGTACTTTCTCTAGCTCCTCTATTGGGGGCCCTGTGATCCATCCAATAGCTGACTGTGAGCATCCACTTCTGTGTTTGCTAGGCCCAGGCATTGTCTCACAAGAGACAGCTATATCAGGGTCCTTCCAGCAAAATCTTGCTAGTGTATGCAATGGTGTCAGCGTTTGGAAGCTGATTATGGGATGGATCCCTGGATATGGCAGTCTCTAGATGGTCCATCCTTTCGTCACAGCTCCAAACTTTATCTCTGTAACTCTTTCCATGGGTGTTTTGTTCCCAATTCTAAGAAGGGGCAAAGTGTCCACACTTTGGTCTTTGTTTTTCTTGAGTTTCATGCGTTTAGTAAATTGTATCTTATATCTTGGGTATCCTAAGTTTCTGGGCTAATATCCACTTATCAGTGAGTACAAATTGTGTGAGTTTCTTTGTGATTGTGTTACCTCACTCAGGAGGATGCCCTCCAGGTCCATCCATTTGCCTAGGAATTTCATAAATTCATTCCTTTAGAAGCCTTATTTATAATAGCCAGAAGCTGGAAAGAACCCAGATGCCCCTCAACAGAGGAATGGATACAGAGAATGTGGTACATCTACACAATGAAGAGTACCTTCTAGAGTGACTGCTGACGAGTGCACCTCTGGGATACAGGATGCCTTACATGCATATCAGCCAAAGAAAAAGGTGTGCTTGTTCATCAAATGTACACCGACACCTCTAATTTCATGCTAATTGCATGGTCCCTTTGCAAGACAAACAAAAGGCTGCCCAAGATAAAAGGCTTTCTCAAGAAAACCACCAATCTTGAAGTTTTGGGGAACCAATCAACCCTTTAGAGGAAGTATGTTACTAATTCAAGTACTACATTTACCTTCACAGGAGAACTTTAAAATTTTCATTATTATGAATGTTTATCCAATTGTTTCTCTCTACTTAATACAATGTGACTTCTGCTGATCTGAGTGCTCTACAACCCTTAAATTAGTTAATGCTTAACACTTCAAAAGTTAAAGGATGTAAAATAACTATACACTGATGTTATCTTTCTCATTCCACATAGAAAATACTTAAATGTACTAGAAAGCAGAGGCTGATTGACCGTCAACATCCATGTTCTGGTTTGGCTGATTGACCTCTTTAAAGACTCATTTTGGGCGCTGACATGAGTAATAATACAGAATAAGAAAATAAATAATGGCATGACATCGAAAGATGTTTAAGTTGGTAGTTTACAGCACAACTTGAGGTATGAGGACATGAAGGAGGTCTCTGGAAACTTGAGTTCACTTCGAATTATGCCATCATTAACACCACGATATGAACAAAGCATAAACGTCATCAGGAGAGGAGGTGGAAAGCGAGAAAAAAACGTAAGTATAATTCACTCATCTGGCTTTGGAACAAGGAAGTGGCATTTGTGCCTTCTTTATCTGCAGTCACCTAAGTCAGGGCTGACACTGCCAAAGCACAGCTGCATCATGCTATTGGTCTTGACAAGAGCAAAGAGGAATTTTACTCTCAGATTCAAAGCATTCACGGCTCAGGTTAGAAATGAAAATAAACATGTTGTCAAAAATTAACATTTATTAAACAGGTTCAAGCATTTTGTTTGTTTGTTTGTTTGTTTTGTTTTGTTTGGTTTTCTAAGACAGGGTTTTTCGGTGTAGTTCCGCCTGTCCTGAACTCACTCTGTAGATCAGTCTGGACTCAAACTCAGAAATCCACTTGCCTCTGCCTCCAAGTGCTGGGATTAAAGCCCTGAGCCACCACTGCCCAGCTCAAGTTTATTAAATAAGTCATACAGTTTCCTTTTTTCCCTGGTGGCCAAATTATCAGTCATAAGAAATAAGTGACAAGGTGAGATTACCATCTTGTATCCCAGGTCTCTCAGAGACCAGTCCACACAGGAGAGTGCATGGGCCACAGAAGCAACAGAGCTTCTTGGATAAGGGCCCTTCCAGCCTTCATCCTCAGCCAGGAGGCAGAGCTGAGACCCAGACCACTATGCACCTTCCCTGCCAGAGGAAAACTTGCCTGTAGAGAGTACTCTGACCACTAGGACTCAGGAGAGAGTTGCTGACAGAGGAGTGCGGACAGAGGCTAACAGAATCATAGGAGGAACAAGCTCCATCCAGAGACAGCTAGAACATCTAACACCAGAGATTACCAGATGGCAAAAGGCAAACACAAGAATCTTACTAATAGGAACCAAGACCACTTGGCATCATCGGAATCCAGTACGCCCACCACAGCAAGTCCTGGATACCCTAACACACCAGAAAAGCAAGAATGGGATTTAAAATCATATCTCATGATGCTGGTAGAAGATTTTAAGAAGGGCATTAATAACTGACTTAAAGAAATACAGGAGAACACTGTGAAACAGATAGAAGACCTTAAAGAGGAAGTAGAAAGCTGGGCGTGGTGGTACATACCTTTAATCTCAGCCCTTGGGAGGCAGAGGCAAGCAAATTTGTGAGTTGGAGGACAGCCTGGTCTACAAAGTGAGTTCCAGAATGGCCAGGGCTACCCTGAGGGGGAAAAAAAAAAAAAAAAAAAAAGAGGAAGCACAAAAATTCCTTAAAGAATTATAGGAAAACAATGCTAAACAGGTAGAACTCCTTAAAGAGGAAACACAAAAATCCCTTAAAAAATTACAGGAAAACACAACCAAACAGGTGATGGAATTGAACAAAACCATCCAAGATCTAAAAATGGAAGTAGAAACAATACAGAAAACCCAAAGGGAGACAACTCTGGAGATAGAAATCCTAGGAAAGAAATCAGGAACCTTACATGTGAGCATCAGCAACAGAATTCAAGAAATGGAAGGAAGAATCTCAGGTGCAGAAGATTCCATAGAAAACATGGACACAACAATCAAAGAAAATGCAAAATGCAAAAAGATCCTAACTCAAAACATCCAGGAAATCCAGGACACAATGAGAAGACCAAACCTAAGGATAATAGGTATAGATGAGAAGGAAGATTTCCAACTTAAAGGATCAGCAAATATCTTCAACAAAATTATAGAAGAAAACTTCCCTAACCTAAAGAAAGAGATGCCCTTGAACATACAAGAAGCCTACAGAACTCCAAATAGACTGGACCAGAAAAGAAATTCCTCCCTACACACAATAATCAGAACAACAAATGCACAAAATAAAGATAGAATATTAAAAGCAGTAAGGGAAAAAAGTTAAGTAATATATAAAGGCAGGCCTATTAGAATTACACCAGACTTTTCACCAGAGACTATGAAAGCCAGAAGATCCTGGACAGATGTTATACAGACCCTAAGA
Source organism: Mus musculus (assembly GCF_000001635.26). Lineage (NCBI taxonomy): Eukaryota > Metazoa > Chordata > Mammalia > Rodentia > Muridae > Mus > Mus musculus. The sequence goes on along the minus strand of NC_000072.6, from coordinate 8,388,635 downwards.
GAACACAAATGCCAGCCCAGGCTTCTATACCCAGAAAAACTCTCAATTACCATAGATGGAGAAACCAAAGTATTCCATGACAAAACTAAATTCACACAATATCTTTCGACGAATCCAGCCCTTCAAAGGATAATAAAGGGAAAACTCCAACACAAGGAGGAAAATTTCTTGCCCTAGAAAAAGCAAGAAAGTAATCCTTCAACAAACCTAAAAGAAGATAGCCATAAGAACAGAATCCCAACTCTAACAACAAAAATAATAGGAAGCAACAATTACTTTTCCTTAATATCTCTGAATATCAGTGGACTCAATTCCCCAATAAAAAGACATAGACTAACAGACTGGCTATACAAACAGGACCCAACATTTTGCTGCTTACAGGAAACCCACCTCAGGGAAAAGGACAGACACTACCTCAGAGTAAAAGGCTAGAAAACAATTTTCCAAGCAAACAGTCTGAAGAAACAAGGTGAAGTAGTCATTCTAATATCGAATGAAATCGACTTCCAACCCAAAGTTATCAAAAAGGAGGAGGGGGCACTTCATACTCATGAAAGGTAAAATCTTCTCAGATGAACTCTCAGTTCTGAATATCTATGCTCCAAATGCAAGGGCATCAACATTCATTAAAGAAACTGTAGTAAAGCTCAAAGAACACATTACACCTCACACAATAATAATGGGAGACTTCAACACCCCACTCTCATCAATGGACAGATCCTGGAAACAGAAACTAAACAGAGACACATTGAAACTAACAGAAGTTATGAAACAAATGGATTTAACAGATATCTACAGAATGTTTCAGTTTTATCCTGAAACAAAAGGATATTCTTCTTCTCAGAACCTCATGGTACCTTCTACAGAATTGACCATATAATTGGTCACACAACAGGACTCCAGAGATACAAAAGTATTGAAATTATCCAATGCATCCTATCAGATCACCACGGACTAAGGTTGATCTTCAGTAACAACATAAATAATAGAAATTCACGTTGAAGCTGAACAACAACTCTACGCAATGATAACTTTGTCAAGGAAGAAATAAATAAAGAGATTAAAGACTTTTTAGAGTTTAATGAAAATGAAGCCACAATACACCTACACTTATGGGGCATAATGAAAGCAGTCCTAAGAGGAAAACTCATAGCTCTGAGTGCCCCCAAAAAGAAACTAGAGAGAGCACACACTAGCAGCTTGACAACACACCTAAAAGCTCGAGAACTAAGAGAAGCAAATTCACCCAAGAGGAGTAGAGAGCAGGAAATAATCAAACTCAGGGCCAAAATCAAACAAGTGTAAACAAAAAGAACTATTCAAAGAATCAAACAAACCAGGAGATGGTTCTTTGAGAAAATCAACAACCTAGATAAACCTTTAGCCAGACTAACTAGAGGGCACAGAGACAGCATCCTAATTAACAAAATCAGAAATGAAAAGGGAGACATAAGAACAAAACATGAGGAAATTAAAAACATCATCAGATCCTTCTACAAAAGGCTATACTCAACAAAACTGGAAAACCTGGACGAAATGGACAACTTCCTAGACAGATACCAGGTAATAAAGTTAAACCAGGAAAGATTAACAATCTAAACAGTTCCATATCCCCTAAAGAAATAAAAGCAGTCATTAATGTTTGTCAACAAAAAAAGCCCAGGACCAGATGGGTTTAGTGCAGAGTTCTATCAGACCTTCAAAGAAGATCTAATTCCAGTTCTTCACAAACTATTCCACAAAATAGAAACAGAAGGTACTCTACCCAATTCATTCTATGAAGCCACAATAACTCTGATACCTAAACCACATAAAGACCCAGCAAAGAAAGAACTTCAGACCAATATCCCTTATGAATATCCATGCAAAAATACTCAATTTAATTCTGGCAAACCGAATCCAAGAATACATCAAAACGATCACACATCATGATCAAGTTGGCGTCATACCAGGGATGCAGGGATGGTTTAATACCCAGAAATCCATCAATGTAATCCATTGTGTAAACAAACTCAAACACAAAAACCACATGATCATCTCATTAGATGCAGAGAAAGCATTTGACAAAATCCAACACCCCTTCATGATAAAAGTCTTGAAAAGTTCAGGAATTCAAGGCCCATACCTAAACATAGTAAAAGCAATCTACAGCAAACCAGTAGCCAACATCAAACTAAATGGAGAGAAACCTGAAGCAATCCCACTAAAATCAGGGAGTAGACAAGGATGCCCACTTTCTCCCTACCTCTTCAACATAGTACTTGAAGTCCTAGCCAGAGCAATTTGACAACAAAAGGAGATCAAGGGGATACAAACCGGAAAGGAAGAAGTCAAAATATCAATATTTGCAGATGATATGATAGTATATATAAGTGACCCTAAAAATTCCACCAGAGAACTCCTAAACCTGATAAACAGCTTCAGTGAAGTAGCTGGACATAAAATTAACTCAAACAAATCAGTGGCCTTTCTTTACACAAAGGATAAACAGGCTGAGAAAGAAATTAGGGAAGCAACACCCTTCACAATAGTCACAACATAAAATACCTTGGTGTGACTCTAAGGAAGTGAAAGATCTGTATGATAAGAACTTTAAGTCTCTGAAGAAAGAAATCAAAGAAGATCTCAGAAGATGGAAAGATCTCCCATGCTCATGGATTGTCAGGACTGATATAGTAAAAATGGCTATCTTGCCAAAAGCAATCTACAGATTTAATGTAATCCCCATCAAAATTCCAAGTCAATTCTTCACTGGGTTAGAAGAGCAATTTGCAAATTAATCTGGAATAACAAAAATCCTAGGATAGCAAAAACTCTTCTCAACAATAAAAGAACCTCTGGTGGAATCACCATGCCTGACCTCAAGTTGTACTACAGAGCAATTGTGATAAAAACTTCGTGGTACTGGTGCATGCAGTGACAGTCAGGTAGATAAATAGAATAGAATTGAAGACCCAGAAATGAACCCACAAACCTATGGTCACTTGATCTTTGACAAAGGAGCTAAAATCATCCAGTGAAAAAAAGACAGCATTTTCAACAAATGGTGCTGGTATCATGTAGAAGAATGTAAATTGATCCACTCTTATCTCCTTGTACAAAGCTCAAGTCTAAGTGGATCAAGGATCTCCACATAAAACCAGAGACACTAAAACTTATGGAGGAGAAAGTGGGGAAAGCCTCAAAGATATGGACACAGGGAAAAATTCCTGAACAGAACAGCAATGGCTCTTGCTGTAAGATTGAGAATCGACAAATGGGACGTCATAAAATTGCAAAGCTTTTGTAAGGCAAAATACACTGTCAATAAGACAAAAAGGCCACCAACAGATTGGGAAAGAATTTTTACCAATCCTAAATCTGATAGGGGACTAATATCCAATATATACTAAGAACTCAAGAAGCTGGACTCCAGAAATTCAAATAACCCCATTAAAAATGGGGCACAGAGCTAAACAAAGAATTCTCAACTGAGGAATATGGAATGGCAGAGAAGCACCAGAAAAAAAGTTCAACATCCTTAATCATCAGGGAAATGCAAATCAAAACAACACTGAGATTCCACCTCACACCTGTCAGAATGGCTAAGATCAAAAATTCAGGTGACAGCAGATGCTGGAGAGGATGTGGAGAAAGAGGAACACTCCTTCATCGTTGGTGGGATTGCAAGCTTGTACAACCACTCTGGAAATCAGTCTGGCGGTTACTCAGAAAATTGGACATAGTACTACCGGAGGATCCCACAACACCTCTCCTGGGCATATATCCAGAAGATGTCCCAACCGGTAAGAAGGACACAACCTCCACTATGTTCATAGCAGCCTTATTTATGATAGCCAGAAACTGGAAAGAACCCAGATGCCCCTCAACAGAGGAATGGATAGAGAAAATGTGGTACATCTACACAATGGAGTACTACTCAGGTATTAAAAAGAATGAATTTATGAAATTCCTAGGCAAATGGATGGACCTGGAGGGCATCCTCCTGAGTGAGGTAACACAATCACAAAGGAACTCACACAATTTGTACTCACTGATAACTGGATATTAGCCCAGAAACTTAGGATATCCAAGATATAAGATACAATTTACTAAACGCATGAAACTCAAGAAAAACAAAGACCAAAGTGTGGACACTTTGCCCCTTCTTAGAATTGGGAACAAAACACCCATGGAAGGAGTTACAGAGACAAAGTTTGGAGCTGTGGCGAAAGGATGGACCATCTAGAGACTGCCATATCCAGGGATCCATCCCATAATCAGCTTCCAAACGCTGACACCATTGCATACACTAGCAAGATTTTGCTGAAAGGACCCAGATAGAGCTGTCTCTTGTGAGACTATGCTGGGGCATAGCAAACACAGAAGTGGATGCTCACAGTCAGCTAATGGATGGATCACAGGGCTCCCAATGGAGGAGCTAGAGGAAGTACCCAAGAAGCTAAAGGGATCTGCAACCCTATAGGTGGAACAACAGTATGAACTAACCAGTACCCCAGAGCTCATGTCTCTAGCTGCATATGTATCAAAAGATGGCCTAGTCGGCCATCACTGGAAAGAGAGGCCCATTGGACTTGCAAACTTTATCTGCCCCAGTACAGGGGAATGCCAGGGCCAAAAAGTGGGAGTGGGTGGGTAGGGGGGTTGGGGGGAGGGTATGGGGGACTTTTGGGATAGCATTGAAAATATAAATGAGGAAAATATCTAATAAAAATATTAAAAAAATAATAAAAACCAGGAAGTTAGTGTAGATTCTACAATCTTCTGATGCAAAAATATTTATCTTTATGATGTAAAATGAGATTAAGTCACAGGTAAAATTGTCAGTGTGCTCCAATGTATAATTTATTTATAATTTAATTGTAATTCTCAGAATATGTTATTCTTGTGTCTCAAATTCTTACATATTATCATCTATGTGCATTGCAAACTCTTTCAGACTTGAGATCAGTGGCATTGATTCCCTCAGTTAAATAATGTTTACCTCTATAAAACCCTACATTTTTTATAAGTAATGGCTGCCCCCAAAAGGCATTACTATACCTTTAATCCTCAAGTCTAATCATGGTTAATCTGGTTTGTTCATGTGGTGAAGTGTTAGAAGTATAATCCAAGACATTTTCAGACATAGAGAATATTAAACAGAACTTTTCTCAAAATAGATTTTTAATGAAATATTTGTTAAAATAAATGAAGCAGTCTGATATTTCAAAAATGTACTTGGGGACATGCCAGAAAATTATTATTTATTAACCAATCTAAACATATTTTAGTTTACCATTTTATTACCATGCTAATAGTTAATTCATCAGGCCTTTCTATGACCAAATTGTCTTATAACCAACTACATATGGCCTACATATCTTCACACTAATCAATTACTTTTTTAGTTAGTGTTTCCTTTAGGATTCTAGCATTCATCACCAAACCAACAAAGCTCTATACAAATCACATTCCTCAGGTCTCAAGAGTTTTGTTCTCTTCGGCTGGCAGGATGGTTGAGCAGGTAAAGGTACTTTCTGCCAGGCTCCATCCTGGGAACCACATGGTGAAAGGAGACGACCAATTCACCCAATTTGCCGTCTGACTTCCACATTTGCATTACAACATATACAACACACACACACACACACACACACACACACACACACACACACACACACAATGTTTAAAATCAAATCGAACTCTTCTGGTGCTTAATTGTCTCACAGTATGTAATATCAACAACTATTGAATGTAAATATCATTTGATGTATTAAATGATATTTGGAATTGAAAGTTGAATTTGACAGCACCATAGGGTTGAAGTAAGTTGGCTTAAGTCACATACTATAATAATGTGTATGCTTTCACACAAAACTCTATGAAAAGAGACATGTTTGATTACTTAATTATTCTTAATGGGAAAATTATTAATGTTATACTTTTGGAAAGTCAGTTGTAAGGCAATTATTTTGGTTTATTTAATCTCATTAAGAATATGTCATTTGAGTAGAATCCCTTCAAATATAGTATGGTCTCAATTAAGTTGTTATGAATGATGTTTTTTAATACCACTGTTTGGAACGAAACTGCCCAGCATGTGGCTGGACTATTTTGTTGTGATTCCTGAATTCTCTATTATGTTCTTTTCTTCTTCACTGTTTATACTCTTTGGCTATAGAAAACTTGTTTTTAAAAACTTGAATTTTATTATGAAGCTAGTAAGATTCCCATGTTTATTTTTTTAGAAAATTTTACAAACTAAAATACAAAAAGTTTGAAAAGCTGCAATGTACTCAAGAATTGAAGAAAAATCTTTAAATACTTATCATTTATTTAGTTAACTTTTAAAAATCGTGTATATTTAGTATACAAAGTAAAGCTTTATTATGACATTTTGCTACTTGTACATTGTGCCTTTGGATTATGCTTACCAATTACCCTCTTTTCCTACCCCATCCAGTCCCCTTCCTCTGTGCAAATAGTTTCACATTTACTTTCATGTTTTATTCTTTTTTAAAAAAAATTTAGAGTCTGCATATGAGAGAATATATTTGGTACTTTTCCAGCCTCTTAATTCTTGTACAAGAAAGTACTATACTGTGTGGCAAAACACATCTAAAAAACCCCTTGGGAAAGTTAAGTCCCTACTGCTGAAGACACCATGCACTTTGGACATAGGACCCAGAAGGTTTGAGCTGGCTTTAACTTCAAAGCATTTTCTCTGAAGACTGGCTTTCATGGTACCAAGAGCCGCCAATCAAGCTTCCAAACACGGAGAGCAAGGAACAATCCTCCCCAACTATGATGCCCGAGAAGGACTAGCATGGCCCTTTAATTCTAAAGGGGCAGCAGTGGCATGAACACCTTGGTCATAATGAACAACTCTTGCTCAACAAGAGGAAAACATTTTTGGTACTGGAGGGCTAGCCAACTACTCAAGGTTAGTTATGGCCTTTGGAGAAGAACCTACTTGAACCACTTTACTAAACCAGCATAATTCTTAGTTGTATTCTAAATATTTATTCTTAAACACACAGATAAATGCCATTCTCAGCTTAATCAAATAAATGCCCTCTTATAACAGATTGAGACAGAACTACAGCCAACCAAAATGCAGAGAAAAAGTGACTACATGATACTCAGCCTCATCTGATATATCTATAACATAACTCTGTTCCTACAGGTAAGGATCAACCTGGAAGATGGGGCAGAAAGACTGTAACACCCAGAGGAACAGGGAGTCTATTGTCTGAGTGTGTCTCCCAGAAACACCAGGAGTTACACCTGTGGATTGTCACCAACTTGGTTACCTAAACAAGACGTGAATGAGGATGATACCAATACCCATGCTTGTATGAAAGCGCGAAACCTCAGAGGGCCCCAACCAAAGACAAGTAACTACAGACAATTAAAGAACTCTGAGAGCGCTTAGAGAAACAGCCCTCCCCTGGGAGCAGAGCTCCTGACTGTACTAATACTAAGTGGTTAGCCCTGAAATTATAGGTGTATAAGTAAGATATGGAAAAAGCCACCTGTATTATATATTTAGGAATACATAGGCACAGACACAGACACAGACACAGACACAGACACAGACACACACACACACACACACACACACACACACACACACAGACACACACACAAGCAATTAAAGAAAAAGAGGCTACAAACTTGAGAAAAAGGACCAGCGCCAGGGATACTAAGAAGGGTTGAAGGGAGAAAAGTGAAGGTAGATAATGATGTAATTATATTTTAAGTTAAAAAAATCATTACAAAGGAAAAAAAGTATATCACATATACTAATTACAAAATGTGATTTAATTAGCATACTGTGTTTGGCTTATTTGCCACAGTGTACTGATTCCAGGGAAACATTGTTTGAAATACAAGAATTAGATGTAGAATAGTGTTGAGAATACTTCCATAATTTTCTGAAATAAATACTATCCTGAAATAAACGTTAATTGGCAAAAGAAATAAACAAACAAGAAAACAATCCTTGGGAAACACTGCTTAAAATTAATTAAAAAAAAACCATGTGAACACTTAACAATCTGATTTGTAATGTGTCTTTATGTAATGAATTAATGCCAAAACAGTTATGACACAGAAAAAAATACTCAAATCCAAATGAGTATTGAAGAAAGGTATAATAGATAGACGATGGCAGATGGTTATAAGAGGGTGAACTGGACAAGAAAAATAAAAGTCAACTTATGATTTGGAAATACCTACAACCCAGCAAGTGTACTACCAGTACCGAGTTACAATTCCAGCTAGCTCTTATAATAGTTAAAAAGCCCAACTGAAAATACAAAGAAATAGGCAAGAATAGTTACGAGAGATGAACTGTGGCACATGTGTCCTCATCATTCTGACAAGGAAAGGTAAGGTGTCGACTCACAGCTTTCAGATATGAACTGGATAAATTCCTGTCCTCTAAGTGTTTGTGCAGACCAAACATTAAGCGTTTATTCAATGTCTGATAATACCATGTACCCAGAACAAAACATGTTTTCAACAAATATATTCATACATATGAACATGCACATATACACACCTAAAAAATATAAACATATATAAATATATAAATTATGCACACAAACATATACACATTTACATACACAAAGATACATGTACAAACCATAAATATATACATGTAAACAAATACACATTTATACACACAAGTATATACACACTTACATAAACATAAATATATGCATGTACACAAACATAAATATGCATACGTACACAAACATGAACCTTAGTAAACATTAATATACATTTAAATACATATGTACATATGAATAAACACACATTTATATATACATTGAAATATACATATATAGAGACATATATAAATATACCTATCTATGCACACAAACATAAATGTGTACATGTACAAACATAAAACACTACAAACATTACTTCTAGCTTTATGGAACCCCTTCTAATTTACCAGTTATGTTCTTATCATGTTATTTCTACAGATAGATATGATGACTTATGTTTGTAATTCAGCCCTTAAGAGTCTGAAGCAGTAAGATCACTGAGAGTCTGAGCTAGTCCAGGCTAGACTGAGTTCTACGCCATCCTAGCATACAAAGGCTCTGTCTTAACACATAAAGCAACCAACCAGCTGGCTTGCCAGTCAGTCAACCAACCAACCAACCAACCAACCAACCAACCAACCAACCAACCACTTCTGCATTTCCTAGTCTTTTAAAGTGAACTATGGATAATATTTTTGGGTCAGGCCAGTGGGGAAGATGGCCACACTGCAGGAGAGTGAAGTCTAAGTGGATGGCCAGCTGAAACTAAGCAAGAATGAGCTGAAGAGGTGTCTGAAAGCTGAGAAGAAACTGGCAGAGAAAGAGGCCAAGCAGAAAGAGCTCTGTGAGAAACAGCTAAAGCAGACTGCTTGTGCCACGACCAACCACACTGATGACAATGGTGTGGGTGCTGAGGAGAAGACTCTGGACCCAAATCAATACTACAAGATCCACAGCCAAGCAGTCCACACCTGAAGGTCAGTGGGGCAGAACCCGCACACACACAAGTAACATGTGGACGGACAGCTCACTCACTCAGTTCATCCAAGAATACAGTCACCTGCAGCCTGGGACCACCTGACTGATGTTACCCTCAAAGTGGCAGGTCACATCCATGCCAAGAGAGCCTCTGGGGGAAAGTTCATCTTCTATGACCTTTGAGCAGAGGGTGTCAAGTTACAAGTGATGGCCAACTCCAGGAATTATAAATCAGAAGAGGAATTTGTTCACATAACTAACAACCTGCGCCAGGGAGACATAATTGGAGTTGAGGGGAATCCTGGGAAAACCACGAAGGGTGAGCTGAGCATCACCCTAGGAGATCACACTGCTGTACATGCTGCCTCATTGTCACTTTGGTCTCAAAGACAAGGAAACACAGTATCACCAGAGATACTTGGACTTGATCCTAAACGACTTTGTGAGGCAGAAATTTATCGTCTGCTCTGAGATCATCACATATATAAGAAGTTTCTTGGATGAGCTAGGATCCCAAGAGACTGAAACTCCCATGATGTGTTCGTCACTGGGGAGCTGTGGCCAAACCTTTCATCACCTATCACAATGAATTGGACATGAACTTGTATATGAGAATTGCTCCAGAATTCTACCACAAGATGCTGGTAGTTGTGCCACTGGCCACGCTTATGAAATTGGGTGCCAGTTATGGAACGAAGGGATTGATTTGACTCACAATCCTATTCACCACCTTTGAGTTCTACATGGCCTATGCAGACTATCATGACCTCATGGAAATCATAGAGAAGATGCTGTCAGAAATGGTGAAAAACATTACAGGCAGTTAAAAGATCGCCTACTACCCAGATGGGCCAGAAGGCCAAGCCTAAAAGACTGACTTCACCCTACCAAAGCCATCAGCACGGTAGAAGAGGTTGAGAAAGCCCAAGGTGTGAAGCTGCCACAAACAAGTCTCTTTGAAATTGAAGAAACTCGAAAAATTCTTGATGATATTTGTGTTGCAAAAGATATTGAATGGCCCCCACCTCGGCCCACAGCCAGGCCCCTTGATAAGCTTGTTGGAAAGTTCCTCCAAGTGACATGATCAGTCCTACACTCATCTGTGGTCACTCACAGATCATGGGTCCTTTGGCCAAATGGCACTGCTCCCAAGAGGGTCTCAGTGAGTGCTTTGAGCCATTCGTCATGAAGAAGGGGGATGTGATGCCCACACTGAGCTGAATGACCCTGTGTGGCAGCGACAGCTGTTTGAAGAACAAGCCAAGGCCCAGGCTGCTGGTGATGACGAGGCCATCTTCATAGACGAGAACTTCTGCACTGCCCTGGAATATGGGCTGTCCCCCACAGTCGGCTGGGGCATGAGGATCGATCGACTTACTATGTTTCTCACAGATTCCAACAAAATCAAGGAAGTACTTCTGTTTCCTGCCACGAAGCCTGAAGACAAGAAGGAAACTGCAATGGCCACTAAAACCTCAGAGAGCAAGCACAGAGACCAGCCCCTCTGTCTAGAAGATACATGCAACTATGGTGTCTGAATCTCAGGAGATCTGGTCTGAGGAAGCGATTCCTGTGTGGCGTCCATCTGGCCACTGCAGTTCAACCACCACAAGAGAGAAGAATTAAAGAATTTCTTTTTTATTCCTTGTTACCAAATAAACCATTTCTCTCCTTAAAAAATAATAAAGTGAACTATGACTCTCCCTGCTAGTATATTAATTATAATATCTTTATCGAATATATGCGCTTCAAAACTATCTAAAAATCATTAAATCATTTTTTTGTTGTTAATGAGAATGCCAAAAGTAAGATTTTTTTAAAAAATGGTTAACTACTAAGAAGTTGAAACAAAACAAAACACAAAACATGTTTCTTTTTCTAGAGAGAAGATATTCAGTTTCTAATAAAACAGAAGACAGAATTTGTTAAAGAAGACCACTTACTTAATCAGAAACTGAAGTCACCGCCAGTGCATTTATGGCACAGGAGGCTGTGAAGCTAACAAAGCCGTGAGCTCTGCCTTCTAAGCATGGCATTACAGTGAAGTCATCAAGAACAGCACAAGAGGTCAGAAGTGATGGGGTTGTCTTTGGCTGCAGCAGCAAAGAGGTCACAAGAGGTAGCGGTTGAATAGAGTCTGAGGTTAAGTTCTTACTCAAGGCATTTTAGAGGTACTGAAGAAAGAGATCTGGGAAAGAAACAGTGATCCAGTAACAGTCAAGTGCACAGATGAGGACCTAGCTGAGGGAAAAGAAGCCTGCTATGAAAATGCTCAGTAGGTAGATTCATCAGGACTTGATGAGGAGGTAAGACAAATGCATCCAAATGACATTCGGCTTTCTTATTTGGTTGTTGAATCAATTGCTAACATATTTTTTTGAAAGGACTTTGTATATACCAGATGTGAATCTGAGTTATAAGGTCTATTTTAATTCTAACAGGTGGTAAATAAATGATCAGAAACAGAGATAACTGTAGTGGAGAAGATGAAACAAAGTTATGTGGTGGCGACTGGGGGTGTGACACTTCAGCAGAGATAGTCATGAGAAAGGCTAGCAAAATAAATGATAGTTTCTATGACAACGAAGAGCCAAGGCAAGCTCTGGTAAGGAGCATGAGTGCCAGCAGCCAACAGGACAAGAAGAGAAAGAGCTCAGCATCATGAAATGACAGGAAGGCCAGTGGCCCAGACGGAAGGCTGGGGCATGGCGAGGAATGAGAATGGAAGGGGAAGGGGTTCCTGGAGCCCGCTCTAGGCTTAAGTGCTCATTCTCCTTAGTGAGAACTCAGCTAGTCTCAAGCCAATAAACAGTGTGCCTGACATTTACTTTGGTTTGCTATGTTACCAGTAGGCTCTAAGGGAACACTGGAGGTAGAAACCTGGCACAAGTGGTGGCTTTGTGTTCTAACAGTGGCAAGGCTGAGGGACTGCTGGAATCCAGAGGCTAGGATGACAAGACATGAAAGAGATAAAAAGGAATGTGAAGGACAGAGTGGAGCCAAGGATGCCTCAGGGATTCAGTTCTACACCTGCCATAGATAATGGTGATATGTCGAGATGATGAAAACTTGGACAGAGATGCTTTGGGGCTGCAAAAATCAACAAGTAGACCTCTCCATGGTCAAGTGAAGGTTGAAATGTTTAGATATAAGTAAAATGCAGTCTGCTGGCTAGACAGTCCCATACTCAGGGCCATAGGCTCATACATACTACACTCACTGTGGGAGTTGTGAGTCTCTCACCAGAGCTTAAAACTCCCAGATTAGATGATAGTTTTTTTCTACGTGAAGGTATAAGCAGTACAGACTATACAACAATGTTTTCATTGTTGGGTTTTTAAAGAAGAGAAATAAAGAATTCTATTTTAGGTGTTTAAGGTAAAGACAAATAATTTTGACTTTTTTATGATAAACCATAGATAGCCTCTTATGATTTAACTATGTGGTTTCCTCTGGAGCACCCGTTTCTTTTGTGCTCTCTGATAGCGAACACTGGTTGTTCCATTGCTCAGAAAGCACTTCTAACTCATCTGAGTATGTACACTGCCTCTGAGGTACTAATGGAAAGTCTAGAACACAGCCTGACAATGAGCTAGCTCAATTCCCTGGTGACTCTGAATGCTCCTTTCCTTAAGAAGGAGCCTTGGAAGACTCCAGACCGACAAGTAAACTGTCAAGCTGTATAGACATATCCAGTACATCCTTTATTATGCTGCAGTTCCTCCCACCCCCACCTGTTTGGTTTGACATGTGGAAACTGAATTCTTAATGTAATAGCATTAAGAGATGTGGCTTTGGGGAGATAATTAGGTCGTGAGGGTGGAACCTTCATAAGGTGGACTGTTTCCTTTAATAAGGGGTGACGGTCAAAGCTCCATGTGATGACACAAGAAGGAACCACCCATGAACTAAAAAAGCAGGCTCTCTTATCTGATAGCAAAGTTGCTAGCACCTTGATGTTGGGGTTCCCAGTTCTGGAACTTAAAATGACTTCCTACTGTCTGTAAGCCAGTATACAGTATGGCGCTTTGTAACAGTAACCTGATAAAGACACTAAGCAATTAGAACTTACAAAGTCATGGTGGCTACTTCCTGAGCCTCCAGCAGAGCAGTGCTTTATTCTGATCACAGGGGGTCACATGGTCAACACTGAGCAGTGCTTTATTCCAATCACAGGGGGTCACATGGTCAACACTGAGCTCTCGCTCTGTGCTTGAAGTGAAGTGAAATTGAAGAGATCACGTGCTTGGTGCACAAGGTAGATAGTTTCTTTCTTGCATCCATTTCTTTCATCATTATCTACCCAGTTCTTTGTACTGTGTCTTAGGTATAGTCACGGTTTAGTAAATATTTGTGGAATGAATGAATGAAAGAATAAATGCAGGTAAGTAAAAAAATAAAATGATTTTTCTTCCTATTCATCAGTTTAAGTAAGTTTTCCCTTGATTATAAAACATTTGCTTAGTGAAAATTATTAAAAATCCCTTAAAATAAAGGCAACTTTCTACTTGTAGCTCATTATTAATTAATGAATTGTAATGAATGTATTCATTTGACAGTCTTCTTGGGCACACACTCTGGATCCTGTGCTGAGACAGACAGGGCAGACCCTGACCTCACTGATGCACGTGCTTTCGTGCTGCAGGAAGACGTGCGAATGAGTCACTGTGCAGAAAGCTGCACAATCACGCCGATCTCTTCCACCTAAGTAGTAAACTAATGCCCAACATTCCCCTAAGCCTTAAAGATAATTACTTCAGTGATTAGATACTATTAATACATTGTGCATAGAGAACCCTAACATACTAACATTCCCTCCAGGATAAAACAACTTTTTTACGGAAAAAGAAGACATAAACTGTTTTTCTCCAGAATAGTCGAGAAATATTGTCTGACAATAGAATTCTCAAAATTCTCTCAAAAATAGACTGCTCTAACTCAAGAACTCTACTTTTCTCTCTTACCCCCTCCTCTTTCATTTCTTGACCCAGAAACCCCACAAGAGCTGGGCAGCCTCTCCCAGCAGCTAGCTCAGCGCTGCTCTCACTGACCCCCGGCTTCTCCGTGTGAGTTGTTGCTGTGAATCAGCCAGAGACTCTGCACGCAGAGCCATCGGTTGCATCCCGGGATTCCCGCTGCCTTTTCCTTACCTCCAAAGCCTGGCTGCCTTCTGCTTCAGAAGTTTTACATCTCACTTCATTTGCTGTAGCTCCTATAAGACAGAGGAGAACTCTTCTGTTATAAGGACAATTTTCTTGGGTTTGTTTGCAGTGTTTTTTGGTACTGTACGCTTCATGCTATGGAAGCAACCACTATTTCCTTTGTTACAGAGTAAACAAATTAATTTTAAGGAGAAAGAAAATATATTTTTTCACGGATATCATGAATCATTCCATAAACACACACTAAAATGTATCCTGCTTTACACAGGTTTACACTGAAAAAAGAACATCAATTTGAATTGTGTTTATCAAGTCATGTTTTAATTAAGAAAGCTATGACTTAAAGACACGCAAACTATTTTAAAATGCAAATTTCCTTATGACATGAGTAATTGTCCTCTAAACTTGTTTTCATAAAATTAATCCTTATGACTTTTATTTTCTTCTTTTGTTCCTATGGATAAAAGTAGATATGCATATTTCTGTGTGACAGTAAACCCAATAGAAGACAATCTTCACAGCAGGAAAGAACATGAGCAAACACATAAAGAGCCTTCAGTTAGTAACACGAGTTCTAAGTCTGGTGCCTCTGCAGATTCCATTGCTAAATTAACTTGGAGCAGGCTGACTTACACGACACAGAATAGATCCACAGTTGAGCAAGTATAATCATAACAAGTTATTAATGGCCTGCCTTAGTTTGCTAATTACTAATAATTGGGAATTGGCACATGGTCAGTACATACCCAATTAGCCTACTTCTCTGAAGCATAATCAGAAACTAATTTAGTAATTTGTAAATTGTTCTTGCCATACAATTAGGTCAATTTAAGAATGTCCAGAACAGTGAGCTGACTGAAATCACAGGTAAGGACTGTGCAGATGATAAGGAGAGTAATGAACATCAAGTCGAGATGGAGCACGGAAAGCTTCCTGAGGTAAACTTTTCCTTAGGAAAGACAAAAGCTTAGTTCATCAGGGATGACAATTAAGGAAAAGGCTATAAAGCTATATAACTAAACAAACCTTGTTATATCTGAAAACCACAGACAATTAAATTTTCTGATGGTAGGTACTGTCTCCCATGTGTTTCAATAAAGAGTAATCAATGACATTCTAGTCTATCAGGTCTGTTTCCATTTGTATATAATATAACTTAGCGACAAAGCAGACATCCAATCTTTATTGGTTTAATGAATGGCAAATTTCTCTTTGTAGTATTTCACCTACAAATCTGTGGCAAAAACACTTTAAAGGTGGCTAATAAAAACTGTATTTGAACATGTAACATACCTTCTAAAATTTGTGAAATTTAAAAGACAAATTTATAAAATATTACTTTAATATTTTGTTTGTAATATAATTGTGAGATCATTTTGAAATTCCAAAAAAGTTAATAGTATTTTTTAAAAAAATCATACCGAAAGAAAACCCTTACAAATTTGGTCTTTATATAGTCATAATTTTATTGCTAAGACAAAAATTATATCAACCTATTGTTGTAATCTCAGATGTCCAAAATTCCAATTGGCTTTCTAGGTGGCTGTTTACAGTGACTATTCATTGATAATCCGTAAGTGGAGAAACCAGAGCACAAGGAATTCAGTTTGCTTAACTACAGATCTGAGCATGGCAGCCACTGAGCCACAGGATACAAATGCTTGTGCCATGGTAATAATGCACATCCGGAACCAAACAGAATGTTTAAGGAAGCAGGAGACACTCTCCAGGAAAAGTTACTTAAACTATTTATCACTTCACCCATAGCCACACTCACACCGCATACAGCTACAATTATCCAACACAGAATCTATGCTTCCTTTGCCATTTTCTTGTTTCAAGGTGAGAACACGCCATTTTCTCTATTTCTCCCTACCGCCAGGGAAGCCTTGGAAAGGTTATGAGCCACTGTTCTTGAAAACACACAATACATCTGTCTGGAAGCAAGGGGGAAATGCCACTGGGGTGATGGCTCAGGTAGGATGGTCATCACGGCCAACTGCCATCTGCAAGATCAGTGCATCAAACGAAACCAAATACAACAAAGGAAATGAACAGGTCACGGTGAGATACAACAGGTCACGGTGAAGTACAACAGGTCACGGTGAGATACAACAGGTCTCAGTGAGATACAACAGGTCTCGGTGAGATACAACAGGTCTCGGTGAGATACAACAGGTCGCGGTGAAGTACAACAGGTCACGGTGAGATACAATAGGTCACGGTGAAGTACAACAGGTCACGGTGACATACAGCTTCTGGATTTTCTCCCAACTGGATAATTTCATCATGGGGAAAATTCAATTATTTTGTATCCACTTACAAGATTAAACAATGAACAATAAATAAAAACAAATGTGAGAAATATAAAACAAGATACTTTAGTAACATTGCTTATACTTTACAACCCATTTCAAAGAGAGAAAATAATCATGAAGATTTTGGCGGGTTTTTCTTTGGTAAAACTGTTGAAGACTGCCTGTAATGTATGGTAAGATCTCCCCTCCCTCTGCTAGACAAGTATGTAAAGCTCAGAGGGCAGAGGCAGTGAGTGAGTGAGTGACGGCAGCCATGCATGTGTCAGGAGAACCCATCTCCAGAGCTGGTCCAGGGGGTGAAGAGCCAACTGCTCTGAAAGGGAGCTCTGAAGTCAGGATTTGGTGCTGGCCACTCCCCTCTACCCCATTCTCTCCATTCCTTCTTGTGGCACTAGGCTCCACACATTATGCGTCTTCTCTTCCAGTGGTAATGATAACTACTTCTGATGAGAGTTAGCCTCTGTCCTTCCTTCTGGCCTTTTAAAGCAAATATACAATGCCCTTGGTGTTTATCCAGAAGTTTTAAAGTTTTACTAGAAGCAAAATTCCTCATATACTATAACTGTGTTAGTTTCTTTGTTTAAAAGTATAGATTTTATTTTCAGTAAATGATAAAGGCTACAAATACTAATAGCGCTCACTGTGATCTTAGAGAACTAATGTGAAATACTTTGGCTAATTTTTGTTGTGAAAGGCCAGATAGTAAACAGGTTGGGCTTCGGAGACCATATGGTCTCTGTCCCAACTTCACAACTCCACCACTGTAGCCAAATGCAGCCACAGACATCATGTGAGCTGGTAAGTGGCTAAGATCCAAGACAATGTTATTTATGAAAACAGCTGGTAGGCTGGAGAGTTTACTAATCCCCATTGTAGAGGAATATGTACACTGTGCATTTTATGGGATTAAAAAAATATTTGAGCTCTTCAAGGAGATGAGAAAGGGAGGGTCATTAGAGTATCACCATGACCTTAATTCTATTGGGAGAAGGTCGGGGTGGGAGAGGAAAAATGACATAAGAAAGTGAGCAGTAGGCCTAAGGGAAGGTAGACAAGCAGAGAAATTTGCAGGCATGGGGAAGGAGACGAATGTTCCCGTGGTCCATCTAGGGAGGCTAGCACGGAGGGTGTGGTTTGATGGTAGGCAATTGAAGCAACAGATCCTTATGCACTATCCACTTTGTCCTGGCTGTTCTTTGCTCTGTGGATTGGTGAGTATGGGAAGATCTAGTTCTACTTAGTTCTTCCCTTTCTTTAGTTTCTCTTGATAAAAGACAGTCATAGAGAATATGCCACTCCACTCTCCCAAGTAGGGGAAGCCTTCCCAACTCAGCATATCCTGCAACTGGAAGGAGGTCTTGATTTAAACCACATCATTCAAAATAAGTTTCTAGGCAAAAGGATTTAATATCTAGCTATCATGGTTTTATCTCAATTGGACATATTTAATATGGAAGAGGATTGTCATTACCAGCGCATCCTTGAGCTCCTAAGAACTAGGATTGGACTGATAGGGGCATAACTGCATTTTGCCTCCATATAAAGAGACAGGAGTAGGGTACAACTAGAGAGATCACACTGAGTGAGTTTGCTCAAAAACCGGGAGGTCATGCCTGGACTGGAAACCTAGCCAACTACCCAGAGACCTAAAACCAATCGACTAAATTAGCACAATCCCTAACTACATAAATATTTGACCTTATACCTAAGGTTAGTGTAGTTCTCATCCCTAATCAAGGAAACTTCTTTTTGTAACAGACAACCTATCAAAACGTAGTTTTTCAGTCTAATACAATCTACAGTACAACTCCTGCACCTAAGACTTGAAGATCCCTGCAGATGATGGGTGGAAAGATTCTAAGTGCAAGTTAGAGTAGGAAGTCTGTTGTGGAATTGTCTTTCTTAGAAACATAAGCTACAGACATAAATTCTAACCAACAAGATTTAAACAAGAATGACACCAACAGACATGCTAATAACAAGAAGAGAAAAATCTCATGAGGCTTCAACCCTAGATAAAGAACTACAGGCAGCTAAGGAAAGCTGAGAGCAGGAGAGACAGTCTTCCCCAGGCAAGAGCATATCCAATACCAAACGGTTAGCTCTGAAAGCAAGTTCACACAAGTAACACTATACAGATACACATTACAAACACAAGTAACAATTAAAGAAAAAGAGGCCATAAACTTGAAAGAGGGGATAGATTGGAGGATTTTGAGGGAGGAAACAGAAGAGGGAAATGAAGCAATATGTGATATATATATTATGCACACATACATATATCACATGCATATATGTATGTATTATAATCTCAAAAGTAAAAGAGGTACTGGAAAAATTCTTTTTCATCTTTTCTTTATTGGAAAGGATTTATTTCTAGAATTCCATATCCGAGAACATAATCTACAAGAAAACTCTCCCAAGGAGTTCACATAGAAAAAATGTTTCTATGGTCAGAAACATGAGAAAAACATGCAGAGCACAAGTTAATTTTTAGTACATTTTAGTATCTGAGAAATTATGTAGTAAAGAAATGACAAATATTTTTTCACAGTGCTTTTAAGTAAAAATAATAGAGTAATTTAGTCACCTTATACCTGTAAACAACTTATATCACCTCGTTAATACTGTATAGGAAATAAAGATTAAGAATTTTTTAACAATGTTGACAAAACATTGATCTAAAAATATATTATGTTCACTTGACACTTTATGCCTTTCTATTAATTTTTTTCACAATGCCCTGCTAATTCATTCTGCTGCATTTAGAACATACTAAGCACTAAATGGCTGCATTCTACTGCATAACTTATTCCAGACTAGATTATAATCTGCAGAGAAGAAAAAGATAGCCAGCCACCTTGAAGACACAGAAGAAAAAAGGCCCCAGTTTAAATTAAAAAAACATCTTAGAGTGGAGGGGTGTGTGTGTGTGTGTGTGTGTGTGTGTGTGTGTGTGTATGTGTGTGTGTATGCTGGGGGGAGTATAAGGAAGGGAGACTAATAAGAGCAAAGTTATGTGTGAAAAGGCTGTAGTGAAACCTATTAATTAGTATGCTAGTTCACAAAGCTAATATGTTGGGAAAAGATGAAAAATAAAAATATCACTGCAACCAATTCTACCAATTAGAGATTCATTAGAGTTAAGGAGCACTGCTTTTATAATGCAAATACCGCCTGGGAGTGTTTGCCTATTAGCCATTCACCAAGTGCAGTAGTGGGAAGAACAGGGCAAAGGCCACACCATTAGCTCTGTTTAAATCTTCAGTCACATTCACTATACAAGGCAGTCTGGAAATCTAGACAGAGAATGGCTTTGAAATCTGTCAGAGCTCCACCCAAATCGTTTACTACTTCAAGACCTTATGTAAGTTACTTAAGCTCTTTCAACCTCAATTTCTTCATCTGAAAAATGGGTCTGGTGATACTACACAAGGTGGCTGTTACAAGGATCAAATGAGAGAAAATGACAAACACTAACTGTAGCGAGGTAAAGGGTTGGAAGGAAATGCTGTAGTTTTAAGTGTAGGTGTCACTGCTGTTCTACCTTTATCAAGTACCTGCTGTCTTCTCTTCAGTTCTATCAATGAACTAAACATCAGTGTTCCCTCAAAATCCAAATGTGAACCCCTACCACCAATCTGACGATAGTAGGAGGTAAGGCCCTGACTGGGTTATGGGGGTGAAGTGCTCAAGAAAGGGATTACACTGTAACAAGGGGCTTGTGGTGGTGGGAATGTGCTTGACCCAGGGAATGACACTGTTAGGAGGTGTGGCCTTGTTGGAGTGGGTGTGGCCTAATTGGTGGAAGTGTGCTACTGTGGGGATGGACTTAGAGAGCTTCTTCCTAGATGCCTGAGTGCCACGCACTCTGGCCGAGTCAGCCTGTCAGGCAGGGATGCCTAAAAGCTGCTCATGAGGCAAAAAGAGTTTCAAGGAAGCTCTCCTCCTGGAGTCTGGCGTTCCCTTAATTCTCCATTCCCGCGTTAGTCTAGTGTATGGATCCACATGTTCTCTTTCAGTATCATCTTATTATAAGTGCCTTTTAAGATTGAATTCTGACATTGCTAAAGCCTTCCGCCAGTGTTCCAACAGTCCTAGAACGCCCTTGAGTTAGACAGTGACATTCAGAATAGCCTCTGGTATTACACTATCAATAAAAGCCAAGTCGCTCCCATATACAGGAATTTACAATGGTTTAGGAAGTAGATCGGGCTGTGGTTTTAGAGTATTGCATTATTCATGAGATGGTTAGCTAGAACGGAACTCCCTAGTTAGAACCTTGACTTGGGTGTGAAAGCCCTTGCCCTAGGAGTGAAAAGTTCTCACACCTGGCTTCTAAGACTATAGCTGACCTTAGACAGGGCTGACTCTGTCTCAGTTATTTTATTGCCCAGTTCCTGCCAGTCTTTGCGTTTTCATTCCTCTGTTCTGTGTAAGAGTCATTAAGCATCCGGTTACCTCATTTGTACCTTGCGGGTATGTCACCCAACTTCCTTATTGTCTTCTGCATAAAAAGTCTGATGCTTGATTTGAAAAATTACATTCAGATTCCACACGACCTCTCCTGTGTGCGTCTGTTTGTCACTCATCTTACCCTTTGTCCACCCGTGACTAGAGACCCGTTCCACACAGAGAAAGGCCCAGAGGGTCTGCGGCACCTGAGGATGACAGTCCCCTCCTGGCTGGCTTCAGATCAAGATGCAGAACTCTCAGCTCCTTCGCCAGCACCATGTCTACCTGCATGCTGCCATGGTGAAAATGGACTGAACCTCTAAACTGTAAGCCAGCATCAATGAAATGTTTGCCTTTATAAGAGCTGCCTTGGTCATGGTGTTTTTTTGTTTGTTTGTTTGTTTTTTCTTAAACTGTTTTTTTTTTTAAGATTTATTTATTTATTATATGTAAGTACACCGTAGCTGTCCTCAGACACACCAGACAAGGGCGTCAGATCTCATTTCGGGTGGTTGTGAGCCACCATGTGGTTGCTGGGACTTGAACTCTGGACCTTCGGAAGAGCAGTTGGGTGCTCTTAACCACCGAGCCATCTCACCAGCCCCCATGGTGTCTTTTTATAGCAATGGAAAATCTAAGGCAGGGCCAAAGAGGCTACTATTCTCTGCTTCCACCATGAGAGAATGTTCTTATATGGTCTGCATAGTATATATAATGCAAGCCCTCAGCAGACAGCAAATCTGTCAACAATGTGACTTTACACTTCTCAGTCTCTAGCATTGAGAAATAAGAATTTTTTCTTATTCATAGGCTGCCCAGTTCATGGTATTTTGTTATAACATGTTGAACAGGAAGAGACAGTGAAAGCAACAAGAGGGATGTCATACATGTTCTAGGCATAACATTAGGCAGGCTTCCTTAAATTCACTCAACAGTGATCTATTAGGACCCACACTTGCTAAAGGTGCCATTTGATTCTACAACACACTCCTCATTAAGTCATAAAACTTGAGTTAAAGCCGGGCGTGGTGGCACACACCTTTAATCTCAGCACTCGGGAGGCAGAGGCAGGCGGATTTCTGAGTTTGAGGCCAGGCTGGTCTACAAAGTGAGTTCCAGGACAGCCAGGGCTACTCAGAGAAACCCTGTCTCGAAAAAACAAAAAACCAAAACAAAACAAAAACATAAAAACAAACAACCAAACCAAAACAAACCAAAAAACCTTGAGTTAAGGTATCCAATCTAGCTGAACACACATCTAAGTCCCTTACAGTTCAGTTTAGTTCTTCTTTTCTAATTTTGTTAGTCTATCTGTATGTTTTCTGTCATAATGAAGAAAAAAGGAATATAGAGCCAAGAATCCCTAACTGTTCCACACACGGCATGCCCAGGCCTCTGGTCACAGTGTGTCGACAAACATTATATCCTAAAGGAACCATGAATAGGAGAAGATAAGCAATGAAGTGTAGGAAGCTAATTTTAAGATGGTGCCGGTATCCAGTACACTGTGGCTATAAACAACCTTACTGCGCCTGCGCTAGTCACCACTTGGCGCCAACCTCTCCAGATCGGGTGCATGCTAATGAAGTGTCGACAGACCGACCAATCCCAGGAGGACACATAGCCCTCCCCAGTGCTGGGGTGTATATAAGCAGTCCTCCCTGGGTTCCCGGGGTCCCCGTAGCAGCATCCAGGCGTTCCTGCAATAAAGCTGTTGAGAAGAATCCGACCGTGTTGTGTCTTCCTTGCCGGACGAGGTGGGCTCAACAATGAAGGATGGAACATAGTTAGCAAACAAATGTAAGTAAAAGTTCAAGCATATAAATTGTAAAGACAAATCAAAATCACACCAAAGGACATATTAAATTACCACACCAAAATTATTAGCAGGACACATCAGCAATGGATAAAACACCTTGGGATACTGACATCATTCTGGTGACAAAGTTAAACATCTGTTGAATTGGCTGTAGGCAAGAAGAACGGATTCTAAGAGTAGTCAAGGTGATGAAAAAGATAAACATCACATCCTTGGCTCTCCTGAATCTGAAAGGAAACACCTGAGCTGAAGAATGAAACCGCAAGAAAGGGTCGCAGTACTTACAGGAAAGAAACAGATAAAATAATAACCCACTCTATGCCAGGTTTATTGACCACGGAATTCAGCTCACAGCACTGGGGGGCAGAACTAACCTCTGCCGGCTCTGGGTCAGAAAACCCAAGCCAGGAGGAAAGCCTTCAGAGCTAAGCGCCAAGTCCGCTGCAGACAGGAGATCCGTGTGGGGAATGGAGACTCTGGAGCGACCCAGCTGCCACTTACGCATCTCTCCCTCCCAGGGCGTGCGAAATTCTGGGAACCCCACCTGGGATGCCACAAGATACTCAAGATTTTAGGATCACCTCTGGAGATTTTCAGTCTCATTAATAAAAGAAAGTAAGAGTGGCTCAATAGAAAGCCTGAGGACAACATTATTGTAGTTTAAAAGAAAATTTCTAGGAGAGGCAAGCTGTAGATCTCAGCAGGCTGGAGACTGGAGGTGGAGAAGAGAAAAAGCCACTCACTACCTATAAGTAGCTGAGAGAGAGGAGGGCACACCGGGTGAAGCTCACAGTGATGAGCAGCAGGCAAGCATTCTGGGAGGGAAAAGGGCGTTATCTCCTTAGAGATAAATCATCCTTTCATTTAGCATGGCATTAATAAGCAAATCTGAGTTCCTGCGCAGCGGCTCCTTAGTCAGCCCAGCTAGAAGGTTGGGTCTTTACCTAGGACACAGATTCCATTCTTCTGAAGAGAAGAAGACAGCTTCCCCTTAAGGGACCTTATTGCTACTAGAACACCAGTCTGGCAAGAAGGAAACCGTTCCTCAGTGAGACTCTTATCAAGTCTCTGGGTAGGAGAGCAGAAAATCTAGCACTGCCGCATCGTCACGCTCCAGGACCCCTATTCCCTCCACAGACTGAGCCGCAGAGTGCCCCTGGCAAACACACGGACAGACTCAGCAACAATGAGGGTTGGTGGCAGAAAACCAGAAAGGGAAAGAGAACCTGGAAGCAAAGGAAAATAACAGACACTGCACCGGCCTTCGATGCTGAAAACCACTTTGGGAAGTACAATTATCCTGTGTGCCAGAGAGGAGGCTGTAGCTGGAGAATGGGGGAGAGGGCAGGTACTGGGGGAGAAACCTATATGACAACTGAGAAACCCCTAAGGAGAGCTGACCCTTGTTCAGGAATCTGTCCCAGAACTGAAGACATTTTGAACAACACAGAGACTAGCAGACTTCTTCCCACCTGCAGAGACAGCTACAGATACAATAAAGAAGGTACTGAGACTACATTCATGCCAGCAACAAAGAAATACTAACTGGTGGTATTTTTTTATTTTACTAGATTTCATATTTTTATTTTAAAAATTTAACAATTTTAAGATTTAAAAAATATTTTGTTCTATTTTACTTGATAAAGCTTTAGTGACCGTTATTTTTGTGTATATTTTAATGACATTTTCTTTATGAATTTTCAAACCACTTTCTCATATGCTTCCCCCTTATTTGTAATTTATTCCTTCTTTTTACCTTCTTTATTCCCTATTCTTTTTATTTCTTAATTATTAATACCCTTAGTTTAAAGAAACAAAAAACAAGACAAAAAACTTTCAAACACCATTTAATCTAATAGCATCTCAGCTCATTTCTCTGGGGTGAAACACAGCATGGGAGTCTTTGCATTGCATTTCATTACTGGTCTTGTCAACAGACTCTTTTTGTCACTCCTCTGCCTCATCCTTCTAACTACCGGGAAGGATTGTAAGCCCAAGTACAAACTGTATACCAACTAGAAATAAACAAATAAAGAGTAAGAAAAGAAAATATGCACTCAACAGAGAAATCACACAAAGACTAAAAAGATAAAGTCAACCCTCTATGGATACCTCCAAAGGCTCACAAAGAAAGTTTTAGTAGAAACAACAGTACTTACAATCAGGTTCAAGTTAAGTCCAGCTCTTTTTGGTGTTTAGTAAATACCTTATATGCCATGCAGTAGGCTGAGCACCATGTGAAATGGAACGAGAGACCATCCCTCCTTTATAGGACTCATTCCCTAGAACATTTCACCAAACACAGGAGAGACAATGCACAGTGGTGGTAGAATAACACATATAAAATACTGTGAAAACAGTGCTCAGTACAACTCTCACAGGCTTCTTCATTAGAGCCCTTTCCCTTCTGTGTCTTCTTTTCAAATTTTAAGTTCATAGCAGAGCTACTCACAATAATGATTGGTGGCAGTGACCCCAGAATGTCCTGAACATTACAATATGCAATATTATAGAGATTCTCACATAAGAAAAGGCATTTGATCCCCCATAAGAATTCATGAAGGAGTCAGGCTTGGGGCCAGAGCCTATAGTCTCAACAACTGGAAGAGGACTCTGAAATCCCAACTAAGAAACAAAGTGGGATGGGGAGACAGAGAGGAAAATGAGGAGCAAGGCACAGGAGTGGCCATGATAAAAATGTAAATTTCTGAGTAACCTAAATCAAGAACTCTACAACTATGAAGTGCTGGGACTTGAAAATACAGATAAAGCAGTTACAAATTATGTAAAACTCCAGTGTTAATACAGATCTTTAAATCAAATACTGAAACTTCTGAACTAAAGACATTTTCCACAGTCCTGAAGCCAGCAGGAGAGAAACAAGGCTGCTGCTGATAGAACTCAGGGGTTAAACAGGGGGGATTCAGTATTAAAGACATCCAAGGCCTTAATGCTGCTTCCCTGTGTTTCTTTAGAAACCAAAACCATTCTAGGAGCGCAGGAAAGCAAAAGAAGAATCATGGGGCAGAAAGCAGGGGACCGGCTGCTGGCAGATTCTACTTTAAGGACTTGGAAACTTTGACTTGAGAACAGTAGACACCACAAAATCAAAATTTTAGAAAGATATAAGAGCAACAGCTAACTAAGAGCTAATTGATTCCCTAGTGAGAGTGAAGAGGTATGCTATGTGAGCTGTCTGAGGATTTTGCCTGCTTGCAAAGTAGAAAGCCTGAGAAAGAGGAATGAGCAGATTTTTTCTAGAAGGTTCCACAAACCAAATCACAATCCACTAACAGGTACTCAATTATGCATTGACCTCAGCCTCAGTACATCTAGATTCCCTAACAGAAACCAATGCCCCCTTACAAGTTTCCATGTGTCCTCACTCTTCTCTAAGTCACTCCGCGCATCTGCAGTACCATCTAGATAGATTCAGGTATAGGCATTATACTTGCTGAATGCTGTTCCTGTGGGACTATAATTCCACAAGGCCAGTAACATGCTTATTTGACTTGCTATGACATCTTCAATGTCGATACAGTGAGTGCTATAGAGGAGATATGGCAGGCCCTTACTGAGTGAGGCCCATATTTTATGCATTGCAGCAAAGGCTCCCAAGGTCAAGTGGAATGTGGCGTACAGGAAAATAAGATTTTGATGAAACTATGGTTTAGATGAAGGAAGCTGAAGGGAATGTAGCATGACTGCTTAAAGGAAATACATTTATTAATAGCGCTCTGATATGGGTGAAAGGCAGAGGCTAAACAGAAGGCTAAGGAGAAATCAATAAGCACAGCCTTCACCTATGGTTTGACCAGGATTTCTGCAACAAGGGAGGACGGGAGCCCAGCTGCGCATGACCCGGAAACATCTCCCTGAAGTGTGTAAGGGTGGAATAAAAAGGACAAGAAGCCAACAGGGCACTCTGAAACTGTGTTAAGAAAACTGAAAGGTCTCTACTATGTATTAAAATGAGAGAAAAGATCCCACTGGGTTCTATACTGTTACAGTGAATTTGATAATAAGTGGCCAAGATACTAGAACTCTGCAAGTATTCTTCCCTTAGGCCCTCACTGTATTTGTAACTTTACCATTGATTTAACTAAATTCAAAACATTAACAAGTTACAAATGCTTTCTCCTAATCTGCAGTATTTTTAAAATTTGAAAAATAATTTGGAGCTAACCTATTACTTCTGGTTATCCAAATTATCTGTTTTCCTATAATACTAGTAAGTTAGTATTTTATTTCTGAAACTATGCATAGTCTGTCTATCTGTATAGAGATCTGTCACACAGATCCTGCTGCCGAAATAGTTTCACACCAGAAAGGCAGGGTGTTGGAGGCAGAGGCGGAGGAGGCATGGGGGAAGCAAGTGGTGCTAGAGCTCAGCTTGCACCATTCACCTACACACAGGGTAAAGAGAGACTGCAGTCTCCTCTCATCTCAACAAAGTGCACCGAGAGTACAAGCAAGGGACTGGAGGCCTTCGGCTGACCCAATCTGGGAGATTAATACGTAACAACAGCATCGTTATAATGCATTAAAACGAGAAATCAACATACCATACTGGTGTACATAAGTGAAAGAATGAATGTATCAGTGATCAGAGGAAACCTTTCCTTCTAGTACAATACAAATGATTTAAAGAGAAGCAGTAAAAATATATTTAACAGCTATCACAGTAATAGTTAATTCAGCCAAGATTAATTCAGCTAAAACTAACAAATAAATGACGAGGAAGAGAGAATAAGGAACTTTATAAAGGAGAATCTGGTCCGTATAAGTTTAAGGAAATGATGACGTTGGATATCACCAAAAACATGATGAATAGTAGCTGTGTGCCTGACACAATACAATGAGAACACCTCACTTCTACGATGTTCCTAAGCAAAACTTCTGTCAGAACCCAAGGCTAATTAAAAATCTGTCAGAAAATCCCAATTTGTAGTCTATTTTAAATAACAATTGGCCTACTACCTTAAAAATATGTAGACACTGGAGGTCAAGGAAACACTGCGGGACTGTTTCAGACAAAGGGAGAGTAAGCAGCCTACACAGCCCTCTGCACTCTCCCAGGCACACAGAAAACAGAAAAGCAACCCCAAGAGAAGCTGGCAGTGACACGTTCTGCCTCAAAAGCTGTTCAGGGAACAGTAGACACAGGTGAATCTAGGTATGCAGGATTCTGGAGACGCTAACAGGACAGAGGCCTAGGTTTCTATGCTAGGTACACTGCTAGCTCCTTTGGCAAACACAATAAATGAAAACAGAAATGAATCTTTGAGGGAGCTAATTTTCTATTTTTGATGCTTTATATACACGGTTTTTGGAATGTTGATTGATTGATTGATTTCCTTTTTCTTTTTTTAAAGAAAATATTTAAGTAGTTGGAGGTAATGACAGGTTACTGGAATAAAGACAATGCTGGTTCTTTAACTTTGGAGTTATTTTCAAACAAAAGGCAGGATATAGACACAGACGGGGTACAGAACTAGGATACACTGATAGACACAGACCCATACCACAAAACCCACTAAGGAAAACTAGGAATTTTTGGCCTCCAATTTCATCTTTCCAACTCACTCACTCCACTGTGGTTCAGGCCATTGCCATGTCTCAGTCTCCTTTCACCTAGACACATCACCTTTTCTTCTATCTATTCTCCTGTTCTCTTAAGCCCAGACCTTAATCTTCTCTCTACTGTCCATCCCCCAGCTACAATAGCCCCACCCTACAAAGCTTTCAAGTCTAGGAGAATATGATCCTCACTCATTTCTGTCACCCCTCAGCTTCATAGCTATCGTCCTTTTAACCCCACCAACTTCAATTCTATATTCCAGCCTGAGCACAGCTCTGTTTCTCAAGAATGTTGCCTCTCAGATGGGTCATGTCCCACTATGAGTGCTTGTCTTTATAACATCTCACCTCTTCCACAAAGCATAAAGTCAAAGAATGTTTTAAAATGTGCATGTATGTGCACGTGCTTTTAAGTGTCTGCATGTATGCACACATACTTGAGTTGTGTTTCTCTGTTTGAGTCTTCTATACTATGAAGATAATATGGAAGTAGAGCACCATCGAGCTATTATATTCCCATTCTATTTTCAGCAGGGACAGTAATTTTTTTTTGACCAGCAAAATTTGTATTTTAATAATCTTCTTGGCAAGAAGGCCACTCAGAGCAAGACACAGCTATCTATAATTGATCTGACCTAGTTTCATTTTACAAATTAGACAAGATGGATACAAACAGCTTGTCTTTGAAAGGATTAAACGAGACCCTCTAAAGTCTCCTCCTAAAAATCAGCAAACTACCATCTCAAAGGAGGGCAGTTAATCTCTGGCACAGCCTTTGCCAGTGAGTCTGTGGGTCTACACAAGAGATTATACAGGAGACATTCAGCTATTGTTGTTGCTGCAGGCACAGAAGGTCAATAATGTGGATTAGCTAGGATTAAAGTATTATTTTCTGATTAAATTTGTGGTTCAAGTTTCTAGGTACTTAAAGCAACCGACCTTTAAAGAAAGAACATACAATTTAAAATAATTACAGAGGAAATAATGAAATAATACATTTTAAAGTTTTACATATTAAGGGAAACATCAATATAAGGTATATAAAGGTAAATTGAACTGATGAAAATTTCATTTTTATTTTATATGCAACAGAGTATATTAAAACATATATACACATTTTCTTTGAGAAGATAAAAATAAGACAATATTTCATGGACATCTACATATTATATGCATACAAACAAACAAATGATAAAAGAAATGAATCATTAGAAAGAGCCAGAAGAAAGATACAGGGAATAATAATATCTGAAAACAAACGTGGAGAGAATTCCATCCTTTGCTTCGTGTACTTTAATGTTTTCACTGAGAGTCAAAGCATCTCTCCTCATACTACTGCTTTCTTAGAGACAAGCAGAGAAAGAAGATAAGGAACAGGAAATGGGGTGTTTATAAGCTAAGAGACTGGAAAAAATAGAGTAATGTAGATAGTAAATGGTGACAAATTATATTCATATTTACAACTTTATTTTGTATTAAATTGTATAGTTTAAGTATTTTTTAAATTATAGGGCTAGAGAAAATACCTTGGCTCTGACAATGTGAACATTTTAAGATAAAAAGAAATGAAAATTTTCAAATTATAAGAATTCTACATTTCTACTTTAAAAATAATTTCTGTGATGATTTTTTCAATTTCTTTATTACAGATGTCAATTTTTTCTCTGAACTTAAAAATTAAAATGACTCAAACCCAAAAGCATTATAGAAGAAAAATAACTGTAGTCATTAATGAGTTCACCAAAGGATTAATTCAAAATTTATATACAAAATACTATCTTCATATAATTAGTTATAAATGAAATGGAAAGAAACTGCTATTTCCAAAAGCCAGAAATAGAAAACCTGAAAAATAAAAAAATAAAAAGTTCAGGTACTTACATATATGTTGGCCTTATATACATGGCCACATATTTATACTCTAGAATATTACATAAGAATGAGAATACTAAGCTATAACTGCACAGAACAGTATGGATAACTCTCACCAATGCAATACTTTTCAGTGAGAATGCCAGACAGAAAAATATATAATTACATAATTACACTCACGTGTTTCATTTATATAAAACCATCTATGCTGTTACCTACAAGATAGCTTTAGAAGTTAAGTAAACAAAAAGGATAGGCTGAAAGATGCTAGGATCCTATAATTTGCTCAATGTATAATAAACTGTATCCTTGCACAAGTATCAAATATAAACAGTGCATATGCAATCATCACAATCAACATAATGATATACCTACAACCTCTCCAGGTTTCCTTGTGAGCCTTCCCCGCTACTGACTCATGTCCAAAGTACTGGAAGATACTCTACACACTCCCAGAGGAGAGAGGTGACCATCAACCCTGCTATGAACCCTGCAACTTGCAACAGTGACCTGTGTAAAAGATATGCTTAAGTAACAGTGGCACAAACATTGTGGGAGCAGCTGACAATCCTCTGATTGGCCTTAAGGCTCACTTCATGAGAAGAAACTCATGTCTGACACTGCTAGGGCGAACCTGAGACTGGATAAGCCATGGAAATAGGGGAAAACCAAATAATATATTATTCTGTTAAAGAAACATAGCAATAAAGTGGCTCCTAAAAATGTTCTTATGAACTCAGAGACTAGTGTTTCACTCAGACATCATGAAAAAAAGCTTCTTTTTGTAGTGAATGGGAACTAACACAGAGGCACACAACTAGACAATGAGCAGAGAGTGAGATATTTTGGAAGTCTCAGTCCAAATAAGGTGTCTTCATCAACCACCACCTCCCTACTCCTAACCAGGGAGCTACATGGCAGAGAAAGTGGAAGGATTTTAAGAGCCTGAGGGGATGCATGGTTTCTACAAAACAGTCTTCCAGATACCACAGGACTGATAACACACAGACCTACAGAGACTGTAGCATCATGCATAGGGTCTACATAGGATCAAGCCAGACAGGGTCCAGCACTGATAGAGGAAAGTGGACACAGGCTCCCATTCCTAACCAAGAAGCTATCTGAAATTGACATGTTCTTGCAATGAAAAAAACTAAGATTTCTCCTATGCAGTCTCTTTGGTATATTAACCAGACTTCCAGGTAGGCCCCATGCACAGGAGTGGCCAACACAAAACAAACTCAATGGTGATTTTGTAGACCTTTTGTCTCATATTGCTTTGTTTGGTCATTTTGCTTGTTTACTGATCATCTTCATATATTATGGTTCAGATAATGCACTTTTATGGGTTTTGTGTATGAATGTGTTTCTTTAGGGTTTTTTTTTTCTTTCTTTTTTTTTCCTGTATTTTATTCTGGTTTATTTGGGTTCTTTTTGTTTGTCTGGCTGTTTTCTAAGGAGAGAAATAAAGAGTCATGGAGTTGGGTGGGTTGGGATGGTCTGGGGCGAGTTGAGGGAGAGAAATCTGTGATCAGAACATATTGTAAAGTTATTTTTGGGGGCTAGAAAGAGGGCCCAGTGGTTAAGAGCACTGGCTGCTCTTCCAGAGGTCCTGAGTTCAATTCCCAGCAACCACATGGCAGCTCACAACTATCTATAAGGGGATCTGATCCCTCTTCTGGTGTTTAGATAGATATATATGGCGATGGAGTATTCATATACATAAAATAAGTAAATCTTTAAAATAAGTTCTCATGTGCTTCTTTACATCTAATCCTCTCATCCCTAAAGAAGCTGCTTTGCTTTGCATTACTAAAGGTTTGTGTTGTCTGCAATTTTAAATAAATTGAGCATTCTTTTCACTCCTGATGGGCAAAGATGCTGTATAGAATGCTAAGTAGTTAAGGAAAGAAAGCAAACTGCCAAAATTCAACAAGGCTGCCCCACTCCCCCATCCTAGCAGGAACACTGCAACATCAGCTAAGGTAACCCAGTCCTTCTAGTGCATGAAGTAGTGTCTTATATAGCACTCATTTACATTTTCTGAATAAGACGATGTTGAACATGTTTTCTGAGTTAGAATTCACTGATCTTTTTAAATCAGATTCTAATCAAGTCATTCAAATCTTCTGTCAATCTTTTAAAATGGAACTTTTTCCTTATTAAATTCTGAAAGTTCTATATTTTCTGAATACAACCTTTGTATCAGATATATTTTCTTCCCATCTGAAAATTTTTTCATTGTTTAAGAATCTCTTTTGAAAAGTAGATTATTATTTCTGACCAAGTCCAATTTAGCCAGTTTTTCTATTATAGCTCCTTCATTATTTTATAGCTATTTCATTATTTTTAATTCAATATTTTTAATATTTTAATTAAGAGTATACTGCAGAGCTGCACTTTCTGCTCTGTGCTTATGTCAATCAGGTCGAGAACTGTGACTTTACATGTACTACCACCATCAGTGGTGATCACTGTGTGAGCTGTGGACTGATTCCTAGGGAGGATCCTGTGAGGAGCTAAGAGGACTGTCACAGACAGCTGGAGGGGACAAGGAGTTTACAGACACAGAAGCCAAGGAGGGAAAAAGTTTCCAGCATGGGAAGTTTAGGCTATCAACATACTTACGGAGACTAAGACACTAAAGGTTACTGAACTTGACGAGGCACACAGAAGGCAGACAGCAATGCATGGACACTAAGCAGGGGTCCTGATGCAAGAGTTCAAATCATGCTGCAGAAAATTTTAGCAGCAAAATTGAAGCAAAATGTGGCACTAAAGGTTCATGACCCCTGTCCTGAAAGCAAACTTAGGCCGAAAGACAGGCAAGCTGAGGTGCTGAAGCCAGGTGCACACAGGCAGAATGAGAACCCGGGGTGAACTGACATCATTTCCCACAAAGGAGAGATAGAAAGAACAGGGGAAGTTAGAGAAGAGACATTTGGGGACGTGAGCAGGGAAGTCCAATCTAGCCTTGCTCAACTTTTCTGGAAAAACTGAGAGGGAGGTCATCTGCTGAAACAAATTAAGAAGACTGGAGCTGCGGTGCTCAGGGAGAGAGGGCTCGGGGTTAGCACTGGGAGAAAGTGATGGGCCGAAGGCACTGGGTATACATTCTGGGATTATCGAGGAGCCTTGCAATCTGCACAAAGGGTCTATGCTTGGAAAGTTTACTACTTGCTGTGTTCTCTATCTTTGGCTGCCAGGCCTGCTTACCCTGCCCCCTTAAAGCTGCGAATGAATGAATGAAGTGGTTTCCTAAGCATACAGCACTAAAGGTGCCTCCTGGCAGTTTTACTTCTGCTCCCCCAGGGTTGTTTCAGAAGCACAACCTGTCTGCTACGTACAACAGGTTTCACTTCACACGTGAACAAATCGAGTCCTAGAGAATGGCTTGTCCGGAATGTTCAGGAGCAGGGCCTTGAATCTAGATTTTTTTCCTCATTTGAATTTCCAGTTAATTCTCTTACTGTATCATATTGCTTTCTCTTTATACATTCCCTGCAGGTCTTAGCTGAAAATGTGCCTCAGCCAATTCCTTCATAGCTTTGAGTCCTCCACGCATCCATGTCCTTTCTGAGCCATTGCCTGTGCTCTGCAGACGCAGTGTCCATAGGGATGCCCTCACCAGCATCTGAAGCTGCAGGCTCCGAAGATGCAGAAGAAGAGTTTGGTAAACATCAGGGTTCAGTTTGCGTACAGGAAAACAAACAAACAAGCAAACAAACCTCTCAAGCTGCAGCCATCGCTTGCCATTTAGGATAACTCGACCCGATTCTTTGTTTTCTCCTGAGATCTGTGGTAGGGGACAGGAATCTGGACAGCAGCAGTGTGAGGCTGAGAGGGAAGCGGCCGCTCAGTTCTTCCTTTACTACCCTCAGTTTCTTGTGAAGTCTGCCTAGCACGCCTCTTGCAGGGAAAGACTCAAGAGTGGCAGTAGCCTGACCATCTCCCATCCTCTCGCCATCTGAGGGTCCCAAATCCCAACTACACTGGAGTCTGAGCGTGTCTGCATAAACATCATCAGCCTATGATAAAATCTTCCAAGAAACCTACAGCTGGCACCTCTATTCTGTCAAGGGTGAAACTTTGTATTTTAGTGTTGGGCAACCAGGATAAAAACACACAATGACTGCCTAACCCCAATCTTGCTTATTTGTGCACACAACAGTTTTCTAATTCAGCTCCCCCCGACCTTGGGACAGTTATTTCACTACTGTAGACTGTGATGCAAATTAAGGCATTTCTATTCTTATTCCAAAGTCTGCTGCATAAAATAAGGGTATGCTTTACAAAGTCAGCTGACAGCCTGATTTCGAGGGTTCCCTGCAGCCAGTCCCTCTTCCCTAGCTTATCGCAGTGCTCCAATTCATCGGGAACAAATGTAACCTCTCACTTTTCAGAGTTATGAATCTCAAGAAGCAGAATGCTTTGCTGCCTGCTTAGGAAGTGAGTCTAAAAAGCTGACTCAACTTGGTTCTACAGAAGATCACTGAATTCTTAAACACATTAAAGTCGACAGA
This sequence comes from Mus musculus, assembly GCF_000001635.26. Classification (NCBI taxonomy): domain Eukaryota; kingdom Metazoa; phylum Chordata; class Mammalia; order Rodentia; family Muridae; genus Mus; species Mus musculus. The sequence continues at coordinate 8,353,388 of NC_000072.6, read as the reverse complement.
AACAGAACTGTAAAATTCCTACTATACATGGTATTTTGAAGGTACATCTTTCAGAAGTTAAACCATCTTGAAACAAACACTGTAGCAGAGTGCCACATGTTTCCTAGAGCTAAATAATACTGCAGAGCAGAAAAAACTGTGTAGAAATTATATTGATAGCTCCACTTTTATGCATGGAAGGAAAAAAAGTGAATACATTTAAGATGAAATTCCCCCCCTTTAGGGTCTTTTCTGTTATATTTAATCCACTTTCACACAGTTTTTCTTAATTACACTACAGCTGTCTGGTAAGGCACAACTGACCATTTCCATCATGAAAACAAACTGTAGCCCGCCATCTAAAGTTCTCGATTAAAAAGCCAATGTTTTTGTGAGCCCAGAGAGACGGGTGCAGCTGCTGCAGTTCCCGAGGCGGGCACCTCTACTCCATTCAGCTGTGAAGAATGGCAATGACTGTAAATTGTTCTTCCTGATCGGTTCCACAATAAAAACAAACCACACGACTTTCAATTTTTCAAAGCCAATTTTTTTAAGCCTCCAGTACGCTGGAAACAAGAGTTGTGTTCTTCTGACTCATGGCCTTTGATTTCTACATAAACGTCCCGGTATGCATGTAAAAACAGGTCCCTGCAGGATACTCACAGACTGTATATATTAACTTACCAGATGTACCAGCAGATAGAAACTCCATCAGCCTACCTTTTAAAGCAAGATACTATTTAACAGCTTAAACTGCCTGTGACTAAAGGATGACTGCACGGAACGTACTGTATGCAGGGAGACATTAGGTAGTCCATGAGAAACCTCAGCATGCTCACAAAGGGGACAGCAAGGGCTTGTGAACTGGTGCTTAGTGGGCTCCTTAAGAACCAGGATATAAAAATAAGGTTGAGGCATATATCTGCATTTTGCAACCAAATTGCCCGATATCTGACAGGTAAAGTGGTTAGAGGTCACATCTGTAAATTACTGTACACTGAGATGGCAGAACAATTTGTGTTTAAAAGCTTCTGTGTGTCCCAATTTATTTACTACAGTCAAAGAGTCGCTATGATTTAAGTTGGAAACTCCAAAGTATATTTTAATCACACATACACACACACACAGTAATTTAAACACTTTAGAGCTCATGCCTCTTTTAATTTATATAAATCATATATATTTACAAACATGAGATACTGTACAAATACATATACTGAGAAAACAAAGACTGTCATCTAAGTGTACAGTAATTTACAGATGTAAGTTCTAAGATCTCTTCGTACATGTGCATTGAGTAGGGACCCTGGGGCACCATTTCCTCCTCCTGAGCGTGGGGACCTTAAGTGGACCTAAGTGGACTGTGGCTACTATCAGCCACCCTCTCCATGGTCTGGATACGTTCCTTGCTTTAAAACCCTACCCTCAAGTCTATTTGTATGTCTGTCTCCCCCAATCCTCCCAGTGTGTGTGTCTGTGTGTGTGTGTGTGTGTGTGTGTGTGTGTGTGTGTGGTGTGTAAGGCTAAGGATGTAACCTCTTTCACTGGAAAAAGTGTGTGTGGCAGTGAAATGTAAATCTAACACGTGAGCACATGTATGACCTTTCACTTCAGCAGGAACACTGTTGCATGCGACAATCCCTTTCTCATACAAGACAATAATCTCCTGATTTAATAAACAGGTTTCCTGTGAAAACAACATCCTGTCTGCTAGAGTGATTGTACCTTTAACCATGCTGTCACCCAGCCCTCCATATGTCACCTACTAACAAATAACTTTTCCAGACTCTCATTTACAAAGTGTTTCTTTCCTGAAATGGTGGCTGTATATGCTTAGGCAAAGATGGTTCTTGTTAACTATGGGTCACTAATGATGGCAGTTGTAACTGAGACTTGGGAATAAGACAATGCAACAGATAGTTAAGGAATACATATAGTTTGGTCATAGTTTGTAGGAAGTTGGCTATGTAATTCTCAGAAAATCTTTAAAAACTGCCAAAGCTACACACAGAACACACATATATACTTTGTATTGGCCATATTTTTCTGTGGGTGTTTTTCAGGCTTCTTTGTGGTTCTTCTCCACTTTCCTGTTACTCTCTCTAGGGCTAGACTTTCTTACTCATCTCTAGGGGATCTTAGCCAAAACTGTAACTCAGAATATACCAACACAATTCTGACTATAAAAGCAATTGCTAAAGACAAACCTTTTCTTGGGTTACAAGGCCATCCATTCCAGCCTGCTGACTATTTACTTGGTCCACGTCTCCGTGGCAGTTAACCTTAGTGCTTTCCACAGTCCCTCCTTATCTCTCGGCAGAACTAGCCCTGCTTCTGTGCATGTTCACAATGGCAGTGAATCACCATGCACTGTGCTTTCTTTTCAGTTCATTAGCAGTCTCTCCCAAACCTGCCTCCTAGTCTCTATCACCTTCATTCGCTACCCCTATAATTGGTACCAAGTTTCAGTCTCTCTAGTCCCAGCTATATCTATTAGGCCAATTTCCTCACCCTCTTCTGATTTTATTTTGCGGCCATAAAGAACATGCTAAGTTATCATGGACATGCAACTTCCTTTATACAAATTTATTTCCATGTACCTCATCTGCTTTTCTTCATCTTCCTTTATTCTTTATGGAACAAAAGGGATATTCTACAATGAATGTCATTAGTTGCAGCCAACTTGCTAGTAGGTCAATAAGTTGCATACAAAGTCTGTACACTATAAACTATTGATTATGGAGAAGAGCCGACTAGACGAGGGGAGAAGAGAGCATAAGCTCATGGGAAGAAGTGGTGGTCCAGGGATGATATTGCAGAAAGCAAACCACACACAGGAGAACTGGGGAGATTCAACCCAGAGTACCCTTCTAATACATCTGGTGAGAATTTAGGAAATCTCTTCTAAAAGATCAGGGCGGAGGTTGTATCCATTTTCTTCACAGAGACAAAGGCTCTCACTGTTTCAGAAAGGCTATTCCACTGTTTCCTGAGGTACGGAAAAATGTAGTTTTGTAGCCAATGATAAATTTTCACTTAAATTTGCTAAACTTATTATAAGAGTACTAGGTAAACGAAACAGAAAATAAGTAAACAACTACGTAAACAGAATATAGGACCCAATCAAAATGAGTTCAAAGTCTCTTACCTTCTGAGATTGCAACCAAAAATAAAAATACATTTCTAAGAACAGCTTTATAGTAAGAGGGAAATTCATAATGAAAAAGAAGGTGTGGTGAGGGGAAGAGGCTGGTATTTATATATCTAATGGAATGTAGTGTCAAGCCATGAAAAGGCCCAGAAGTATACAGGAGTGAGAGGCGGTGGGTAGAGCCAGAGCCAGAATGCTCAGGTCTCATCACAGCCTCACTTCTTACACTGCTGCAACGCAGGGCGAGCTAGGTCTTTTCAGCACCTTCTTATAGAATATGCATAACAGCAGTGTCTACCTCAAAAGCTGCTTTGAGGATTAAAGTCATAAGGAAAAGCATTTAGCCCGAAGTATAAACTTCAGTGCTGTGAAGTGGTGCTGGCTGCTGAGGCCAGTGTGGCCTGGAGCTGCTTAGTGGGCTACAGAAGCCATGCCAGCCATGGAGGATTCCTTGAAAGATGTTCATCAAACTGTATAAAAATGCTGCTTTCAGGCATTTCCACACTTGAGACCAAAGTAAACGAGCTTAGGAATGCATAATGTTTAAGCCTATTTTAAGCTAAGAACTTAATTTCTTGGAATGCTCACATTCACAAAACATAGTAGAAATTGTCTTTGGGGCCACACCCTCATGGCATCTCCTGGGTAGAAAAATTTCAAAAGACTGGGCTTGTTTTGAGGGTCTGCCTTTCCCCAGGCTGGAGGCTACAGGAATGAGTAGGATGGAAACCTCACTGGAGAAGGTGAGGGCTTCTGCTGAGCTCACCAGTGTCACCAACATCTAGATCTGCAGCTGGACCATGGCAGGATCTTACAGTCTCAGATAAACGAGCACTGTGACTTAGCACGAACCATCCACATCTTATACAAATGACCAAAGGCACAGTTGTTGGAGAATAAAATATGGGGCTAATTTTTAGAGCAACAATACCTTTGTGTTTAAGTGAAGAACTGTGTTTAGTCCCAGTGCTAGCCAGTCACAGTATCAGGAGAAAACAAAACCAAAACCAAAAACTGGAGAACCTATTGATTTCCTAAAGAAGGCTGCATGTTCAATCAAGCCAGCACATGCAACATTCAGGATAATAATTCAACAAGAAGTAGTTATAGACATAGACATTAGAAGGCTCTGGAATTCTTTTATTACAAGGGTAACATCAAGTGCCCTCTAGACTTGTACCTGGTATACTATTTCTGAGGTGCATGAAATCTCATGGTTTTTTTTTTTTTATAAGAAAGTTTGAAATTTGAGGTAATATTAGCTTATTAATCAGACAAACTTCAATGTCAAACAATAAAATTTTTATTTCCTAATATAAACTGCTGGACTGCAGATTTAAGAAACAAATAGTATGCTACTGTGCATGCCTGGGAGAAACAGTAACTTGTGTCAATATATATTTTTAATTGATTGGATTAACGTGTATATATCCTGGGAGAAAAATGGGCAAGTAGCTTTTGCTGCTTATTTGCAGTGCTTTTCCATCCAACCCCATGTCCTAGCCCATCAGTCACGGCTACTATGTCTGGGTTCTAATGTGACTCCAACATAAAAGCATGCCCCAAAGTACCATAGACTCCAGCATTTTCATATGCATGACAGTTAGTTCCTTGACTAACAATTAGTAAGTGTAGTCCAAGGAAAAAAATCCCAAAGATACTAAATATGAAAAGAATACTCATTTCTGTGGTTTGCTGGAGGGTGTTTATTTTCAACAGTTCAGATACTTATGTGCTGAGCCAATAAGCTTGAAAGAATTCCAGGTCTTCCTTTAGCTAGAAACCCCCTTTTACTGCCCTGTCTTTTAAGAGTAAAGCTAACCTGTTATCTGTCTGGGTTGCTCTTCCGGTAAGTTACACAGATTCTACATTTTTACTGCTGGTTAGTGATCTGTCTCCTTGAGACATGGAAAGCCATGTAAAGATGGAGGCAGGGACTTTTTTTTATCCTTTTCCTTTTTGTCTGGCTCACTATACCTATATCCCTATGCCTTGATCTAATTCTTACCATAGAACTGGAGTTCAATACATATTTATTAAACACATGTATTTTACAAATTAATGTTTAGAACAAAAATGTGAGTTTCTTAAGGTCACATGAACTTATAATCCTCACTATAGGCCTAAGGTAGCACCTGACATAGAAATGGAGCTCCAGAAAGGTTTAAAGGTGCAACTGAAATAAGGGCATGTTAGTATTAAAGCAATATTAAAAAGCAGTTTCAGGGCTTTAGTATTGTTACAAAAATTATTGTACTTATTAAAATCATTTTCATAAGTACTTTAATAAGAAAATATCAGAAACATAAATTTAACCTAAATTGGAACTTTTTCTAAATTAGCAATAGTGTGGTTTAACTAAATATCATTAGTATTCAGGATCGGAACATTATACTAGGAACTAAAGAACATTTTGAGAGAAAGATCCCGAGGCCAGATGAAGACTATGGCTAGTGCAGGAAAACAGCTACATAAAGAACAAAGTGGTCAGAGGCAGAATATGAACAACAGGGAACAGAATTCAGGGTTTTAGTCAATTAAAGTATATTTGAAAAAAGATGTGTTTTTGGAACTGGGAAAGGAATACTGGGAATATGACTTCATATTTTACAGGCAAAAAGCTAATACATCAGATTTATTCATTCTTAAAAGTGACACTGAGAACTGGAGCAAGTAAGTGTCTTCAGTAGGCAGTGATGGAGGGCAAGTGTCAGGGCTGAGACAGGGCAGAGGGGACATAACGGAGAAGGATGGAAGTGATTTCACAGGAAGCAGCAAGACAGCTTCAGAAATAAAGAGAAAATCTAGACACCTACATCAAAACCATTGCTAAGAAAAAGGGCAGGTCCTCTGGCACAGACATTTGAATGGTTCCTGAATGTGTACACTGAGGTCCAGATTATAAACACTGAGGTTGAGTCATCTTACCAGGATGGACAACAGTGGAAATGTGACCTCACTGTTCAAACATGCTGTTGTCAATCACTTCTGGCCCTGTTGCCAACTGTGGGCCTTCAGGTAATCCAGCCCCCATCGCTGCCTTAAAATGTCAGTTGAGCAGCTATATGGCTGGCTGAGACCCTGAGAACTGCCTATGGAGGGGTTCTCACCACTCCCACTTTCCATGGTTCTCAGCTCAGTTTAAATAACTCGATAACTCTGAACTCAGTCACGCCATCTCTATACTCTTAGCCCCAGCCCCAGCAACACAACTAACTCACTAGCTTTCCTGGATGAGCGTACTAGCTCTCAGGCCCCATCAAAGAAGCACGTGACCAGTCGGTACCCAATGTTACCTGAGACATCCCCAATACAACCCCTACTCCTAAGGCAGGGAGCACTGTGGAAGAGAGGGTGGAAAAATTGTAAGCCAGAGGACTGGACATCTACAGCAAGGCACTGTCTCATGTATATCAAAGTCTCAAAATAATGGTCACCTAAGCAAGACCTGAACAATGACAATAGCAGCTGACACACCAATGTGGACGTGGGCTGTGTCACTGGATAAAGAGCAATAGGCATTTAATGGCTGCTGAGAGAGGGAGACTCAATCTTCTCTCAATCAAGCCTGTGACAAGTGATCCTATCCCAAGCAGCCAGCTGTAAATGCATACACTGAACTGACTAAGAAACACTGAATTGACTCAGTAGACTATATTATACACATATGAATGACGTGACAATAACAAGAAAAGGCCATGCATTTAGTAGGGGCGTTCAGAGAGCACATGCATCTGAAGGATGAACTTGGTCTAAATGGAATACTCACATGTGAGAGTCTCAAAAAAAAAAAAAAATGGACAAAATAAATGTGTCTTCTAGAAAGTTGTTTACAACTACCTTTACACTGTTTCATTTCTTTTTTTTTTTTTTTTTTTTTTCCCGAGACAGAGGGTTTCTCTGTGTAGCCCTGGCTGTCCTGGAACTCTGTAGACCAGGCTGGCCTCGAACTCAGAAATCCGCCTGCCTATGCCTCCCGCCTATGCCTCCCAAATTCTGGGATTAAAGGCGTGTGCCACCACCCACTCCCGGTTCCACGTTGTTTTATTTCTTAGCCAAAGAGTTCTCCTTCTCTTCCTCCTACACATTTTTTTTCCCTGTCATGATAGGGTTTCTTTGTACAGCTTGTCTGTCCTAGAAAACTAGCTCTGTAGATCAAGCTGGCCTTGAATTCACAGAGATCTGCCTGCCTCTGTCTTCTGAATGCTGGCATTAAAAGCATGTACAAACATTGCCCAGCTAAGATGTTGTTAAGATACTTCAATTTTTAATTCTCCTTCATTAGGTCAATTCTTCTCTCTTATGGAAACTATAATCTTCTTTATTTTCTTTTTCTTCCCTCCCCCTTCCTCCATCCCTCCCTCCCTCCTTCCCTCTCTATGTACTGGGGATTAGATTCACATCCTCACACTAGAGGCCAACACTCTAGAGTGAATTGTAATTTCTATTTTCTAGGCTCTACTGTTTTGATTGTTATCCGGCAAATGTGGTCATAATATTAATATTTTTAGGTGGTTTCTGCTTTCCTACTCTACTGTAACAAGTTTACAAAATGACTTCCCAGTCACAGTGGCTCTCTGCAAGTGCCACACCCACTGCAACTTAACACCCACTCTGCTATTGCCTTGGCTCCCTTTCAGCGTGACTAAGCAGTTTCTGCCATTGAGCATCAGCTCTGGCTGGCTGCTCTCTGTGCTTCACAGGCTTTTTCCTAGAAGGGCCCTAAACTTTTCAGGTATTACTATCTTTTTTAAAATTGCTATTAGAGTTATTCCAATTATCACGGTATTTCAAAAGTATTTATTTTTATAGGGTGTATATGCTTACTTCTTTTATATATTATATGCGTGTGTGTGTGTGTGTGTGTGTGTGTGTGTGTGTTTGTGTCCTTTTTTTTTTGACATATGATCCCAACCTGTAGCAAAGAATGGCCTGGGATTCGGTATGCAGACAATGATGGTCTTAACCTCAAAAAAAATCTTCCTGCCTCAGTCTCCCCAGTGGCCATCTACCATGCCTGGCTCATTATAGTTCTTTAGAGTTAGCTAATGCAGAGGCAATGACTGTGTACAAAGAAACAATAGCATTTTAGCTTAAGTTTCAGATATTAAATCATTCACGTTAAGAAAAGTTCAGGTGCCTTTGGCTTTTCAATAACCATAAAAACATCTTCGGTTTTAATAAAATCAAAGGCATCTTAACTACATACCAGAAATCCCTATTATTTTAAATACAACTTAATTATATTTATGAAGGTTTGGAATTTCCCCCCCCCCACTAGGCTGTTTATAATTTATTTCCTGTGCTCAAAATATTTTAAGAATATATTTTGGCTCTGGTATTTCAGGATATTTATTTTCTCAGCACTAGTTTTACATAAACATAAAACTCCTGTCTTATATCCGTACTTACTTTAATTTAGCATTCCCTTCCTTTTGATAGGGACAGCCTAAAAGCATTTTAAAAGTCAAACTAGCTAAAAAAATTTTATTCATTGAATTTGAAATTAAATTTTACTAAGCCAATTATACCTACTATGCTTTTGATTCATAGGGCCTTAGGGGGAAAAACTACATTCTACTATGAACAACAACAATAAAAATTAGGGGTTAAAAACATGTACATTGTAAACTGAAATTGAAACTTAGTTTGTGTATGTGGCCCAGTGACACTAGTGTTAACTCAGCGAATCCTACTATGGAAATACATATTATTATGACCCTTGTCAACCCCTGCTTTGAAGCAGTTACATATGTATCCACTCCCACGAAACTAGCCTGTGCTGAAAATCAGAAGCAAACGCAGACTGGTATCTTTCTAGGGCCTTCCCATAACATTTGCAGAATGAAGTTCTAGAGTTTGCCTCCATACACAGATCTTAATAAAAATGAGTGGTGCTAACCAGCAAGGACCTTAAAGGAAATATTTAACTAGGATGGGATGTAACCGATGTACTTCGCTTACTTGAACAAACTTCACAATCTTAAAATAATTTTCACTTTTTCCCCCAAGTTACAATATTGGAAAGCTCCACTGTTTTGCTTAAAAGCAGTTTCTATATACTTTAATGTAAATTTTTTAAAAATACTTTCTGCATGAGACACACCCAACTGAAAGAGCCCATAGCATTGCTCGTCCAGTGTTTCCAAAAAGGACCCATGATGAAGAGGAACAACAGGATTTGGTTTCTCCAACAAAGGCTGGCCCACTGTGAAGAAAATGCATTCTAAAACAAGCAGCTACTTTAAGGACAGGTTTCCATCTTCTTAATTCTGGCACACCCTTAGTCTCTAGCTTCCAAGGAGTAAGTCTCACAGAAGATCTGTAAGCAGTTCTCCAAAGGCAACACAAATCAGTAGCTAGTTACTGTGCGTCCACTACATACACAGCAAGCATAGAGAACCGAGCAAAAGAAAGGGGGACTGCAAAGGAACTGAAAGAAAGCAATGTTCACAGGAGAAGGAAAAGATTCAGGTATATGGGCTATGGAAGAAAGGGAGCTGAGATATCACAAAGAGTGAACATAGCCGAGACTAGAAGGAAAGATACAATTCCTTCAAACCAATAGCATGAATAGGCAAAGGAGTCTATTACAACTTCCATGTTTGGAATGATCTACTTTCTGACTCTGGAAGAAGATCCACTTTTCCTGATATAATAATCAACGTCACTACCACTCAGGCTTCACTTTCTTTCTGTTTCACTTTGATAACAAATACGGTCAGCTAGTCACTCCTGCTTATATTATGAGGGTAACACAAGGACTGATAAGAGCTGTGTAATGCACAAGACTGTTTCACCTGAGGAGCAACAGTCACACCATAGATGTGTGCACTGTAATCGTGTAAACGATTTTGCAGCAGGGGGCAGTCAGGTGCCTTATCCTAACTAAAACATCTATGTCTATGCCTGAATCTATGCACTACTTATAACTTCCTAACAGATAGAAGTAAAATGCCAGGAAGAGCTACTTTAGTAGTTCCAGAATGCACACGAGTGGGTCAGTAGCAGGGTTTCACATTTAGTCATCAGACCTTATCCTGGCTGCAGGCATTAGCAACCAGAATCATATAGCATCTTACATTAGCTCCCACATTGCTCCCCATTTCTGCATACTTCAGTCTATCCCACAACCGCCTGCGAAAACTCCTAAAGAGTCTAGTTTCTCTTCCAAGAGGTCTTTCGTAGTCCCATGTTATATAATCGTTGTCAACCCTTTGTACCCTTGTCCTTAACCTTTCTTCCATTCTACCCTATAATTGTTCTACTTTGTATATACCCTGTATCCTTTACTTGGGCATTCTTGTCACTTCCTCTGATGGAAATTCTTTCTAAACATTCTTCCCGCTACAAAGTTTGAAATTGTAATTAGCAGTATACTGGGGGAAGACGTTCTTAAAGACTAAACACTGCTAGTAGGAAACATACAACCCGTACCCCTAAATTTGAAGCTGCCTAAATTATTTGTTGGTGTAAGACAAACTACTTCAAACCTAGTTTAAAACAATGGCTATTTTTATTATTTTATTCACAAGTATGTGAACCAGAATTGAGGTAGAGGTGAGTGCCTGTGTGTGGTGAAGTGAGAGGTTACTATGGGAGAGTCATTCAGACTACACACAGGCTGCTCTGGAGAGCCCCTACAATTGTAGGGTAGAATGGAAGAAAGGTTAAGGACAGGGGTACAAAGGGTTGACAATGATTATATAACATGGGACTACTAAAGACCTCTTGTAAGAGAAACTAGATTCTTTAGTTTCTGCCCTTCAGACTGCAGAGCAGCCAGAAGGCTGAATCCCAAAGACTACAAACCAGATCATTCACAAAAATTCCTCTATAGATGTTGGCCTAAAGCTGGTTTGGGTTCATAAATAGTGGTTCAAGAATCCAAAAGTGAGTAGATCTGACACCATGTGATCAAAACCTTTATAAAATCAAGTGGAGGAACTGACAAGGTGTCTAGGCTGAAACCAGATGAAGCCAACCTAGGACACACAGATAACATATTTTAGTATATAAATAATTATTTTTTCAAAATTACTTGTATTTATAATTACTATAGATTCTCAGAAAGATAAAATTATAAAAGGAAGGCTTAGTGTTTTCTGTTATTTTAAAAATAATTCCTAATGTTAAATATTCTTTTGGTAGAATGTATCAGTCATTGCTAACTTTAGGTATATCTACATTCTCTGTATTCTCTACTGTACCTATACAACTCTACATGGTAGGAAATGCTGTGTTCATTTAAGAAAAGCTAATTCAGTTACAAGTGTGGACACAAGATTTAAGTCTAAGCTAGACATGCGATCAGTACTGCCTTAACATAGGCAAATTAACTAAACATCAAAAATGATTCATTTACATCTACTTCTAAAATAAATTGAAATATTTTTACCTTCTGGAACACAGCACACACACAAAAAAAATCCCTTGTCTTTATAGATCTCTCAAAAGGAGGAGGACAGTGTCCCCTCCTCTCACTCCTCCTCCTGGGCTATAGTCACATACTTTTAAGATAACAAATTGAATATGAATTATAATAGGAGAAGTCTCAAGGGGAATTTTTCCTCTAAGGAAGAGGATTAAATGGAAACATAGGGGAAAAAAAAAAAAGGATCAGGGTGTCTTTGAAGATCAGGGGCCTCAAGCCCCCAGAATGGAAAACAAACTGAATAATAACTGTTTATGAACAGATATCCATTTACCAACTGCTAACACATTTATATGTTCCTTTCTTCATAACAGAAATTCATATTCCAAAGAGGTCAGAATTCCAATCATTTAAATAGAAGATGCACATTAAGTGAGTATAAAATAGGATCCAAATCTTACAAAATGTCACAACCTAACAGCATTGCAGAATTATCTAGAAACTTTTAACAGAATTCCAAGCTGATTACAAATCTATATGTGCTTATTAAAACAGTAAGTCTAGAAAATTAAATAAGTATATTCTCCATATTGAAGAAAACAAGGGCTTTTTTCAGAAAATACTATCCAAAACAAGAAAGTCTGACAATTAATTATATATTTATGCAGAGACCTTTGGCAGAATAGGCATGTTATGGGGAATAAACATGACCAACACCATACATTAAAGATCTGTGTGCAGCATCCTATAGCAGACTGACCTTGTGACCTATGCACAGAGGGAATGGAAGCACAAAGGGAAATATCCTGGGGCATTGGAAGAACCTTAGCACTGTCTAAATCAGTCCCTCTTAAGGACTGGTTCTAGGGAGTGACTGAGGTTTCTTTTCATTCAAACCAAGACTGAACTAGGTTTCCATCCAGCATTGTCATCAATAATCTCACACATTACCCAGGTCACTCACTTTAATTCTTAGTGTCCCTGAACATGATGACAAGCTCTTTTTTTTTTTTTTCCGACACAGAGTATAGCCCTGGCTGTCCTGGAACTCACTTTGTAGACCAGGCTAGCCTCGACAAGCTCTTTTTTAAGTAAATCCACAGGAATAGATCAGTGTGTCCTCATTTATGATTACATTAAAATTTCAGCCTAAAAATCCTGGAATTTCTAGACAGTTTTGTCACTTGTCTGAACTCCCACACACAGAACTACTTTTTCATTTCTCAGTAATTATCTTCAACCTAATGGGTACTACTGCATCCTATCAACAAGTTTGGTAGCCCCTGCTTCTCTAATAGCACTACATATAACTTAGTTTCTACATAACTTCTTTGATGTCACTAGTCACCAGCTCCAGAGCCACAAGTTCTAACAAATACTACTTACTTGAAAATTAAAGGATGTCTATTTTTAACTTGTTCTCTTACTCCATCTATCCAGTTACATTTGCTAGTATACACATATATAACTATTCCTGTACCTTGCCTCATAGTCACATTGGCTTTCAAATAGCCCTAAGTCCTCTGAAATGCTGTATTCTTAAAGTATGAACAGGTCTAAGTGCAGTGAGAAATTAACATTATATACACACTTAACGAATACATTTTGGTTACCATTATTTAGTTTAGAGGTAATTTCTTATCTTTTATCACTCTAATTTTTAAAAAAATATTTCTTCTGAAAAAAAGTTTCTTTTAATAGGCTTAGAAATCATCTTGGAATCTGTTTGCCAATACGAAAGCCTTTTCCTTTCCTGGCATATGCTAGACTGTAGCGAGATGCATGGAGAGAAAGAAGACAGATTTTTCACCTTTTTGCACACTGATTAAAATGTGAAAAAGAGTATTCAGACTTGAATGCTGAAATCCCACCTAGCACTAAGGAAGAACCAAATTGTTTTTGTGAGTGTGGGTCACTTTGCATGCATTTGTGGTAGTGCCCATGGTCAGGAGGTCACGAGATAATAGGAGGGAGGCAATTCTCTCTTGTCCCCATGTGAATCCAGTTGATGACTTTAGATAGTGGGGCCTGGGGTAAACACACTTATACTCTGAGCATCTCACCAGCCTACGAAGGACCAGATTCTTATGAGAGCTATCAACCATGAGAGAGTTCTCTTCCTTCAATGCTGCTGACTACAGAGAGCCTCCAGTTTTCTTTTTTTAACAAGGTTTCTGTTACCTCAGTGAAGGCTGTTAGTGAGGAAACGCAGAATGACCTTACTGTAAAGGGAGCTAGTGATTGGCAGGGAAATGAGGAACTAAAGAAGACTTTAAATTTTATAAGCAGAAATACAACTTTACTGGTGACAGTGCAGGTTTTTAAAAAAATGAAACATCGCAGGTGAACCGATGCCTATCCACCCCGAACAGAGCAGAATGTCAGCGAAGTAAAAGAACTCATTACTCTAAGAGTTGGGGTTTAATTCTGAGATGGATTTAGGGCTACTTTGGGGTTTTGAGCACAGAAATGACATGGTCTTACATATTTAAAATAAACAACTTTGAAGCTGTATAAAGACTACAGAAATAGAAAACAATACTATATGACTAATAAATAGTTATGAATCAGAAGTTGCTCTAGAAAGGAACATAAAAAAATAGTTAAAAAAGGCAAGACTCCTAAAGAAATGTCCAACATCCTTAGTCATCAGGGAAATGCAAATCAAAACAACCCTGAGATTCCATCTCATACCAGTCAGAATGGCTAAGATCAAAAATTCAGGTGACAGCAGATGCTGGCAAGGATGTGGAGAAAGAGGAACACTCCTCCATTGCTGGTGGGATTGCAAGCTGGTACAACCACTCTGGAAATCAGTTTGGTAATTCCTCATTAAATTGGACATAGTACTACTTGAGAACCCAGCTATACCACTCCTGGGCATATACCCAGAAGATGCTCCAACATGTAATAAGGAACATATTTCACTATATGCATAGTAGCCTTACTTTTAATAGCTAGAAGCTGGGAAGAACCCATATGTCCCTCAACAGAGGAATGGATACAGAAAATGTGGTACATTTACACAATGGAGTACTACTCAGCTATTAAAAACAATGAATTCATGAAATTCTTAGGTAAATGGATGGAATTAGAAAATATCATCCTGAGTGAGGTAACCCAGTCACAGAAAAACACACACTAGGTATGCACTCACTGATAAGTGGATATTAGCCCAGAAGCTTGGGATACCCAAGATACAATTCACAGACCACATGAAGCTCAAGGAGAAGGAAGACCAAAGTATGGATGTTTCGGTCCTTCTTAGAATGGGGAATGAAATACCCATGGGAGGAGATACAGAAACAAAGTATGGAGCAGAGACTGAAGGAGGGACCATGCAGAGACTGCCGCACATTGGGATCCATCCCATATACAGTCATCAGACACTATTATGGATGCCAATAAGTGCTTGCTGACAGGAGCCTGATATAGCTATCTCATAAGAGGCTCTGCCAGTGCCTGACAAATACAGAAGTGGATGCTCACAGCCATCCATTAGACTGAGCATAAAGTCCCCAATGGAGGATCGAGAGAAAGAACCCAAGGAGCTGAAGGGGTTTGCAGCACCATAGTAGGAACAATAATATGAACCAACCAGTAACCCCAGAGCTCCCAGGGACTAAACCTCTGACCAAAAAGTACACATAGAGAGATGCATGGCTCCAGGTGTATATATAGCAGAGGATGGCCTTGTTGGACATCAATGGGAGGAGAGTCCCTTGGTCCTGTGAAGGCTCGATGGCCCAGTGTAGGGTAATCCCAGGACAGGGAACTGGGAGTGGGTGGGTTGGTGAGCAGGGGGAGGGGGGATGGGATAGAAGGTTTTGGGAGGGGAAACCAGGAAAGGAGATATCATTTGAAATGTAAATAAATATCTAATAAAAAAATAAAAAAATAAAACTAAATCCAGTGCTTTGGTGGAAAAACAAAACAAAACAGGATAGTACCTAGGAAGTATTTCTGTTTATAAAAGTATACACACCCCAGTGGGTTTCACAAAGCTTAATGCTAAAGAACTGCCATGCCAGAGTCATTCTAAATAAGTATGACAGAATGCCATTCTTCAATTTATAGAACATTTAGTACCTCAGTGACAATTCAGATTCTCCAGAGTCTTTATTTCTTTGAATAGTGGCCATTAGCTAGAGTTTTTAAGCAATCCATAAAGGCTGTTTATTACGCCCATTCAAAATTCAACTCTTGTTCCCCCTGAATTAGTGCCCTTGGCATGATCCAATCTTTTTGTACAGTATACCTTTTGATGTCAGAAAAATATCATAATTCATCTTTATTGATTTGGTTTTATGTTCCATTATCTGAAGTCTGCCAATTCTTTAATAAGTAAACATGAAGGCTAGAAAGGACTTAACAGTCACATGTGTGCAATCAGGAATCTGTAATCATCAAAAAGTCTATCAAACTACAGCTGCAGTTGTGTCTGCAACTCAGTGTCCCTTTGGCCAAAGTGACAAATGCTGATAATCCCTTCAAAGCAATCCCACGCAGGGAAATGTGAGCAAAGGGTCAGGGTAGGAACAAATGTATGGTCTTAGCTAATTGTGGTTTACACATCTCAACATGTTTCAAGCTTTGCAAAACCATGGGCAGAGACAGGAGCACAGCGCTACAGGTCCTCCCTGTAAACCAGCTTCTGGTCATCCCGCCTTGATTACAGCAGGCAGCAGTGAGAAAGCAGTCCAAGATGCTCCTGAGCTCAAACCCACAGCAACTGGTCTCCCCACCCCAGGAAAACGCCACTCCAGGCTTCAGCACAACTACTGAAAGCATTGCTACCATGCTCATTTACTTTTCTGACTTTCCCCACCAAAACTGGAATTGCTTTAACTCAGTTTTGCCAAAATTGAGAAGGAGAGAAATTGAAGTCGTAATGAACTGAAATTTCTAACCCCAGAAGCTTCTTTAGTTTCAGTTTCACCAATCTACTGTTTTGATTGGCATAGACAGTGTTTGTCTCTCCAATGTTTGGAAAACTTGGAAATGTCAGCCTATTTTAACATAACAACTCTAAAAGTTTTATTTGCCCCACACACCCATAAATATCACTCTCATTTATAAGAAAAACAGTTATAAATGAGAAGCAGTGGCACATATAATTAAGGGAGAAATATTCATCAGAGTTGAGTATTTAGCGGACTAGACTAAGGTAGCCAGTGGTTCAGTGGTGTGGTGCTATGCTCACTCTGCTCGGCTACGCACAGGGGAGCCTGCACAGCATCAAACAGCTCTGTAGAGGAGCAGTCTCAACTGACTCCAAACACAAATGAAGCTGGTTTTCAGTTTCTCTTTACAACTCAACTTATGGTTCTAATATAAAGAATTTCAAGATACCATGGAGGTTATTGCTTTACGAATGTTTTATTGATACTAGTTACTATCTCCATTGAGACTCTCCTATTTGTATGCCCAGCAGCAGCATTGGAATGGTTATTGCTTTTGTCAAGTTCTATACAATCTTAAAGCTATAAGCAATTAATAGCACAAACCCTGGATCCAATATAATCCCATGCTTAAATCCACTGGCACCTCAGCAATTCTATTTGTACAATAGTAATATAACACCTACATCATAATGTTACCAAAGATAATTCATAAGTTCATGAATATAAATACCCAGAACATAGTCAGACACAAAACAGGAATAGACATACATGTTAAATACGAAAAAATATGTACCAATGTGTAATATGAAATAAGAAACAGAGACTATAATCAAGAAATAGGGCATCACTACAATTTGAATGAAGTTTTACTATTTCCCATCAAATGTTGTAGTTCTAACTGCCAAAGACAGCTACATTAAATTGTGTCACATTAGTACATTGTCAAGACCCTATCTCTGGTCATTGTCAAAGACTGATGGTGGGTAGATAAGTTCTAATGTATGCAAAATTGTCTTTATTAAAGCAGCTTCAGACAAATCATTTAGTTTCTCAGAGCTCCAGAATTGGGAAAATGTTGTGACAGTTTGTATATGTTTGGCCCAGGCAGTGGCTCAGGTGTGGCCTTGTTGGAGTAGGTGTGTCACTGTGGGTTTGGGCTTTAAGACCCTCATCCTAGCTACCTATAAGTCAGTTTTCTAGTAGCCTTCGGATGAAGATGTAGAACTCTCAGCTCCTCCAGCCCCATGCCTGCCTGGATGCTACCAAGCTCCCACCTTGATGATAATGGACTGAACCTCTGAACTTGTAAGCCAGACCCAACTAAATGTTGCCCTTATAATAGTTGCCTTGGTCATGGTGTCTGTTGACAGCAGTGAAACCCTAAGACAAGTGGGTATAACACTATCTGATTTTCCTCTAACAGGTGCTAAAATCATATTATATAAAATATGCATGGGTTAAAAGGTTGGTTGGGTACATTAGGTACTTGTTTATTAAGTCTGAACATTGAAATTTAGATTCTAGAGCCCAGATAATGTTGAGTGGGTATGGTGACCCACCTGTAATCCCAGGAGTCAGGAGGCAGAGACAGGGATTCCTGAGGGCAAACTGGTTAGCTAGACTAGCTAGTTGGTGAGCTCTGGGTTCAATGAGTGTCTATCCTCAGTAATAAAGCAGACAGACACTAATTTAAAAAATACCCACCAGCCTTGGCTTCTATATGTAAAGACTCATACATATGTGAACAAAGATATATAAACATGAGTGCACACATATACCCACTCAACATATCTATACACATTCAAAACAAATCCCCGATTATATACAAAGATGTAGTAGGTGGCATGGATCCTGGCAGACATGCTGTGAGGAGCGAGTGTGGCAGCAGTCCCAAGATGGCGCCCGGGACTGCAGCTAAGTCTTATGACTTGCACCTGACTTCCTCATACACCTGAAAATAAGCCACAACCATCATGAGAGCTGCGCAGGTGCACCATGATGCTGGCGGTGTAAACAAGTCCATATTTGGTGGAGACATGCCCCTGCCGCCCTGATTGGCTGAAGCTGCGTGCCTGGTGAGGTGGCATGGCCTGCCGTAAGTGGAGGGGGGCTGAGAGTATATAAGCAGACCTCCCTGGGTTCCCGGAGTCCTCGTAGCAGCATCGAGGAGTTCCTACAATAAAGGCTGTTGAGAAGAATCCGACAGTGTTGTGTCTTCCTTGCTGGCCGAGGTGGGCACGACAACATGCAACAAATAGTTATTATAACTACAATTAACCATCATCATTCTATTCTTTTAGAATATTCCCTTTACATGTTATACTACAGTATTATAGATCAAAGCACCTTACCATCTCATAGAATAAAGAAGAGAATTTATTTTCTGCTTATTTCTTACAGTTATTGTATGACTTTGTCTTGGACTAAGCCTGAATAACTCTGGTGAAAGAGATCCTTCATGGATATTTATGAATGCAAATGTGACACACTGGTCCTTTCATTAGAACTCACATTATTAACTTTTTACATAACTTGTAGATGCTATCACAAAACAGATTCATTTTAATCTTAGCTGTTTTCTGTGCAATAAATTTTAGTTTATAGCACATTTTACAAGAACTTTCAAAGTTTTCAATATATATTACCTTGTGAATCTTTTCATCATATCTGCACACAGATCACAGCAAAAATTAATGTTCAGTTTTACTTTAGAAAAATATTAAGTAAAAAAAAAATGAAGTCGAGGATTTATGAATTGCCTTCCCAAGCATGCTAAAAAGAGGGATCATTGAATTTCTCCCTGGAAAAAAGTTTTTTTGCCCTCTAAGAATGCCATAAAATGAAGGAGTTTAAAATTGCTAAAAATTTCATAGGCTGTGAAAAAAAATGATTACATACTTCTATTCCTGGAAAATACATTAACTAATGTCCTCAAATATTTTTCCTCGTATTAGGTGGACACAGTTCAGACCCAGAGAAGCCATTTCATCTTAACCTGGATAATCGCCACTAGAATGTCGTGCTGGAAAATAATTACATCACAGTGTGTGATCACTTAAAGGGAGATTATAAAAATTTTGAAAAGAAGCTCTTCAAGGAAAAAATGTTAGGGCCATTTCAAATAATTTATCACATTAAAGTCCACCATATTTTTTGCAAAGTTGTAGCTATTTTTAACTTGAAAATAAGTAACTGGTAATTGAATTTTTCTTTGAATCTCTGTTTTGCTTATGGAATCCTAACAGTAAGTGTGGAAAGGCCATGCCTTGTAAAAAGACCATCAAGGGAAATATCAGAAAACAAGAAAAGGAAAAGCAGAGATGGAAACTACTGCAAACATACTGGCCTAGGGTAGGAGTGGTCTGAGTAGACCAGCACAGTGTATAATGGAATGTCTTCCACACAGCTATAAAGAGAGAAAAGACAGGATGAAGAGCATAGGAAGTCTGTTACTGGCCAGGCTTATTGGTGACTATGCACAGTCCCATGCTAATAGAACTAAATCCCAGAGAATTCTGAAAATTACGCTCCTCTCCTCAGATAATTGCTTCTAAAAATGATAAAAAAAAATTTAATTTACATACAGATACTATTATTCCCAACAGAATCAGTACTATAGAGCTTATTTATTTATTTATTTATTTGTTATTAGATATTTTCTTTAATAAATTTTAAATGCTATCCCGAAAGTTCCCTATACCCTCCCTCTACCCTGCTCCCCTACCCACCCACTCCCGCTTCTTGGCCCTGGCGTTCTCCCATACTGCTTTGATGTAAATCTAACGACCAGACAAAGGTAAGTCCTCCCTCACCTAGGAGATCCTCCACAGGAACAACAGTTCGGGTAATAACACTGACTGACCAATTGATCTTCTAATTCTGGGAAAAATAATGTTCTGTATTCAACAACAATTTTAAGTATTCACTGCTAGTCTGTTATAGTTCTATAAGTATTTTTTTATAAATGAAGACTACATTTATAACTCATTCTAATTCATGACATAGAATTTGGATTAAAGAATTATTGCCCACAATTTTAGAAGATGGATATTCCATGAAATATAAACACAAAACAGTAAAACTATAAAATAGTCCATGAACCATACATAAAGCCATCTTAGATGCTCATAAATGTTTCCTTATTTTTGGCTCAGAATCTGTATATTTTCTAACAACGTCATGGTTAAGATGTAACTTCTATCCCCGAAGACATAGGAAATAAATTCATTCTCTCTCTCTCCCTCTCTCTCTCTCTCTCTCTCTCTCTCTCTCTCTCTCTCTTTCTCTTATAAAATAATTGATAAAATGAGAATAATAAGGGAAAGTTCTCCATTGTAAGGAAGAAACAGGACAGCTTAGTAAATACCAACCAGAGAATTTTATCATCCTGAAATCTAGACCTAGTGAGCATGGTTTTAGAGATGAAAAGATGGAAAATCTGCATTTCTTCTGTGTGGACTTAGTGCTGTGGCATCCTTTCTGGCTGTTTCAAATGGCTAAAAGGTATATTATTATATCTTGGCATAAGTACATATCAGCATTGCTGAGTGTCTCAACAACGTGAGAGTCAAAGCTTCCTGGTTGGCACTATGATGCAGGGAGACCCCACTCTCCGTACAAAGACTGTGGTCACCACCCAGTCATGTTTCTAGTCTCAAGTTTTTTCATTCATAAACCAAGATGAAGCATTTGCCAGACCTTGCTCTAAGCATTCATGAAAGTATCAAAGAGGAGCCCAGCAGAGGCCACTAAGGGCTCCAGAGTGTTCACACCGCAGGACCACGGGATCACCTTGGGATCACAGGTGAGTGGAATGCAACATAAGTTCCAAAGAATCATGGAGGGTCTTGTGCCAGCAGGGACAGGGACAAAGGAACCCCGCCGGAACAGAGGCTGAGATCCATTCAGGTCGGGGCCAGCCCAGCCATCTTCTGTGTGAACCCGACCAAGGGCATTTAGGGCACCAGAGGACTCTCCACACAACAGGACCCCTAGCACACCCAGGACCTCCTGAACACCTGAGAGTACGTGGGCGATAGAAGCAACAGAGCTTCTTGGTCAGGGTCCCCTCAGGCCTTCATCCTTAGCCAGAAGGCATAGCTGAGACCCAGACCCCTGGGCACATACCTTGCCAGAGGAAAGTCAGCCTACAGGGAGAATTCTGACCCCAGAACTCAGGAGGTGGATCAGAGCTCCAGACTGCTAGACATCTGCCCTGTAAGAGGAGAGCTTGCCTGCAGAGAGTACTCTGACCAATAGAACTCAGGTGAGAGTTGGACTTCCAGGAGTGCTGACAAAGGCTAACAGAATCACAGGAGGATCAAGCTCCAACCGGAGACAGGTTGATCATTATCACCAGAGATTTCCAGATGGCAAAAGGCAAACCTAAGAATCTTACTAACAGAAACCAAGAACACTGGGCATCATCAGAACCCAGTACGCCTACCACAACGAGTCCTGGATAACACAGCACACCCAAAAAGCAAGACACTGATTTAAAATCTTAACTCATGATGGTGGTAGAAGATTTAAAGAAGGGCATTAATAACTCGCTTAAAGAAATACAGGAGAACAGTGCTAAAGAGATAGAAGCCCTTAAAGAGGAAGCACAAAAATCCTTCAAGGAATTACAGGAGAATACTGCTAAACAAGTAGAAGTCCTTAAAGAACTATAGGCAAACACTGCTAAACAGGTAGAAGATACTCAAAAATCCCTTAAAGAATTACAGGAAAACACAACCAAACAGGCGATAGAATTGAACAAAACCATCCAAGATCTAAAAATGGAAGTAGAAACAATGAAGAAAACCCAAAGGGAGACGACACTGGAGATAGAAACCCTACGAAAGCAATAAGGAACCATAGATGTGCGCATCAGCAACAGAATACAAGGAATGGAAGAGAGAATCTCAGGTGCAGAAGATTCCATAGGGAACATGGACACAACTATCAAAGAAAATACAAAATGCAAAAAGATCCTAACTCAAAATATCCAGGAAATCCAGGACACAATGAGAAAATCAAACCTATGGATAATAGGAGTAGATGGGAATGAAGATTTTCAACTTAAAGGGCCAGCAAATATCTTCAACAAAATTATAGAAGAAAATTTCCCATACCTAACGCCAGAGATGCCCATAAACAAAACTCCAGAGACTGGACCAGAAAAGAAATTTCTCTTGACACGTTATAATCAGAACAACAAATGCACTAAATAAAGACAGAATATTAAAAGCAGTAAGGGAAAAAGTTCAAGTAACATATAAAGGCAGGCCTATTAGAAATACACCAGACTTATCACCAGAGACTATGAAAGCCAGAAGATCCTGGACAGATGTTATACAGACACTAAGAGAACACAAATGCCAGCCCAGGCTACTATACCCAGCAAAACTCTCAATTACCATAGATGAAGAAAAAAGAGTATTCCATTACAAAACCAAATTCACACAATATCTTTCCATGTATACAGCCCTTCAAAGGATAACAAAGGCAAAACACCAACACAAAGATGGAAACTACACCCTAGAAAGAGCAGGAAAGTAATCCTTTAACAAAACTAAAAGAAGATAGCCACAAGAACAGATTCCCAACTTTAACAACAAAAAAGACAGGAAGCAACAATTACTTTTCTTTGATCTCTCTTAATATCAATGGACTCAATTCCCCAATAAAAAGACATAGACTTAGCATTGGAAATGTAAATGAGCTAAATACCTAATAAAAAATGGAAAAAAAAAAAAAGACATAGACTAACAGACTGGCTACACAAACAGGACCCAACATTTTGCTGCTTATAGGAAACCCACCTCAGACAAAAAGACAGACACTACCTCAGAGTAAAAGACTGAAAAACAATTTCCCAGGCAAATGGTCTGAAGAAACAAGCCAGAGTAGCCATTCTAATATCGAATAAAATAGACTTCCAACCCAAAGTTATCAAAAAAGACAAGGAGGGGCATTTCATACTCATCAAAGGTAAAATCTACCAAGATGAACTCTCAATTGTGAAAATCTATGCTCCAAATGCAAGGGCATCCACATTCATTAAAGAAACTTTAGTAAGCACAAAGTACACATTGCACCTCACACAGTAAAAGTGGATGACTTCAACACCACACTTTCATCAGATCCTGGAAACAGAAACTAAACAGGGACACAGTGAAACTAACAGAAGTTATGAAGCAAATGGATTTAACAAATATCTACAGAACATTTTATCCTAAAACAAAAGGATATACCTTCTCAGCACCTCATGGTACCTTCTCCAAAATTGACCATATAATTGGTCACAAAACAGGCCTCAACAGATACAAAAATATTGAAATTATCCCATGCATCCTATCAGATCACCATGGACTAAGGCTGATCTTCAATAACAACATAAATAATAGAAAGCCAACATTCACATGGAAACTGAACAATACTCTCCTCAATGATATCTTGATCAAGGAAGAAATAAAGAAAGAAATTAAAGACTTTTTAGAGTTTAATGAAAATGAAGCCACAACATACCCAAACTTATGGGACACAATGTAAGAATTCCTAAGAGGAACACTTATAGATCTGAGTGCCTCCAAAAAGAAACTATAGAGTGCACACACTATCAGCTTGACAACACATCTAAAAGCTCTAGAATGAAAGGAAGCAAATTCACCCAAGATGAGTAGACTGCAGGAAATAATCAAACTCAGGAACGAAATCACCCAAGTGGAAACAAAAAGAACTATTCAAAGAATTAAACAAACGAGGAGCTGGTTCTTTGAGAAAATCAACAAGATAGATAAACCCTTAGCCATATTCACTAGAGGGCACAGGGACAGCATACTAATTAACAAAATTAGAAATGAAAAGGTGACATAACAACAGATCCTGAAGAAATCCAAAACACCATCAGATCCTTCTGCAAAAGGCTATACTCAACAAAACTGGGAAACCTGGATAAAATGGACAAATTTCTAGACAGATACCAGGTACCAAAGTTAAAGCAGGATCAGATTAATGACCTAAACAGTTCTATATCCCCTAAAGAAATAGAAGCAGTCATAATAGTCTCTCAACCAAAAAAAAAAAAAAAAAAAAACCAGAAGGGTTTAGTGCAGAGTTCTATCAGACCTTCAAAGAAGATCTAATTCCAGTTCTTCTCAAACTATTCCACAAAATAGAAACAGAAGGTAATCTACCCAATTCATTCTATGAAGCCACAATTACTCTGATACCTAAATCACATAAAGACCCAACAAAGATAGAGAACTTCAGACCAAATTCCCTTATGAATATCGATGCAAAAATACTCAATAAAATTCTCCCTAACCGAATCCAAGAACACATCAAAACAATCATCCATCCTCACGAAGTAGGTTTTATTCCAGGGATGCAGGGATGGTTTAATATACGGAAATCCATCAAAGTAATCCACTATATAAACAAACTCAAAGATAAAAACCACAAGATCATCTCTTTAGATGCTGAAAACCATTTGACAAAATCCAACACCCATTCGTGATAAAAATCTTGGAAAGATCAGGAATTGAAGTCCCATACCTAAACATAATAAAAGCAATCTACAGCAAACCAGCAGCCAACATTAAAGTAAATGGTAAGAAGCTGGAAGCAATCCCACTAAAATCAGGTACTAGACTAGGCTGCCCACTTTCTGCATACCTATACAATATAGTACTTGAAGTTCTAGCCAGACCAATTTGACAACCAAACGACGTCAAGGGGATACAAATTGGAAAGGAAGAAGTCAAAATATCACTATTTGCAGGTGATATAATAGTATATATGAGTGACCCTAAAAATTCGACCAGAGAACTCCTCAACCTGATGAACAGCTTCAGTGAAGTAGCTGGATATAAAATTAACTCAAACAAGTCAATGGCCTTTCTCTACACAAAGGATATAGAGGCTGAGAAAGAAATTAGGGAAACAACACCCTTCTCAATAGTCACAACTAATATAAAATACCTTGGTGTGACTCTAACTAAGGAAGTGAAAGATATGTATGTTAAGAACTTCAAGTCTCTAAAGAAAGAAATCAAAGAAGATCTCAGAAGATGGAAAGATTCCCCCATGCTCATGGATTGGCAGGATCAATATAGTAAAAATTGGCTATCTTGCCAAAAGCAGTCTACAGATTCAATGCAATCCCCATCAAAATTCCAACTCAATTCTTCAACGAATTAGAAAGGGCAATTTGCAAATTCATCTTGAATAACAAAAAACCTAGGATAGCAAAAACTATTCTCAAGGATAAAAGAACCTCTGGTGGAATCACCATGCCTGACATTAAGCTGTACTACAGAGCAATTGTGATAAAAGCTGCATGGTACTCGTATAGCGACAGACAAGTAGACCAATGGAATAGAATTGAAGACCCAGAAATGAATCCACACAGGTATGGTCACTTGATCTTTGACAAGGGATGTAAAACCATCCAGTGGAAAAAAGACAGCATTTTCAACCAATGGTATTGGCACAACTGGCGGTTATCATGTAGAAGAATTCGAATTGGTCCATTCTTATCTCCTTGTACTAAGGTCAAGTCTAGGTGGATCTAGGAACTCCACATAAAACCAGAGACAGTGAAATTTATAGAGAAGAAAGTGGGGAAACGCCTCCAGGATATGGGCCCAGGGGGAAAATTCCTGAATAGAATAGCAATGGCTTGTGCTGTAAGATCGAGAATCAACAAATGGGACCTCATAAAATTGCAAAGCTTTTGTAAGGCAAAAGACACTGTCAATAACACAAAAAGGCTGCCAACAGAGTGGGAAAGGATCTTTACCAATCCTAAATCAGATACGGGACTAATATCCAATATATATAAAGAACTCAAGAAGGTGGACTCCAGAAAATCAAATAACCCCATTAAAAAATGGGGCTCAGAGCTAAACAAAGAATTCTAACCTAAGGATTGCTGAATGGCTGAGAAGCACCTGAAAAAATGTTCAACATCCTTAATCATCAGGGAAATCCAAATCAAAACAATCTTAAGATTCCACCTCACACCAGTCAGAATCGCTAAGATCAAAAATTCAGGTGACAGCAGATGCTGGCGAGGATGTGGAGAAAGAGGAACACTCCTCCACTGTTGGTGGGATTGCAAGCTTGTACAACCACTCTGGAAATCAGTCTGGCGGTTCCTCAAAAATTGAACATAGAACTACCTGGGGATCCAGCAATACCTCTCCTGGTCATATATCCAGAAGATGTTCCAACTGGTAATAAGGACACATGCTCCACTATGTTCATAGCAGCCTTATTTATAATAGCCAGGAGTTGGAAAGAACCCAGATGCACCTCAACAGAGGAATGGATACAGAAAATGTTGTACATTTACACAATGGAGTACTACTCAGCTATTAAAAACAATGAATTTATGAAATTCTTGGGCAAATGGATTGATCTAGAGAATATCACCCTTAGTGAGGTAACCCAATTCCAGAAGAACTCACATGATATGTCCTCACTGATAAGTTGATATTAGCCCAGAAACTTAGAATTCCCAAGATACAATTTGTAAAACACATGAAATTCAAGAAGAACGAAGAGCAAAGTGTGGACAATTTGCCCCTTCTTAGAATTGGGAACAAAACACCGATGTAAGTAGTTACAGAGACAAAGTTTGGAGCTGAGATCAAAGGATGGACCATCTAGAGACTGCCCTCCCCAGGGACTTATCCCATAATCAGCCTCCAAACACAGACACCATTGCATACACCAGCAAGATTTTGCTAAAAAAAAAACCCTGATATAGCTGTCTCTTGTAAGGCTATGCCAGTGTCTGGCAAACACAGAAGTGGATGCTCACAGTCAGCTATTAGATGGAACACAGGGCCTACAATGGAGGAGCTAGAGAAAGTACCCTAGGAGCTAAAGGGATCTGCAACCCTATAGGTGGAACAACAATATGAACTAACCAGTACCCCCACAGCTCGTGTCTCTAGCTGCATATGCATCAGAAGATGGCCTAGTTGGCCATAATTGGGAAGAGAGGCCCTTTGGTCTTGCAAATTTATATGCCCCAGTACAGGGGAAAGCCAGGGCTAAGTAGTGGGAGCTGGTGGGCAGGAGAGCAAGGAGGAGGGGAGGGTATGGGGACTTTCAGGATAGCATTTGAAATGTAAATGAAGAAAATACCTAATAAAAAATTGGGAAAAAAAAAGAAGCTGAACTCCAGAAATTCAAATAACTCCATTAAAAAATGGGGTACAGAGCTAAACAAAGAATTCTCAATGGAGGAATACCAAAGGGCTAAGAAGCACCTGAAAAAATGTTCAACATCCTTAATTATCAGGAAAATGCAAATCAAAACAACCCTGACATTCCACCTCACACCAGTCATAATGGCTAGGATCAAAAATTCAGGTGACAGCAGATGCTGGCAAGGATGTGGAGAAAGAGGAACACTCCTCCATTGCTGGTGGGATTGCAAGCTTGTACAACCACTCTGGAAATCAGTCTGGCGGTTCCTCAGAAAACTGGACATAGTACTATTGGTAGATCCAGCAATACCTCTCCTGGGCATATACCCAGAAGATGTTCCAACTTGTAATAAGGACACATGCTCCACTATGTTCATAGCAGCCTTATTCACAATAGCTAGAAGCTGGAAAGAACCCATATGTCCCTCAACAGAGGAATGGATACAGAAATTGTGGTACATTAACACAATGGAGTACTACTCAGTTATTAAAAACAATGAACTTATGAAATTCTTGGGCAAATGGATGGATCTGGAGGATATCATCCTGAGTTAGGTAACCCAATCGCAAAAGAAGTCACTTGATATGCACTCACTGATAATTGGATATAAGCCCAGAAACCTAGAATACCCAAGATACAACTTCCAAAACACAAGAAAATCAAGAAGGAAGACCAACTGGTGAATACTTCATTCCTCCCTAGACTAGGGAATTAAACAAACATCCATGGAAGGAGTTGCAGAGACAAAGTTTGTAGCTAAGATGAAAAGATGGACCATCTAGAGAGTGCCCCACCTGGGGGTCCATCCCATAATCAGCCACCAAACCCAGACACTATTGCATAAGCCAGCAAGATTTTGCTGAAAGGACCCTGATATAGCTCTCTCCTGTGAGGCTTTGCCAGTGCCTAGCAAACACAGAAGTGGATGCTCACAGTCAGCTATTGGATGGAACACAGGGCCCCCAATGTAGGCACTAGAGAAAGTACCCAAGGAGCTGAAGGGATCTGCAACCGTATAGGTGGAACAACAATTATGAACTAACCTGTACCCCCAGAGCTTATGTCTCTAGTTGCATATGTAGCAGAAGATGGCCTAGTTGGCCATCACTGGGAAGAGAGGCCCCTTGGTCTAGCAAACTTTATATGCCTAAGTACAGGGGAACGCCAGGGCCAAGAAGTGGGAGTGGGTGGGTAGGGGAGCAGGGCGGGGGGAGGGTATAGGGGACTTTTGGGATAGCATTTGAAATGTAATTGAAGAAAATATCTAATAAAAAATTAAATTAAATATATATAAAATAAATAAAGAAAGTATCAAAGAAATGCATATATAAGTGCTCTGTAATATAGAAAGCATTACTGATGCAACACTGATCACATGTACTCCCTACCTAGATACTGGTGTGATGGAAGTTTCATAGTGAAATGCAGTGTTTTGTACGATTAATATTGGTTAATACAAAAGGAAAAGGATCAGTTTCACTATACAGGCAAGACATGACAAATACATGTACATGTACATCACGAAGGAAGGGAAGACAACTAGGGGTAAGGGGGTTGACAATGAAGTAGGAATGATAGATCCTCAGCCATCCTAGATAGGACACACATGTAATCCTGGCAGGAGGAGTGTTCTACTCTGGCCTGAGTGACATATTAGTGGAGGTGGGTTACAGAGGAGAATACCACACAAAAAACTATGCTGAAATAAAATATATTTAACTGTAATTGAACTGTCTAGAACCTCTGGTTTTGAGAATTTTAACAACTATGTTAAAAACAAAATGTTAGATTTGTTCTGTCTTATGTTTTAGATGACAAGTTCCAACAACCACTGATAACAAGCAAAAATGGGCTAATTTCCTCTGCTGTAGGGCAGGTTTGGAATGTCACTATGCAGATTTGTATTTCTGAGATGACTCCCACATAATACTAGAATTTATCATTTACTTCCTTAGCTAATTCTTAAGAATGAGTCCTCATGGCCTCAACATATACTTAAAGGCCCTAGCTCTCAACAGTCTTTTCAATTCTACATAGGCATAATACCTAAAATAAATTTGGCAGTATCTTTACACATATGCACACCCTTCGATGAAAAGGAACAGAAACATTTAACAAACACTTTTAACTCTAAAAGACAGTGGCTGTAGGGGTTGTTCCTGTAAACTGGTTCCAAGTTGTAAGTCAAGCTGTTTAAATGTGGTGGCCTTTCTAGAGTTCGAGAGGGTTCAGATAAAGAAGGTTTGCCTCATTTGAAGGGCAGGACATCTATCTGGCATGTGGCCACTTTCTACACCACATCATTTGGGTCCCTGCTGCTTTGTCTCTGATGTTTTTATTCTCCCTCTAGAGAAGTCAAACCCATTTGCCTTGCAGGGCAATTTAACTGTAGTACTGGTAACTACCTCACTAGGTGAGAAGCACTCACAAGAGGCTTTTACCAGACTAGTAGCTCATGCAAAGACTGCACACGCAGATGTAGGCAACACATATGAAATAAAAACATGAAAGCAATAGGAGTTACAGCCTAGCACCTTAAAACTGCCCATCCACGAAAAGGTTCGGGCAAGAAGGACATTGTAAACAAATTAAAATAGAATTGTGAATTTGTACATTTGCTTTCAGTTCAAGTTATCAGCTAATTTATTTATATTAACTCTTATACTATCTAACACACTGAGCCACAATATGTTCCCTGTATCACTTTTACAATTGCTTTTTGCAAAGTTTAACATATACATCACCATCACCACTGTTATCATTATTATTTTTGTCATGTTCCTTATTACATGTTCCTTATTACATGTTGGAGCATCTTCTGGGTATATGCCCAGGAGTGGTATAGCTGAGTTCTCAAGTAGTACTATGTCCAATTTAATGAGGAACCACCAAACTGATTTCCAGAGTGGTTGTAACAGCTTGCAATCCCACCAGCAGTGTAGGAGTGTTCTTCTTTCTCCACATCCTTGCCAGCATCTGCTGTCACCTGAGTTTTTGGTCTTAGCCATTCTGACTGGAGTGAGATGGAATCTCAGGGTTGTTTTGATTTGCATTTCCCTGATGGCTAAGCATGTTGAACATTTCTTTAGGTGGTTTTCAGCCATTAGGTATTCCTCAGTTGAAAATTCTTTGTTTAGCTCTGTATTCCATTTTTTAAAAGGGTTATTTGGTTCTCTGGAGTCTAACTTCTTGAGTTCTTTGTATATATTAATATTAGCTCTCTATTGGATGTAGGGTTGGTAGAGATCTTTTTTAAATTTGTTGGTTGTTGTTTTGTCCTATTGACAGTGTCCTTTGCCTTACAGAAGCTTTGTCATTTTATGAAATCCTATGTGTCAATTCTTGATCTTTGAGCATAAGCTATTGGTGTTCTATTTAGGAAATTTTGTTGAAGACTTTTCCCCACTTTCTCTTCTATTAGACTCAATGTATCTGGTTTTATGTGGAGGTCTTTGATCCACTTGAACTTGAGCTTTGTACAAGGAGATAAGAATGGATCAATTTGCATTTTTCTACATGTTGGCCACCAGTTGAA
This sequence comes from Mus musculus, assembly GCF_000001635.26. NCBI lineage: Eukaryota > Metazoa > Chordata > Mammalia > Rodentia > Muridae > Mus > Mus musculus. Next base: position 8,322,234 of record NC_000072.6, on the reverse strand, counting down.
CTAGCACCATTTGTTAAAAATGCTGTCTTTTTTCCACTGGATGGTTTTAGATCTTTTGTCAAAGTGACCATAGGTGTGTGCATTCATTTCTGGGTCTTACTTCCATTCCATTGATATACCTGCCTATCACTGTACAAAAACCATGCAGTTTTTATCACTATTGCTCTGTAGTACAGCTTGAGATCAGGGATGGTGATTCCACCAGAAGTTCTATTGAGAATAGTTTTCAATATCCTGGACTTTTTATTATTCCAGATGAATTTGCAAATTGCTTTTTCTAACTCTATAAAGAATTGAATTGGAATTTTGATGAGGATTACATTGAATCTATATATTGCTTTTGGCAAGATGGCTATTTTTACTATATTAATCCTGCCAATCCACAAGCATGGGAGATCTTTCCATCTTCTGAGGTCTTCTTCGATTTCTTTCTTTAGACACCAGAAATTCTTGTCATACAGATCTTTCACTTGTTTGGTTAGAATCACACCAAGATACTTTACATTGTTTGTGACTATTGTGAACTCTGTTGTTTCCCTAATTTCTTTCTCAGCCTGTTTATCCTTTGAGTATAGGAAGGCTACTGATTTGATTCAGTTAATTTTATTTCCAGCCACTTTGCTGAATTTGTTTATCAGCTGTAGGAGTTTTCCAGTGGAATTTTTGGGGTCACTTAAGTATACTATCATATCATCTGCAAAACAATGGGACTGCTTCAAGTTTCTCTCCATGTAGTTTGATGTTGGCTACTGGTTTGCTGTATATTGCTCTTACTTTGATTAGGTATGGGCCTTGAATTCCTGATCTTTCCAAGACTTGGAACATTAAGTGATGCTGAATTTTGTCAAATGACTTTTCAGCATCTAATGAAATGATCATGTGGGCTTTTTTCTTTGTGTTTGTTCATATAGTGGGTTATACTGATGGATTTCCATATAATGAACCATCCCTCCATTCCTGGGATGAAGCCTACTTGGTCGTGGTGAATGATCGTTTTGATGTGTTCTTGGATTTGGTTGGCAGGAATTTTATTGAGTATTTTTTTGCATCAATATTCATAAAGAAAATTGGTCTGAGGTTCTCTTTCTTTGTTGGGTCTTTGTGTGGTTTAGGTATCAGTGTAATTGTGGCTTCATAGAATGAACTGGGTAGTGTTCTTTTGTTTCTATTTTGTGGAATAGTTTGAGGAGTATTGGTATTAGGTCTTCTTTGAAGGTCTGATATAATTCTGTACTAAACCCATCTGGTCCTGGGCATTTTTTGGTTGGGAGACTTTTGATGACTGGTTCTATTTCTTTAGGGGATATGGGACTGTTTAGATGGTTTATCTGATCCTGATTTAACTTTGGTTTTGGTATCTGTCTAGAAAATTGTCCATTTCATCCAGATTTTCCAGTTTTGTTTAATATAGGCTTTTGTAGTAAGATTTGATGATTTTTTGAATTTTTCTCAGTTTCTGTTGTTATATCTTCCTATTCATTTCTGATTTTGTTAATCTGGATACTGTTTCTGTGCCTTCTGGTTATTCTGGCTAAGGGTTTATCTATCTTGTTCATATTTTTCAAAGAACCAGCTATTGCTTTTGCTGATTCTTTCTATCATTCTCTTTGTTTCTACATGATTGTTTTCAGCCCTGAGTTCTTTTTTATGCCCCAGAATTCAATATGCTAGACACCACAATGCTTTTGGAAAGGTAGAAAGCAGATCAAAGAACTAAGAGACGGACTTTGCTAATGCAAAGGCCATTCCCAGTTTATCATTATCATTGATAAGTACCTCCTATAAGCCAAAATAAAGTCATGATGTAATTAAAAATCAGAGGAAAGAAGCAATAAAACATCTTGACATCCTTATCCATATCCATATGTATTATACAATGTGTATGATTTTATATATATAATGTAATAATATATATTGCACAAGGTAACCAAGATCCAGAAAGACAAATGTGAAATACTCTCTTGCATCTGTGTCTCCTAGCTCCAAATCTTTGGATCTGAGTACATATCCTGGAGTAACAACAGAAAGCCAAAATTAAACATAAAAGGGACACTCCTGTGGTGGGTGGGTGGGCGGCAGAGCAATAGAGAAGGGAATAGCAGAGTACAAGTGCTCTGATCAGGGAAATGGAAACGTGAGTAGGCTTGAAATATGTAAGGAAAGAGATAAACACTGGAGCAAGGAGGAGAAAGGAACCTTTAAAAAAAACTCATATCTAAGCCTGTATATAAATACCATGTGGAGTTAAAATTTTCCCATTTGGGGTAACAATACTATCTCCAAGAGCCAAAAATGATCTAATAAAAATTTTAACACCAGGATTGATAAGCCCTTTTGTAAGCTGTTGGTCACGCTTGTCCAAGAGACTCACCAAATGTTACAGATTATTTTTATTACCCTTGGTTCCCTCCCAGAGGTTGAAGGTAAGTCTGATTACTGAAGAGAACATGCACTACAGAGGCAGAGAGTCCAGAAGTCCCTGAACTGGAACTGATTTGAAAACTCCTTCCCTGAGGACTATAATTCATGGTACCAGAATGCGCCATGAAAACTTCCAATGGATGAAAGCAATGAACAGTTCTACTTAGCTATGATGCTTATACACCAAACAATGAGCAGCATAGCATGATACCCCTTATGGTGCAGTAGTGGCACGCATACACTGGTGGTAACCAACAGCTCTCTAATTGGACTTAGGGTCCATTCAATAAGAGGAAAACTTGGCCAACTACTCAGGACTAGTAAAGTCATGGATCTCTGAGGAGAACCTACAACCACAACTTTACTAAAGCAGAATAATCCCTAACTATATTCAAACTATTTATCCAGGTGGTCATACCTGTTACTTTGCAATAAGGAAGCTGAGCAAAGAGGCCTATAAAGTAAGTTCTGGTCTACCAGTCTGAACTACCTTGTTAAAAAGAGAGAGAGAAAAAGTAATCATTGGCAAACTAAGAATTTTCATCATTATGCTTACTGTATAGAAATAGAGAAATTAAAATACATTATATTTCCCTGATTTTAACTTGATCATTATGAAAATTCGCTTTCCTGAGAATTTGATTCTAAGTGTTGAGCTCAGTAAGTAACAGAACTTTAGAGAAGCCTCTTTTCCATTTGCTACTGCCCCCCACCCCCTTTACTCACTACTGGAAAGTCATTTCCTATTTCCTACTTCTTCTCTCCTCTCAATATCAATGATGTCTTCTTAAAAAACACATGTTGTTGGGCTGGCAAGATGTCTCAGTGAGTAAGAGCACTGACTGCTCTTCCCATGGTCCTGAGTTCAAACCCCAGCAACCACATGGTGGCTTACAACCACCCTTAATGAGATCTAATGCCCTCTTCTGGTGTGTCTGAAGTCAGCTACAGTGTACTTATGTATAATAATAAATAAATCTTAAAAAACAAAACACATGTTGCTTTAAAATCATCCCACCAGTCTCTATTGCTATGTAGAAGAACATCAGTCCTACAGGCAAAACTACCAAGACAAAGTCTCATATGCTGGCTCACCCATTGTTCTCCATCATTATCCCAGACTCTTTGCCCCTCTCCTTACTGACAGCATTCATATTCTATTAGCCTCTGCCATGAGCCAAAATCTTAAGGGACTCGGGGAATTGGTGCCTCCTGTATCACTACCCTACAGTACTCTGTGTCAGGGTAATCACTCATGATTCACCCTTCAGGCATCACATATCATTTCCAGAGCTGATGAGATGACCCAGGTGATGAAGTGCCCGCCCACAACACTGACAGTCTGAATGTGATCCTTGGAGCCCAAAATAAAAGTGGAAAGAGAAAACCAATTTGATAAAATTTGTGTCCTGACTTCCACAGGTGCATACGGATGTGAGTGCACAAGTATGTGCGTGTGTGCATGTGTGTGCCACACACACACAACTATTGCCACTATTAAATAAGTAAATATCATTTCCTTGGAGAGGATTTCTGTAAGTTCTCACATTAAATTAGTTCTCCTGTATGATACTGTCACATGGCACCCTTTCCTCCTCTTCTCTTATTCATTACTACATGTAATGAAATGAGTATGTATGATGCATAAACATCATGTGTTTATGTCTAAGCACATGCAGGTATAAAGTGCGGGCTATCCCATGAGGCTATAAGATGAGCAAACAGAGGGACTATGTCTGCTTTGTACACCTCTAGAGAGCCAACACTTTGCTCAGCATGTAGCACAGAATGAGCTATTTAAAAGGACTCTGAGTTAATTAAAGTCCCCTTCTCCATTAACACCCCATTTCTAGGCCCTAGAAAACAAACATAATATGTTTTTTAAAGTATTTCAAGATATAAAAACATGTTCAAAAGAAAGAGAATTCAAGCATAATATTTTAGTATATTTTCCTTCTACCAATTTTTATATGTGAATTAAATGTAATGAAAACACTTTTAGAATAGTAACTGGATAAAAATACAAAGGAGATTTGATGATTAAACTTTAGTGAAAATGGCTGAGAGTTTAACTAGAAACATAAATTTTATACAAAAAAGTGCCTTTTTATATAACTTTTGACATGTCAATAAGCATTTACTAATAAATATATTACGTACCAGAGCCCGTTTTATACAACAGAGATGGTTCAAGACAGTATTAGTTTAGTGACAAAATTCCTGATAATTTCATATTTTAATTTAACTAAATCAACCAATCACATTAGAAGCACGATGGGAAAGAGCCACAGAAACTCAATCACATTATCTATTTACCTAAAACTATATATAATACGTGCAAGTCTATGTTTACCTATAGAGCTGAAAAACATCCCAACTAGAAACCAGTCAGGATGCAGGCAAGGGACCAAACAGTATCCAGTCCCAACTGATACAGCTACAACACAACAGCACCTAAGGCTCAGGGACCAAAGTAGGAAAGGAGACAGCAAACCTAGAAGAGCCACAAGAACAAGAAGTTTGCTGTGAGATTTTTTTCTCCTAGATATATCAGAGAAGGTACACTAAGGAAGTCTCATCAACATGGCTGTCTAAGACTAGAACAAGGATAACACCGGCAACACCAAGTTCATAGGCTTCAACTCTAGACAACTAAGGATGATGAGGATGGGAGAGAGTCTCCCCCAGCAGAAATCCCCCAGAACCGTTATCCAAGATCAAAGAGTCAGTCCTGAAATTGTATACATATAAGTAAAATACAGACTGAGCAGGTTGTATTTATGTAGGAATACACACACACACACACACACACACACACACACACACACACACACACGAAATACAGGCTATGCATTTAAGATGGTTGGTACATGAGAATGGTTGGAGGAAAAGGAAAATGAGTAGGAGGAAATGATGTAATTATACTCTAATTAAAAACATATTTTAAAAACCCCACAAGGGGATACATCATCAACACACAAGGCCAGGCAGAAGAATGACTTACAGAGATGAAGGACAAGGACAGAAAGAGTAGATAAAGACATACATAAAGAAAAACAAAACGACATGGACACAGCCAAAACGTCCAAAAACTAAAAGCTCTCAGATATGTTCAAGAGACCAAGCCCAAGAAATCATGCAATATGAAAAGGAACTGAGTTATAGTTTAAGAGGGTTGGACAGTTTATTGAATGAAGCTACAGTCATAAATTTCTTAAAGATGGAGAAAGAAATTGTCATTAGACTCCTCTAGAGGCATTTAGATCCTAAATAGATATATGAGCAGAAAATAATCCCTTCATGATACCATGGTCAAGACCTCAACAGTACAAGGCAGAGCAACAAGTAACCAATTACTTACTTCCAAGAAACACTCACTCCACTGGCCACCAAGAACTGCTGCAGTGTGCACCCAAAGGACAAGCAAGAGCAATGGGGGTGCTCACTGTAGATAACAATTTTGAAACATGATAGATTCCTCAGAACCTGCAATGGAATGGTAGTGAAATATGAAATCCCTAATGCCTACTGATTAGCCACTCTAAGACCTTCTATGTCCTTAGTTAGTATACAGAGTTGAAAATTAACCACCTGTTAATATCCTGCTTTAAAAACTGAGTAATTTACATTACTTACGGTATCTAATAAGCAACATTGAAATGTTTTAATTATTTTAAAAGCTTATAAACTGTTTATATTTTGTGCCTGAATAATGTACCAAGACATGTACATTTCTCATTACTGTTCTTGAAATTTCTGCCTTTCTTTGTAGAAGATCAAACAAAAGAATTCCCTGCACTTCTTAATTCTTCTTTTTGTCTCTGCTTCCCAGACTCTGTCTTCATCTTCTCCAGGTATCAACAAAATTTCATAGGCACTATATCAAGTCATCTATACACAGTAGCCATAAACCAAGTATCAGTAATGCATGGGAAAACACAATGCCATATGGGGTTATCGTACCATTCTGGAAAAAGTGACCGCTGCCGGGGGCCTTGCCTACCAAAAAATAATAAAGCAGAAGATAGATATAAAAGAAATTTCATAGCCCTAGGTATAATCCCTAAAAGGTCGATTAATGGTAACACTGCAGAGAAAATAAAAAAAAAAGCACTGGTACACATTTAGTTACCAGGGATGATACTGTTCATTGACATTCAGTGTTTAATGAAACAAATACAAAAACATATTGTTGTATACTTTCATTATGCAGTATATTTTGAACAACAGTTCATTAAACAGCAAGAGATCCTGTTTGAACCACTGGCTAGTAACCCATATCACAGCAAGATATTTGACTCAAATAGAGATGATGTAAACTTAGTGACTAATTAATGCCATAGTGATTTAATTTTTGACAAAGAAGACTCATGAGAACAAACCTCCATTTTGTTTGTCTTATTTCATGTGCAAGTCAGACCTCATAATGGAAAAAACAATTAGACAGTATATGAAAGCATCTACTTTAGTCCTTAATAATTTAGAGAGCTTTGAGAAAGTTTTGAGAAAGCTTTGAGAAGTTTTCAATAACTAACTACGGATTAATACTCTACAGACTCTATTTCAGGCACAGCCTCATATTTTGTTGTTTTGTTTTTTAACAGGATCTAGAAGCCTCTGGGATCTAAGCAGATGCACGCTTGTATGTCCATCTTTTGTGTAAATCACTACACTGCTGGCACACTTCATTCATATGAAATTCTACACCATATATATTCACTGTGGACTTTTTATTTAATTCAAAATGATTGTATTTCTCCTTGTACAAAAGGGATGTGGTTTTTTTGTTGTTGTTGTTACCTTGGATACAGAATCCAGGTTCTTAATTGACAGGATGGAAGACCCAGGTTTCCTTGCTTTAAGGTTAGAGAAAGGGCTAGCAACACTGCACACGCCTAGTCCATACAACGGTAGCTGTTGTTTATTGACAAGTGGATACAAGTGTCAGGCCAGGCTTTTGCATGATCTCAATCAATCTTTATAAACATCTGATACATTGGATACTACCATCATTCTATTTTATGGAAAGAGAAACACAGGCATAAAGAAAGGAAATGGTTTGTAAGCACAAAGGTATTTAATGGTACAAGAATCAGTTATGAACAATAAGAGGAAAGTCTAGCAACTTCCAGAGGTCAAGTCTCTGGATACTAGAGTAAAGTGCTCTACTGGACTCTTACACTGTGATACACCCCACAGAACTGGCTCGATAAACTTAGACTATCTTCCTTAATAAACAGGAAGCACCATCCAAAATGAAAAGCCTACATTAAACTACAAGGTGAGTTCTTTAAATCAGATCTATTAGAGCATGCAAAAAGACAATAGATAGAGCCAAGGGGTCAGGCTTCATTGTTAAGAAAAGAAAATAGTCAAAAATAAGCAAATGCTCTATGATGGTTTTGATCTTTAGCAAAAAATTGAACTATTTGCCCATTCTTTCTTCAGTTACTATATATTAAAAGACAAAAGAGCCAGATTAAAGGTGTCTCCTGAGCTAAGATGTATAGGTAAATAAGGTAAAAATAATTTTATGAACTATAAAAATATAATGATAAAGGTTTTTTCAGAGCAGGTATGTATGTGTAGTCTATGTATGTGAATGTCTTAGCATGTATGGGAGTACATGTATGCATGCAGATGTGTGTATATGTATGTACTCATACATGTGGAGGCTCCAAGTTGCTATCAGATGTCTAACTCTATTCTATGACTCCCTAGTTTTATATTGAGGCAAGATCTTCTGAAGCTGGGCTCGGCTATTCTAGCTAGTCTAACTAACCAGCCAGTCCCAAGGATCTTGCTTCTGCCTCTGTGTATTACATAGGCTAACATCACCACAGCCCTACAGAGACTCTGTCATCATCCTCACTTCATAGCCAAGAATACTGAAGCCCAGAGAGGTTAATTAACTCACTAAAGTTCCAGGGCATAAGTAACAGAGCTGAGATGCAGATTCAAATGTGTAACTCAATAGACAATAGGGCCTTCCCCTAGGGGTAGGGGTGTAGGGGTGTGTGTGTGTGTGTGTGTGTGTGTGTGTGTGTGTGTGTGTGTGTGTAGGGGGAGAGATTTTAATTTCTCACAGCTTTACACCCAGGGAGACAAGCCACCAGAGAGGTACACTAAGCCCTGCCACGGGTTGTTTTCTGATTGTTCCCAGCCACTGCAGAATGCATGGTGGCCAACTTGACAATGGAAGAAGCCACGTTCAGCCAGCAAGGGGGCCAGTGGCAATACAATAATTTTGGAAATTTTCACAAAAAAATTGGCACATTGACTCCCATTTTTATATGCTGAGGAACCAAGCACTCTGTTGCTTCATGTACTTCCCTGACACTATACATGAAGAGATTAAGAAAAAACTAAATGTGCCTGTACTGGAAGCCCAGCCTTTGAGAGAGCTGGCTGCCCCTCCAGAGGACCCAGGGCTCATTACTAGCACCCACATGGAAGCTTCTAACTGTTACAGGGGATCTATGCCCTCTTCTGGCCTCTGTGGGCAGCAGGCAGAGACCCACATAACAGGTAAGAACTCATACACATAAAAAAGTAAAATAAAACAAAAAATAAGGGAGTAGTTCTTTCTCAAAGAAAATGAGATTTTCAGAAGGGAGGCTCATAGACACATTAAAAAGAAAGGCAAGTAATAAGTAGGCAAGGGCTCTCATGCATAGCCAGATGTCTTTATTGCCAGAAATCATTTGAAGAACACGTTGGAATAAAATGAATAAAAACGACTGAATTTTTGAAGGCATTAAGAGACCAGATGTAACTTAGGCAGAATGCCTTCTTCTGGCACTCGGCAAGTGAGAGGCATTTAAGTCATCAAATTGGTAAAACTAAGCTGTGACCTGGGGGGTGCACAGTTCAGAACAAGAACTTAACTTCTAGAAAATAAATGGATGTGTTTCAAAGTAGAACTAGAAACTCAAAGGACTCAGTATCAGCAAAATGGTTCATTCAACAACAGATTCCTCCAAAGTTTAAGCTTTTCCAGTGCTGACATACCACATCCTCTGTGGGAACTGAAGGGAGATGAGTTAAGAGCTCCCTGACCTACTAAACACACTGAGCTCCCCAGCTGTACCTAGTCTTCACCCACAGGGATGTACTGAAGACACTGGATAATACAGAACAGCATTGCATTCGATGCATTTTACAGCAACATTTAGAAGATGTCCACCCCCTCTCTCACCAAATAGCAAAGCTCTTTGGAAGAATACCATAGATTCCCTTTTATTGGAAGACGGAAAGAATTTTATCAAAAGGAAACCAAAATACAATGATGATTCTCAAGTCATAGTCAGGCAATGAAAGACCTATTCTGAACAAAAGCATAAATCCTTTGACACAAAATGTATGGCAAAAGTTCTATGAAAGTATTGTAGGATTGTTTGCAAATTCTCCTAAATTTAATAAAGCAGCATTTGGATAAATTAAAATTATTGGATAAACAGGATGAAAACTACCTTCACAGGAATGAACTCTGAAAAGGTCTGTATCTGAGCTGAGGTATAGTATACCTTCAAGAAACGTGTATGACAAACGAATAGTGGACTTTATTAAAATATTACAAAACTCTATATTTTACTTATCTCTACATATTATACCTTTAAAGCCACCTCAGGACAAACTGCTTTCTGTTTAGATTTAAGGCCTATAGCACAGGAAAAAAATCAACCTGGCCAAAAATCCATAGCTAGATCATTTTAGGCCTTAGGAGTAAGTCTACTACTATTTTTTCCCCTAAATGGACATCGAATCAAACTGCCTTGTGAATGTCCTTCTATCCCTACTGATTATTAATATAGCTCTCAGTCTTCATGAGAGAAGCATCTTTGTTTAGTGGACAGTGGGTGTGGTGGTTTGAATAGGAATGGACCCCATAGACTCGTGTGTTTGAATGCTTGGCCCATGGAGAGTCGCAATGTTAGAAGTTGTGGCCTTGTTGGAGGAAGCATGTCACTGTGCCAGCAGGTCTTGAGGTCTCCTATTCTCAAGCTACATCCAGAGTGGAATACAATCTCCTCCTTGCTGACTTTAGCTCAAGACGCAGACCTCTCAACTCCTACAATATATGTCTGCCTTCTACAGTGATTATGAACTGATCCTCTGAAAATGTAAGCCAGCCCCAATTAAATGTTTCCTTTTATAAGACTTGCCATGGTGTCTCTTGACAGCAATGAAACCCAAACTAAGACACTGGGTAAGACAGAAATCCAAAACTGGTCACAGTGTAGGGAACAAGTATCTATAAATGTGACACGGTCAGGATACATCCTGGATGGGCAGAAAGATTCTAAGAGACAGTGTTTGGGGAAGACTGGGGAAAAATATGTCTTCTTGACATTATAGCATTATTGCACCATGAATTCACAAAAGTTGTGGTTCCCTGAACAAAATCTGTACAAGGTCAAGCCAGTAAACATGTTAGCATGGATAGGAGAGGGGCATCCAGCTTACATATCTAAGAAGCTACTGAGAATCAAGGGAAGGAGAGTTGGTTTTAAGGGTGTGGACTCTGGTAGTTTGGTGGTGCTCCAGTAGATGACCCCACACCCATGATATTTGAACTCAGGTTATAAACAAACAAAGTTTAAAGTAGAAAAGAACATTGGGGGTAATCTGGGTGGAGTAGGATAAAAGTGGAAATGACTGAAATATATTGTACGCATGCATGACATTCTTAAAGAATACATAAAATACTCTATTTACCTTAAGAGCTGGTGCTATAGCACAGTGGTGAAGGCCTGGTACAATATATGTGAGGCCCTATAGTAAGGTTTCAGCAACAGAGTAAAGTATAGTAAATAAAAAAAATTACTTGATATCAATAATTTTTCATTGTAATCTGATCCAATTATGTGACATTTCTAGCTAGAATATCTGTCTTATCAGGAGTGGCAGCAGTCATCTGATGCTAACCTTTCTTTCTCAGCTTGCAACCATCTTTATTTACAGCATACTCATTCTTCATGGACAAATCATTCTCTACTAAACAGTAATGGCTTCAGTATGTTCCTTGAAAACTCTTACACCATTACTTTCACAGGACGAGATTGTTTTATGGCATAGTCTCAGAAAATAACAGTGTTAACAATATACTCGTTAACCACATCTCTGGTTAAGTAATCTAAAAATACAATTCAACTGAACTGAAAAAGTTTTCACATAGTAAGTAGTCTTGTGTCTTATATCCTTCCTGCACATCATGGAAAAATGCAATGAAATTTTAATCACTGCATATAGAATTTAAAACATTGCAAGGAATTTAAATGAGTACTTCAAGCTTGTATTTCCAGAACTCTAAATGCTAAAGTAGGAAGGAGAATAGGAGTTTGAGGCCTGTCTGGGCTACAGACTGTAAAACCTTGTCTCAAAAACAAAACAAGTATTAATGAACGGAAAATAAAAAAAGCTAGCTAACATGTAATTTTGTTTTAAAACCCAAAAGATATGACATGGATTAATGAAAATAATATGCAATTATTTCATTTTAAGGAAAAATATAAAGTGAGACCTCATGAGAATAAGAGACTAGGCATCTAATTTCAATGTGGTACGGAAAATAACCAATTTTAACAATATTCCTTGTAATTTTTTATTATAAAAACATTAGCACACATGTTTTTAGTGAATATTTTCCATGTTAAGATGTACTTATATACACATTTACATAAATTCTTTTCAGTTTTGTTAGTGTAGCAGATAATATCCTTGTAACTTAACATTGGACATATTTTCCAGGCATTATGTAATGCTTTAAACCATGTATGTATTGTGCAATGCTTAGATCATGAACTCTTTCCTCAGACAGCTATCATTTTTTACGGTTAAAATATTCAGAATCCTTTGTTTTGATCTTGTAAAACACAGTACCTTATCACTATCTTTTGTCATCCTACCATGAAATCAACCCTAGAACTACTTCTTCTTCATAACTAGACCTTGGTATTATTCTTCTATTCTCTTCCCTCCTCCAAACCTCCACTGTCTTCTCAACTGCTCACTAACATTCACACTGCAACTTAAATATGTAATAACATTATATAGTTCTACATACAAAGTGGATAAACACATCTTCTATTTAGGGAGGCATATTAACATTAAAGGAATAAGTAAGTACTAAAATAAAGCTTAAGTAAATTAGAGAAGACATTTTCAAAAGAATAGCTACCAATATTCATGAACTTCTTAAAATAAAACACTTAATAATAAAAGTTAGCTATAAACTAACTAATAGTGTACAGAAACTACACTATTTCTGGGAACTAAGGGAAGATTCACATCCACATTAGGGTGACTCTAACAGCTTAAGTTGACTTAGCAAGCTCAAAATCATTCCATAGGGAAATCCTCTAAGATCCCATTAACTCAGAGTCTCCCCAATATTATAGAACCAAAATAGTATATCAAAGGCAATCATAAGGTCTAGAACTATACAGTTCAGTGCTAGCATGCTTGCCTAGCATAGTTTTCAGCCTTTCCAATGCTGCAACCCTTTATATAGTACTAATGATGTGGTAACCCCAACTATAAAATTATTTCATTTTTACTTCCTAACTGTGATAAATCATAATGCAAATATCTGATATGCAGGATATCTTATATACGATCCCCAAAGGGTTGTGACCCACAAGCTGAGAACGAGCTCTAGCTCAGTACCAAGTATTCAGGAAGGGAGAGAAATTTTACCAGATAGCCTGACAGTAGCTTCATAATAATTCTGCTAATAACATGGAGTTGTATCACTGTAAACATTTAAGGTTCAGTGAAGTTAAAAGTTAGTGAGGTATCTTAGCAGGACACGTAGCTTCATTCATATGGCTGGTAGCATGCAAGTGTCTTAGGATTAATTCTGTTCATTGCCCAAAAAACACAACAGCCCATACTTCAGAATGGTCACATACTGCTAATGTTTTCTGTGCAATATTTGCATCACCACAGTAATTTCAAAACATGAACAATATCTAGATCAACAAGAGAACCACAATGCTAATTTGGGAATATAAAATTTCCATTGTTTGGCTTCATTTTCTATAGTAGCAATTATCATGGCTGGGTGAATGATATTCTCACTAAAGCAATAAATAAAATTAACACAGAAAAGACATCAGTAAAACACCCCCAAATGCATGCTTACAGCTTCACAATTGCTAAAGAAAAATCACTAAGAGCACTGCGTCTTTCTATGAGACCTAACTTGGCATCCAGATGACTACCCAGAGATTGTGGAGTCTATGCCAAATAAATGACAAACATACCAACTGGGTATAGTGTACTACTTACTGCTGTGAAGAAAAAAAAAAAAACAAAAAAACCACCAAACACCAAAACAATGATAGATTACAACACTCTTTGTCTATAAAAATGCCTAACATTTCTGGCTTAAGACCTTTTGAGCCTAATAAATAACTCTATTTCTTCTGACAGAGGTTTCTTTCATTGATGGGTTTATTAAATAAATGCGTAGTTCATCAGTTTACAGAATGTGTTATTTCACACAATTTAATATGAAAGAAGTAGCAGGTGGTACTATTAAGAGCCATCAGTAGTGGGAACTGTTTCATAGATGACCAAGTTCATCTACCTTTGGACCACGGCCATCCTTTTATAAGGTTTTTCCATATAACACAACGTTTTAGTGCCCATCTACTCAGGGTGTTTATGAAATCCTTGTGCAACTTTAAACTTGACCTATCCCACTGAACTGTATTTTATGAGGCTGTGCTAAAACTGTGTGTATTCATCCAGACCACATTCTTTAAAGAAACTTCAAGCCAGGATCATGAATGCAATTTATGAAATCACCCGGCAGCAGCTGGAGAATGTTCTCAATGAGGTGGAAAATCAGACTGAATGTTGGATTATCAAAAAATGGTGGTTATGTTGACGTCTGTAAATTTACACTACAGTGTTAAAGTCTTATGACTTCAGTCATTTGTAATTTTTTTCTGCCACAAATAAAACAAATACAATTTAACATAAAAATTTTAAACATCTGAAATGGCTGTTATTTTCCTATATTATTGAAATAATAGGAACTCATTAGAAAATCTTTTATAGCTGTTTAGCTCGCTGGTTTATTTCCCACCGGCTAGGACCAAGTTCTTCTTCTCCTTTTTTATTATTTATCCAGCTCAACCTAAGTTCAACACCCAAGACTGAAAAACAACACTGAAGACAACAACAACATAAAACACCCATAAGATCATTTGTATTGTCTCTAGAAATACTTAATATTCTTGAAAAGGGACGTGTACAAAATGTTGGAGGAAACTAAGAAATACTTAGAGTGGGAGAAACAGGATTCTCTGATTCTAATACCAAATAGTCAGGCCAAGAAACATATTCCGAAGTAACACTGCGTAGACGAGCGAGTTATAGTTAGGGATAGATATATGTATGTATATGTATATATATATATATATATATATATATATATATATATATATATATATGTATGTATGTATATAAAAAACTAATGGAAAAAAGGTCATGAATATAAAACAGAGCTAGGAAGAGCATATGAGGAGGCTGGGAGGGAGGGGTAGGAAAAGGGAATTATGTAATTATATTATAATCTCAAAAATAAAAGAAAAAACAAAGATTTTTAAAAGATGTTTGGTTTGTTTAGAGTAGAAAACAGGCAGAGATCATAATAGAAACTTGATGGCAACACTGCCAGCTCCAACTAAAGCTCTGGATACATACGATGTCTGGAAGTGATGAGGGACTGAGCAGACAGCCCTCAGTAAGTTAGCTGGTGGTAAGAATGATCCATGGGAGACAAAATTGGAATCAGAAAGTAGGAGTTCTTGGCTTAAAATAAATTATTTCAGAGGTGACACTATTTTTAGTGATTACATAATATGGAACAAGACCAATGCAGAAGATTACTGGAGGGAAAAAGTAGACATTATTGGCAAAACAACACTTCAGAGGAGAGATGGCAGCTAAAGGACATAACATCATGGATTTTAGAGTGCTCCTGGATGTAGGAAAGGAAGAAACTATGTTAATGGGTCTTGAGGAGTTTAAGGCGGAGTGAAGAGCAGGTAAGGAACAAAGGCAGGCAAAGCTAGGAATATCATGCTCAAAAGATGATGTCTTATTTACAGGTGAGAGAGAAATGCGCTGAAGAGGCAGAATGGCTACTTGAGCCTGACAAGCACATGAGCCAAGTTCCAAACCTATAAGCGATCTGCATCCATCTCAAAGGGCTTAGTTCTCTCCAAAGAGGAACGTGGAGTCTGACCCAACTGTATTTGTTAGGTCTATTCTACTGGTCATAAGATAAAGACATGCCAAGAGAGCACACAGTCTGGAATGAGCGGAGCCTACTACATTGTGACCATACTTATGGCTCTCTAGAAGTGGGCCTTTTGCTAAATAATAACTGGGTTACATGCCTTCCCTCCAAAGGGCCATTATACATATTCTCTCCTCAGTCTGGAACTCCCAATTGCTCTACAATTAGCGCATTCATGTTTCCATTTTCAGTTCAAATATTAGTTACATAGGGAAGGCTTCCTCCCCCTGTTACATTTGGTTAACTGCTTTCGCTAGTTCTCAATGTTTCAGTCTTATGTGCATTTAAGTGGTTATGGACTTAATATCAGCTCTTCACACTGATTCTCAGGCCTATGAGGCCAGTTAAGTGTACCATATTCACCACTTATTCCCAGTGCTTAACAATGGAATGGACAGTAGCCCACTGTATTGTTGGAAGAATGGAAGAGCTATTAAGAAACATTGACATATTGATACCATTCAGAGGGCAGCCAAAGACACTTTAAAAAAAAAAGAAAAAAAAAAAAAAGACTGGGTTTTTCTGTGTACCTTTGGCTGTCCTGGGACTTGCTCTGTAGACCAGGCTAGCCTTGAACTTCGACTGTCTCTGCCTCCGGAGTGTTGGGATTAAAGGCATGTACCTTTACACCCCAGCAATAAACCATTTCTTGATTGCTCCTCTGTGATATACATGGCTACTATTTATTCTATGTGTCAAGCTCTGAGAGGTGTTCATACGTCTTATTGTATAAATTAGCAAACTAAAGCTAAAAGCCATGAAAGAACTTGTCTACTGTCTCACTCCTGAGTAGTGTCAGACCTAGGAGTTTCTCAAGTAAAAGCATCCTAACTTTATGTAGAGGTGGCCAAAGGTATTATAGTTAAGTTCAAATAATTGCTTCAAAAACTTTTGATGTGCACACATACTAAGTATGTATCCAATATGACTAGCTCCACACAGGTGTTCTTCTTCATGCCATTTTGCAACAGAATCAGAATTCCTAGTGCTAGAAACTGGGTCAGTGCACAGTTTCTTATGAGAAGGTCTATAAAATAAAATGGGAAACAGGTATCCAAAATTCACAAGGGAAGTCACAAAAGACCATGGAGAGATAAAGCAGCTGATTCATTTACTCTGTATGTAGTCTTCCTGCTGGTGGGATATCATGAAGGAACCGGTACTTATGATGGTAAAAGTCTCTTTTATATCAGACAAAAATTGACCACCACCACTTAAGTTCATTAAGTTCATATTCATGAGCTTCGCTTTAAGGAAAATATGGGCCCTAATGGCAGTAATCCCAATAGTCTGCAATCATGCAAGGGTCACCTGGGTTTCCACGGGAAAAGCACGTGACAGACTCCAAGACATTTTAAATAGAATTCGAACTTGACAACATTAGCAGATTTAGAATACACAAATTTCAATATACACATATAACATAATAAGGTTTTAAGTTTTAGTCAAAACCACAAATCAAGAAAAGATATGCTATGCTAGTTTTATCAAGCTGTCACAGCAAAGTAGCACAAATGATAGTTTAAAATGATGAATTCGTCCTGTCCATAGCTTGCAAGCCAACTCTAAACTGTCAGAGGAGCACACCTTAAGAGCCTCTAAGGCAGGCTCCTTCCATTCCTCTTCCTTACTCTGGCGCTCCCTATAATCTTAGATACTCCGAGGTGAGTAGGTGCATCATTCCAGAGTCTGTTGCCAGACATTTTCCTCCTCGTTCATATTTTCTTCTTTTTATAAAGATGTCACTCATTACTCATTGGTGAGGGCCTATTCTAATGCATCTGTGAAGATAATTTCCAAATGGTTCTTTTTTCCCTTTTTTTTATATTCAACACAATATTTTATACCAATCACAAAAATAATGAACATGTTATTAAATGAACAAAATAACGTCTTTTTGTTTGTTTTGCTTTGTTTTTAGTAGACCTTAAAATCTTGGCTCTTACTGTGGTACAAACCCAAAATAAGAACAATTTTTAGACACTGGAGTTCATTGTAATAAGGCTGTACCTTCAATATCCCTCACATCACCCAAGGATGTTACCTCCATAGTAGCTAAGCTAAGAGTTGACAGTTCTGCTGCGCCAAGGGATGAATTGTAGCATGATTATTTGGATACAGATTTCCTGCTATGGTCAAAGCTGTTTGACTTGAGTGATTGTCATCATTCTCAGCCCGCAGGGAACAGGTTACATTCATTTCAGAAATGGTGTGTGTGTTGAGATGGTCTATACATAAAGTCACTCATCAACGGTTCCAATGAATAATGGTTCTGCTTAGAGGGTGGCATAGACATTAGGTGAGGCTGAGATTCTGGTTCATTGGCAGTGATGATTTTGAAAAGCATTCATCTCAGAAAAAGAGTAACCTATAAGGTTCTCTTTCTCACTCTTTGTCGTTCTCTTACGATCCACCTCCCAGATTAATTGTCTATGTTTCTT
Organism: Mus musculus; assembly: GCF_000001635.26. Classification (NCBI taxonomy): domain Eukaryota; kingdom Metazoa; phylum Chordata; class Mammalia; order Rodentia; family Muridae; genus Mus; species Mus musculus. The sequence goes on along the minus strand of NC_000072.6, from coordinate 8,304,057 downwards.
TTGGCTGTATATATAATTTTGAAATATGCAAGCTGTTCTGAAAATCATAGTATAGTGTAAAAACCTCAAATAAACAATCCTACTAATAGGCTGAGATAGGAGAAGCATGATTTCAAGACCATTATGTGGTACACAGCAAGACACTGTCACTTACAAACAAGCAGAAAGTATATATGGATTATACAATAATGGACCTATTTCTCCAATTACCAAATTAGAGAGACCACTGGATGACAGCCAACAAATTTCTAATTCCTCATATTTTTGAATTTCAATCGATTAGGATATGTTGGTAATACTAGTTTTCATATTAAGAGATATTAAGGAAAAATGATTGTTACTTCCTGCTATTTTTGTTGCTAGAGGTAGAATTATGTTTGTGCAGGTTTGTTGAGGGATTACTTTCTTGCTTTGTTTAGTTTCCCTCCTTGTGCTGGAGTTTTCCATCTATTATCTTTTGTAGGGCTGGATTTATCGAAATATATTGTGTAAATTTGGTTTTGTCATGGAATATCTTGGTTTCTCTGTCTATGGTAATTGAGAGTTTTGCTGGGTATAGTAGCCTGGGCTGGCATTTGTGTTCTCTTAGAGTCTGTATGACATCTGCCCAGGATCTTCTAGCTTTTATAGTCTCTGGTGAGAACTGTCTGCTATAATTCTGATAGGTCTGCCTTTACATGCTACTTGACCTTTTTCCCTTACTGCTTTTAAAATTCTTTCTTTGTTTAATGCATTTGGTGTTTTGATTATTATGTGATGGGAGGAATTTCTTTTCTGGTCCAATCTATTTAGAGTTCTGTAGGCTTTTTGTATGTTCATGGGCATTTCTTTCTTTCGGTTAGGGAAGTTTTTGTCTATAATTTTTTTTTCCCCGAGACAGGGTTTCTCTGTGTAGCCCTGGCTGTCCTGGAATTCACTCTGTAGACCAGGCCAGCCTTGAACTCAGAAATCCGCCTGCCTCTGCCTCACAAGTGTTGGAATTAAAGGCGTGCACCACCACCGCCCAGCTTTCTTCTATAATTTTGTTGAAGATATTTACTGGCCCTTTAAGTTGGAAGTCTTCACTCTCTTCTATACCTATTATCCTTAGGTTTTGTCTTCCCATTGTGTCCTGGATTTCCTGGATATTTTGGGTTAGGAGCTTTTTCCTTTTTGCATTTCCTTTCACTGTTATGTCAATGTTTTCTATGGTATCTTCTGCACCTGAGATTCTCTCTTCTTTTTTCTTGTATTCTGTTGGTGATGCTTGCATCTATGACTCCTGATCTCTTTCCTAACTCCCGGGTTGTTTCCCTTTGTGATGTTTTTATTGTTTCTAGTTCCATTTTTAGATCTTGGATGGTTTTGCTCATTTCATTTGCCTGTTTGATTGTGATCCTGTAATTCTTTAAGGGACTTTTGTGTTTCCTCTTTAAGGGCTTCTAGCTGTTTACCTGTGTTCTATATTTCTTTAATGGAGTTATTTATGTCCTTCTTAAAGTCCTCTATCATCATCATGCAAAGTGATTTTAAATCTGAATCTTGGTTTTCCGGTGAGATGGTGTATCCAGGACTTGCTATGGCGGGAGAACTGGGTTCTGATGATGCCAAGTAACCTTTTCTCTTGATTTTATTGTTTGTTTGTTTGTTTTGTTTTTTGAGACAGGGTTTCTCTGAGTAGCCCTGGCTGTCCTGGAACTCACTTTGTAGACTGGACTGGCCTCGAACTCAGAAATCTACCTGCCTCTGCCTCCCGAGTGCTGGGATTAAAGATGTGCGCTACCACGCCCAGCTGTTTCTGTTTCTTATGTTCTTATGCTTGCCTCTGGCCATCTGATTATCTCTAGTGCTACCTGCCCTGGCTATATCTAACTGGTACCTGTCCTTCCTGAGATCCTGGGCGTGGCTGAGCTCTTAGGAGTCAAGCTGCCTCTAGGATTTGCCTCTAGGTGTGGCCAAGCTCCTGGGATCCTGAGATCCTTGATGCTGGGCATCTTAGAGTGCTTGGGAGTGGAGCTTCCTCTGGGTGTTGTGGGACTGACTGGCTGTGGAGTTTGCGCCCAAGGTCTGCTCAGGGAACCGGCCCAGACAGAAGGGAAGGAACTTGTGCTACTGGTCTGACGGATTTCCTGCATGCCTGGGCCCCACTGGTCCCAGCTACTCCTGGTGTTGGGACAGATGTTGTGTCCTCAATTATCCTATTCAAATGGTTCTTTTTTTCTTTAAAAAAAAGATTTATTTATTTATTTATTTATTATACGTAAGTACACTGTAGCTGTCTTCAGACACCTGAGAAGAGGGCATCAGGTCTCATTACAGATGGTTGTGAGCCATCATGTGGTTGCTGGGATTTGACTCAGGACCTTTGGAAGAGCAGTCAGTGCTCTTAACCGCTGAGCCATCTCTCCAGCCCCCCCCCCCCCCCCCCGCAATGGTTCTTAATAGCAGTCCCAAGTATGCTCATAAAAACATCCTTGGGGGAGGGGCAAATTCAACCTACCCATTCTTCTGGGCTCTCTAAATGTTACATTTTCCATAACTTCAAAACCAGAAGACATCACACTTAGACTCAGGTCACTAAGCCTTCATATTCTTCAGCCCTTTGTCTTTTGTTTTTATGATACATATAAATGCTAAAACAATTTTTCTAGAGCCAATTAAATTTATTTACAACCAAAACATCACCGCCTTGGTATAAAGACTGACTCACAGAACAAGGAAATAGAAGAACAAGCCTAGTATTTAAACCAAACATTTTTTTTGAACAAATATACCAAGAAAATACATTGGGATGAGCATAGTCTTTACATTTGGGACATTTAGATTATCTACATGCAAACCCAGAAAGAAAATCCCTATCTCTCATCATTTAGAAGCAATCAACTCTAAACTGGTTAACAATTTAAATGAAAACTTGAAACTATGGATAGGGCTAGAAGAAAACACAGGAACACAAGGAGATGTTTCAGGGATAGAATGGGCATGGATATTTTGGTAACAAAATCTAAATACAGAAAAGACAAATTATATAAAATTAAACATTGTATGCATTGGAGAAAACAAGTAGACATCATAAAAAAATTGGAAAAAATGTGTCATAGCGACGCATCTGAGGACAGTAGGATTTAAAATTTTGGAGCACCAAAAGGTAAGGGGGGATGTGGACACCTAAACATACAGTTAAGAACAATTCCAATGATTAATGTGTATACGAAAAACTTCAACATTGCTAAGTACTAGGGAAGTACAAATAAAACTACAGTGAGGTCTTACCTCACTCCATTAAAAATCTGTATTATTAAAAAGACAAGAGACAAGTGCTGGTGAGGATGTGGACAAAGCGAATCTGCACACTATGAAATTGGAACCTTAGTGGTATGGACTACAGATGTATAATTAGTGTCTTCTAGTGCTACAGTGCTATAGTTGCTGCTATTTATCTCACTTCGGCATGTATCGGATTCATAGGGAAAAGGATGAGGGAGGGAAATGATTTAAAGCGCAAATGCCTTGGGACCCTCTCCAGGCTACAGATTCAGATGTGATAGGGGGAGGTCCAGACTTCCTTCCTTCCGACATGCTTCCAGTCACACCTCTGGAATCCAAATGTGTGAGCTACCAAGCTAGGAGCTCTGTATCTCTTTTTCCTTTTTATTCTCAAGACAATTTGCAAATTGTACAGCTGAGTGATCTTGTGGAAATCGTGTCCTTTTGACTGCAAAGTTATAGCATTGTATTATACACATTTGGATGTTAACAATTCATATACACATGTGAGTTCTGAGAGTTCTTCTTTCCCGCTCCCCATCAGAAACATTCCTGGTTCTATTTTGGCTCTGGTAGCACTTCTTTCCAAAGATGACATGCTTTCTGACACATGACTTTCTGACATCCTCACTAAGTCACCCCCTGTACTACAATGGAAGAAGGAAGTATTATTGGTTTTTGTTTGTTTGTTTGGTTTGGTTTTTCGAGACAGGGTTTCTCTGTGTAGCCCTGGATGTCCTAGAACTCACTCTGTAGACCAGGCTGGCCTTGAACTCAGAAATCCACCTGCCTCTGCCTCCCAAGTGCTAGTATTAAAGGTGTTTGTTTATTTTATGCATATGAATACACTAGCTATCTTCGGACACACCAGAAGGGGGCATCAGATCCCATTAGAGATGATTGTGAGCCACCATGTGGTTGCTGGGAATTGAACTCAGGACTTCTGGAAGAGCATTGCTCTTAACCCGTGAGCCATCTCTCCAGCCCCCGAAAGTATTATTCTATTCAACCATTAGAAGCAAGGGCTCAGATTCCAGGCAGCTGAATATTTATTAAGCATCTTTAATGTTCAAGACACTGTTAACTGTCACCTCATCAGAACAGGTAATAGCTGGGAAAATGCCTCTCTGAGTATGCACAGTGTACTGTTTTCCCTTGGGTTACAAATTCTTGTTTGTTCAGAGTGAAACAGTGTGGACAGTTTAATTATTTTAATTGATTATTGTAAGTAGCTGTGAACAGTTCTGAATAAGAGCTTCTTTCCATATTATTTTTCTCATTTTCATTTCACATGTGAACACTAATGAAAGCCTCTCAAACTTGGGACTATAAAGTACTATAAAGTGCTACAGGCACCGCAGAAGGCAAAGGACGTCTTCTTCCTATGCCCTCCTCTAGCTGAAATTATAAGAAAGAAATATATATTTAAGTCTTTTGTGAAAGCCCTCGTGAGACTCAACTGTTGGCTGTGGTTAGCATACATTCAGCAGTATAATCAGATTGCATCACCACCGTCACCTGCTCAAAGGCCAGTGGAAGAAACAAGTGCTCATGGGTCTGAAGCTGGTGTATTGTACTGCATCCTCATGTGGGCTTGCCAGAGATTAGTCACCAGTTTGCAGCTGGTTCTCAATTCAGTTGCTGTGTTACAAGTGCAGATGCAATGGTTTATCCTAATTATATTGCTCCAGTTTAATCTTTCCTTTGCAGCACTAGATCAAATTCAAGACTCACAACTCTATCTTTTGTATCTTCCAAATCTACTCAAAATGTGTTTTTAACCACAATTTCACTAAATCATGTCAACTAACAGAAAGGCAGGAAAAAATATTCTTAATTTTTAATAGATGAGAAGTTATGCCATCCACAGAAACACTAGTTTTGTATTTGAAAGTTTTCCATTTTTCTGTCTGCTAGGAATTATATATACTAGCAAATCTAGAAAATTAATTCTAACTGGTGGTTAGAATTAAAGTTAGGTGGTTCCTACCTTTACTGCTGATCAAAATTATCTGTGAAGCTTTAAACTTTCCTCTCTCTCCTCTCTCTCTCTCTCTCTCTCTCTCTCTCTCTCTCTCTCTCTCTCTCTCTCTCTCTCTCTCCTCCCCCCTTCCCCCCCCAGAAGTACAAGAAGATGAGTCTAGCATAGACTGTTACTGTATCACGAGTCAACAAGAAAGGATAGGCAGATGTTTCTACCACTATTACCATCTTTATTTAATGAGAGTTCTGTATACAGAGTGATACCAACACAAAGAGATGGAACAATAAAAATTAAAAAACAAACAAACAAAGCCAACAACAACAAAAACAAAAAGCCCTTTAAAACCAAAGAAACAGAACCCTGAGGCAATTTTAAATAAGAATAATAACAAAGCATATAACTATTACATGTAAAGCCATCTTAATTTTATATATCTTTAAATTTATTAAATGTAATTAGTGTTTTTCCTTCAAACTTATTTAAAACTGTGATTTTAAAGGTATACACCTTTATATTCTGACTTTGCATTTCTACTCTCGTGCTTTTCAGTAATTCACTTATTGCAGGTAAAGATGGAGAGTAGCAGCAGACACGGCATCCGTAATAAAGACAGCGTCATGGAGGGTATCACAGAAACAAGATGATGTGTCCAAGGCACAGGAGACATGACTGGGAAACCCACTTCAGGTCTCTATTGCTTCTCCTTGTCAAATGAGCAGTGCCAGTCTTCCTTGTAATCTCTACTATGTACAGTATTATTTCACTTCATTATCTGATTTAATTCTGTTTATCATATGAAAATATGAAGCCAATGGATGTATATGAAAAGTTATTTAATCATACCACTACAATGTCAGCATATTGGTTATAAAAACAAAATTCCTTTAATAAGTACACAACATGGCAAGCAGAATCTATGGTATTTTTCACTCTTCTTTGAAAGAGCAAAGTTGAAAATAACTATTTAAAAATAATTAAACACCCAAGTTTACTGACAGGTGAGCACACTTAGCATACTTTCACATGACAGAATATACTAACTGGACATTATTTGTGGGCAGGGAAAGATTCAGCATATACAGCAGTAGTTAAGTTGTAATGAAAATCTTGAGGCCAGTAATTCATGCTTGCCCGGACACAGTTATTAAACTCACTGATTGCATACTACCTTCTTGGTTACTTAAGTTATAGGACATTTAAAAAAACAGGTCGTTTTATAAGCACAGCACAGTGTTGATGAGCATTAGTGAAAATGGATGCATTAAGAGGAGGCTCTCTTACTGGGATTAGAACCTTCCTTCGTTTAGGAAATTTCAATTAATTCTTTTAATTAAAAACATAGATACCTTCAACATTTTATTTTAATTCAAATCAAATAAATTGTTTTCACTTGGTGAAATGAATAATTTAATAAATTACAACAAAGGTAGATTCAACCTAAAACTATGGCTTTTAGGTAGTTGCTTTCATTTTTTTTAATGGCAACTAATGGCTCTTTCTTCTTTAAGTAGCAGTTGCCACTGATAAAATTGCAACTTAATTGCACAAAAATAGATCTTGTTTGTATTTTACATTACTGAATACTCAACACCCATACTGCATCTAGCATGGGGAAACTATTCAGTCTTTGAATGCCTTAATGCTACATAATTTCATGGAAGCTATAATTATTGATCCAAGAGTCACTAAAGTAGAAGAGAAACTCAACATTTTATATATACATACGCAACATTCTTAATTTTTTTTTGAGAATTTCTTATATGAGAACTGTAATTACATAATACCATCGTACCCTTTCCCCTTCCAATTTGTTCTATGTCCTGCTCCTGGCCAAATTATTATCTCTCAAATTATTGACTTCATCTTCTTTATATATATATATATATATATACATATATATATGTATATATACATATACACTTGTATACACATATGTGCACACTCAATACATAACTGCATAACTGGTTGAATTGATTTAGTACATATTGCATATATAGGTATGTTCCTAGGGATGACATCTTGGAATTTGATAACCCGCCAGAGGGTTCATCTCTGGAACAAGCCATTGCCTGTAGCTCCTCAAACAGGAAAGGAGTTTTGTGATATTCTCCCATCCACGTTGACATGTCAATTGGGTTTTCAGGTATCATTTAAGCGACTATATTTTTGAGATTACACATACAGATAATTAAAAGTCATTAATTGGAGGTGGGTCACAAAACAAGAGAAGCTGGAAGAAGTAGATGATGTAAATATAGTACTCATGAAATTCTCAAAACAAGTAAAAACATTAATATTTTATTGCTAATCTGTTTATTCATAAAAGCCATTAATTTTCAGGTTATACTTTGCACACTATTAAAAAAATTGTGTCATAGCCACCACCAAAAGAATATAAAACAAAAATAAAAAACTCAAGTTATATGCATCAATATGAGATTGGATCCCAAGGCATGTGATGTTGCCAGAAGTGAAATGCAGAATATTTTATGTGTACTATGACTTTGAATTCTATTCATATGTCTCTAAAACATACACAACTAAAATAGAGATACAAATAAATATGCTAAAATGTTTTAGAAAGAATCAGGAAATGCAATTAGAAAATTTAGCTCTGAGGTAGGAATAAAGAGGGGCTTTATTTAAGATGAACAATAAATTATTTATTTTTAGACAGAATGGCTGGTACACAGGTGTTCATTACATTGTCATGTGAATACATTCTCATTATTTAAAAAAAAGCATTTCAAGTGTATATTACATTTCTGTTGCATAAGCATGAGCAAGTTAAAACAAGTGTTTGTTTCTTTTCTGTGTTTTTTATTTTTTGAGACAGGTGAACTTATTTTGAGCCTTGAACTTACTTACCAATCAAATATGACCTTAACACCTGAAACTAGTGATCCTCCTGCCTTCACATCTCAAGTGCTGGGATTATAGCCACATATCACCAAATCCCGTTTCCCATAATCACCTTAAAATAGTGTTTTGTTGGGTCTGTCATCTGAAAGACCTACCGTATGCGAGTCCCAACGCAGTATCACAAGCTGCAATACAGGGCAGGTCCAACAGGATGCTTCGGAACAGGAGCGTCTCACAGGCTTTACTGTGCTTGCCACACAGAGGACCTGAATGCTTTTTCACGTTTCCCTGGGCTCTCCTTGCCTTCTTACTGCTTTCTCTGACTACACTACTCCCTCTTCCGTTGGCACTAGTTGAAATGGACACCAACATTTGACCTCTTCAGATCACTCACAAAGATGGCATGAGGATAATGGGCAAACCTTATTGACACGTGTTGATGAGTAGCCACAGCTGAACAGTTTTCCAATATTCTTATACAAAGTTTGTGTCTAAAATCTTAACAAATTGTCTTTAGAATCAACTCAATGTAAAGTCATTCACATATACATAAAATAAATTTGACAATACTCATCAAAAAGCAAAGGAATGAAAGCTCACTTCAAACAACTACAAGCAAAAGTTCTTAATGACCAAGTTTCTTACTTATGTAGAAAGTTATAAAATACATTAAGGTACAAACGGTATAAAAATTAATGATTAAGGTTTTACTATTTTCCCTTGCCACCTTTCCTCTTAACCCTAGCACCCTACCCCAACCCACCCCCTATTCCTGCTCCTGGTTAAGAAATTCTAAAATGCAATTTATACAACATAACTGGATGCACTTATACATCTGCACACAGATACATACACACACACTGTGTATTTGATACTTATAATAATTTTCTTTTAAACTATTTATGAACAGCAAAACATCGTAATATTTATGCCCACTGTATCTGCTGAAACCCTTGGTATCCTCTAAGCATAGATGTTTATTTAAGCCAAGTCAACTCAGTACTTATTCTTTACATAATAATTTAAGGCTGCTGAAACACAGTAGTTAGGTAAGTATAGTACTGTCTTAATCACAAAATCTGCTTCTATTTTTTGAAGTCCATCTACAAAGAACAAATACAATGATAAATCTTAAAAAAATTTCCTGTAAATGTTTCAAGCTATAAAGCACTACTGCTTTTGTTTATATATATCAATCTCTTAACTTGAACCCAGTATATCCAAAATGGTAAGCCCTAAGTACTAAACACGTGAGTGGTTATGAGTCACTGCAACTTGGGTAGCTAATAAAGAAACAACTTATAACATATACATGTGTGTGTGCGCGAGTGCACACACACACACACACACACACACACACACACACACACCCCTAAAGCTGAGCAATCAATTTGGTCTTTCTCAGTCTCTAAGAAGCTTATTCAACATTATCTGGTAAAACAAGGATGAAAGGCAGGGCTCTAAAGCACAAAGAAAAGATTCGTTTTCTTCCTAATTCCCACTTGAATCTATGGACAATGTTAAGTTGCAGACAGTTAAGGAGAAGCTGTTGTTTTTGAATATGTAATTGCTATTTAGATGATAATGGCATGGGTGTAGCAGTAGAGCCATGATCCAAATTTGAATATGGTCTTAATGAAGGAGGCTCAGAGAAGAATGAGGTATGAAACACAACAGTGTCAGCAACAGACCTTAATGAAGCAAATTGCTTTCAGTACCTTTGTAATTCAGGAGAAGCTGCATAAAAGGAGTGACAACCAAGGATCAAAAGCAGGACCTTTGCAAACTAAACATGCTTAAAACATGATGTCACTGTCTAGGCAACAAGGCCTTGTGGAAAGCAGCCTTGGTGTTTGGGTTTTGAGGATCACATTGCAAAATAACTAAATTACAAGATCTGGCTAGGCAAACCAGTTTCCCTAGAAAGCATCTTTATATTTCAAGCTAATGACATTTTTGAACACAAAAGGAATTTAAATGCCCAAAGGTACCTTGGCTGATTTTTAAAAGCATTAGATATTAACTCTAAGAATAGCTTTAAGGCAAAATTAAACTGAATTCTAGATCAGAGAAAACAAAAGAGATTTGTGGTTTTTTTTTTTAAGATCCAAAATATCTATTTTATTATAGTTATAAAGTATAAGATAGATATTATTTAATAACTGAAGTAATCATTTACAGAATCATACTTTAAAATCAATTTCATTTTTAAAAACACACTGAAGCAATCTAAGAGCACATGGCATTCCCACTGCCAAATGGAACATACGTTTAACATGTTTAAAGGATTTAACAAAGGTAACATTGATAATGGTGCTAGAAACCGAAAGCAAGGCTCTGACTTCCAAGAAAGATGCTCAAGGCAAAGGAAAAGTGCCTAATTACAAATTTAACTTGTTGTAAGGATATTTTTCAAGTCTCTTATTTTACTGTAGTGGTAAATTCTCTACTACAACTGCAGGTACCATGGAGTTCAACATGATAGCTAACATACTGTTTTCTGCACAGACTAGTATATACATAAATATGGAAACATATATTCTGCCTATTTATCCCAATTTATCATATATACATAACTTTACCAATCAAAGAATGCTAATGTAATAGTTTTATGCTTAGAACCAGCAAACTACTCTGATATAATCAATTTATTCTGATATAATCAATTTACTGATTTTAAAGGACTGATTTCAAAGATAAGTAGACAAGACCTGACCGTCAAAAAGATTTACTATTATTCCCTAGGCCACTGTTAGGATCTATACCGCCATTTCAGGAACATGAAGTACATCGGATTTATTTTAAAACTATGTAAGACAAGATGGTCTAGCCCAAAATATCAACCCAGCAGACAGCGTGTAAGCTAGTTATGAGCACAGACAGGCTATCTAACTTGAAATCTCAGTTCTGTCACTCAGTAGCTGCAATCTCTGGCAAGTTAGTTAGCTTCCTGACAGTGCTGAGTTTTAGTGCTGCTGTGGAAATGTGTTCCCACTCCTTATTGCTATCATCCACTAGTATGTGTCTCTGGATATGTTGCTAAAGTCTGTATATTTCACTTGCCCCTAACTCTCAGAAAGAAAATAAGAATAAGGACACTGGGGCCCTTGCGAGGACAATCCCCTGCGACATGTGTGCTGATATCAGTGGCTGTGCTTTTCACTCCTGTTAGGATCGCTGAGCTGCTCAAGTCGCCGAGCCCTCTGCCATTTCCTGAACTTGCCTCTCTCTCTCTCTCCTCTAACAAGCAAACCTAGGCCTGCACAACAGGATCGGCCTCGCTGATTCCCCAAACCTAGATGAGCCAAAACAAACCCTCTCCACCCTAAAGTTATCTTTATAAAGAATCTATCATCTTGCACAAAACTTAGCTCCAAATGAATTAAAAATCTTGATTTGAAGCTTGAAGCACTGAACTGCTAGAAGAAAACAGAGGAGAATCTTACAATCCAGTGGCATTGAACATGACTTTGAATATTCTATTCACTCTGGAACAACAAACAACAGCAACAAAAATGCTGATGGACTGGAAAAGAAAATATAAAAATGGCTAAGAGGTCTCTTTAAAAGTGGCCAACATCCTTCGCAATCAAGAAAATGTAAAAAACAAACAAACAAACAAACAAACAAAACAAAACAAAACAAAAAACAAAACAAAACTGCTCTTGAATGGTTAAAAATTTGAGACAGGGCTGGAGAGATGGCTCCGTGGTTAAGAGAACTGACTGTTCTTCCAGAGGTCCTGAGTTCAATTCCCAGCAACCACATGGTGGCTCACAACCATCTGTAATGGGATCTGATGCCCTCTTCTGGTGTGTCTGGAGACAGCTACAGTATACTCATCAATAAAAATAAATCTTAAAAAAAAAATTGAGACAACAAATGCTCACAAGGATGTGAGAAATGGGGGGCCCTCATTCAGTATGGAAGGGAGGGAAAATATATTCCCGATGAGCACTCTCAAGAAGCTCCCAGCACATATGCCATATAACCTAGCACTAACACTGCTTGACAGCTATCCAAAGGACTAGATATCCTTCTACAGAGATACCTTCACTACTGGTCATGTTCACTGCTGCTCCATGCATTTCCATCTGGGAAATGGAAGCAGCCCAGAGGTCCAACTATTGAATGGATAATGAGAATGCCATATACAAACACCATGGAACTCTATCCATCTGTAAAGAAAAATGAAATTATGAAATTTGCAGTAAGTGGATAGAACTGGAAAATATTACACTAATGAGATAACCCAAATCCAGAAAGTCAAATTCCTGTGTTTTCTCTTATTTGTGAATGCTAGCTCATTGAGTTTGGATACAGAACTTGAAGTACCTGTAGAATGCAGGAATGTAGAGGGGAGACACTGGGAAAGGGGAAGAGAATGATCTTTAGAGATGTGGACAGTAGGACACAGATGCTATCGAGGGGAAGGAGAAAAAAATAAGGCACTTAACTAGGGAGGGGAAGGAAGAAAATACAAAGGATAAGGGGGGATGTTTTAAAAGGGGGGATGCTTGAAACATAAGAATGTTTAAAAAGCCATAGGAAAAGCTATTTTTAAATGCATGTATTATTTAAGCCTACGAGTTAAAATGCACATGTTATAATATGTGTGTATACAGTTAAAATAGAGTTAACCCACATGGGGTGATAATATTTGTTCCACAAGCCATAGTCTAACAAACCAACACCCTCCACCCAGTACTAGGCTAGCGATACCCTCGTTCAATTTGCTGGTTAGAGAAATTGAAGCGAGTGAAATAATATAGGCTATTTCTACTTCCATTGCTTGTCTTTCAGACTTTGAAGGTAATGCACTGTCACTGAAGAGGTCACACCACACACTTTGGTTACAGAACTTGGAGAAGTAAAGCTGGTAGTGACCTGGAAGCTTCCCTCCTGAGGGCTAACTGACAGTGCACAAAGGTGATATGCAAATTGCACGGAGAGAAAAGTTATCATCTGTCATCTCCTGGCTGTGAGTCCTAGGAGCTATAGTAACAACTGTTCTGGCAAGGGATGTCCAACAGTACAACAACGGCCCTTACATCCCAGAGGAGCAAACTGTTTCATTGGAATTACGGTCCACACAATAATAGGGAATGCATGCATGCCTCGTACTGTAAACCTGACAAGGAAACTGTGGCTGGAAAGGTCATAGGTTCTAGAGGAGAAACCAGTACTACTACTTTTCTAAATCAATATAAGCTTCCAACGAAGTGCAGCTCTTACTCCTCCTTAAGTAAGATTTTTCAGCAGACAGAAGTTATTACAGAGATCTGCACCTTGTCAAAATGCAAGCAATAAGTGAGTAGGGGGTGCCTAACCCCAATTGGAGGATCTACACAACCCTGCACCTAAGGCTCAGAGAACATTTTTATCAAAAGAGAGGTATAAAGGGACTGGAGGGATGGCTTGGTATTTAAGAGTACCTGCTATTCTTACAGAGGACCTGCGTTTGAAACTCAGAGCGCCTGCCTACGTGATGGTTAACAATCATCTGACACTCGCAGTTCCAGGTGATCTACTACCATATTCTGACTTCACAACTGTGGATGTGTCTGTGTTCATTTTACACTTGGCTACTTAGTATTGGGAAAAGTATTAGGTTCATTCATAGAGAAAACTAATTCTCCCTCCTCTATCACAATTGACTGCCTATAGCACTTCATTTAGAGATGGGACCAGATCATGTGAAATTATGCTTCTATCCCTGTTGGCATATTGACTGGTGTAGTACCTGCAGGTCTTCTATAGGCTGCCATATTGTTTAGAGTTCATGAGTACAGCATCTCTATCATGTCTAGAAGATATTATTGAAGAATACTCACCTGTTCCTCTAGTTCTTACAATCTTTCTACCTCCCCTTTAAAGTGTGTTTTTCCTGAATGTATGTATGTATGTATGTATGTATGTATGTATACCATGTGCATGCCTATTACCCACAGATGTCAGAACATGGTAGTTAGGTTACGTGGAAGGAGTTGGAGGTGGTAGAGGGTGGCACAGAAATGATACAAATACTTGGGTACACACGCGCGTACACACACACACACACACACACACACGGGATATACTATAATATATACTTAGGTAGAAAGTCTCAAAACAGTAAAATAGTAAAAGGAATATATTCAGTAATTAATGAAATTACAGAATTTCTGTTAGAGAACTCTCATTTTAAAGCACATTTTCAAAATCTATACAAAAACAATTATAAACATCAAACAGATTTTAATCACTATTTTAGTGGGCAATAGTAATTATCTCTGGCAAATAACATAAATCAGCTGTACTAGATTATATGAACAGTCATTGATGCAAGTTTGGAAGTAAGTTGCTTTTTTAAAAAATTTTTAAACTCAGTATTCTGTTAAGTAGAAAACTGGCAGATGGCATTATCTTGAAATTCTGCTGTGTCTCCTCACTTCTTCCAACAACACATAAAAGATTTATATTCCAGCAGGAACAAAGAACAATACAAGTAAGAATCAAGGGGTTTTCCTCAATAGCTAACGTAGTGAATTTTCAGATGGGTGAGAGTAACTGTTCTTCAACATGAGCACACCGTGTGGCTTGCTGCTCAGGATTCTGTATATAAAACAATAAGCATTCATGGTCATGAATGAAAATGAAACCCAGGTGTCCTGTCTTCCATTCTAGGATTCTTTCATTGTGTTCTGAAGTCTACATGTAATACGCAAACTCAAAAATTAGATGTAGTAAAATATGTAACACTGAAACTATGCTAAACATAGCTCCTTCCTGGAAACTCTGAGGAGGGCATTGATGATGATACCCACAAATGCAAAGCAGCAGCTAATGGGAATCTGAGTACAAGTCAGCGTGCAGGCCCTGTACTAACAGCAGCAAATGCCAAACTATGAATAACTCAGCCTGTAAAATCTAGGTTCAATCATAAAAAATAATATAAGTGGGAGAGGATGACTAGCTCTTATATAATCACTTCCTCATTTGCTTATATAAAATTTAACTATATTTTTGTATATCCTCTTCTGACTGAATTTCTGTAACAATTTCAGTTCTCATTTTTATAATAAATGAGCCATCTCTTACTGTGACAATTTATGAAGGAAGACACATGAGGACTGAAGTACAACTGGGGATATAGCTATCAGAACCAATATAAAGTCAGCTATGGTGGTGTATACCTGTAAGCCCAGCCAGCCTCAGAGACAGGCAGACCCTTGAACCTCGCTGCCCATAGTCTAACCTACTTGGGGTGTCCCAAACCAGTGAGAGTCCCTGCCTCCTCCCCCAAAACGGTGAATGATGGACATCTTAAGGCTGTCCTCTGTTCTCCACATGCACATGTATAAATTTTTATATATACACACCAAACAAACAAGCCACAAACTATATTATCTTATTAAAAATAGTAAAATGAATTCTAGTGATATGGCTAGTGGGTGCTTGCTGCTAAGCCTTACAACCTGAGTTCAATTCCTGGGATTCAAAGAGTAGGAGAAAACTGATTCCAAATTGTACACTCTAACAATCAAATGAACAGTCACCAGAAACAGAGTGTAATGCTAGAAACTCCCCCAAAGAGAAGGCCTCTGAACAACACTTGTGAGGGTAACCTGGAGATGCATCAGTATTTATCTAAACACACTTTTGGTCTCATTAAACAAGAATTGCTTGAGCTGTTGAAGAGCTCCAAGTCTCACTTAAACTGCAAGTGCTTATTCCAGAACACATGAAGAACGCGAGAGGCTCCTGATGGAAACAACATCTCCTGCATGTAGTTTACTGCTGGACACTTCAGAAGTTAAAGCACTCTGCGCTAAAATAACCATAGCTGTATTACATGCTAAGTATAAAATCCATATGTGAATATAAGGTGACACTGGCAAAAAAGCAGTAACAACAACAAAACCTGTCCTTACTTGTCCTAGCAGGTACATGTTTCTTCCCCAACAAAAGAATATGGAACACAATTTGAAGCTGCTCTAGAAGCCACAATAACTCTTCTAGTTGGATTTCACATTGGCTTTTAAAGGAAATCTCTAACAGAAAGCCAGAAGACAAGTAACCTTTAGGAAAGCCATTCAAGATGAGTACTTGTATTTCACAAGCCTTTTAGAAATGATGGAATGTTGCAACTTGCCTTAGAAAAAACAGAAGAGCCTGATGTCATACTAATATTTCTGTGTGTGTGTGTGTGTGTGTGTGTGTGTGTGTGTGTGTGTGTGTGTTCATATACACACAGGTGCACATGTACTTACATGCATGCTAAATGGTTCTTTTAGACAAAATAATAGCTAAAGTGCTAGACAATAATGAATCTGTCAAAACAAAACAAAACAGAAAACATAACCTTCACTAGTATAGAAGGTGCTAGCTTTCCCGTTAGGCACATCAAAAGGGGCAGGGACCCAGTGGACTGCAAGAGGCATCATTTGTCAATTTGAAAAGCCCCTCCTAGGAAACATACCAAGGTGTAGAATTAGCATCCATGTTGGAGCAGAGAGAGGGAACTCAGAGCTTACTCGGCTTACGCCATGGCTGGCTACACTTTACATAGTCGGAGACCCAGGAAAATCAATAAATCGGGGACCAGCTTATGATGTTCTTAACAGATTTCAAATGGGATGTCTAAAGCAGGGAGTCCTTAAAAGGAACGAGAATGTCATCGATTCTAAGTCTGGGCTGAAACCAATACATGGAACCAATTCAGATAAACCAGTTGGCCAGGATCAGCAACAACTATTCTGAACTGACTCCAAGCCCCCCTCCACACACACACATATACACACACTCAGATGAACATAAAATATTGAGTATTCATTGAGCTTGAATATATGAGTCACTGAGAGACCTACTGGAAGCAAATGAGGCCACAACTTGAGATCCATAGATTTTTAGACTGTTGATACTGGTTAACAGCCAGGGAGAAATGTACTTTCTCATGATGGCATGGAATCAAAATACCCACACCTTTTCTCATCAAATTCAAACAACAGGCTAGTCACTTCCAAATCAGAGATCACAGCACATTATTTTACTGGTTGACTTTCGTTTTTTTGTTTGTTTTTAAAAAATGTACCAAAGTCAGTAGGGAAGCACATTGCTCCAATTCTATCACTGGGAGAAATACTGTCAGCTTAAGGCCAGCCTGGGCAATTAAGTTAATTAACCTCTACTACATAGTAGGTTCTAGGTTAACCTTAGCTACATAGCAGGACCTTATCTCTATCTCACATATACACAGTCTTAGTTAGGTAGACTTTCTATTGCTGTGAAAAGACACTATGACCACAAGAAGTCTTATAACTGGGGCTGGCTTACAGTTTCAGAGGTTCAGTCCATTATCTTCATGGTGGGAACCACGGCAGCATGCAGGCAGACATGTGTTGGAAAGGTAACTGGGAGTTCTACATCTAGATCCACAGCCAACAGGAAGAGAACTGGATTAAATTTACGAGCCCTCAAAGACTGTCGTAACACAGTTCCTCCAACAAAACCACACCTTCTCCAACAAGGCCATACCTATGGACCAAGTGTTCAAATAAGTGAGTACAGGGGCCATTCCTATTCAAACCTCTACACACACACACACACACACACACACAGTCTGGAAGATGACTCAGCAGAAGGCACAAGCCGCCAAGCATGATGCATGATGATCTGAGCTCAGTCCCTGGATCTACATAAGAGAAGGAAACCACCAACTTCCACAGAGGTCCCCTTACCTCCCCATACATGCATGGCATGTGTATGCCCTCACACATACATACACACATACATATACATACATACATACATGTATACACACATACATATACATACATACATACATGTATACATTCATACATGCATATATGAATGAAAAGTTTTTTTTAAAGACCATATGTATCATCAACTTCAGGGCAAAAAAGATATAAAATCAGTTATTAATTTATTGTATGATCTGCACATGTTCCATATAAAGGTCAATGGTCCATGTCAATCATTCATGTCCTTGCCATTTAAATATAAAATATCATCTATAAAATATTATGTACAAAATGCTGCTGAAATTTAAAGATGACACACTTATTACCAAGATGTGTACTTAAAACAAAATTTACTACTGATGGTCCCTGCAGAAGTGCACATGCTCTGAGCAGAGCTAATTCACTCAAGACTGTGGTGTAAGAGGGTCAGATTCTGTTGGCAGAAATTCCACTGCCAGAAAAACTGAATGTGGTTTAGAAGTGAATGCCAAGGGCTATGAAGAGCCCGACTGTTCGAGCTCTGAGACTAAACACTCAGGAAGTTTAATGCATGAATGTGACAAGGAAAGGGCATGGCTGAAAAACATGCAACAAAAGTCAATTGGACAGTATCAGATTAACCATCATTTCAGTCTAGAAAGAGCCAGAGAGACCAGAGTCAGCAGATGTCGATTCCTCCACATCCTTTCTTATCTGATGGAGCATAACCATTGTATGTTATAAATCAAATCCCAAAGTTGGCTGGTCCTGAGAACTCTACATGAGATAAACTATGTGAAGAAATGTTCATGACAACAAACTGTTGCCTGCTTGCTTGGCAGGGAGCAACAGTGCTTCTCTCCACGGCAAATCAAGCCTGAAGCTTTCTTGGGAGTGTTCTGATAGCATGTAGACAAATTCCCAATTTCTTAATAGCGCTATCCCATAGGTACAGAAGGTCACCAAAGGTTGGCTTTTTTCCCTCTCTTTTCCTTTTAGTTAAAATCTGTCCAAAAATAGCTTCCTTAAGTCAATAGTTTTAACAAACAATCCAGATCAGTTGATAATAGCAGTAGTTAAAAGACTTCTCACAAAGGCTATAGGGATGGCTCAGTGGTTAATAGTACTTGCTGCTTTGAGGACCCATATAGTGACTTACTGTCTATAACTCCAGTTCCAAGGGATAAAAGCCTTGTAACCTCTACAGGCATCAGGCACATGAGTGATATCAGATATACTTACAGGTGATCACTTACAAAATTAAAACAATAGTTTAAATTTAAAAAAAGACAAAGATCTCACAGCTTGGGAAGATAGTAGAGATGGAAAATGCTTACAAAGAAAGAATGAGAATGGACCTAAGTTATTCCCAGCACCCATGTAAAAAGACCAGGTACTCACCAACACCTGGGGAGTAGAGCCTCCTTGGAACTTCCTAACCAGGCAACCTAGCTAACTTGGTGAGCTCCAGCAACTAGGGTGACACTTTGAAAACCAAGGTGGCTCCTGACGACAGCAACTGAGTTTGACTCCTGGCTTCCAAGTGCACACATGTGCACACATACTCATACCCAGGCACCTACAAATACACATCAGTGCACACATCAAAACACACATGCACACATACACATGTTTTACACTAATAACAATTTAAAATAATAAAATGAAGAAAGAGGTGTCATTCTTCAGTTGAAAAAAGATCTTTTTAATAATTGACATTTTAAGGTAGCATATGATTTCAACTTAACCAAACAGTCAACACAAAATCCACTGCAGAGGAAAAATTCATATGTACTAAACAAATTTCTAGTAATATAATTAAAGACTTCAAACAAACAAACAACAACAATAAAAACACTTCAAGGCAGGTGAGGTGGCTCAGTAAGCAAGTGTTTGCCTGGCAGACTGATGACCTGAGTCCTGGGACCCCTGTGAAAGCTGAAAGCAGCAGAGTGTACCTGTGCTCCCAGAACTCCTGCTGTGCGATGGAAGTGGGGAAAGAACTGCCAGGAAGTTTGTGGACAAGCTAACCTGGAGTATGCAGCCTGACTCCCTAAGAAGACCAAAGATGAAACAGACTTTCCTAAAAGGTGTCTTCAAACTAACATCCATGTGCCCCCTGTACTGACAGATGTACACACCACAAATGTGTGTATGCATTCACATGATAATATCAAGACAAACAAATTCAAAAAACATTAAGTTTAAAATTTCAGAGAAATGCCTTGTAGATTAATTTAAAAAGGGGAATATAAAACAATATTGCTAGTACCAAAATTGCTAAATCATTGAAATTATAATAAAAATGATCACAAAATAAATGGCATATGCTTATATAACCCATTGAAAATATAGAAAATATTATCAAATATTGACCTTAATGTTTAAGATTGTAAGTGCTGGCTTCATGAAGCAACTTTGGGAATAAGTCCTGTCAACGTCCATGAAAACACTGAAACCAATAAAATACTAGCTAGTTTCTCCAAGACATTTCTTTACCCTTGGAAATACTTTATTAAATTATTATAGAACAAGGGAAAGGTTGAGATTTTTCCATATTATAGCTTACAGTTATCAGATAAGATTCATAAATATTGTTGTAAATATCTTAGAGAATTAAAAGCCTTTATAGAGAATCTGTAAGATATATAATTTCAATAGTAATACATAAAAATTAAATCACCTGGAGTCGTGTGATTTGTGATTCAATGATTTCCCTTCAGGAGCCAGATTAGACATATAAATACATGTGACAAAACCACACTAACTATATTATCTTTATAAGCTACAGTTTCCTGTTTCAAAGATAAATAACTGAAAGTGAAATTAGTGAGACAAAGAAAACCTACTCTGCTAAAGTCTAGGCATATTGTTCCATCAAGCCTGCAAATCTGAATTCCCATCACACGGCAGCAGCAGCAGCAGCGCGAACACAGGATCTTATCCAGCCACCTGCTTTTCCTGTCTGTCACTCAGGCCAGCTCCTCTCTCCTAAGGTAGCTTTCTTTTTCTGCTATCCTGCTCTGGAGAATACAAAACAACAACAATAACAATACAACATATAATTCCTAATGCCTCAGCTATATCCCCTAATTTTATCTCTAGTTCTATGCAAGTCACTTTTCTTTGGGGTCTAGACGTATTTCCCCATTAACAACTATGACCAATGTTGCCTTCTTTACTTGCTGACCGACTGCTTTTCAGAGACTAAAGGTGGTAGCTTAGTCTATTTTATGTATGTATTATGTTTAATATAAGATCTATTTTATGCTAGTATGCTTTAACAGATTACTGGTGACCAGGTAGTTTACAAAGAATGGGGATTTACTTCTTATGATTATGGAGACCAGAAAGGCTCAGGCTGACAAGCTGACATATACTATGACATATACTATGACATATACTATGACATATACTATGGACAATTTGATACACTATCCATAGCAAAGAGATGAAAAAGGAATGCCAGGGAGAAAAATTCATCATCTGATAGATATGGCAGTGTATTTTACATAACTAAACACCTGAGGCCAGGTAGTTTATGAAAAAGAAAAACTAGGTGTACCGATCTTACCATTTCAGAAGGTCAAAGTCTTAGACGGGGGTGTGCAATCAATTTGGTTTATAACAAGGACCTCTGTACCACAGTATGTTGGAACATTTTATAGTAATAGTTCATGTGAAAGCAGTCACAAGAACATGTGGCAGAGAGAGAAGATACATGGTGGCAGAAGGAAACAAGAAAGCAGATGAAGTCAAATTTTCTTTATGATAATCTGTTCTCACAGTAAATAACATGGTCTTAGAGCAAACACCTTGAAAGGTAGGCATTAATCCTCTCTGGAGAAAGTGCCTTGACCAATCAATCTCCTTCATTAGGCCTCTTAAAGATTCACTAGCTCTCAGTAAAAATCTGTCTTATTCTTGGAATCAAGCCATTCTCAGCACACAGATCTTTAAAATATGTCCAATCTGGGGGCTGGAAAGATGGCTCAGTAGTTAGGGCACTGGTTGCTCTTCAGAGGACCCAGTTCAATATCCAGCACCCGCACTGCAGGTCCCAGCTGTCTGTAACTCCAGTGCCAGGAGACCTGATTACCTCCTTTGGCATCTGCTGGCACCACACTAACATGTGGTACAGTCATAAGTGCAGGTGAAACATATACCCACATTTTTAAAAACCCTTTAAAATATGTCCAAGCCCACCTTTAATCCCAGCACTTGGGAAGCAGAGGCAGGCGTATTTCTGAGTTTGAGGCCAGCCTGATCTACAAAGTGAGTTCTAGGACAGCCAGGGCTACAGAGAAACCCTGTCTCGGAAAAAAAAAAATTGTCCAAGCCATAATAATCAGGAGCCCATTTCTATGATCTACTCTAAACAATGACAGCATTATTTCATCCTTGAGGACAGATCTCTCTGGTCTAATTGCCTAGTATCACTGGCAATTAGATTTCCAATAAGAGAACTAGGAGCTAAACTGAGCACATACAGATAACAAAGTTATAAGAGATATAAGACAGGGGAACAGAGTGCTCTCTTCTTTCTCAGGATAGGTGTCCACGGATGCAGAAGAACAGCTGTCAATGCAGGGTTTTATTATGGAGGTCTCAACAATCTATCACCGCGGTTCTCAGCTTTCCTAATGGTGTGACCCTTTTACCCAGTTCCTCATATTGTAGTGCTCCCCACCCATATTATTATTTTCATTGCTACTGTAACTGAAACTTTGCTAGCTATGAAACATGAGGCATAGATCTGACACCTCCAGTGGTTTTAGTCCACCTGTGAAGGGGTTGGGAACCACTGATATCACAAATCCTAAAGCTTACCTAGTCTGTTCTCAGTCAACTCTCCCCAAGATTCTACCTGCCTGCCAGTCTCAAATCCTGTTATGGTTATGTTTCCTCTCTATGATCTTAAGAGAAATTTAGTAAACATTTAGTATGGGACAAGCTAAATTGATATACTGCCGTTATACAGATTTACTGCTGTCCTGATAAAGAATTCAGTATATACACATATACAAATATGTATGTGTATGTGTGTGTGTCTATGTCCATTTCAGTACCATCAACGTATTCTAACAGAGACTAGGGCAACTGAATAATCTTTCAATCTTTCTATATATACAAAAGAATATCAGTAAAATGCAATACTATATTAAAAAAAAAACTTTAAGAAATAAAAGCCTAGGCTAGGCATGGTGGCACATGCCTTTAATCCCAGCACTTGGGACGCAGAGGCAGGCAGATTTCTGAGTTCGAGGGCAGAGAAACCCTGTCTCGGAAAACCAAAAAAAAAAAAAAAAAAAAAGAAAAAAGAAAAAAGAAATAAAAGCCCGATTTCCTCCCTCATTCATCAGGGGAAGCATTTCGCCCAGGAAGAAGACCTGCAATATGTAAGGGGAGAAAGCAGACAGCACCGGGCCCACCTTCACCTCTCCAGTGCACTCTACACACACTGAATGCTGTCAGGTTTCCCAGTGTGCAGAACATTGCGAAATTCTCTTACGCTATAATAGTAACTATCACATTGATAACTTATTTAATCCATCGCTCTAGTTTTAAATTTTGGGGTTTTTTTAGAGGTCTGCTCTATTTTCTATTTATATCTTTTCAATTTATCTCAATGTGTAGGTTATAAAGTCAAGAACATACTACAAATGTCTGAAGAAAGGACCATCTGCACGAGTCAGCACCGGCCACTGGTAAGTAAGCAGCTCCCTTTTGAGCCCTGGCGACGCCACACTGTGTCTGCCCAAGCGCTGCTTGCCAAGTTAATGTTGCTTCTCTCTAAAGCTACTGGAAAGTTTTAGAATGAAAAGTCTGAAATTCCAAGCCGTGTTTGTCCTGCAATTGTGAGAAGATCACCTTTACTCAGTTTGGCACTGCCTCTTTCTGGTCTCAGGAAGGTACAGACAAAGCACGCCTGGAGAAACGCCATTTTGTACCACACTGAACTCTACGTCCTTCAAGATCCTGAAACCCTGGAGACCTAAAAGGAGCTGAGAGAAAGTGCACACCTTTAAGGCATGCAAAGCATTTTAGTAGAGTGGAACTGAGAATATTAAAATGTATTTAGGTACTAGCATATTTTTATAACAGGTATAAACCATAATTAAATTTCTATGGTGATATATTTAACCCAGCTTTAGCAATGAAAAGAACCCTACAGGCAAGAAAGACATCCCACCATGGAGAGAACATTTCCACTATAGCTGGTTCAAATGTAATTTTGGCATTTTTTTTCCTAATTAGGTAGCTCTATCCTATATTTGCCAGATATCTCTTAGCAAGCAATACACACACACACACACACACACACAACACACACACATTTATATATGCTTTCATTTACTTTGAATACTTATCAAACAAAAATGCTGAAAATTATCCCTAGATTCTTTTAGCCTTAAAAACTATTATATATCCTGTTTCATTCTTACTTTTAATATAGAAAATAGTAAAATGCATACCTCAATTTATAATGAAATACTTAATATTTTAAAATAAAATGTTTATTATTATATTTAAAAACTTCAATATAATGTGATATTTTGAGAATCACTAGTGTATAATGTATGTAATTCAAGTAAAACTGTGGTGATTTTAAATTAAAAACAAACAAAGAAGCAAGCAAACAAAACCAGAGTCTGGTTCTTAAGTCTCCCTCAGAGACCCAGAAAGTAAGGGCTTAGGAATATCACGACGTTAAGAATACGGCTTCTGGGACAGCTCACAGCATCTCTGGTCCTGGCAGGGAGACGACACTCCTGGACTCCACAGTCCTCTCTTTCACTTTCCAGATAGAAGGCGCTTTTCTTGCAACATGTGTTCTTACCGTCATGTACTGCCTGAAGCACACACCTGAAGCTACAGGATCATGCTGCCAGCCTAGCATGGACTGATCCTTCCGAAACTGTGAGTCCAAACCACCCTTCCTTTTCAGAACGGAGTTCTCAAGTACCTGATAACCAGAAGAGAGAGCTGTCTAAGAGAACACACAGCCCAGATGCCTTATAAAGCAAGCCAGCATCCAGAATATAGTTCTTGGTAACTTTTAGGGCAGCAGACATTTGGGAATCTGAGACTCCTAGTTACAAACTCTCTTCCCATAAAATTAGCATATAGTTTCAGGGTGGGTCTTTCCAGACCATTCCATTTGGTTTCCCAGACTGATACACAATATCAACTGCTGAAACAGTTGATTGTCACAGTTATCAATTTCTTCAAGTAATCTTTCACCAAACCATTTAAGGCCTCCAGTTTTCCTATGGTGTTGCCAAGCATATTTTCAGCTTGTATCATTATGTATCTGAAAATGGCAGGCTCCAGAAATAAAAGGAAGTCAGCCCATAAGTTTGTAGCTTAACCCTTTGACTTAGAGCCAAAACACTTTACAATGATTCCTGTAAACCACTGACGCAGCATAGTAAGCCCATCAGTAACATGATGTGTAGATGCCACCAAGGTATACACCATTCCCGATGAAAAGAACAGTTGTATGTCTCAGTGCCGGGGATCACACTAAAAGCCATATTCTCTCTCTCCCTCTCTTTCCTCCCCCCTCACCCCCCGCCCCCAAATTTTATTTAATGAGTGCTCTGATGCATATACATCCGCAGGCCAGCAGAGGGCACCAGATCCTCTTATAGATGGTTGTGAGCCACCATATAGTTGTTGGGAATTGAACTCAGGATCTCTGGAAGAGCACCCAGTATTCTTAACTGCTGAGCCATCTCACCAGCCCCCAGGCCTTATACCTTTTAGGCAAGTGCTTTGTCATGACCTACACTTCTTTCCAACTGATTGTCAGGGCCTGGCAACAATTTTCAATTCTTTAGTCATGTTTCCCTGCTCAATACAGACTCTAAGCATTTCAACTTTCAGTGGGTTTGGGCAGTGATCATATTATAGGCAGGGAGGCCTTCCAGTCCGGCCTAAAATCAGGAAACACTTGTTCCCTCCCAAGTTCATGTTAAAATGGAATGGTGTCACAGTATTATAAGACAGAATTTTCAAGAAGAGATTTACCAGGAGGTCTCTACCCTCAAGAATGGATTAATGTCATTATCGCAACACCAATGCATTAGGAGTCTAGGTTGCTTATATAAGGCTAAGTTCAGGTCTTCTTGCTATTTTGCTGCCTTCTCTCTGCCTTTCTACCAAGATGACACAGCAAGAAGCCATTTATCAAATGCCAGGCCCTTGATCTCCCATTTTCTAGCTTCCAGTTAAGCGAGTCAATAGATTTCTGTTCATTATCCATCACTAAGTCTGTGACATTCCAAGCACTGGTAAAGCTACTACAACTTTCTTTCCAGTTTTGTCTAAATGACTAAAGATAACCCTAAACTGATTAGAATTAGCGAACAAATTAAAGTTTTTGTTCAGATACTTCCCCCATAGTTTCATTTTACCCAGCAAGATAATGAGGCAATCATGAAACTATCCACATTTCATAGAGAAGAAAAATAAGACTGAAATGACAGCTTGATTGAAATAATAAAGCATTAAATGACAGAACTTGAAGAGAATCTCAAATTACTATGGTTTCCAGTTAAGTGCCTATATTAGTTTAGGTTTAGTTCATCTGAAAATGACAAAATAAAATAGTGATTTACACAGAATGGAAACATATTCATGTTTTAGTAAGGGATGCTCAAAGGGAAGTATCAAAGGACCATCTGACAGGACCACAGTCTTCAAGGACCCAGCTCCAAAGGGCATACTCTCCAGTTACCTTCACAACATAATTAGGCTTCATGGGCAAGAGAGCACTCAGACGTCTCCCAACTTACCAAGTCCACAATCCAGCAAGCAAGGAAGAAAGGTGCATACCAGCTCCGCTTTGATTTTAATTTTGGTATTTATTTATTATTTCCTTGTTTCTTGAGACAGAATATCTCTGCTATGTAGCTCTGGTTGTTTAGGAGACCCACTTGCCTTTGCCTCCCCAGTGGTAGGATTAAAGCCATGTGGCATCATGGCTAGCCCAACTGGGTTTTAACAAAAAAAAAAAAAAAATAATAATAATAATAATAAAATAAAATAAAATAAAATTCTCCTAGAATCTGCAAACAGAATAACCCCACACCTAAATGGAAAATAGCCACAGAGCTAGAAAAGAAAAGGAAGAAAGGAAAATGAATACAACTAGTGTTTTCTGCCTTGTATCATATTAAAACGAAAGGACAGGAAAATGTTCAACTCCAGATATTTGCTACACAACATGCACCCCTATGTTGTGTGACTATTGTTTTGCCGGCTTATGTATCACCGTAATGTGACATATACTAAATACAGAAATATATTCAAGTCATAATACTGTGTATAATTTTGAATAGTTCTTGGTCTACAGAGAATGATAGAAGTTAACTTCTTTTTTAAAAGCTATTACTAAAATTGAATTTAAAAAAATTAAGTCACGGATGCTTTAAAATGCACTAAAAGTTCCTTACAGCATGAGGGATAAAATTCTAATGTCTCAGCCTATCACAAACTACCTTCCCAGACCGGTTTTTCCTCAGTGACCCTGATATACTCTCTCTAGCCAAGCAGCAACTTTTCAACGGCCCTAAGTAGGCCTTATCTTGTTCTGCGTTATCACCTAAGAATGCTTTGTTCTCCCACCAGCACCTTAGGAAAGAATGATTTCAGCAACTCTTGAACACTGCCATCCCTACAATACTGCATGTTGTTTAGAAGGATGTCAGAGTTCTGACACATAGGGAGAACACCTTGATGAGCTAGAGCAGAATTAAGGAACAAATACTGTGAAAATTCCATCCCTTACACACAGCTGGGAGAATAAGAACTTTCATTACCTAATGAAGTTAAATGAAAAAGCCTCTAACATTTGCCTTGGAACTTAAAGGTCAAGAGTAAAAATAGAGATCACTATGATAAATTAAATATATTTGAGTTTTTCTGGTTATAACTATACAAGGTCAAGAACAAATTACTTTTTAAATCCATGAATACTTTTTAAAGATCTGTGCATTTGTTCTGTAAGGACAGGAGTTAAAACAGGAAGCACATTATGAAAACCTATTTAGTTTTGCTGTCACAATTAAAGCCTTTGGCTCCACACAGAATGAAAGTTACTTACTATTTCCCATTCTGTGGAATGTACATTTTCATTGTACACAGCTAAGCCTTCATTAAAAAAAAAAGAAAGGAAGAAAGAAAGAAAGAAAGAAAGAGAAAAACAGAGATGGGAAAAAAACCTTTTAAAAGTCCTAAATAAAAATAAAATAGGCTTACTGAAATATATGTGCATGCTTTAATTCCCAGAATCAGGAATATAATAGGAAAGAGTCTTTAAGACGACTGATAAAATCTAATTTCATACTTAAGCTCCAAGAAAGGGGGAAACTAAGATATGCACTTCAATATCAAATACTTAAAGATGAAATCCAAACTACTATGAATTACTAAATTAGTTTTAATTTAAAAGAAGCTTAGAGTTATTGTGTCCTACTTTAAGTGCCTGCATATACTGAAGAACGAAATGGGTTCAGCCGTACTGTCATACAATTCTTTTTGTCTCTGTGATAGTTTACTTGCCCAATTTCATTCTCACTCCTCTAAAATTATACTCAATATCTGGTCAACAATATTACTGGAGCAAGAACAATAATCTACATTACTTCTTTTCATTTTATATTCTATTTTTGCTTTAACATAATAAGCTAATGCATGCCTTTGTCTTGGTATTGGATAGAATTATCTGCCAACCCTGCAAAACCCTTTCCTAATTTAAAATAACTACAAGGTTGCACATTACACTAGTAAATTTGTAATCAACTTAAAGATAATGTGTTAAAAGCACAATTAAATGTGTCATAACAGAAGAAGGCCTTGGTAATTACAAACAGTGCCTTGCTTGCTAGCTTTTTAAACAGTAGCTCAAGACTGTGAAAAATCGCCACCCAGTGATGCAAAGGGAAACTGCAATTTGTTTTTGTGTAGATGGAGTACCTGGAGGATTACTTCAACTTCATTACTGAATGAGCTCTAGCCTTCTGCTGTGAATTCTGGGTACACAAGGGAAAGCATGTTTTTCTACTAACCCCACCCCTCACTTTATGCTTAGTCTACATGCTCTACAATCTAAAGAGAGCAAAAGCTTCAGAAGTCCTAGTAAAGAAAAAAGCTTTCCATAAACATGAACTAATTTAGTTGTACGTGACTACTCTAAATACTCCTGTTATCAAGTAAAGTGCCTTGGCTGTCCTGGACCTGAAATTTCAAGTGACCATTAAATAGAAGTACTAGCCGAAAGGAGAAGGTATTCTCAGGTGGAAAAGGAAAGGAAAGGGGCACCATTTTCAGATTTAACAGTGTAACTGACTGTGGCCTCTTTAGAAACTGGTCATAGAGGCTCTAAGGAGATACTGTAACCAATTCTAAACAGTCCATACTGGCAGGGGATTGTTTCTCAGTCATAGACTTTCTCACTGAGAAGCCAGAGGATAAGAAAACAAAACCAATCATTTTTTGCTCCTATAATGTTTCTGGTTCAGATACTAATTTAAAAATCTTAGGTGAATATCTATTGGCCGTTTTTAGTGAAAGTTTACCTGCAGGTTCACTGATCCCCAGTAGGTGGCACTGCTTGGGGAAGTTATGGAAGTTATGGACCTGGAGCTTTGCTGGAGGGAGTCTTGCCGGGCCAGCTTCACAGCTTCAGCCGTCTTCCAGTTCTCTCTCCTTGCTTCCTGCTCTGATCCCTCAGCCTCCTGACCTGGCCTCAGGATACCGTACCTTCCTTCCCTGCTGTTATGGACATCTAGTCCTCTGGAAATATGAGCCCAAATAAACTCTCTCTTACAAGTTGCTTTTGGCTGTAGTATTTTCTCACAGCAGAAAAGTAACTAGTACATATTCCAAAATATGTGAATATGGTACCCTGTTAACAATAAAACTATGAAAAAATATACCACTGAACTTATCTTTTCAAAGTATTTTCATATGGTATGCCCTGAGATTAAAGTAAATATTACATAAAGAGACTGCTATAGAGTGACATGACAAAACAGGTAGTTTACCACAATAAAAAAAATTTTAAAGTTTGTCTTTATAAATTTTAATGGTAATACAATAATTCCTAGTAATGGTTAGAATTTTTATCAGTTAAGTCGATTAAGTCTGTGAATGCTAATGATATTTTACTACAAAAACAATACTACTATGAGCCTTCAACTTCCAGGAGGTTAGTTCTATATAATAATTTAAAAATATTTTAGTTATTTAAAATATCGGAGAATAAACAGTGAGGTAGCCAAATTAGGATCCAAACTTAATAAACAGTGATAAAATGCCAAATTCTCCTTTATTTAAAAGAAAGTACATTCATGTTTAAAAGGTAAAGTACACAATTTAATGTTCTCAGGGGTTTTTTTTGTTGTTGTTGTTGTTTCTGTTTTTTGGCTTTTTCTTTTTTTAAAATATTTTTATTAGGTATTTTCCTCATTTACATTTCCAATGCTATCCCAAAAGTCCCCCATACCCCCCCACTCCCCTACCCACCCACTTCCACTTTTTGGCCCTGGCGTTCCCCTGTACTGGGGCATACAAAGATTGCAAGTCCAATGGGCCTCTCTTTCCAGGCCATCTTTTGATATATATGCAGCTAGAGTCAAGAGCTCCGGGGTACTGGTTAGTTCATAATGTTGTTCCACCTATAGGGTTGCAGATCCCTTTAGCTCCTTGGATACTTTCTCTAGCTCCTCCACTGGGGGCCCTGTGATCCATCCAATAGCTGACTGTGAGCATCCACTTCTGTGTTTGCTAGGCCCCGGCATAGTCTCACAAGAGACAGCTATATCAGGGTCCTTTTAGCAAAATCTTGCTAGTGTATGCAATGGTGTCAGCGTTTGGAGGCTGATTATGGGATGGATCCCTGGATATGGCAGTCTCTAGATGGTCCATCCTTTTGTCTCAGCTCCAAACTTTGTAACTCCTTCCATGGGTGTTTTGTTCCCAATTCTAAGAAGGGGCAAAGTGTCTACATTTTGGTCTTCACTCCTCTTGAGTTTCATGTGTTTCACAAATTGTATCTTATATCTTGGGTATCCTAAGTTTCTGGGCTAATATCCACTTATCAGTGAGTACATATCATGTGAGTTCTTTTGTGATTGGGTTACCTCATTCAGGACAATGCCCTCCAGGTCCAACCATTTGCCTAGGAATTTCATAAATCCATTTTTTTTAATAGCTAAGTAGTACTCCGTTGTGTAAATGTACCACATTTTCTGTATCCATTCCTCTGTTGAGGGGCATCTGGGTTCTTTCCAGCTTCTGGCTATTATAAATAAGGCTGCTATGTATGGCTTTTTCTTTTTGCCTTAAACTATTGAGAAGGCTGGGCTGGTTCCACAACAGGCTTCAAATTGGCAGTCAAGGAGACTATGCCTAAGAACGTGGCAAGTCCAGGAAAGCCCAGGCAAGTCAGTTACTAGAAAAAAAGAACCCAGGCTTCAGGCAGCTAGTCAGAAACTGCCCAGCTACCAGAAGCTGCCCACCACCTGACCTGAGGCAAGGACAGTGGGTCAGCAGCAGTTTCCAGACTTCCCCAGCAGCAGTTTCCAGCCCCCACTCAGTTCTGGAATGTCCCTAGAGATGGAGCAAGATAAAGGTCACCTACTCCAGAATTTCCCTAATGTGCTTTAAATCCCTCACTTTGTGGTCTCCATCTTGGATTGAGAGACCCCAGCATGGTAGATTTCTGCAGGATAAATTACTCTTTGCCTTTATATACTATTTGAGTCTGGGATATCATTCTTCATTGAATCCTGGACCCTTGCACCATCACTAACGGCTTAGGTTAAAACTGAGGACACAGTGAAAACACTGAAACCCTTTCTTCCAGCTCGCTGACATGTGTGGGATTTTATTATTATTTACAGTCGCCATATTGTCAACAGTGCGTCACAACTTCATATGCTTCTTCTTCTATATCAACTAAACAAACAGCTTGAAAAATGAAATGCTGACAGTGTAGTATTTCAGAACTGCAACAGTACAGATGCTAAAAAGATAGGCTCTGGCACCGGATTGCCCAGGTTAAGTCCAAAGTTGCTTCATGCACGGCAAAGAACCTGGAACATTAGTGCTCTGTACACGGTGATAGTACCACATTACTTACAGAATACTCTAAGTATTTTCTGTGCATTAATTAATTCAGTTCCATACTAACACCTGGGACTGTTAAACAACTTCTTAAAACTGGAAAACCTAGTAGGGTGTCAACCCTGCTCTGCCTGTGAAGTCAGCATTCGGATCGCTACTTAACTGTAAGCCTGTGCAGTGCCTCTGAGTTAGACGTGAGACGATGTGACAGATGAAAAGAGAAACGAGGGCAGACGCCACACTGACTGACTGCACCGAACCTCAAGAGGCCTTACAAAGCCCATAGAACACCAGGTATACAAAGATTTTTGTTGTTGTTTTTCCTTCAATAAAATTATTGAAATGGAAACTTTACATTTAAAACCAACCGCAGTTAATCAGACAGAATCAGCTGACAGCTCCTGAGGAACATGGAGGCCTAGGCTGATAGCCGCTGGGTCATTTGAACAAAGTATACGGTCAGATCAACTACACTACACATTTTATTGTTTTTCTAGGATTATACAGAATTGATTCCTCTTCATAAGTGTCAAACTTCTAGACATACGGTCCTGGGACAACATCAATCATGCTCAGTCCAACACGGTCCTGGGAAAACTTGCTCAAAACACAGCATGTCAGCTTCTGAGAAAACATACCATTAGAGTGGGGATAGAAAAGGCAGAACAGCTGGTACCCGCATATTAGAGTAATTAAAGTCTTGGAAATTCCCTCATGAAATAGCAAATCTGGAAGCCTGTGAGACTTCTGAGTCTCAGTCAAAGATACTTCTAATGCTAGTCTTGCTAAGACAGGAAAGGCAGGCCGTACCAGATGGACTTTCCCTGCAAAGGCAGGTGCAAAGTACATACCTACTAGGGCAGCTGT
Source organism: Mus musculus (assembly GCF_000001635.26). NCBI lineage: Eukaryota > Metazoa > Chordata > Mammalia > Rodentia > Muridae > Mus > Mus musculus. Next base: position 8,271,240 of record NC_000072.6, on the reverse strand, counting down.
AAGGTAAACAGGGAGACATCTGGTCAAGGCTACATGACAGCAGAGACTGCACAAAAAGGAGCGCCACATCACCCATGGATGGAGCTTGCCCCTAATGTCCCATGCTGGCAACTGAAGGGACAGATGTAGGAAGATACATAAATAAGCAGCTCTAGAAACTGTGTGACCTCAACACTGCAGAGAGCCACTGTCATGTTCTTTCAATGAGTGCATGGTGAAAGAGAATAATGCTATTTCTAAATGTGCTCAGACCAAAAAAAAAAAAATACTTATCAAAGTTCTTTGTATAATTCTTACCTTTATAGATATTTTTAAAATAGAAACATAGAACAGTGGTTGGAAAAACCAAACTTAGCTGAAATAAAGTCCTGTGAGAAGCGTATATTGCTCAAACTCCAGAAGGCAATAGTTTCCAAGAGGTCTAAAGGTTTCTGAAGTTTTGTTGTGAAGGGAGAAAGCAACAAAACCCTACCGAGAAACTCGCTGAGGCTGGCAGAGCCTTGCGGGCTGTCAGGCGCACACTCCTGACATTGCAACAGAGACACTGTCTCATACATCTGACTCTGAAATTAGAAGACAGTTTACAATCCATTCGTATCATTACCAACTAATTTTTAAAACGATTCACCGAGTTAGGATTTTGTTTCTTAAGGACTCACCTAAGAGGACAAATCCATCTGCTTCCGGTTCCGGCCCAGAGGGCTTTTTGGATTCTGCAGGCTTTCGGAAGAAGTGAAACATAGCCGCCGCCGCCGCTGCTGCTGCTATCTGAAACAGATATTCGGAATGAGGTCAGCTCAGATGGAACAGATAGTCCTGCTCTTCTCAGTAAGGAGCTGTCATAAAGGTAGCACAATAAGGACTCCAAGGATTCTACGGCCAGACTGAAAAGCATCAACCTTTCTCTACATAGCAAAAGATAGAAGGTCTAAAGCAAGATAGATCTGTTTCCAGTCTAAAATCTGTGCCCTAAAAGTCTGCAACCTCTTTCGGTTTCTAACGATTCAGGAAAGCACTCCATGAAAGACTGAAATCAATTGATAATACCTTCACAAACCACAGAAGAAACATTAGTTTGGGGGGGGGGGGCTTGCCTAGGTTTCTTTTCTGCATATCTAGCTGAAACTTCATAAAGCTAAAACCACTTACAAAGAAAAGGAAAGAAGGAAAGAAGGAAGGAAGGAGCTGCAGACAGCCTTTACCCCCTTACCTGCTTCAGGCAATGTACTGTACCCATATACACTATTGCCAACCCCAAACTCCCATCTTGGTGTTGATGCCCTGCCCCCCACCTCCATCTTTGCATAGTCCTGTAGAATGAAAACCCTTAGAAAACAAGTGGGATACAAACTGAAGGGTGCCAAGGTGCAGGCAAGGCCACATCATAAGCTGCTACCTCAGGCACTTGGAGCAAAAGAATGAAGGGCAAAGAAGAGTCCTAAGGGTAGAAAGCACTCTGAAGTTTAGTCTTCATAAATTCCAGCCCTAACATTTAACCTGAGGAAAAGTTCCATGACGCTGACAAGTGTTCTAGGATGAGTGCAGGTTTCATGACTAGAGCTGCAGATCCAGGAAGGGCAGGACACTAAGCCCAATGTAAATAAATGGTAAAGGAGCCTAGCTCTTGACAGAAAACAGCTGGTAATTTCACTTTCTCTTTTTCTCTCTCTTTTTCCTTCCTCCCACTGGCCTGGAACCTTTGTAGACCAGGCTGGTTTTGAACTCAAGAGATCTATCTTTCTGCCTCTGTCAGGCCCTAATCCCCAGAGCCCAGGGATGACATCAAAAGTATGTGCCACCACACCTAGGAGATTTCTCTTTTAAAAGGATTAAAACTTGGAAAGGACAAAACATCAGCCATGAAAAAAAAAAAGATAATATTTCAATATAGGAAGATGGCCCTCATCCCAACTCCTCATATATGGTAGAGCCAAAAAAAAAAAAAAAAAAAAAAAAAAAAAAAAAAAAAAAAAACCAAGAGACATGAGCTTTATGGGGGTGGTGAAAAACAAGATGAAAATTCAAAACAAAACAAAAAGAGAAATGGTGGCACATGCCTAGAATCCTGGCACTTAGGAGGGTACACGCTCTTTCCCTTTTCCATTACTTTCCACACACACACAAAGCAAATTTTACCATTGCAAATAGGAGAAAAATCATAATTCATTCTTAAAAAACTATTATTTGCTAACTACAACATTGTTCCTACTAGGCAGACATAGGATCTCTGAGCTACACAGGGACTGACTTCACATTCTCAAGCCAAAACTGGGAGAAGAAACATGCAAATCACATGAATATTCATTACTAGCATATTTGGGTATTAAATAAATATTTTAGCTCACAATTTTTCAGAAAATCATCTCAAAGTTTAAGCCAATTTGTGTTTGTGACAGATAATCTCTGTGTACAAAAGTAAAATCATTTCTTTATGCACTCAACACCACCAAAACATAAAGAGCAGTATATATTCACTTAATAACACACACAGGCAGTATATTCACTTAATAACACACACAGGCAGTATATTCACTTAATAACACACACAGGCAGTATATTCACTTAATAACACACACAGACCACGTCCAGCAGGTTTATCAGATGCCAGGCAAGACAGAGCTCACAGCTCTCAAGTTCAGGGAATGACAGAGTGCATAATACAACTATTTTTTCATATTATTCTGAGGATTTTCTTTTTAAGTAACATCACCCATGACAAAAAAGATAAAGACATTAAAAAATACTTTTCAAGTTTATTGTGTGTATAATCTCACTAGTTAATATAAATATATCAGAAGTAAAATTTCTGCATGACTGAAATATAGCAGCCACTTTACTATAGAAGATATATATGCATATTTATAAACATAATTTTCTTCTTCATGCTTGTTCCAGATAAATTCAATAAATAGTGAATTTCATACTAACAAATTAAATCCTAAATAATATGTAGTTCTCCTCTTCCATATGACAAATTATGAAATGCATGATTATGAAATCAAATATAAATGTAGATGAACATTTACTATTTTCTATTGAGAATTACAAAATAGAGTAGGGCAGTACTTTATGATTTTTGTAGTTTTAATCCAAGACAAGAACTCATTAAACGGCATAAATCATTTCTGAAAGAGCACTAAAACTTCTAAAAGCCCTAGCAGACTATTTTCTACTCCATCCGATGGGTGGGGCACCAATACAAACGGAGGGAGAAGGAAGGGTTTTTGTTTGTTTGTTTGTTTTTAAAGAAGAGCCAATAGGAATAAAGGTATGTACAGGACAACAAAGGAATTAACCTCACTAGAATCAAAAAATATGTAGATATGCCACAGAAATCAAGAGTGCAGAAGAATAAAGAAGAACTATTTAAAATGAAAAGTCAAAATACTAGAATATGCAGAGCAGCATAACAAGATTTGTTGACTATTAAGTTCAAATACTCTAGAAGAGTCTTGTACGAAGACTAAATGTTTTAAACAGTGTTGTAGAGGTTAAGTGTGATAACTTGATTGAGACAAGAAATATCTGGGGAAAAGGGGTAGTGTACTGAAAAAGCTCAGTTATTCATCTCCACAAAAGACAGATGAAAAAGAGCCAAAAAATTCAAACGACTGGAATTTCCCTCCTTAGAGACCACGGAGAGCGCTAAGCTGAGGAAGAACAGTAGGAAGGAATGCAAGAAGACAAGCAGGATAAGAAGGCCCCAGAACGACACCCATTCATTACTGTGAATCCTAACATAAAAGAAATAATAACAAAAAAGAAAACGTAAATTTCATTTCAATATTTTAAGGTATACTAGAAATTCAAGTATTGTGCAATAACCTACTTTTTATAAGGTAGCAACTACTTCAGTTTTGTAAAATATCATGCAAACTAATTGAATATTATGCAAATGGAATTTGCCTCAGTTGACAGTTTTAGAACTAAAATGGTAAATTTTAATAGCCTAAGTCTAATCAACAGAGAACATTTTCTGAAAGTCTTTAGCAGTTGTGAGTCATCCCAAGAGTCTGTCCATTTGTGATTGTTTTGGCTATTCTGTAAGTCTACAGCAAAATGCCCCCAGTTGAGGCAAGACTAGCAGAGGGTGGGGGGGACCAACTCTGTGATTTAATCTAACATGTTCTTCATCACCTTGTGATGATATTTATGCCTAATACTGGAACCCTGGCCAAAGCTGTGTCTGGGGAATAGGCCCTAAGGGCCATTTTGTTAAATCTGCTTGGTGTCAAATGGATTCTAATACATGGTTATAAGTGCTGCTCTATGTTCTGGTGAAAAAGAGTGTGTTTGCAGTGGGTAATGGTTAACACAGAGATGTGTAACTAGTAAGAAGCTAATAATGCTAATAAGTGACTGTTAACTGCACACCTCTAAGCAGGAAATCAGTATCAGTTCCCGTAAGGCTCAGTGAACATCACGGAAGACACGGGGAGAAAGAGCTGAAGGATGGAAAGAAGTGCTAAAAGTGTTGATTTCTGTCAAAGGAGCTTTGAGTCCCCACTCCTCCCTCAGTAATGATCATCAGTTAATGCTAGCTGAGAAAAAAAGTAATTTTCTTCAGTGGGGTCTATGCTCCAGAAAAGATCCCATCCCCAATCCATGCTGGAATTAAACTGAGTAGGTCACAAAAAAAAAACAACAAACAAGCAAACAAGCAAGACATAAAAGTACGAAAGAGGCTTGGTGTGAACGGACTCGGCAGGAGTATGCAGGGATGAGAAAGGGAAAAGCAGGAATGGCACAAATGACCCAAATCTACCGTACACGAGTAAAAAGCCATCAAAGGAGAATAGATGTCTTTAAAGTCTCAAAACTACTCACTGTACCTGGGCTCTCTCATGGCCCATAAAGTGCTTAAAGAATTATCTGCTACCACCCACTCAAGTTTATAACTAAAGATTTTCATTGAAAATTCTAAAAGACATTATTGTGCCTGGTATTGGAACCCTGGTCAAAAGCTTGTGGCTGGGGAAGTAATGGGCCCTAAGGGGAAACATGCCACCATTTTGTTAAATCTACTTGGTTCAACTGAATTCTAAATATACATGGTTATACCCAAAGATACACAGTGTTCTCAATTTGTAAGAAGCTGGAACACTGCAAATATTTACGTATTGAAATAAAACCCTTCTATAACCCTTAGAGACATATTCAATGACATCTAAACAATGCATTTCAATACCCACTCTCAGTCACGTGGAAACTCCTTGGGAGTGCAGCTGCTTGCACAGCCTTTATTGGGCTGTACCACGGAGCCTCTGCTCTGGGGCTGCTCTAACTCAGAAAAACCCAACCTTCTCTTCTCTTTACCTCTTTACAGATACTGGCTAAACATAAGCATGCTCTCCCTGGCATCTGCCAGTTCTTTTGCCTTACTGCTGCTTCCTGACCTCCACTGCTATCAGCATGGCTTTTTCTTACTTTTACCCTGGTAGCTACAGAGTCTTATAGCTGGCCTGTTCTTCTGTTTTTTCTCTCAAAAGCTAATTAAAAAAAAGTCCTTGATTTTCAAAATAACCAAATGAATAAATAAAAACACGTTAGCTTTTCAAAGTGTGGGAAACTTCATTGTTCTTTCTTTCTTGATTTCTATTTCCTCTTCTGGGCAGGAGTAGTTGGAAATTGCCTCAGAATTCATTAGACAGAACATAAAGACACAATTTGGTGGTGGCAAGTGCACCCCCCCACACACACACAAAAGGCTTCATATTTTTATTATGAACCAATTAACCAAGGCATATCACAAGAAAGAAAAATCAGATTACCAATTAAACATGTCCACTTGATATGGTATGGTTGTGACTCTGACACAGCATAAGAACAATAATGCCTACTCTATTTAATTTGTGCAACTCTGGGGAAAAAAAAAACACATTACAAAAGGATTCCAGACAATTTGAACACAAAACATTTCTCCAGTAAAGCCAGTATCTCAGGTAAATGACCATGTATGGTAATGGAGGAATAAAGTCATCTATGATAACTAGCATGCCAGTGCCCCAACTGGAACTTAAAACAGAAAAAGTCTGTAAGCAGAGCACAGGACTTGTCTAATTTCAAGCTCAAAGAATTACAAATCAGTCCTCATTTTCCAACTCATTTGGATTCCTTTTCTAGTCTAAGCCACAGAAGACACAATTACTGCCTACAAGAGCCACACATGGTTAAGGCTTATTAGCCACTAGAATTGGATGAATCAAAGAATCATAGGTACATTCATCTGACTTCCAGGACTAGACACAGAGCAAGAAGCTGCCAACAACAGAAAGCCGGAGCAGCAACCCAGGCTCTCCATCCAGAAGATCACTAGAATGACATCTACGCAAGCAAGGGAAAATGTGGTTCCACAGACTGACAGGAAGAGTCTCTGTCTGATGGCAATTTCCCACAAGAAATAGATGAAAATGTAGAAAACATATTATTAAACTAACATGAATAAAAGAGGTCTCTTGTCTACCCAGGCTGCTAGGGAGAGCTGGGTAGAACACGATGCAGATGGATTCAGGTACTGCCATCTCAGGCAACTCCTTTTAAACAAGCAGCTTGAATTTTCTTTCCACATTCACTGTCTCAGTGCTCATTACCATCAAGATGCCCCACAGAGACTTAAGGACAATTTAGCCATTCCAAGAGCAACTTGTGTTACTTAAAGTTTTTACGGTTCACAAGGTCTTAACCTCAGTGCTTTGCATACATGACCCCAGTGCTTCTAACGGTTTTGTAAAACCTTCTTTTCTCTTCTGGTACTACAGAAAAGTACACATCTCTAGGCTTGAGTGATTTGACCAAGTCACTTAAGTACAACATATCAGAACATACATACGCTAGTCTACTTCCAAGTCTATGTTCCTCACTCTGTGCCATTTATTCTCCTTTAATAGCCAAGCCTCAGTCACGTCACACACACACACACACACACACACACACACACACACACACACACACCCAGCACAGACTCCTCTATTCCCTATCTGAGGAACAGGATAGAGGCAGAATCTTTTTTTGGTTTTTTTTTTGTTTTTTTTTTTTTTTTTCGTTTTTTCGAGACAGGGTTTCTCTGTATAGCCCTGGCTGTCCTGGAACTCACTTTGTAGACCAGGTTGGCCTCGAACTCAGAAATCCGCCTGCCTCTGCCTCTCGAGTGCTGGGATTAAAAGCGTGCACCACCACGCCCGGCTCTAGAGGCAGAATCTTAAGGATTACCTTGATTTCATTTTCAGCCTTTACTGCATGTCCACCAACCACTATCTCATACAACTTCTTAATTCCTGACTTTTGGGTTCTCTCTTCTATTGTCATGGAATTCTGCATACAAGCATCACCAGTATAGATTATAACAACCAACATGGGTATCTTTTCAATAGAGTAGATTCTCAGTAGCCATATTTGTAGTCAATCCTTTGCGTGTACCCTTTCACACCATATCTGGAAGAATATAGTCAAATGACTAATTAGATAAGTGGCCAATTATCTAGATTTGTTTAGAAGATTATATTTCCTCAAGAGTTTCAGAGAATGGAGGTATTTGTGAACAATAACACAACACTGTTTGGTTACTAAAAAGTGGTGTTGTAAAATGATGGGAGATGATTTGGAGTCTCACAGTTTTCATATTCATGGTTCCTGTCCTTTGTGATGTTAATAACTTAGAACTAATTGTGTCAACTCATAAGGGTTTTATTTGTTTTGTTTTGTTTTTTACTTAAATATTTAAGCTGCAAGGTGTATACAGTCCAAGTGCCCATCAGTGGAAAGATGACTAGACAAAGTATGGTATATTCATTTAATAGGGTTTTATTCAAGTTTAAAATGAAATGCAACTCTAACACATACCACAACGTAAATCTTAAAGATATTGCTAAATAAAATAAGCCCATGCAAGAGGAAAAATATTGCATTACTGCACTTGGATAAGACATCTAAGAGTAGCTACATCAGTACAGGTAGAAAGTACAAATGCTAAGGAATGACTGAGTGATGGTCACAGAATTTGAGTTTTGGAAGATGGAAACAGTGGTGGTTATGGTTGCGTTACAATATGAACTTACAGAATACACTGAGTTGGAGGGTTAAAAATAGTTTAGAGTTAATCAGTAACTTTTATGTTATATATATTTTAGCAAAATTAGTAAATAAAAAAATGATGTTCTTTGTACCCAAAGCACATTCATTAGGCTATTCCAACCCAGTCTCCACTTTGAACTGTCAATGTTTCTCCTAAAATATGAAACTTGTCATTGTACTCTTCTTTCAACTTCCCTTAAGCCAATTCTTTCTTTTTTTTTCCTTTTTTTTTAATTAGGTATTTTCTTCATTTACATTTCCAATGCTACCCCAAAAGTCCCCCAAGTCCTCACCCCCACTCCCCTCCCCCCCCCACTCCCACTTCTTGGCCCTGGTGTTCCCCTGTACTAAGGCATATAAAGTGTGTAAGACTAATGGGCCTCCTTCTCTTTCCAGTGATGGCCTTCTAGGCCATCTTCTGATACATATGCAGCTAGAGACACGAGCTCCGGGGTTCTAGTTAGTTCATATTGTTGTTCCACCTATAGGGTTGCAGATTCCTTTAGTATCCTTGGGTACTTTCTCTAGCTCCTCCATTGGGGGGCCCTGTGATCCATCCAATAGCTGACTGTGAGCATCCACTTCTGAGGCCAATTCTTTCATATCGCATTTAAGAAAGACATTCTAAGCTATCATTTCAATTCACTTTTACCCCTTAATACATGTTACTGCTACTATACATCCAAGCTCTGGTTGGAGTATAGTTATATTTGTTGTCTTCAGCAACTAGAATTCCCCCACAAGCTCTCTTTATTTTGTTGTTTTGTTTCTCTTAAGTAACACTCATGAGATGAAAAAACTAGGCATACTATTAGCTAAAAATAATACTAGTATGTATATATATATATATATATATATATATATACATACATACATACATATGTGTATATATATACACATATATATGTGTATGTGTGTGTGTGTATTTATTTCTGGTAAAATGAAAAATCAAATGTCTAGAAAAATTGTATCTTAGCACAGCCTATGTAAAAACACTGGGATATGTTAGTACCATTTTAAAATGCATGGCCAAACCATTAAGAGATAAGGAAATTTTACTGAGTCCAGAAAGAAGGAAAGGCTAAAAATCTATGGGGGAAATATCCAAGTAGTAACAACGAGTATCTTTTTCATGGCCAGTACTGACTTCCGATGGATACTCCCGATGGATCCTGGGTTTTAATTAACTATGTCCCACAGTGAAGAGGCACAAAGCCTGGGGCCAAACATTGTGCAAGCAAGGAAACAAATCTTTTCTTGAGAAACACAGCCTGAAACCAAACCACAGAAATCAACAATAAAAAGTTCCACAAAACATGAATCTATAATTTTAAGTTATCAAACCCTAACCCTAACCCTAACTCTGGAGCAAGCCAGTCAGCCTCCATGGCTTCTGTATCAGCTCTGACTTCTAGAAGCACAGTTTGAGTTTCTGCCTTGGCTTCCCTCAACGGACTATGATTCGGGATATAGAAGCCAAATAAACCTTTTCTACACAAGCTAGGTTTGGCAGAAAAATCAGTAAGACTGGCAGTCACTGTATAGGTCTCGTAGAAGGCTGAAAAGAAAACTCCCATATGACTTAGCCATACCACTCCTGGGCTTACATTTACAGTACTCAGTATTCTTTTATAGAGATGCTCTGAGATCCATGTTCATGGCTGCTCTATTGACAATAGCTCGGAAATGGAATCATCCCGAATGTCCAGCTACCAATGAACAAATATGTATACATATACGTACACATATACACAATACATATACATATACACAATACATATACACAATGGAGTTGTATTCAGCTATACAGAAAAAAATGAGATTATGAATTTTACAAAAAAAATAAAGGGGCTGGAAAATATTATTATAGTGAATGAGGTAACCCAGGCCAAGGAAGACAAACATTGTGTCCTCTCTCACATATGGATCCTAGTTTTAAGGTTTTAGATTTGTGTGCTTACATTTGTGGTATCTTTAGAGGTCAGGAAGCTACAAAAGGCCAAAGATGGCTACAGAGAAATTTCAAGGAGTGTAAGAGATAGTAGAACATGTGAGCTATAAAAGTAGTTCATTGGAGGAGAATACTGGGGGGTGAAAGGCTTAAGTGGAGATGGGAACACGAGGTTGGGCTAACCAAGACTAAGGATGTATAAAGAGGTCTCAGGAAAACCTACTACTTTGTAAGCTAATTGAAAAGTTTAACTGGTTTTAAAAGGAAATTTAAATGGGAATACCCTGCATGGGAAAAGAATGCTTCCCCTAAAGGCATGAGCTACTAAACAAAAATCTCAGGGCTGAAAGGCTGTGATATACCTCCCTAGAGTTCTTGAGAAGGATGACCCAAAGGCACACAAACAACACGATTTTCTACAATGCTCCGAGCTGTCCACCACAACTAGATGGTAAGAACCTATGTCTGGAGACAGGGTACCATTTGCTTGCAGCACACAGATAAAGCAAACTAGACCTGAACTGGGAACTTACTTCTTGCTGGTTACTTTTCACTGAACTAAAAGGGTGCTATGCACCAGGGTAGAAAACGCAGTGCTATATCATGAATGCCTCAATACCGACTTGCCAGCACCCAAAGGAAATGCAGCCCACAACTAAGGAAAAAAATTTTAAACTTGTTTTAATCACAACAGAATTAAGACACACATATTAAATGTCACATGAACACTAAGGAGAGCTAACAATCGTTTAAATAGGGGAGATTGGATTTCACTCTTAAATAGATGGAACCAGATCTTTGTATTTTATTACTTAAGGCAGCAACAGCAGGCTACATTGGAACTGAATTATTGGAACTGAGTTATTAGCCCTGAATTTGAAGGTTAATAAGTCTTTGGCTTTAGAAAAATCCAGACACTGTTCCACATAATTATGAGACGCAATTAAAATTATGTTTTAATTTCTGCAACCTCTTTTGAAGGTATTTTTATGTGCGTTCATTTTGAAATTTCTCAGTACCAATCCCTTGCTGGTGAAATTACTAAAATCAACAGCCACCAGCATCCAGTCATTTTCTGAACCAGAAACACATCCGACAATTTTCTTCAAATCTTGGAATAAACTGTCTTTCAGACAGCCAGCTCTGAGTACTTCGGGGAACTAGATATAGTATTACAACCCAAAATTAGAGTTATCTAGCACCTTACAAAGCAGTCAACCCCTCATTTGCAGAAAGAGAAAATGTGACGCCAGTGGAGGAGCACTAGCTTGGGTCCAACAGCTGGTGAAGCCTGTCATCTCTAGTCCTTCCCGGGGGTCCTCCTCTACCGGAGCCCCAATGCACGCCAGCACCCAGGAGGTGAGGAAATGGACACCTCCACACCGCCAAGGCTAGCAAAAGGTCCAAGGTAAAGAGAGGGGCAGCACCTCTTGCTGCCAGTGGGTAAAGCAGGCAGGTCCGTTACACAACGTCTCCTAGCAACAACCTCCTGAGGGAGGGGTAAAGACTGACGATGGTTCTCTACAGGTAGAACTGGCTCAAAAATAAAAACCCCAAACCCCAGGTTAGGCACGCACCCGCGCCACCCGCGCAAAAGCTGGCAACTGTCAGTGCCCGCACCGCGGCATTCCGGGACCAGGAGCCCGACTCCGCCCACCACCCCGACGGTTCAGCCCTCGGGAGGAGAGAGGCGCGGAGATCCAGACACCTCCCGCAAGAAAGCTACCTGAGACTCCGCCGCAGCCCGCAGCTCGCCACCCACCACGGTCCTTCAGCTTACTTCCGGGGTCAAGTCGACGTTCGGCCGCTCCAGATCCCGGGTCCCAGGCCTCAGCCCCCGCCCCTCTAAGTCCCGCCTCCACTGCCCGCCGGGTTTCGGCCCCAGTGACTTCCGGAACGCCGCGCGTCACTAGGCAGTCTACCAGTACTTCCGGAAGCCTTGAGCCCCTCCGCCAGCCCGGTGCGAGCGAACCAGATGCTCCCGTGGATTTGATTGGTGGGTCTGGAGCGTACGTCTCCTCTGATTGGTGTTCGGGAAATCTGCCCGGGTTGGCGCGGCCGCCCGCTGGGCGTCAATCATTTTCTGCTTTCCTGCGGGTTGCGAGTGTTGGCGGCAGAATCATGGAGGACATAATGCAGCTCCCCAAAGCGCGCGTCAACGCCAGCATGTTACCACAGTATATCGACCGGCCCGTGTGCTTCGTGGGGAAGCTGGAAAAGGTGCATGCGGGTTCGGGCGAGAGGACGGGACCACGGCCACTCGGGAAGGACTGCGGGGTCGGGAGCTGAGGCTGGGAGCAGGTCACCTTTAAGCAGCATTGCCCTCCAGCTTGCTGTAGTTTTCACAAGAAGAGCTTGTGGAAACTGCTAAGCCATTGCAGCAACATTTTGGTGCCGCTTCTTTTATGTCCCCAAAACTGTTTGGAATGACCTTTTAGATCCAAGCGCTCCGCGCCCCCTTTCTTTATTTACCAGGAAGGTATTTACAAACCTGGCTCCTCTGTCTGTTGTTCGAGTTTTTGTTTTAGCCAGACTTAGCTTCTTGCTTCCCTGTCTTTTGCAGCCGTCTCTATTTATGGGCCTAGTTTTTCTACTTTGCAGTCGTCTCCCTATGAAACATTTCTTGATAGCCCCTCCCATATTCTATAGATACCTTGTATCTAGCCCAGTCTTAGATTGCAGCCTCGTCCTTCCTATAGGTAAAAATTAAGCCCAAAGGCCCAGAAATTGAGAGTGCCGAGGGAAAGAAAATCCTCTGTAAGGACTTACCTGCTAGGTCATTTCATTCACACATTTTCTAAGGGAAAAGAATTTCTAACTAAACAGGTAGGCTGACTGAGCTGCTCAAACCTCACATCGAGTGGCAGAGCTCAGTTTCAAGGGAAGTCTTCCTCAGATCTGGCAACCAGTTCTTTTAGATCATCGTTCTTAATTTTAAAAGAAAGTATTCTGAGCCGGGCGGTGGTGGCGCACGCCTTTAATCCCAGCACTCGGGAGGCAGAGGCAGGTGAATTTCTGAGTTCGAGCCCAGCCTGGTCTACAGAGTGAGTTCCAGGACAGCCAGGGCTATACTGAGAAACCCTGTCTCGAAAACAAACAAACAAACAACCCCTCAAAAAGAAGGTATTCTGTGAGATGTACTAAATCAAGAATGTTGGCAGAATTTCATTAGACAGTGAAAGCCTCGTTTAGTTTTAGTGTACCAAGTGTCTTTTGCAAATAAAAGAAACCACACAAAACACTAAGCAAATATTTGTTGTTTATTAGAAATTCAAAATTAACTGGGCTTACAATCATCTGATCAGGTAATAAGATTATAACTTGAACCAAATAAACTGTCCAAAACCCCTATTACTTTATATTCAACCAAATGAAACTTCAGGGAATCTTTTAAATATTCATTTCTGTAGATTCTGTTTTCTAAATCTATGGCTTTTTGTCTTGATTTCCTTTTTTAGATTCATCCCACTGGAAAAATGTTTATTCTTTCAGATGGAGAAGGAAAAAATGGAACCATTGAATTGATGGAGCCAGTATGTTTTAAGTGATATGCTCTCATATTTAATTTTTTGGGGTTTCTTATTATTTCTGATTTGGGGGTGGAAATGTGAAGATTACACTTGTATAACTTTAAAAATCAAATTCATGCTCTCATATTTTGTCTTATTTCCATTTCTAAACTTTAGTGATTCTTAGGGCTCCAACATTTCTGAAAGTGTCCCTTAAGTATTGGTTGGATAACAATTTTTATTCCTTAAAAAAAAAATCCAAAAAATACATGTGAAAAATTTTTTAAACTGCTTCTTCCATAATCACAAGCCTGGCCTTCAAGAGCTGGCCCCAGGTGTGTTCCTCCTGCTTCATACTAAGTGGCATTGCTAGTCAGTTTTATTTTCTATGTTTAATTTTCATATATATATATATATATATATATATATATATATATATATTCATGCATATTTTTATATTTCTAAATTTTTTAAAGTTTTATGTTTAATGTGCTTAAAACATCTTTGATATTTTATGCCGACAAATCCATATACTATTTGGTTACTTGATATAGAACATGTAAGATTTATCCACAGTTCTTCTCGGTGAGTTTTTAAACAAATAAGGAGGTCTGTTTACAGGAACTCTGAACATCCTCGGAGTCTTTTAATGTCTTTGCCTTCAACTTAAACGTACAACTGTATCTTCAGAACGTAAAGAACTACCAAAGGAAACAGGACTCAGGCCAGCATTTTTGACAACTGTATTTCATTGTTGTGTTGGTTAAATGTAAAATTTCTTTTTGCAATGAAAAATTAGTAAACTGTGAATAAATCTGAAAAACAAGGAAACATTATAACAGCTTTCCAAGCTCATTATCACCTGAAAAGGTAAATATACCTAAATGACATTTTGTTCAATGTTTAGCTTGACGAGGAAATCTCTGGGATTGTAGAAGTAGTTGGAAAAGTCACAGCCAAGGCGACCGTGCTCTGTGCATCTTATACCCTGTTTAAGGAAGATACTAATCGCTTTGGTGAGTAAAGCACCGTACTGTTCAGCAGTCTCATGAATAGGAGAAAACTTTTATTTAAGGTTTTTGATCTAAAATCTCAGTTTTGGTATATTTTCAATTTCTATAAAATGAGAATAGACCTTGTAAATTAGTCATTCCTTGTGTGTAAAGAAAACAATAAATACCGCTAGTTATAGAATAAAAAGGACTTAAAATATGATAAAATTAATATTTTAATATATGAGTTGGACACTAGAACAGTATAGTAACACTGAAAGTATGACCCCAGCATAAAACGACTTTAATGGTTTACCATCTCTCCAGTCTTTGCTAGTACCACAGTTAAATAAACATGGGTTGTGAAAGTAAGTCGACTTCTCACAAGGAAAGACATAGAAATACTTCAGGTAACAGTTGATACTGCAGAGTCCACTGTAGATTAAGTGTTTGCTTAAATGTTTCTTTCAGATCTTGAACTTTACAATGAAGCTGTGAAAATTATCAATGAGCTTCCTCAGTTTTTCCCTGTAGGGCTTCCACAACATGAATGAGCTTCTTCAGTTTCTTAAGATTGCCAGGAAGCTACACTGAAGGCTATTAAGGAAGACTCCTGCAGTTTAATGGAGCGACTCCTATAATTTCTAATATTTAATTTGTTCTTTTATATATATATATTTTTTTGTAAATCTATTATGACAGTTTACAACTAAGCCTTTTTATAAACTTTTTTTAAAAGTGATACTTCAATATATAGTCTGAATAATAAAAATCAAAATATGATGCTGTTGGTCAATTGTTTTTATTTTTCAGTCTCAAGCTTGGAGTTTTGTAACTATAAGGTTTGGTCTTATATCTACCAAATAGAAGCCTGGGCCAGCTAGCCATGCTATAGATTTTCTTACCATCTACCATGCTGATTATTCCTTAGTAGCTTATTTAGAAAATGCTTTTGGTGAATGAAAAGAACAGGCGTGTATCCAATTTGTCAATTTCTTCATTTTGGATTCTAAAATGTGTATAGACCACTGCCAAACAGGTGATCGTAGGGTTGGCAGAATCTTTGACTTTTTCTTCGTGCCTTTAAGCTTGCCATTATTCTTAGTATGGAATTCTCATCTAACATTTTTAGGGCCTGAATATTGGAATGTCTTCCCACAGGTCAAACTAATTTGAGAGATTCTGGAGACTTTAGATATGAAAGAAGTATGTCACTGGAGGGTTGCCTTTCAGGGTTCTAGCTGGTCTCTGATCCCTTCCTCACTTTGCTGCTTCTTCACCCCAGTGTTATGAATCTCTCTTTTCTCCCATCCCCTGTCATCTCTAAGGTACTAAGCCCTCTGAAAGCATGAATCAGCTCTCCTTTTAAGTTGTGAATATCAAGTGTTTTGTCACAATGATAAAATAGTTATTTATACACACACACATACAAGTGGAGTCAGAGAAGTAGGGTGATTACTATGAGAAATCTGTGTGGTTCTTAAATCTTAAGAATGGATTCAGGAGAAGAATTTGCAAGGTTTGGAGAACTGAGAAGAGAAGTCCTAGCACATTGTGAGCTAATAATAATGTAATAATTAATAATGTAATGCATAATGGCTGGAACTTGAAAGACCAAAATGCTGATAGGAATAAGGACTGCTCATAAGATTTCAGGTAGATTTGAGACTGTTGGGAATTAGACTGGAAAAACATTCTGTGAAAGGATTTGCCTAGATTTTTGTCTATGTCCCGAGACAAAGTGAGGTTAAATTCAAAATGAAGACATTAATTTGGAAAAAAATTTTTAGACAGATTAAGATTCAGGCTGTGATGTGTTCATTGTACATCTTTTTGCTGGGTTTACAGTAAGAACTAGAGTAAAAAGTAATGTTGAAAACTGTAGTTTGGCCAGAAGGGAATGTTTCAAGTGGGCACAAAGGGTATACGTAGTTGTTCAGAGCTTAGCACCAGGAAAAAGAAAGCAAATTCTTTTCATTGGGATAGTGGGAGAGATACCATTAGGGCATCACAGAATAAGTTTTTGACTCATTGGGAAGGTTTTCCATTAAGAAGGGTGCTCCAAGAAATGTTGCAGGCACAGCTTTAAGGTTTGTGTGTCTGTTTGTGTCTGTGTGTCTGTGTACTCAGGCACTCTTTAGTCAATACAGAAGTGGCCTGACTGGGCCTGGCTCCTGGCTAGGCTGAGAGCAGATCTTAGCATCATCCATACAGTGCTTGTTTTTCAGGCATGTAAAACACAGGAGTTTCAGGGCTCTGAAGGTTTCCATCTATATCTCAAGGGAAGGACTGGAAGTTTAGACAGTATTTGAGAGGCAGAGCCCCTACAGATGGCATCAGAGTGATCCATGAACTGAGAGTTTGACACTTTAGCTGCAGTGGAGACTTAAGGGTGTTAGAGTTGCCAGGAATAAGCCAGGTATCTGCAGAGGAAAACTACAGGTTACAAATAGAGCTAACCTAAGAGAGGTCATATGAGTTACAATGGGCAAAGCGTTCAGGACAAGATTGCCCAGACCGATTTAACACTCCCACATGATACCACGTGCCACAAATGCTGTACCTGGAACTACAAGAATTTAAATTTTACTGTGATGAATTTTGGTCTTTGATCCCATTCTTTCTGGCTGTTCTGAACCTTGTGTTATGGTGTACTGGAAATACGTAACCTGTTTTTCATTTTATCTTAGCCTACTACTAAGAGTTTAGATCTCTGTAGAAATTTTAATTTATAATTTTCAATACTGGTGGCCTAGAGGAGATGGCATATATGCATTGTGAAATGCCCGTGACTCTTTGGTGCTCACATGTGCAAGTTTATCATTTGAATATGAAATTGTCCTACAGGTTCATGTAAGCATTTGATCCCTACTTAGGGCTTTATTTTGGAAACTTATGAACAAAGTAGATTACGAGGAGCACAGCTTTGAAGCCGATAGATAACCTGGCTTCTGGTCTTCTCTGCTTAATATCTGCCCTGATGTGAACAACCTTCTCTCCTCAGATTCCTGCTACTATAATGATGTGTCTCTTCATAGATCCAAAGTCATGGAGCCAAGTGACCATGAGCTGAACTTTCTAAGACCACGAGTCAAAGTCTTGATTTAAGTTGTCAAATATTTTGTTCAGTAACAAAATATTGTTTGAGTTTTATAGGCCCCAAATAATCTGGAGATTACTTAAAGAATATTACTCTAGTTGGTTATAGTAAAGCTTTTTATTAAGTGGAATATAGCTTGAAAGCAAGGAGGGACATCAGCCATTCTCAGTACGTTTTGCCCTAAATACCAGAGGAAGTGTCAGTCTCTAGTTCTATGTTAATCTATCTGGTGTATCAAATGTTGAGAGTATCCTCAAGTTTTACTAAGTCAGCCCAGGATCTTGCTTTCTGTTGAGTGAGTGCTAATATTGATGGAGCTGTATCTAAGTTCTCTCATGTCTGAGCTGCTTATCTGGTACATCTTGGTGTCCCATGAGCATGGCACCTGAATGAGTATTGTCTTAACAATTGGTACTTCCCTAACACAAATTCCAGATTTTTCTTGCAGTGACTTCATTGAAATGTTATTCTTAAGTTATACAGCTTACCTATCTCAAGCATATAATTGAGTGTTGTGTGTGTGTGTGTGTGTGTGTGTGTGTGTGTGTGTGTGTAGAATTGCTAACCATACTCAATTTTCCCTGTGCCAAAAGAAAATTCTACAATATTTACATGTTAACTTTTTACTCCTAGTAAGTTTTCAGTAAATATTGGTTATAGAATATCAGGGAAGGCAAAGGAGAGTACATTCGTTCATTTATAATGCAGCTCACATCTTTAAAAAAAAACTATTTGTAAAACTAAGAAACATAGGTGATAGCACAAAAACATTGTAAAAATGTCAGTTCTAGAGGTGTAATATCTTAAATTTACTGGGACACTGGAAATTATACCAGGAATATCAGGATTTAATGTAGGACATGACAAAATTCAGAATGTTTTCCTGTTAGAGTTTTGTGCACTGTTTGTTCAGATGCTGATTTCTATGCCCAGATGTCTGGTTACAGTCCAGATGTTGGCATGGTGAGCATCTCTGGTCTCAGTGTTATGTAAAAATTGTTTCCTATCACCACTGATTGGTTAATATAGAGCTGATTCAGCCAATAACTGAGTAGAAAGCAGGCAGGACTTCCTATTCTAGTGGGGGGGGGGGTCCAAAGTGACCAGAGAGAGGCAAGGAAGAAGTGTGGAAAAACCCTGAGGAGGGACTAGGAGGAATGGCCTTAAGGACACTCTTAGAGCAGAGCAAGCCTGAGCAAGACTCAGATTACAGGTAAAGGACCATATGGCTGGGCAGTAGACAAGCTACTATAGTAGGGTTAGAATAGATGAATATTTACCCAGTTATAGAGCTTGAAGCATTTCAATAACCTGATTAAGCATCCGTGTCATTTATTCGGGAGCTAAAATGGGCTAGAGCTGGTGCATTAGGTGTGCCAACTGTAAAAGTAATTTGGGGGTTTTGCCTTGTCTGCTCCCAAACAACCTTTTCTGGCCTCGTTAAGACCCACGGCATTGGAGGTACAGCCTTCGCTCTCTCCTCTGCCCAATTATTGGCTGAACCTGTTCTTTAGTAACCAATCAGTTTTTACATAACATGGGACCAGAGAGTCTTGGCCATGCCAACATCCAGACCAGATGTCTGGTCCTAGAAATCACCATCTGAATACACAGTTATTCTAGATGCAGATCCCCAAGGAAGCAGCTATTGAAGTAGTCAGTGAAGCAGGATACTGGAATAAATATGTCTCAGCATCTTTCTCACCACCCTCAAGGGTGATTCTTGTCAGGGCCACTTTAACTTAGCTAGTGTCTGCTTGTTTTCCTCTGTGAATATAGAAGCTTTCAAAGATAATATATATATCTGCATTAACACATATGGAATGTGCAGTGTGTACAGTTAAAGATGATTCTCTGTTCTTTGTTTCAGCAGGTAAGGAAGGCATCTGTCTTTCTTTATAAGTTAGTTTGGATTGTATAGCCAAACTGTAATATACATTTTCATCCATGCCTAATGAAACGATGGCATGATAAGTCCTGAGGGTTTTGTGATCAACATTTATTGTGGAGACATTTTCATGTCTCAGCCAGTCTTAGCTGTCCCCATGTAGAGGGATCAGCAATATATGTAACCTATTTTGTTGATGTTGATTTCTTCCCCTCTGAAGCCAAGATCTTCAGGGGATGTCTTACTCAGTCAAATCTGATTTTTATTAATTTGGATGGAATCCATAGGCTTTCTTCTGTTGAAACAAAGACAAAACCTCTTCCCCATCACAACATATTTTTTCCTTTCATTCTGAAGTTATAACATATGTATGCTGATCTGTTCATAAGTCCTATAAAAAAAATCCAGTTTATTTTGGAAAGGTATTACCTGTTTCATTGAGATTTAAAATATTTGAAGTCAGTAGAGCATTATTTAATCTATCCCTGGGAAATCCTATATCCCTTTTATTTCTGTATTGGTAAAAGCCAAAGATTCAATAAGCCTTTGTTTGTTTGTTTGTTTGTGTTTTTCTTACACCTTCAGTAAGGGATTATTTCTATGACGTATCTCCTTAGTAGCCATCTCATTTAATAAGCTAATAACTTTTCTATTAACAGTGGCCCTCCATATAAATTTTGTTGTGTCTTCCTATGGACAGTTTAGACAGTCAAAACTGTTTTGATAACATTTTTAATACCTTTATCAGGAATATTTCCTATTTTAGTTTCCTTAAGTGTTAGTTCCTTGGAGCTTTAGAGTTTTTTTTACCTGACGAAATTATACACAAAACTGAAAGCATTTTGTCCTGGCTAGAGAGATGGCTCAGCGGTTAAGAGCACTGACTGCTCTTCTGAAGGTCCTGAGTTCAAGTCCCAGCAACCACATGGTGGCTCAAGACAGCTACAGTGTACTTAGATATAATAATAAATAAATGTTAGAACCCAAAGCCCCTGGCATCTCAGTCTCCTTCTTGTCCCTGGGCTACCATCTATTAACTAACACTTTTGTTTCTTCCACTATCTTGATTCCGTTCCTTAATTGACTCAGGACATCTTAGGATAGGGGGCTTTCCGGACCTTTTACACCGGGGACATTCTACTTATGTTATTGTGCAACCAAGTGATAATACCAGTTTGACCCGTGCACCTGGGCATAGACCTTAGTGCTTTGTAGCTTTTTAAACCCTCTGTTTTCCTGGAGTAAATGAGAGTTGAACAGAATTTTTTGTCTTGTCTGCTTCCTTCGTGTCTTCTGATCCCAAATTTGTCATTGTTGCTCCCTTCCCCGGACACCCCTGTTACTTAAGTCCTGCAGGTCGGGACAATAAATCTTTAAAAAAAAAAAAAGTTCTGAGTAAAAAACTAGTGCTATTGGTGAACACAGAGAATTTGGAGGTTGTGTTTTTAATATATTAATATGCATTTTCTTACCACAAATACTTGATGTTAAGCCATACCCTAATTTTGAAGATACATACAAAATTTAAAATCAGTCCTCTGAAGTCTGTCCAAGGTGTCTTATCTTATTATTTAATTGGTCTGCGGTTTCAAAGGAACCCTCCTGATTATTAGCAGTCAGATATAATTTTACTTTGTGAAACTTAAATTTGTTTTCTTCTGCTATCTAAATTATGTGGAATTTTATTCTCATCTCTTATGTATCCCGCCCCGCGGGATTCAGTTATTCTTGGGTGCAAGGGGGACCGCAAACCTGGAAGAAAATGGGATTGGAAGAGAAAAGAGAAGTGAAGACCAAGTAGATTGTATCTATCAAGGTCTCCGTTTATTAGGCTGAGATGCCGGGTTTTAAAGCATACATCGAGGGGAATAGGGAGGGGTTGAGGGGGAATTAACAAAGAATAAAGAAGTAGGCATCCACTGACATGAGGGCCGAAGTCAGGCTCCTGGCGGCGGGCACTCTGCATTTTATTTCTGGAACATAGATCCTCCTTAACAGCCTTGGGGTGTCAGGCCGGGCTCAGGCGTAACTCATGTCCTTGGATGTCATGGGAATTCAGGAAGAGATAAGGAAGAGGGGACTATAATTCAGCTTTTACAGCCTCAGGTGCCAGGAAGGGAACAGGGAGGAGAGAGTGACAACCGGCTCCTAGCATGAGGCCATTTGGCCTGTCAGGGTGGGAGATTGTGAAGGGCTCGCTTTCTCACGGTATGGTCTCTGACACTTATGAAGATAAAGTGAATCCTAATGCCATCAAGTTACCTGCCTTTCCTATGAAAATGGTGTGAAACCCAGAGTATCAGTGAAACACATGGTTTAAATTCCTTGATTCTGGCTTGAGGTAAGCCATTTATGTTTCTTATGACCCATTTGATCTACAGCATGGGGTAATCCTGTACAGGGGGGCCTCCCCCACTCACTGAAGTGGGGAGAGTGTTAGATTCTCTAGAATTTAACCCTGGTCCTTCATTGTTTACACACATGAAAGCCCTAGAAGTGGTCAGAAACACCGCCTGGGAGCAGCTCAAGGAGGCCTACGAACCAGGAGATTTAATGGTACCACACCAGTTCCAGGTGGGAGATGCAGTTCTCATCCGACGACACTGAGCTGGGAATCTAGAACCTTGTTAGAAAGGCCCTTGCTGCTGACCACCCCCACTGCTGTCAAAGTAGAAGGCATCTCTGCTTAGATTCATGCCTCTTACGTAAAGCAAGCTCCTGAAGAGTAAATCCCCTTGGTTGACCACCCTCATTTCTACTCTGATGGGTCCTCTAATAATTTTGCTCTTACTGCTGACGTGTGGCCTGCTAATTCTTAATAAATTAGTGACCTTTGTTAGAGAAAAGACTGGTGCCATCCAGCTGTTAGTACTAAGACAATACCAGTCTCTGCAGAACCTTAAAAAAGAGATTGCAGTTTAGTTCTAAGATTAGAACTAGTAACTAGAAGAAGTGGGGAATAGTGCATTGGCCAAAATCCTGCTTAAGTTCCTCTTCTGTCTTCTATCCCTTTTATTCTCCCTCTCCTCTTTCTTTTCTTCTGTCTTTCTCTTTTGATACACCTTTTCTGCCTCCCTGACTAAATCTTGTAAAGCCATGGCATGTAATCTTTCTAGTTTCTGTAACTTTCTCTTAATATCTGATGCTGATTGCCCTATAAAAGCCATAGCTTAAATTTTCCTAGTGTGTTCCTGGTGCGGAACAAGGCAAAGGGAAGGAGGGCTGTCCAGTCATTCCCACTGGTCTCTAAGGTCAATTTAGTCAAGGTCTTTTTTAGAGTTCTATTTATCCTTTCTACCTATCCTGAACTCTGGGGTCTATAAACAATGTAAAAATCAATTAATCCCCAGTTGGATGGCCAGTCCCTGACTTACCTGGGCAACAAAGTCTGTGAGACCTTATTATCTTAGGTATTCCGTGGAAAATTTTCTTCTAGGATCTTCTTAACCACAACATTGGCAGTTTCTTTTTTCATTGGGTAGGCCTCTACCCATCTTGAAAAGGTATCTATAAAAACTGCTATCGGTGTAGATGTTGATGGGCCGCCCCTCAGCCATCTGAAGGGACTTTTACTAGGAAGCTGCTTCTGTGTACCAGTTTGGAATGCCCGGCCACAGCTGGTTGTATAGATCACTATGGATCCTGGTTTCTTCTGCAAGGATGTCCGCACAACGGTGAACGGGCAAGGGAATCGTCCATTTCAGGCAGGAGGGTAGCAGGGTTAAGGAGAGCAGGAGGAGCAACCATGACCCATTCAGTCAGCAACAGACTCTGGTAGTGGGTCATCCGGGCATTTGTCATCTATTGGTCTGGGGGCTGGCAGATAATGCTTTTAAGAGAGTGGGGGTGACCACAGTTATTTGCTGTCCCAAAGTTAATTTGTTGGCATCTTTAACCAGTAAGGCTACTGCAGCAACGGCCTTTAAACATGTGGGCTATCTGCTGGCCGCTGGGTCCAGCTTCTTAGACAAATATGTCACGGGCCTCTTCTATGGCCCTAGAGCTTGAGTAAGAACTCCTCTGGCCACCCCTGCCCTCTCATTAACATAGAGGATGAAGGGTTTGGTTAGATCTGGCAATGCCAAGGCTGGTGCAGTCAACAGGGCCTCTTTAATATTTTCAAAGGCTCTCTGATATTCTGATGTCCATTTGAATTCTCCACTTTCTTTGGTCAGGAGGTACAAGGGGGTAGCCAGTGTTGCAAACCCAGGTATCCAAAGTCTGCAGAACCCAGAGGTGCCCAAGAATTCTCTCACCTGTCTTGGAGTAGCCAGTGCTGATATTTGAGTCACAGTCCTTTTTCTTTGCAATAGGCACATTGGTCCTTCTCTAAAGTCTTCTGGATGGGTCTTCTTCTTCTAGGTCTAGGTTCCCTGTTGCCCAGGTATGATGTCTATCTATTCTCAGGCCTGTTCCTTCCTTTATGCTCCCCTACTACTGCAGCCAAAATCCTGCTTAAGTTCCTCTTCTGTCTTCTATCCCTTTTATTCTCCCTCTCTTCTTTTTTTTCTTCTGTCTCTCTCTTGTGATATACCTTTTCTGCCTCCCTGACTAAATCTTGTAAAGCCATGGCATGTAATCTTTCTAGTTTCTGTAACTTTCTCTTAATATCTGATGCTGATTGCCCGATAAAAGCCATAGCAACCGCTTCTTGTTGACCCTCAGAGGTCTGGTCAAAAGGAGTATAGTGTCTATAAGCTTCTATCAATCTTTCTAGAAAAACAGACGGGGGCTCTGTAGGACCCTGCATCACCTCTCTTACCTTAGCCAAATTGGTAGGGCATCTTGTCACTCTGTTAATCTCATTAGGTAGGTTGGTTGGGATTCCATTCACTTCAAGAACATTTTTCTGAGCCTCCAGGAGAATTTGCTCTTTTTTTTTCCCCCTGTGGTAAACAGAACCTGGAGGAGCTGCTGACAATCATCTCAAGTGGGTTGATGAGAAAACATAAGAGTCTCAGAAAAGGAGGCATGGTAGGGTCTGCAGAGATCGTGGGTCTGCAGGCAGGTCGCCTACAGCTGGTAAAGGAAAAGCAAAAGTGGTGTCAGGAGCTCCATCTGCTGGGGGACTCTGGGCTCTGGATCCCAGCCACAGATCCTCTGGCTGCACAGCCAGCGGTCTCAGAGCTGCAGAGAAGCAGGACCCAGCAGGGGTAGAAGATAGGGCAGAGGGGAAGGAGCTTGGGGGGACCCGCGGGTTGAAGAGGAGGCTCCATTTTGGGAGGAGCCTTTTGATGCGGAGCCCCATGCACCTTCTCGCTGCTGGCCAGAAAGCGAGCTGGTCCAGGTAGGGTCCGCACTGCCACCGTTGCTGCTGTGCTTACTGCTTCTTAGGGCAGAAAGCGAGGGTGCTGTGCTGACTCACCCGTGCACATGGGAGCAGCGGGGAGAGGGCTCCAAGAGGCACGGGAAATCCATGGTTTGATTTATGGCGGTGAATTCTGGATGAGGTAAGGCTATTAATCCGGGTGGGACCCAGGTCCACTCTGAAAAACAATG
Source organism: Mus musculus (assembly GCF_000001635.26). NCBI lineage: Eukaryota > Metazoa > Chordata > Mammalia > Rodentia > Muridae > Mus > Mus musculus. Next base: position 8,246,231 of record NC_000072.6, on the reverse strand, counting down.
GCTTTAACTTCAAAGATAAGAGTCAAATCAAAAGTCCCCTCTGGTGGCCATTTTACATTAAAAGCTGGCCACTCGGAGGTGCAAAAAGTCTGCCAAGGTCCCTTCTTAATTTCTCCTGAAAGATTATGGGCCCTTGATCTAACTTCAGTCCAGCGGTCTAAAGTCAAACTTAGGGGAGGTCATTACAGTCTCTCCTATCGTCCAATATCACGGAAAACACGAAACTGACACAAAACACAAACACACACACTGACAAATGCCCGTCTTCTAATGGACAAACAAAACCAGCTCAGAAATGCAAAACCAGCTCAGAAATGCAAAAATGTTAGGGAAGTGCGTAAGTCTTCTAGGAAGACTACTGACTCTTCACTTCTGGCTCTAGATGGACTTCTGGAGTCCTTCCCCTTGCTTGGGGCATCCCCCAGAGCAGCACAGCAGTGATTTCAGAACATCTGCTGTTCACACTCTGTGCCTCTTCCCGAGGCGCGGGTCTTCGTTTCCTCATGAAACGTAGCAGCTGCAAATTTCAGCACTGAACCTCGCCAGCTCACAGAAGTACTTTTAGACAAAAAAAATCTCACCTCCAAGTGGGTCTTCAGAGATGTGGGTGGTCGTGCCAATCCCGGACGAGCCCCCAAATGAAAGACCCCGAGAGGAGCCCCTTGCTCATGCCTTGGGACAATAGCGGACGCCCAAGAACTCATGAGAGACCAAGCTTGATGCAAACCACATGAGGCTTTATTGGGGGGAAAGCCAGAGCTCTGGGGACGACTCATATCCCACGCAGGGGTAGAGGAGTCAACCTCAAGCGGAAAGGGGTCCCAGTTTTTATAGGCCCTCAGGGAGGAAAGGAGAAGGTTGTAGTAGGGGATTTCCAGATCTAAGCAATGTCTATTCTCAAGAAATGGATATGGGAGGGGTGCAAGGAAAGAGTCTGGTGCAGGTGTAGCAACTCCGGATTGGCCCGCCTGTGGTTGCTGGTGAGATTTTCCGACTCTTCCCAAGCAACCAATATCACAAACACCTGGCAATGGGCTTCATCAGTGGGTACACACATGGGTTCAAGGAACGGTCAGAACATTGGCAGACACACAGGTTCAAGGAGTGGCCAGAGCATTGTGCACCTCTATTTTTCTAAACCAGTGAAGCTAGTTCTGCTAACAATGAAATCTACTTTTGCCAAGTTCAGGGCTTCTGTGACCTTTTATATTTTGTCAGGATCTTTCAATATGACCTAACCTTTGACATATAAAATTAAGGATATATTTTAAGCAATCCAGTGAAAATGCATCACAAGAACATATGAGCTTTAAAACTCTGAGATGTGTTCAAACAAACAAGCAGAGTTCCCCCATTTTGTCCATCACCCAACTGAAAGCTCAAAGGAAAACCACTCAGGAAAGAGAAGTTTGTAAGTTTAAGACATTTGTGTGCACATATGTGATTGCTTAATTAAAGGGGCATATCTCCTAGGTATGACTGATACACACACACACGACATTTGGCTTTCAAACGATCTGAAAGTGGGATCTAGAAACAAGTACTCTAATGAATCTGGAAAGGAGGCTAGGAAATTTCATGGATTTGAAAAAAATACTATTAAAAAGCTCTTGTAACAATTCAGATTATTGAAGAATACATTGGAGAAGTGGGTGATCAGGATGGATGTATTTCAGCTTTTAACAATTTTTGTGAGTTAAAATCAAAGTCAATGACATTTAAATCAGGACTGCTGCCTTCTGTGTCCCCTACATATTCTAAATTCAGCTACATGGATCTTGTGATGACAAGATATGGCTACAAATAGAAATAGCCATAGCAAAGCATATTCCATGGTGGCACAGAAAAACATTTCCCCTCCAGCAGACATGGAGTGAATTACCTCACTCATGAACCCTGATGGTTAAATGATAAGGACAGAATTTAAAATGAAAAGGGAATGCATGCTAAAACAGCTAAATCACTGAATCAAAAGTGAAGACAGACCTCTTGTTTTAGGAAAAACATCTGAATATATTGATAAGTAACTTTAGACACATAATTAAATTTTTATGGGATCTGTAAACTTTCCTAAAAGACTAATTTCTCAACTTTTTTGTCTTTTTAATTTCTTGAAACAGGCTTTTATTGTGTAGCCTTGGCTAGCCCTCAAACTGATTCTTCTGACTCCCCATACCGAGTTCTCAATTATAGGTGTAACTACATAAGCAAATAAAGATCCCATTTATATAGCCTTTAAAATATTAATTATACAGAAATATCTTATAAGAAATTTTCATATATGCAAGATTATTTACAATATTCTGTTTATACATTTTATATGTATAATTATAGGAATTATATAGCAGTCATCTCAAACTGAGCCATCAATCTTTAGTTTTTTTTTTTAAAAGATATATTTATTTATTATATGTAAGTACACTGTAGCTGTCTTCAGACACTCCAGAAGAAGGAGTCAGATCTCGTTACAGATGGTTGTGAGCCACCATGTGGTTGCTGGGACTTGAACTCTGGACCTTTGGAAGAGCAGTCGGGTGCCCTTACCCACTGAGCCATCTCACCAGCCCCCAATCTTTAGTTTTTTGACATCAGTTCTTGATTCTTATGCAGTGCCCTGAGGGACTGGGCTGCTCCCTGTGCTCTTGCTTCTCAGGACCCCAGTCTTAGACTGAGCAGGTTTAAGCTGGATTACTTACCTAGATTTTTAAAAAATACTTTTTATTCTTTGAGAATTTCATATAAATCCTCCCAAATCCACTTTCTACCCTTATCCCTCCAGCCAAGTTTGTCTTTTTTTTTTTATTTTAATATCCCATGGAGTTCAATTTGTTTACCCCATATACTTCTGGGTGTGGGGCAATCCACTATTAGCACCAGCAATTTACCAGGACCACACCCTTAAAACAGACCAAATAGTCTGACAAATAAACAAGCTCTAGATTTCAATCTATACCCTAGATCTAATTCTACTTATACCCCCGAGTTAGAACATCTCTCAATGATCCTTTAGTTCTCTTCCAGTTAATAATTTATTATTTGCATGTCAGACTAAATGTGGTTGAGTTTAAAGTGTCCAACAGTTCGAGTATGTGCTGGTAGTTGCTATCCAGAATGCTTTGCTGAAGAGGGCTCTGAGAAAAGGTGTGAATGGTAAGTTATCTGAATCAAGTAAAGATGGCTGTGCTCGTTGCTTACTACCTGGTCAAGCAGAGCTTGGCCTAACCAGTTCATCAGGTTCTGAAAAGGTGCTAAGTGTCACGATAGAAACCCCACCCCACCCCTTAGTACCCTAATGCTTTTTCTTCCCATTTCCCAAAATTCAAGAAAAATGCAGCAGCATTCATGCACTAATCAATATTGGGTAAAAATGCCCCTAGCTAGCAGTTGTCAATGCAGCCTTTGCTAGCTACTTCTTAAAACGTGAAGAGAATGCTCACAGCACGGTCATCCACCACTAACTGCAAGACTATGGGAGGGATCATCAAGTAAGGGGATGGTTCCACTCCTTGCATAAACAGCCTTGGCTCTGGGGGCATAATTGCTTCAGCTGGGTGAATCTTATTCAAAGGTGGGTTAAATGGTTGGTCTGAGAAAATTCTGAGTGACAAAGAAGACAAGGAAATACAGGTGGATCGATCAGCAAAATTAGGAGCTGGAAGTAAATGAGTAATTTAAATTCAGGAATGCTGAGAATTCCAGGAACAGATGCTAAAAAGAAGTCCTAAGTCCTATTCCCTTTCCTTTTATGTATCACTTACCAAACCCACAAGCTGTCCCTTTTCCTAGTTATATAGGCCCACATTTTCTGCCACCCGCTTTAGAGTGCAGCCCACATCACCCTGACAGCTAAATGTTCTTATTCTCTCCTTCCAACATCTACTTGTTCAAATACAAGAGTATATGTGAAATACTTATCAATGTTAAATAATTTGGCAGTTGTATTCCTCACCATACAAGTTGCAGGGTTTCATACATTTGCGTGTCATACAACGTGACAGTGACAAACGAAAGAAAAACAAACCTGCAATCCCAGTACTCAGAATACTGAGGTAGGAGGAATTCTGGTGTAAGTAGCAAGAACAGTCTCCGAAAGCCCAGAAGAATCAGAAATGCTAAGTTCTTGAACAAGTATAGTCCTTTTCTTCCTCCAAACTAAGGTTTTGCAATGCTCCCTGAAAACAAACAAAACTTTGCCAGGTAAGACAGTGACCAGAAAAGAACCTTGTTATCTTTTTATTTTTTTAAAACAAAGATTTATTTACTTATTTTATGTATATGAGTACACTGTAGCTGTCTTCAGACACACCAGAAGAGAGGGTCAGATCCCATTACATATGGTTGTGACCCACCATGTGGTTGCTGGGATTTAAACTCAGGACCTCTGGAAGAGCAGTCACTGCTCTTAACCGCTGAGCCATCTCTCCAGCCCTAACCTTGTTATCTTTAGTGCTATAGTTTTTTGTTTTGAGATGCTGATGTTTGTTTTGATTGAGTTGTCCTAACACAACTGTGTAGTGGCCTTGGCTCTGGGGACCACATTTCAGTAAGGGTGCTGATGACTAAATCAACCAAAGCCTCCACTATTCCGTCCAAAAGGAGTGGGAATGAGAGGCATGTCATTAACCATCTATTCCAGAGATGAATGTGATCTGGTGCAGACAGGCCGAAATGAGAAATGTCAGCTGTCAGGCCTCATGCGTAACCAACATGGAGCAATTTTAAGCATCCTTGCAGATTAAAGTGTGCGCCTCTTCCCTACAGTTCCGTCACATATGCTTGGCAATTTTGTTCTATGCGAGTTCATTTTCACTCTGTTCAAATGTCTCTGCAGGAAATAAAATATTCAAAGTCTAGCATATACACTCAAAAGGATATTAGAAATCTCAAAGTTTCACATACTGGGAATGGACTCCAAATGAAGAACAGTAGAATAGACAAGCTAAAAGTAATAAAGCATTTGTGGGGGAACCGTTCTTTCCTGAGAGGATGTTTTATCTGGATGATAGTTTTAATCTCGAGGTCCTAATGGAAAAATAATCATACATTTCACATAATACTTCCTGAAGGCAAAAGTAATAGCAAACTTAAAATTATCATTCACCCATGAGGTTAAGAACCTATGAGTGCCTGTCCCAAATGATCCTAAGAACCTGTGCCAGATTTTTTATTCCCAGTTGCATCTATTTTTTTCTTAAGATTTATTTATTATGTATATAGCGTTCTGCTTACATATATGCTGACCAGAAGAGGGCACCAGATCTCATTATAGATGGTTAGTTCCTGTGTGGTTACTGGGAATTGCACTCAGGACCTCTGGAAGAACAGCCAGTGCTCTTAAATTCTGAGCCATCTCTCCAGGCCCCCAGTTGTGTTTCTAATGGAGAATAATCTTCCCTGTTTTTAACAGTATTTCAGCATTTATTGGAAGCATTATATTATTTTCTTTAAAATGATAATTTAGTCAAGCATTCAATACTGCACGCAGAAGGCACAGATAAAGATCGTGTGCTCGAGGCCAGCCTGGCTACCTGTCTTCCAAAGTGTGGAGGTCAGAGAAGCCAATCTGTGTAGTCTGTTATTTTTATCTACACTCCCTTTTTGATGAATGGAAAATCAGAAGATTTAAGATTGTTTTTTGCAACAGACATCTCTCAAATGTATAGTTGCTTAATATTTATATTCATAAATGTATACATTTCATGTACAACTAAATTTGTACAAATACAAAATATTGTCTAATGTGAATTTCCAAATGGATGACAAATAATTTTTCATTAAAGCTAAAACACAAGAACTTTGAAATACTCACTTTTTCATAAAATACTATTATGTTAAAAACATGATTACATAATTGAAGAACATCATGACATTTGACCGTGGCAGCTTATTGGACACAAAACATGGCTGTTAACAAAAATGTAGATAAAAATGAGCCAGGCGTGGTGACTTTTAATCCCAGCACTTGGGAGGCAGAGGCAGGTGAATTTCTGAGTTCGAGGCCAGCCTGGTTTAAAGAGTGAGTTCAAGGACAGCCAGAGCTACACAGAGAAACCCTATCTGGAAAAAACAAAAACAAAAACAAAAAATAAATAATAAAAAAAATGAATTTGGCCATTTGTATTTCAAACTTCAGGGTTTCTTGCATACTAAAGTCTGTATTTGTGTGTGTGTGTAAAACATGCATAAGTGAACTAATATTCTTTAAATCAAAAGATACAAGACTAATGTTTTTTGTGAATTCATATAAAATATGCTTCACATTTGAGTCATTAATCCTTTCGAATATACTTCCAAACAATTCTGTCTTTGTGGATTTAAGATTTCAACTTAATTAGATTACTCTATCTGAATTTCCAGTTAGGAAATTACATTAAGACAGCATGCTTTTCTTAAGTTGGATGAAGACTATGCACTGAATTATTACTGCCATTTCTGGCATTACAAATTACCCATAGTTCTAAAGCTAAGCATGGAAAGACACTGTCCTACCAATGGTTTCCTAAGGAAACTACAGTTTAGAAGACATTATGGCCAATTATTTCCTTCAATTATTAGAAAATAATTTCTAAATAATTTTAAAAATTTAAAGTACAAATAGAAGAAACTGACTTTTTGGCTGTGAAGATGCAAACACTACAAGACAGAAACTGTACTTATGTCTGTGGTTTTCATTAAACACACTGCTTCCAAAGCAATGATGGTGCCACTGATCATTTAATATCATGACCTGTGTCCACCAGTTAAGGCACACAAATGCTTACTGATTTGTTAGGAGCCTGGACATCTAGGCACATTCAGAATTCACCACTTACTGTAAACAACTTACTGGAACTGAATTGTGTATGTGCACTCCAGCTTGGAGAACAACAGTGGAGAGAACAGATTTCCTGCCATGGCCATAGAAACAAGAGAAGAGTCAGAAAACCTATGAGATAGACATATGAGAGACAATGTGAAAGCAGTTACTGATTATAGACCACTGACTTCAGAACAATTAGCTTTATAACCATTTCAATGTGCTAAATGGAGAGTGAAGTACAATTTCTAACTAACCTGAGTGCTGGACTAAGAACTATTATTGCAGTGTTAGTAATAGGGGACACAAAACTGAGGGGGAAAAATGCTTTCTGAATAGATTAGAACTATATACTTTCTTACTATGAACCACATTTCTGTATCTCATGGGCTAAATTACATTTGGCTGTTTTATGATAGCAATATGATGGTCATAGTTAACTTATAATAGTAATATGTGTGCATAGCTTATTAGCATTCCCTATGTATGTGTTAAGACTTACTGTCACAGTGGACATTTAAGTTCTGTGTTTACTGTAAGTAAAGTTAAGAACTACATCATACTAACATCTGTGCATTTATCCACTTAGTAGCTCATAAAAACTTTCTGTCCTATGACAAGGGTTATGAAAAGTTTTTTATACCCAATTACAAGTATTTATTACCACTAGGCAGTGGTGGTACATGACTTTAATCCTAACCTTTGGGAGGGAGAGACAGGCAGATATCTGAGTGCAAGGGCAGCCAGGTCTACAAAATGAATCCAGAATACACAGAGCTACACAGAGAAACCCTGTCTGTGTGTCTTTATTACAGATAGCTGGGACTACAATCAGTTATTCAGGACCAAATTGTAACAACTTTTGTTTGAGAGTCTGGAGTTTTTAAAGGTTAAAAAACAACCTTTATATTTCACTTGGCAACAGCAGGGGGAGTTTTTGTGCAAGCAAGCAGTTTAACAGGAGCTAACATAAGCTGTTAACTGGAGGAGCAGTTTCTCCAGAAGCAGGCAGCTTAACAGAAGCTAAATAAGTTAGCTAAGCCCTCCTGATGTCAGGTTTCTAGAACAGACTTCCAATTTTCCATGGAGCTGTTATGAATATTTCTAAGGAGCCTAATATGTACTTGCTCACTCATTTGAGGAACACCATAAATTGTTCTCTCAGATTGTTTCCTTCCCATAGTCATTAAAATGTATATTTCTCCTTGTAACCGATGCAGATAGGTGACCACCACCCTACTTTCTCTTTTGTGTACATATGATACTGAGAAACCTTGTGGACTCAGCCTCATATTCACAATGACCTACATCTTCTGCTCTTTACCATCTTTTTAATCAGCACGCTATGTCAGATGTTATAATTTTGCCTAAGAAAAACAATGTCCCTATGCATGTTACCTCATTTACAGAATGGCAACAATAATGTATCTGTCTCACAGAATTATGTGTAAGGTGAACAGAAATTCAATAGGCCAAATACCTGAAATATACATAGGCACTGACAATAAATATTATTCTCAATAACATGTTCTTGGATTTAATTAGCTTTACTTGTGGCTTTAACATGGTAATTGTTATACAGTCAGCTGATTCTGCAATCTCTCTATATGTGTGTGTAATTCTGTTATTGGTTTTGTTTTTTTGTTTGTTTTGTTTTGTTTTTCAAGACAGGGTTGTTTCTCGTGTAGTCCTGGCTGTCCTGGAACTCACTTTGTAGACCTGGCTGGCCTTGAACTCAGAAATCCGACTGCCTTTGCCTCCCAAGTGCTGGGATTAAAGGCATGCGCCACCACGCCCGGCGTAAAAACATGTTTCTTAAATTCCTCTACTGAACAAGTCTAGGTAAAATATCTTGTTGAGTTTATAGTCTCAAATACCACTGACCTAAGAAATAAAAAAAATACTTCTAAAAAATTATTAAGAAATAATTAACTTGAATCTATTTTCATTCCATACATAATGTAAGGTAAGATAAACAGACATCATATAAGCTATATGGTTGGGATCAAAAGAAATATTAGAAAGTTAATAAATAGAACAATCTTTAAATGTCACCATACATCATGATTACAAATAAGTCTATATTTACATATTAGACTTCATATTTATGTCTATATAGTATGTCGAAAAGTTTTTGATATTATTTCACTAACTTTATATTGTACTTTTAGGAAAAATAAAAATATACATCCTAAGAATTTGACATTACTTTGAAGCTCATGTTAAGAACACAGTAAGATTAAAAAGAATATCTTAACTTATGCAATATTAAAGAAAATACCCTGCCCAGCAGTGGTGGTGCATGCCTTAATCCCAGCACTTGGGAGGCAGAGGTAGGCAGATTTCTGAGTTCGAGGCTGAACGGAGAAACTCTGTCTTGAAACAAAACAAAACAAACCAACCAAAAAAAAAAAAAAAAAAAAAAGAAAAAGAAAAATACCCTAATCAAATGAAACCAGTAAAGTTTATAACACCAGTAGTATCTTAATGGTGACTTCTGTAAGAGAGAAAAGTCATTCTTTTTCATTTGAATCCGTTTAGAACACACATGCACTTGAGCCAATGCTATTCTCCGTGAGGTCTTAAGGAAGCAAGGTTACAATTCAGTCTCGTCCACTGGGTCTTCAGTCTTTGGACATGGTGCTCTTCATGCTGTCTGGGCAGCTGCAGATACCTCTCCAAAACCTAGGGACCAGGAGCCGCCTCACACTTATAACTTCAAGCACAAAATCCAGTTCCCTTCTACACACAATGTGCAACAAAGAAGCGTGGTACTATGTCCACTTATGAACAAAATGGAACAAACAAAAATGGAAACAAAGCCCTTGAATTGGCCCCAATACACACACTTTTAGCGACTTATATCTAAAGGTGACTGCAGGAATGCCCTTGTTTTGGCCAACACCATGTAGTCTACCTTGGAAAAAGATGAGACTCCAAAATAGGAAGGTGTCTGACAGCACCACAAATGGTGTCCCACATATGATCTTGCATAGATTTCATACTCAGAAGTACCTGGTGGTGCTGAGAATGGTAAGTAAAGATGATAGCCAGAGACAAATCAGCACACTGTAAAGAAAAAACTGAAACTGAAAAAGTTATTATCATGTTTTCCTGAAATTTTCACACAGTTCTTTTTTGAAAAGAAAAAAGTTTCAAAGTTTATCGTTTTAAATTTTTTTTATTTATTGTCTGCGTGTGCTCGAGTGCTCACGAGCGCGCACATGTGTACGTGCTCGCCCCATGCTGCAGCAAGGTTCTGGAGATGAGTTGAATCACTGCTTCCAACACATGGGACCGCACTTAGGTCATCAGGATTGGCTGCAAGCCTCCTCGCATGCTGAACCAGCTCACCAGCCTGCTTTTAACTTGGAGTTTTGAGGAAGACAAGAATGACCTATGTCAAATCTTTTATATTAAAATATAAATGTATGAGGGAGAACGTTCCTTAAACGTGTGTGTGCACATATGCACACATGCATGTATTCTCCAGCATGGGCCAGGAGCTAATTACCAATGTAAAATTGACATTTTCTCTGAAAGCATATTTAAGCATGAATAAGCTTAAATTGATATATGAAACAATGAATTGGCATTTGGTTTTAGATATGTACAGATTTTATCAAAAGATATCAATTTCAGATTGAAGATGCAGGCACAAGGCCTGTTTTTATTCTAAAACCATCTATAAACATAATTTTGACAAAAGCCTAGACAGTTCTTTCAAATGAACTTTAACCTACTAAACAGCACCAATATTCATGTTCTAATGTTCCTATCAGCAGCGTTGGCCTCTGAGGAGTACGTCAAAGTCACTCAAACATCACATTGCTGAGCTGACAGAATGCTTTATTTTTCCACGACAGCAAAGCCATGAGTGACTTTATTTCCTGAACTATGAAGGACATCCTTTAAAAACTCCACATGTGAAGATTTTTCTTTAGGTGGAACATTTCATGGCTGGACAGTCTCTGCTGGCACCAGATTTCCTGTTGTATCCAACTGCATACATTTACACGTGCATGCAGATACAGGACACTCTGCATGGTCCCTGAAAAAGGTGAAAGAATCGTTAGGAATCCAAGATTTATACACACAAATATATTTATGCACCAACTTTCAAAATGACACTGGGTTAAGTATAGGAATTAAAACCCACAGCAAAACATGCATTAGTAGCATCAAATTAAAACAATCACCAAGGTGAACTTTTAAGAGAAAGTTACTGGAAAATGAACAGTTTTAGTTTATACACTAATATACCAAAATGGCTTGCTCACAGTCCCTCGGTGATGAGGAAATATCAAGAGTTCAGGTTAGAGCCGGGCAGTGGTGGCACACACCTTTAGTCCCAGAACTTGGGAGGCAGAGGCAGGCAGACTTACTCCAGAGTTCCAGGACAGCTAGGGCTACAGAGTGAGTTCCCGGACAGCCAGAGCTACCCAGAGAAACCCTGTCTAGAAAACAGCAAAAGAGTTCAGATTAGCTCAGTTGAGACAAGGTGCATGTGAGTGTGATGTCAGTGAATGATGGCACTGCTCAGAATCAACGGTAAGTTCATCTTGAGAATCTGCATCCCAAGAGTTACTTATACCAAGCAAGGAATTAATGCACTAGATCGGTGTGTGTGCATGTGTGTATGTATATATACTTCCATGACAAATTGTGAGATATAAAAAACTAAATATCCTGCCCCACAATAGTTTTAAATAATTTTAATCCAGTCAAAGGCAAGATCTCAGCATCTGGCTCTGGCTGGTCAGGAATCTGCTATTTCCAGGCTGTCCTTGAACTCATCTCATAGGGATCCACCTGCTTCTGCCCCCCAAGTGTTGGGAGTAAAGGCAAACACCACTCCACACCTGGCATAGTTATTACTTTTAAACTTAAACATTATATAAGGTAATGATGGAACCACTGACACTACCTTTATTAAGTCAAATAAGCAAATAAGTAAAAAAAAAAATTAAACTTTAACTAGACATTAACACATTGATACCAAGAGCCTGCACTATTTAACAGGTCGTGTGCTCTATGTCTTGTAAGATTATCAAGGAGGGAAAGAGCTGCTTACCTGAACCAACTCAGCATATGTCCGGCATGCCCACCATGCCGACAGTTGTGACACCAGGTAAACCAGTTGTTAAACTGAGCTAACTTTTTGTCCTTGCTCAAGTCCACCTTTTCATCTGATTTGGATCCACCTACGGGAAAACAAAATGATCACTATTAGCTGCATCGCAGCAATTTAAGTTTCTTAAAGGATAGCTCTGAAACTATGTTAAAATATAAATCATATACCATACTGAAACAACAATTTGAATGTTAAGATCTAGTACTGAATAACAGTTTATATATGTAACACTGCAGTTTGCTTTTGTGTTTTCAGGACATGGTCTCACTATGAATCTTTTGCTGTCCTGCAACTCAAGAGATCCTCCTGTCTCTGTCTCCAGTGCTGGGATAAAGGGAGTGTGCCATTACACCCAGATAGTTCACCTATATTTTTAATTATCAGCAAAAAATGGGAACGTGTATGTTATCCAGACTCATTAAGGAATTACCTGAATGGAACAACTTTACACTAAAGACCTTTCCAAAAAGAAATGTAGACTCAGATTTCAGGTGAGTTTTACTAACCATCAACAGGACGGGTAGTTCTCATCCACACAAACGTGCCTGTTCTACATAATGAGACTCCGCTCAACACACGACGACAACCCCACATCTACTTATTACATAACTGTCACAGTAGCAGAAGCAAGACTAAAGCTAAGAAGTCAAGTGGTCGGGTTTCTGGGCTAATAGTTTATATATCAGAAGTGAGGATGAAATAAGAAAGAAGTGAACATTCTCAGACACTATCAAAGAGCCTTTATGGATACAAGTTTTGTTAATAACTAGGAGCATAGTGAATTTTAAATATCAAATCTGAAATACCAGTAGGAGCCATGAGAATAGTATAGTTATAAAAATCACTCATATAATCATCAACTTTAAGTTAGCATCTGTGAGATTACTTAAGTTATCACAAATATAAATGTGTAATTTTTATGAATAGACTATAAATTTAATAAAACTTTCAAGAAGTAAGAATAATGCAGACATTAACTAATATATATTTTACTTGCGCCATGTAGGAAAACTGAGTTCAGAGAAATATTCTGTGCAGTTGTCATACCAGGACAGCTAGAAACAGGTGTTCCCATATTAATGAGGCAAAGTGCACATCGAGGAAGGGGTTTCCGACAGCCAGGGCAGCTTGTGACTTTGGATTTTGTTGGTGAGCCACTCACACCATACTGACTAAACCCTCTGCCCTGATGAGGCACAGAGGAACAGCTGTAGGAGATTGATTTGCCACAAAAATTACAACTCACAAACACCTACAAAGCAAATGAAAAGAGCAATTTAATGCAAACCATAATGTAATTATAAAGTCTGATACAGATAAAATGTTTCAAAATTTTACTTTACATTGCAAAGTAATCCATCTGACTAGGTCTCAGGTCATGTCTCCATGCAGAAGTTACATTATTTAGTATGTCCTGTTACCTTTACTGAGTTACATTCTTTCTAATACCATTGATAATTGTGAATCACTAGAAATGGTAAACCCTAATGCTGTATAAGTATCAAGGACATTGGAATGCACGCAAGGCCATTACAAAATACCACAATTGTGGTTTAATGTGAAATGGTCTTACAGAACAGCTGGATATAGGCCTTGATATAGGGGCCAGCTGGAGAAAGTGGGTCATTTGATGATGCCCTTCAGGTTTCTTAGCTTGGCCTCACTTGCTGACTGTGGACCCAAAGTGGTCAGCTGCTTCACGGTCCTGCCCCCATGCCTCCCCCCCCCCCCCACAATGTCCCCAGAGCTGCTACACCTTAAGCTGCTTCTTGTTAGGTATTTGCTCACAGCAACAAAAAGGGACACCAATGCACCACTAGCAACCAGCTCAGTGACCATCTTCTGAACAAAATCTTATAAAGGCAGCACTGGGCTGAGCTGCCTACTCAAGGTACTGAGGCAGAGGGATCACAAGTTCAAGGCCAGCCAAGTAATTTAGTGAAATTGTTGCCCAAATAGAAAAAGAAAAGCAAGAGTTGGGGATGCAGCTCAGTATGAGATAAACTGCTTAGAATGTACAAGGCCCCAGGACCCATTCTGAGGACAAAACAAGAGAACACGCTTCTCCTCAACCACCACGGCCTTCTCTTAGCTGGAAAGGGATTAAGGTTCCTGCAGCAGTGCCTTAAAAGCTTGGAACAAAGCTGAGGAGAGGGTGCGAACAGCCACAGAAGGTGCTCATTGGGTTTAATGAGAACTCAGCTCTTCCCAAGATTCCTCACAGGCGACACAGCACTATCTCATCTTACTAAAGTACCTACTCCAGCGATAACAAACTTTTCCCGAGCCAGGTGTGGTGGCGCACGCCTTTAATCCCAGCACTCAGGAGGCAGAGGCAGGCAGATTTCTGAGTTCAAGGCCAGCCTGGTCTACAAAGTGAGTTCTAGGACAGCCAGGGCTACACAGAGAAACCCTGTCTCGAAAAAAAAAAGAAAAAAAGAAAACAAAACAAAAAACCATTTCCTACTGCCTACAAAATTAAAATAGCACCACCCATTGCTCACAGTGAAGATAATCAAGTATTTAAATCTGAAGTAATTATGTGATATTATATCATATACCTTATGTGATAATTGATCTCATACTAAAATTTCACATGCAGAGACATATGTTTGAACTTATTCTATTTTTTTAAACCTCCAATTGTGATGTACTGAACATAGTAGTATATAAAGGCAATGTGCAGGTGGGACAGTTAGGATTCTGAAAGTCTGGCAGACTGTCACTGCCGCATTTCAGACAGCCCTAGGAGTTAGGCCTTCCTCAGATCATCTGGGCCTGCTATCCTTTGTTTTATCTCAAAGTAAAATTCAGTTGTACAAGATGATGGTTAAAAAATAGAAATAAAAAAAAAAACAGGAAAAAATAAGAACAGAGTAAAGCCTGGAATAGACAAAGACAAAAAAAGATATAACACAGGGTGATAATAATTAATTAATCTGGTGCTCACACGTTAAGATTTGATTCTCTCTAGAACCGTCTACTTACCTGTGCTAAAGGCTTGGAACTGGGATCCAGCTTACTCCTATGAATATCAAATTCTGCCCTTTTGTGCCAAAACCTCCAGGCATCTAATAAATTTCTGTAATTCTCAATCCAATATTGAACCCTTTCATCTTTCAGAACATCTAAAGGTGAACCCTAAAAAGAAAACACAACGTATTTCAAACATTTGAAATGTCCTGGTTTAAATGAGAGGATTCTGGCTAGAAACCTCTATCCTAATGAGGATTTAAATAAAACAATGAAAGCCTGGCGAATCCGTCTTAGTTGGGTTTCACTAGAGATATATAAGCATGCATGCCATATAAATACTTGACCAGGAAGTAAAATTCTTTTTTGAGTTTTAAGGAGCAAGCTACAAACAATCCACTTTTCTTGATAATGCACTTAATTGTGATAAGAAAATGCCTTGTTGTAAGTACTAAAACTTATGGATTCAAAAATCTCTGCTTACAATGGCTCCAAATTGCAAATCGAAACTACTTAACATTTAAACTAATACTGACCCTGGCCCTTCAAATCTGGTAGTGAAATACTGCTTTTGAGTATTTTAAATATCAAGTGCACAGAGGCACGAGTGAGAAGCAAGAATTGGTTTCCTTAAGTTTAAAGCTCTTCTCATCAGGACATCAATATTTCTGACCAGTGAGATGTCTCTGAAACAGGTTTTAGTGTCCGAGTTGGCAGACAGAATCCTCAATGCAGGAAGTAGCACACTCAGAGAAATAAACTCAACGGGAACCACGGCAGACTTGTGGGAACAACCCTGACTAAGGAGCAAACAGGCCTCTAACCTGAGAAATGTCACCTAGAGCAAAGTGACATTCTACAGCTGAAATGCAAAATAACCGAAATTAACAACTGCCTCAAGACTAGGGGAAATGAGACCAGGGGGATGAGTTAGAACAAAGTATACATAAAAACAAATTATGCAGTTACCACAGAGAAGCCCGTTACTTTGTTGTAATTTTAAAAGTGCTTTTGGATGTGGGAGAAAAAAAGGTCCCTGGCTAGTTTAATGGCCAAAGGCAGTGTAGAGAGAATAAACAATCCGACACTAACTATCCAGTTGAAGCTGGCATGGCAGCATACCGTTCCACTAAGCCCTCAGAGGCAGATGTAGGTGGATCCCAGCTTGGCCTACAAAGTGAACCCCAGGCCAGCCAGGGCTACACAATGAAATCCTGTCTCAAAACAAAACAAGAAAAAAAGAAAAGAAATTGTCCAACTGAAGCAGGGGAGGCAAATAATAAAAAGGAAAGAAGAAAGAAAATGAACTGAAGCCCCAGCCCTGAGTAAAACTGATTTACTATACACTGAATAAGGTGAAGACAAAAAGAACAAGCATGGAAAAGAGAAAGATACACAGAAATAATATACCGAACCATCCCAAACCTGATGACAAAAATGTTAATCGACAGATGCAAAAGGACTGGAACTAGGCACAATGGTGTCATTTTTTTCTGAGAAAGGGGGCTTCTTGAAAGAAACGAATGGTAACGTCGACCACCACCTACAGGGAAGCAAGGGAAAGCACTCGTTTCTCATCGGAATCAGAGGAGGCAGAAGCATAAGAAGTCTTTAAAGAGCTGCAGGAGAATCGAAGATACAGGCGATGCTGCTGTCAAAGCGCACCAGCCACGACCATCACCTGCATCGCAAGGAATGCCAGCGAACAGACAAGATGGGATAAGAGTCAACTCAGATCCACTGGAAGGACAGACACCAGGAACAGGAAATAAGTAAATACAAAGTCTGCAATTCCTTTCTTTTTATAATCTATAGAACAGACAAATCACTGCGTAAAGCACAAGTAACAATGTAAGGTGGAGCTTAGACTCTATATAGAGTAAAATATGTCATCTCTGGACAAGGAAAAGTGCACAAATGACATTACCCTGTTGTAATACCTGTGAGATGCACCGTGTAGAAAAGCCCTGTGCTGGATGTGTGGGAGGAAAAGGAAGGGCGTTACAGCATGTCGGCTGTGACATGCAGCCTGGGGGGAATGGGGCACACACACTGTAAGACAAAGCAACGGCTTTAGCAAAACAAAAACAAAAATAAAACCACAAAACACAGCAAGAAGGGTGAAGGGTACAGCTAAACACCAATAAAGAAGTAAGGTGAAATATAAAGAACTAGGGTGAAATACAAAAACTGATACAAAATACAGCAGGGCAACAAAGGAACAAAAGCAAAGAGGACAAACAAAATGAAACCAGCACAATGGCACAGTTAACCTTGGCCACATGGAAAGACAAAGCATCCCAACTAAAATGAAATGATTATCTGACTAGACTTCTTAAAAGGTCACTCACTTTACATACTGTCTGCATTTTAACAATATTTCACAAAGAGTGCTCTCTGTAGACATATATCAGCATTTAATTTAAAAGACAAAAAACTCATTCCAGTGAGAAAACTGTGTGGAGGAAAACCTTTCTCACAAGTGGTGGCTTGGTACCTTAGATAAGCAGACTGCATTTTGAGCGAGCATTACATAAGTTCACAGGAAAGCACACAGAGAGGGGGTGGCAAACATATTTCAATTTGTTCACCAACGTAAAGCAAGCTTTCATACAAAAGGACGAAGGCACCAAGGAGAGAGGTGCTCATAACAAGAAAGGTAAGACCAGCTGGACAGCAACACAGTGGATGGAGTTATGTTTCTCACACAAAATTCAAGTATTAAGTAATCTTTCCCTGGAATCTGGTTTAGCCACTGGACAGTTAAGGCAATGAAAAAATGTTGATGAATTAAATTACTCTGCGGGTAATAAGATGGCTACTGGGGAGTAAAAGAACTCAAGTGTAACTTAACGTCTCGCCTTCGATTCAAATGCTACCAAACCACTGTTCAGGTCAGGGGAGAGAGTCCTTGATGAAAGGTGAGGGAGACTCTGATCTGAGGCCTTCAAGAGAAGCGTCTCTGCTTCCATCTGAGCTGTACATGAACTCAGACCCAGTCAACACAGCTAGTTCTGACTAAAGGGAAAACCTGGAGAAGCAAATGACGTGATTAGGGCCAGTAAGATGAAACACACATCCTCAACAGAACAATGGAGAAGCTGCAAACAAAAACCCATATGCAGGGAACAGAGCACATGCACTTTAGCTGAGGAAATATGGAACATGTAGAGTGTGGCGCCAGTGTCACACTGCACTAACCTGTAACATGCAGTAACTTGCTGTTTGAACATCTCCAGTTCTATCCACATAGCTCTCCATCAGGTCCACTCCATCTTTAGTGAGGCCTGTAAGCAAGATCCCCTCCAAATTTCCAGCCTCTTTCATTTCATTGGTCAGCTTTTCAATGTATTTATTTAACTGAAAAATTCAAAGTGAGTTTTTCGATACAATCTGTTTCACTACATATTTTATAACTGAGAATTACTATATTTTGAACATTTTTATTCTTGATGAAAAACATTTTAAGTCAAAATCCCTTGCCAAAATCTAAATATGTACTGAGGAGTCTATATCAATTTCAAGTTTCAATACATTATCTACCCACAATCAATTTTTTTTTGTGTGGCATGTGTGCGAGGGCATGTGTGGAGACCAGAGATTGACAACAGATGTCTTTCTCAACAGCTTTCCAAGTTATATTTTGATACAGGGCTCTCACTGAAGCTGAGCTCAGTGTTTTGCTAGTATGAGAGAGCAGTGAGTCCCGGGGACCCTCCTGCTTCTGCCACCCAGCCTGGGATTACAAGTATCTGCTGCTGCACTCAGGTTTTTCCACGGGCTCCAGGGGATTCAATTCAGGTCCCTGAGCTTCCAAAGTGAGTATTTAACGACTGTGCTATCTATCTCCCTAGTTCCCACAATCATTTAAAAAAAAAGTAAGACATTTCTTTCCTATGTTTACAGATAGCTAGATCTACGAAAAGTGTCCTCTTTTCAGCAAGTGCTTGACGATCATGGTAGTATAACAGTATCACAGAATTAGAGCTCTATGTTCATAATCATCAATAAAAACTATTTCCTTTCCATTTCATTCTGTGCAAACTGCAGCCAACATCCTTCCCATTCCCCTACCATCTGTCCCGACTACAGCACTGCTACATCTCTGTGCACTTCCTCCTCCCCACCATCAGAGCAGCAGCTCAGTGTTTACAGCACTGTGTGTGTTACTAAAGCCTGAGTTTAAAACTTGTATCTGCTAAGTTCTTCAAAATGCAAAAATAAACTAAAACATCAACTCAATATTCTAAAACAAATTTAGTTATTATATGCATATTTATAATTTCAATGTAATAACTGCCTTCTTAGATTTTATATAAAAATCTCATAGGCATGTAATTACATGTAAAGATTAATTTCTTAAGAATAATTCATAGTAAACATTAATCACCTCAAATACAGATTTGAATCAGTTCTCACCTGAGCATCACCAAGGAATTTACAAGCGAATGCCACTCTGTCACGTACAGCAACTTTGTTTTCATACTGGGGGGGAAAATTATACACGCCATTTATTTATAAGTTTATTTTGAAATGTGTTCCAAAGGTACTGTTCAGATGCTAGAAGAGTCATCAATTGCTAAAGACGCCTCGGAAGGCCACTGTCCTTAACAGTGAAGCTTTGTCCTTCAAATGCAGACAGACCTAGCTAATTCAGTTAGATAGACATAAAAACGCAGGCCATTCTCCTGTAACACCAATAAACTATAAAGAGATGGCACATAATCTTTCTCTCAAAGCAACTGATTTTGGAGAAACAGCTACATAAAATTAATCACCACATCTAGAAAACTCTATGAACTGGGTATACCAGTACAGATTAAAACTATTAATAACTTGGGGCAGCAGCAATGATTCTATGGTTAAGAACAACTCCAGAGGATCCAGGTTCAATTCCCCAGCATCGACATGGTGGCTCACAAGCACCTGTAACTCCAGTTCCCAGGGATCCAATGCTTACCTCTGGCTGGTCTCCTTAGACAATGCACACATATGGTGCACAGACATACATCCAGGCAAAACATGCATACTCATAAAGGAAAAATGAATCTACCTCTAAAAAAACCTATCTATACCTCTTAAATACAAAACCTAAAACTTGTAAACTGATACTCTATCCAAATTGCTATATGGGTGGTTTGCAATAGAATATTTAGAGGCAGCATTTTATTCATCAATATTATTTAAAAAATACTTTGAAAATGTTACTATAAATTTAGAAAGTTCCAAAGTAATTTTGCAATAAGAAAAAAATTAAGTTATAGGTAGCAAAAAGATCCACTTTCTATCAGAGTCTTTTTTTGAAGTTTTCCTTCTTAAAATCTAATATCCTTTTCATTGATACTTTTCAATGATACCTTTCCTCAATTATAAAGTGTAAATCTATCTTTAAAATTGAATAAGCTCTTAGACTCAGTTACATGTGCTACAAAAACAAGTGGCTTTATAACAAAATTAGGTCCATTTTATAGCTGAGAAAACGAGAGCCCTAAAAGTTAACTGTACAGCTAAGGTTAAATTGTGGCAGAACAAAGACTGGAGCTTTTTCTGGCTTCTAAAATCAGTATGTATGTACTTATGCTAACAATAAAAAAATAAAATAAAATTACATAGACATTAAATAAAGTCCATTCTTGGAAAAGCTTGGATATATGAATTTCCTTCTCAGCTCTCCCAATAGGGATAAGAGAAGAAGGGATCTTAGTATAGGTTCCTAATTAAAATACAGAGATGCAGTAAACATTAAGCAAGCAGTTCGTTTTTTTTTTCTGCTCTCTATCATTCTCTAGCTCTTGCTGAAAGTTTACTGTCAGCTCAAACACAACACTTAAAGACTTCTGTTTAACAAACGCAGTAGTAACAGCTAAAGATAAATATTCCTAGATATTAATGTAAAGAGGTCAGAAAGGTTCACTAGAAAGTTAAAGCAACAGACAGAATAAACTACACACTGTCAAAATGAACACTAACATCTATTTAGATTTTCAGCATGGTAAGTCAATAAAATATATGTTTTTACAGATCTTATAGAATGACAACTAATAAAGCAATACACATAAAAAATGTTCTAACAGCAAACAGAGAAATAAACCTTAATAAAGAAAGTCCTTTTCATTGCTGGAAAGAAGACTAACAGTACAAAGCAAAGTGGCTTTAATGTTTGTAAGTCAACAACTGACATGGAATGAGAAATCTCACTTCATTCTTTCCTCAGTGTGTGGCAAGGAAGCTATGATGGAGTTACACAGTGACTAAATCAGGAAAGAAAGAAAAGGACCTGAAAGACTAAATAAAATATAGATTATTATAATTAGTGTGGTTACATGGTTTTCCAAACAGTACTTGTCTGAAAAATGACCATTTATTTAAGATGTAAGGCACCTTAGCAAAAACTAATTGAGTGATTATCAGTTGTCCATGCTCCCACACACACAATATTTAAACAATAAACACATCTATATGTTTACAGTTGTACATTTCTACAGCTCAGTTTTTCAGTAATGGATGAAATAGTCTTTCTTAGTTCTGTAGCTGTATTAACAAAACCATAAAAAAAGCAGCCCTGTTAATTCAAAGGAGGATGTGGAGAAAGAAAACAACTCACCAACACTCCATCATATGCCCCCGCTTCACTCGTCAGGAACGCAAACATGACACACAGATAGGGGTTGTTGAGCTGCAGGCGCAGGGTGCTGCACATCTCCCGCCACAGCGAGTTCTTCTCGTCCGTATACCCCGATAAAGCCATTGCCACCACATTGAGATTCAGATCTCCTGCAGGTTAAAAGTACACAGCTACTCAGTTATCAGACACTTAATTGCCCTTTCCCCAGTTCTTAAGTCCTCACACAGTGACTAAAGGATGGATTTGAATAAGAAAATAATTAAAACTGTTAATTTGGTAGAGTACAAAGAAAAATACATTCTTAAAAACAGCACACACACACACGTGCGCGCGCGCGCGCGCACACACACACACACACACACACACACACACACACACACACGCCTGAAAACACTGTGAGTGAAGTACTTTCCCTATGGAGAAGCACTGGAGACTGAGCCCAGAATCGCACTGGCAGGCTCTGGCACTGCCTGGACTGCTTCCACAGCAGCAAGTAACGGTTACTTTCAAGTTCTCCGTCCAGCAGTTTCTTATGAGGCTGTACAATTACCTGGTATCGAAAGGGAGACAAGTGACACCATCTCACCAAAGTCACTGCCACTCTTACCAGTAAGGTCATCCACGCTATTGGAAAGTACTGAACGTAACGCTACTTTACCACGTGATCATAATTTTCAAAGGTTTCTTATTTTCCTATTTCTAATTATTAATACATAACCTGATATACAAAGTGTCAACTGGAGAAAAAAATAACAATATGTTGATATTTTTATTTTAATATACTTAGAAAACTTCTAGGTCAAACAGCTATGAGAATCATTACAACACTGCATGTAGACATTTGTACACAAAGCATTGGTTACCAATGGCTTTTATAAACAGTTGCTCTGGGTGTACAGTGTGGCCACTTTTACAAAAATGTTTTCCAAGATACTTGATGCCTACTCTATTATAAAGTTTTAAACCTTTTAAAATAAAAGCATACAAATACCAAAATTTCCAGACATATATGATAGGAAAGTATGCTTTTAAGTTGAGGCGAAATTAAATTAGCAATAGAGCCCCTTTTGGAGGAGGGCTGAACATTGATCCCACAGACTCATATATGTTCTTCTTTCTTTAATGACTACATACTTCTCATACTGCCAAGTACAGAAGGCTTTCCCTGAAGCACAGGTGAAGATGCTCGGGGCAAAGCACTAACCTTTTTAACTTTTAGAATGAAACTAAATAGAGTACAGTCAATTTCATGTTTCTTACAGTGTAACTGAAAGTAGGTTGAAAGTAGGCCAGGGCAAGTAAGAATTCAATACTCTAAATACTCAGAAATAATTGTCTATATGTATTAAATATAAATAGCAATATAAACTAGAATAAAACAAACCAAAATTCTTTGTTTTTGACTGATTTGTTTCCCTAAGGAGGATCCTCTGGCAAATTCTCAAAAAAACTTTATCACCCCCCACCTTTCACACACACACACACACACACACACACACACACACACACACACACACACACACAAAGAACATGCTTTAATTGGACTCAATTAGAAACATTTTCCAGGTCAAAATATGCTTTTCATAAGAATCTACACTGGTCTATGCAAAAATATCATTTAGTCTCCTACCAAAGGAGAACGCATACACTAGAATATATCCAGCTGTTTGTAGTCAGAGTGCTTACAAATGAAAGCAGTTCCAATATTTATTCTTTAATGTATATGGTCGGTCTTTAAAAAGAAAACAAGGGCATACATGCTAGACAACTTCGTATATTATTGTTAAGATGTCATTTAAGATATGTTTGTTTTTATTGACCTATCCCAAGGCATATAGAAATGGGATTGGCTAGTATTTACTGCTCAAGACTATAATATACTTTCCCTTTGAATGAAAAAGATGTTGATTAGATAACTGAAAATTATCCACATCCTTTCTTGACAAAATTCTATGAACTGCAAATTCTCAGAGCATATAACCTAATACCTTTTTCTGAAGACGCCCCTTCATTCAGGATTTGGATTGCTCGCCGAATATCCAAGTTGAACAAAGCCACAGCAGCAGCTCTTTCCCATTCTCCTTCTTGCACAAGGGAGTTCAAAAATGGCCCTACATCTACATCCGTTCCTTTCTTTATCCACCCACAAAGCTGTAATGCTAAAATCCTTTCTTCATTTAAGTTCTGAATATCAGTTTGTTTATCCAAGCCACTCCAATTATGTCTGCTGCTTTCTACCATTCCTAAAAACAGAAAAGTTTTATATTTTTTGTTTATTGTTATTTTGAAATATATTAGGAAACACTTCAGCTTTACAAAGAAACATTTCAACATTTAGAATATTCAATTTCTCAACCATAGTCTTACAATAGCATAAGTAAGCAGTATACCACAAATAAAACACTTTGCACCGTAGTTGAGTTACCAAGAAGCTATTATTGTTTCCATTGCAAGAACAGGGCATCTTTCCTCCCAAAGCGGTCTGTGCTAGGTCACCAGCGGATACAGACACGCAGCTCCATGTGCCTCCCAATCCGGAGAATGTTTACCCTGAAGAGATGGAGCCATCAGTGAGCTTTCACCCATATCCACCCCCAGAGCCTTGATGGAGCACTTCCTGCAGGTGTCTTTGTTAACACTATACAAGCTAGAGGCATTTGGAAGAAAGACTCTCGAGTGTGAAGTACAAATCTGTGGGGCATTTCCTTGATTTTGATTCCTCTGGGAGGGCCCAATTCACTGTGTGTGATACCACCGCTGGGCACTCGGGAGGCAGAAGGCAGGGAGATCTCTGTGAGTTCAAGGCCAGCCAGGTCTACACAGTGAGTTCCAGGACAACCACAGCTACAGAGTGAGACCCTGTTTTGAAAAAGAAAATAAAGAAAGCTGGCAGAACAAGACAGTAGTAAGTAATGAGCATTCCTCTATGGCCTCTGCTTTTGTTCCTGCCTCAGTTTCCCTTCATGATGGATGGACTGTAACCTGTAAGACAAATCACTTCATGCCCCCATCCTCACCCCTACCCCCCCCCAAAAAAAAAAAACAAGAAAAAAAGAAGCTATTGTTGTAAGAGTAAATGTTTGGGCCCATGAGCTGACTCTCTCTAACCTGAGGCAGACCCCTCTGTTATGTAGCTCACTTGTTTCCTTTATGTCCTGCAGACACATTTAACACAGCCTCTCATACCTCTTCTCTCACTAGAGCAGAAGCTCCAACAGATAGGCAGTTTTGTTTTATTTGCAAAGAATGCCCTCTGCCTTGGAGATCTGAGGCCCTTGAGCTTTCTTCCCTTTCTCCTGCATATATGCATAAGGAAGGGCTGGACCATCTCTGCCTGACTGTTATGTGGTACATAACTATCCACATGGGTAAAAAAATGAGATTTTAGTCAAAGGACTTCTAGGGAAATAAGAAAGAGAAAAATACAATGGGAATGACCTGA
Organism: Mus musculus; assembly: GCF_000001635.26. Taxonomy (NCBI): domain Eukaryota; kingdom Metazoa; phylum Chordata; class Mammalia; order Rodentia; family Muridae; genus Mus; species Mus musculus. The sequence goes on along the minus strand of NC_000072.6, from coordinate 8,221,261 downwards.
CTATGTCTCACAATCTTTTTTAATAAAAAATACCTTACATTTTCATAATATTATTTACACTGAAACTATGGGAGCTGGTTATAGTGGCAAAGTAATTTCATTTAGGGTACTACTTAATGACAAAATATACAAACATGAAGTTCAGGGATTCTCTCAACTATAACAAATTCCTAAATGTTCTAGAAACTTTTATGATCAAATTGTCAAAAATACATTATTTCTAGAAAAAAAATTAAATTATGGCATAGGAAACACAAGTATCCATATACAAACTTCCTTTATTTAGTAATTTATATTTGTAACTTATAACAGTTATATGTTTAATGCTTAGAAGCATCAATGCTACTTAAATGAATAACTAGATCAAAGTAAACAGATGAGCTTTTAGGATTCAGTCTGCGGATTGTAGGCAGAATAAAGCAGGGCCCCAAGGCTTCTACAGCTTGGGGACCATCTCCTTGCATGATCCACTCCTCTGGACTTTAAGCTTGAATCTGTGGTCTGCTTCTCAACAACAACCGAGCAGAGACGAAAGAACTTTACAGACGTAGCTAAGGTCCTTGCCTGTGAGTGACTCAGTGGAGCTATGTGGTCTAGGCCTACATTAAACAGGCAAACCCTTAAAGAGAGGCAACAAGTAAGAGAAGCAGTAGAAAAGAGATCTGCTGGTCTTAAAGCAGGCAGAGCTGCCATACTGAAAGGTAACCTGTGAGAAAGTAGCACAGCAAAGAACTGTAAACAACCTTTAGGGGCCATGGGTAGGGCTATCACCCAACCAGCAAGAAGGGCATAACTCAGTTCTACAAAGGCCAGGAACCCTCAGTCTCTCTGCCTCTGGTCGTTAAACCCTAAAAATGCCACCCCACCCCCATGCCCAGCTAATAAAGCATATGTGCATCCTTCTATCTAAAGTCAAATCTCATCTGAATCCAATTCCTTCCCATTTCTAGGAACTTTCCTTTATCTCCTACATGTATCTTCAACCTGTTTTGTGGTTGCTGAACTTGACCAACAACCACATGACTTTGGAAAATCCTCTGCCTCTAGAAGGAAACAGTAGAAGTTTAGCCACTATGTTCATTTTAGCTCTGTGACACTGAGCAGTGCCCAGTCTTTGGACTCACGGAAACAATGAGATTCTATAACAATTTATATTATAGAAAAGTAGCAAAGGGTCCAAAGTTGACTAACTACAATTAATCTGTCAAGGGGACCCAAATATAAACATTAAAAAGAGAAAAACAGCCAGCTGTGGTAGTGTCCCACACCAGCCTGGTCTACATAGTGAGTTCCAGAACAACCGTGATTACATAGAAAGATCCTGTCTCAAAACAAACAAAGAGAGAAAAATACTTAAAATCTGTCACTTTTAAGTTAAACTTTATATATGTACATCTATGTGTATAAATCACTTAGTCTAAATACTTACAAGGAGTAAGAGTAGGTCTAAACTCTCTACTAAACCTAAAAATCATACTTTCGAACAACTTCTGTGATTATCCCCTTGATGGTAGTTTGTGATAATCTTAAAATACTACCCATGTAAGCATTTATTTTAAAGTATACCTTTTTGCTTCATGGAAAAATTATAAGGTGAGTTGTTTAAAATTAATTACATTTGGAAATTATTATTTTGTGGTGCTATAGATAAAGCCCTGGTCTTGAATATGCTAGGCAGGTACTCTATCCCTGAGCTATATCACCAGCCAGATTTTTCTCTGTAGGGTAGGAAGGTAAGAGGTTGAATATGGAACATGAACTCAAGACTTCACATATGCTAAGTATCAATCTATTGCTAAGCAACAAACACTCTCATATCAAAAGTATTTTTCTCCCCGAGACAAGCTCTTATATAGTCCATGCTGGCCCTGAACGTGTTGTGTAACCAAGGAAGACCTTAAACTTGTGAGCGTTCTGCCTCCATCTCCCAAGATATGGGAGGGACTCCAGGCTTCAACAGCACACTCAGTTTTATGAAGTGCTGGGAATTAAACCTGAGGCTTCCTGCATGCTAGGCAAATATTCTTCCAATTTTTTTTTTTTTTTTTTTTACTTTTAAGTAGACCACTTTTAACTTAATAAATTGAATTCTAGGAGCTCAGAGAGTCTTAGCTTGGCAACTATGCTATGGGTAATTAGGGTTATCAAAAAAAATGTGATACCATGAATTCCAAATGTGTCATTACACTACAATTTTAACAACTATAGCATTTTAACATACCTATAGAAGAAAAATAAAATATGCATCATATACAATACAAACATAAAAAACTATATTTACTGAATCTGATTATTGCCCATATTAGTAGAATCAATATTTTACTGTTTGCAAAGAGAACAAGAATATACAAACATTAAACTACCAGGTTAAAAAAAGGTCTCAAATCAGCTATCAGATGTGTTTGTATATGTCACATACACACATGCATATACAGACATACACTGTGTATGTGTATAAAACATGTGTGTGATAAAATACACTTTATAAGAATACTTGGTGTTAAGAAAACAAAACCACAACATCTTAGCTATTTTCTTCCTTTAAATCATTTTAACATATGTTTTCTAGATCAGAATTATACTTTTTTGGGGGCTGGTGAGATGGCTCAGTAAGGAAGAGCACCGACTGCTCTTCCGAGGGTCCTGAGTTCAAATCCCAGCAATCACATGGTGGCTCACAACCATCTGTAATGAGATCTAACGCCTTCTTCTGGCCTGAAGACAGTTACAGTGTACTTTACATATAATATATAAATAAATTTTAAAAAAGAATGATACTTTTTCAAGTATAAACAAAATTTCAATGGGTTGGACGAAAAGCTGGCCAGCCTTTTAATATATAACCTTCTTCAATATTAGACAGGTATCGGTGTGAGTGAAACAGCTTAAGCAGTTAAGTCCTAGGTACAAGCCTGTTGACCCTGAGTTCCCTCCCCTAGAATTCACATAAAAGACCAGACAGAAAGCATCTGTGATCCCAGCACTCCTATGGGAGATGGGTGATAGCGAGGAAATGCTTCATGGCCTGGTAGACCGGCACAGAAGGTTCATAAACAGTCAAGAGATTCTCTCCCTCTGCAAGGTAGATGGCTAGAACTGACTCCCAAAAGTTGTCCTCTAACCTCTACATGCACACATTAGCATGTGCAAGCCCACTCACACACTATAATACTATAGTATATAGTAATATATCTATAATACTGTGAACATGGCTTTTCCAATCAGCATTTAAACATAGTTGCATACTGAAACCAAAACCAAAGCAATAACAGCCCTCCCTGCATTCTAGGCTAGCTCCTGCTACTAGCTACCATTTTATCCTACCTTATTGAGCCTACATTTCTAATTATTTATAATTGATGATTTCACGTGATACTGTTTAGTTGTTTCAGTTAATTGGATCTAAAGTGTAAAGTGACTTCTTTCCCTTGTTTACATGAATGTATGGTTTTGATAGGTTTTCTACCTCACCACGACTCTCTCCTTTCTGGTCTTCCTCTGAAAATTTTCATCTATCTCATAAAATATCAGTATTTCTAGCATACTGCTCTCCGGTTATATTTTTCCTCTACTCTAGACAATATGATCCCATTGCCCAATACTCTAAGTGCCATCAACATAGTACTTACCTCTTGGTGGCAGTGGGTTTTAACGCACAAATCATTCTATATTTAACTTTATATGTAGTAATCATATGTATGCCTGCCTTTTTACTTTTGTTAATAAATAAGGCAGTTTCTCATTAAACTTGCTCTGTTATTTCTTTTGATAAAGATTACTTTCTGATACAGTTCTAATGGGAAAACACCAAAATGAAATAGATCTGAAGCTGTCCAATCATCTTTAGCACTGAGTACCAAAATAATTTCAAAGTCCTCAAAAAAAAAAAAAAAAACCCACCCCAAAACCTACTATAAGAAATGCAGCAGCTTAACTGAAGACGTTAAACATACTCTAAAACAACAACAACAACAACAAACAAACAAAAAGACATGTTACTGAGCAGTCTATGTTACTTGTAACATAGTGAAGGAAGTTCTATAAAGAAAATCTTATTTCTACTATGGCTTGAACCAAATAATGTAAATTACATTTCTAGCACCTTACATAGCTGGAGTACAAATCAACTAATAAAATGTAGAGGTTGAATCCTAAGAGACAATGTAACATTATCACAATAAATTCTAGTACAAAGACAAGAATGATTGCTTAAAGCAGCTACCTTAAAAGTTCTTTGTGGGGGTAGGGAGGGATATTTTTTGAAATAGTTTATCAATTTAACTCATAATTTTTCCATTGGTTGATTCCTTCACTCACTTAACAAGCACTTCCAGTATAGTTCAGGCTAGGCCACACTTCTTATCACATCATAGTCCTTGTGAAAGTACTTGTAGCAAATAAAAGGGAACTTCACTCAAGATTCTTTTAATTTACTCTTTAAAAAACAAGATGCTGCGATAAAATTCCAACTAACAAGCAGGATCTTAGCAGTGAACTTGTATAGTACCGCTCTTAAAGTGGGTCTTCATATAAATAGCACAGAAACAAAAATGAATAGATTTAAGAAGAGTCAATGGACATCAAAGATCAAACTTCCTCCCATAAAACATTCCAGATAAAAACACACTCAATATACTTAAGAAGTCACTAAAATACCCAATCAGAAAGCCAAAAGGGATAAATGACATTTCTGTACAGTCCTGAACTAATTTTAATTTTAATCAAATAGGGATCAAGTAAGAGTACAAAAGTTATAAATGTATTTAAAAATATAAAATGGAATTTTCTTACCCAAAGATGATTTTACTATTGATTTAATTCCTGCATAAACCAATGATCCTTTGTTGCCTGGAGATTTTTGATCATTATCTTCTGTATATTGCTTCATAAGTATTTAAATGCATAGGAAATACTAGCAATTATACATAATATTTCAAAATTAAAATTATTTTAATTAGGAGCCAATTCATTAGAATCTATACAAATAAAATAAATAGTTTCACTTTACTGACACTTTTCTTGCCGCTATTCTACAAACTAAAACTTTAAAAAGTTTTAAACAATTTTACTTCAGAATGTTAGATTATACAATTTCTATTTGTATATAAAACATTTAGCATGCTACCCAATTTGCCTCAAAAAGTTTACCCAACAAAGGATATAGTGCAGAGTATACCAGAGTGACTTGAGCTGTGGGTCTTCATTGCCAGCTAAAATGTGGTTTCTCCAAACCTGTTCTGTATCAAGTCCATACCTTGATAAAGCCCGAAGGCGCATTTTTGTTGCTATATCTTTTTCTAAGGAGTTATCACTTTCTTCTTCTGCACACTCATACAAATGGCGACCACAAGCCCACATTAAAGATGTAATTGGGCTCCAGGCAAGAGATATCCTTTCAAATACAGTGAAGTCAGACATTGTTCGGTTGGGAGTCACAACTATCATTCGATTTTGACTCGTTGGATGCCATGCAAAGGAAGCAATGTAATTGTCACAAGGCTGCACACTTCTTTCAATTATTGTGGGTTCGGTTTCATCCCCGATGGGAGTGGGTGTATGCTGCATATCATACAGCCTAATAATATTACTATCCCTTGTTAAAGTAGCAAGCAGGCCTGTCCTGGTTGGACACCATGCGACCTTTGTCAAGGGCTTTGGTTGTTCAGTCAAAGTCAAAACTGGCTTCTCAAATTTTCTAAGATCCCATATTGCAACCTGACCTTCATAGAAGGAAGCAACACGATCGTGGAAGTAAGGGTCTACTGTCACTCCTTGAACAGCTTTTGTATTTACAAACATCTTCTGGCTTGTGTTCCGGAGATCAAATATTGCTAGATTACGATGCATGCCAGCAAGAAGAAGTTTCTGGTCTCGTGGAAGCCAACACAGAGATAGAGAAGCGTCATTCTGCCCTAACTCATACAGCGGTTTTGTCACTAGTAATGTTGTTTCAGCTTCACCTGCTGAAAGTCTCACTTTTTCCATGGGAACAATATCAGGAGTATATTTGCTGCAGATATCCCATATTAGAACTGAAAAGTCAGCTCTGTGTTTGTCGAGACCAGCAGCAAGCCAGTTACTATCCAGTGGATTCCATGCAAGGGTATTGCATTGGCGAGCATGCTTTGGAACAAATTCTTTTCCTATCAAATCTTTGAACTTAGAGTTATGATCTTGACCAAGACTTGTAAGTACAACTCGACCATTTGCTTGTCCAACTGCTAGGAGACATTCAGGATCATAATTGAGATACCACGCAACACATTTCATATAGGGTGTATCTGAGTTTATTGACAGCAATGTCGCTGCAGAGTCTTCAGATAAACGTAACGATCCAGCTTTGAGTTCTGAATTCACAGCCGATTCCACATGATAAAGGCTCAATTCTGAGTCACATACAACAAATCTATCAACTTGGTGTGGTGCCCACAAAATATCGGGCTTGGTACCGCTCATGTTTATTGATGGGCTTAAAAAGTCCAGTCAGGTCCATTCACTAAAAGTGTTAAAAATAAGAAGTTTAAAATATCAACAAAACACAATTCTTATGTTCAAATCTCTACATAAGTACCTTGTTTTTCTCTGTGATTGTATTTTTCTCTCACCCTACAGTTTCAAGATATATTCTTTTGATTAAAAATGGAGACAGAAGAATAACCACTTCCTCCAATAAAGTGATCTAGTAGGGGTCTGAGAACCCTATCCCGGCTTTATTTCCCATGATGAATTATCTTAATTGTATAGTTACTAGGGCCTTCAAATTAACCTTGGGTCATAATAACTTCACTATGATCAGTACATTAATAAGTACCATACCCATGATGGGGGAAAACTTAAAAGGAGTATGACTCACTATCCTAAGTATTGGTTAGAGCAGCAGTCAGTCCTCAGTGTAGATGTCTGTCTGTGCTAACATGGGAATGTCTAGCCGCAGAGCTACTAAGCGCTAGTTAACTCACTCACTTTTCAGTAATTTAATGAACAACACAAATCTGAAGTATAATATCATGCTGCAACATTTGTTTCTTTGACTTTCAACATTAAGAATCAGGCAGAATAAAAACTGGAATGTACAAAGGAGATCCCAGATTTCTTCTAACTTTTCTATAACTAGTTATAGGATGATTTTCTCATCTACTCAATAATAGAATTATTTAGATTAGTACTTCCCAATTTTACTCATTCATGGACCACTCATAATGCTATTAGTTTCCTTAAACTGATTTTTTTTCAAAATCTGATCAACTTTAACTTCATATGTAGTTTCATCAACCATGAGAAGAGTGTATTAATTATATTTTAATGTATGTGAAAATAAAGATATTATTAAAATATCTTTGATTGTATTTTATCTAAAAAAAAAGCATTGCTTTATGATCAGCAGTACATATGCCACACTTACTTTGAGAAAAATGAGTTAAGGGACCACTAAAGGGTCTTAGTTGTCAATTTTATAAGCCTAGATAAATTTTAACTAAAACCAAATAGTTTTTAATTTTTTTCTTTTTTTTTTCTTTGCTTAAAAATGAAAGCTGGATGCAAAAATTAAGTGCTGCCAAGAGGTTGGCAAGAATAGGTTAGATACAAAATTAACAAAACATTTACAAATCTCACTGTGGTTATTTTCAGAAGGTGAACATTCGGTCTGCCACTATCTACTGCAAGTATCAAGTATAGAGATGAACATACTTTCCTAATAAAGATATTCTTTGATAAATATTCAACTCTCACATAACTGCTTTATCTCCTGATCTTGCAAACATTTTTTGACATGAATTCTTAATATAGACTTTCACAGACTTCATATTTATCTAACTTTTAAGAAGTCTTTTATTTTTAATTCTGTATGTATGTGAATGTCGGTATTGTGCACAGGAATGCAGTACCTTTAGAGGCTAGGAAGCAGTGTTGGCTCAGCTGGAGATGGAGTTACAGGTGTTGAGAGTCACCTAATGTGGGTGCTGGGAACTGAACTCATGTCTTCTGCAGGAGCAGAGCGCTCTTAACCTCTGAGCCATCTCTCCAGAACTCATATAATTTAGATTTGAAAAAAACATTCAGAAATTCTCATACTGGCTTTATTTTCTTCTTTAACACTTCTGAAACCTAGGATCAGTCATTTCAATTATATTCTTAATATCACTTCTTTATTTCCTTTTCCACTTTGTTGTCTTTCCTTTATTCAAATTATTTACTTCTTTCCTTCCTCGACTCAGGGTATTACAGTGAACATATTCTCAAGGTGCTATAGACTAACTATGAGAGATCAAGGTACATATAATTTCTAGTGTGTGGCACTATCTCAACAATTCATCTTTACTACGATCCTTAAAGAGTCAGAATAACCTTTGTGTTGTGCATGTGTGAGCATATATGGTTTATGTGTTCATGTGTACAGGTGTGTATATGTAGGTCATGTAAGTCATGGCACCTTACTTTTCATGAATTCACAGAGAAGTTCATACATACAATGTATTTTGAACATATTCACTCTTCCTCCTCACTCCTCCCAAATTTTTATTCTTTTTTTTTAAGATAACCCACCCAGTTCAATTTGTATACTTTATGTTTTTGAGCCAAAGCTCCTTACTGAATTTGGAGCTCACTAATTTGCTGGCAATACTAGTTGGCCAGCAAATCCAAGGAATCCTCGTGTCTTTGCCTCTCCAGTGCTGAAATCTTGGGCGCACATTATCATGCCCAGTTTTTCACATAGATTCTGAGGATCCAAAAACTTATGGCTTCATGGGGGTGTAGCAAGCGCTATACTATGTCATTTCTTCATACCAGAATAATCATTGTATAACACAAGCAACCAGTTAACACAAGTAATTTACAGATCTATAAATACCTTCAGCCCCTACCTGTTGCTCTGACTGCCTGGGATACCAGTATTGGTATCTTACTTGCAGTATTTTAGCTACACTGATTGTTTTCTTCAGTTCTTGGAATTCACTCCTTTCCCCAGCCATCTCTCATCTTTGCAAATGTTCTCTTGTCTAGAAATACACTCTCATCAAATAGTATTCTCTCTCTTTAAACCTCATAGCTAAGTCTCTTGTACTAGATTAGGCCTTCTAATACAAAAGATGAAATATCTTTTGTTTCCACTATAGTTCTAATACATAACATAGAACTACCCAGTTAGTCGATGGTTAATGTCTGCCTAGTGCAGGCCTGTGCTCAGGGGTCCATGGACACTTCTCACAACTGTTAGTTCAAGGTTTTATGCTTTCTTCATGCTTCCACTTTTTCCTACTCCTGAAGAATCAACGTGTCTTTTTTGCAACAGAACCTAACTCTAAGAACAAAGCTATCACTGTTATAGTTGGTTCTAGAAATGGAAGATCCAAAGTAAGCATCCTAAAAATGGGTTGCTTTAATACATTGTATTGTTTATTCTGTAGCTGTTTATTTAGCACACTGTATGCACGTTGTTCTCAATTATGGGAATACAGTGATAGCTAGGGGCAGATAAGAACCCTGTTCTAACAAAGCTGCATTCTAATGAACAGACACATACAATAGCGAAAGTTTGAAAACTGAAAAAATGAGGGAGAAGAAAATCATATCCATAGCAAAGAAAACTAGATAGCACCTAGAGTAAGGGATAGTGCCCATACCTAGATTCTCACAAATAGAGGGAGCTTCTGAAACATGTCTTGAGATTCTTGCTATGTCCCTGAAAAAACAGAAAAGAAAAACTCAATACTTATATAAACACACGTTAGCCTAGGATTCCATTCTACAATCTTACTCCTAATACAAATTATATATGGTAAAACAAAACAAAGCCATGTAGAAAAATCCAATTCAAAAGAGTTACTGTAAGCTAGTTGTGGTGAAGTCCACCTTGGTCCTGGCATTTGGGAGGTGGAAGTGGATCCAAGAATCAGAGTTGACCTCAGACACAGGAAATCCAGTCTCAAAAACAAAGAACAATAAGGCTACAGTATGCGATGGTTACTTTTAATCACCAACTTATCCACTGGGCATGGTGGTGCACACCTTTAATCCCAGCACTTGGGAGGCAGAGGCAGGCGAATTTTTGAGTTCCAGGCCAGCCTGGTCTACAGAGTAAGTTCCAGGACAGCCAGGGCTACACAGAGAAACCCTGTCTAAATAAATAAATAAATAAATATCACAATCCAGAAGCACCTGACAAGAGGACCTCAAGGAGGGAGCGTGTAGATCAGGTTGGCATGTGGCCCACCTTGATTATATTAAGTAGAGGAAGATCAACCTATTGTGGGTGGTACAATTCCAGTAGGCAAGGGGATCCTGAGTTGTCTGAGAGTGGAGAAAGCTGGCTGAACAGGAAGCATGTACATACAGCTTTACTGATTCCAGCTCCTAACTGCAGAAGTAATGTGACTAAACAGAAGAACAGATGATTTGGTTTTGTGCCTATCTGTCAACTTCCATCTTCGACCAGTGCTAAAGAAAGGAGCAGGGCCCAGTGCAAAATGAAAATGTCAAGGAGTGACATAGCAGCTTCTAACTGCTAGTCATTCTAAATGCTCGGCTGGCGCTCCTGCATAGAGTTGCACATTACAAAGATGGCCCTAGAAAACCAGTATGTCTATAACCATCCTGTTAAGAAATCTAACACTCTATACAAATGGGTCCTTGCTTATTAACATACATAATATAAATACGGAGGACAGCAAAAAACAAAACAAGCAAACAACAACAAAAACCAGTAAGGGCTCAGAAAGTCTTTCATGCACTTATTAGTTTAGACGATTACAAGTCCCTTATGACTTGGGTAACATCTAAGTAATTTCCACCACACAAAGTTCTAACACCAACTCATCACAGTTGAGTTCTCTGCTTCATACAGATGTTGTTGTCCCTATTTAGTTCTTTCAACCAGTCCTGGAAGTGAATGCTTTCAGATGCTGGAGACAACTGCCAAATCCATGGAGGGGCTAAGAGATGGCAATAATTTAGGTCCTCACCTTCAAATTTAGTCAGTGTTCATTTCCCTTCAATGGTTCCCCACAAGTCACCACCAGAACATGGGTAACACTATCCAAAAGAAATTTAGTGAACCACCACTTATAATTCTCTAGCGGGCACATTTCAGAAGTAGCAAACGAAATTTAGAATATCTTTTAATTTAACCTATCAAATAAGAAATAATTTAAAATATACAACACTGTAAAAAATACGAAAGTTTTTATATTTTTATTAAATCTTGGGAATCCAGTCTATACACTTACAAAGCATCTTAACCCCACGTGGCAACTGGGCACACATTCAAAACACTGTCATAACGCAAAACATACAATTATATGGTCTGTCGTCTTTCTTTCCGCGCTAAGTAAACGATAGCAGTTTCAGGAAATTTGGAGTACTACCATCTCCACAAGACATTGCGCATCTATATTTTCGTTAAACTATAGTTATTCAAAAAAGCCAACAAGAGCAGTCGTTTGCTGAGCCATTCCTCTCAAGGAATTTGCATTATTCGTGTCGGTAGGGAACAGAGCTCACGGGGGTGACAGGCCCTTTAACAAGGATTTGATTGGGTACAACTGGAACTCATCGTGTTGTTATTCCGGGTAAACCAGGAATCTGATCGTGACTCCCACGGTCCAGACACCTGGCTGAGCCGCTGGGCGGCGGGGGACGCGGCTCCGCACTCCCGGCGCGGCCGCACGGAGGACGGTCGCCACGCGGCCGCGGGACGCCCCAAGGCTCCACACGAGGCCCGCCAGCAGCCCGGTGCCGTGACCATCGCACTGATCGAGCGGAACGCCACCCGCCGGCGAGGCTCTGAGGAAGCGGCCGCGGCTGCCACCCCGGGCCTCACGCAGACACCCGCTCCGGGCCGCACTCACTGACCTGAGGAGGTGGCCTGTCGCCACACAGACGTTTCCGGCCTGTACGCCGCCCCTCCCGCCGCGGGAGACGGGCGCGGGCAAGATGGCCGCCGAAGCACGGGCGGTGACCCGGGCCACCCGCTGGGCCCCCGACCAAACCACCCTGCCGCCTCCGAAGCAGACCTCCTCGCCGCGAGCCCCGCCTTCCCCTCGCCCGGCACCGCCCCGGGGCGGGGCCGCCGCGCGGAGACCCCGCCTTCCTCCCGAGCGCTCCGCGCTTGAGTTGAGCCCCTTCCGTCGCCCTCTTGTGGGCAGGGCCACAACCTAGAGTCCCCGCCTCCCTCTCGAGCGCTCCGCCCAGTGTGGGCCCTGCCCCGGGACCCCTCTCCAGCAAGCCAGCCATTCTTTAACCCTGCTCTCATGGAATTTGATTATTTCTCTGAAGCCAGCTACCATGGTCGTGGTGGTACACACATTTTAGCATATGTGAGACATTTTAATTTCCACTGAACAGAGAGGATGGGCGATTTCGTAAAAACTTAAGGATTTGGGGCTCATAATTCGATTTCAGTTATTCCAAAAAGAGGTCATGAATGCCTTGTTGAGTCACACCGTGTTGGGATATAGGAATGAGAAAAAAAAAAAAAAAAAAAAAAAAGACCCTTGTAGGAAACAGGACAAAAGAGTGATGGCTTTTTTAAGCTACCTGGGAGAGCACCTCCCTCAGGTTGGGTGGGGCATCAGAAGAACTTCCTTGAGGATCACTAGACTAAGAAAGACAAACATGGATTGGTCACAGAAAAGTTAAAGACGGAAACAACTGGAAGAGAAAGGCCTTCTAGAACTGAATACTGTGTCAGGAAACAGGATACAGCAATGGGAAAGCAAGTCTCTCATTTACCTGTGAGTTTGCTTATGAAGTCTCAGTAACCACTGACCAGTCAAAGCCTGAAAATATTAGGTGAACGATTCGAATTAAAGAACACCTAAATTTGAATTTTAGAATGTTATGAAATCTTTCTGAGTCCTGTTCAGTCCGATCCTGAACATCATTCAACTACCCATAGTCACAGTGTACCCAAGCTGCAATCTGGGCCATCAGATCTGTCTGTCAGTGCTCACCTTCAAGTGACCCTTACCAAGTAGCAGCATACTACAATACATCACAATACATCAATCACTCCATTTTGTCTTAACATGTAGGTATTGACAAATCATGCTTATAAGCATGAGAGAGAGAGAGAGAGAGAGAGAGAGAGAGAGAGAGAGAGAGAGAGAGAGATTCACATATGATTTATTATAGTGCTGTTGGCCCTCCAGATCCTCTAGCTCTGCCTGTGCAGGTTCAACCACCACAGATCAAAATGTTTTTAAAATTGGGTATGGTAGTGTTCGTCTATAATATCAACACTCCCGAGGTTGAAGCAGAAGGATCAAAGAATTAAAAGATAGACTCAACAATATACTGAGTTTGAGCTAGGCTAGCTACATGAAAATAACTTTCTCTTATGTCTGTCTGTCTTTCCATACATATGTGTGTGTGTATATATATATATATATATATATATATATATATATATCAATCAAACTTGTACATTTTCCTTGTCATGTTTTACTATAAAATGTAGTATAGGAATTCTTTACATATCATTTATAGTGTGTAACTATTATAAGTAATGTAGAAATAGGTACAGAGAATGTATGTAGGTTATATGCAAATAACACCAACTAAGATAAAACATTTGAGCATACATGGATCTTAGTATCATTGCAGAGTATAAAGGGTCCACCATTTTTTATAACTATTATATTATATAATTGTTGCCATTACTGTACCTAATTTATAAATTAGAGTTTATAATAGATATATATGCATAGGAAAAATATAAGATATCTGAGTTTGACACTAACCGCACTCTGAGATGTATACCGATGGACTTAATATGCATCAAGATTAAGGAAGAAACTAATATATGAATAAACCAGAGGTGAGGAGAGATTGAGAAGTCCTATCAGAAATTCATTGAAAATTAGCTTACTGTCTTTGCATAGGCTTTTTCATAAAGGAAATTGTGGAGTCACTGATAATTTTAACTAGGACAGTGATATAACCAGTTTTTCCATGGAGAGTTGGAATTGTAGAATAGCCAAGTAAAAGATGATGAAGACTCAAATTGCCAGTGGTATGGAAACAAGTGGTTCGCCGAGGGGTTAATTCAGAAATCGAGATGAACAAAGCTTAGCGGTTGCCCCTGTGAATGCTGGAGACTCTAGGTTGTGGTGATGCTGCACTAGGAGTTTCAGCTCAGACATCCATACTCCCTTCAGGTGGCTTACAGTCCATGCTTGCGTCTGTGTGCTAGGGTACTCTAGCACTGCTGCTAGTGACTGATCATTTGGGTAAAAGGATGAGTTTGAGAAACATACTATATTTTTGATTCCTGCCATGTAAAGAACATTAAGTACAATGAAGGGGGTGTATCATAAGATTCATTACTGCAACATGAACCTGCAGGTGGGTTCAACCTAGGACATATCCCTACATAAGACCAACCTCATTTTTTTTAATGGCTTTATCAACACCTGCCATATATAGTTGAGGAAAACTCCACCAATGGATGACTTTACTTCTTACTTAAAAAAAACAAAACAAAACAAAACAAAACTACTAGGTAGGGATTCTGTATTAGTCAGGGCTCTCTAGAGTCACAGAACTTAGGAAATTATATTATATTATTGAGATAACTTACAGTCTGCAGTCCAACTAACCCAACAATAAACAGCTGTGAATGAGAAGTCTAAGAATATAGTAGTTGCTCAGTTCCAAGAGACTAGTTGTTTCAGCTGGTCTTCTATATAAGCTGTAATCCTGAAGAAGCTCCAACAGATGTCCTGGAAAATAAGTGCAAGAAGGAGAAAGAGAAGAAAAGCCTTCCTTCTTCCAATCTCCTTATGAAGGCCTCCGGCAGAATTTATGGTCCAGATTAAAGGTGTATACCACCATGCCTGGATTTAGAATTTGCTTTGTCCCATGCTGGCCTTGAACCCAGATCTGCTTGCCACCATCTTGAGGGATTAAAGGTGTGTACTACCTTGCCTGGACCTAAGGTTTTCAGGGCTACTATGCCTCAAGATTTGGATCAAAAGCCTGTGTCTTCCAGCCTCCAAATCTGGGTTGCAGGTGTGTCCACCATTTCTGAATTGTAGTTCATTCCAGATATAGTCAAATTGAAAACTGGAAATAGCCATCACAGATCCTTAAAGCCCCTCCTTGCTTCTTGCCCCACCACCCTTTCTTCAGTCATTATCACACTTCCAGCTGACGTATGGAAGGAGTACATACTTCTGTTCTTGTGAGACCTGCAAATATCAGGTTTTTCTTTGCATGGGTATCTTCAACTCTCTATTTTTGCTGCATCCAACCTTTACATACACAAATCACTCTGTTTTCCCCAAAAGACGGGATCATACTTGCTCTCTCGAATCCCACTTTCCTGTGTCTTCCTAATATTTACTCCACTTCATCTTTCATGCCTACCATGCTATTTGCCAAAGTCAACATTGATATTCACTCTGCCGGTTTCAAAGACCAAGGCTTCCCCCTTGCAGGTCACACACACTTGACTGATTGTCCCTCTTGAAATACTTTCTCCACTTGGCTCAACACCATTATTCTCATTTTGTTTAGTTTTGGTCCCTGTAAGTTGGCCAATTTGCTGACAGGACAAATTGTTGCTTCTGTGCTCTACAACAGTGTCTTCTTGAAAGTTGTAAAGTTTTTTAACTACAATAATGCATGAATTATACTCTCCTTAATCCAAGCCTTACTTATCAAAGACTGCATAAGAATTCATGTATGCAGTCATGCCTTATTTACCTACAATTATCCTCCATTAAGTTTTCCAGTTCAAAGTGTTCACTTTTCATTATCTTTTCCTTTCCTCCCCTTCCTGCCTGTCTTAGGGTTTCCATAGCTGTGAGAGACACCATGATCAAGGCAATTCTTATAAAGGACAACATTTAATTGGAGCTGGCTTAAAAGTTTAGAGGTTCAGTCCATTATCATCAAATCTGGAAGGATGGCAGTATGCAGGCAGACATGATGCTGAAGGAGCTGAGAGTTGTACATCTTGTTCCAAACGCAAACTGGAGATTGGCTTCCAGATAGCTAAGAGAAGAGTCTCAAAACCCACCTGGATAGTGACACACTCCCTCGCACAAGGCCACACCTCCAAATAAACAGGTGCCACTCCCTGTGCCAAGCTTACCCAAACCACCACACTTCCTCATATTTCTTTCTTCCTTTCCTTTTTTTTTTTTTAATCTTTTAAATTCTTTGTTTTGTTCGTTTAAGACAAGGTCTTCTTGTATTGACTAGGTTAATCACAAACTTCTGCACCTTCTCCCTCCACCTCCTGAGTGCTGGGATTACAACTGTATGCTACTTCATTTGGACCATCACATTATAAAAGCATACCTGCCTCCAAGTTTTAGGAGGGCATGTGATTATTGGGTTTGAAAAAACAGAGGGGGGGGGCAGAGATCCTTAGACTTCCCTTCCAGCTGGATGTAGTTATAAGCATTGAGGTGTGAGTAAAACTGGATAATGTTCTTTAGAAGAGAGGCTTCTTGTATCCACTGCTTGGCAAATGGCAGTGCCAAGTTATATATCCAGAAATTAAAGGCAGCTCTTTAACCCAAGCTTTAGCATTGTTTTGGAAAGCTGAAGGCTACTTTCTTGGATCACTCAAATTTCTGGATAATTATACAAGACAAAATTAACATCATCCTTTTAAAGTTATATTCAATCTCTTATTGGACAGTAATTGAGTAAACTGTATTTGCTACTTAGAAACAGATAGTGTCAAATTCTGATAGTCTCTCTGCTCCCATAGAACCATTGTTTAGATATTTCTTCTCGAGGAGACAATAGTTTTGCCAAGTGGGTTCTGATCCCTTCTTCCTGATCACTTCATCTGTGTAACTAAACTGGCCATCTTAAAAGCTCCTTAAGGGACCCTTTATTTAGATTATTCGCTTATTACATAACTTCTCAACCCAGTCTCAAGATGTTAGTATGGCAGGTGGTTATAATTAATGTGATGGTCAGTTTTTGTTAACTAGACATAATTTAGACTCATCTGAGATGAGGGACCCTCAATTGAGGAATTACGCTCATCAGATAGGCCTGTAAGCATGTCTGGAGAGCATCTTCTTTATTGCTAATTGATGCTGAAGGTTCCACCCAGCCCAATGTGGAGGTTACCATTCCAAGGCAGGCGGACTACGCTGACTAAAAAAAGGAGCTGAACCAGTAAGGCATGTAAACCAGTCAGTGTTCTTCCATGGTCTCTGCTTCAGTTCCTGCCTTGAACTTCTACCCTGACTTCTCTCAGTGATGAACTGTCACCTGAAGTGTAAGGTACCAAAAACTCTTTTTTATTCAAGTTGCTTTTGGTTGTAGCATTTATCACAATGGAAAGCAAGCTAGGTGAGAAGTTGGGGAAAACTTTGGAGCTTATGAAAGAAAGATGAGATTTCAACACCTGTAAGTCATATAAAGTACTCAGAAATTGCTGGTTGTTTGTGAGCCTAGAGGCTGCCTGGGGCTGAGAACAAAGAAAAACAAACCCGAGCATGCCCCGTAGTTAAAACATTCCTGGGAACAGCTTGACCATAAAGATAAAGAGGAATGTGAGGACATAACAGGGCTATCTGAACTGAGTCAACAACTCACAGAACTCTGACACCCTGCACCCTGACCTGCACGTATTCTTTTGCTGATGTTTGAATAAGCCAATAGTGTGTCACTATGCTGAATTCCCCACCCCTATGTCCTTTACCCCATAAAAACCCCTAGCTTTTTTTGGGGTAGAATCCACTGTCTCCTGTGTGAGATACGTTTCCAACCAGAGCTTCCTCATTAAACTGCCTTGTGTGTTTGCAGCAAGAAGGATTCTCGTGTTTCTTTGGGTGCACTCTCTCTCCCGGGACTAGAGTGGGGGTCCCCGAAAGGGGGTCTTACACTTAGAGCTAGAAAAGAAATTGAGTGTTTGGAACTTAATGAGCTCTTATTGAAGGATTATGGAAGATAAGAATGAATCCTGGTAGAAGAGCAGATAAATGAGACGTGGCTTGTGACGCTTCAGAGGAAGCCTTTCGGCGTTCCTCAAAGACTCTCTTGGGGCTCTTTCTGTGATATATTTGAATTAAGAAGTGCACACTTCTGTGCTTTGCTTTACTGGGACAGTCTTTGCTTGTTAGCTGGAGCTGAAAAATCACCTGGGAGGCAAAATAAAACAATCACAAGAAGAGGAGGGAGGGAGGGAGGGAGGGACATGGGAGGGAAAGGGCTAGAGGGGATCCTGATCTGGTATTGGGTGGGGGGGAAGAACTGACGTCCTGAGGGCCAGCAGAAAGAATGGACATAGGCAACCTTAGGAGATAGGCGGTTTGGAGGGGACCCAAAGGGAAGGACCTTAGATGAAATGTCCTACAGTGAATAGAGGGAACTTGTAGAGCCCACCTCCAGCAGAAAGACAGGGCATCAAGTGAGGGATGGAGTTGCCATTCCACAGTCAAAACTCTGACCCAGAATTTTTCATGACTGAAAGAACTGCAGGGATGAAAATAGAGAGGAACCTGAGGAAAAGAAGGTCTAGCGACAGGCCCAAAGTAGAATCCAGCTCAAGGGGAGGCCCCAAGGCCTGACACTATTACTGAGGATATGGGACGCTCACAAAAAGGGACCTATCATGACTTCCCTTTGAAAGACCCAACAGGCAGCTGAAAGAGTCAGGTGCAGATGTTTTCACCCAAGCAGTGAACAGAAGCTGCTGAACCCTGTGGTTGAATTAGGGGAAAGCTGGAAGAAACCGAGGAAGACCAGCAGTCTCAATGAACCTGGACCCCCAAGATTTCTCAGACACTCTACCACCAACCAGGCAGCATACACCAGCTTATATGAGGCTCCCAACACATATACAGCACAGGACTACCGGGTCTGGGTTCAGTCAGAGAGGATGCACTTAACCCACAAGATACTGGAGGCCCCAGGGAGTTTAGAGGTCTGATGGGGCAGGGGCTGGGGGCGGGGAAATTCTCGTGGAGACAGGGGGGACAGGGAGGAGGTATGGGATGTGGAACCATTGCAGGGTGGACCAGGAGGGGAATAAAATCTGAAGTGTAAGAACAAGAAAAAGGAATAATGTTAACTCCAAGTGTTTGTTAGCACAGACGATTCCCAAGCAAGTCTGCCCTGTCAACAAAATGGAGCCACCAAGCTGAAAGGGTCAGGCTGGCGGTGTCACCAGATCTTTCTGGCAGGAGTAGAACATCTCCAGGTGAGAGATGTTGGAAGCATCCTGTTGAGGACAAGATGGTATGTAAGGAGAATTTTACTTAATACCCAGGAAGAGCTGTTGCATTAAAGCTGACATTAAGAGAACTCAGATATGAGCACCCCAGCATAGCAGCCTCCAAAAAATATATAAGAGTACTTGGACACTTTCTGAATCAGAGCGAGGTATAACCAAGCACGGTGGTACAAGAAGAGATGTCCCCCATAGCCCAGACATTTGGTCCCCAGGTAGTGGCTGTTTGGACAGGCTTAGGAGGTGTGGCCTTGCTGGGCAGAGTTTGTCACTGGGGATGGGCTTTCAGGCTTCAAAGGCCACTCCCTGGTCCATGTTTGCTCTCTCTCCTTCCTGCTTGTGGTTTAAGATGTGAGCTCTCGGCTTGCTGCTCAAGCCTGCCTGATGCCATCCTCCCCTGCCTTGATGGTGATGGACTCTTATTTCTCTGGAAATGTAAGCCTAAATAAAGTCTTCCTTCTATAAGCTGCCTTGGTCAGATGTTTTATCTCAGTAAGAGAAAAATAGCATACCAACTAAGTAGGTTTTGTTGCCCCTCACTACAGCATCAAATATCCTGATACTGCTCTTCATAAGTTTGGGGGAAGAAGAAAGCCACAATTTGGGGAAACAAGGAATTTCAAATGCTTTTTTCTTTTTTTCCACTTCAGGCTTTCAGCCAGAAGCAGCCTGAGCTGAGCAAAAGAAAACCTACAACCTCAGCTCAGTCAGTCCCACGGTGCAAACACTCTAATGATAAAAATATGATGTTTTTTTTTATGATGAGATAGGAAAGGAATCACTCTCTGTCAAAGACTGGCCCAAAGATTCATGGTCTCTGCCTGCATTCCAAGTGGCAAGGAAAATTAAATCCCACTGAAAATGGAGTATGAAAGTGGAGGAGAAAATTTGTATTGTGATGCAGTCAACAGGCTCCTACCCTTTTCTCTTTTAATGAGATAGTAACACTGAGCTGTGATCAGGAAGAAAAACCATTTTTTATGCAACTGAAGTTTGCAGTGCTAGGGGTTGAAGGTGGAACTTTGTGATGCCACACAACTGCTTTATCACTGAGCTACATTTTCAGCTGTAAAAATGCAATTCTTCAGCCAATATAATTACCAGTGATAAAATTTAATAATCAGTATATGGAACTTTCTTTTACACAGAGACTGCCTTGCATAGAGAGTGTGATGTGATCAGACTCTTATGTCATTGGCATCAATCAGAGCCATTCCAGACTGTCCTTGTTGGGTGGCAACTGTCTGCAAGAAAGAAACATTCGCAGTGTGAAGCAGCACTGGGAATGATACTGTGCATCGAGAACCACTCACACATGGTTTGTAAATGACCAAGTGAAGGATGCTTGGATTTAGGTTTTAAATTTTTCTCTATATAGCTCTACTTTTGCTAATATTGAAAAAGAACCTCCGTAGTTGTTTATTTAACTGTGTTAGCATTAATCAAATTCCAGCCCACATTTGTTTTTGATGTATCAGCCAAGGAGATGCACACATCACACTCACTTCTTTGTAAGTATCCCAGGAATAAATGTATTGAGCATAAACTGAAGAGCAGTGAGTGACAGTGTGCATGATGGTGTGCATGACTGTTGGGGGCTGAGCTATTTCAAAAAGGAAGCTGTTCAACTTTTCCCCGTAGGCAACCTTAACCTTTCTTTAATACTATCTGGAGCAGGCTACATTCATATTTAGGATATTAATGTAGGGGGGTTAGTGTATGAGCTTTAGTATGTAAATTTTTAAATGTTATTTTTTGACCCTAAATATATGTAAGCTTCAGCAGCATATTGGAAGATTTAGGGCATCCTATGTTTACATAAGAATACTTATGTTAATTCAGATAAATGTTAAACATGCTTTAAAAAAAATAACCTGTCTTATTGACAAGAGAGTTCTTCTCTCTTGTAACTTTATGGAGATGTTTGAAAAATAAGACTGTCAATCATGAGCCTATAAAGGAGCAGAGGTATTAGCAGCTGCAGTGATGTTATATTATTATCCACAATATTCAATAGATGTTCATCGTGTTAGTCATTCCAATAAAAGCATTGACTCCAGAAGGTTTTGTGGTGGCAATAAAAACTGCTATTACTATGAGCTCTTTGAAAATTTGATTACTAAAAATGACTCCTTTGAAGCTAAAGCTTTCTTTCATTTGTATTTATTTTACCAGGTAGAGTTTAGGAAGTGGAGAATATACAAAGGAATGAAACAATACACTGTTACTTTGAAACTATGTCTACACATATACACAAGGACATAGTGGTATACGTGTTTGCCTAAATTTTCTTCCTTTGGGTTTAAAGTTAACTAAGAAATATACTTTCTATTCAGAGAGAAGGAAATCAGCTGTCCGTATGCATCACTGACCATAGCTTGGGCCTCCCCTGTGATCCAAACCAAATTTCCTGGTTTCTGTTCTTACACCTGGACTTGGGGTTCTTGGCTGTTGGACTTATGGCTCTTGGGCAGTCTATTTCCTAGAAACTGCAGGTTTAGAGAATATCACTCACTGCTTCTCATTCTTGGGTTTGAAAATAAGTATGGAGAAGATGAAGTCACATATATACATGATTTTTGGCACACTTTTATTCTTCCAGTTCAAGCAAAATGGAAACGTGGATACTGGATTTTCATTGTTCAGAATAAATAACACTACTTCTGCAACAGTACAATTGAAATAGGGGCAGAAAGATGCCAAAAAAAATTAGCAGAGATATTACAGAATAGGAAGGTAGAGGAATGGGATCCTTATATATTCTAAGGAATTTTTCAAGGTTAAGTAGCCAAAGCTATTGGAAAGAGAAGACAGTACCAGAATGTACACACTTTCAAGTAGTTCTTCATTCCACAATTATTATTGATGAATAATCATGTGTGTGTGTGTGTGTGTGTGTATGTCTCTGTGTGTGTGTGTGTCTGTCTGTCTGTCTGTCTGTGTGTCGCTATGGGCACTATGACAGAAGTAAAATCATATTGAAGTCCTTCCATTAGGTAATAGAAAATGTGTGTATCTCAGTACAAAATGTCTTAAGTCTTGTTAGATGGATGCTTCCATAGATAATGCTGGAAAGAATCAGAGTGGAAAGAGAGCTTAGAAGCTTTGGGTCAAACCACTTCAATCCAGGCCTCAAAGGGGAAATTTGGATTGTGTGTTTTAAGTCTAGAGAGAGAATGAGCTTCCATTTTACTTCAGTGATGAAGTGATCACACATATGAACCATGTTTCTTTTTATTGTCTGGTTCTCTATTAGCTTCATCAAAGGGCAGGTTCCTTAACTGTGGGTATTTCTTCATAAGAGAGATTTCTTTTTCTTTCTTTCTTTCTTCCTCTCTTTCTTTCTTTCTTTCTTTCTTTCTTTCTTTCTCTCTCTCTCTCTCTCTCTCTCTCTCTCTCTCTCTCTCTCTTTTTCTTTCTTTTTTTTAATAGTGATTTTATTTGCTGTGCATTTTTTTGTCTTTTTTTATTAGATATTTTCTTTATTTACATTTCAAATGCTATCCCTAAAGTTCCCTATACCCCCACCCCCTGCCCTGCTCCCCTACCCACCCACTCCCACTTCTTGGCCCTGGCGTTCCCCTGTACTTAGGCATATAACGTTTGCTAGACCAAGGGGCCTCTCTTCCCAATGATGGCCGACTGGGCCATCTTCTGCTACATATGCAGCTAGAGACACGAGATCTGGGGTACTGGTTAGATTTCTAAAGGGTCAGAAGAGCAAGAAAGCTTCTTCCCTAGAAATCTCCAGCAAACATCTTTGTAGGCTTATTGGTCTGAATTAGGCATTGTATTATATCCTCTTCTAAATGAGTCACTATAGCCCAGTGGTTCTCAACCTGTGGGTTGCAAGTCTTTTGATGGTCACATATCAGATATTTACATTATGATTCATAACAGTAGTGAAATTATAGCTATGAAGTAGCTTCAAAGGTAATTCTATGGTTTGAGATCACCACACTATGAGGAATTGTATGAAAGGGTAACAGCATTAGGAAGGGTGATAACCCCTGCTGTAGCCAAGGAATGGGATTATGCATGTTAATTTATTATTAACCATATGAATATGAATCAATAGTATATATGATAGCAATTTGACTGTGTTAATAGTTGAACAATGTCTGAGCAATAATCAGGAAATAGATTGGTGTTTGATTTGTAGGAAAGTGCTCAGGAAATCAAATTAAATTTGAATTTTAGATACACAATAATTTTTTTTAAAAGTATATGCTAAATATCATAAGATGTACATATGCTAACAGACCATTTTTTTTTAACGAAAACGCAACATCAACTGGATGGCTGACATGTTTTTCTTGTGTGTGTATATGATAATGAGATTTGAACCCAGGGCCTCATTCTAAGCAAGCCCTCAATCAGTAAACCTTATTTCAGGATCACTTACATTCTTTGTAGAAAACTTGGTCAAAGTAGATAACTGGAAGACAACCACAATTCTTCATCTAGGAGAGCCAGGGAAGCTGTCATAGAAAAGGTGAGATGTAAGATGCGGGAAGCAGATGCGGGAATCGGGTGCGACCACATGGGCCAAGATGGCGCCCTGGCCCATTGCCAGGCCCCGTGAAACCAACATGTTTACTGCCTTGCCCGAACATGTGCAGTGAAACTGCATGCGTAAGCTGCCTGCCAAGTTGGATCTGTCAGCCTATCTGTGACCGATCTGAGCTCGTGCCTGGAGCATGTGTGATTCTGATTGGATGAGGTGGTGTGGAGCGAGATGAGGTCAGTTGCTACTACTGTATAAATACTGCCCTTACCCTGAGGGGAAGAGAGCTGTAAGTGGAGAGAGCTGTGCCCCAAGTAAGAGAGCTGTAAGAAAAGAGCTGTGCCCCAAGTAAAAGAGCTGTAAGTAAAAAAGCTGTGGAGTAAGCTGCAAGTAAAGTGGAAGCTGCGTGAACCCGTCCCGGTGTCTGTGTCGTTTCTGTCACTTCCAGCTCAAGGGACAACAACAAGTAATGGCCCGTACAGGGAACTCATCGCTTTGGTCAGCAGCGGTAAGGAAATTTTGGTAAGTAGCGGTAAGGAAATTTGGTAAGCAACAGTTTTTAAAGAAAGCACAGGCCTGTAAGGTTCCCAGAAAAAAAAGGGAGAAAGCATTAAGGATCTCAGGTATAGAGACGAAGGTAAGGTTCCCGGGAAAAAAAGGACGAAGCATTAAGGTTCTCAGGAATAGAGATAAAGCACTAAGGTTCTCAGGAATAGAGACGAAGGGAATTTCAGCAACATGGGTTCAACTGCGACTAAAATAAAAGGAAAGATGTTAGCCATCTGGATCTTAGTCAGGGCATGCTTGGGGGATGCCAGTGGAGAGTACAGTGCTGAAATAGAGGAAGGAACGGCAGCGCTTGAGGAGGTTAAGGAGATTGCTTCTCAGGCTAGCCACCGAAAACCTAAACAGTTTAGACAACAAACCAAAGATATGAAAGAGAAGAAGAAATCTAGCTCTGAAGAGTCTATTAGTGACAGCGACGGGACTGATGGTGCAGTGGCATCTGTAGTCGGATGTTCCGCTGGAGTTTGAGGTGTGGTAGGCCACCTGAACCATCATCCCCTCCGTTGCCTTCTCCTTTCCCCTATAAAGATGAGGGAGACAAAAGGGGAAAGCGTAGTCTTCATGCAAAAGTCTGGAAAAATGTGCCCGCCATTGCAGGGGCCTTCCCAGTATTTCAGGACCAACAGGGGCAATGGTATCATGAACCCCTGGAGTGGAAGGTTGTACAAAGATTGAAGGAGTTGGTTTCAACTTATGGGGTCCAGGCTGCCTTTGCCGTAACTCAGGTTGAGTCCTGCATAGCCCAACTAATTCTTAAGGGTATAAAGGTGGGGCTAGGAGCTTTTGGTAAACAACCTGATGTAAAACAGATTGAGGTACTTGCCTCCACTAATTGGCTTCAGTTGGTCATGAGAAATCCTATGATATACCCCAGAATTATGCGGACTGAGCCAATCTCAGGTGCTGTTAATGTATTTACTGATGGATCCAAGGTGGCATGGGAGTAGTTTATGTTGAAGGAAATTAACCCCAAGCTCATGTATTTCCCTATCAATCTGTACAAGCTGTTGTTGGAGCAGTTAGTATTTGTTTCCTGCATTATTCATATGTCTGGAATGTGTGTAACCTCTGTTCAGTATCAGAATTTTTCCAGAGCTGCAAACCTGTCGCGTGCAATTGGTGTGATGCTGCTAGGAAATTGGAGTCATGATCTCAACACAAAGAAGGAATTGCGAGCATCAATTGTTGCCGTGAACAACACCGTGTGGAGATTGCAACTGCAAAGCAATGGCTGGAGATCATTCAAGGAACTGTGGGATTCTTAAAAAATTGGGGAGGGATGGCCTTTTGGGAGCTCCTGCTGACTGTTGTGTGTGGAGGAATGCTTTGGTGGATGGCACATATGCGAAGGTGGCACAGGGCTGATAAACAAGGCTTAGTGCAGGCTATGGAAGCCTTGGAAGCAGGAACATCCCCCCAATGTTGGCTCAACATGCTGGATTAGTAATCAATGACAGGTAAGACACTCACATGTGCATACCAACCTAAGACAGGATGGCGAAAGTAAGTTCGTCACTCCTATGACGGGTAAGGATGTGGTATGGATGGGGGCAACCTAAGACAGATGCTGATCCCAGACCAACTAATAAAACTAAAAGGGGGAGATGCGGGAAGTGGGTGCGGCCACATGGGCCAAGATGGCGCCCTGGCCCATTGCCAGGCCCCGTGAAACCAACATGTTTACTGCCTTGCCCGAACATGTGCAGTGAAACTGCATGCGTAAGCTGCCTGCCAAGTTGGATCTGTCAGCCTATCTGTGACCGATCTGAGCTCGTGCCTGGAGCATGTGTGATTCTGATTGGATGAGGTGGTGTGGAGCGAGATGAGGTCAGTTGCCACTACTGTATAAATACTGCCCTTACCCTGAGGGGAAGAGAGCTGTAAGTGGAGAGAGCTGTGCCCCAAGTAAGAGAGCTGTAAGAAAAGAGCTGTGGAATAAGCTGCAAGTAAAGCAGAAGCTGCGTGAACCCGTCTTGGTGTCTGTGTTGTTCCTGTCGCTTCCAGCTCAGAGGATCAGGACAGTAAGAGGCTTGATGGATGGGTAAAATGTAGTCAGAAAGATAAGACAAAGTGCTGTGTAGCTCACTCTAGTAAGCATGGTGAGTGAGTTTAGTTTCTAGTGTGTTAGAAATAGTGCCTGACTTTTACACAATATTTTTTATCATGTTTTTCCCTTTCCCAACTCCTCTCAGATTCCCCCTCTCTCTGTCTCTCTCTAAAAAAGAAAAACAATACAAAACAAAAATTAAAATAATGAAAACAAAGCCATCAGAAAACAAAACAATGCAAACCAAAAAGCTCTAACATATACACAAAAGTTAGAGTCTGGTCCACCTTGGCACTAGGCCTGCCCTGGGGCAGACTAGATGCCCCCAGTCACATTCCACTGGAGAAAACTGATGACCCCTTCCAGAAGGTATCAGTTGCAAGTAGCCTGTCTTGGTCTAGGATGGGACTTACGTCCACTTCCCCTTCCCACTGCTGGAATTTGGACTGGTTTCAACCTATGTTGACCTTGTGTGTGTCATCAGTCTGTGATCTGTCATGTGTGTCTCTCCTGTTGTGTGTGGAAGACTGTTTCCTTGGAGTCATCCATCATCATCTCTTCTACATGAGCCATGAGCCTTGAGAGGAGGGATTTGATGAAGACATTCCATTTAGGGCTGAGTGCTCCAGAGTCTCTCACTATCTGCACACGGTCCAATTGTGAGTTTCTATGTTACTTACCACCTACTGCAAGAGGAAGCATCTTTGATGAAGGCTGACCAACATCAAGCATTATCCTAAAGTATAGAAATTGGCAAGCTTTCCTGTAAAGGGTAAGAAAGTAAGTTGTTTAGGATTTGGGGACTAATAATTTAGATATTGACTTCTCTGTTGCAATTTCTCAAGTGTATTCGAAAGCAGCCACCACCAAAAAATAGGCATAGTTCATATCTGTTTAATCTTTATCTTCAGAATAGCTGTTTGGCACGTGTAATGTACTTTATACTGGTAAATGATCACATGTCATTTGAAGCCTCTGAGAAGCTAGCTCTAGAAGTAGTGTTGCCCACTCCCTATTTCAGACCCAGACACTTTTATGTTATATCTCCAAGACTTCTTGTCAAGGATTAGCTGGGCTCCCTAACTCATCAGTAAAGAAGAACGAGAATAGCAAAACAGTGCAAAAGTAAAAACATCATGCCCTGGAAAACAGCCAGAAGGCAGACTATTTCTAACAGAGGTTACTATTGTTTATTCCATAATATAAAAATTCCTGCAGTGGGAAAGAGAAGTCAGAAGCTCAACCGTGGGAAATTCATCCATTCAGAGGCAGCTCTATCAGCAAGCACAAAGGACAAATACAAATTCCCTGTTGGGTGAGTTTGTTTGTTTATTTTTGTTTTTTATTTTGTTTGTTTTTAGATGTTTGTTAAGCCCCCAACTTGATTATGCAACATTTCTGCCATTATTTATCCTTTTACTTGGAAGTCTCACCTGAGGGAAAGCTGATTTGCTTGGGACTCTATCAGGAACTCCATCTAACCTAATGGGCTTCTCTAGTCAGTCTCTCTCTCTCTCTCTCTCTCTCTCTCTCTCTCTCTCTTTCTCACACACACACATATCTATTATCCATCTGTTTATCTATCATCTATCTACCATCCATCCATTTATCTATCATCTATCTTTTTACCTATCTATATCTATCTATATCCATTTCTTTCTATTTATTCTTTAACTTTAAATTACAGAATACTTAACAAAGCCACTCACTCAAAATTGTGTGTCTGGCTATTTGTAGATCATTCTCCAGACCATAGGGAACAGCAGGTTTGGCACAGAAGAAAGTTTGCTGACAAATGTTGTACATTGCTCACCTATATTGTATGATATTTGGTTTCTTTGTTTTGCTTTATTTTTGAAGTTTTAGCTACGGCCTCACACTGTAGCTGAAGCTGGCCTGGAACTCATTATGTCACATTGGCCTCTAAAGTAATCTTACATCCTTAGCTTTCCAAGTGCTACCATGACTGATAAATATCTATTGCAAATTATGTTGCATTTGGCCACAAAGAACCCCTCGTTCTTTCTATAGAGTTCACTGAGACCATCAGCTATACTACTTCTAACAAGATGGAAAGTTATCCACATACAAGTTGAGTAATTGCAACAAAGAGCAATTTGTCCCCAAAGTTTGAAAAGTTTACTTTCTATCCCTTTACAGGGAAGCTTGCCAACATCTTTTCTACATGATAACATTTGGTATGACTCCACCCTCCCTCTTCAGAGAAACTTGTTGAAGTAGATGGGAATTAACACAGACAGCCTCAACTGGACAATGTGCAGAGAGAGAGAGACTTTGGAGCACTCAGTTCCAAATAGGATGTCTTCATCAAACCCCTGCCCTCAAGGCTCAAGTTCTATGCAGAAGAGTTGATGATGGAAGACTCCAGGAAAGCAGTGTCTCCAGACACAACAGGTCAGAATATACCATTCATCTGTATAGTATTGGATTAGTAATGAGTACATGATCCTGGGACTCTTGTGATCACAAAGAAGATAGTTTCTGATCTCCGTTTTTCTTTTTCTTTCTTTCTTTCTTTCTTTCTTTCTTTCTTTCTTTCTTTCTTTCTTTCTTTCTTTCTTTCTTTCTATTTTCTTTCTTTCTTTTCTTCTCTTTCTTTTTCCTCCCTTCATTTCCTTCCCTTCTTTCTTTTCCTTCCCTTCTTTTCTTTTCTTTCTTTCTTTCTTTCTTTCTTTCTTTCTTTCTTTCTTTCTTTCTTTCTCCCTCCCTCTCCTTCTCCCTTCCCCCCTCTCCCCCCCCTCTCCCTCTCTCTCCCCCCCTCTCTCTTTCTTCTTGTCCTGGTATTGAGTTGATGTGCATCTGGAGCTGCCAGTTGTGCCTCCCAGTTACAGGAAACATGTTTGAATTTAGAGAAACAAGGCTGGGCTGAGAAATGCAAAGAATGTGCTAACTAGATTGTCCTGCAGAACAGCAGAATCTATGTTGTATTTTGACACACAGCACCTCAAGCACATCTTTGTCATTACCAGTTAAAACGTGAACATTAACAAATACTGTGGCCTGGTTTTTGCATATCCTAGTTTGATATGGACTTTTGTCACTAATGGTGAAAAAACATATTATCTTCAAAGCACAGAAAGTCATTCAATTAAAGTTGTGCTTTTGTTAAATGCACTTGGTATCCAGGATAGATTGTAGAAGAGTTACAGGGAAGGAATATAAGGGGCAAGCAATCAACTTAAGAAGTTAACTGCCTCAGCTGGAGTCTGAAACCTAAACTGTGCCCTTAACTTGGATTTCAGTGTGTTTGGAGGCATCTAGTGAGTGGATTGGGTGTCCCTAACAATAGTCATCAGAATTTCAATTATAGACTCTACAAATATATCATAACATTTTATAACATTTCTAGAAATTATCTGCTATTCTGGACAATGTGTAAAGAGTGAGACACTTTGGAGCATGTGTAAACTATCTACAGTTAAGAAAATATGAGCAATTATTAATTGCTGTCTATTTTAAAGAGACTTTTACTGGAACACCACTGTGCCCATTTGCTTACATATTTGTCTGAGGCTGCCTTTGTGCTATATAAAAGTAGGTTTTGATACTTGTAACAAATACTCTGTGAACTGTCAAACATTAAATAGTTATGTGTTCTTTGACTGTAAAGGTTTGCCAATTATTGAACAAGATTGATAGAATTCTTGCTTTCTGAATTCATGTTCCAGTAGAACAAAAGAAAGAAACAAAAGCATTTCAGCTTATCATATAAAAATATGATAAAAAATTAATTGTGAGTGAGTGTGTGTGTGAAGAAACTGTAAAAGCAAAGATTCTTTGTGAAGAAACTTTTTGAGCTAAGAACCAGAAATTTGAATGTTGGTCAGAAAGTAGAGAACCAGATATATATATATATATA
Organism: Mus musculus; assembly: GCF_000001635.26. Lineage (NCBI taxonomy): Eukaryota > Metazoa > Chordata > Mammalia > Rodentia > Muridae > Mus > Mus musculus. The sequence goes on along the minus strand of NC_000072.6, from coordinate 8,191,059 downwards.
TATATATATATATCTCCAAGAGATGGCGGATTGTGTGGGATCTTGCATACGATCCCATTGACAGGTATGCTAGTTAGCAGCAATAAACCTGGGGTGCAAATATCTCTATGGTAGGGCATACAGTTCTTTGGATATATATCCAGGAGTGAAGTAGCTACATCATATTGCAGTTCTATATTCAGTTGTCTTGAGAAATCTCCAAATAAAATTTCACAATGACTGTACTACTTTGCACCCCCACCAACAGTGAGTAGTGGTTCATTTTTCTCCACATTCTCTCCAACATTTGCTGTCAGAAATGCTGGTAGTCACTCTGACATGGACGAGGTGGTACCTCAAAGTATATTAATTTACATTTCTCTGATGGCTAGCAATATTAAACACTGTTTAAAATAATTATTGGCCATGCCTATTTCTTTTAAAAAGCTGTTTGTTGGGTTAATTTGCCCATTTGCTGATTGGTGGTTTCATTCCCTTGGTATTTAATTTCTGCAATTCTTTGTAAATTCTTGTAATTAGCACCACCTCTGAGGTGTAGCTGGGAAAGATTTCCTCCCATGCTGTGAGCTGTCTGTCAGGTCTGTTGACTGTTTCCTTTGATGTACAGAAACTTTTTGTTTTGCAGTCCCATCTGTTAATACTTCTTGGGTTATTGGTATTCTATTTAAAAACAATCTTGACTGCACTATTTTCTTGAAGGGCATGCTGTGTGTTTTCTTCTAGAAATTTCGGATTTAAGTTAAGCCTTGGATTTATTTTGAACTGATTTTTAAAAAATTATTCAATTTATTTACATTTCAAATATTGTCTCCCTTCCCAGTACCCTCTCCATGAGCCTCCCACCCCATTCCCCCTCTAAGAGAGTGCTCCCCCCACCCACTTCCACTTCACCACTCTAGCATGCCCCATCTCTGGGACATCACGCCTCCACAGGACCAAGCACATCCTACCCCCTCCCTCAGAGGCCAGATAAGGCAGTCCTCTACTGCATATGTAGCCAGTGCCACAAACCAACCCACGTATGCTTCTGTTGGTGGCTTATGAACTGATTTGTTTTACACAAAGTAAGCGATACAAACTAATTTCAGTTTTGATAGGTGGAAATCTTTCCCTCTAGACATTTCAGTTTTTCATAATTCAAATTTTGTTACTTTTCAAAATAATGTTTGAATTTAAGTGGTAAAATTTAAGGTCATGAGATACCAATTAGAAGTCACTATATATTCATATATGTATTGAATTATCACACTGTATCCCAAAAATATATACATAGCATAAAAATATGTCTCTCTATATAAACATTTTTCATAAAATTTGTCATTGCCCTTTAAATTAATAATATTATTTTATGTTTTTGGGTGTTTTACCTGAAATATATGTCTGTGCATCATGTGGGTACCTTGTGCAGTGAAGACTAGAAGGCAGTGTCCTCTCCCCTGGAACTGGAGTTGCAAGCAGTTGTGACCTTACTTGTGGGTACTGGGAATGGAACCGAGGTTCTCTGGAAGATCAACCGATGTTCTTAACTTCCGAGTCATCTGTAGAGTCTCTTTCCATTGCCTTTTTACTTGCTTATTTCTAGCACTAGATTACATCAACTTTGTTATTTTTTTTATTTTTTCTATCTGTGCCTCACATAGGAAGAAACAAGTTAATTTACATAAATTTTGAATTTCATCAGATGTTTCATTAGCCAGCTTCTCTATTCATTTAGAAAAGTAAGTCTGGGCACCGTTTTGATTCATCTCTTTGTTCTTCTACTAAAATTTGTGGGCGCTAGAGAGATGGTTTCCAGAGGACCAAGATTCAATTTGCACCCCGACATGGCAGCTTACCACTGTCTGTAACTCCAGTCCCTGGGAATCTAGTACCTTCACACAGACAAACATGCAGGCAAAACAGCAATGTACACAAAATAAATGAAAATTTGTAGACACTGATTTATATTCCACTCATTCACCACCACAGGCAGTGAACAATTTAAGTATGTTGACACCAGACTCTGACATTTTCTACAAATTTCCACAAGGTGGTGCCCAAATATCTTTTTCAAACAATAAGACTAAGTGACACAGTTGGTCCTGGCTAATTTGTGCTAATATTTGGTATTTCTGATTTTGAGCAATTAACAAAACATGTAATATGTAATTTTAAATAAAAACCTGTATAGTGGACAAAGTTGCATATGTATAGATTTAGAATGTACAGTTCTGAATAATAAATAAAAACCAATTATAGTAAACAAAGTTGCATGTGTATAGTTTCAGAATGTACAGTTCTGAATACAACCAGTGAGTAACTATTATAGCAACTAACTTTAGTATGCAGTTTAATATTATTTTTTTATTTTATTTTATTTTTTTATTTTTTGGTTTTTCGAGACAGGGTTTCTCTGTATAGCCCTGGCTGTCCTGGAACTCACTTTGTAGACCAGGCTGGCCTCGAACTCAGAAATCCGCCTGCCTCTGCCTCCCAAGTGCTGGGATTAAAGGCGTGCGCCACCACGCCTGGCATAGCTTAATATTATTAAAGCTTCCAAAACCCCAATAGTAAAATAATAATTTTCCTCAAATTCATTTTACTGTAAGCAAAAGCTAACTGACAACTAATTTCTCCTCCATGTAGTATTTAAAAAACTTGAAGAAGATTGCACACACTAGCAAGATTTTGCTGAAAGGACCCTGATATAGCTGTCTCTTGCGAGGCTATGCCTGGGCCTAGAAAACACAGAAGTGGATGCTCACAGTCAACTATTGGATGGATCACAGGGCCCCCAATGGAGGAGCTAGAGAAAGCACCCAAGGAGCTAAAGGGGTCTGCAACCCTATAGGTGGAACAACATTATGAACTAACCAGTACCCCGGAGCTCTTGACTCTAGCTGCATATGTATCAAAAGATGGCCTAGTCGGCCATCAGTGGAAAGAGAGGCCCATTGGACTTGTAAACTTTAATACCTCAGTACAGGGGAACGCCAGGGCCAAGAAGTGGGAGGGGGGAGGGCAGTGGGTGGGGAGGGTTTGGGGGACTTTTGGGGTAGCATTGGAAATGTAAATAAAGAAAATACCTAATTAAAAAAACTGGAAGAAGAAAGTTATTATATTGGAAGAATGACATTTTGATAATGACTTAAAATGACTCTATGACCTTACTTTGGGAAACTACTATATAAAACAATATGTGTTATGAACTGACATAGCATGAGACACAGGTGGGGAACAATAAGCTACATAGTGTTCTTAAAATGTTTTTGTCCAGGAATTTTAAAGTTTTTCAAGTTTTAAAAATCTTTAAAAAATCTTCTTTTGAACTTTAAACACACTAACTAGTTTCTTGAATTTACTATATCATATCAGGGCTGAGCCCTGACTTTATTGCTGGCTATATTTTGGTCAGGTATCAGAAACATGGTCTGTCGATAATGTACTTACTGTCAAAGCTCCAGCTAGTAGGTTAAAACTGCCTAATCCTAGGGGAGAAAAATTTTCCATCAATAGAAAGTTCTAAGATGGAGTGTTGATGGTCAAGCATAACATGCTGGAATTTATCCATGATGGTTTTTCCTGAGCCACTTGTCCGAAAGTGAAACTCTTATTTTCCAAATGTAAATTTCTCACTAAGCAGGCTACCCCTTCTCTTGCTCTGCCTTAAGCCTGGGCAGCGTAAAAGTCTATAAGCCTTGGAGGTATTTAGGAAGAGGGAGGGATAGAGGGAGGGATAGCTGCATAAAGAGCTGAGATTTATTTTCTCTCTGATTTTGGCTTAACTCCTTCTGTGGCCGTTAACATTATTCCCTATTTTACCAACCTTGAAATGGAAAAAAAAAATTAAGTGTGGTCTGTCTTTACATTCTACTTTGAGGTTTGATACTGTTATTTGCCCTCCATATATATATATATATATAAAGAGTTTAAATGCCCTGTACTGATAAATTAAAGAATTCATCAATGTATAATACAAACAACACTAATACAGGAAAGTAAAATCTGATTGAAAACTAGCTTATATTTAATTTTCTCCATCAAAAGCAGGATTTAGGGCTGAGGCTAGAATTTGCAAGATAAGTGTGAGGTACTGAGTTCAGATCCCCAGAAACTGCAGTCAGTGGTAGAAGGGGAAAACAAGTACCCAAGCTACTCCTTACATCTACGTCTGTAGTGTGGTGTACATTCACACACATGGACACTGTTAGCATTCCTTAGGCTCTGCCTCACAGTTACCTGGCAATGGCCAGGTATGTCTGACTCACTACAAAAGGGGCTGCTTGCTCACTCTCTTATTCTTTTACTCTCCTACTCTCTTCCCTCTCTGTCCCCTCGCTCCCCATTCCCCTCCCTCCTCTCTTTCCATGTGCTCCTGACTTCCCCCTCCCCTCCTCTCCCCTCCCCTCCGCTTCCCTCTCCTCTGCTTCCCTCTCCTCTCCTGCCTGTCTCTACTTCCCACTCTTCCTTTCTGTCTCTACTCCCTCCTCAACTCCCCTCCCCATGGCCTAAATAAACTCTACGCCATCTATCCTATGGCTGGTACCTCAGGGCGGGGGGGGGGGGGGGAATGTCTCAGCATGTTCCCGAAGAGGAACCCCCTTCCACCTCACCATACCTCTATACCTAATATATCTTTGTTTTCTTTCTTTCTCTCTCTCTCCCTCCCTCTCCCCCTCTCTTTCTTATAAAATACAATAGACACAGCACCCACACATTCATTTCATATATGTTCATATGCACAAAGTTAGTATGTTTTGTTTTGTTTTGTTTTTGTTTTTTGAGACAGGGTTTCTCTGTGTAGCCCTGGCTGTCCTGGAACTCACTTTGTAGACCAGGCTGGCCTCGAACTCAGAAATCTGCCTGCCTCTGCCTCCCAAGTGCTGGGATTAAAGGCGTGTACCATCACTGCCTGGCTTAGTAATTTTTTTAAAAGCAGGAACCAATCCTTGTTATGAACAGATGTGGTCTTCTCTCAGTGAGTGTTGGAAGACAAAGTTAGGAGTTCTGTCCATTGAGTGAAGGGAACCATCGAGTTAAAACTGATCTTTCAAACCTAAGATTTATCCAAATTCCTCTTTTTGGTATTTATTAGAAAGAAGATTTGTCCATTTTTTCTAGATAACATTTTTCCTAGTAGTGGGCTTTGATAAGGAAGAAACAACATGGAAGAGGGGACCATAAAAAGGACATTTTAGTAGTCACAACATTGTGGTGGGAATTACTCAAGCTGGGAACCAAATTTCAGAAGATGAAGGAAGGTGTAGTGGGGGTAATTATGTAAGAAAACAATCACTATGTATCTAAGTTATTCTTAAAAGAAAGTTTCTTAAAAAATAATAGCAATAACAAAAGAGGAAGTAGAGGGCAAGTGTGGAGAGCTGTGCCATTACAAGATGGCTTCCACAGTGCCTAACTGGTAAACAAGCAATGTGCGCAAGTGCAAGAGTAAATTCGTGCCAACTCACTGCCCATCTCGGGGCGTAGCAGTGGGGTGATGAGTGAGCAGCTAATCAGGAGTTGACACGTCACACAGAGGGGTATTTAAGCAGCACCATTTACCGGGTTCGGGGTCTTCCTGATAAGTAAGCAATAAAGCTTTGCCGTAGAAGGACCTGGTTGTCCGAGTGTGTTTTGCTGGCGAAACATTACAAGGACAGGCAAGGAAAAAGGTTAAGTCATTCAGAATTTAGTGACGAAGCTGTTCACTGTTTCAGACTTAGGCAATGCCCCATTTCCCAAGTTGAAGGATTTAAATTTTTCTCTTTGCTGATGAATAGGACCAATCCTTTCTTGATGTTCCTCCGTTTACTGCAGAAGGGCACAAGACAACGCCCAAGCCATATTCTTGGGTCCAAGAAGCATAGTGAGTTCTGGAAGCTTCAGACCTTTAGAGCAGTTCTTAGAAGTTTGGCCGCACCAAGTTTTCTACTGGGAAAAAAATTAACATGGAACTTCTAATAGTTTTTCTAAAATGTTTAGGGAGATCACTGCCTTTTCCCTTTTCAGTCACAGCCTCTGGTTTATTTGACACTGGATCAGCAGCGTGGTGGGTGGATCAAACTGAGAGGAACTTGGACAACACCATGCCATGCCTTATTCTTGACCCAGGCATATTCTTTGGATACAACTTTCAGCTGATTTGTGACCAGCTTTTAAAAATGGTTTTATGAATTTTCTGGAGTCTGTAAGGCAACAGCATTGTAATTTCCTGTGAATTGTAACGTCCCATGCCTTATCTCATGTATGCCATGTGAGTGTGAAAAATGTGGCTAACCTCCCAAGAAAAGAAAGCAAATATCTGGTTTTGACTATAGATTTCACTGTTACTTGAAAACCTCAGGGAATTTCTTGAAAAGCTACTTTGTGAGGGGGTGATGAAGAAATCATTCACATTCACGTGGAACTTTCATTTGATAAGATAGTTGTTAGAAGTAAGGCTCAGAGGATCTTTAATTATGTGATATATATATATATATATATATATATATGTATATATACATGGTATATGAATGTGTGTATGTGTCTATGGTGTATGCACATATATGTGTGTATGATATGTGTAGTATTGCTTGTATATGTATGTATGTTTGTATTGTGTATATGTGTATGACAGAGGGGAACAGTGTATGAGTGGTGAATGAGCCATCACATGAGTGTGAAGTCCAGAATAGGATGTTAGATGTCTTGCTCTGTCACTCTTCTGAGTCAGGGTTTCTCATTGAACCTGGAGCTGGCTTGAAAGCCAATAAGACCCAGTGACCCTCTGTCTCTGCTCCTCAATGTGTTGGGATTACATGGTTGACTTTGATACATGGGTGCTGGGAATTTGCAAGAAGGTCTTTCTGCTTGTGCAACAAATACTTTCATCTATTGAGTCTTCTCCCCGCCCACTGTTCTAACATTCTCTAAGTTTAGGATGACAGTAGAAATGCTACCAAATGACACTTTTTATGGTCTCAGTGTCTGCAAAACCTGGAATTTTATTTTATTTTATTTTATTTTTCTTGCATGTGCATGTACGTACACATTCACATGTGTGTGCATGTAGCCATGCATGTGGAGGCCAAGTCTCGCTGTTGTATGCCTTTCTCAACTGCATTCTTTTTTAGTTTTTGAAGTAAGGACTCTCTCTAAACCTGAAGCTCACCGTTTGGCTAGATTACCCGGCTATTGTGTCCTAGGAATCCTCCTGTATCTACCAGTCCTGCACTGATAGTGTAGACATGTCCTTTGTAGAGACTCTGGGGATGCAATTCAGATTCACACACTCTGTACTCACTCAGCCACCTCTTCAAATGTCCTTTTACTTTTACTTTTGAAAGCCTTCTTTCCTGTTCATCTTAAATTATTTTTTAACCAAGAAATAATTGTAGTGTCACATGCAATTCTAAATTAACAACAAGAACAACAACAATACTGTATCGCCATGCAGTCTGTTCTTAACTCAACATCCCCCAGTTGGCAGCATCCTGAATGGCAATGGCATTGATAGTCATGATGCAGTCATTCTGTCACCACAAAAATTACTCTTGCTGTCATTTATAAATATGTGAACTTTCTTACCTCTACCCATAAAGGCTCTTGAGAATCTCTGCTCAACACTACTTTACTGTTGCAGGATATTTGATCCCATTGTGAGCCCTGAGATTGTGTGCTTTACTGAAAAACCTGTTTCTGCTTGTGTAGCACAGCCTTAGCCCACATCTTTAATTCCTGTGGCTGAAATACAGAAACACCCTTAGTACACATCTTTAATCCCAAACAATAAAGGTAAAGTTAGTTAGTAGAAGGAAGAACCCATGTTGAAAAGTGAAGTCTAAGTGGCAGACAGAGTAACAAATCAGAGAAAGACTTGACAGGATAGGATATGACCAACTCTCAGAAGAAACAAGAGAAAAGGGAAGCTACTTAAGAGAGAGCATTGTAGAAACCAGAGGGGGAAGTTTTACAAGGACAGTTGTTCAAAGACAGAGAGAAAACAAGCTAGACACAGGTGAAGACAGAGCAAGCCAGAGAATGAGGAGACAGAAGATTAGAACAGATTGCCAGAGTTAGTATGAGGCCAAGCAGGACAACTCAGAAGAAACCGAAAGAAGCCAGATTGAATCAGTCAGCTTAGAGAAGAGTTCTGAGTCAGATGAGCTGAGATGAACCAGCCAGCCAGAGTTCAGAAAGATCAAGAAAGGGTGAGCTCATTCAACAGTCAGTCCCAGAGAATGAAAACATTCTAGGCCTAGATAAGATGGCACACAGGCCAGAAGCCTCCAGGACTAGACCTAAGCTAGCAGATAGAAGCAGTGAGCCTCGGAGACAGGCACATCAGGAGGATAAAAGATACTCAATCACTCTCCACTTCCATGACGTTCATGCCTGTGGAGTGCAGATGGTGACATGTATGTGAAACACTCAGTACTTTGACTGACACATGCTTGCTGATCTCGAGAGGTTCTTATTGTTATATTGTTATTGCATCAATATTGTTAAAATGTCAGCCATCCTAAAAAATGGTAACCATAGGATCTAAAATATGGCTCAGAGGTAAAATCTCACAAAGTGGCCTAAGCTCGACAGCCTGGGTTTTATCCCTAGTAGCTGTGAAAAGATAGAAGGAGAGAACCAATCCTATGAAGTTATTTTCTGACTTCTTAATATATACCGTGGCATGCACAAACCCCATCACATGTAGACCCACATAGAATAATTAATGAAATTAGTAAGAAAACTATTTTAAATAATTTTAACAACACATATATCTCCTTCTTCAATAATCACGCTGTTATGGATCTCAGAGGAAGCCTAGTCATTTGTAGAGCAGTAAGGTCCTTTCACCATAGACTGAATGCATAAGTTAGAAAATAAGAATAAAAGACAAAGGGCCAGCTGCGAAGACCCCCTTCTGGGATAGACATCTCAAAATATCAACCACTGTAAATAAAGCAAATAAAACTATAAATAATGACAAATCCAAGTTCTTTTCCAGTCACTTAAAAAGGCCATTGACTTGAAGGCAAGTGTTTAGGCAAGGAAAAAGTTCTATTAGGAAATCCAGCATTCCAAAGATAGGGGCTCTCACTAGCAAAAATCCATTTTGCTTAGTACCTGAAGGTGAAAGGCTCAGGTAGGAATTTTAGGGAGGTTTGTCAGATAGGTAGATACCAAGACAGTTACAAACTTAAGTGGGCTGCTTTTCCTAAAGTACAAACTGCTATATCCTGGCAAGGTCACTAGATGTCCTGACTTCCTTCCTTCCTTCCTTCCTTCCTTCCTTCCTTCCTTCCTTCCTTTCTTTCTTTCTTTCTTTCTTTCTTTCTTTCTTTCTTTCTTTCTTTCTTTCTTTCTTTTCTTTCTTGTTATTTTGTTTATTTATGTTTCAAATGTTATCCCTTTTCCCGGTTTCAATTCTGAAAACCCACCACTCTACCACCCCTCTCCCTGCTTCCACTAGGGTGCTCCCCCATCCACCCACTCCCTCCCACAGCTCTATCATTCCCCTACCCTGGGACATCAAGCCTTCACAAGACCCAGGGCTTCTCTTCTGATCAATGCCAGACAAGGTCATTCTCTGCTACACATGCAGCTGGAGCCATGGGTCCTTCTTGTGTACTCTTTCATTGTTGGTTTAGTCTCTGGGAGCTCTGGGGGGGGGGTGTCTACTTGGTTGATATTGTTGTTCTGGCTTGTTGGTTAAGAGCACTGACTGCTCTTCCAGAGGTCCTGAGTTCAATTCCCAGCAACCACATGGTGGCTCACAACCATCTGTAATGGGATCTGAAGCCTTCTTCTGGTGTGCCTGGCTTCTTTAAATGTAAGAATAAGGTAATTATTAGAAAGTCTTGTGCTGGCTGGGCATGGTGGTATACACCTTTTCATTCAAGGCTGGCTTCAACCTCAGAGATCCATCTGCCTCTGCCTCGAAAGTGCTGGGATCAAAGTTGTGCACCCTCAGATTCTAAAAGGTATCTTTAATCTGAGAACAGGAAAAAATGGTCCCCTGGGGAGGGGGAAAGACAACTGTCACTCGAAAAGATAGTGAAGTGCAACTTTTCATAGAACAGTTGCAACCTGCCAGATGGCTCCAGTCAGTGGTGACACCTCTAGCACTTTCAGTCAGTGGGAGAGTCTGTCATCTCCAAAGTTAGTGATTTTTAAAATCAGCTAAAAGCAGCAGAGTTGGAGAACTTATTTAGGTTTTCACCCAGTTACAGTTACAGTTAGAAAACATCATAACACATGCAGCCCTGCCTCATTGATACACGGGAGAGCAAGGCTCTCATAGAGGTTAGGGGCAGAGTCAGAATTCAAGTAAAACTAAATATTACCTAAACGTTCTTGTATAAAATTTTTTTCAAGAATCAGAAAGTAGAAAGACTTGAATGACTAATAGCTACATGCTCATTATTCAACTTCAGAAATTATTAATCTGCTCATTTTCTTAAAAAGATTTTGAATCTGAGTCTGCTGTCATTTATATGACTCCAGAGTGTTTGCTATTCTAAAGGGTGTCTCAGAGAACAAACCCTAGCAAAGAGAAAGACAGGAATCAAACCAAGGATATAGTGTAAGAAACACAGGCAGATGGTCGATCGACACTTACAATGTAAAAAATTTGCTCACTTTCTCTTTTCTTTATTTCTTTTTTTCTTTTTCGGAACAGTAGCCTGGAGAACACAGACTTAGTCTAAAGGGACGCTGTTCCTTTAAGTTGCTTACTGATCCCACCCAGATCTTGCACCTTGGCCAAATGCCTGACCACTCTAGTAAACAAGAATAAGAGATTGAAAAAAAAATCAAAAGCAAAGACAATTATTTCCCAGAGTACCAAACAATATCAAATAGCTAACTCTACTTAGCAATAGTCCTTGCTGTGGACATCTGCTACACTGTTCTCTTTCCTGTCTGACAGACTTCCTAAGGTAAGACAGAGCTGCTTGGTTTTAATCCTTAAACTCCATCTAGGAACTGTGCAAGGATAAACGGCTGATGATCTTGTCATGTGAAGAAAACTTATTGAAAACTTTGCCCTCTGCTGTGACTCAAAACCAATTGTTAGACAAACATGAATACTGGCTAAGTATGTAAACTTAAGACTAAATATTAAAGATACTTAATTTTTCCTTTTGCAAATTTTATTCTAAATTTACAATCTACTAAACTGTAGCACAATAATGTTAATATCTTTGGCGGGAACTTTTTAAAAATTTGAAATGGATTTCTACAATTCAGAATTCATTTTAGGATATTTTAGCATTTGACTAATTTAGAAATTTGAATAAAAATTATCCAATCATTTTGTCTTCATGTAGAAACCAGGAAAATGCAAATACTGAGGTAAAATTATTAAAATCTACTAAAATTTGTTTTATTTCTGAAAAATTATACAATATAGTCTCTTGAATGTATTGACCCTGTTAATTGACTTGAAATAAGTTTTAGGTAAAATTTCAAAATACAGCATTTGTCAAAAGAGCTGCATTTTAAATAAAATTTAGCCATAGCCATATTGACATTGAGGTTTTAATTTCTGTCATTTAACTAACTGTACTCTCTATCTCTTTTAATCATTTGTACATCTTTCTAAAAGATAAGAACTATTAAGAACTCAGGCAATAGGATGCTCTGAAAGTGGTTAGAAGTGGGTGACCTCTCACAGTGTCTAACAGAGTCAGGGAGGTCGGGGAGATAAGAGAATGGAAAAGCTAGAGAAAGAAAAATAAAGCCAAGAGGATTCCCTGCGGACCCCACAGGAAAGCAAAAAAGTTTGTGTCAGGTGCCTAACCAACAGCCTCAGAAGAAACCATAACACAGAGATATTATGGTTATTGTCATGCTTGAGTGGTGTCAGTGGCTATTAGACACATGAGGATTAAGTTCTATGGTCCGGAATGCCTGAGATGTTTCTCCTGGTATGGGTGCAAGAAAGAAAACCCCTGTATAACATTAATGATTTGTTTTTCCCTCTGAAAATGCAGTAGCAGCTGTGTGTGTCTACACAACTTTATCTTTTCACTAAGCTTCAGAATCAAAGAAGCAGCTCTTTCATGTTCACCTTGGCTAAAACAGGGGTGCCATTTCTATGTTCTATTTCCTTAGCCCAGTTCTAGTGGGGTTTAGTTTGTGTTTTTGCTTTGACTACCCACTGCCTTCAGATCTTAGTATAGCTGGTCGAGAGCTTGGTTGACATTTAGACAATTGCTCTCAGCACATGCGCCAACACAGGTGCTTCACACAGAAGTGAAGTTCTGTTAATAAGCTTCCTGCTGCCTGCTATTTGAGGAAGAAACAGTGGCCTGAAGCCAGCAGTAGCGTTATCTCCAGCCAAACAGTTTTGCTTCTTTGTGGGATTTAATCCATCTGCCTGTCTGAAAGAAGTCCGTCTCCCAGCTCACCCATCACTGCCGTTGCATGTATTATTCCCACCCTGGATTGAAGAGTCTGGAAAAATCATGGTCGTGAATTTCCAGTTCACATTTTCTGAAGGCAAGGTGCCAAAAGGAGGAAAATGTGATTCCTTTTCCAGACCTTGTGGAGTTAATGCAGCCGAAGGAGGCAAGCACTCGGAAACCACGCCGATTGTCAATTCTAAATAAACCTTTTGTTCCTGTTCCCTTGGGTATCCTGAGCTAGCAACATATCAGTCTCCTTTTGTCAGGAAATTCTGTGGATTTAAACATCACTGTGTGTGCAGCTGGGCATATTGAACTGATACAGATGACTGAGAATTTTAATAGAGAATTAGAGTTTTCATTGTTTACATAGAAAAAAATAGTTGGGTTAAAGGGGTAGGCCTCTGACTTCAGATCTTTCCCCATTTTGCTTGGAAGTCTCTTTTAAGCAAACCTAGTGGGTTTTGTAGTCAAATTAATTTTTATTCATTAGATATGCAGTTCCACTGTGGAACCTGATGAAGATAAACTTTCCAAAGCAAGAGAAAAGAGAAAAGAGAAAAGAGAAGAGAGAAAAGAGAAGAGAAAAGAGAAAGGAGAAAAGAGAAAAGAGAAAAGAGAAAAGAGAAAAGAGGAGAGAGAAAAGAGAAAAGAGAAAAGAGAAGAGAAAAGAGAAAGGAGAAAAGAGAAAAGAGAAAAGAAAAGAGAAAGGAGCTATGGAAAGCTGAGGAAGAATTTTATTCTAACTTGACTTGATTCACTGACGCTGTGTGCACATCACAGCAAGACTGAAAACGTAGTGGTTCTGTGTGACCCAAAGAGTTGGCTTTGCTAAGCATCAGTTATAGTAAAAATGAATATAACAAACATGCAGTCACCTGAATTCACTCTGAGCGATCTGGAAATGATAAAGCAGATACTGGGATGGAAGCATAGTCCCAGAACAGTGTGGGACTGAGAAACTGATCAATGGCATTCCCTATTCCAAGCTCTCTGTAATATAGGAAGAAAGTAGTGCTGCTTAAATACAATGACTTCGATAGAAGTGAATGCTTACCAAGAAATGTCTGGTCATGGTACCATGACTTGCTTAGCTTAGAAACTTTAAAAATCTCAGTGTGAGTGTTTTACTTGAAATGTGAATGTGTGTGTGTGAGTGTATGTGTGTTTGTTTGTGTTTGAGTGAGTCAGTGTGTGTGTGTGTGTGTGTGTGTGTGTAAAGTTCAGAGGATAGCTTTCTGAAATTAGCTCTCTCCTTACTCTGTGTGTTTGAGTGAGTCATGGTGTGTATATGTGTATGTGTGTATGTGTGTGTGTGTGTGTGTGTGTGTGTATGTGTGTTTGTGTTTGAGTGAGTCAGTGTGTGTGTATATATATGTGTGTGTGTGTATATATGTGTGTGTGTATATATGTGTGTGTGTATATGTGTGTGTGTGTATGTGTATATGTGTGTGTGTGTGTATGTGTGTGTGTATGTGTGTGTGTGTGTGTGTGTGTGTGTGTGTATGTGTGTGTGTGTGTGTGTGTGTGTGTGTGTGTGTGTGTGTGTGTAAAGATCAGAGGATAGTTTTCTGAAGTTCTCTTCTTATACTACGTGGGTCCTAGAGAATCAAAGTCAGGTCATCATGATTGGTGTCAAGTTCCTTAACTTACCATGTTGTTGGCCCAAATCACAGCCTTTGACTCTACAGGCTTGAGACTATTTATTTATGTTTAATTAGTTAATTAATTAATTTATTCTCTCTCTCTCTCTCTCTCTCTCTCTCTCTCTCTCTCTCTCGCCTGACAGGTAACTTGTGTATATTTTATGACTTCCAGCTGGTGTTTTTATGGGAGTCTAGAGTGTACAAATGAGTCTCGGTTTTTTGTGCCTTCTTTTGGGTTCTTTTTTCATCACATTACAATTCCTTAGAAACCTGTTTGTTTTCTTGTTCTTTTCTTTCTTTTTTTAAAGACTTATTTATTTAGACTGTCACTCTCTTTAGACCTACCAGAAGAGGGCATTGGATCCCACTACAGATGGTTGTGAAATGCCATGTGGTTGATGAGAATTAACTCAGGACCTCTGGAAGAGCAGTCAGTGCCCTTAAGCTCTGAGTCATCTCTTCAGCCCACCTTCTTGTTTTCTAATGAGAGACAGGAAGGGGATGGATCTGGGTGGGAAGGGAGATGGGGAAGGACTGGGAGGAATAGAGGGAGGAGAAACCGTAATCAAGAAATGAGGAAAATTATTTTCAATAAAAGAGAAAAGGTAAATATTACCTTTTATGGAAGTATTTATAACTGAATTTTCCATTTCAAGGTGTTACCAGGCAGATGAATTTTTACCATCTACCATAATGAGGAGAAGAGACGTTGCCTTCTGTCTTCTGCTTTTGCCAGCTTTTATGACTCAAGCAGTGTATGGACAAAGAAAGAAAGGACCAAAGCCAAACACACTTGCAAGGAAAAATGACTTCCAGGGTAAAAAAAAAGAAAGCATTTTTTTTTAAAGTTTTAGTTTTAGCCTGTGAAATCACTAACATAAGATTTTAAAATAGTGTTTGGTTTAAATAGCAAATCATGTGTAGTATACATGTAATATTCTGCTTGATAAACTTATACCACTGTAGTAATAAGCCCTAAGTATCTAGATTTTAGAGATTTAGAACACTTTGTTTCATTTTAACTTCAATTGTAAATCAGAACACTTAAATGACATATTTAAGGCCAGAGACAAGTCAGCTATTAAGAAACCGATCTAGAATTCATTTTCAACTTTGAAAAGTTTCTTTTCCTGTTCTATTCCTATGATGAATGCAGACACATTTTCTCATTTGGTTTCAAGGTACTAATATGATGTAACCCAACTGTTAGACAGACATTTTTTTGATTTACCTTTTGACGCCTTTTCCTAGTATTTAATTTTAAAAATATGCTGCACTTTCTTTTTTTAATGCTTTAAGTGGTATAACCTTTGTGTTCTCTTTCAGATGCCATTTGCTTCATAGATGTTGTCTTTATCTTGGACAGCTCAGAAAGCTCCAAAATTGTACTCTTTGATAATCAGAAAGATTTTGTGGACAGCTTGAGTGAGAAGATTTTCCAGTTGACTCCTGGCCGTTCATTAAAATATGACATCAAGCTGGCAGCCCTTCAGTTTAGCAGCTCGGTCCAGATTGATCCACCCTTGTCTTCTTGGAAGGATCTCCGGACATTTAAGCAGCGGGTCAAGTCTCTGAATTTAATTGGGCAAGGTACCTTTTCTTATTATGCCATCTCCAATGCCACAAGGCTACTTAAAAGAGAAGGGCGTAAAGATGGCGTGAAGGTGGCTTTGCTGATGACTGATGGCATCGATCATCCCAAGAGCCCAGATGTCCAAAGTATTTCTGAAGATGCTAGAATTTTGGGAATATCATTTATCACCGTTGGACTTTCCACTGTGGTCAATGAAGCCAAACTTCGTTTGATATCTGGGGATCCTTCCAATGAACCCGTTCTACTATTGAGTGACCCAACACTTGTAGACAGAATTCAGGAACGCCTGGTAGGTACCTAGAGGGATATATATATATATATATCCTTGCTGTATAGTCATATTGCAGTTATTTAACAGTAGATACAAAACATTGACAACGTAGGATTCTCATTGGATACAGAACATGAAACTTTCTGGATTTTCTTTCCACTACCTTGACAATCTACTGGGAATATCAGAAGTTTGTTCCCTGAAGCTACATCCCTAACTTTGTCATACCCTGACGATTTGGGAATGATTGCTTTTGAAGCATACACCATAGTCTACTGTTTACTTATCCTAAAATCCCATACATTGTTGACTTACACTCCTCGGTTATCAGTCTGTGGTCGGCCTTATTTGTTTTAACTTCGTCCTTCCTTATCTCCCATTTGCATGATTATCTTTGACCATTTTACCTATTTCCATGTCATAATACTTTAAAATTCAGACTTGCAATTTAAATGTGTTTCTGTCTTTATTTCTTATACATTACAAGCCTGTCTATATTACTTTTACTATTGCTTGACAAAGCAATCTAAGAAAGGAAGAAACTATTTTGGTTAACTAATTGAGGGTAATCCTTAATAGGATTGAGCCAATTTAGACTGGAGTCAGAAATCATTGCCTAGCCCATTGTTCCCAGGTGAGTCTCATTGAGAGCAGACATTTCACATGAAATTTAAGGTGCTAGCCCTGCAGTCTCTAGCCCTGCCTGTGCCCTTGGCTCCAGGCATCACTCCTCTCAGCTGTCCATCATGGTAGCTTGTCATTGCTTCCCCCTCTTCATCTCTAGTGTGAGAAGGGCTGACTCCAGAAGGCACAGAGCAGACAGCTCCTTGTTTGGCCAGATGTTCAGGCGCAGGATGTTGCTACTTCCTCTAGATACATCCTTGCTGAGATTCCTGCCCAGCTGAGGAGAGGAGCTTTTGGCAGTGGATTCGGGCTAGGACTGTTTCTAGGGAAACAGAAGATGACCAATGAGATTCCACTTCCTTAGCACCCTGTGACTTCAGCTTGTTTGCTCAGATGTCACTTCTGGGAATAACCCTTCCTTGACAGGGAGATACTGCTTTCCAGATGCATTCCAGGTCCAGAGTACTAGTCAGCTTTTGAAAGAAAAGCACACCAACATTCATTGTCCCTCTCTATAAAGCAGGACCGGAATTTTTTTTTTTTAAACCAGATCCTTGAGAAAATTCCTCATTTAATTACATTCTTAGCTGACATTTTAACTTTTTTATATTTAAATTCTTATGTGGTTAGGCTTTTAAAAAAATGTAGGCATGATTTCAGAATAGAAATGCGTTAAAGCACACAATTCCATGGGTTTTGACAGGTACACACAGTCATGTAACCACCAACATGATTATAATGTAGACATTTCCATCACTTAGAAATGCCTACTCAAACTTCCTTGTGATCCCTCTCCCCCTCTCCCCAGCCCTAGAGCTCCTGACCTGACTTTCACCACTCAGGATGAGTAAACACTTCACACCATTCTACAGAAATAAACCCATATTGTATGTACCCATCAGTGTTTGGCTCCTTATACTGAAAGTACTAATTTTGAAATGAATTTAGGTTCTTTTGCGGAGGTCAGCAGCCTACTCATTTTTATTGCAATGCTCAGTTTAGTTGGCTTTACTGGACACAATTGTCCAGAATAAATAGATGTTTTTTCAGGAACCAAGCTGAATAAAGACAAATCCCTTAGCATCTTTCATAGGAAGTATCATGTAAGAGCCTCTAAGAGGAAACCTTTCAGCTCTAAAATACCAAACAGGATGCAGTGATTCCTATTGAAGGGAATGTGCAGAGTATCTTATTGTTAAGTTTATTGTAATTTACATGTGAAACAAATTCAGTCTAATGTTCTAGATGCATCACTTAGTCCTTAAGAAGAATAAGACAGTATAAAAGTTAATATTTAAAAATCTGGAGCTGGGCAGTGGCGGCACACACCTTTAGTCCCAGCACTTGGAAGGCAGAGTCAGGCAGATTTCTGAGGCTAGCCTGGTCTACAGACTGAGTTCCAGGAAAGCCAAGGCTACACAGAGAAACCCTGTCTTGAAAAAACCAATAAAAATAATAAATAAATAAATGAATAAATAAATCTGGAAGTAAAGGTTGAGGCTAAATTAAACTTTCTTTTTCTGGACATTCTTGAAGATCATGGATTTAAGGCATTCTCTTTACCACATAAGGGTTAGTGGAATCATATGCTTTTTTTTTTTTTCATTAGTTGTGGTCACTTCCTATTTTTTCCAGGCTTCATTTTTTTTAAAGATGTTTACTTCTGTCCTGTTTCAGATTTTGTAGTGGCAAATTTTGCTCCTAAGTTAAATTGCAAAGGCTTTTGTTGTTATTACAGAGTTTGCTGGCTTTTGCTCCCACCCCACTAGTTATGATATTAATAACTTTGTCAATTCTTCATATTTCCTCTACTACCTTTTATAGCATTGGCCTTGTACTCATTCACAAAATGAGTCGCTCCCCTCCCGCCTTCTAATTTGACCACTATTCCATTATACAAATCTGAACCCACGGACATATTGTACTTCTTTTATTTTAGTGAGGACATTTCTCTATCTATCCTTCTCACTGAAATTCAAATTTGAACTGAACTTATAAACCATAACTCAAACTGAAATTTGTAGACTGCCTTTGAAGACACCCTTCCCCTGCGACTGTGTGCTTTCCCAGTTACTCACACAGCCAACCTCCTCCTCATGGATAGAATCCCACTCCCAGGCAGCCAGCCCCATCCACTGGACCTTTCTGCCCTCTCCCTTGGGATATCCTTTCTCACTGCCCTCTTTGTCTTATCGCCCACACTAGTGTTTATGACTCTTTCCCCCAACAAACTTTGACATATAGAGCAGCATACCATCTGGGTGTTAGTTGGTCCCTTTCATTCCTTTCTTCAGAGTCACCCAGACAGCCCCACCTATTCCAAGAAACTATTACTGACTCCCACTCTCCTTGCTTAAGACTTCCTACACTGCCTTCAGTGTGTTGTCCCCAGTTCCAAAGCTTCTGACTGTAAGTGCCCTTAGGGATGAAGCTTTGTTCTTTGTTTGAAACAATCTTATCTATTATGACTATTGGGTCCACTTCTGTTTCTATAGAAACATAAGTTTTAGAAAATGTAAAAACAAATGAACTGCAAAAATTGTCTTTTATATTTTTAAGGCACTAAAGAGAAATACAATGAAATAAAACTAAAATTTCAAAGGGAGATCTGAAAAAAAGCACAGATGTGGTGAAAGAATAAGTTTAAAAACTAGGAATGTCAGGAGCCAAGAGTGGCTCATGGCTATAGTCCTACCATGTGGGAAGTCAAGGAAAGGTTGTCATGACTTTAAGGTCACTCTGGGCTACACAATGTGTTCTAGACAGCTTTGGCTACACAGTAAGACCGTTTTAAATAAAAAAAAACCCACATAAAATGATAAAGATATTTCTTATTTAAAAAATTTTTAATAATATTAAAACTAGACTTCTTTGGTTTTAATGCTTTTCAAATTTTATAGTTTGATTTACGTTATGAGAGCTTATATTGCACCTCCTGAACTATCTCAAAGTTTTTTCTTCCCCTTCTTTTCCCAAGGGAAAGGTTTTCATGTGTGTTTTAAATATTTTCATGTGTATGTATACGTCAGATGTGCACACATTCATGTGGGAGGGTGCTCAGGTAGTTTTGGAAGTATCCACGCTGGATTATTGTAAAGCCAATAAGCTCACTTTAACTGTTGAATATGACTTCATTTATTTATCCAGGTTTTTTTACTATTATGAGTTATAATAAATACTGAGGCACACAGACACCATTCAGGCAGCACAGGCAGGAGGCGAACATCTCTTCAATTCTGTAGGCACAACCAGCTCTTCTGCAGAAGGATAAGCTCTCAGCACATCCAAGCTTTCTACTCTCTCTGTGGGCTGCTGCTCTTGAAGAAACACGAATCCCACCTGCAGGCTGGATTTACATGTCCAGGAATATAAAGATCAGTTGTTAGCTGAGGCGCTAAACAAGACACTTAATGTCTATAGATAACATCTAGTACTAGAATTTGAAAGCTTATGAGACTATGTGGTTAAAAGCCTCCATCCTTTCTGTATGGGAAAAATTGCCTGCAGTGACTGATGGAAAACAGCATGCTAGTTGTAAGTAAAGCAGGAAGAAAACTCAGGGTGACATTGAATTCTCGGTCCAAAATCTCCATCCCTGTCATTAGAGCCTCTTAAGGCATTTTGCTATCTCTTCCCTCTTTATTATTAGGATGATTTAAAATAGAGACATTGAAGCAAATTAAAGGCAACAGCCTCCATGAAGGTACGTGTTCTAGTTAATCTTTGACTTTCTCTTTAGCTCCTTCCTGTTTTATGGCAAATGTTCCCATACCTTTCCCCTTACTTCTCTGCATTATCTTATATAAACTACCCTTTCAGACTGAGCCACAAAGGTGCTATTTAACTCCTGACTTCTTTCTTTAGAAGGACTAGTCATCTCTTCTAACATACGTTCTTTTCTTTCCATGTTTATCTTCCTACGAGATCTGTTGTACTCTGGTCAGGCAGCATCCTGCTGAGCTACAGACAGCAGTGAGGCCTATGTGGGATTTTAAAAATAGGTTGTGGCATAGAAATTATGAATGCAGCAAAGTGCATTCTTTCTCTCTCTCTCCCTCTCCCTCTCTCTCTCTCTCCCCTCTCCTCTCCCTCTCTCTCTGTCAGAGCAACATGTATAGTTATTTTTGTAATAATACCTTTTGTTGTGGCACATATATATATATATATATATATATATATATATATATATATATATTTACCATTTAATTCCTCCTAGGTTATAAATGTAGTTTCCTTTTATGTAAATAACGCATGTTGTTATAAACTATTAAAATTATTTCACAAAGTAGTATTTCTAATACTGTTGTGAAGGCTGCATCTTTTTCTCACATTGATCTTTTATAAATAGAATATCATATTTGGGGCTCTTGAAAGTTTGGGTAGAAAATCCTTTCTCCTCCTTTCTAATGTTCTATTTTTGAGTTTTAACATAATTTTCTAAGATGTACTAATAATTTCATAAAATACCAATTCCAAAATCAGTGTCTTAATGTGAAAATCCAAATGCAAACATGTATACGGCTGGGAACAAGGGAATATGTAGTTATTTATTTTCCTAAGTCTTTGTGAGCAAAAGCGAGAAGTTTCTCATTACAATCAATTAAGTTTGAAGCTAAATTATAGAGAGAATAGAGCTGATCAAAGAGACGAAAGCTAAAGCACAGGCTGCAAAGATACAGTTCCTAGGAAATACAGAGTAATTTTAAATGTTAGTGCCCCTCATGTCTCCTATTATTATATGGCTGAGAGCGCTCCTTGGGTGGCTGGCTGGCTGGCTTTATTACTTTTACAAGGTTAAAAAGGCTGAATTGCTATTCTTCTTGGAAATTGCATATCCTATAGGGAATAATTAAGGCTAATAAGAGGCTGGAAGCAGAACTATTAATTGAGTTAATGTTTCATTCCTTTTTCTGCCCCTTCTAGGGTGTCTTGTTTGAAAGGAAGGTAAGCGCCACATGCCTTATTGCTATGAATTACTCTCAAAACCTGGATTAGCAAACCCATGTTGTGATTCTCATAAGGTGTGACCAAATACATGTTTGAAATTCTTTTGGAAATGAGCTATTTTACTGTGAGGAAGCCACATGGTTTTATTTTTATGCCTCTATATTACTTTGAGGAAACCACGTGGTTTTGTTTTTGTGTGTCTATATTTCAACTGCAGGTTAGAAATTCACTGCAAAGAGAGGCCCATTTGACTTGCAAACTTTATATGCCCCAGTACAGGGGAACGCCAGGGCCAAAAAGGGGGAGTGGGTGGGTAGGGGATTGGGGGGGTGGGTATGGGGGACCTTTGGGATAGCATTGAAAATGTAAATGAGGAAAATACCTAATTAAAAAAATATTAATGCATGGCATAATGATAAAATATAGTTTAATGTGCAATGAAACTGTCATAGCAGAAAAAATATCTGCTGCTGGAGTATGATGTTCCTGTTTCAAATACATTTTTGAGGAAATTCAAAAAAAAAAAAAGAAATTTTTAGAAAAAGTAGAAAATGTTAAACATCATTTGAGACATTATTTTAGAGATCCATGCAACCCAACTGACAACATTTCTAATTTGAAATGAATTCTTTTTATTCTAAGTATGGATCAGACTCTCACTGGTTTGGAAGCTGCTCTGGGTTTTGGCCAGCATCAGTTTAGTGATCAGCCCCCTGCTGTCTGGTGGTTGGGCTTGAAGTTCCTTTACTTTCCTACCAATCAGAGCACATTACAAAGGAAGCTAGCTAGTAGCAATCTGTTGGTAAGGACATAGTGCAGCAGGTGGTTATGAGCTACCTAGTAGCAGTTATGAGCTTGCTAAGGATTCCTGAGCTAGATGGACGCTTGGTAACATGGAAAGCACAGATTAAAGGATAGCGTCTGTTAAGTGTGGCCTGTGAATTTTGAAGACACACAGAGAAAACAACCACTTTGTCATGTCTGAGCCTGTTATGCAGCTATTCTACAACTCATTCCGTTTTTAGACATGTTACGATAAAAAATATGCATCTTGAAATTGATAAAAGTATGGTTCAAATCATATTTTCTTTGGCTGAATAGGGAGAAATGAATATTTACATATGATTGGGCTGTGATGTGTTAAGAGAATGAAGAGAAAACCCAAAATTTAACAGAAAAATGATTATTTTTCTATTTTAAGCAGTATCTTTCTATAAATACATTGATAAATATATGATAGAACACGTATTTTATTTAACCATGGCAAAACTTAATAATATTTCAATAGTTGGCTCTTAGTTGGTTCTGAGTTTGCCTTGGATAATTTAATTGAGAGAAAAATTTCCTTCAAGAGAGTTTCAGTCAGTTACATGTTACAGTTAATGTTTGGCATTCTACCATCACCTGTATTTCACTGTAAATTAATATTGTGTTTCTTGCTGATTTAGTGTGAACACAAGATCTGTGAATGTGAAAAGGGCGAGCCAGGTGACCCAGGGCCTCCTGTGAGTACACATCTATGTTCAACTTGGGGTTGATGAAGACAGTGATGAAATTATTTTCAGAGGGGGCTTTTCAGTGTCATTTCTTTATTTGATCACTAGAGCCAGAATTTCCAGTGATGAGATAAAAACATAGAGCTAACATACGACAGTGCTGGTTTAGGTGATGTTTTATCTCACTAGAAGCCAATGGCACCATCCATTCTGGAAGCTGCGTCCTTCTCAGCAGTCCAGTGATGCAGCACCACGTAGCTTTGTGAGGAAGAACTGGCTAGGATGCTTTGGGGACTTGGGTGAATTCTGTAAGATGGAAGCAACCACTTAGCAACTCACCATAATGATTTGCCTCTACCAATAGTGTCGGAAACTATCTCCACTCCGTGTTCACTCGTCTATGTGATTCAAAACCTTGTTCTAAGAATTTGGAAGTCTGGAGAACAGGTTTTACAAAGTGCATTTTAAGCTAGTGCTCGTGTTTGAAAATGTTGGCAAGAATACAGCAAGAATACATCCTCTGAGTGTGGGGGAGTGTGACAAGTTTCCCCCTGAGTCTTAGGTTCAGACCTTACAGGCTTGGGTTACACACACACACACACACACACACACACACACACACACACACACACACATTCTTTCCTAAATAACTTTACCAATCAAAGCATTAGAGAGTGGGAAATTATTTCTCACAAAATACAAAGTTGTATCTATTACATGATAATCAATAGAAGCTGACTTAGGTGAGGATTTAGCCTTCTTTTCCTATATGGATGTTGTTTAGCTTATTACATTAAGACATTCCCATGAATAATGGGCAAGAAAACTCACCACTGGGAGCTACATTGATTTTGTCTCATCACGCCCTACTGTACTGTCACATCTTCATAGTAAATCATTTATG
Source organism: Mus musculus (assembly GCF_000001635.26). Lineage (NCBI taxonomy): Eukaryota > Metazoa > Chordata > Mammalia > Rodentia > Muridae > Mus > Mus musculus. Next base: position 8,167,212 of record NC_000072.6, on the reverse strand, counting down.
TCAGTTTATTTAGTGCCCTCAAAACAAGCGCTCAGGAAAGGAAGATTTTTTGTGATTTTGGAACAGGATGGAAGAGTTCCCTTTTCTTATATCTGGAGCAGGTCCCCTGGATCTGCACCTTTTGGGTCATGGGCAAGCAAGCTGGGTCATAGTGCTCCACAGTTGCCCAGAGCAGAAACCATCCACCTCAACCTCTGACCATTCAGTCTTTAAATGCCTTTGAATGAGTTTAATTTTGTTTGGAAAATGGCTGACAAGTAATTGGGAAAGAAGTCATAGCTGGGAAGACAAATATTACTCTCTTTTGTGCAATCTCAGAGACGGTGTAGAGAAGGTTTGCAGTGTTCTCGCCACAATTACGATGAACAGAATTTAATATCAGCTTGCCTGGTTAAAACTCCAAGGTCTCCTATTTTCGGTGCAGCTGATCAGAAATTATTCAAAAGCGTAGAAAACTGATACTTAATAAAAATAATCTTTTCTCCATTTGCTTTTAGGGTACCCATGGAAACCCTGGTATCAAAGGTGAGCGAGGACCAAAAGGAAACCCGGTAAATTAATAAACAGGTTTTTTTGTTTCGTTTCGTTTTTTGTTTGTTTGTTTGTTTGTTTGTTTTAGCTAAAAAGCTTGTATATTTATATAGAGACTGTCCTGGTTGGTTTATTTTGTTTTTGTCAACTTGACACAAGTTAAAGTTATCCTGGAAGAGAAACCTCAGTTGAAAAAAAATGTCTCCATCCAGTTGCCTATAGGCCAGTCTGTAGTGCACTTCCTGCGAGACTTACACAGCAGGTGCCATCCCTGGATAGGTTCTGAATTATGGAAGAGAGCAGTCTGAGTAAGCTGTGGGTAGCAAGCCCATAAGCAGCTTTCCTCCATGACTTCTGCTTCAGTTCCTGCCTCCTGCTTTGAATTCTAGCCCAGAATTCCCTCAGTGATGGAATATGACCAAAAAGTTGTAAATTGGAAAAAAAAAACCCCTTCCTTTTCAAAGTTCCTTTAGGTTATAGAGTTTTATCGCATCAATAGAAGCTCTAACTAAAACTAAATCACTCTTGATTGACCAGGAACTCACTCTAAAGCTCAGGCTGACCTTGAATTTTCCCCAGTGTTCTTGCCTCTGATGCCTGAGTGCTGGGATTAGAGGTCTGAGCCACCACATTCAGCTAATTGAGCCAGTTTCTGTAGTATATACAAACGTTATACCGCCTGAAAAATATCAGGCTTCTAATAATTAAAGAAGCAAATATGCAACCCATTTTAAAGAAAGGAGACTATCCAGTTAATAAAGGAGGAAATAGAGATTTTCATTAAGTAAATAAAAGAAATTAGACTAAGCAAAAGGGTTATCTTTAATAATAACTATTTGTATTTTTAGAAAGTTTGACCCAGAAATTTTTTTTTTTTAAGAAAAACATTTCTACTTCAAGCAGTCTTATTTTTTGGTGTTTTGAGTTTCAAGAATTCTTCCCTTCCCTTCCCTTCCCTTCCCTTCCCTTCCCTTCCCTTCCCTTCCCTTCCCTTCCCTTCCCTTCCCTTCCCTTCCCTTCCCTTCTCCCTTCCCCTTCTCCCTTCCCCTTCTCCCTTCCCCTTCTCCCTTCCCCTTCTCCCTTCCCCTTCTCCCTTCCCCTTCTCCCTTCCCCTTCTCCCTTCCCCTTCTCCTTCTCCCTTCCCCTTCTCCCTTCCCCTTCTCCCTTCCCCTTCTCCCTTCTCCCTTCCCCTTCTCCCTTCCCCTTCTCCCTTCCCCTTCTCCCTTCCCCTTCTCCCTTCCCCTTCTCCCTTCCCCTTCTCCCTTCCCCTTTCCCTTCCCCTTTCCCTTCCCCTTTCCCTTTCCCTTTCCCTTTCCCTTTCCCTTTCCCTTTCCCTTTCCCTTTCCCTTTCCCTTTCCCTTTCCCTTTCCCTTCCCTTCCCTTCCCTTCCCTTCCTTTCCTTTCCTTTTTTTCAGCCGTGAAAACTGCAACTTTAAATAATAATAACAACTAGTGATAGTGGTGTGGTGAGGCCTTTGCTCTTTGCTGTGAAGACAACTTGTCTCTCACATTTTGGGAAGAAATTAAGCAGTGCATAAGAGAATTAAAACATTCAAACTTTAATTTAATCCCATTTCTAAGAATATTATATATATATGTATATATATATATATATCACATTACATGAATGAGAGTATTTTTTTTTTAGTCTTGCTGAAATCAAGCAATCTCTCTTGAGGAACATTTTAGAAAATATTCAAAGACTCTTGGAGAAAAGCCAGACTATCCTATTCCAGAAAAACACAATACTATGCTTGAGAAAAGTACTATGTTGTAAACTGGAATGTGGCTGAAGTTGTGAAAAATCTATGTATGTTATGCACCCTGAACATCTGGGTTCACTCTTAAAGGCCAAACTTTATCTGAGCTTCGATTTTCCTTAAATTGCATGGTAAAAGTATCAATTGTCAAAGCTTAAGATTCTTCTTTAATTGGGTTAACCCATTATCTAGGAATAGCACATTTTATTGAGCAATCAATCACTTGCAGGGCTGAAGAATTTTGACTGAGTTTGTTGTTTGTTGCAGGGTGATGCTCAGAAAGGAGAAACTGGAGAAAGAGGTCCTGTGGTATGTACAGAATTGGAATGCTTTCCTGACAAATGGTTTCTGGGAATCTCTGATCGACTGGCTTGACCATGAAGTGCAATTGCACAATGGATTCCTACTTACCTATGCTCTTGAGGGTACAGGCAGGCAACCAGACAGACATGATCTCAGAGGCTGAACTCCAGAGAGAAAATACTGTAACCAGCAGAGTGACAATGGGACACATGGCATTCCCTAATGCCCAACTGAACATTTCTGAAAGGTTCAGATGGCAAAGGCACTGTGCTTTACTTCTTGTGGGTATATATTTTTTTTAATGGAAGGAAAAAAAGCTAGAATTTTATAAGTGTAAGAATTACATGATCTAAGCTATGCCTTTGTCATTTTGGTTCTATTGACAAAAATAAGTCTGTTTGGTTTCTTGAGATGGCTTGGGAAAGAGTTATGGTACATTAATACATTGTTAACTTTATATTTTCTTGGGCATTACAGTGAGTATAGTAAATAGCAACATCTACGGTGAAAAACAATGTTTCTGTTGTGCCACATCTCTTTTCTTAGCCTCTTGGTTTGATTAAACATTCAGTCACAGAATTGGAGTTCCACTAAGCTGGTCTCTTGGGGTTTTTAATTAACCCCATGTAAGCAGCTGATGGAAAACTTGATCCTTTCAAAAGGAGTCTGTTCAGAAGTTGTGCTATTTCTTTAGGAAGTATGTCTCAATTGTCTACTAGATTACCAATGCTAGTTTTTTCCTAGGTGATGGGAAGGAAGCTCTTAAAGCTTGAGCCGAGGTGAATAACTCAAAAGCTGTAAAAGGAAGATTAACTCTGAAAGGAGCTTGTTGTAGGGACAAACAGGGGAGAGAAAATTAAGATGGTTATAGAATTTTGACCCTGTAACTTGCTCGATAGGATATGTAATATGATAGTGCTAGAAGTTAGAAAAGATTTTTTAAAAGCAGGAATAAGAAAATCAGAAACAAACGACAGAAACGGACATTGTAATTTTCGATATTTTAAATTGGAATATTTTAAAGCCAGTGGTTAAGAGGCCCTGAAAGAGAAAAAGAAACAAAGAAGCAAGAAAACAAAGCCCTGAAGAGGTGATCAGAGAAAATGGGCAGCATTTTGAGAAGAAAACAAGAATATACCATGAAGAAAGTAGCATTCCCTTGTTTCTGTGCACATCTATAGGCTCCTTCCAAAATCTAATTTTCTGTCTTTCAAAATGAAGTAACAACAAAAATTTCAAATGTGTGTTGCAATGGATAGAGGATGTCCTAAGAATTGTGGAATTGGAAGTCTACATGTTCTTGCTATGATAAATGTAGATAATTTTTGTAGAAAATACCAATTTAACTGTGTCTTTAAACACAGTCTTAGCAATCAATCAATTCATGTGGGCAAGTATTTCTACACTGGGTTAAATCACACTGTCACTCTATATTTGGCCAAGTCTACTTTCATTTTCTATTCTTCAGCACCTATTAATTTAGAAAGAAGTATTACCTCCTCTCTAAAGTTTCTATTTGAAAAAGTTATACACAGATGAAATAAAATTTTTGTAGGATTCATGGTCACATGGCAGTATTAGCTCATTTATGCCACTGGTTTCTCCAGCTTGTATTAAATAAGTCTTACAATTCTATTTTATCCGTGAAAAATATAGTGGTAGGATAACGATGGAAAAGCCTTACTGTTCATTGGAGTTGGTAATTTCCTAGTCCATTTAACACGCAGAATTGTGCCTCTTAGAGGGCTTATGGGAATGCCCCAGTAGAAAGGGTTCCTTAGGATGCCCATGAGTGACCCAGAAGACAGCGGAGGTGCTGGCTTCTCACTTAGCCTGAGATAAACGCCAACAACTCAAAGGTCACTGACTCATGAGGGTTGATAGAGGAACCATTCATTTCCTTGATGTTATATATTCTAGACTCAATTTGAAGGGAGGACCATGATGGATACAGATATTTATGAATATTCTAAAGGGCATTAGCTCATCTCAAAGCCAGTCTCAAACCCACCCAGGGAATCATTCAGCAGCAATAGCTGATAGTTTAAAAGTTAATGAAGCAGTTTGAGAGCACTGGTTATGGTCATCGTGTTCACGATGACATTCAGTGTATACTTTCTCCTTCAGTTTTGATCCAGAGGCTAAGAAATTGGATTTGATGCACAAGAATCTGGAACGGAGAGTAAACTGCAATAGGGAAACATAGCTTTACTCTTCCTCTTTGCTGTCATATGTTTCCCAAGCTCAGGAGACGTAAATTACCTTGCACTTATATAGGACTATTTCCAAGACTTGGAGATGTGATTTGTTGTAATTTGTATGCAAAAAATGCCTAGTACTTCCTCTTTCTGTAATATCTTATTCTACTTTTTGATTTCTCTGTTTAAACTAGGGAATCCCTGGGTACAAGGGTGACAAGGTAAGTGGTTAACAACAAATAAAGCAGAATTTTAGAGAGAAAAACCTAAGTACTATTATTATCCTTCCTCATTTCCAAGTATACTCTTTAGTTAATTAGCATAGGCTAATAATGAAATGTAAAATATGGTTATATGTTGTAGAAGCAGAAGCCTCTTAGGTTTCCAGGGTCCCACCAACTCTGCAAACATGAAACCTTTCAGAAAAGAACCCTAATTTGACAAAAAAGGGAAAAAAAGCAGCACATTTTCTGATTAAAAAAAAAAAAAAAAAAAACCTCCAATGCCAACACCTCGAGTGAGTATCTATATGCTGCTTATGGTCTCTGACAACCCAGATCTTGGCTACCTCCCAGAGGGAAGAAAAGGTTGATTCTGGATAAGCAATAAAGATCTGTTGATCTCAAGGAGCTCAGAGTTTGCAGAGAAAGCAGGTGTGACATGTAGACAAGAGGCACAAATTGGTAGATAACTGCATGATTATTTGCAAAACACGATATAGGAGATTAAAGTGCTTCAAAAGAAATTAAAAGATTGCAGTGTGTGCAGGAATCTCTGAGAGTCCTCAGTGCTTCACGGATACGTCCATCCCAGAGTTCTCTAGTAGCAGATTTTCTGGTTGATTTAGAAAATATTCCTACCATTCATTCTATTCTATAGAGCATAGACCGTGGACCTGCACAGTGGGGCTGCAACTTTCAGTGGGTTCTGTTCAAGGTATTCTTGTCATTCCCACTTCCCAAGAAATCAGCAGTTTGCAGTATGTGAATCTTGTGTCATCTTTCTGTTTGGTAGACAAAAGTCCAGGAATTCCTGCAAAATGGCTGAAGCCTGTTAGGTCTTCCACAAACCTCTTTTCCATATCAGCTACTTCCTGGGTCTGAGAAGGAGCTAAGGTATGGCTCCCTCTCACAAATGGAATGTGGCTGTCTATAGCAGGACAAAACTATTTTTGAGGCAGACTCTTAACTATCCCAGGGTGGCCTCCAACTTGCTATGAAGTGGAGGATGACTTTGAATTTTGTTCCTCCTGCCTTTCCTCCCTGTGCTGAGGTTACAAGTATGCTCTGACACTTTCTGTTCATCTGGTGCTGGGAATGGAACCCAGAACTCCAAGTATACTGGCAAGCACCCTGCCAACTAAGCTGCATCCCTGGTCCTTTTTAGTATTTTTACAAGTACATTTTTTTTTCAAGTAGGGAGACAGAAAATATTCTGGGTAATATTTTCACTGGAAGAGTTTGATAGTTGGATTTACAACGTTCAACTATCTAGAAACATGGTATGAGAATGTCTGATTATAGTTTTTGGATCAGGGCCCCACAAATAGTAGGAGAAAACCTACACATAGGCCTGTGTTATGCCTAAAAGAGAAAGGAAACATCTCGTGTTTCCTAACTCAGCATCTAGAAGAACATGAGCAACTCAAGAGCCCAGGGTGACTGTTTCTTCTACATGGGACTGGATTAATACAGGCATGGGTGACTTACATACTCACTGGATAATTAGAATAATAGGAGTGACAATGTATTGGCAGCTGTTTGCTTATACAAAAATATAAGGTGTTATTATGAAGAGGCAAGAGAGACATTAATAAAACTGATATTTGTGAAAATTTAATAAATTGATGAGCAAAATGTATGGATGAGCTTCCTCATCTTGATTTAAATGTGTGTGTGTGTGTGTGTAAAGATGAATTTACCCTTCTGTGGAATTATAGACTCTAGACTCACTGGAAGAGTTCACTTGAAAAATACAAGCTGTCAAAGCAAAGTAGTGCAGACATTCAGACTAAGATTTAATCAGGAGGAACAGTGTTAGAAACTTAAGGCTGGCATAGGACAGAACTGTTTAAAGCTCTCTGAAGCACTTGCTTATGTGATTCTGGCCATTCTATGGGCGTTCATGAGCCCAACAAGACGGGGGGAGGGGTAAGCCTTTGCTGAGGAAAAAAGTGGAGACAATATTTTCATTGATAGGAATCTGCCCACAAAACAAATCCTGTTTCTCAGAACCCTATTGCTAACAAATCTGTCTGGGGACAAATGGAATGTGAATTCTGGCCAAAAGGCTTTTGAGTGTATTTATGGTAGTTTTCTATTTGATATTTGATAGTTGACTCATTTCATCCCATCCAACATTAGGAAATTAATTGTGCTCTAATTGGGACTTCAAGACTGATTTTTCCACTTACATTCTGAAATAAATTTTTGACTTTGTTCTCAGTGAGAATGCAGCTTTTCCTGGATCAGTTTGACTTCCAGGCTCTGCCAAGAATAAATCACTTCTATTCCTTTTAGATGATTGGAATATGTATGTAAATACACACACACACACACACACACACACACACACACACACACACACACACACAATGCCAGAAAGGGTCAGGCACAAACTTTGTACTCGTGATTACAAGACCACTTCCTTAAGTGTTGCTGCTTAAAGTGTGGCGCACAGCCTGGCCAGTTTGGTTGCTATTATACAATGAGATAAAGCTTACACAAGAATAGGGATTCATTTTAGTAGTAAGTTCAGGATTTCTGCTGTATTTAGTACAGTGCAACAAACTATATCATTAAATTGGTGTAATTTCAGCTGTTTCCATAGTTTGACTTCTTCTAAAGATGAGCAATACCCTGCATTTTATTCTAGTGTAATTTTCTTACATTGCTGTCCAGTGGCACATGGAGTAACATGTGCTAGAGCAGCATACAGATAACAAAGCATAGCAGAAGCAGAGGTCAAAGGGAGGGCTCTGGGCTAGTAAAACTGCAGCTAGCATGCGCACAAACCATTAACCTCTTCAAGTTTTCCTTAGCAATACAAATTGTTTTGAGGCTCAGAATAAAGACACACATAGAATCAGTTTCAGGTGCTAAAGAGTTTTAATAACAACAGATGTTAATGCTTTGAGGACACTTGAGTTCTTTCTGTTTAATTGGCTAGCACTTTTCAGTTCTATCTACAGGAAGTTTGAAACATCTGAGAGAATGGGTTAATATTCAGAGGTTCTCATTCCACTTGCACAACTGTAAAACTCATAAACAAATATTGATTGTAACATTTTAGTTGTGAAAATTATGGTTTTTTGTAAATATGGTACTTTAAACTTGTATGCATTGTGAAATGGTCACAATAATGTCACGAAATTATCTACCATGACACTCAGTCTACAAAGTTAAACTAACATTTATAGAAAGCAATAAATGTCAGGTAGTATCAGAAAAATACGACTATAGATTCGAAAGCATAATTTTAATGTTAGTTTTATGATAAAACACTAGGCAGTCTAATACAATCTGTGTAATAATGAAATCTATGTAGCATGCTCAACAATGTACTCCATTTTCCTCTAGAGGATCTTGCTAACTTAACTCATCATGGCTGCCTTCTCCAGATAGAATACAGTCTGGTCTCAGGCCCTCTCTATCAGGTTTCTATTCTAATGCTACTAACTGACCAAGATCAGTATTCAGAATGGAATTATGGCATTATGAAAAATACAAGGACTGAGTTAAAGGAGAGCTGGGTTTAGATCCTAAGTCTATTCTAAACTTACTATGTGGTTATATATAAAATTATATACCAACTGTACAATAGAGGGACAATACCTCAGAGAGTTTACATTTCCTGATTGTATAAAGCTGCTGTTATGGACGCATCATGTGGAATCAGACAGCTATACATGGTACACTAAATATGGTAGATGATCAGTTATCTTTCTTCATATTTTATTTCTCTCCCAAGCCTCATGAAACCTCAAACAAACCCTCATCAGGTGGTACCATTGACTTGGATAACTTTAGAATATAGTTAGGATAATGCATGGGCAAAAGTTTTCAAAGTTCAGTGCTCCTTCAATATTGAAGATGAAATGGTATGAAATTGAGCAGAGTTTTGTCCTATGTAATTATGCTAGGGGTCTTTTTCAAAAACTTGGAATATTGAAGACTAAAATCTTTTATTTATGTATTTATGTATTGATATATTGATGTATTCATTTAATTTACTTACTTATTTATAGGGTGAACGAGGAGAATGTGGGAAACCAGGAATGAAAGGTGACAAAGTAAGGGTCATGTTTTTAAAATATTACCATCTGTGATCCCTTTTGGTCCGAGTTTCCTCAAGCAAAAGTTTCTGGGATAAATTATGTGTGTCACTCATAGATCTGGAGTTCAGCTTGCACATCTGTAAGACATGAAGCAGAAAACCAAAGAATACATGACTTACATAATGACACCCCCCCTCCCCTTCGTGCCCTTTTCATAGACCAACTGATCTTTGAGGTCAGTCCTACTGAACTTTATAGATGAAAGAATAACCAGCAGTCAATGAGAGGTGCAGTTGGATGCACTGGGGTGACCTTCTGATGCAACTTCAACCAGAACAGTAAAAACCTCTGCAGTTAATGAAATTATAGGAAGCATGACATGGGTTAAGGCATGTAGGGGATGCTGCAAGATATAATCAGTAGGATAACTGTTTACCTTAGTTCAGAATAAATATGAGTAAGGAACTTAAACTAGAGACAAATTCAACTTAGCATATTGAAGGCTTCCTAATCTAACCAAACTACATAGACAGTATATCGAAAAGTATAATGATAAATAATCCCAAAAGGCCTAGAATAAAAATGGTTGCCATTCAAGTTAAGGACTATTGACTATGAAGGTAACCAAGATAATGAAATATAAAAACATCTGTGTAAAATGCATGGATGGATGTGACAGGAGAAAATGGCAGAAGGTTGAGGAGGAGGATAAAATAATGGCACTGGTCTGCTGAATCAAATACTTTAAAAAGCTTGATTGTTCCTAGAAGCTGACAAGGGCCTATAAAGCTGGAGACAGATGGATCTGCAGCATGCAGACTGAGTGAGCTGGAGACAGAAGGATCTGCAGAATGCAGACTCAGTGATGGTTTTCAGAGCAAAGCAAAGTGAGACAATGGCAACATTCTAATTAGGGAAAGACACAGGAGCACAAGAGAATGAATTCAGGAAACAGTTATGAGATTAAATGCTGCATCACTTTCTGTGCCAAAAAGAAAATATTGCCAATTATAGGATAGGACTCATTTCAAGTATATCTCAACATTAAAGATACAAAATATAAATATATATGTTCGAATAGGTTTCACAAAGTATGGCACATTTGATATGAAGAGTTCACACAGATTTATAAGAAAAATGTGTGAAGAACATTAAGAGATGAAAATAAACACAAATGGATAAAAATGATGAAAATATCCAAATATTCTTGCAGTCGAAGAAGTAAAATTAAGACACTACCAGTGTTTTATAATTTTATACATTAAATTAGCAAACTGCAAGGTAATAATTGATATGTAATCCTGATTAACATCCCATAAGATAAATAGACACACACACACACAGGTAACTATCATGGCCAACAAACTTTATCAAGTTTCTTGCTTCCCGTAGATACATGATAGACAAAGAAGAGATAGACCCTCCTCTACTGTTTCCACTTCAGTAGCCATCTTCTAGATCCTTAGTGATGAATCCGAATAGGACAAAGATGTGAACACACACACAATATCAAATCTAAGGTTATTTAAAGCAGCACACATCAGAAGCATTTTAAGGTCAAACTAAAAAATGTGCAACAAATCATGGTAGGTCTTGGTTCTTGACAAATAACCTGAAAAAAAATAGAAAGCTGGGAAAAGGTAATCAAGACTATATTATATTCACAGAAAATACATTGTAAATGTATTTTGAGATATGGAAAGTATTGAAATTTGACAGGTGTCTTAGTCAAGGTTTCTATTCCTGCACAAACATCATGATCAAGAAATAAATTGGGGAGGAAAGGGTTTATTCGGCTTACACTTCCATACTGCTGTTAATCACCAAAGGAAGTCAGGACTGGAACTCAAGCAGGTCAGGAAGCAGGAGCTGATGCAGAGGCCATGGAGGGATGTTCTTTACTGGTTTGCTTCCCCTGGCTTGCTCAGCCTGCTCTCTTATAGAACCCAAGACTACCAGAGATGGTCCCACCTACAAGGGGCCTTTCCCCCTTGATCACTAATTGAGAAAATGCCTTACAGCTGGATCTCATGGAGGCATTTCCTCAACTGAAGCTCCTTTCTCTGTGACTATGTCCAGCTGTGTCAAGTTGACACAAAACTAGCCAGTACAACAGGTTATTGACTATAAATAGTGTTTTGCCAAACTCCAAAGTGTGAAGAAGAACAGTCTAGCTGTAAGGCAAACTCATCGTTGATTTAATGACATTGATTACAGGCTGGAAATGATATTTTACTAATTACAGGAATTTATATACTTACTAGAACATCCTAAGGAGCTTTATGAAGCAATTCCTTTTCTTTGAACCAAATATAACCAGGTGGTTGTAGTGTATGCCTTTAATGCCATCACATAGGAGGCAGAGGCAGGTGAATATCTTAGTTTGAGGACAGCATAGTCTATAGAGAGAGTTCCAGGATGGCCAGGACTACATAGAGTACATGTCTCAAAAAATGAAAAAAGAAAATGAGCCACATACCAACATATGGGGTAAATACTGACATGTAATATTAGTTTTCTTTTGGTTTACTTATTTAAGCAAAGTTTGACTCTGAGGTGTTTTGTTAATTAGGATTATTAGAATCATTTCAATCTGTTCTCTTTGATGTTTGAATAGCCAGGGAAGAGTGACACTCAACCAGAACCTATTTTTGCATCTAAAGCCTATACATTACAAAGATGGATATTTAGAATATTTAATTGGAACTAAAGTGGAATACTTAATTTTATTCTACAGGGACCTGAAGGGCCATATGGACCAAAGGGACCAAGAGGAATTCAGGTAAGGAGGCAAAAAAAACCCAAGTCTATGTTTGAACTAGAATTACCTTAGGAGGGTACAACAACTACCACCACCCCTTGATCCATTCACAAAATCTTCAATTAATTCAAAGTGTGTAGGGAAGAGAACCATGAGTCAGTAGTTTTTAAAGGCTCCCAGATTATTCAAGTACATAGTCAAATTTGGAAATCACTTGACTAATGTTTTGATTATCCTTATCAATACACCTGATAACTCCATCTAGTTAATAGCTAAGGAAATGGAAAATATTTTATATGAAGAGAGGTAGATAAGGAAGTAGATAGTTCCTATAATGTAATTGTAGGAGTTGTTCATTTTTGTCTATATTTATTTATCTAAATATTTGTTTTAGTCCTTCCCATGCAAGTAATTAATTCTTGAAGACATGGAATGACATCATAACTTAGTAATACACTGTAGACCCCAGAAAATAATCTGGATCATTTTTCCAGTGGAGGGACTTGTCTCCTTTAAAGTAACAAGAGATATAGATGAGCATGAAGAAGTAATTTCAGGACTGAAAAATATCTGGAGGTATAGCTCAGTGGTTATCAAGCAAGCCTTGCCTGGATCCTTGGCAGCACAAAGAAAAAACAAAACCAGACAAAACAAAACCAGACAAAACATAAGAACAAAAACAAGCCAACAAAACAACCTCTCCAAATAAGCTAAAAGCTATGGTTTTAACCCAAGAACTCTTAGGCTATAACTGGTTAACCAAGTCCTTTGCTTTGGTGTGGAATTGCCAGAGTAAGGTGGGGAGTGGCCATTGCAGACTCAGTACAAATGACTGTTTTCAATGATCTGCTTATGTTATACGAATATTGATTGATAGGCAAAATCTTTCCTAAAAGTAGAATCCAACACAGCAAGAAGCTTAAAAACACTGGCTCAGGAAAACAAGTGTCACATTGAAAGCATGCGTGGTTTTAGTATGAGTTGTTTTAGAAGCTGTGACCTTGACTCAAGGACTTTATGCTGTGCAGGTTCTCATTTGAATGTGACCCCAAAGCAGATCCAAGCATCACAGTCTGGCTACTGTCACCAGGATTTCCAGGAACCCTAAGGAATTACTTGTCCTGTCTTGGTTGGCCTTCTAGCTTGGCGCACAAACTAATTCTCGGTTTTCATCTTGGAGCAGGGCATTGGTGGACCTCCAGGGGATCCAGGTCCAAAGGGATTTCAAGGAAATAAGGTACACGTTTTAAAATTTGGAGGTGGACAGCGTGCCTTTCCCCTGTTCACTATGCTAGTGTGTGTTTTATTAGGCAGGGATTAGCTAATTCTTTGAAAAGTGCCTTTGGAAATATTAGTAACCTGCAGGTGTGTGCACAGATTCAAGTTTGCGTCTACACAGAAAGGCAGTAGCATCCTTGAATCATTTACTACTTTCTTATTCAGGGGCGTTATTAACTATGAGGCAGCATCCGGCATCTCTGATGTGTTTCTGTCTTTTTCGCAGTGTCTAGTGTTTATGGCTCACTGGGAAATCAAAACTGGTACCAGATAACATGATTCCAGCCATTCCAATTTTCTCCTGTTAACTATCTCCACATACAGTTTATTAGACAATAGGATTTCTGGCTGGCATAAAAACAGAAACCAGCATTCTTAACCTTCAGTCCTGTGTTTGTGACACTATTCCATACATAATCCTGCATGACAGAGAGGAGGGGTGTAATAACAGCCAGATATCGTCCAAAGATTCTCTAAAGTGGAGGGTGTTAAAGCGCCTGGTCACAGGACTTTCTTTTCAAATGTGTCTGGCCATTTATCTGCAGAAAACAATGCTTCTATCTCCTTTCAAATCTTCCCAACTTTCAGTAAATTTCACAGATGTGCTAACTAGCCAGTAACTTGTCCACAGGTGTAACAATGGGAGTTGTGTAGAATTTTTGACAATTATTAACTGCAGAAGATGCCATCACCCATTGACCCCAGATAAAGATCATCTTTTGAGGATGGTGCTAACTCCAAGTTGTAGAGAGAGCAGTTGGACTGCTTTAGTGTTAATTCTCGGAGGGAAGAAAGGGAGTGTCGAGGATGCATTTTTAATGAGATAATGACAGTGTGAGATTTCCCAGGCCACTTTTAATTGGCAAATTAAAATTGAATGGGTTTCTCAGCAGACACAGTCTTGAGCTTCAACTAGGGAAATGTCTTTTCCAGTCCTTGCCTATGATTAATTCTCTCTGGGGAAGGGATGGCTCTGTTGAATACTGAGTAGTTGTCATAAAATCACTTCAGCTGGAGGTAAAATCCCGACAAAAAGAAAAAGAGCATACTCAGTTTGACATTGCATACATATTTCTAGGAATCACTGGTCAGCCAAGATGCTAATTTTTACATCTGTAAAACGGAACCATAAGCTACGCTTCCAGGGCAGAGGTTTGTAACAGTGATAAAAATGCAGAGAGCATGAGCCACAGAGGATGGAGGGATTGTGCTGGCCTCCTGTTGTCATTCAGGAAAGGAAAAATCAAAACCTAGAAATGACTTGTGCACTGAGGCAGGGGCGTGGCTGGGGACGGGGGCAGGGGCAAGGGGGGCGGGCACAGGGGCGGTAGCAGGGGCAGGGGCGGGGCTGTCTACTTCTCCAGGCACTGAGAAAGAAGAAAGAATGCTAGTGCTTGATTGTGGATGAAAGCTGTCCAGTGATGGTGTGTGGAGACAGGTCCATTAAATAAATAAATAAATAAATAAATAAATAAATAAATAAATAAATAAATAAATAAATAAATAAACAAACAAATAAATGATAACATTATGTCATCATTTTCCCTTATACTTTATAGACTTTTAAAAGAAACCATTTTCTATAAACTTTAGATTTTAATTCTAGTAAGTCTCTGCAAGGAGGGGTGATTATGATAAAATAGCCCCGTGCTTGGTTTTCATAGCATGTTCAAGAAGGGAGTCATCTTTCTAAAGATATTTGGTGATTTCATCAAATTTTGTCTCAAGAAAATGTCTTTAAATATTTTTATGTCTTATTTGTTTGTGAATATACATATACATATACATATACATATACATATACATATACATATACATATACATATACATATACATATACATATACATATGAATGAAGGTTGTTTTTGAGATAGGGTCTCATATAACTTTGGCTGACCTGGAACTTAATAAGATAGACTGGGCTGGGCTTCAACTCATAGAGATTCACCTCTTTTTGCTTGCCAAGTTCTGGGACTGAAAGTACATGCCACCACACCATTCTAACATATTTTTGAATTAAATAAAAATCTATAAAATTTAGTTGTGATGAATTACACATGACATAAAGTCACTTAGAGTTTCTTTTCTTCCACCCTCGCTCTGGCCTTCTTTCTCTACTTCCCTGCATTTTTTTCTTACTGTTCCTGATCTCACCTCCTCCACTTTTCTCTCCTTCATTTTATCATTATTATTATTATTAGGGTCTTTTTTTATTAGATATTTTCTTTATTTACATTTCAAATGTTATCCCCTTTCCTAGTTTCCCCTACAAAAATCCCCCATCCCCTCCCACCTCCCCCTGCTCACCAACCCACTCACTCCTTCTTCCTGGTCCTGGAATTCCCCTACACTGGGGCATAGAGCCTTCACAGGACCAAGGGCCTCTCCTCCTATTGATGACTGACTAGGCCATCCTCTGCTGCATATGCGGCTGGAGCCATGAGTCCCAACATGTGTTTTCTTTGATTCGTGGCTTAGTCCCAGGATCTCTAGGAGTACTGGTTAGTTCATATTGTTGTTCCTCTTATAGGGCTACAAACTCCTTCAGCTCCTTGGGTACTTTCTCTAGCTCCTTCACTGGGGACCCTGTCAGGCACTGGCAGAGCCTCTCAGGAGACAGCTGTATCAGGCTTCTGTCGGCAAGCACTTGCTGGCATCCACAACAGCGTCTGGGTTTGGTAACTGTATATGGGATGGACCCCCAGGTAGGACAGTCACTGGAAGTACTTTCCTTCAGTTTCTGCTCCAAACTTTGATTCTCTATCTTCTCCCATGGGTATTTTGATCCCCCTTCTAATAAGGACGGAAGTATCCACACTTTGGTCTTCCTTCTTCTTGAGCTTCATTTGGTCTGTGAATTGTATCTTTCGTATTCTGAACCTCTGTGCTAATATCCATTTATCACTGAGTGCATATCATGTGTGTTCTTTTGTGATTGGGTTACCTCACTCAGGATGATATTTTCTAGTTCCATCCACTTGCCGAAGAATTTCATGAGTTCATTGTTTTTAAAAGCTGAGTAGTTACTCCATTGTGTAAATGTAGCACTTTCTGTATCCATTCCTCTGTTGAAGGCAATCTTGGTTCTTTTCAGCTTCTGGCTATTATAGATAAGGCTGCTATGAACATAGTGGAGCATGTGTCCTTATTACATGTTGGAGCATCTTTTGGGAATATGCCCAGGAGTGGTATAGCTGGGTCCCAATTATTATTTTTCTCTTCCTCTTCCTATTCCTCTTCCTATTCCTCTTCTCCTCTTCCTCCTCTTCCATCTTCCTCCTCCTTTCTTCCTTCTCCTCTTCCTCTTTCTCCTCCTTCTCTTCCTCTTCCTCCTCCTCCTCTTCCTCTTTCCCTTCCTCTTCCTTCTCTTCCCCCTTCTCCCCCTTCTCTGGAATTTTTGTTTGTTCAAAAAACACAGAGATACTACAATAATATGTTTTTATTTTAGTCCCAGGTCTGGGAATATGGGACTGCTGCACATAGCTGACTAAGATTTGCCTCATGTTCTAGCAGAGGAATGGTTTTGCCAGATAATTTCTACAATTGTGAAATGTTTGGAATTCTGTGAATGTTTCAGAGGGTAAATGCCTGAACCTTGATAAGTGTGATTGGTGGTTGGTGGTCATTCAAGGGGGTTAGTTGAGATTTGTTTGTAGTTGTGCTCAAAGAAGAGATAAGAGGGAAAAAAGTTAGATTCAGGGATCTCTTTCTCTCCTTTATATCCTTTTTTCTCTCATATTTAGTGATAGGGTGAAACTGGGAGGAATAAAAGGTAAGAAAAATAAGAACTCACAAAGAAGCAAAGATCAGCAATAAGCAAATACGAAACAAGAAGAAATTAGATTCAGATCTCTGTTTCTGTCTCTCTGTCTCCCTCTGTCTCTGTCTCTGTCTGTCTCTCTGTCTCTGTCTCTCTCTGTCTCTCTCTCTCTCTGTCTCTGTCTCTGTCTCTCTCTCTCTATATATATTATATATATATATGTATATATATACATATATATATATATATATATATAATCTGTTTGTCTGCCTATCTGTTCCCTCTATCCTTCTTTCTCTCCTATCTAGTGATAGGGGTAAAACCAGGTTTGGGGGTGAAGAACCCACAAAATAGCAAAGACGATATAGTTCTTCTGTCTGGAAATAATGGTATATGAAATGGTGGTTTCTTCTCATATATTATTTTATTAAAAATATTTTAAAGAAATTGCTGTTGACGTGCCAAAAACCTGTATTTTCTAATGGACATGGGTAAGATTATTGATTCTCACACTTTTACAATCATGGATAACATTTATTGTACATTTCTTTTGTGACATATATAGTTCTTAATATGCTACTGCCAACATTGCCTTCTGAGGCATGATCTATTCTTATCACCATTATACAAATTAAGCTTCCAAGTTACCAAGATTGTAAGCAATAATGGTTTCAGGCCCTTTGATCCAGAAAACATCAGCACCTGGAGGGTAAAGTATGCATTTACCCATGATATGCAATTTACCCTCCTTCAGAAAAAAAATGCTTAATTCGACCTGAGACCAACGTGTTTCTCATAGACAGCATAGAAACTACACCTAAGTCCTCTTACAGTCCATTTTGTCTTTGAGAAACAGTTTGCTGGAAGGGTATTTCTGCTTGTTTGTAATGTTCAGTGAAGTCATAGGAAAGAAAAAATGAAATCGCTTGGAAAAAATAAAAGCCATTCTAACTGTATTTTCAAGCACTGCATCTCTAATAGACCAAAACAGAAATTCTATACTTAAAACATTCACAAAGATTCCGTGAGAGTTTCTAGATGGGGCCTGTCTTTGGCTTTGCATTTATGAATGGTCTCTCTCATGAACGACAATCACTGTTTGTTGTTCTGGGGTTGGATTTTCTTCATCAAAGGTCTCCTCACCCCAGAAAAGGTGGCCAAAGAACAAAAAGGAAAAAATAGCACATGCTAAATCAGGAAAAATGTGCCCCTGGCCCAGTTTCACTAATCACTGATGCCATTAATACTTTCCACATGGAAACTAACTCCTATTCTGCCCTGACTGCCCTTGTTGCCTTAGCAACAAAATACAGATATTTTTCAAAAGGAAGCCTTGGTTCAGAGACCTCTCAGGCTCTCCCACTCACAAGCATAATAGTTCTCAAAAGAACATCCCGACAATCTTTTAAATTATTAGAAGTATAATTATGGAAGTGCCCAAGAAACCTTCTTCTAGGACCAAACTGAACTTGTAATGCAAGAGAGACTTGAGCCCCATCAATCCAGAACCATAGACTTTTTCACAAGGCTGCTGCGGTTGGCCCAGGCTGCAACCACAGCCTGCTACCAACGGGCACCTCTGCTAGCCAGTTAGAATGGGTTAAGATTGGCAAGCCCTACAAATTTGTTCAGTAATAACTCTCAACCAACTAGCACAGTGGGTGATACAAAAACTAAACAGGCTGTTCTTGCCAGATCTTGAGACTTGTCTAAGGTTATTTTCAATGGACATTTCTTCCTCAAATCTCACGCACATCTATTCTTTCTAAAACTCTGCCTGAGGTGAAGGACTGCATTGTGGAATGTGTAGGAAGCTGCCTGTGACACCCACAGCAGAGCTCTGGGGGTCAGAGCCAGAAGAGGTGCTGACTACCCTGGTACCTTTCCCCCTCCCAACCCTCCCCCCAAAAAAGTACCACATGGCATTCCTCAAACCATTTACATTGTACTACTAGTACTGCATGCCATTCACTTTGTCTTCAGAAGCAACTGTCCTGCATATCCCACTTGGCACAGAATAGTCTCTATATTTGGATATCCACAAATATCTAGTACATTCACAATGTTTCCCAAAGGATTTTTTCTTTAGGGTTTTCTTCTTGCTCTTTACCTTTCAAGTAAAAGAAATACTTAGTACTCTTACATAAGAAATTTTGTCTTTACATTCAGGTTAGCTTCTGAGATGCTAAGAAAACCGAGAAATCAGGAATGGACAGTGAGCAGTGCAGGGAATTGAGTGACAGTCTGAAATAGACAAGGATATTATTCTTCTAATATTATAAATGGTACAGGGTAGTGTAGTATATATTAAAGTGTTCCTCATGCTTGGACAGTCTCCTCAAAGTCCTAAGAGGACATGGCATGTCTGACTTAGAGTCTTATGTTTTCTATAATATTTTAATATTTTTACTGAAGACACAGTAGTTTTAAAAATAAGTTAACTTTGGTTATTACTGAACACTTCACTTGGCTCAAAATTAGCTTAGTATCTCTAGGTTAACCTCGTAAACATGGCTAATATTTACAGTTGTGGTTTAAAAATGGATAAATACTATAATAAAAAAATTTAAAGAATTTTAGATTTCTCCTCAATCAAAAGTGGTGTGTAGATTTATTTTAAGGTCTTGAACAACTCATTGATTTCAACTACCTACCAACTATGGTTTGTAACATAATGTATAAAGTCATAACTTGGTGTGTGGTAAAGCTTATGTAGTGTCTACAATTCCTAGTGAAAATAATCAAAAGGGTTTTAGGATTCACAACTTTCTAAGCGCATTGGTGGTATTTTGGCCTTCACAGAAAGTAGTTTTAACACAGCACTTGAACATACTAATTTCAGCATTGCGCTTCCTGGCTCTCAGAGGGCTGATCAATCTGAACAGGGTTGTGATGTGTGGAGGAAGAAGCTCTTTGTCATACTGGCTAGACCCCCTAAGGACTGGACCACCAACCAAAGAGTACACATGGAGGGACCATGGCTCCAGCCACATCTGTGGCAGAGGATGATGGCCTTGTTGGGCATAAGTGGAAGGAGAGGTGCTTGGTCCTGAGGGGGTTCTATGCCCCAGTGTAGGGGAATGTGGGAAGGAGGGAGTAGATGGGGGGGGGAGTACCCTCATAGAGACAGGGTGAGGGGAGATGGGATGGAGATTCTGAAGGGGAGACCAGGAAATGGAATAATATTTGAAATGTAAATAAAGAAAATATCCAAAAATGAAAAAAAAATATGTTGAATGAAGAGTATTGGCCAAACTTTGTGACTCTTTTGCCTTCAGTGATGCAGAAGTCTAAATGTTGCTTCTGCTCCAAGCCTAATTGAAGGGGAAGAATAGCAATTCAGCAATTCCTGATGTGGAAAGAGCTTTGACTTGCATGAACATATGCTCACAAGGACTTTAAGAAAGCTTAATAATTCATCTGACATGAGCCAACTGACAGTGACAACTTGAAAGTGTTGTTAGGTAATGTAGAACTTCAGCCAATGACTTCAGGTCATATAATTTTCATGCTTATATCTCTTGATCTATGGTTCTATTTGCTGTGGCATACTGTGTATGTATATGTGCATGTGTGTCTACATAGTTAGAGCCTGTCAACACAGAAGCTCTCATGAACCAAAGAACCAAAACTTCTCAATATTTCCCAGGATATTTCTGAGTGTAACACATACTTCTAGTTAGATTGGGTACTAGGTGGAGAGACTCAGTCTTATGCACACAGGAATGCCATAGTTTTTATAATTACAGCAGTGTCATTAATTCAAGTACATTGCAATAGCAACTTTGTAGCAAGAAGTTAAGTCCATTCTCCCCCTCTTTTTTTACCCATCCACTCCTGCCTCCCCACCCTAGCATTCCCCTGCACTGGGACATCCAGGCTTCACAGGACCAAGGGCCTCACCTCCCACTGATGCCCTACAAGGCCATCCTCTGCTACATATGCAGCTGGAGCCATGAGTCCCTCCATGTGTACTCTTTGGTTGGTGGTTTAGTCCCTGGGAGCTGTGAGGGGTCTGGTTGGTTGGTATTGTTCTTTCTATGGGGTTGCAAACCCCTTCAGCTCCTTTAATCCTTTCTCTAACTCCTCCATTAGGGACCCCATGTTCAGTCCAATGGTTGGCTGTGAGCATCTGACTCTGTATTTGTCAGGCTCTGACAGAGCCTCTCAGGAGACAGCCATATCAGGCTCCTTTCAGCAAGTACTTATTGGCATCCATAATAGTGCCTGGGTTTGGTGACTGTATATGGGATGGATGTCCAGGTGGGGCAGTCTCTGGGTGGCCTTTTCTTCAGTCTCTGCTCCATACTTTGTCTCTGTATTTCCTGCCATGAGTATTTTGTTCCCCCTTATAAGAAGGACTGAAGAATTCACACTTTGATCTTCCTTCCTCTTCATGAGCTTCATGTGGTCTGTGAACTGTATCTTGGGTATTCCAAGATTTTGGGCTAATATCTACTTATCAGTGAGTGTATATCATGTGTATTCTTTTGTGACTGGATTACCTCACTCAGGATGATATTTTCAAATTCCATCCATTTGCCTAAGAATTTCATGAAGTCATTGTTTTTAATAGCTGAGAAGTACTCCATTGTGTAAATGTACCACATTTTCTGTATCCATTCTTCTGTTGAGGGACATCTGGGTTCTTTCCAACTTCTGGCTATTATAAATAAGGCTGCTATGAACATAGTGGAGCATGTTCCTTATTACATGTTGGAGCATCTTCTGGGTATATGCCCAGGAGTGGTATAGCTGGGTTCTCAGGTAGTACTATGTCCAATTTTCTGAGGAACCACCAGACTGATTTCCAGAGTGGTTGTACCAGCTTGCATTTCCACCAACAATGGAGGAATGTTTCTCTTTCTCCACATCCTCCCCAGCATCTACTGTTACCTAAGTTTTTGATCTTAACCATTCTCAATGTTATAAAGTGGAATCTTAGTGTTATTTTTGAATTGAATTGCCCTGATGACTAAGGATGTTGAACATTTCTTTAGGTACTTCTTGGCCATTTGATACTCCTCAGTTGAGAATTCAATGTTTAGCTCTGTTCTCCATTTTTAATAGGGTTATTTGATTTTCTGGATCCAACTTCTTGAGTTCTTTATATATATATTAGATATTAGTCCTCTATTGGATGTAGGGTTGGTAAAGATCTTTTTCCAATTTGTTGGTTGCTATTTTGTCCTATTGACAGTGTCTTTTGCCTTACAGAACATTTGCAATTTTATGGTGCTCCATTTGTCTATTGTTGATCTTAGAGCATGTAAGGATACGGCATCTTATTAAGATTTTAAAGTATACATAGTCTAATATAACATGAACCATTATGGAAAATTCATCATAATTCAACATAGTAGCAATGCTATTTAACAGCTGCTATTATTTATATTTCAATTTTTACAAATCATTTTAGTGAATCCTGTACAAAGCAAACAATCCCTCCCCTTTCTAGCCTTTCCACAAACTGGTGGGTTTGTTGCTACAGGAACAGAAGATGTCTAACTGGGATATTACAGCAACTTACTTTGTGCAGAAGAAACCAAAACTGTCCCTTAGAGGCACATTTCTAAAACTCTCTCCTGAATGGTTTCTAACAGCCTTAGAGAAAGGGACACACAGTTCTCTAGCTTTTGCTGTGTGTGAGAGGGGCATGGTTTTGTGACCAGAGAGCCCTTATATGAACTGTAGTTTGTACTTGACCACCACAATCAAGCACTGACTGCTACAGTTGCTGAAATATAGTAACACTGTGAATTACTTGCAGTTTTCCTTAGCTGTTGGTCTTTATAAAATGTTTTCTTGGAAAAACACAAATTGGTCAATGTGTGGACTGTGGTTGAGTAGATGGCATCTTAAATAGAAAATTGAAATAATGATGGTTCTGCAGTCAATACAGTTTGAGTTTATATGTAAATTTACAATATATAATCACAGTATTGCCAGCTGTAATTTACACAAATTTTATCACTGATGCAGTGATATGTTTATGTTGTAGATTTTATGTACATGAAATAAAAGGTGAGCTCATTTGTATAAGTTCTCTTTCCTCTTGGCTTACATCTTATCATGTTTGTCTTGCCTTCCTTTTATAGATCTTTAATTACAAATATAACTCTGACATTTGTACTTTTCACACTGTTACAAAAATCAAATGAGTTTTAAAATTCTTTAAAACTTAAAAGTATATGACTTTATGAGCCATTTGGATACGGTAGTTTAAGGGCGCCATTTTGGAAGCTGGACTGTGAAGTTGACAGCAGTGTTAGGTTTTATTAGCTTAGCAATTTGGCTTGCTAATTTTCTTCCCTGTGACACTGCTTTGTCATGCATGTTCTGGATTAATAAAAAATGTGAGGACTAGATGAATGAATATATGCAAAACATTCCACATCGCGTCTGTGCCAGAGTGGATCCCACATGTGCTAGCAAGTTTTACCAAGCAACTGACCCTTTTGACTGTCTTTCTCACAGCATCACAGATCAAGTCTATACCACTATTTTTTCCTCAAAGTATTTATCACACAAATTTTCCTCTTGAACAAGAGAAATGAGGACCTCCAATGGAGAACAACTCAAATAAAGATGATGAATCTTGACTTCCCTGTGTCCTCCTTCCTACTTGGCCTTTCTCAATTTATCCTCTAAGTCTCTGCAGAGACCCTTTACTGGGTTTCAGTTAAGGATGTAACCTGACCACATTTGAACCATTTTATTCGCGGTTATCCCTTTCCATTTCGAAAGCATGAGAACATTTGTCATAGACTCATTTGAGTTAGTGTCAATTCATCTCAAAAATGACTCAAAGAAGTTGCCAAGCCATCTTTCCAATGGTGAAAAGGGCCCAAGAGATGGTTAAATTGTTCATAACTGTACTGCGTTTTGATGAATTGGGCAGAACTTTCATTGTTTGTTATCTTAGAGAAAGGAAGGGTTTGCTTTGCTTGAGTCACTTAGATATATAAGTGTTGGGTTTTCTTTGGCTGAACTTTCTTAAAAATATAAGCTTAGGCTCATTACACTTTTAGCTGGGAAAAAAACCTGTTAATTTTATCTGGGTGAACTTGAAGGAGAAACTATAGAATAGTCACTTAGCATTTTTATGAAATAACAATTGATGTATGTAAATCAGTTAAGTAGCTCCAAAGGAGAATTCCCAGAGCCATAGCTTCTCCAAGATTTGACCAGGAATGCATGCAGTATCAGCTCCCTTCCTGGTCCCCAGGAAATGTCTGATGCTTGGGAGGTTGCATGAATAATGGTAATTAGCTAAGCACTGAGTAATCAAAGGGGAACAAAATCACAGATATCCTCTTCTCAGACTTAATAGTCGGGGATTTGGCTCTCACTAACACACTAGAAATACAGGGTTGCATAAGAAAATAGTGCTCTCAATATGCAGTGAATTTCATCTGATCAGATAATTCTCCCTTAAGCACGAGGCTTAAAATATGGTCTGAAGGTTACATAATAACAGGATCCAGAAGCACACCCAAGGAAAAAGGGCAGTGTGGTCTAAGACCTTATGGCTGGAAGGAACAGGTTATGCACAAGGAACTGAATGAAGGTCATTGCTGTTAGAATAAAGAAGTGATTGTGACAGCAGCAAAAAGGCTGCAGTGCCACTCTCTGGAGCATCTTGTGTGGAGCATCCTGTTTTACCATGATGACAAAAGAAAAGGCCTCAAAACTCTTTTTCAGAATAAAATTAAAATGACATTTTTCTGGTAGCAATGGAGGAATCAAATTGGAGGGTCCCAGAATTATTGTAAGCTGACTACTAAAGATGCTGTTGTTAGCCGGGCGTGGTGGCACACACCTTTAATCCCAGCACTCGGGAGGCAGAGGCAGGCGGATTTCTGAGTTCAAGGCCAGCCTGGTCTACAAAGTGAGTTCCAGGACAGCCAGTGCTACACAGAGAAACCCTGTCTCTAAAAACCAAAAGAAAAAAAAAAGATACTGTTGTTGTTTACAATATTAACCTTGTGTGCATTATAGAGATGGATGAATTCAGGACAGATTTCAGAATCATGCTGACAGTTGTCTATATTTATTTTATTTGAAGGAAGACTGCCTTCTGAGTTCTGGTTTGACACAAGAGGGATAGACTGTGAAGATATTATATAGATTGGAAACACCAGAGGATAGCCAGGTATAGAAGAGAAATGACCTTAGTAGGTCTTTAGAAATGGCTTAGTTTCCCTAACTTCTGTGAAGATGTTTTTGGTAGGTTTCTGTTGGTAGGATACGGTTGGTACTGTCCATGGTTCTGAATCAAGGCTCTGGCCTTTCTAATCTCTCCAAAACTCTTAGCCATGTGAGGTTCTTGAGCACTTGAAATATATTTTATACAGTTGAAGTTTTTTCAAGCTTAAGGTACACATGACCTTCAAAAATAGCACTGAAATAATGAAAAACATAATCACTAATATTTTAAAGGATTGATGACATTGAAATAATATTCCAGTTAATAAGTAGAACTATTATTAATTATAATTAATCAGTTTCTACTTGCCTCTTTAATTTAGCTGCTAGAAAATTTAAAATTATATCTGGGGCTTGCTGTATAATTTCTACTGGGCACTTGTGTTCTGATGGGACCCTATTGTCACCTTATTCCTGGCTCCACCAGGTTTCATGCTGTTGAAAGAACATCTCACATCATTTCCTGCTCTTAGACGTTTGTTGTGTTTATCTTCACTGCAGTAGATAAGATCCTTACTTCTTTGTTCATTTCTAATATCTCTACTATTGTAATAAACTTTTCAAAATTCCTTGAGGTTGAATTAAGCATTCCTTCCTAAGAGATGCACATGTTGTTAGCATCTCTATTCTACCTGCTCCACAGGCTTGTATTTATGTTTTTACTTGTTTCTTTCTCCAGACAGACAATAGGCTTTGGCAGAGTATGGATTTAATGTGAATCATGTCCTTCATTATATCAGCTGATACTCAATTACAGGCATAGGTTGCTGTTCACCAGATGTGTTTACAGACCTTGTAGCAGTTGGTCAGTAAAGCATTGTTGAATAGTAATCGAATGGTCACATATTAAACAGCTACAGTATATGCTTGTATATAACTTGGAAATTTTACAGAAAACATTTTGAAATCTCTCCACAGCCCTGTAAGGTACATACAATCATTCTCATTTTGCATTGTGGCATCTCCAAAGCCATTTATTTTCCGTGTGATTCTGCGCATAATGAAAAGTGGGCTCAAAGTGCAGATTATAGTCTTCCACTCTGAAATGAAGGGAAATCCTCCTTCTTAAGATTGCTTAAAGAGTGAGCAAGATACTGTATATGAAGTGTCAGGACAATATTTCTTACTAGTAGATTTTATTTTACACTGGCTTCTTCTCTAGAGGCCCGGCGCATCAGCAGCATTTGTAACTTATGAGAAGGACCAGAATGAATGAATGAATTACACCGACCTGACTTTCTCCTTGCCCCAAACAAGCTCATACTTCCATTTACAAGGAGGGCATAAAGTAAACCTCTATAGGGTGTACTATCATACACTAGTTCTCTCTCTTTTTTTTAATAGTCCCAAATATGTGTGGAACTTTTCCCCCAGATGATGAGATTATTTTTTAAAAGATTGAGTTAGTTTCTTTGAGGTATTTATTTATTTTATGTATATGAGTACACTGTATATGACTAGCTGTCTTCAGACACACCAGAAGAGGACATTGTATTCTCATTACAGATGGCTGTGAGCCACCATGTGGTTGCTGGTAATTGAACTCAGGACCTCTGGAAGAGCAGTCAGTTCTCTTAACCACTGAGCCATTTCTCCAGCCCCCGAGACTTTATTCATTTATTAAAAAAAATCAAGTTTTTTTACAGTGAGTTTTTCATTTATTTGCTCATTCAATTTTCCACATAGTCATGAACTCACCAAACTACTTGTTCATTCAAGCATTTCTTGTTCAACCATCTAGTCATTCAACCATCTACCCCTCTATTCATATATCCATCCTTTTATCTATCTGTGAACCTATCATCCATTTTCACCCATCCTTTCCCTTATCACTCAACTATTCATCCAACCATTCATCTGTCCACACATCGTCTGTAAATCAGCAACTCTTCCATTCATCTATTAATCAATTACCTGTTTATACATCCATTCACCTACCTCTCTTTTCCTTCTTCCCTCCATTTTCTTTGAACTGTTTATTGAGAGCCATTAAGTATTTCTCAGTATGAAATGGAATGATTAGAGACTTGGAAAAATTCCAAATCTCTATGGAGCAAAAGCTCTTCTTTTGTCAATGTGGTCTTTGGAAGAGAAAAGTGGGGAGGAAGGTGGCAGGGTAGTTCAGCTTCTCCTACTTTAGTTTTAGATCATAATATTATACTCATAGAACTGGTCAAGGAAGTGGGAAGTGAACAAAAAATGATGGATGCTACCTTCATGATGCTTAGAGAGCAGGTACCTAATAAAGACACAGGTGAAAAGCTCCTAAAGTTTCTTAGACCATGCAAACTGTAGGTAAACAAAGGTAATGGATGATTTCCCACATCTCTCTGACATTCCATTGAACCAATGAATGTTGATTTAAGGATTAACCACTAAGATAGATGATTTTCTGTCTTGTTTTCAGCATAATACTAAATACAGCTTTCTTCTAGTGAAGATGGGAACAGACAGGAAATAAACACTTGTCTAATGTTAACTGATCTGGTACAAACAGACATAAAACTTTATTTTCATAGTTTCTCAAAACTATGATCTTTGTTTTTTTTTAAGTAGATAAAAATTTAAAACCAATATCACATAAATTTCTGTCCCTCGGGTATCCACAGTGATTATCCATAGATCATACCATAAATATAAGCACAGACAAAGGCATGCATGCACACTTCACATCCTTACTCATATAACTATGTATACAGGCATGTATTTATGTGAGATAGATATTGTCATATAGATATCTTGAATCTCTATGTTTAGATCACCCTCCTGCCTCAGCCTTTCAAGTGCTGGAACTATATTAATATGCCCATGTACCTAGCTCACCTCTCATCTTTCAACCTCTTCAAAGTGACACAATACCCATGCTTTTACTAAGCATTATTAGCTCTTCTTATAAAGAGAATACTGATTCTTAAATCATCCCATGCTTTTGTTCTGTTTTTATAAAATTATTTTTTGAGAATCCAGAAAACATACAGAAACAAATTTTTGAGCTGGAGGGATGGCTCATTATAGATAAGAGGACTGGCTACTCTTCCGGGAGACCTGGACTCAATTCCCAGCACCCACATAATAACTCACAAATATAGCTCCAGTTCAGGTGATCCAATGCCTTCTTCTGGACTCTGTGGGCACCATACCTACATATGATACAGACATACTTGCTAATAAAACATCCATATATATAAAATTAAATTTTTTAATAAAAAGAATCTAGTTTCTCCTAGAAAGAGCCCTGAAAGTGTATTGGTGTGGCTCTTTCTAGACTATTCTCTGTAAGAAATAATGTCTTTAAAAGATGAGACTTTGTTCTTCTCATGTGCCCATGAACCCCTCTTCAGTGCTGTAGGCATCTATCTAGCCACTTCTCCAAGGCCACTTAGACCATGTGAAAATTAGGTCATGTATATCATTTTCTTGTTAAAAGTGTACCCTGAGGGGCCAGTGAGATGGCTCAGCAAAGTAAAGGTGCTTTTTAATCCACTTCCTGAGACTCTATGATAAAATAAATAAACACAAGCAAGTTGATTATTTTGTCCCCACATGATTACTATAAGTGACCCCAATCTCGTTGGGCAGTGGTGGCACACATCTTTAATCCCAGCACTTGGGAGGCAGAGACAGGCCGATTTCTGAGTTTGAGGCCAGCCAGCCTGGTCTACAGAGTGAGTTCCAGGACAGCCAGGGCTACACAGAGAAACCCTGTTTTAAAAAACAAAACAAACACACAAAAAAATGACCCCCCCATCTTTCTTACACACACACACACACACACACACACACACACACACACACACACACACAGACACACACAGACACACAGACACACAGACACACACACATCAAATAAAAAATACAAATTTAAAAAGTGAACTCTAGCTTTGAGTCTCTAAGTCACTTAGGCTATGTGACATCTCTGTGATGAAGTCTTGACATCAGAATTTCTGGGTCATGAGGAAGAAGTCCCAATATTTAAAAGAAGCTTGTTTCTTGGGAACATTTGCTTGGAAAACTGCTTTCCAGCCCCTTATTCTGAGGTAGTCTTTGTTTTTGTCACTGAGGAGCATTTCCTATATGCAGCAAATGCTGGGTTCTGTTAGTCTATGTCTTTTTATTGGGGAACAGAGTCCATTGATGTTAAGAGATATTAAAGAATAGTGATTCTTGCTTCCTGTTATTTTTGATGTTATTTTTATGTTTGTGTGACTATCTTCTTTTGGGTTTGTTGAAAGATTACTTTCTTGCTTTCCCTAGTGTGTAGTTTTCCTCCCCCTGTTGGCATTTTCCATCTATTATCTTTTGTAGGGCTGGATTTGTGGAAAGATATTGTGCAAATTTGGTTTTGTCATGGAATACTTTGGTTTCTCTATCTATGGTAATTGAAAGATTTGTTGGTTATAGTAGCCTGAGCTGTCATTTGTGTTCTCTTAGGGTCTGTATGACATCTGCCCAGGGTCTTCTAGCTTTTATAATCTCTGGTGAGAAGTCTGGTGTAATTCTGATAGGTCTACCTTTATATGTTACTTGACAGTTTTCTTTTACTGCTTTTAATATTCTTTCTTTGTTGAGTTATTTGGTGTTTTGATTATTATGTGATGGGAGGAATTTCTTTTCTGGTCCGATCTATTTGGAGTTCTGTAGGCTTCTTGTATGTTCATGGGCATCTCTTTAGGTTAGGGAAGTTTTCTTCTATAATTTTGTTGAACATATTTACTGGCTCTTTGAGTTAGGAATCTTCACTCTCTTCTATAACTATCATCCTTAGATTTGGTCTTCTCATTGTGTTTCCTGGATTTCCTGAATATTGTGGGTTAGGAACTTGTTGCATTTTGCGTTTTCTTTGACTGTTGTATGAATGTTTTCTATGGTATCTTCTGAACCCGAGATTCTCTCTTCTATGTCTTGTATTCTGTTGGTGATGCTTGCATCTATGGCTCCTGATTTCTTCCCTAGGTTTTTTTTTTTTTTTTTTTTTTTATCTCCAGGGTTGTCTCCCTTTGTGATTTCTTTATTGTTTCTATTTTCATTTTTAGATCCTAGATGGTTTTGTTCAATTCTTTTACCTGTTTGATTGTGTTTTCTTGTAATTCTTTAAGGGATTTTTGTATTTCCTCTTTAAGAGCTTCTACCTGTTTACCTGTGTACTCTTGTATTTCTTTAAGGGAGTTATTTATGTTCTTCTTAAAATCCTCTATCATCATCATGAGCTGTGACTTTAAATAAGAGTCTTGCTTTTCTGGTGTGTTGGGATGTCCAGGACTTGCTGTGGTGGGAGAACTGGGTTCTGATGATGCCTAGTAACCTTGTTTTCTATTGCTTATGTTCTTGCTCTTGCCTCTCACCATCTGGTTATCTCTGGTGTTAGCTGGTCTTGCAGTCTTTGACAGTAGCTTGTGCCTCCTGCAAGCATGTGTGTCAGTATTCCTGGGATTCAGTTCTCTCCAGGAGGAATTTGGGTATGGAGAGCTGTGGCACAGGGTCAGCTCCGGGGTGCAGATGGAAACCGGAAGGATCCTGTCCCTGGCTCTTCCTTGGTTCCTGTGTACTGATGGTTCTGGACATGTCCCTCTTTGGCCAGGAATTTGAGCAAAATTGGTGGTCTTACTTGTGCTCATAGGTGTGTCAGCACTCCTGGAAGATCAGCTCTTTCCTCATGGTATTTGGGAATGGAGTGCTGTGGTACAGGGTCAGCTCCCTGCACAGACACAAACTCATGTGTGTGGAACTTTAAGTAAGGAAGAAAGTGACAGATCTTGCTGCTGAAAGTGTCACTGGAAGAGCCACTACCTCTGCCCAAGAGGGGGGCTGGGAGATCAGGCAGGCTGGAGCCAGTCTTTGTCCCCAAGGTACTGAACTTCTGGTGGGGCTTCTGCTCACACAAGCCAGCTGCTTTTTCCCTCTGAGCAGGGATCTGGGACAGGACATTGTCTATGCTGCCACTTCTTGGGGCTGCTCCCCACTAGTTCTCTTTTAATGCTTGCTTGTGGTGAGTGGTCCTGGCAGTCAACAAAAGTAAAGCAGAGACAGTGTAGTACAGTCAGTGTTTCAGGTACACTGTTTACACATGTGTGTGGCCATACGTGTGCTGGGTATGGCTGACAGGGAGAACAGACAGAGAGGACTAAGTCTGCAGTTTTACCTTGTCTATACTGTCTTGGTGAATTCCAAGAGAGCAGTTGTGAGTGCAGATTCCTCTGCATGCATTGTCTTACAAAGACCACATGTCTCACAATGAGTAGCACTTTCTTTATCACAGAAACTTTTGTAGGATAAAGGAAAGGAAAATGCAGAGTGAATAAACATTAATTCTATATTAGTACTTATTTCCAGGTCCTATGTTGTGATATCAATCTCCTGGGAGTGAAATTTAAGATAGTCGCCTGTGGAGATGAGTTACTCATGGGCCACGAACCAAGTTCCAGTAAGGGAAGGCAATCCTTCTGCAATCTTCACATTCCTGTAATTCCTTTGAGGAAGTAGTATGAAGAAGTCTCCATTGCTATTGATGCTTGGTTAGTGGAAGCTCTAGGTTTAAGGGGAAGATGCTTTCTTTTCTTTCTGGTGTCCTTGGCTCACTCTTTTCAAGGTAGCTGCCAAGCCAACTCACTGACAATAGATAGAAGAAAATCTCTTGAAAACCCATGCAGTTTTTATCAAGATTGCTCTGTAGTACAGCTTGAGGTCAGGGATGGTGATTCCCAGAGAAGTTCTTTTATTGCTGAGAATAGTTTTCGCTATCCTGGGATTTTTGTTATTCCAGATGAATTTGCAAATTGCTCTTTCTAACTCTATGAAGAATTGAGTTGGAATTTTTATGGGGATTGCATTGAATCTGTTGATTGCTTTTGTCAAGATGGCCATTTTTTACTATATTGATCCTACCAATCCATGAGCCTGGGAGATTTTTCCATCTTCTGAGATCGTCTTCAATTTCTTTCTTCAGAGAATTGAATTTCTTGTCATACATATCTTTCCCTTGCTTAGTTACAGTCACACCAACATATTTTATATTATTTGTGACTATTGTGAAGGGTGTCATTTCTCTAATTTCTTTTTTAACTTGTTTATCCTTTGAGTAGAGGAAGGATACTGATTTGTTTGAGTTAATGTTATATCCAGCCACTTTGCTGAAGGTGTTTATCAGCTTTAGGAGTTCTCTGGTGGAATTTTTTGGGGTCACTTATATATGCTATCATATCATCTCAAATAGTGATATTTTGACTTCTTCTTTTCCAATTTGTATCTCTTTTACCTCCTTTTGTTGTCTAATTGCTCTAGCTAGAACTTCTAGTACTGTATTGAATAGACAAGGAGAGAGTGGGCAGCCTTCTCTAGTCTCTGATTTTAGTGGGTTCGCTTTAAGTCTCTGTTTAGTTTGATGCTGACTACTGGCTTGCTGTATATTGCTTTTACTATGTCTAGGTATGGGCCTTGAACTCCTGATCTTTCCAAGAAACATGAAGGGATGTTGAATTTTGTCAAATGATTTTTCAGCATCTAATTAAATGCTCATGTTTTTTTTTCTTTGCTTTTATTTTTGTAGTGGATTAAATTGATAGATTTCCATATACTGAACCATCCCTGCATCCCTGGAACGAAGCCTACTTTGTTGAGATGAATGATCACTTTGATGTGTTCTTGGATTCAGATTGGGAGAATTTTATTGATTATTTTTGCATCAATGTTCATAAGGGAAATCAATCTGAAGTTCTCTTTCTTTGATTGGTCTTGGTGCGGTTTAGGTATAAGTGTAATTGTGGGTTAATAGAACGAACTGGGTAGTGCTCCTTCTGTTTCTATTTTGTGGACTAGTTTGAAGAGTATTGGTATTAGGTCTTCTTTGAAAGTCTGATAGAATTTTGCACTAAACCCATCTGGTCCTGGGCTTTTTTTGGTTGGGAGACTTTTAATGACTGCTTCTATTTTTTTAGGGTTCATGTGACTGTTTAGATGGTTTATCTGATCCTGATTTAACTGTGGCATCTGGTACCTATCTAGAAAATTGTCC
The DNA here is from genome assembly GCF_000001635.26 of Mus musculus. Taxonomy (NCBI): domain Eukaryota; kingdom Metazoa; phylum Chordata; class Mammalia; order Rodentia; family Muridae; genus Mus; species Mus musculus. Next base: position 8,134,129 of record NC_000072.6, on the reverse strand, counting down.
ATTTCATCCAGATTTTCCAGTTTTGTTGAATATAGGCTTTTTTACTAAGGTCTGATGATTTTTTAAATTTTTTCACTTTCAGTTGTTATGTCTCCTTTTTCATTTCCGATTTTATTAATTTGGATACTGTCTCTGTGCCATCTGGTTAGTCTGGCTAGGGATTTATGTGTCTTGTTGATTTTCTCAAAGAACCAGCTCCTGGTTTTGTTGATTCTTTGTATAGTACTTTTTGTTTCTAGTTGGTTGATTTCAACCCGGATTTTGGTTATTTCCTGCTGTCTACTCCTCTTATGTCTATTTGCTTCTTTTTGTTCTAGAACTTTCAGGTTTGATGTCAAGCTGGTAGTGTATGCTCTCTCCAGTTTCTTTTTGGAGGCATTTTGAGCTATGAGTTTTCCTCTTAGCACTGCTTTCACTGTGTCCCATAAGTTTTGGTATGATGTATCTTCATTTTCATTAAATTCTAAAAAGTTTTTAATTTCTTTCTTTCTTTCTTCCTTGACCAAATTATCATCGAGTAGTGTTGTTCAGCTTCCATGTGTATGTGGGCTTTCAGTTGTTTTTGTTGGTATTGAAGACCAGCCTTAGTCTCTGGTGATCTTAAAGGATGTATGGGATTATTTCAATCTTCTTGTATCTGTTGAGGCCTATATGGTCAGTTTTGGAGAAGTTACCATGAGGTGTTGAGAAGAAGGTATATTCTTTTGTTTTAGGATGAAATGTTCTATAAAATCTGTTAAATCTATTTGGTTCATAACTTCTGTTAGTTTCACTGTGTCTCTGTTTAGTTTCTGTTTCCAAGATCTGTCCATTGCTGAGAGAGGGGTATTGAAGTCTCTCACTATTATTGTGTGAGGTGCAATGTGTGCTTTGAGCTTTAGTAAAGTTTCTTTTATGAATGTGGGTGCCCTTGCATTTGGAGCATAGATGTTCAGAATTGAGAGTTTATCTTGGTAGATTTTTCCTTTGATGAGTATGAAGTGTTCTTCATTTTTTTTTTATTAACTTCTGGTTGAAAGTCAATTTTATCCGATATTAGAATGGCCACTCCAGCTTATTCCTTGGGACCATTTGCTTGGAAAATTGTTTTCTAGACTTTTACTCAGAGGTAGTGTCTGTCTTTGTCACTGAGGTACATTTCCTGTATGCAGCAAAATGCTGGGTCCTGTTTACGTATCCAGTCTGTTAGTCTATTATTATGTCATTGGGGACTTGAGTTCATTGATGTTAAGAGATATTAAGGAAAAGTGATTGCTGCTTCCTGTTCTTTTTTTTGTTAGAAGTAGAATTATGTTTGTGTGGCTACCCTTTTTTGGGTTTGTTGAAAGAAGGCTGCTTTTTCTAAGGTATAGTTTCCCTCCTTGTGTTGGTGTTTTCCATCTATTATCCTTTGTAGGTCTGGATTTGTGGAAAGATATTGTGTAAATTTGCTTTTGTAATGGAGTATATTGGTTTATCCATCTATGATAACTGAGAGTTTTGCTTGAATATATTAGCCTGGGCTAGTATTTGTGTTTTCTGTATGACATCTGTCCAGGATCTTCTAGCTTTCATAGTCTCTGGTGAGAAGTCTGGTGTAATTCTGATAGGTCTGCCCTTATTATGTTACTTAACCTTTTTTCCTTACTGCTTTTAATATTCTTTCTTTTTTTTCTAGTGCATTTGGTGTTTTGATTATTATGTGATGGATGGAATTTAGGAAACACTCGTTAGAGAAAGAAAAATTGGCATGTCCAGGACTCTTAGTCTTTTCTTGCCCTCACTTATATTTTGAGAGTAAGAAAAAAGGATTAAAATTTAGTATGAAATTTTATGTCTGGTATGAAGAGAAAGAAAGAGAATTTTCATGGATAAGAACATGTAAAGTAAGAATGCCCTTTAGCTTCCTGAAGGAAGACATCTAGAGAGAGCATGAGCAACTGTAGAATTTCAAAAGGAAGAAATTCCATTTGACTGAGCTGCCAGATTGACTTTTCTTGATAGCATGAGCAGCAGATGCTGTGAATGCCATCATATGGGTGCCGAAGAAATATGATCTCAGACCCTGATGTTCACACAGACTTCCTTTGTTTTAATTCATTTTGTGTCTGGACATATGTTTGGGGAGTTTCCTCCTCCTCCTCCCCCTCCTCCCCCTCCTCCTCCTCCTCCGCCTCTTCTTCCTCTTCTTCTTCCTCTTCTTCTTCCTCTTCTTCTTCTTCTTCCTCTTCTTCTTCTTCTTCTTCTTCTTCTTCTTCTTCTTCTTCTTCTTCTTCTTTTTCTCTTTGTACTTGGTCAAAGCCAACAGACTCCTCCAAAGCCACGTTCTTTTAAGCCAGTATAACATTGCTCTCAGTGCCATCTGTCTCCTCTAAAATCACTAATAAAAATTAGTGAAAATCCTTTTGGTTTCTTTAACTTGAGCAAAGTCTGGTCTCAGTGTATGTTTCCCTTCACCTCTTGCAAGCATGAAGAGAAATCTTTAGTATAGACGAAGCCTGACCTTGAACATGAGTGTGGGTATCAATATTCATTAGTATAAGTTAATGGGTCATATATGCATATAAAATCTTGGAGAAGACATACAAAAATTAATCAAAGTAATAGAAAATTAATTTTAAACTTTAAATGTATGTTTTAAGATACATGACAGATTTTTAATAACAAAGAGGTACTGCTTTGAGAACAGGAACAATTTAGCATTATACAAAAGGCAATTTTGATCCTTTAACCCATCATTATTCCTCAGGACTAGAGGCCTGAGTCACCAGGTGTTGTGTTTATAAAAAGATAAAAAGAGAGGGAATATGTTCTATGGAGGTGTGGTGAGGTGTGGGGGGAGGGGGTGCCTCAGCAGGCCCATGCCAAGGCATCCCTTCCCTCTGAGGGACCAGCCACATGATGGTATAGTATAGAATAGAAGTTTATTAAGGGCATGGGGAGGGGAGTTTATTAAGGGCATGGGGAGGGGAGTTAAGAAGGTAGTAGAGGAAGAGATGGGGGGGAGGAGGGGAGGGGAGGGGAGGGGAGGGGAGGAAAAGAGGAGTAGAGCCCATGCATGAGCACATGGAGAGAGAGGCGGAAAGGGAATGGGGAGAGAGGGGCGAAGGGGCAAGGGGACAGAGCAGGAGCATTAAGATAAGAGATCAAGAGAGAGATCAAGAGAGAGAGATCAAGAGACAGAGAGACAGAGGGAGAGAGCGAGACAGAGACAGACAGAGAGACAGAGAGAGGGGGGAGGGAGAGGGCAAGCAGAGCTCTCTTTATAGTGAGTCAGGCCTACCTGGCTGTTGCCAATTAACTGTGGGGCAGATGCTAACACCAGAGGAGGCACATATGAATGTCAGCAAGCTGTAAGCTGGACACCCAGGCCAGGGTGGTAGCCCATTGTGGGAACTAAAAGGGGTCTGAGAAAGGAGCAAGAGGGAGGATAGCCCGCGCAGGCCAGAGTTCCTCCTATGCTCTGGGCAGGGAACTCGGGAGCGCTGCCAGATGCTTACTTGGCCCCGGGTGGGCATTTAAGCCACTGACCCCACTCAACAGGGGTGGAGGGTGGGGGTGGACAAGAAGCAGTTCCCTGAAACCAGGGGGCCCTGGGGCGACACCCTGTAGCCTCGGGGTTATGGGAGAGAGGGCAGAGGGATGTGGGGAAAGAGGGGGAGGGAAAGAGCCCAAGTCCCGCCAGAGCTTCAGTGCTCTGGGGAAGTGGGAGGGCTGCCAGACGCTTTCCACTTGGCCCCGGGTGGGCAAGTAAGCCACTGACCCCACTCAACCCGTGTGGGGTGGACAAGGAGCAGCCCTGACCGGGGCCCTGGGGTGACACCCCGTAGCTCCAGGGTTATGGGAGAGAGGGCTGAGGGGAGAGAGGTCCCCATGCAGGCAAGAGTATGTGCAGCAGGCCTTGAGTCCAGAAGATAGTCTATGGTTTTAGAGCTTTATTATAGAAAGGCAGGGAGAAAGGAGAAAAGTTGGCAAGAGAGAGAGAGACCTGCCATGGCCAAGAGGAGAGAAGGGGGAAAGGAGAGAGAGAGAAGAAAGGCTAGGATAAGAGGGAGAGAGAGGAAGAGAGTGAGAGGAGAGAGAAGAGGAGAGAGGAGAGTAAAAGTAAGAGAGCAAGAGGAGTGAGAGAATGAGGAGGGGCCAAACAGCCCCTCTTAAAGTATGCTGCTATCTTTTCTGTTGCTAGGTAACTGGGGAGGAGTCTAGCCTGAAGGTCAGAAGCTTGGGACATTGCCTTTGTGACTAGTAGCCATGCTTCTCTTGTGGGGGTTGAGGGGGCCATAACTTCGACGGGAGCCAGGCTTCCAGGCAACATGAGAGAACTCCTTTTGTCTCATGTAGGTGAATTATCACCACCAGGTCCTGGGGTTCACCATCTAGCCTCAACTGGAAAACAGGCTGTCTTTGCATAGCCCAATGCCTCACAGCCCATCTGGACTCAGGTTTTCCTGATACGAGGAATCATGAGTGATTTGGTATCATCCAGTTCTTGGATGCCTGAGTTCGTGTATTGTCCTGCTACAGAGTGGACTGTATTACTTGAAAATGCTCACTTTGAACAACAGAAACCTTGACTAAATATGACAAAGCTAAATCAATCAATTGTAATAGGGCATCATACCACATATTTAAGAGCAAAATATAGCTTCTTATTGGCTTGAATAGTAAAGGTGAGAGAGGTGTGCATTGGGTAGGGACTAAAATGGATCTGTCAAAGCATTTGAAATAGATTTGTGGAATGAGTGAAAAGGCTGTATCATGACTTTCATAGGTAAAGACACTTTCTTCCTTCCTTCCTTCCTTCCTTCCTTCCTTCCTTCCTTCCTTCCTTCCTTCCTTCCTTTCTTTCTTTCTTTCTTTCTTTCTTTCTTCCTTCCTTCCTTCCTTCCTTCCTTCCTTCCTTCCTTCCTTCCTTCCTTTCTTTCTTTCTTTCTTTCTTTCTTTCTTCCTTCCTTCCTTCCTTTCTCTCTCTCTCTCTCTCTTCCTTCCTTCTTTCCTTCCTCCCTCCCTCCCTCCCTCCCTTCCTTCCTTCCTTCCTTCCTTCCTTCCTTCCTTCCTTCCTTCCTTCCTTTTATTGTACCTTCCTACATAAAAACATTTAAAATTGCTATGACTGCACGGAGATAAAAAAAATCTAGGTGGAATCAATTATCACGTATCCATTAACATGTTTTAAAATATATTTAAATTGTATTTAGAAATTAGAGGTAATTAAGGGCAGGCAGGGACTGTATGCTAGACTTCGCTGCTGTTCTCAGGGCTCCTACAGCAGCACTGTATACCTAAGAACTGTTCAGCAAATGCTATGAAGCCGACCTAACAATACCCTCTTTTCTATTCTAGGGTGAGCCAGGTCCTCCTGGTCCTTATGGTCCTCCAGGAGCCCCTGGTATTGGACAGCAAGGTGTTAAGGTAGAGATATTGCTTCTTTGTCCTTGGATAACTATTGATTTATATGGGGCTTGGAAAGTAGGGCACAAACTCTCTTCCACCCTTTTCTGCAGTAGTTGCATATATTTTGGGTCTTTGGACACTTGCAGCATTCTGGTCTGGGACAATTAGCTTAAGAATATTCAAGATACATTTGATTGAATTGGAATAAAAACTTTGTTTCCAATATATAACCTCTCAAAATGTATAAGTGGTTCTGTTTGGTTACTTGGGCTTTAAAAACTAGCGTGCAAATACAGTATTGGGAAATGTAGCATCTTACCATGTAAACCTTCCACCTGCTCACATTATGTAAGCAGAAACTAGAGGCCCAGAATACTGAGAGTAAATGCTGGCAGGAAGAATTGTAGGGAGTTGGTAAGGAGCATCCTGGGAGCTCTGAGTCACACACAGAGCATATGAGATAGCAGAGGTACAAACTGATTTTAAATGGACTTTCAGGATGATAAGACTTTAATACAGAACTGAAAGGGAGCAGTCCTGATTCAATATGTTTAGAAGGGAATCAAGTGCCACCATGCACTGCATTTCAGTGATCAGGACGTGCAGACTTGAGGGAAGGTGGACCTTCATTGGGCAAAGTTAGTGGAGAAGATTCTTCTGGAGGAAAGCAAGTGTAAAGCAGAGTCCAGTGAAGGAGCTAGAGAAAGGACCCAAGGAGCTGAAGGGGTTTGCAGCCCCATGGGAGGAACAACAATATGAATAACCAGAACCCCCAGAGCTCCCAGGGACTAAACCACCAGTCAAAGAAAACGCATGGTGGGACTCATGGCTCTAACTGCATGTGTAGCAGAGGATGCCCTAGTCAGTCATCAATGGGGAGAGAGGCCTGTGAAGGTTCTGTGCCCCAGTATAGGGAATGTCAGGGCCAGGAAGCAGGAGTGGGTGGGTTAGGGAGCAGGGGGAGAGTGAAGGGGATAGGGGATTTTCGGAGGGGAAACTAGGAAAGGGGATAACATTTGAAATGTAAATAAAGAAAACATCTAATTAAAAAAAAAAGGAGAGGTAAAATGGCCAACGCGGGGACAGGGAAGAGGTGACATTTTAGGATAGTGGCAGGGAATAGCACATATTGTATCTTGGCCATCTCAGAAAATGCTGTCCATTTCCCATTTCTACACTATCATTTATAAGTGCCAGAGATACTGAGTTGCATTTAAACAAGAGCTGGTGAACATTTTAGGACAATTTGTTTGCTTTAATTGACATCAGTCTCCTCTGAATGATTCTTAATGTTCCTGAATATGAAAAGTTTTGTCTATTTTCCCTGTTGAAATCTCCAGCTCATTTCATATCATCCTATTATTTTTTAAAAAACTCACCCTGTAACTACTTTTCCTGTCTCAGGGTGAGAGGGGCCAGGAAGGAAGAATGGGAGCTCCCGGACCGATTGGAATTGGTGAACCCGGACAGCCAGTAAGTGGCCAAAGCTGCATGTGGAGTAAAGTGGCAGAGTGTAATTCTTACCTGCTCATTCTGGCAAAAAAGAAATGCCCAAGTGACTCTACTGTGTATGTTTTTATGTTAAAAAGTCCATTAATAGTAGAAGCATGTAAGAACAAGGTCTGTATTACTTTACATGCTTGAAATAAGGCTATATGAATATATATGTGTGTATATGCATTCACATATGTGTATGATGTTTTCCTCACTGTAACCTCTCATAAGATTAATTAGCTTGGCAAAGAAAAAGAGTTCTAGGTGTCAAAGTTCCCTAGGAGGTGACAGATCTCGATTGAGGTCCTCTGTCTATACATGGTAATTGTAGTCCTGAGAACCATGGGGGACTAGAATGTGAGGCTGAAGATCTTCTCATTATGTAATCCCCGAGAATGCACTAAAGTTAGGCTTGAGCATGGGACAAAGATAAAGCCTGCTTTATTCCCAGCTTCCACCTTATGCAGCTTTGAAGTTTGCTATTGTTGGAAAAGGAAAAAAGGATTCTGTCACGAGAAATCTGAAGAGGAAATGAATAAAACATGACTCTTCTGTTATGAAGCACTTCATAACTTCTCAAGTGAGCTTTATTTTTGTGCAAATAACTAAAGCTGGTTCACCAAGGCAGAAGCAAAAGCAGGCAGCCACAGCAGTAGCCTCCTTCCTTGGTTTCGCATTGCATTGTGCCCCATGGAATCACTAACAGAAATGTTTCTTTGCAGTACCTGTGAAGTAAACAGCTGGGTATTGTGAGGTTTTGAAATATATGACTGTGTGTGTGTGTGTGTGTGTGTTTACTGCACATGATTTCAGGGCTCTAAGGGGCCTGCAGAGGGCATGAGATTCCTTGAAGCTGGATTGGAAGGTGTTTGTGACTTGATCCTATGTGTGTCTTGGGAACTGAACTGGGGTTTTCTGCTGGAGTTGAAAGAGCTATCTCTCTAACCCCTAATTTGACTTCTTTATAGAGTCTTGACCTGAATTCCTCATTAACATTTCATCATCTTATTCTAACTAAATTATTTATTAGTGTTATTATATTTTTCAGTTAACATGTATTTTTACACACACACAATCACATATATATGATTTCTTTTTTTATTTTTTAGGAAGTGCATTTTTAGTAGCTGTTTTGAGAGAAAGTATATTAACACTAAACTCAGTCATTGGCTTACATATTATTTTGTTTTTAAATATTAAATAGTATAGCCGGGCATGGTGGCACATGACTTAATTTTTAATTTATTTTTTATTTTATTTTTTTATTACATATTTTCTTTATATATTTTTCAAATGCTATCCCGAAAGTTCCCTCTACCCTCCCCTTGCCCTGCTCCCCTACCCACCCACTCCCACTTCTTGGCCCTGACATTTCCCTCTACTGGGGCATATAAAGTTTGCAATGCCAAGGGGCCTTTCTTCCCAGTGATGGCGGACTAGGCCATCTTCTGCTGCATATGCAGCTAGAGACACGAGCTCTGGGCGTACTGTTAGTTCATATTATTGTTCCACTCCAGCTCCGTGGGTGCTTTCTCTAGCTCCTCTATTGGGGGCCCTGTGTTCCATGTTATAGAAGATTGTGGGCATCCACTTCTGTATTTGCCAGGCACTGGCATAGCCTCATATGAGACAGCTCTTGCTGGCATATGCAATAGTGTCTGCATTTGGTGGCTGATTATGGGATGGATCGATCCCCAGATGGGGTAATCTCTGGATAGTCTATCCTTTCGTCTTAGCTCCAAACTTTGTCTCTGTAACTCATTTCATGGATATTTTGTTCCTTATTCTAAGGAGGAATGAAGTATCCACCCATTGGTCTTCCCTCTTCTTGATTTTCTTGTGTTTTACAAATTATATCTTGGGTGTTCTATGTTTCTGGGCTAATATCCACTTATCAGTGAGTGCATATCTAATGACTTCTTCTGTGATTGGGTTACCTCACTAAGGATGATATCCTCCAGATACATCCATTTGTCCAAGAATTTCATAAATTCATTGTTTTTAATAGCTGAGTAGTACTCCATTGTGTAAATGTACCACATTTTCTGTATCCATTCTTCTGTTGAGGGACATCTGGGTTCTTTCCAACTTCTGGCTATTATAAATAAGGCTGCTATGAACATAGTGGAGCATGTGTCCTTATTACCAGTTAGACCTACATCTGGGTATATGCCCAGGAGAGGTATTGCTGAATCTTCCGGTAGTACTATCTATGGCCAATCTTCTGAGGAACCTCCAGACTGACTTAGAGAGTGGTTGTACAAGCTTGCAATCCCACCAGCAATGGAGGAGTGTTCCTCTTTTTCCACATCTGCTGTCACCTGAATTTTTGATCTTAACCATTCTGACTGGTGTGAGGTGGAATCTCAAGATTGTTTTGATTTGTCCCTGATGATTAAGGATGTTGAACATATTTTCAGGTGCGTCTCAGCCATTCGGTAGTCCTCAGTTGAGAATTCTTTGTTAAGCTCTGTACCCCATTTTTTAATGGGGTTATTTAAATTTCTGGAGTCCACCTTTTTGAGCTCTTTGTATATATTGGATATTAGTCCCATATCTGATTTAGGATTAGTAAAAATCCTTTCCCAATATGTTGGTAGCCTTTTTGTCTTATTGACAGTCTTTTGCCTTACAAAAGCTTTGCAATTTTATGAGGTCCCATTTGTCAATTCTTGATCTTACAGTACAAGCCATTGCTGTTCTGTTTAGGAATTTTCCCCCTGTGCCCATATCTTCGAGGCTTCTCCCCACTTTCTCCTCTATTAATTTCAGTGTCTCTGGTTTTATGTGGAGGTCTTTGATCCACTTAGACTTGAGCTTTGTACAAGAAGATAAGAATGGATCAATTTATATTCTTCTACATGATAATCACCTGTTGTGCCATTACCATTTGTTGAAAATGCTGTCTTTTTTCCACCAGATGGTTTTAGCTCCCTTGTCAAAGATCAAGTGACCATAGGTGTGTGGATTCAATTTCTGGGTCTTCAATTCTATTCCATTGATCTACCTATCTGTCACTGTACCAGTACCATGCAGTTTTTATCACAATTGCTCTGTAGTACAGCTTAATGTCAGGCATGGTAATTCCACCAGAGGTTCTTTTATCCTTGAGAATAGTTTTTGCTATCCTAGGTTTTTTGTTATTCCAGATGAATTTGCAAATTACCCTTTCTGACTTGGTGAAGAATTGAGTTGGAATTTTGATGGGGATTGCATTGAATCTGTAGATTGATTTCAGCAGGATAGCCATTTTTACCATATTTATCCTGCCAATCCATGAGCATGGGAGATCTTTCCATCTTCTGAGATCTTCAATTTCTTTCTTCAGAAACTTGAAGCTCTTATCATACAGATCTTTCACTTCCTTAGTTAGAGTCACACCAATGTATTTTATATTATTTGTGACTATTGTGAAGGGTGTTGTTTCCCTAATTTCTTTCTCAGTCCATTTATCCTTTGTGTAGAGAAAGGCCATTGATTTGTTTGAGTTAATTTTATATCCAGCTACTGTACTGAAACTGTTTATCAGATTTAGGAGTTCTCTGGTGGAACTTTTGGGGTCACTTATATGTACTATCATATCATCTCAAATAATGATATTTTGACTTCTTCCTTTCCAATTTGTATACCCTCCATCTCCTTTTGTTGTAGAATTGCTCTGGCTAGAACTTCAAGTACCATATTGAATAGGTAGGGAGAAATTAGGCAGCCTTGTCTAGTCCCTGATTTTAGTGGGATTGCTTTGAGTTTCTCTCCATTTGTTTGATGTTGGCTACTGGTTTGCTGTAGATTGCTTTTATTATGTTTAGGTATGGGACTTGAATTCCTGATCTTTCCAAGACTTTTATCATGAAGGGGTGTTGGATTTTGTCAAGTGCTTTCTCAGCATCTAACAAGATGATCATGTGGTTTTTGTCTTTGAGTTTGTTTATATAGTGGGTTATGTTGATGATTTCCATATATTAAACCATCCCTGCATCCCTGGGATAAAGCCTACTTGGTCGTGATGGATGATCGTTTTGATGTGTTCTTGGATTTGGTTTGTGAGGATTGTATTGAGTATTTTTGCATCGATATTCATAAGGGAAATTGGTCTGAAGTTTTCTTCTTTTTTTGGATCTTTGTGTGGTTTAGGTATCATTGTGGCTTCATAGAATGAATTGGGTAGAGTACCTTCTGTTTCTATTTCGTGGAATAGTTTGAGAAGAGTTGGAATTAGATCTTCTTTGAAGGTCTGATAGAACTCTGCACTAAACCCATCTGGTTCTGGGCTTTTTTTGTTTGGGAGACTATTGATGACTGCTTCTATTTCTTTAGGGGAAATAGGACTGTTTAGATAGTTAATCTGATCCCGATTTAACTTTGGTACCTGCTATCTGTCTAGGAAGTTGTCCATTTTATCCAGGTTTTTTAGTTTTGTTGAGTATAGCCTTTTGTAGTAGGATTTGATGATGTTTTGGATTTCCTCAGGTTCTGTTGTTATGTCTCTTTTTAAATTTTTGATTTTGTTAATTAGGATACTGTCCCTGTGCCTTCTATTTAGTCTGGCCAAGGGTTTATCTATCTTGTTGATTTTCTCAAAGAACCAGCTCCTGGTTTGGTTGATTCTTTGAATAGTTCTTTTTGTTTCCACTTGGTTGATTTCAGCCCTGATTTTGATTATTTCCTGCTGTCAACTCCTCTTGGGTGAATTTGCTTCCTTTAGTTCTAGAGCTTCTAGGTGTGCTGTCAGGCTGCTAGTGTGTGCTCTCTCTAGTTTCTTTTTGGAGGCACTCAGGGCTATGAGTTTTCCTCTTAAGACTGCCATTTATTGTGTCCCATAAGTTTGGGTAATGTTGTGGCTTCATTTTCATTAAACTCTAAAAAGTCTTTAATCTCTTTATTTATTTCATCCTTGACCAAGGAATCATTGAGTAGAGTGTTGTTCAGTTTCCACGTGAATGTTGGCGTTCTATTATTTATGTTGTTATTGAAGATCAGCCTTAGTGCATGATGATGTGATAGGATGCATGGGATAATTTCAAAATTTTTGTATCTGTGGATGCCTGTTTTGTGACCTATTATATAGTCAATTTTGAAAGAGGTACCATGTGAGCACATGCCTTTAATCCCAGCACTCGGGAGACAGAGGCAGGCGGATTTCTGAGTTTGAGGCCAGCCTGGTCTACAAAGTGAGTTCCAGGACAGCCGGGGCTATACAGTGAAACCCTGTCTCGAAAAACCAAAAAAAAAAAAAAAAAGTATTATACATTTACATATTACATAATCATGTGTACCAACATTATAAATATTAAATATAAATGTTACATTTTAAATAATTTTAAAATATTTAAGTTTTAAAAACAATAACTTTATTATTTGTATGTGGTCAGGCATTCACACTGACAGAGTAGTTCTCTATTTTCATCATGGGTTCTAGGGATTAAACTCAATTCATCTGAGTGGGCAGCTGTACTGGCTAGTTTTGTGTCAACTTGACACAACTGGAGTTATCACAGAGAAAGGAGCTTCAGTTGAGGAAATGCCTCCATGAGATCCAACTGTAAGGCATTTTCTCAATTAGTGATCAAGGGGGAAAGGCCCCTTGTGGGTGGTGCCATCTTTGGGCTGGTAGTCTTGGGTTCTATAAGAGAGCAGGCTGAGCAAGCCAGGGGAAGCAAGCCAATAAAGAACATCCCTCCATGGCCTCTGCATCAGCTCCTGCTTCCTGACCTGCTTGAGTTCCAGTCCTGACTTCTTTGGTGATGAACAGCAGCATGGAAGTGTAAGCCAAATAAACCCTTTCCTCCCCAACTTGCTTCTTGGTCATGATGTTTGTGCAGGAATAGAAACCCTGACTAAGACAAATTGGTACCAGCAAAGTGGGGTATTCCTGTGACAACCTGACCAAGTTTTGGGGAGGACTGTGGAAGGACTTTGGAACTTTGGACTTGAAGATCCATTCGTTGTTAAGAGCTCTGTCAGATGTTTTGTAGGAGCTTGGAAGATAATGTTGAGAACAGTGCAGAAGATGGAGGTCTGGTTTGTGAAATTTCAGAGGGAAAATTAAAGACTCTTTTCAGGGCCATTGCTGTTTTGATTGTGATGATTCTGTAGTTCTGGTTAGCTGGGGCTGAAGAATTAGCTGTGATTAACAAGATACCAGAACTACTAAAGCAAAAACTTTGCATTACTGGGACTATTGATGCTGGTTAGCTGGAGCTAAGATATTAGCGGTGATTAAGAAGAGACCAGCATCATTGAGGTGACATCTTCTGGGAAGTGTTTTCTGAAAACACAAAGAGGCTGTGTTCCAGAGATAGCCAAGGTTGTACTACTGCTGCAGCGGGACTTGGTAATATGTAAAGGTCACCCAGGTGGTACTGGTTTTGAAGGCATGAAGGGGTCACGCAGAGCAGCTGAGGCTCAGCACTGTGAGAGGGCATGGAAGGCCATTGGTGAAGGTGCAGCCTCAGTTGCAATTGAAGGCCCAGGACTGAAGGGGTCACGCAGTGTTTTGGAGATGCCAGTACCATGAGATGACCACCAAGAGCAGCAGCAGCAGTGGAATACAGGCAACTGGAGCCTAGAGGATGACACGTGTGCTACAAAGGGCATGGCTGAAGAAGTGACCCAAGCCCTTGGAGGAGCCCAGAAGGTTATGAGTTGGATCTCAGACATTGGACGGTTGGAGATTGATTTTTGCTTTTGATTGTGACTATGCCCTGATATTTTCCCTCTTGAAGGAAGAAACTGTTTTAGTTGAGCCCACAGTTAAGAGACTTTTAATTGTAAAAAGACTTTGAATTTTAAAAGAGATGGATATTCTAAAAAGATTGAAAATTTAAGAATATGTAAAGACTGTGGGACTTTTAAAGTTATTTAGATCTTGGGGATGAATAAGAATGTAAGGGTTGAGGCTTACTAGTGATGTGTTTGTGTGTCAAGTTGATAAGGGGTCAATTTACTGGCTAGTTTTGTGTCAACTTGACACAACTGGAGTTATCACAGAGAAAGGAGCTTCAGTTGAGGAAATGCCTCCATGAGATCCAACTCTAAGGCATTTCCTCAATTAGTGATCAAGGGGGAAAGGCCCCTTGTGGGTGATGCCATCTTTGGGCTGGTAGTCTTGGGTTCTATAAGAGAGCAGGCTGAGCAAGCCAGGGGAAGCAAGCCAATAAAGAACATCCCTTCATGGCCTCTGCATCAGCTCCTGCTTCCTGACCTGCTTGAGTTCCAGTCCTGACTTCCTTGGTGATGAACAGCAGTATGGAAGTGTAAGCCAAATAAACCCTTTCCTCCCCAACTTGCTTCTTGGTCATGATGTTTGTGCAGGAATAGAAACCCTGACAAGGACAGCAGCCATCCTCTTTACCTACTAAGCCTTCTCCCTGGCCAATATCTTCTTAGCCGTGACTGAACCTGCATTCCATGTTGATTCCACTCTATACCACCAACAATTGTGGCCTTTGAGGTTTTTGCAGTATGTTTCTAACTTTTTAGTAATTTACCCTTTATCCATCCCACCATACCTTGCATACAAATGAAGGCTTATGCTTGCACCAATCACACAATTGCCTTTTTAGTACAGGTCCAGTGCTCTCCCCTTGCGGCCTAGGTGGAAATAGCTGGAGGGTCATCTGAGTGCATCTAGGCTGGCACAAACTCTTTCAGATAACCCTGGGCAAGGCTGTGCCTTCTGGAGCCAGGGGGATCACTGTGTAATTCTCTCAAGGTGCCTTTAAGCGATGGCTGTGGTGGCATAAGGCTAGTGAGGCTGGAGGTTTGATTGTTAAGCCTTTTGTTCTAGGCAGCCAGGGCAGCAAGAGTCCAATATTTGCTAATTAGGGAGTCAAAATGGCCCAACCCTCAAGTGATTTGCTCATTTAAAGGAAATGAACATCAGGGGTGCTTAAGAACATAAAGAAGTTCTCATTAACTCTAACAGTGATTTAACAGCTTAACAGTACATAACACCTGGCCAGTGCCTCAGGGAGCAGGAAACTTCAGTTTTCATGGTCATAGGCACAGCGTGGAGGCCAATGTATAGTGTACTTCTGTGTATGACTTGTCCTTCTGTGGTAGCTGGGACACTTTCACAGGGTGGTCCGAGCACCCAATGCTTTTGTTCTTCCATTTGCCAAGCCACAGCTATGCAAATTACACTGACCTGACCTTGTGATGGTCTGTGATTCAAGTGGAAAGAGAGATCATTGCTAAGGTGAGGCAAAACCCAGTAGAAAGGTGTTATATCAAACATCACAATTTTTTTCAAAATGAGTTTTGTATTTAGTTTTGTAGTTTTTTTGAATTTAGAAGTAACAGGAAGATTGGAAAAGATTCTGCTGAAATTTCTTTGCTTTTTTGCCTCTTTGCCTGATCATTTCTAATGATCTCAGGCTTGGTACTACCCTTGGTAGCACAGTAATATAAGTGTGTGAGTGGCTGAAGTAACACTTGAGCTCTGATACTTACCTCTGAACTGTTAGCCCTCCATGTAAATTACCGAGTGTGGCACTTATCCGGTAAGTATAAGTGACTCATAAAGAGTAAATTGGCCAGGAGGCTGAAGGTAATCTCTTTGTATGTGCTAGGTTATTCAGAGTACTTTCAATAAAAAGTATGCTCTAAGGTAGAACTCTAATTACTTCCAGGTTAAAAATAAAGTAGATGACACCATTTGAAGACAATGGCCAATTTTTACTATGTGTTAGCACACTTATCTTTAGTGCTTGGTTTTATGAAGGGAAGTAATATTATAAATATAATGAGCAATCATATTTTATTTCATTGTTAATGTCTCCATAAAACTTTTCACTGATGAGACTGCACTAATTAGGTTTCTGCGTTATGCATATATTTGGTAAAAGCCAAATAAGTTTGCCATGGTTATAATTGCTTCTCATGGTTTTTACAAAGGACAGTGACATTATTTATGGAAGTCTTTCTGTCTTTAAAAGGTGATACACAGGTCTAGGGATGCAGTACCTCGGCTGGTAGAATGCTTGCCTAGCATGCAGGAGGCTCTGGGTTCAATTCCCAGGACTATATCAACGCTCTGTGGTGGCTCACAGTGTATCTCAGGACTAAAGAAGTAAAGGCAGTAAGATCAGGAGTTCAAGGCCATCCTTGGCTACAGGAATTCAAGGTCAGGTCGGTCTGGGCTACGAGAGATCCTATGTAAATGAACACATGCATGGATTAAAATTAAAAAATAAAATGACAACAATTTACAAATAAAAGTGTTCTTATAAAATGATAGTGTGCATAGATGGCCTAATACACAGAGAGCATCAATTATCTAGTTCAAGTAGCTACTATTTCTCTTCTCTGGTTAATAACCATCTTCTTTCATGTGTACTTAGCTGAGGGACTGCAGAGCATATTAATGGTATGGAATATTACTCCAGCTTGTAGTGATTAAGCCTTGGATCACTGATTTTTAAATCACCTGTGTGCCTGTGAGCATTAGCTCTGTCCTCAGGAGTTGGAGTGCATAGTTTCTCACACTGCCGATGTTCTTGCTTTCACCTTAGCTGACATGCTCTAAAAATGTAGAGAAGAGGAAGGAGAACTTGTTTTGTTCAGTTTGCCTCTCTCCACACAGTTCAATGTAAGCCAATCCCCCACAGATTGGATTATGTACAGACTTCTATAAAAGGACAGGTGTAGCAGTGGTGGGAACCAGATCCAATTTTTTAAATCAATGCTAGTAAGTATGTATAGGATGATTAATACTTAGGATAGAGTTTAGCATTAGAAAGACTAAACTACTTAAACTCACAACTGTTAATATGTAGTACCACGTACTGTTGTATCTAAATCCAAAAGTCACTGAAATTAGCTTTTAATGATCACAAAAGACTGTTTACTCTCTGAGAACAGGAGTGGGTCAATCTGCTGTCCTAGAGCCAGCATTGTTGCTTTTACCTATTAGATATTTGATGTAGTAGTCAGTGTTCTATTGCTGTGATAAAACACCATTACTAAAGAAACATGGTGGTGGTAGTGGGGTGCTTCAGCTTACATATTACAATCCATCATGAAAAGAAGCAATGTTGTAAGCTCAACCAGAGAAATCTAGAGGCAGGACCTCAAACAGACGTCATGGAGTGAAAGCTACTTACTGTCTTGTTCTCCATGTCTGCTCAGAATTGCTTTCCTATACAACTTGGGACCACCTGCCCAGTGGTAGCAACAACCATAATAGGCAGGGTCCATCACATCAGTAATTAAAAAAACTACCCCTGCAGACATGCCTAAAATCTAATATGATAGAAACAATCCCCCAATTGAAGTTTTTCTTCATAAGTGACTCTAGTTTGTATCAAGTAGACAAAAATTAACGTGCTCAAATAACTCCTTGTCAACTTGACACATAAACACCACTATAAATTTCTGTAGCAGAGACCTAAGAATTGTAGGGGTTATGGGGATTAAAAAAAAAAGCCTTATGCCTGGTACCATGTGGTAGGGATGGAGTTAGGAGGCTGTGGTATAAGTATAACCTCAGTTGCTATGGAACTCGCAGGATTGACAGGTCATGGAAAGAAACTAAGGCTTGATATTGGGTGGCAGGGCTGGAGTCCCTAAAGAGGCCTGGAGAGGCCATTGGTAGAGGTGAAGCCTCTGTTGCTGTGGAGACCCTAGTGTATTACAGATGGCAGGACAGTGGCATGAATACTGAGGAGAGTGACAGGTGTGAAGTGGAGCCGGCTTGAGCCTAGGAGACATCTGTGTATGCTATGATGGCAGAGCTGGAGGGGTGGGACTGCCCACATACTGTGGCATCCAGATCACAAGTGGCAAATGTCAGACACACATCTACAGGATGTGGACTACACTGCTGAACTTGGTTTTGCTGTGATCTGAGTGCGACTGTGCTCTAGTTCTTCCTTCTTAGAATAAAAATAGTACATAACTTATTTTGGAGTTTAGAAGAGCCTACCATTAAAAGGTTTTAGAAATCTAAGGAGAACTTCGATTTGTTGAATATTATAGAAAGACTGGGAATTTTAAATGTTGAGAGTGTTTTATATTGTGATAGTAACATGAGCTCTTGAGAACAAAGAATGAAGGAAAGCCGATGATTTAATAGTGATGTGTTTGTGTGCCAGGTTGACATGGAGTCAGTAGAGCTGCTTAATTTGTGCCGACTAGACACAAACTGGAGTCATCTAGGAAAAGGGAACCTCAGTTAAGGGACTTTTCCCATTAGATTGGTCTGTGGGGGCGTTTTCCTAGTTGCTAATTGAAGTAGGAGTGCTCAGACCACTGTGGGCGGTGCCATCCCTACACAAGTGAGTCTAAGCTATATAAGAAAGGCAGAGGAAACAAAACAAGCCATTTACTGGTTTGTTTATGCTTCAAGGTGGTTTATGCTTCAGTACCTGCTTTCAGGTTTCTGCCTTGAGCTGACACCATAGCGGTCCTTGATAATGGACTGTAATTTGCAAGCAAAGTAAATCTTTCCTCTCAAATTGCTTATGGCAATGAAGTTTTATCACACCAACAGGAATCACACTAATAGATTTTGTAAATGTTTATTGAATGAATGAGTGGGCTCAAATATAGACATTCTTCTTATTTAATGTAATTGTGGTTTTCATTTGTTCTACCATTAGAAAAGAGTCAATGCTTTTGTTGTTAAAGTTACTGATATGAACTCGGCACTTCTTAGTTTGCAATCTAGTTTTTATGCTCACTTAAATTTTCCCCCTCTAATTAATTGCTTGGCCATTAGAGCAAACTGATAAATATTAGACTTTTGATTAAAGTTTGGGAGTTAAAAGCTAGGTTTCCCATAAGCATTGCAATTTAAATTGAATTCCATATTAGCTCTTTCTTTTAATTAAGTCTTTACTAAGTAGGCTATGTATAAATAACAAAGACCAACTTTTAAAATATGCAATATTGGGAGAAAAAGTTTTCAGTATTGGGATAAAGTTAGATGTGTTTGTTTTATAAGATAGGGTCTCTCTCTCTATAGCTCTGGTCATACAAACCAGGATAGCCTTGAACTCACAGAGATCCACCTGCCTCAGCCTCCCAAGTACTAAGGTTCAAAGTAACCTCTGTCACACACAGTTAATTATTTTCTTACATGTGAATGCATGAGTAGTACATCATGCTGAGTCCTGACCTGTCACTATTCTTGTGCAGAAAACATTTCTAAAGCTTTTGGCATGGATGCTGGAGATCTGAGTTAAAGCCCTCATGATTGCCCAGCAATTACCTAACCCACTGGCCATCTTTTCAGTGCCTAAAACTAGGAATATTTCAATTTTTATTTATTTTTTGATATATAGTGATTTATTTGCCTGCATGCATGTCTGTGCACCACCTGTGTGCCTGATTTCCAAGGAGGCCAGAAGAGGGCTTTGTATCTCCTGAAACTAGAATCACAAACAGTTGTGAGTCACCATGTGGGTACTGGGAATCAAACTAGATCTTCTGGAAGAGAAGCCAGTACTCTTAACTTCTCACCATCTCTCCAGCCCCCAAATAGGAAATTTTCAAAGGTCAAAAAGTTTCTCTCCTCTTGAAAAAGAAAAGAGTAAAAAAAGAAGAAAGTTTTGAAACACAATATAAGCTATTCTAATAGTGAAAGACCCCCATTTCGAAGAGACCCTCGCTCAAGTCCTGGGATAAGCCAATGCCCCAATAACTCGAGAGAAACCATTCTTGATGCAATATCACATGAGGTTTAACTGGGAATCAGCATGCTGAGGCCGAGTTCCTAACCTGCACAGGGGCAGAGGAGATCGACCCCCAGCAGTTGCAGTGGAGGATTTTTAAAGAATGAACCATAAAGTGAGGGAAGGATAAGATCACAAAGACTGAGGAAGTTGAGTAAACATCCTAAAAATGGGGATGGTGAATTACAGCTCATCTCTCAAGGAAAGTAGGGGAGGATTAGATCACAAAGACTGGGGAAGTTGAATAAATCTTCTTGGTCCCTTACACAATGGTTCAGGCACCTGGGTGGGTCACCAGCCCTCACTGTTCTTTCAGGAAAAAGAACAAAGAACTCCATCTGGGCTTTTTTTCTAGGGATCTAAGAAACACAATGAGTTGGGGGTCTTACAGTAGAAGGACTGATAATGAGTTCCTGGGAAACTCAAGGGAGTTGGCTTGTGATAGTAGTCTAGTGAATTGCCCACAAGCACCTAAGCCAGCACTCTGCAAACACAGTCACTTACACCTGTAATCGCAATATTGTTGGGGTGGAGACAAGAAGTTCTTAAGGCTGACTGGGTAGCCAGCCTAGACAAGAAAAGCTCCAGGTTCAGTGAGAGATCATGTCTCAGAAAGTACTGAAGAGATAGTTCGGCAGTTAAAAGCATGTGATGCTCTTTTTTTTTTTAATATTTTTATTAGGTATTTTCCTCATTTATATTTCCAATGCTATCCCAAAAGTCCCCCATACCCTCCCCCCCCACCCCCCTACCCAACCACTCCCACTTTTTGGCCCTGGCGTTCCCCTGTACTGGAGCATATAAAGTTTGCAGGTCCAAAGGGCCTCTCTTTGCAATGATGGCCAACTAGGCCATCTTTTGATACATATGCAGCTAGAGTCAAGACCTCTGGGGTACTGGTTAGTTCATAAAGTTGTTCCACCTATAGGGTGGCAGTTCCCTTTAGCTCCTTGGGTACTTTCTCTAGCTCCTCCATTGGGGGCCCTGTGATCCATCCAATAGCTGACTGTGAGCATCCACTTCTGTGTTTGCTAGGCCCTGGCATAGTCTCACAAGAGACAGCTATATCTGGGTCCTTTCAGCAAAATCTTGCTAGTGTATGCAATGGTGTTAGCGTTTGGAAGCTGATTATGGGATGGAATCCTGGATATGGGAGGCTCTAGATGGTCCATCCTTTCATCACAGCTCCAAACTTTGTCTCTGTAACTCCTTCCATGGGTGTTTTGTTCCCAATTCTAAGAAGGGACAAAGTGTCCACACTTTGGTATTCGTTCTTCTTGAGTTTCATGCTTTTAGCAAATTGTATCTTATATCTTGGGTATCCTAGGTTTCTGGGCTAATATCCACTTATCAGTGAGTACATATTGTGTGAGTTCCTTTGTGATTGGGTTACCTCACTCAGGATGATGCCCTCCAGGTCAATCCATTTGCCTAGGAATTTCATAAATTCATTCTTTTTAATAGCTGAGTAGTACTCCATTGTGTAAATACACAACATTTTCTGTATCCATTCCTCTGTTGAGGGGCATCTGGGTTCTTTCCAGCTTCTGGCTATTATAAATAAGGCTGCTATGAACATAGTAGAGCATGTGTCTTTCTTACCGGTTGGAACATCTTCTGGATATATGCCCAGGAGAGGTATTGTGGGATCCTCCTGTAGTACTATGTCCAGTTTTCTGAGGAACCACCAGACAAATTTCCAGAGTAGTTGTACAAGCTTGCACTCCCACCAACAATGGGGGAGTGTTCCTCTTTCTCCACATCCTCGCCAGCATCTGCTGTCACCTGAATTTTTGATCTTAGCCATTCTGACTGGTGTGAGGTATAATCTCAGGGTTGTTTTAATTTGCATTTCCCTGATGATTAAGGATGTTGAACATTTTTTTCAGGTGCTTCTCAGCCATTTGGTATTCTTCGGGTGAGAAATCTTTGTTTATCTCTGAGCCCCATTTTTTAATGGGGTTGTTGGTTGTTTAATTTTCTTGAGTCCACTTTCTTGATACACACACACACACACACACACACACACACACACACACATATACACACACACATACACACACACACACACACACACACACACACACACACACACACACATATATATATGATATTAGTCCCCTATCTAATTGAGGATAGGTAAAGATCCTTTCCCAATCTGTTGGTGGCCTTTTTGTCTTATTGACGGTGTCTTTTGCCTTGCAGAAGCTTTGCAATTTTATTAGGTCCCATTTGTGGATTCTCGATCTTACATTAGAAGCCATTGCTGTTCTATTCAGGAATTTTTCCCCTGTACCCATATCTTCGAGGCTTTTCCTAATTTCTCCTCTACAAGTTTCAGTGTCTCTGGTTTTATGTGGAGTTCCTTAATCCACTTAGATTTGACCTTAGTACAAGGAGATAGGAATGGATCAATTCACATTCTTCTACATGATAACTGCCAGTAGTGCCAGCACTATTTGTTGAAGATGCTGTCTTTTTTCCACTGGATGGTTTTTGCTCCCTTGTCAAAGATCAAGTGACCATAGGTGTGTGGGTTCATCTCTGGGTCTTCAATTCTATTCCATTGGTCTACTTGTCTGTCGCTATACCAGTACCATGCAGTTTTTATCACAATTGCTGTGAAGTACAGCTTTAGATCAGGCATGGTGATTCCACCAGAGGTTCTTTTATCCTTGAGAAGAGTTTTTGCTATCCTAGGTTTTTTGTTATTCCACATGAATATGCAGATTGACCTTTCTAATTCATTGAAAAATTGAGTTGGAATTTTGATGGGGATTGCATTGAATCTATAGATTGCTTTTGGCAAGATAGCCATTTTTACTATATTGATCCTGCCAATCCATGAGCATGGGGGATCTTTCCATCTTCTGAGATCTTTACTTTCTTTTTTCAGAGACTTGAAGTTCTTTTCATACAGATCTTTCACTTCCTTAGTTAGAGTCAAGCCAAGGTATTTTATATTGTTTGTGACTATTAAGAAGGGTGTTGTTTCCCTAATTTCTTCCTCAGCCTGTTTATCCTTTGTGTACAAGAAGGCCATTGAATTGTTTGAGTTAATTTTATATCCAGCTACTTCACCGAAGCTGTTTATCAGGCTTAGAAATTCTCTGGTGAAATTTTTAGGGTCACTGATATATACTATCATATCATCTGCAAAAAGTGATATTTTGACTTCTTCCTTTCCAATTTGTATCCCCTTGATCTCCTTTTGTTGTTGAATTGCTCTGGCTAGGACTTCAAGTACAATGTTGAAAAGGTAGGGAGAAAGTGGGCAGCCTTGTCTAATCCCTGACTTTAGTGGTTTTGCTTCCAGCTTGTCACCATTTACTTTGATGTTGGCTACTGGTTTGCTGTAGATTGCTTTTATCATGTTTAGGTATGGGCCTTGAATTTCTGATATTTCCAAGACTTTTATCATGAATGGGTGTTGGATTTTGTCAAATGCTTTCTCTGAATCTAAAGAGATGATAATGTGGTTTTTGTCTTTGAGTTTGTTTATATACTGATTACGTTGATGGATTTCCATATATTGAACCATCCCTGCATCCCTGGGATGAAACCTACTTGGTCAGGATGGATGATTGTTTTAATATGTTGTTGGATTTGGTTAGTAAGAACTTTATTGAGGATTTTTGCATCGATATTCATAAGGGAAATTGGTCTGAAGTTCTCTATTTTTGTTGGGTCTTTTTGTGGTTTAGGTATCAGAGTAATTGTGGCTTCATAGAATGAGTTGGGTAGAGTACCTTCTACTTCTATTTTGTGGAATAGTTTGTGAAGAACTGGAATTAGATCTTCTTTGAAGGTCTGATAGAACTCTGCACTAAACCCATCTGGTCCTGGGCTTTTTTTGGTTGGGAGACTATTAATGACTGCTTCTATTTCTTTAGGGGATATAGGACTGTTTAGATCATTAACCCGATCTTGATTTAACTTTGGTACCTGGTATCTGTCTAGAAACTTGTCCATTTCATCCAGGTTCTCCAATTTTGTTGAGTATAGCCTTTTGTAGAAGGATCTGATGGTGTTTTGGATTTCTTCAGGATCTGTTGTTATATCTCCCTTTTCATTTCTGATTTTGTTAATTAGAATGCTCCCTGTGCCCTCTAGTGAGTCTGGCTAAGGGTTTGTCTATCTTGTTGATGTTCTCAAAGAACCAGCTCCTCCTTTGGTTGATTCTTTGAATAGTTCTTCTTGTTTCCACTTGGTTGATTTCACCCCTGAGTTCGATTATTTCCTGCCATCTACTCCTCTTGGGTGAATTTGCTCCCTTTTGTTCTAGAGCTTTCAGGTGTGTTGTCAAGCTGCTAATGTGTGCTCTCTCTAGTTTTTTTTTTTTTTTTTTTTTTTTTTTTTTTGGAGGCACTCAGAACTATGAGGTTTCCTCTTAGAAATGCTTTCATTGTGTCCCATAAGTTTGGGTATGTTGTGGCTTCATTTTCATTAAACTCCAAAAAGTCCTCAATTTCTTTCTTTATTCCTTCCTTGACCAAGGTATCATTGAGGAGAGTGTTGTTCAGTTTCCACGTGAATGTTGGCTTTCTATTATATATTTTGTTATTGAAGATCAGCCTTAGTCCATGGAGATCTGATAGGATGCATGGGACAATTTCAATATTTTTGTATCTGTTGAGGCTTGTTTTGTGTCCAATTATGTGGTCAATTTTGGAGAAGGTTCCATGAGGTGCTGAGAAGAAGGTATATCCTTTTGTTTTAGGATAAAATATTCTGTAGATATCTGTTAGATCCATTTCTTTCATAACTTCTGTTAGTTTCACTGTGTCCCTGTTTAGTTTCTGTTTCCATGATCTGTCCATTGGTGAAAGTGGTGTGTTGAAGTCTCCCACTATTATTGTGTGAGGTGCAATGTGTGCTTTGAGCTTTACTAAAGTTTCTTTAATGAATGTGGCTGCCTTTGTACTTGGAGCATAGGTATTCAGAATTGAGAGTTCCTTTTGGAAGATTTTACCTTTGATGAGTATGAAGTGTTCCTCCTTGTCTGTTTTGGTGACCTTGGGATGGAAGTCTATTTCATTAGATAATAGAATGGCTACTCCAGCTTGTTTCTTCAGACCATTTGCTTGGAAAATTGTTTTCTAGCCTTTCATTCTGAGGTAGTGTCTATCTTTTTCCCTGAGATGGGTTTCCTGTAAGCACCAAAATGTTGGGTCCTGTTTGTGTAGCCAGTCTATTAGTCTATATTAGTCTATTAGTCTATATTAGATCTAATTCCAGTTCTGCACAAACTATTCCACAAAATAGAAACGGAAGGTACTCTACCCAAAATTAGTTTTATTGGGGAGTTGAGTCCATTGATATTAAGAGATATTAAGGAAAAGTAATTGTTGCTTCCTATTATTTTTGTTGTTAAAGTTGGCATTCTGTTCTTGTGACTGTCTTCTTTTAGGTTTGTTGAGGGATTACCTTCTTGCTTTTTCTAGGACGTGGTTTCCATTCTTGTATTGGTTTTTTTTTTTTTTTTCTGTTATTATCCTTTGAAGGGCTGGACTGGTGGAAAGATAATGTGTGAATTTGGTTTTTTCGTGGAATACTTTTGTTTCTCCATCTAAGGTAATTGAATGTTTGGCATTTGTGTTCTCTTAGTGTCTGTATAACATCTGTCCAAGCTCTTCTTGCTTTCATAGTCTCTGGTGAAAAATCTGGTGTAATTCTGATAGGCTTGCCTTTATATGTTACTTGACCCTTTTCCCTTACTGCTTTTAATATTCTATCTTTATTTAGTGCATTTGTTGTTCTGATTATTATGTGTCGGGAGGAATTTCTTTTCTGGTCCAGTCTATTTGGAGTTCTGTAGGCTTCTTGTATGTTCATGGGCATCTCTTTCTTTATGTTTGGGAAGTTTTCTTCTATAATTTTGTTGAAGATATTTGCTGGCCCTTTGAGTTGAAAATCTTCCTTCTCATCCACTCCTATTATCCGTAGGTTTGGTCTTCTCATTCTGTCCTGGATTTCCTGGATGTTTTGAGTTAGGATCTTTTAGCATTTTCCATTTTCTTTGATTGTTGTGCCAATGTTCTCTATGGAATCTTCTGCACCTGAGATTCTCTCTTCCATCTCTTGTATTCTGTTGCTGATGCTCGAGTCTATGGTTCCAGATTTTTTTCCTATGGTTTCTATCTCCAGTGTTGCCTCACTTTGGGTTTTCTTAATTGTGTCTACTCCCCTTTTTAGGTCTTGGAAGGTTTTATTCAATTCCATCACCTGTTTGGTCGTGTTTTCCTGTAATTCTTTATGGGATTTTTGTGCTTCCTCTTTAAAATCTACCTGTTTAGCAGTGTTCTCCTGTATTTCTTTGAGTGAGTTATTAAAGTCCTTCTTGATGTCCTCTGCCATCATCATGAGATATGCTTTTAAATCCAGGTCTAGCTTTTTGGGTGTGTTGGGGTGCCCTGGTCTGGGCGAGGTGGGAGTGCTGGGTTCTGGTGATGGTGAGTGGTCTTTGTTTCTGTTAGTAAGATTCTTACATTTACCTTTCGCCATCTGCTAATCTCTGGAGTTAGTTGATTTAGTTGTCTCTGGTTAGAGCTTGTTCCTCAGGTGATTCTGTTAGACTCTATCAGCAGACCTGGGAGACTAGCTCTCTCCTCTGAGTTTCAGTGGTCAGAGCACTCTCTGCAGGCAAGCTCTCCTCTTACAGGGAAGGTGCACAGATATCTGGTGTTAGAACCTCCCTCCTGGCCGAAGATGAAGCCCCAAAACAGGATCTGTCCCAAAGCTGAGTTGCTTAGGCCTGTCCCAGAACCTGTTAGCTTCTGTATTCTACACTCTCACCTGTGGAGAATACTCTTGGAGGAGTCCTGGAACCAAGATGTTTGCTGCCGATGCTCAGGCAAAGCGCTCCTGGGCCGGGCGGACCCCTATCCTCTGGCCGAGAAAGTGGCCAGATGTCTGGAGCCTGAAAAGGGGCCTTAGAAGCTCTGTGGCTCCCGCCTGTCCCAGAAGCTGTTAGCTTCTGTATTCTACACCCTCACCTGTGCAGAATACTCTCGGTGGAGTCCTGGAACCAAGATGTCTGCTGCGGATGCTCAGGCAAAGTGCTCCCGGGTTCGGGCCGCATGTGAATGCTCTTATGGAGACTCTAGTTCAGTTCCCACCACTGACGTCAAATGTCTCACGACTGCCTATAACATCAACTCCAGGAAATCCCTGCCCGCTTCACACACATACTAAAATAAAATGCCCAGTTTTGATATAAGCCCTGTCTTTTGGTTTTTAAGTTTTTGGTGAGTGGGTTTTCTGCCATCTCACTTTGCCCTGCACTTATACTGTTTTCTTTCTACCCATGTGAGAAGTCCTCACCACTCCTAGTACCTTCCTGAAAGGAGCCTCAAGGACTTCTTAAAACCATGGAGACTAAATGTCATATCCCCCCTTTAGTGATCTTGTGAAGATATATGACTTATGCATAAAATTTTCTCTGAATTCATCCAGCTCCAAAAATAACCAAGTGTATCAGGTCAAAGTGAGACAGAGGGAAACTGGTAATGCTTCCCATGAGCCCATGGAGAGCTTTCCCCGGGCTCTTCCAATATTTACTCAAATGAGTAAATCTCTCTGGGCCTTTCTCCAGACCACACAGTCCTGGGTTTCTTCTCTCATGGGGTGTATTTTCTTACCCTTATTCTGAAGTATCACCTATTTCAATTTTCCTCTTATTTGAAGACAGCTAGAAGCTTGTTTCCTGTTCAGACAGGAGGAATATTGAACCCAGTGAGAATCCTGTTACTTGCAGCTAATCAGTATGGATTGTACTCCAAGGATTCTTACTAAATGAAATGAGACCTCAATGCCGCCATGTCTGTGGGAACTGAAATTAACATTCTCTTCTGCCTACACCCCCCCAACTCCCATTCTCCTTCCTTTCTCTTCTATTTTACATTCTGTCCTTCCCTAACCAGGGTCCCCGTGGTCCTGAGGGAGCACCAGGAGAGCGGGGCCTACCAGGAGAAGGATTTCCTGGACCTAAGGTAACAAAAGCTTTTGAACTACTGGAAAAATACTTTGTCTAAAATGGCTGCGAAGTATAAGTCATTAGAAGCTAAGTGTGTTCCTGGCCACTCTCACCCTATTGAGTAAAACAATATGCAAATTTCCCCAGAACCTGAAAGCACATACACATGAAATTTACAATTATAAAATTAGTAATCAGCAGACTTGCATTCCACGTAATTACTATATGTTAATTAGAAAATTATCTTAGTTTATAAGCACTAAAGCCACATACATTTGGTTTTGGTCCAAAAGTTAAATTGCCGAGTGTAGCTATGGCAACCCTTGGCTCACAGCTTTATTTTACTAAACACAGATAAGAAGGAGAGTCTAACACCCCAGGTTTAATAGGATTGCCATAAACACTGTCAGAAAAATAATGTTAACACAAAGAACAAGACATTCTGAACGACCTGCCTTTGACCTGGAGTTGGGAAGCAGGCTTCCTACTGCTTTCTCTACTCAATGTGTTGGCAGTTCTTTCTGTAACTTCCCAAAATAGCAGGCACTTATGATCTATGAGCCATTGATAACGGTTTCAATGACTCAGCGCTGTTGTAGTCTGAAAATAGCCACAGACAATGTATAAACGATGGCTGTGGCAGACCAGTAAAACCATATTAACAGAAATAGGCAGTGGGGTCTGGTTAGTGGTCTATGGTTGGCCAACCCGTGGGCTGTAGTCTGCAGTGTATCTGCCAGAGGCCACATAGGAGATAATTTCCTAAGGTACTTAGGGCCCTATCAACAGAATTTTAGAACAAAACACATACTTGAAATCTTTATTCTAAAATCTTTCTATGAAGCATACATGTTGAGGTACACACACCATCCTGAGAGCCATATACTGCTCTCTGAGTGTTTAAGAACCTCTACAAGTGTCTTTTTAATACACTGAGGTCTGAGCTCCCATCTGTAGCCACATGATCTAGGCATCTCATTCTTACATTTTTCAACCATGACCAACATTTGGTACCAATGAACAGCCAGCCTACATTTAAAGAGAGGAAAGCAGTTAGCTAAAGCAATAGACACTAAATTGTAAGTGACTGTTGGGTTAAATTTTAAAATTTGTCTTTGTTAAATTTGTTATAACGTGAAAATAATGTGTTAGATAAAGTGACCTTGCAAATCAAATACCTTTGACTATCCAAAGAATCATTCTTAAGAACACAGGTCAATAGTTGTTTATTATTATATTTCAAAAAGTTATAATATATAGTTTCTTAAATATTTTGGTATCCAGTAGATTAGTATTTATGTCTAACATAAGCAATCTGGAAAATTCAATTATCTAGATTATTTCTCTTCATATTTGTGCATGTTAAAGCAGTGGTATGTGTGTGTGTGTGTGTGTGTGTGAGAGAGAGAGAGAGAGAGAGAGAGAGAGAGAGAGGATATTATATTCAATACAATACTAGAATACTAGAAAATATAATATTTCATAGCATGCCTCAATGACACGCCCAACATATTTGTATAGAATATAAAACTGATACAATGTGGGGCCTGGAGAGATCGCTTAGCAATTATGTGTACTAGCTGGTATTCCAGAGAACCCAAATTTGATTTCCAGAACTTGCATGGTAGGTCATGACCAAATTTAACTTCAGTTCTGGGGTGCTTGATGCCCTCTTCTGGCCTTTAATGGCATCGGGCATGAATGTGGTGGTATACAGACATACATGTAGGCAAATCACCACACATATGAAGCATGTTATGATAAACTCTGGAATATAAAAACCCAATATTTAAAGGCTCCTGACTTATCACGGAAATTACATTTATCTTCAGTGATGCTTTAGGACCGAGTATAAAAGGCTGCATTCTGGGTAACAATTGGGACACTTTATTTTCCCACTAGGCTATTAATGAGAGTTTTGTTTAGGTAGCTAATTTGCAATGATGGGAAATATGTGGTTACATTATGGTGTTTTGGTTTTATTTCTGTTTCAGTAATAAAATATCCTGACAAAAAGCAACTTACAGAACAAAGCTTCTTTTAGCTCAACATTTCAGGTTATAATACATCCTAGCAGGGAAGTAGCAGCAGGAGCTTGAGGGAGCTGGTCACATCACATCCACAGTCAAGGACAAAGAGAGGATGATTGCATGCATGCTCAGTTGCTTACCTGTATGTTCTGTTCTATTTATTCACTCGTGTACAGTTTAGGGTCCCTTCCAAGGAATGGTGCCACCCAGAGTGGGCTGTGTTTTTCCACGTTGACTAACTGACTTAAGACAACCCCCACAAACATGTCCATAGACCAATACAATATAGACAGTTTTTTGAGACTCTTTCCCAGGCGATTCTACAATAAAGCTAACCATCATCTATGGCTATACAGAGGAATATAGTTATATTTCCCTGCTTCTTAGGAAACATTCTTTTCTTTTACCCTTGGCTCTAATAAATTTATTAACCTAATATCACTTCTGATTGATTCTTGTGGCTTCTTTTCCCTAAAAGGCACAGAGTATTAAGACTTTATAGATATAAGATCAGGGTAAGACAGATAGATCATGTGATTAGCACAGCTTATTCAAGATTTTCCATGAATCCTTATGAACTTAGATTTTCAGAGAATTTTTATAAATTCGAACACAAAACAGTGAATCAGTAATCCAATTCTAGAAAGTATTACAGACAAATTTTCTTAACACAATGAATTCATTTTCATCACTAGTAGGAAAAGAGGCTTGCTATAATAATACAGCATTATTGATTGAATCTCTGATGAGACTTAACTTTCTCTCCTTTCCAGCTTGAGTGGTGGGGTATGTGTATACATGCCTTTCATGGAGAGACTCATTCCTGTGTAAATGTTGAAACTAATCTTTTCTTCCCAGTTACAAATCTCAACGTCAGAATTACTCACTTGGAATAAGCAATAATCTCGGTGCTTGATTAAAAGAATTATTTGGACCATAAATATCAGTCACTATAATGTAAACTCTTTTAAAACTCTTACTTTCCTTTGCGTACTAATACCTTTCCCATTTGCTTTTAGGGTGAAAAGGGATCTGAAGGACCAATCGGCCCACAAGGATTACAAGGCCTGTCAATCAAAGGGGATAAGGTATTGAATATCAAGAATATAATGGAAGCCATTATAAAGTAAAATTATTTTTGACACTGCTCTTTATTCATGTACAGTTTGAATTGAATATAATATGACAGGCATCCCACACAGGTATCTGGGTAATT
Organism: Mus musculus; assembly: GCF_000001635.26. Classification (NCBI taxonomy): domain Eukaryota; kingdom Metazoa; phylum Chordata; class Mammalia; order Rodentia; family Muridae; genus Mus; species Mus musculus. The sequence continues at coordinate 8,103,364 of NC_000072.6, read as the reverse complement.
ATAAACTAGCAAGGTGAGGTATTTTATGATGCAGGATGAATTATGATGTGAAAATTCATATTTATATTTCAAATAACTTCTTACTTATTTGAATTCTAACTTTCACTGTATCCTGTCATCAGCAATACCTCTTTGAAACAAGATATTAGCAAAAGATAATTCTTGGGAAAGAACGCAATTATTCAAAGTATATTGGTAGAGGGATGAAAAAGAAGGAGAAAGGATGCAATTATATTATGATCTCAGAAATTTTTATAAAAGCATATTGACTATAATAAGGTTAGTTTTTCTATGTATCTATCCACTTACTACTGGGTTCTCACTCAAAATTATTACTTCTAAATGGGGCTAGAGTAAGGGAATCATTTAAGAAAAGTAGCTTTGCTGTCCTTTATCAGGCAGTATCGGAGTCTGCCTAAGGTTAGGTAAAGGTTATTGGCTCATTGCAGTGAGGGAGACCTATTGTCATGGAACCAGCAGCAACTAAGGACAAAGATCAGGGCTAGGCTTTCCTTAGACTTTGGGTGGTTTGGGGACATTCACAAAAGCACAAGCTGGGCCACAGTCAACTATTGGATGGATCACAGGGCCCCCAATGGAGGAGCTAGAGAAAGTATCCAAGGAGCTAAAGAGATCTGCAACCCTGTAGGTGCAACATTATGAACTAACCAGTACCCGGGAGCTCTTGACTCTAGCTGCATATGTATCAAAAGATGGCCTAGTTGGCCATCACTGGAAAGAGAGGCCCATTGGACAGGCAAACTTTATATGCCCCAGTACAGGGGAACACCAGGGCCAAAAAATGGGAATGGGTGGATAGGGGAGTGGGGGGGGGGGTGTGGGGGACTTTTGGGATAGCATTGGAAATGTAAATGAGGGAAATACGTAATTAAAAAAAAGTACAAGCTGGAGTTGGATTGGATGCTTTCAGCAGTAGAGCTAATCTTATGATTGAGCATTTTAATGAATCTCCTCTAGAAATTATGGGAAAATGGAACTTGGCTCAGTTGTTACTGGTTGAAAAAAAAGTAGAAGCACTCAGTTTTAAACAGTATACCAATTTTAGTCAATATGTGACCTATTCTTTAAATTTGAACAGTATTCATTTGACTCTCCTCAGATCTGATGAAAGAGTACCTTTGCTTTTCTTAGTCCATGGCACTGTCTGGTGGTCTGTGAACTCCCATTCAGCCACATATCCTCACTAACCAGTCCAAGCTACGAGTATAATTGAAGCTGGTAATAGAAACTATCAGAAGCTGATCAGCTCAAAGAGCAATGGGAAGTGAAATTTTCCAGAGGGGGGAGATATATGATACATGCTATATATGTATATGTATGTATGTATATGTATAAATGTGCTCAGGTATGTATGAGTGCACACACACAAACACACACATGCATACAAACACACAGCATGGGCACACACACACACCCATGCACATACATACATATACATAATTTTAAAAAGAGGTCATGAATCTTGGAGCAGGGGGCGTAGGAACAGTTGGAGGGGAGAAAAAATGGATAAGAAATGATATAAGTATAATATTCTTGTGTGGAATGCTCAGAGAATAATAAAATGTAAAGACAGATGCATGCAAAAATTAGTGACCTCATATCAACTGAGTTATTTATCTATAAACCTCTAAGAATGTCATTATATTGCTTATATTAGAATGACAACTGATAAGATTATCCCAAGTGTTGGGTTTCAATCATGAGCGATATATTCTCTTCTGACTAATCAGCAAGAATGAAGATTAACAGTGATTCAGACAAATTTTATATCTACTATAATTCTTGGTTCAGATATCTTAGTTCCAGGTGTAACTACAGCTGCAAATACTTTAGAAATGTGTAAAGTCTTCTTTCTTCCTTTGAGAACATGAAGGTTGTGAGCCCAGTGAATTAACTTTCCAGCTGTTACTGGGACATGCTATTTGTGCTTTCACATCTGGAGTTCATAAAAAGAAACCTGAAATACCTGCACACCATCACATAGCAAAGCTTTTATTTGTGCTTCTCTTACAAATACAACTCTGTTCTGTCTCCCTTTACTGGTATTTTTTTTCCTATTATTTTATTAAAACATGAGGTTCAGAAACTTTGGTCTGTGACTCAAGTGACAAAGAAATACTCCTATCTTAAGGGCTTACAAATAAATAACTGGTTAAAAAAATTAAAGAAGTACTTTATTTATTTTCTTTAGTAAAATTTTGATTGTTTATATCATACTGTATAATATAAAGACATTTACACACATACATTATTTTGGACACATTTCCCTTCCTATAATCCTTCTCTTTCCCTTCCAGTAGTTCCCTTTATTTCCAGTTGTGCTTTCTCTTTCAAGTCATATGTAGATACAGGATTGTAGGAAACACTTAAGATCTAGGAGTGTGAATGAAAGAAAACATACAATATTTGTCTATCCAAGACTATCTTAATTCTCTTTGCATTACTTTCTCCAGAGTATTCATGTGAAAATATGCCTTCATTTATTAATTACCCCATGTGGTGGTCAGAGGACACCTTTGTGGAATTGGTTCTCCCTCCTACCTTTACATTGGTTCCAGGGATCAAACTCAGGTAGTTAGGCTTGGGGGGGGGGCAAGTACCCTTAGCCTCTGAGCCAGCTTGATGACCTAGCTGCTTCTATTTTTTAAAAAACTGGGGGGCTATTGTGAGCTGTTAAAGGCTCACAACCAAAAAAAAATTCTTTTTGCAGATGATGTAACTTCATTCTTAATGGCTGAAAGAGTTGATATGTATGTCACACTTTTTACCTATTTTGTGCTTTTAAACATCTAAATTGGTTTCATAACTTAGCTGTTATGAATGGTGCTAGAGCAAACCTTGACAACAGCTTAGACATTTAATTGGAAACTCTGTCTAAAGGGGGCCTTTGATTTCTTGACTGATTATTTGCAGATTATTGGTTTTGAGGTGGGTTCTGGAGTCAGCAGACTTGGAACTAACTACTGTCACCTGACAGATCCCAAGTTATGGGACATGGTGGGGATTCATGAAGGTCATCTGAGAAGTACAGACACAGTTATGGGACATGGTGGGGCTTCGTGAAGGTCATCTGAGAAGTACAGACACAGTTATCGGACATGGTGGGGCTTCGTGAAGGTCATCTGAGAAGTACAGACACAGTTAAGGGACATGGTGGGGCTTCGTGAAGGTCATCTGAGAAGTACAGACACAGTTATGGGACATGGTGGGGCTTCGTGAAGGTCATCTGAGAAGTACAGACACAGTTATGGGACATGGTGGGGCTTCGTGAAGGTCATCTGAGAAGTACAGACACAGTTATGGGACATGGTGGGGCTTCGTGAAGGTCATCTGAGAAGTACAGACACAGTTATGGGACATGGTGGGGCTTCGTGAAGGTCATCTGAGAAGTACAGACACAGTTATGGGACATGGTGGGGCTTCGTGAAGGTCATCTGAGAAGTACAGACACAGTTATGGGACATGGTGGGGCTTCGTGAAGGTCATCTGAGAAGTACAGACACAGTTATGGGACATGGTGGGGATTCGTGAAGGTCATCTGAGAAGTACAGACACAGTTATGGGACATGGCGGGGATTCGTGAAGGTCATCTGAGAAGTACAGACACAGTTATGGGACATGGCGGGGATTCGTGAAGGTCATCTGAGAAGTACAGACACAGTTATGGGACATGGTGGGGCTTCGTGAAGGTCATCTGAGAAGTACAGACACAGTTATGGGACATGGTGGGGCTTCGTGAAGGTCATCTGAGAAGTACAGACACCGCAAGGAGTTATAAAGATGATTAAACTAGACAAGGCCTGAAACCCACTTAGTTCCGAGCCCCCTGGAGAAGAAATCAAGTTCTTAATCAGAACAGTCTATCTCTGCATCAGAACTGGACACATTTTTATTCTAGGGCACGCTTTGACATAAGTTTAGCATTCTTTAATTTATATAAAGCCTGGTCCAGTTATGTGATTTTGTTTATAAATAACTATTTAGCCCAAGTTGCCTGCCTATCTTTTTGAACCAAGTGTTATTGGCACACAGCCATACCTGGCTATTTACCTTTTACCTATGGCTTGTTTATATGCCATTAAAGCAGCAACCTTTAGTTATAAAACAGACCTTATTTTGGCTGTCAAGATTCATTATCTAATCTTATAAGAAAAGGCTTGCTACCTGGGCCTGGAGGTACATGCCTGTACTCCGAGCAACTCTGGAAGCTTAGGCAGGGTGATCTCAAATTCAAAACATGACTAGACCATGGAGTAAGCTCAAGGTTAACATTAGCTTGTATATCAAATAAAAGGTATCTCAATGATAGAAAGCTTGCCTCACATGAATGAAGTCTTAAGTTCAATTACAAATACCCTGCTAAAAACATTTGCTCACCCTGATGTAGTCTAAATATCATTGCCATTAAACATATTATTTGTCCATGCTGCTCAACAGAATAGTTCTCATAGGCATACTTGACCTAACAATAGTGCTCACTGACCCCACCCCTTTTGAAGCCCTCTCTTTGCTTGGTCTCTAGATAATCTTATTAGTCTTCTTCTCAGTTCCATTTCTCTTACCTCTAAAGGCTGAAGTTCTAGAAGGACTTGCCTCTGACCTTCTCTGCCCTTGGTAAAGTCACCCAGGCATGGTATTAACTATTGATAGTATTGTGAAGGCCCTCTATTGAAATCCTTGATCCAGTTCTCTCCCTCTTAGTATCCTCACCTAGATGTCAGTTTTAGGCTTTTCAAATTTAGCAAGTCTGGATTTGATCTCTAGGTACCACTCCCTCATCCAACCTTGCTTCTTTCCAAATTCTTCCCAGTTGGAGCAAATTCTGTTATCTCTACTTCATAAGTAACCTAGGACCACGAGCTGGCATGTGCCACACTATCTCTCAGGGAGTCCTTCTAAGTCATCCACTCTCCTACATGAAACTGATCTCCAGTTTCTCTCTCTCTCTCCAAGGAGATCCAATGTCCTTTCCACCATATCAGTCCCTGATGCTGCTTCTGCCAGGCTCACTGCCATACTTCTCTGACATCATTGGCTGAAGTTGTCTTCATTGACAAGCATCCCACCCATGCTGTCTCTTTGCTGTTTCCGATCCAGTGAGCCATTATCCTCCCACTTACTTTTGTTTCTGTCTGAAATCCTTCCCTCCTATGTCTACCTTCCTTTTCATCTGTGAGGCCATCCTGCCCAGCATTTCTAGAGCTGTTATGCCTCCCTTGCTTAGGATTCAAAATAGTATGCTTTTTACCCGTCCTTAATCATTCTGTCCCGTAAGCTCTGCTGAGGATGGAAACTTGGGGCTGTTTGGACCTTTCTTCCCCATGTTTGACCTGTGTTCTTAGGACATAGTGAGCACTCAAAAACAAAAACAAAAAACTTGAAGGAAGATGTGAAATGGTCAATACTGTTTCTTCACACACATTGCTGTTTTTTGAGATAGTGCTGTCTCACTATGCAACCCTGGCTGGCTGGGAACTTGCTATGTAGACTAGCAAGAGACAGAGATCAGCCTGCCTCAGTTTCCTGGGTGCTAGGATTAGAGGTGTGTACCACCACACCTGTCCTCCCTGGCCATTTCAGCTTAGTTTTCTCAGAGAAATTTCTTTAATTCCTTCATTTTGCTGCCTTTCATATTAATTTTTGACATATTATTGGAAGAATTTAAAAATACTTTTCACCAGTTTGTCTCTCAAATCTCATTTTATCTCACACTTCATTAATTTTATATGTTTAAATATTATTAAATATATTCCTAAGGAAAGATTTTAGTCTTTATAGTAACTTTAGATGGTTTAGGATGTGAGAGAAATGGCAATGGCTAATAAATGTAAATTGATACAAATTCTAGGTTGTTCTTATGTATTTGGGAATATTTATGCATACACATAGGCATATATGTGTATAAGAACAATGAATAAAAAATGGACATGAATTTGAAAGAGAGCAGGGAGGGGTATATGGGAAGGTTTGCAGGGCAGGGAGAGAGGGTAAATGATGTAATTATATTATAATGTCAAAAACTAAAATAGATAATACAAATTTCACTAAAGATAAAAAATTTAGATTAAAAAAATGAATATACCACTAATTGTTTTGGTACACTTGGACTATAAATTATAGAAAGGATGAGAAGATTGGATTTTTTCCGTGTTGAATTTGTTGAAAGCATCAAGATAGATTTTAGTCTAGGTTAGTTCTAGATTATGAAGACCTGGGTAAATGAACTTTTGTCTACTTATATTTTGACAGGGGGATTTGGGACCTGTGGGACCGCAGGGGCCAGCGGGAATTCCTGGCATCGGAAGCCAAGGCGAGCAGGTAAGCAGTGATTGCTTCTTCTCCCCTGGCACTGAACATTTCATTTCAGCCCTGTGTTTAGGCCGGCAAGCATCGGTGTTCATGTGACAATTGAATTCCAGTGGGGTTTACATTCAGAATAATGCAGGAAAGGGCCCAATAGTATCATGAGGCTATTATAATTTTAGAACTTTCAGAGAGTAAAAAACCAAATAAATTACGTGTTTCTTGGTGCCATGTTTTTTGTTTTACCCCCCCCCCCAACCATTCACCTACCTAACTATAATATTATTACTTAAGTACCAGAATCGGAAGTGATGACTTAATTCAAAGACATCCATCCCAAATAGAAGCCCACAGTGGGATTTATTTGTAAAGGACATGGGTCCTCTTATGGTCAGAAGAAGGAAAGGATGTCTGTGCTCAGAGCTAGAACTGCTTCTAAAACCCTTGAATACTTGGGGAAGGCAGAAAACTGTCAAATGTTAATGGTTTGGAGCCAGGACACAAGCGCTCTCTGCTATTGTTCACTCTCTGCCTTTAGCCATGCACTCTCATTTAATGAAAGCCCCCAGCAAATACAGATTTATTGCCCTAGTTACAAAGTGGCAAGCACATTGGATTAGAATTTATGACTACGGTTTGAATAGTGATGTGGCCTGGAGACTTCGTAGTACTTCCTTGACCTCGAGTGATGAGGGAAGCAAAAGATGTGAAAGTGAGGGAATTCCAAATCTCATTGTTGACCTGTAATGTCAAGTTTATTTCTAAGAATTCTTTATCATTATTACTACATATTTGTCATCCCAAGAAACAGTAAGGCTGGCAGATACTTCTTTTCTCACTTCCTCATGCTTGGCAGAGTTCCCAGTCTAATATGCTAGGAGCTTTAAGGTGCAGAAGACAATCAAGGTCGTTCAGTGACTAAGTATTGAGGTAATAATTAAGAGCTGGGCATTCTGGCTACTGATGAGGCTGGGCTGACTCACAAGCCCTGCAGTTTGCCTGCTGGGCCCTGCAGGGATACCTTCTGGTCCTGGGATCCTGGCAGCACTGTTACATCCTGAGTTTTGTGGTTTGTTGGGGCTGAGATACAAATCTGGGACTCAGATGAGTTCAAAGACGGACCAGTCCGTCCAGATGGTCTGTGAGTTCTGAACCTCCCACTTGTGGCTTCCTGGACTCCTGTTTCCTTTAATGCCAGTTCTTGATGGAGATTGTTATTTATTTATTTATTTTGTTAGTATTTCTTCATTACAAAGGAAAATAAAAAACAAAACAAAACAAAAAAACTTAAAGTCAAAATGCCTTTATGGGGCTGATCTTTAATGGGTAGGAGAATTAATGGAATGAAGTATTTGTAAACTTCTCTGTACCAAGAAAGCATTATTTATTGTTTTTAAGAGAAATGGCATAAATACTACATAAATTTAATCTCTTTAGTTCTGCTCGTAGCCTTAGTCTAGCCTATTCTTGTTCTCATCATTTCTTCCTGCATTACTTGCTTATAGAAATATATTTCTCCATTCATCTATTAAATCTGTTTCTAGCAACCCTTAGACAATGTCCTTTGGATGGCATGTAAATTTCATTATATATTTAGAAACTTAATCATGTTTCACAGAATAAAATAAAATGTAGGTAATAATATACAGCTATGTGTATGGTTCTACAATACCTATTGAAACAAATGCCCCATGTACATGCTATGGTACTTTGTTCCCTGTATCATTGAGTGATACTTGTGGGTAGCTATAAAACTTAGAAAACTTCCTTCTTAGAACTACTATAGCTCCCCTAACTGATGTGGACTGCTCAGTCTCATCAATCATACGCAAGAGAATGCTATTTGCTGTTTATTTTATATGTGTGAGTGCTCCCTACATGTATGTACATACATGTACATACATGCTTATTACTTGTGGAGGCCAGAAGAAGGCACCAGATTCCCCAGAATTGAGGTGCAGATGATTGCCAGTGTGAACTTAAATATTCCGTACGATTAGCCAGTACTCTTTGTCACTGAGCCAACTTTCCAACTCCGATATCTATATTTTACAAAAGACAAGCAGCTATATTATCTAACTGGAGCAAAAGGGATAATGTTTTGTATTATGTAAGTATTAATTAACATGTTCTGTAAACACAGTTTCTACAGTTACAGGATGTGGGATGCAAGCAAGCATAATTTCATTGTTTTCCTCTTGATAGTCTTTAATAATTATTTCCCAGTGGGGGTTATGTCTTCTCTTTCCTGCCACTTAATGAAGTTTCCAGCTGAGCACTTTGGATCACTTTTACACAATGGCAGTTGTAAGGTTGCTGCATGTTGCAAATATCAAATAATAGTTTGGTATCTGGGAACAAAACTGCACCTGGTGACTCTTAACTTCCTCTTAATCTTCATTATGTGGTACAGGCTGGAGGCGATGAGGCATTCTCTTTTCTCCTAAGCTGAGGTAGAGAGAGACTTGGCAGGAGAACATGAAAGCTCTTTCTAGATTGTTTCTGCGGTACATGGCTTTTGCTGTCAAGATTTGGGAGACAAATGCTCTGACCTCTCACTGGTGCGACTCTTTCATTGGCCCTTTGGCCATTCTCCTAGGATGTGGAGGAAAACTTTCCTCCAGCTGCACTTCCTATCAGCCTCTGTTTTTGCTGAGGCTTTGTTCTCTCCGTTGCGGTTGTTTTGTCCTCTTGGTCACCTGGACGAGATTCAAGACCGTTCCAAGCCACCCTTGCCTCCTCCTTGTAATGCATTTCATCAACAGGAATCTCTTACATGCCTCAGCTCTGATAAAATCTGGGTACACAGGATGATCCCAGTCTGGCCTCTTTGAGCTCCCATAGGCTATTTTAGGTTCCTCGGGACTGAGTCAGTCCCCTGTGTCCCCTGACCCAAATCAAAGTATAAGTGTCTTCATTGAAATCCTCCTTCTAAGGTCAGTAAAGGGAGCCACAACCAAACCCCTTCCCATCCTCTACAAAGAAAACGCCTAGTAAGCTAGAGAAATTTGTCCAGAAGAGAAGTTGGTAAGTCCTATACTCCTCTACCTCAATTTACCTACAGAGTGTGGTGAGGAGTTGTGTATTTAAACATGTTACACTTTCATGTCTGTCAGCTTGCTTTGGAGGGTCCAGATCTTTAATATGCCATTGCGTCCAATAAAAAAAGTACACTTCTCTGCGTGTCATATATACATGCAGGAAGAAAAAAAGCTGTGTATTTGTTTAGCACTGTGGAATTTCCCTGTTTATATTGAAAATTTCAGGCTGGGCAGAGGCTGTGTTCATGAGTGTTGTCAAGGGTCCAGGCATCTTCTTTCTTGTTAATCTGTCTCCCTGGGCGGCTATCTTCATCTACGTGGTCTGAGACGACCACGTGGCTTAACTCCATTCACAGGAAGAAGAGGAGGACAGAGTCCTTCTTCCTTCAGAATGAATGGGAACGTGCATACATCATTCCACACCCACATCCTAACAGCCACAGCCAGGTCCATTTAACCACATCTGACCTCTATGAGGCAGCATGTACTTTGATTTTTTTTTTTTTTTTTTTTTTTTTTTTTGAGACAAGGTCTTACTATGTAGGCGTTGACTGCTCTGGAATTCACTATATAGAACAGGATGCCCTCAAACTCATAGAGATTGTCCTCTTACTGCCTCCCAAATCCTGGGATTAAAGTTGTTTACTGGAAGCATGAGATTTATTCCAAGTATACATGTGGGTTAACTAAAATTTCTCTTACTATCATAGAAGGAAAGGATATACATTGGGTTTAAGCAATGGGATTTGACTAGAAGCTTCCAGCTGTCCAGTCAATTTGTTATGGGGAGCTAAACTTTCACTCTAAAAGACACAAGACTGTTCTCCATGTCTTAATTTCACTAACATTTAAAACTTTTATTCTGAAGGGGATCCAAGGTCCATCTGGTCCACCTGGTCCTCAAGGACCCCCAGGACAAGGCTCACCTGGTCCTAAGGTAATTTTCTAAATGACAGAGATGTTTAGTATATTTATGGTATAATTGTTGTTTATGATTAATGTTCAATGACTGCAAAAGGACAGATGGAATTCACTTGAAAATCAGAACATCCTATGCCAAATAATACTGATATTATTAATGACTTAGTCTAACATTCTTTTTGCTTTATGATGGATGCTTTTATTTGCATAGCCTTTATTTATATATTGTTTATATTTTAATTATTGAGAGCATATTCTAGCAGTGCAAATAGGCAACATTCTCTGGACTGGTGGCCTTGCATTCTCACCGGTATTCCCACAGTGGGTTCAAGTTCTAGAACCTGAAAAAGATGGAGACAGAATAATCTAAAGAGTAAGAGTTTACCTTGCACTTTGGAATCAGATTATCTCTTAATTTGGAATCCTTTTTCATCCCTTGAGAAGAGGCAATTAGTATGTAATTAGCTACTATCAGTACTTTTTTCAGGAATTCGTTGTTAAATAGATAGATAGATAGATAGATAGATAGATAGATAGATAGATAGATAGATAGATGATAGACAGATAAGAAAGGTACTTCTCAGAGGTGCTTGCTCACCGTGGAGCACACATATAAGAAGAAAGACATCATTTCTACCCTTTAGATTTGTTTATTTGTTTGTTTTAGGGGGTGTGTGGGGAAGAAGAGATCTTTCTATGTAGATTAGGTTAGTCTCTGACACTCAGGATCACCCTGTGTCGGTCTGCCTCTATAGTGCTGAGATTATAGGTGTGTGTCATTTGAGGTTTTACTTGGGGCTCATCACTGACAGCTCAGGATGGTCTCTGGTTGTTGCTCACCTGGGCTCTCCATATGTATGTTTAACTATTAGATAAGGGAACTTTTTTGTTTGTTTGTTTGTTTGTTTGTTTTTTGTTTTTTGTTTTTTTGTTGTTGTTGTTTTGAGACAGGGTTTATCTGTATAGCCCTGGCTGTCCTGAAACTCACTTTGAAGACCAGGCTGGCTGTGTCTGTGCATGTGTGTATGTGTGTATGTATGTATGTGAATTAAGTATATTTTTACTTTGATCATTTTACTTTGTTGATATACAAAAGTTCTGAGGAAATCAAAGGCAGGAATGTATTAGTTTTATTTTGCTTCAATATTTAAATATTCTTTCCTTCCCAGGGAGAAGTAGGTCAGATGGGACCCACAGGGCCTAGAGGACCAATGGGCATTGGAGTACAGGGTCCAAAGGTGAGCTGATTGCTTCTAAGATGCTACTAAGACATGTACATTATACAGTGTAAGGTTTTCTTCACTCCTGAATGCAAGGAAGAGCATGCATCCATCATCTGAAGGTGTATACTTTGTTTCTCTTAACTTTAAAATATGGAAGAAAAGTATAGTCATTACTTGCTCAGTTTCCTTGGTGTTTCTATTGGAAGGAGTTGTTAGGGAATTCCTGCTTTCCTCCGGGCAGGAACCTTGTTCATCTTGGTTGTTATTGAATGCTTTTGACCACATGGTATGCCTCAAACACTGCTGAACGGGTCAAGGGTGAATTGCTACTTGCTGTACCCGTCATAGGTTCTGTACTTAACCTGAAGGTATATAGACTCTAGTGAGCTACACTGAGCTTTGAACTTCTTCACTGTTTGGTTATCACTGGCAGAGTCTTACAAACATTTGGGTAGTAGAAGAATATATCAGATGTAAGCTTAACAAGAACATACATATCACATATATATAAAGAGATAATTACAAAATATCCTAACATTGTATTATTATTATCATCATTATAGTTATAATTACTATATTAATAAACAATAAAAGATTATTTTTTGCATGGCTTTGATATAATATATACTATGTTAAATGCTAATTATGATATATATATGTGTGTGTGTGTACACAGACATAAAAATATACATATGGGTACATGTATACACATGTAGTATACAATTTTTATGTCAATTTAGAGAGACAGTCCACAGTATGTTAAGGATCTTCAGTTAGACCACATAGGTTTAAATTCCAGTTTTTTCAGTAATCTTAAGGTTCTGTCACTTTAAAAAGAACTTCACTGTATGACAGCATCTCATTTCAAGTTTCCTCTCTTTCCAGCTTGTGGTAGTTAATGTGCTTCTCCTGTCTCACTTATGCGCTACCATAACCACATTTTCCTTTGCATATGCCAGTCTTTTAAAAACCACACAAAAGTGCAACTGTAAAGTCACAGAACACCCAGTCCTCTATTTGGATGCTGCAGGAATCCTGTCTCACATGGATACCATGTCATCTCTTCATATTCACAGCATAGCCTCGTCTTAACTGAAAAAAATATGAAATATACCAAAATACATCTCATCATTTTAATTTTTATTCCCTGGAAACTAAATGAACAGCTTTTTCAAGTGCTCAGGGGACCTTCAATTTTCTTTATGTAGATTCTGTAGATCTTTAGTACTTTATGCTAGGTTTTCATCGTTAGAGTTCTTTATATGTCTGGATACTAAGCTTTTTTGGCAGGATTACAAATATCTTTCCCTAAGTTGTAACTGTCATTTATCCTTTTAGTGTATAGTTTGACATTTTGATGTGTTTCTCTCATTTTATGTCTTGTGCTTTTAAAATATTATTTTAAAACACCTTAAAGTCATGAAAGTATTCCCATGTAGTTTTCTGAAAAATGTATTCTTCACTTTTTAAAGTTGTCTTTTACCTTTGTGTGTATGGAAGGGGTCAGTGTGAGGAATCTGGTTTTCCCTGTATCGACAACATGTCTCTGTTCTGATGTTGAAAACACCATTTTGCCACACTGGTTTGTAACGGCGCCCATATCTTGTATCAATTTACCTGTATATGTCAATAGTAATCAATATTTAGATCTCTGTTCTGTTCCCGCTGTCTATTTGTATTTCTATGTACTATTGCCTTCCTGTCTTGATTCTTCCTAATTTAAAATATGTTTTATCACTGGGATACAGCTCAGTTGGTAGAGTGCTTGCTTAGCATGTGGGCAGCCTGTGGGAAGCCCTGGATTCAGTCTCCAGCACCATGTAAGCCTGTGTGGTGGTACATGTCTGTAATTCCAGCACTCAGGAGGCAGAGGCAAGAGAACATACAGTCAGGGGCATTCTTGGGGCCACACAGCAAATTAGAGGTCAACCTGGGATACATAAAACCCTTTCTCAAGGGGAAAAAAAAACAACATCACATAACAGGAATACACTTATCTTTCTTGCTTACTGTTCATTCTAGTACATTTTAGGATTAGGTTGGTTTGTCAAATTTAATAAAATATCTTATCAAATCTACAGATTAGCTATTGAGCTCTTCCAACTACAGAGTAAGGATTTCTAACTTTTCAGGAAAATATTTTCACTTCTTCTATAGAGATCTTCTATCCCATAAAGTCATTCTTAGGCTCCCCAAAAGAAATCTAGGCAGTACGAATAATTCTCTTTCCAACACCTTCTGATTAGCTACTGCAGGCTATCGGAGAAGCACTTGGTTTGTTTACTTGGTTTTGTTTTAGTTTTTGGCATGTCGAGATTCATATGAAGTCACTTTATGAAATCACTTACTATTCCTGATTGATGTATTCGTTACCTTTCCTTTTACCTATCGTCATATTATTTGAATAAAAATAAAAGTACATGATAAAGTATATCTTTGAAATACTCCCTTAGGTCAAAGAAATCCTCTTCTATTTCAACTTTTATCAAAGTTTTGCTAAGTTTTTATAAATAAATAATGAATTTCTGTCAACTTCAATGGCTACTAAAATAGTTGTAGTAATTTTTCATTTTTACACCTTTTTTTTTTTTTTTTTTTTTTTTTTTGGTTTTTCGAGACAGGGTTTCTCTGTATAGCCCTGGCTGTCCTGGAACTCTCTTTGTAGACCAGGCTGGCCTCAAACTCAGAAATGCGCCGGTCTCTGCCTCCTGAGTGCTGGGATTAAAGGTGTGCACCACCACACCTGGCCCTTTTTACACTGTTAACCTGATATACTAATAGAGCTTTTAGTTGTTGAACCATTTCTTTTTTTTAAGTAAACACAACTTTTTTAGGTAAACTTTTTTTAGGTAAGGTAAACATGGTATTTCCTTTTTAAGAATACTTTACTCAGTTAATCTTTCATTGAGGAAGTTTCAACCTTTTAAAATAACCATTCATTGTGTTGTTAGCCTATAATAAATAAACACGCTTAGTATATACACTTGGATTTGGCATATGAAAGTCTTGAAACTTTCTCATTGAAACCAAGATAATGAAGGCATTCGTTATTCATTGGAGTTACCATAAACCCTTTCCAAAACCTCTCTTCTTCTCTCCCCTAGCTTCTCTGTATTGATGGGCTTCCCACAACTTGCTCCACCATTGACTCCTTCTGAGGTACCTGTTGCTTCTTTCCACACAGCAGAATTATTCTAAGATGCACTTCATAGGATGTCTGAAGAGTTGTTTCTTTTCGTTGCCAAGAAACCTCCCTTTGCACAAGGACGCCACAATTTACTTACTCAATTTCCTGGTGGTAGACATGTTGGCTCTTTCCAAGCTTTCACTGTTACAAATTACAAACATTTATTGAGGTGTCTCTGGACAACTGTTTTCCCTTTTCTTGAATACACATCTAGGAATGAATTGGATAGCTTAAATCAAAATGGGTAGATTTTTGTCTCCTCTGTTTTGTGTTGTGTTTTGAAAGCTTTGTGTAAATTAGAGACCCTGTTCTCCAAAGACTTCAAAGATTAGTGGGGCTTGGCTCGAGAGCCAACGAGAGCCTTGCTACCTGGGGGAGAATCTAGAGCAGTGGTTCTCAACCTTCCTGACGCTGTGACCCTTTAAGACACCCTCAAGGTGTGCTGACCCCAACCATAAAACTATTTTGTTGCTATTCCATAGCTGTCACTTTGCGACCGTTATGTATTGTGATTAAGTATCTGATATGCAGGATGTCTGATATGCAGGATGTCTGATATGCAGGATGTCTGATATGCAGGATGTCTGATATGCAGGATGTCTGATATGCAGGATGCCCTACAGGTTGAGAACCATTGATCTAGAGGCTTTCAATCACTAGATCTGTTCCCTAATGGCATTGCTACATTAGGCTTAACGTTTTAATTGTAGAAGTTAGGCCCTGGTTCTTCCTCCCAGCCCCATGCTCCCAGAAAGAAGACTTTGACTCAAAATATATTTACAAATACCTTGGCCATATAGCCAGGTTCTTCTCTGACTAGATCAAAACTAAGATAACCCATTTATCCTAGTCTACATTCTGCCATGTGGCTTGTTACTGTGCTCAGGTACCATGTGTCTGGCTCATTAAATCTTCCTGGCAAATCTCTCCCCGGGCCTATCCCAGAAATCTTTCTCCTCTCGGATATACCACCTTCTATTTTCTGACTAAGTCACAGGCCATATAGGCTTTTTAATTGACAGGTAATGCATCCGTACAATGAACAAGATATTCTCTCTACACTTCCCCTTTTTAATCCAACAAAAGGATCTTTTCCTAGAGCAGATGTGACTGTGCCATAGACTTAGCGCCCTGGAAAACCAGAAATCTATTGTCTCAAAATTCTGGAGGCTACAAGACTGAAATCAAGATATCTATAGCCATGCCTTCAACAAACCCTACAGGGACGAATTCTTTCTGGCCTCTTTTTGGCTTTTCATTATGGTTGTCAGTTCTCAGCACTCCTAGGCTTGTGGCTGCTGCCCCTCTTCTGCGTTTGCCTCTGATGTCTCAGAGTTTTCCACTTGTGTGTATAAGGCCATATCATCTTTCCATCATGATTCCAGTCATACTGAGCTAGGACTTATCTTAATAATCTTGTCTTAACTTGATAATATTTATAAACACCCTATTTCCAGCTACATTCAACTCTTCAGGGACATCACAATTCAACCCACAGCAAAAGACTGAAAAGCAGAAGTTAGGCAACTTCCCCAAAGTTGAGAAGTTTTGTTGCTAATCACATTTCTTTGTTCAGAGGTGTTTCTCTCGGATATAGCTAATAACTCAAAATGAGGTACACCTTAAGGACATGTCATTGAAAAAAATATTTTTTTTATCCACCAGGGGGAGCCAGGCACAGTGGGGCTCCCAGGACAGCCTGGAGTCCCAGGGGAAGATGGGGCCTCTGGAAAGAAGGTAATCTTATGTTTTTAAAATATCATCAGTGTCAAAACTGTGGGATCACACTAGCACCGTGGTCCTCGAGGACCTGAGGTTAAATTACCAGGGAACAGTGTCTGTAAGAACAACCTTTCTTTCCCTTTACCCCCAAAAGAGTCCGTTTCCTCCACTGCCCTGGTGGCCCGCGTGCTCTTATTCTAGCTGGTACTTTGGCCTGGGCATTTCCACTTTGTTCCATGGTTCTGGAAATCACATCAGTTTAATCACAAACAAAACTATCTCTTTTCCTCCAAAAGAGTGAGCCTGAGGATGCAGCTGGGAAGCTAAGGCTATTGTAAAGATGTCCTGAACTATTGTAAAGATGTCCTGAACTATTGTAAAGATGTCCTGAACAATTTGGTGTTGACATTTGAAATACTCAGTTTTTAATAAAACTGCTGAAAAATAGCAGATGGTGAGGTGGAAAGACTTTCTTGTTGAAAAAAAAAATTACTAAATGTGAGCGAAGAGCCAAAGGAAAGAGAGCTCAGCTTTGGAAATTGGCAGAGATGGGAACTCTCTGTGGTATTTCTGTTGCTCTGGGTGAAGGGGAGCTTAATGTTAATTTATTTGTTGACAAGTTTCCAATTTAATTCTGAGATGACAACGAAGGTCTGGTGTGTTTTGGGGGGTGGTTCAAGTCAAATTCCCTGGCAATGAGAGGAGACACAAGGTGGGCTCTGCATTTTGTCCTCCACGGACCAACTGAGGCATTGGTCTCCTTCCCTCCAGGGAGAAGCTGGACTTCCAGGAACAAGAGGCCCAGAAGGAATGCCTGGGAAAGGACAGCCCGGCCCCAAGGTATGCAAGTGACAGCAGGAAGCAGCTGTCCCTCTGCTGGTCCCCAGTCAAAAGAGCCGATTTAAGAGAGGTCTGACTTATGGTCTTGCTATGTCAAACATGTTTACATCTTGCTTCAAATCACGAACTCTGTCTTGTGGGCCTTTGGAAGAAGGCAAGTGTATATTATTCATCTTTATTTTCCTACATCCATCTTAAGCTCCAGCATAGAGAAGAACTCAACACATGTTTTCTCAAGGAATGGTCAACAGATATTTAAAGAAAGCATTGGAAAGGAAAAGAAATCACAAGGCACATTGTTACAATTTGAAAGTATGTAAAGTTTATTAAAATATGTATAGGCTTTCACATAATAGTAAGGCATATCACCTCATTAAATGTCAATTGGGTGACAGGGTTTGTAGCTTAGTGAGAGAATGTACAAGGCCATGAAGTACATTCCTAGTATAAAACAAATAAGTAAATAAAGTGACAATTTCACATTACTCACTCTAGAAATGCTACTTTAATAGCATCTTTGTATGTCAAGATGAGAAGATATGAGTTCTCCCATAGGATGAAACCTTCAGTAACATACCACCTCTAAGGTGCCAGAATTCCTGTATTTCTTGGGCAGAGTTATCAATCACACTGCATATACACTAATATTCTATTTATAATTCTATTAAAATACAGTTAATTGGCTTTGTAAAAGTATTAACTAAAGTCAAACCCTTAACCCCTAGAAAGTGGAATTTAAATATATCAGTACAATTTCAGCCACTTGAACCTATCAACTTTTTCTTCAAACAAGAAGATGAAGAACATTTTTCAAAACATGATATATTTAGAAATACTGGCCTATTAATAATCAGAAGTGAGAAGATGGGGTAGGGTAGTGTCTCTGAGAAAGATCTGAGGATTAGGATATGAGGTGGCTGGAGAGAGTCCTCAGAAAAGCCAGAGCTCATGAACCCTGAGTGAGGAAACCTAATAGCACGGGCAACAAAGCAGGGACAAAATCAGCACCAGAATGTCCCGGTCACTGTGGAGGGTGCAGCACGAGTGGAGCAGTGCCATATGATGCTGTCCAGGCCGTCCTTGGCCAGTGCTGGTGGTGAGTGACATGTGGCTCTGCACCTGTTGTGTTCAGTTAACTCTCTGGAGTTAATTGCATCATTGTGGACGAAGTTGGAGTCTCTTTGATTTATAGAGCATCCTTTTGTTGATGAGCTAGTACGTGGTTCATTGGCTTTCAAGCTGTAGTCCCGAGATCAGCTGGGTCAAAATCACCCATGAATGTTTGACATACAAATTATCAGTCCCTTGTAGAGACGACTTAAATCAGAAAAGTCTGGATATGGGATTTAGACATCTGTGCTCTACCAAACCCTCCAAGCGATTGTGATATTTGTTTGAAAATGGTGACTAAACCTGGTGTACCATCAATGTGCCAAGAATCTCAGACGCAAGCTTAAGGAGAGATTCCTTCACTGACTTGGGCCCACATATGGATATAGTGCCTCCCAGGGCAGCCTTATGGAAAGGGAGAAGGAGAGAGGGGGGGAGAGGGAGAGGGGGAGAGAGGGGAGAGGGGGAGGGGGAGAGGGGGAGAGAGGGGAGAGGGGGAGAGGGAGAGGGGGAGAGAAGGGAGAGGGGGAGAGAAGGGAGAGGGGGAGAGGGGGAGAGGGAGGAGGGAGAGGAGGGAGAGGGGGAGAGGAGGGAGAGGAGGGAGAGAGAGTGGAGAACTTTAATGCTGTTGAGGCCTTGGTGGAAGGGAGCAGATTCTTTATGGTCATGGGAACACCGATGAGCACAGCCATGCTGGGAAGCAGCAGGAGAGAGTTTCCAGCTCTGCTGCAGGTTACTGCTTGAGTATCTTCTTACCAAGAAAATGATGGGCCTTCTTTTATAGAGGGAACTAGACTCCCCACTGAGGAAGAGATGGGGTCTCGATTTGAAAAATGTCTCTTTTAATGTTTTTAAATGGAAATAGCATGACAATTGAGAGGCAGGATAAAAACCATCTCTTTTCTGAAATGCCGAATGTATCAGAGCCATCTGTGCACAGGACAACGGGACAGAAGACTCGTAAATCCAGACAAAAGTTCTGTTGAGATTCAGAACTTAGATGTAACGAACATCGGAACATTTTGAATTAATGATAAAGACTGAGCAGGTCTTTGAGAAGTTTTTACAAGCCTTGGGTGGCAAGGCTGCGCTCAAGCTGATGTCTCAAAAGCCTGGCTCTGATGTGGGAGCCACGTGGCCGGAGGATGATGTGTTAATACGACCTCTGTATTGTTGTAATTATTCTGTCAGGGTGATGAAGGAAAGAAAGGGAGCAAAGGAAATCAAGGACAGAGGGGGTTTCCAGGACCCGAAGGGCCAAAGGTATGTTTCTCATATTCTCATCTGTGCTTCGAGGACAGGGTAATTGTGTCTGGTTTTAATAGAATATTAAATTTCCACTTCAAATTTGATTACACGTTTCCTTCCCAACAAATACACAATAAAAACCCCAAGAGGAAAATGTTGTTAGATAACTTTTCATTCCAATCCATAATAGAATGGAATAAAGAGATCTCACAATGTACTAATTATCTGTGCTTCTGGGGGACAATCAGACTGCCAGCCATCTCTAGGAATTGCCACATGTTGAGAAACTGGGCTAAAGGTAGGGCCATAGCACATCCCTCCCCGCCATGTTATTTTGCTAGGCAGTAAGTCCAACATTGATTGATAGGCGTACTGAAGAGAAGCTTTGGAAGGGCTGTGCCAACCAGCTCTGCTTTGTGACATATGAGCCAGTCACTCACATGGCCAGAGCAATGGTGGCAATACAGAGTCAGCTCTCAACAGTCTCTGGTAGTCAGTGCACAGCCTGACACAGGAGTTCCTCTGAGAGAAAAATCAGTGCTGTGAAATGGAAGATAAAGGCCATGGTCCACACTGTCCAGAGCAGTGTGCTAAGGGGGAAGTGGAGAGTGAGGCACACAGTAAGTGAAGCTCAGTGAGAGAGAACTTGGTATCCTTGATGTCAGCAAATTGAAATGGTAATCCCGAGAGTTTGTCTCCAGGAAGACACGGGTTATCAAAAACAAGGTGAGAATGTTTAAAATCCAAATGAAGAGAAAGAAAGTTTCTTTTGAAGTTTTTATTAGGTTTATTAATTTTATTTTATGTGTGTACATTTTACCTGCATGTATGGATATGTACCGTATACATCACTGGTAGCCTTGGAGGGCAGACAAGTGCATCAGATCCCTGGAACTGTAGTTAGGCACAGGTATGAACTACTACCATGTTGATGCTAGAAACAGGATCCAGGCCTCCTGGAAGAACTACGAGTGCTCTTAACTGCAGGTCCACCTCCCCAGCCCTGAAAAGAAGTGAGTTTTGAAAACTAGTGTTGTCAAAATAAGAGTGTAACAAAACAGGATTGCCTGTAGAGCCATGATTGGTCATACTGCTCAATGCCCATCACTGGTGTGAAGAGATTGTTAGAAAGCCAGGTGTCTTGGTCTTTTCCCCCCAGTGTCTCTGAGGTTTGCATTTAGTATATTCTTGGGGACAAACTCAGGGATCCTTGTTTCCTCAAGGGGTCACAAAGTAGTTCAAGAGACACATTATGAGGAATTGTCACTGTGAAAGAAATACATTTTATTAGCATTATCAAAAATTTATGTTGTAGCTAGTCTTATTCAAAGTAAATTTGGTGTTTTAATAGAGGATATTTTAAAGGTGAAGAAAACTGCCATATTTTAAAACATAATAAAGCCTTTCCATGTTTTAAAAGTAATAAATCTAGAAACATAATTTGTGTCTTAACCCTGGTTTTAGTGATGATTTATTTATTTGTGTGTGTGCATGTGCCATGGTGTGTGTGTGTGTGTGTGTGTGCATGTGCCATGGTGTGTGTGTGTGTGTGTGTGTGTGTGTGTGTGTGTGTTGTGGAAGCCAGTTTTCTCCTTCACCATGTGGAGTGCAGGGATCTAACTCAAGTCGTCAGGGACGGCAGCAAGAGCCTTTACCTGCTGCTGAGCCATCCACCTGTCTTTGTTGGAAAATTGTAACTGACTAAAATTTTGCTCATTTGTCAGAGGATTGGATGCGGGTTAATCTGTTGCCAGAGCATGAATCAGGTGTCATGTGCTATACCCACCAGCTTGGATTTAAGGATGAGCACACACATGCTGTGGCATGAAGTATGTCCCAGCAGGCTGTGTGCTCAGTTAGGCTGTCTTGTGGAGAATTCCCACAGCAAAGGTACCTGGGAAGAGGAACATGCTCCTAGAAACGCTGGGATGACCCACTTCATGCTACCGAGATTTAAGGACACCCACATCAGGCAACGGAGGAATTAGCCAGTGAGCGGAGATCCGAGAAGTCGAGCTGAGGCATGGCATAGAAATAGTTCAGTCTCTGAGACAGCCTCCACCATTTTTATATTGTTTTTGTTGTTTTTTTTTTTTAAGGAGCAGCTAGAATATAGTTCAGCTTCGTCTGCCAAGAAGCAAAATTGAGTTTGTTGTGTAGGCACGTAGATTTATAACTGCTTGAAAATGTGAAAACTAGCCTTCAGTTCAAGGCTGTCAAAACCTGATGCAGGCTGACTTTGACCCACACTTTGTAATTTCCTCAGCCTTATTCTGGAACAGTAATTTCCAAATTCCCTTGATTACAAACACCTGCCAGTAAAATTTTGACCACGTTCCAATATAAATTTGCTCATATTTTAGTTACAATTTTAATGTTTAAACCACTTTGCTAACATATACTTAAAATGTTATGTAAATAATGTAAAATATAATTTTGTGTATGAAAATAAAAATATATTAAGTTGTGATATTTTCTTTCTCTGTCCCAGTGGGTCACGTTGAATACCTTGGGGTGTGTAGTAACAAGCGCTTTAGGACAGAATCTCTCAAAGTGTGTTAACTACAGTTGTGTCAGAATCCCCAGAGCTGCTTATAAAAATTCATATTCCTAGACCCCCATCCTTTAGATCTATGAAGTCTGGATTTCTGGGGCATGTAAGTGGGCACTGGATATTTAGAAACCTTACCTGTAAGTATTAGTACCTGAGGAACACTGGTCTAGATTCAGGTGAGACACAGACACTATTGTTTTGTTTCTTGAGTCTTGGGGACTCCATAGTAGAGAAAATGGAGGCAGAAGGAGAACTTGATAGAGGGAGGGCAGGAAGGTGGGAGGAAGCAAATAGAGAAAGATGTTTCAATTTCCCTATTCAATTTTTTAAATAAAATATATAATCTCTGTTTCTAAAAAGGGATGTATACAGTGGAATACTGATATAACAGGAGCCATGACAATATAAGCAACAAAGCAAAACGATTTTTAAATTAGCCATGTACTGTAAAACTTAATGCTGGAGACTATTTCTGTGATTAAATACAAGATTTTTTTTCTATGAGCTTCTTGGTACACAGTATAAAACATGGGCATCACAGATTGCTTCATCTTTATTAGCCAGTAAAAAGCTACACAAGAGATAAAAAAATTCCTACTATTCAGGAATTAATTGAACACATTTATTTAAAGGCACTGAGAAATTGCAGGGTAATAACTTCAGCAGTGGTTTCCAAAGAACGTTCCAATCATTTTCATATTCACACTTATAGAGACAGGGGTTTGAATATTCTGAAACATGCAGATATTATTTTCTTTTCCTCCTATAATTACTGCATATAGTTTCTCTACTTGAAAGGTAACAGCTTTTCTGGTTGTCTCAGGGAGAGCCAGGTGTTATGGGCCCCTTCGGAATGCCCGGAGCCTCAATTCCTGGACCATCTGGACCAAAGGTATATATTCTTGGCACTTTTTAAAGTTGGGGGGAGGGTCGAATACATATATAGTTTTATGTCACTGATGATAGTTCTGGCAATCTAGAAGTTTACTTTGGGAAGACCTTAGAAATATTCACAGATAAGCAGGCTCAAAGCCAGACTTCTCATTCCTGACTCCAGGCTTGCCGTGCTACCTCATGCTCCTTCTCTCAGCCCCCAGGCCTCAGCACATGTAAGAAAGTTGTTACATTTATAGGCGAATCTACAAAAAGTCTGGAGGAAAAGATGCACTCAGTGTTAAGAGAATTCCCAGGCATTCTTACATCTAAATATTTGAGTCTAATTGTTACATATCATTTTAGTGGTTTTCCCCAGACATCTATAGCAACATTTACACTCAGGCTTATTAACTCTTCGGTTGAGTTTCTCAAATTTGTCTGAAGGATGAGATGGACACATTAAGCTCTTTACACACTGGCGGTCTATTTTGACTATGCACTTCTGTAGTTCTTCATGTAACCTAGAGCCTTGCCAATGTTATTTAAAATTGACAGGGAGACCGAGGAGGACCTGGCATGCCTGGTCTTAAAGGAGAACCTGGACTTCCTGTTCGAGGACCAAAGGTATGATTTAGCGATGCCTCCTTTCTGGATGTGAGAAAGTAGACTTAAGGCTGGGGATGTAACCAAGAGATAGCATACTTGCCTAGCATGCACAAGGCCCTTTGTTTTATCCCTGCCTTTCAAAACAAAATAGGAAGAGGAGGAGGAGAAAGAAGGAGTGGGGGGAGCAAGAGGAAGAGGACTTGACCCCTAATATATTAGCCAGCTTTCTGCCACCATGGTGAAATACTTGTATCATCAATTCATAAGTTTATTTTGGCCTATAGTTTCAGAGGTTTTTAGACTATGAAAGCCTGTTCCTTCTGCTTGTGGCCTGTGCCATCTCAGTACATCAAGGTAAAAATACACGATAGAAACTTCCTGCTCACCTGATGACAGTCAGTGAGCCAAAGGAGTTAGGAGAAGGGTTGCAGTCCCAGTGTCCATCCTGAGGAAATGCTCCCAGTTACCTAATTTCCCCCAAGGAAACCTGACACTCGGAAGGGCTCCACCAACTTCTGGTACAGCCACAGGCTGGGCGCCATTCTTTGAACACATAGACCTTTGGGGGATGTTCAAGATCCAAGATATCCTGCTTATTAAGTTAATCATTTACTTACAGTATCTATCTGTTAATGAAATACACGCAAAGAGTCTATGTCCTTTGGAGGGGGAAGAAAAGGAATAAGCAACAGGTTTATTTTTCATATATTTAGGAAATATTAACTCTCATGATTGAGTGTTTGCTGACACAGTCAGTGTTAGAAAAACACTCTCTTTATATCAGCAGAGTCACAACTGCTCTGGTTTGCCCAAGACTGGGGTCCCTGTCACATAAAGCTTTCAGGACTAAGATTTTTTTAAATCCCACACAAGCTTGGTCAGGTTGGTTATCCCGCATCTGGGACCCTGGCTATGAAGTTGACTCAGGAAAATTGTCAAATTTCCCAGGTGAAACTACAGATGTTATCTTGTTCAGTTCATGTGGGGAGCGTTTCCATGTTGTTTGATGACTGGTTGTTCACACTCCATCTATGATTTATGCTATCTCTCCTTATTCTTCCACGTGCATGACAGTGGCAGTGTGCTGTTACATTCAGCCACACCTTTACCTGCTCATGATTGCCAGGCATTGAAGATGATTGTATTTAAAGATGCTTGCCTCTTTAGCCAAACGTTTCCCCCCTTTTGGACTTTAGTGGTATTCTTGATGCCATTCATTTCCAATGTAGTCATATTCACATTTTACAGGGTCACGTACACCTTTGAATGTATGATGGGAGGTTGGCACATTAATTCAATTTTACATGCCACATCAGTGAACTTTCAGGACCACCCTAATACACATTTCAAAATACCCCATCCCTTTTGTGTGTGTGTGTGTGCTGGTATGTGTTGAATGAGAGACAGGCCACAGTGAGTTTCTTCTGTAGGACATTTTCTTGAATCTAGTGAAGAACGGAAACATGGCAAAATTTGATTTATAAAAATGCCACGATGAAAATGAAAACCAACCCCTAGACTTGACCCAAGACACATCCTAGCTTCATTGTTCAGGGCTGTGACCAAATACCCGACAAGAAGCAATTTAAAGTAGGAAAGGTTTGGTTTAGTTCATGGTTCAGGAGACATCATAGTGGAGAAAGCATTCGGGCAGGAATTTTCTCACATCTTATCTAATCAGGAATCAGAGAAAGGAGAATGCTGGAGGTCTTATAGCCTTTTCCCTTTTTATTAAGTCCAGACCCCAGTCTATGGCATGGTCCCAACCCACTTTCAGAGCCAGTAATTTCTCCTTAGGCAAACTCTCTTGAACTCCCTCAAAGACAAACATAGAAGCCTGTCTCCCAGGTGATTCCTAATCTAGACAAATCAACAATGAGGAGAACCCATCGCACTTGTTAACATTAGCAGTAACCAAGTTACTGCAAACTCGGCAGGAGAGAAGGCAAAGCCCTGCAGGGAAAAGGTGTTTGTAATGTGTGTTAAGGGTGCCCTCCTCTGTGGTGAAGACCAGAAGTTAATCAGTTACAGCTGCTGGTGATATATCATCGGCTCAGCACAGAAATCAAAACCAGAACTGTATTCTTTTTCTTTTGAGCATAACCAGGGAGGAGCAGTTTCTCCTCTCTCTCTCTCTCTCTCTCTCTCTCTCTCTCTCTCTCTCTCTCTCTCTCTCTCTCTCTCTCTCTCTCTCTCTCTCTCTCTCTCCTCCCCCTCTCTCTCCCTCCCTCCCTCCACCCTCCCTCTCTCCCTCTTTCTTTCTTTCTTTCTTTCCTTCTTTTGTTCTTTTCTCTCTCTTTTGTTGGCCTTTTGCTTGTATCGTAAGCATGGGCAGAGATGGAGTCTTATTTGGGAAACAGTCTCATACATGAATGACCAGGCTTCTGTTAAATGTAGCTGGAATGGCTTAGAAAGCTGATTCTGAGCGTGTCCTCTTGTTGGGGATATATCAAATTCCCCTCACCTTGGTCTTGCTCCCTATTACACACACAACTTAAAAAAAATCATCTTGAGTTTGTGGGGGTAAATAGTGTACTCTGTCTCTGTGAGTGGCCAAATAGTTTCTAAGCTGATCCTTTGAGGCTAACCATATAAAACCAGCTGCTGTATTCATGGCTCTCAAATTAGATTTAACTTTCTTGGTGCTTAAAAGGTCTGCAGCTTTTATCCCTCCCTAGTCACTCATTTATTCATTCACTCATTCATTCATTTGTTCATTCATTCACTCATTGGCATAGAATTAGGATCAATGCAGAGCTGGATTGAGGGCAACGTTTGGGTAGAAATAATTAGTTTGATCTCAGTATTGTCTAGTGCATAAATAAAATATTTGAAGGTATCATTTGCCTTTCTATTGATGGAAAACAAAAGTTGGGGTGTTACTAGAATTTCCATCAATTGTAAAGTAATAATAAATAAACAATTTAAAGCACACACAACATTTTTTATCAAAGTAAACAATGTGCACAAAGGGTGTTAGTCATCACAGTAAAAAACAGTGTGTTGCAAAACAATAGTTTTAAAAACATGTTTAGTAAGTCTCTGAAATTAATACATATTCTAAAAGACTCTTCAAGTTCTTCTTCTTGTTTTCCTCTGTACCCATTTTACTCCAGCCAGTGATTCCTTGAGTTTTTATTTGTAACACAATAACATATTGCCTAAGGGACAATAATCTTTTCTCTCTCTCTCTCTCTCTCTCTCTCTCTCTCTCTCTCTCTCTCTCTCTCTCTCCTCTGTATCTGAGGTGAATGCCTGACAGTCAAAGTCATGGTGCCCAAGGTTAACAGCAAATAGTGAGGGGCCATCACTCTGCGACTTGGTCTTTTTGAACTCCATTGAGTGATTCAGCGCTCTGTAATGTAGGCACATGGAGGAACACAATAGATAGTACTTCTTGTGCTAGGCTTGTTATATTTGACAGTCTACACTCAAAATCTGCTTTGTAATCTTTTTTTTCTCCCCGCACATAGTGCTTCCTAAATTTTCTCATGTTTACAATTCTTCCTAATTTATATGTGTTTGTACATTTTTTAATTAAAATAATAACAATATCTGTTTCTCAATTCTTGTGACCCGTGTTTCCTATAGAAGTCTTTGTCCTGGTTCATACATTCCTTACTTTCCTGACACACATCTCGGTGACCTCAAATGACGGGAATTCTGAGGAAATAAGCAATCCCTAAATGTAGGAGGATATTTTTCTAAAATTTCCTTTGCCTTGTCAAATCAATCAATGTTTTATTGAATTAGTGTTTAGCTTAAGCATTGCTAGACGTACCATGACTTGGTATTTGGATTTTTACAGGGTGCCCAGGGTCCCCGAGGACCAGTGGGGGCTCCAGGACTCAAAGGTGATGGCTATCCTGGTGTGGCTGTAAGTGTAGATGTATCGTCTTTTCCATATAAATCATTTTAAGTGCATGCACATAAAATACATATAACTGAACTCTAGGATGATGATTCGATACATGTATATAACGTAATGATCAAATTGGGATTAATTTAGCATTTCTGTTTCCTTAAACATTCATCATTTCTTCGTGTTGGGTACCTTTGAATTCTTATAGCTCCTTATAAAATATATGGTCAGCTGTTGCAATGACAAAACCTTCCCTCCCTCCGTCCCTCCCTCCCTCAGTTCCTTTGTCCCTCTCTCCCTGCTTTCCTCTTTCTCTCCTTCCTTCCCAGCCTCCTCCTTCCCTCCCTTTTCTCTCTTTATCTCCCTTCTTGTTCCTCCTCCCTCCTCCCACCTTTCTGAGGATTGCCTCTCCAAGGATGCTTATTCCATCTTATATCACCTTAGGGACCGCGAGGATTGCCAGGACCCCCTGGACCAATGGGCTTACGTGGTGTGGGAGACACTGGAGCAAAGGTAAGATTTTTAAAGGAAGCAAAAATACTTGTTTTTAAGAAAGTGCTTATAGATGACTTTGGTAAATGTGTTTTATTTTTATCTGGCACACAAGAAGAATAGAGATGTAGGAAATAATTGCTGAATCATTCACTCTTACTCATGGGCTTCCTGGGAAATGTGCCTATGAAGATGTTGATTGACTTCTTGACCCTAACTCTTTGGTAACAACTCTCACATTTCATTGCTTCTTCCTCTTCCTGTACCAAGGTCTGGGCTCAGTTCAGAGCTTTCTTCTCCCACGTCACTCTGCTTTTTTCCTGGCCCATCTCAACCAATCCCACAGCTTTATCTCTAGCTTCATGATGATGTCATCCAAGTCTATAGACTTTCTTCCTTAAGAAACAGTTTTGACACAGTGCAGACGGTATGGATCACTCTGAGGAATCATGATTATTTATGCCAATGGTGCTCTGTGGGTTCCTTACGCTTTCTTGGAGGCAGGTTCTGCACAGTCTCTGCTAACCTCTTGACCCCAGAACTGTGTTAGTACCCAGCTCTAAAATCTCTTGAGTTAAATGGAGAGGAAATGAATGATCAATGGTTTTATGGAAAAATAATTTTTTAAAACTACTCAACTACTCACTTAAATCTGTCACGTTTCTAGGCCATTACAGAAAGATGTGCCCACACTTAAAGATAATCGTTACCTGTTTCTGTTGTTTCTGCTGCACTAGCTAGAAGTGAGAATGCTTATATACTGTAGGGTTATCGGGATCCTGTGTCAGCTCCGCCATACTGCTCGACCACTCAGGGAGCTGGAGTTGACTGTGTTTACCGGGAAGCTGGTGAGAGAAGCGCAGGACAGCTGGAGTTGGCTTGGGGATCCCTGGGTGTATAACAAGGTCGTGGGCCATTTGTTTCTCAGGCTCTCAGACACCCATGCACCTCTGGATGCCCCAGAAGAGCTGAGAATGGCTTGGGGTCATGCGGGCTGGATCTAGCCCGGGGCTGGGAGCGATTGGGGTGGGGAGGGGAGAAGCTCCAGCTGGTCCCAGGGGGACGGGGGAGTCCTTGGCTTGACAGGTGCAGGCTGCAGGCTTGAGCTTGGTGGCAGCTGTGGCCGGGAGCACAGAGAGGCCTTCTATAGGTGGCTCTAAAGGCAAAGGCCTTCTCCTTGGCTCCCCATATCGAATCTCGATGAAACGAGGCAGTCTATGGCTTTAAGGCATTTATTGTCGTGGCAGAAAGTTGATAGCAAAGCCACCCCCACTTTTCAGGGTGGTCCTGAGGTTAAATACCTTTTCCAGGAAGGGGTGTTTGGGAAGGAAAGCTTATTGGCTAAGCCCTTCAGGCCTTTAGGTGCCTCATTAAAATGAAGATCTGTCTTGAGCCTATGTGACCACATGTCCTCTACATGTGGAGGGGCTTGGGGCATTGCCCTTACATGACTGAAGGCCACAAACCTATGGGGGGCGGGGTGCAGCTAGTAACAGGGGCCTGGTGTCTGGGAATCAGGCAAAGTGCCTACTGTTCCTTCAGGGTTTCTGGGATTTCAAGCCTTCGCTCAACCGGGAACCAGGCTACCTTTTATGGTCCCACAATGCACTGCCTCTCTATGGCACAGTAAGTGCTCTTTTCTACAGCCTGACTCAAGGAGACTGAAAGACTAAAGACCCATGGCAAAACACCATCATATGTAAGAGAGCTTTCTATCTCTGCCCCAGCAATAATTTTTGGGGTAATTGTAAGAATCTCAGTGAGAGGTGTAGCTGGAAGTGCAAGGTAAATCGTGCATATAGACCTCGAGATGCTCTCGTCAAAGGCCAGGTGGGGTTAACTCAGGACTAACTCTGATCTTTTTCTTATTATCATTAATCATTCCATTTGTTTGCATCTCAAACGATATCCCACTTCCCAGTTACCCCTCCACCAACCCCTATCCCACACCTACCCTCCCACCCACCCACACTCTCCTTCCCTACTGCTCCAGCATCCCCCTACTCTGGGGCCCCCCTACTCCCCAGGACCAA
The DNA here is from genome assembly GCF_000001635.26 of Mus musculus. Classification (NCBI taxonomy): domain Eukaryota; kingdom Metazoa; phylum Chordata; class Mammalia; order Rodentia; family Muridae; genus Mus; species Mus musculus. The sequence goes on along the minus strand of NC_000072.6, from coordinate 8,073,325 downwards.
GGGTCTCCCTCCTGTTGCTGTCAGGCAAGGCCATCCTCTGATGCCTATGTATCTGGAGCCATGGATCCCTCCTGGTACACTCCTTGGTTGGTGGTCTAGACTTTGGGGGAACTTGGTAGTCAGGCCAGCCTATGTTGTTCTTCTAATGGGGTTGCAATTCCCCTCCGCTCCTCCAGTCCTTCTGCCAGCACCCCCACCAGGTTCTCTGAGGTCAGTCTGATGATTGGCTCCAAGCATCTGCCTCTGCTTTCATCACTTGCTGGCTGGACCTCCCCAGGAACTGCCACACTTGGTTCCTCTTGACCACGGCAACAGTTTGGGTTTGGTGTCTGCAGGCACGATTTATCCCAAGGTGGGGCTGTTCCTCCGTTGGCCCTTCCTTCAATCTCTCTCCCATTTTTTTTCTCTCTGTTTTTCCTTTGGACAGGAACATTTCTGGGTTAAAGAAAACTTTGAAATGGGTGGGTAGCCCCATCCCTTGACCAGGGGCTGTGCCTATCTACTGAAGGTGGTCTCCACAGGTTCTAGCTCCCCCTTCTCTGCACATTATGGGAACCTCAGTTTCTCTGGTGTCTGAGACCATCTAGTGGCTATCCCCAATTCCTCATCCCCCCCCACCACCTATTTTTATTCAATTTTCTGACCCTCTGTACCTCTCTCACATCTCCTCTGGTTCCTGATACTGCCACCCTTATTTCCTCCTCCTCCTTTCTCCCTCCCTTGTCACCCTCTCCTTCTACCTCCCGCCTTGACCTGTTCCCCACTAAATACAGGACTGAAGCATCCACCCTCGGTTTTCCTTCACCCCAAGCTCCATATGGTCTGTAGGTTGTATCATAGGCCCTGTGAGCTTTGGGTTAGTATCTATCCACTTATTAGTGAATACATTCCATGTGTGCTCTTTTATGTCTGGGTTACCTCACTCATGATGGTATTTTCTAGTTCCATCCATTTGCCTGCAAATTTCATGAAGTCATTGGTTTTAATCACTGTGTAGTACTCCACTGTGTAAATGTACCACATTTTCTGTATCCATTCCTCTGTTGAGGGACTTCTGGGTTCTTTCCAGCTTCTGGCTATTATAAATAAGGCTGCTATGAACATAGTGGAGCATTTGTCCCTGTTATATGATAGAGCATCTTTTGGGTACATGTCCAAGAATGGTATAGCTGGGTCTTAAGGTAGAACTATGTGCAACTTTCTCAGGAACCACCAGACTGATTTCCAAAGTGGTTTTACCAGCTTTCAGTCCCACCAGCAATGGAGGAGTGTTCCTCTTTTTCCACATCCTTGCCAACATCTGCTGTCACCTGTATTTTTGATCTTAGCCATTCTGACTGGGGTGTAACTCTGATCCTTGAATAAGCCTTGATGTTGTCAACAAGCCAATCTGTGTTCTGATATGAAGTCGTTTCTTCTTTAACACATAACATCTATCAAAACAGTAAAGTTTAATAAAGTCGAAAGGTTCAGTATATAAATATCATTACCTCCTGCTCCAAATGAAACATTGGTAAACCCTTTTGTTATTATACTAAATATTTCCCTACAGGGAACAGAAGCTTATTTCTGTTTAAAATAAGATATGAAATAAAATATGTTAAATATATACTTGGCTGTGTTTATATAGCAAAGCAAGCATATGGCCATCTATATTTTCAGAGAGTAGCTAGTTATGAATATTTATACAAGTATTATTACATTAAGTTATCATGTTACATCTTCATATGTAGTATCAATAACAACAAAGATAACCAACATTTAAAATTTAGTCCTTAACATTCTTCTTTGTCAGATTATTTAATATGCAGACTAAGGTATTTTCTGATTGATTTTATATATCATATTCCTGAAAAAAATCTCTTGTACTTAATTTCATATTTTTCATTATTTTTTGGCAAAAATATCAAGAAGACAGTGCTCTTACTTGCAAATTTTTATCCTACCTTTTTGATTTTTTAAAAGTAGCAGATGTATTTTCAAAAGTCACACTGTGCCTTTTCCAAAACTCATTTTGAACTTCCACTTTGAACTGCTTGCAGAAGTAGGGGTAAGGGAGGAAGAGAACCAGACTCTACCTGGCTTTGCTCATCTGTTCCCTTCTGCACTGCCTTTCCTCTCTTCCTCGACTCTTGTCTCTTCCTGTGTAGAATGTGTTAGCCACAGAACTCTCACTCAGAAAAAGACACTAGGAACATGAGCTAGGCTTAAAGTCAAAGAAAATTTTCAATTATAGATTTTAAAATAAAGGAGATTTTGGAAGCAAACACTAGCTCATAAATAATTTTAAAAATCACCTCTCCTTTTGCATAGAGGCTCTGAGTCTCCATCTGGCCTTCCCTTCTGAAGGAGACTACTGACGCGCGCATGCACAAACATACACAGACGTAAACGAGGAAAGCAAAGGAGATACTTTTAAAAGTCTATTGAGTTAATGTTGTCCTTCTGGTAAAGTAAAGATCAGATTAGCACAAATATGTCAGTGACAGGCAACAAAAGCTTGGCACCCATATATTATATATATATATATATATATATATATATATATATATATAATATAACAAATATTCCTGTTACTTGGAGTTAAATGTCAGAAACTGCAAGTATTTAGAGGTGTGTGTGTCCACATTTTAGCTTGATGTGTTTTTAATTTAAACTCTGTGTAGTCACCCTAAAACCTTGGCCTCAAGGCATCAACTTGCAAAACAAATGTGTTTTGAAATGAGGAAACTATTAAGGTTGATGATTAATTTATGATGGCTTATGTGATATTTAGTTAAGGTCACATATGTTTAGCATATGACACCAACATTGGAATCAAAGCTTCTATGTTTTCAAACATATAAAAAGCAGTGCCTGGCACCTAGCACCTTGTGGTACTCTGATTTTTTTTTCCTAGTAGAAAATGTATAGACCATCACATTTTGGCAAGAGTTTCTGAGCTCTTTCAAAATTCTCCTAAAACAATTTCAAGAAATTTCAAGGACCACAGTAGATGTAGGACCTGGGAAACACACTGGCCAAGGACCAAAGCAGTCAGTCTCTTGTTGAGTGGAAAAAGCTCACACTGTGTCCCGAGTTCTACACCCATAAACCACTGGACCACTGATAGGAACCATCCTCAGAGACCTTACCCATCTCTGTTTGCGTTCCTCCATTGGAGAATAAAGAGAATCCTTGTGATTTCAAGACATTTTTTGCATACTTTCAACTTCCTTTTAGGGGCTGCAGCTAAGTCATTGCTCTTAAGTCTTTACCAAAAAGCCCCCCAAATGGCCAGAAGCTGGGAGGAGAACCTCAGATAAGCCACAAGCTTGAAGTTGTTGTTTTAGGAGTTATTGAAATAGAATACCAGGATGGCTCTCTGAGTTCTTCAAGGGCAGATTCATCTAGCCTGGTCCTCTTTGCTCTGTTATTGCTTGGAAAAGCCAAGATTGTACCAGAGCCTGTGGAATGGTTTTATGTACACGTATCCTTCAAGCTAACTTGGATTTGGGGACATGCAAATGGCCACTTAGCTATCAAATAGTTGAAATAAAATATGTGACCTGAAGGACTATTGTTTTTTTTTTTGCTTTGAATTATGATAATGTTATCATTAGCACTTATTTCCTAAATAATTCTAAAACACTGCATTTTGAACATTTCCCCCATTTTACAGAGGAGGAAATTCATGATCAGAGGTTGAGCAACATTGCTCTTTACAGTGTAAATACTTCCGCAGCGTGTATGCATGAGAGTGAATCTAGGAATGTAATGAGTTACTGACTGAATGAAGACAGGACGATTTTCCAGTCTCCAATATAGTTTTGCATATAGTTAGATTGCTTTTCTTTTTCTTCTAGCTTTGTCATCACCAAAACCTAGATTATAGAAACTGCAAAGAAAAGCACAAACACAAACCAAAAAGAGTTAAACATCCCCCCAAAATTAAATATTGAGTATTGTAAATGCATCCTTTATTTGACAAAAGTGGCTCATAGTAATAAATTAAAATGCAAGTCTATGTGAAATTCCACTGAGTATCATAATTCTAAAAATGTTTCCCAGCATCTGAATTGCTTCTCTGTTCTCAGCAATGGCTCACATATGTGCGCGCTGCCACCGAGTCTTGGCAGAATAGAGGACCAATTCACACAGAGCTGCATGGAATCTGGGGCTTCCATCGGCAGATGCAGTCTGGACAAGGAACTCCATTTTGAGCAGGCCAGACAAGAAGGGCTAGTCAAGGATGCAGGCTTAGGGATAACGATATTAAGAATTCATGATTTCAAAGTAGTCTAGAAACCACCTCTTCATGGTGTATTCCAAATTTGGAGGATGCAGGAAGTGAGTGTGAATCTGTAAGGGGTTCAGGGATACTTATAATCAAAATATATTGTCATGAAATTCTCAAAGAATTTTAAAAAACATGTTAAAAATTGCTAAAGAATGGAACATGAGCTCAAAATATGAAGAGTTAAAGCCAGAAACATGTGAGGTTTGAAGGTTAGGGAGCTTGACCTGTAGGCTTCTAAAGAGGTTAACTTCAGGACCTAGGACATTTGATGAGGTAACTTTTCAAGGTAGTTCTCTGTGAAAGCTGAGCTCACTCCAGCCTGCCCACTACTTTAAATACTGCTTTCTTTTCTGTTTGCTGTTTTCTGTGGCTGCATTCCACTTCACTGGAGTGCACACATACTTCTCTGCAGCCCTGAAGATAAACACGAAACCCTGAACATTCATGACTGGCATCAGCATCAATAACGTTTTGTGGTTTTTGTGATGCAGACTAGAGGAACTTCCTCCCTATGAAAAGCTCCAGATTTTGAGATTACCAACAAGCCTCAAAGTTCTACAGCAAGCTTTAAAGTTATCAGGAACTAAGAGAGACATGTGTTTGAGGGTGAATGTAAATGGTAGAGGAGGTAAAATTTAGAGCTAGGAAGGAAGGAAATGTGAGAGCAACTTGAACGCTATCCTTTCTAGAGCCTTCTCAATGGTTTTGTATTCACATAGTACTTATGCTTGTAATTGTCACTGTTTCTCTGGTGGTATAATGGCCATCAGCGAGACGTGACAGAGGGTTGTGACAAGCATTAGTTGGTCAGTCGTTTACAAGACCATTATCTAGGGGTCTGTATAAAACCTCTAAAATTTCCACTGGCATCACTGTGAGTATGGTATCCAAGAGTTACTAAACCATGGCATTTTCTGGCCTAAGTAACGGTGTTCATGTTTTTGAGACCATCACAGTTACAGTTTAATTTCATTTTGAATTCAGAAAAAGAGAGACATTAACCAAGTGCTAATCACTGCCTTGACTTCTCTTTCCTTATTGAAATTCATGCCCCCCCCATTCATTCATTCATGAAAATGGTTTCATCATTTAGTGAACTCTTCAGAGTGTCACTTCCCGAATAATTCTGAAGACTGATGCTCCGCAGTGGATTCAACTTAGTTTTTGATAAACCAGAAAAGAGTGAGACCACTGCATGAACAACTCTAAATTGCTTTCATACTCCTCTCAAATAATGGCAAGGGTTTCATGGGCAAAAACAAAGGCAGAGAAGTTCAGGAAAGCCTTGTTAGTGTGTGTGTGTGTGTGTGTGTGTGTGTGTGTGTGTGTGTGTGTAAGTCACTCTAATGGGTCAATTATTTTCTAATGGGTCAATTATTTTCTAAAATATTTTATCTTAGTCTTACCCAATATAGGAGGCACAGCAACAGGCTATTTCTTCATCATTGCTGCCTCAGTGCCATTTGTCAGCTCCACGACCTTATGAAGTCATTGAGTCCCCCTTGACTTAGCCTCCTCATCTGTGATTGTACTTCACAGGGTTCTTCTGAAAGATGGATGGAGTGATGTCCCTAAGGTGTTTTCATGAATTTTAATGGGAAGAGAGTCTAATCATCAGCCATCATAGTGTGCATCACTACCAAATGGAGTACACTGTAGGGTGGGTGGAAAGGGAAACAAAGGACTGGTCTAGATAGGTGATCCACGATTAGATTACTGCAAAGTTTGGGTTTGGGGTAAACCACAGAATGAGGAACAGCAGCGAAGAGATGGGGGTAGCAAGGGGGGCCCTAGATAGCCACACACTTATGCAGGTGCTATGGCCTTTTATAACCCGGGGAGAATTTATAACTCAGGATATTTTGCTGTTGTTTTCTCCTTGAAAATATGGCTGACCTGCTATAGGAAAAAGACTTTACAGTCGTACATCTATGGTCTCTGCATTGAATAGCAGCTGAGAAAAAGTCTCTGGAGACAGTGACCCTATTAGATCTGGTTTTATCAGATGTAAAATGAGAAATGGGCACTGAGAGTCATACTGGCTTTGAATTTCACCAAGCTATGTAGGTTTGGGCATGTCCTCTGTCCTCTGAAGCCTCAGTTTCCTTATCTATCAAATGTAGTAAGCTGGGGTTATTAAAATTATGAGTGAAATTACTTGCTGAATAATAAACTCCATAAATGTTCATTATTATTTATCGTAATAATTTTATTATCAATTCCAGCAAAGACTTGCTGATGTAAGGAAAAGGCACATGTAGGAGCAGCTGGTGGTTCATTTTTCCTTTCTTGTGGAAAAACGAAAGTTTTAGTGACGCCCATCACCATCATAGGAACTTGCTTGTTTTTAGAGGAGTCAAAAGGAAACCACTCTGCAAGGTTATGGTAGCTAAAACCTTCACTGGATCATCCATCCACAGGAGCAAGTTCTGTAGTCAGACTTAAATTTGGCCATCCAGAGAAAATGATAGCGATGTCTCCCATCTAGAGTCCCCTTTGTGGGCAATGAGACGGGAAGGCCATCCAAACAGTGCTTGTCTTGAGCGAGAGGAGGCAGATAACTGCAGAGCTTGTTTGGGCTGGGGGGTTAGCAAGTTGGTGGAGTGGTTACCATAAGAAACTCCAGACTTTACTGTTCTGCCCATTGTCTCCTAGTACAAGGGCTCCCTCTGCAGGCTCTAACACCATCCAGTGTAACATGGCTACCTAAATCCATTATTAGAGAATGCTACTCTACCTACTGACAATAAGCCTACATACTAAAAAAATGTCACAGGCAAACACACTTGTTCTTAGGTGCCATTTCTCTGGTGTGGCAGAAGCCATGCTGTTTAGTGGTGACATGAGAGTCCTACACACTCCTCTTTCTTCCATGCCCCAGCTATCATGGTTTAACAGGGACTCATGGTTCAAGGGACAAGAGACATGACACATGTATAATATATATTCTTCATCCGTGGGGTGAGATGCCATCTCTCTATATTTGTAGTTTATCAAATCCTTGATATTGTTGTGGATAGGAAGTATTGTTGATAGAAAACATGGATACATGTTGTAAATATGATCAACACTAGTTGAGAAGACACTTTTAACCCAACACAGGGAAAATACCATGAGTCAAATAGTGGCATGTTGATTTTTCTTTCTTCAAAGAGTGAGATTTTTAAAAGCCCATGCCTTTGTTTATATCCCTTTTTTAAACATTATGATATTTAGTACATACCAAGAATGTATGAAACATTTGCAAATTCTACCTGTAACACTTGTTATCTACCCATGTACCCCTCTCCTTTAGGCATTTGAAATTATCACTTGAATTATTTTTTTTTCCCTACAACACTGCGGCAATACTGACTCATGGTCACTGGTGAGATTTTTATTGGCTGTTGTTCATGAATTTAAGAAAATGTTATTGAGATCATTTGTTGTGAACATTATTAAGCATATAAGAAATCCTCCTGCCCCAGGCTTTCACATTCTCATTACACTTCATCGATTATCAGTGTGCAGTCCATCTTGTTTCATCTGTATTCCCTCCTTCACTCTCCACTGACTTTTTCTGAAACAATCCCCAGACACCATCCACATAAAGATTTGATATTTATCTCTCAAATGAAAGAATTTCTTTTCAGAACATAACTGCAGAACCACTATAAAACCTAAACATCTCAGCAATTTCTTACGATGGCAAATATCTAGTGTTGAAATCTTCCAGTTTGCCTCATGAATTTTTAATAGTTGTTTTGCTCAAATAAGTTAGGTCTGAGTGATGCCCACACATTGCATTAGATTGAGGTATCTCTCTCGTCTCTTGAAATCAATTAAGTTCCCCTTCATTGCACTCTTGTATTCTTCATGAGTATACTGTTTGTACTTGAGGCTTTTGCTGATGCTATCCCCTATCCTCGTGGAGGGGCTTCACTGTGTTTCTCTTTCTGTTTTATAAACTGACAGATCTAGCTACCCATTCAGAGCTAGGTCCAGTTTTTCTAAGTTACATTACTCACAGGTCAGGTGGTGTGTTTCACAGAGGAGGAGTATGGGAACATCATGTGTAATCATCTACTAAATCCTGGGAGGAGAGATGTGATCAGCAGCCCAGGAAAGGCAGCTAGCCTATCTGATTGACAATATATTTAGTTATGCTGGATAAAACCTATTTAGCTATGTTCACTGGTGCTCTCTTTTGCTGAACGGCATTAACCCTGACAGATACTAGCCCTGTCTCTCTTAAGAAGTGGAAGAGAGGTAGATCAGTCATGTGTAGCAGGAGGCCCTCACACAGTACAGACACTTTGTTTATGGGTACAGAGGTTCTCAAGAAAGGAGAGATCATAGAAATGTGTCTGGCACAGGGTATTCTTGTTCTCAGCTTGAAGTTCTTTATGTGAGATAGATCCTTAACACTGGGAGGAGCTTGAAGTCGCTCGGTGCTGACAGTCAGTAGGAGGGAGGTGTTCGAGGGGCAATTAGTGTCTGGAGCTTCAAAGGTATACAAGTACTAGATGGAGCTATGTTGTGTGGACTTCTTCTGAGGAAACTTGAACAAATGTCTACACATCCCAGGTGGAGCATGATGGGAGAAGTAAAAAAATGACTCCACTCAAGTGCAGTTTGGACACCAATGGGTTTAATAGGATCAAACTTACAGGAGCGTGAATGAAGAGTCATCTGCAGGAACTTGGGCAACTTGGGCTTGGGCTGTACTGAGAAAAAAAATACCTCTCTCCTAACAGCCATGTCTATAAATCCTTGGGTAAGATGAGGAGAATTGAGCCAGTAAAAAAGTGAGCTGTAAAGTTATCCAGATTATTTTAATTATATTAGCATTTTATAAAGACAAAGATCTTGAGACATACAAGTCCAAAGCCTGATTCTGAATCTTCTTTTAAAAAGAAAACTTTAAGCAATTAAATTATATAATTATATGCACCATATGTTTGCCTGGTGCCTCCAAAAGGCCAGAAGGGGGTGTGAGATGCCTTGGAACAGAAGTTACAGACAGGAGTGAGCTGCTACATGGATGCTGGCAACTAAACCTGGGTCCTCTGAAGAGCCAACTAATATCTTAACTGCTGAACCATCTTTCTGGCCCCTCCATTTGGCATTTGGGTATCCAGTGATTGATTGATTTGTTTGTTTGTTTGTTTGTTTGTTTGTTTATTTTTCATAACAGGGTTTCTCTTTATAGCCCTGGCTGTCCTGGAACTCACTCTGTAGACCAGGCTGGCCTCGAACTCAGAAATCCTTCTGCCTCTGCTTCCCAAGTGCTGGGATTAAAGGCATGTGCCACCACTGCCTGGCTCCAGTGATATTTTACCAGTTTACCAAGTAGTACAGCTGTCTTCACAGATCAATTTTTGAACATTTCCTTACCTCTATAGGATCCTCCATGCTTATTTATAATCAATTCATCTCTGTAATCCTAGCCTCTGGCAACTACTCATCTATTTATCTTTCTATAGATTTATTTTCTTCTGAGCATTCCATCAGTGGAATTCTCCACCATGCCAGTGTCTGTCAAGAAGAGCAATGTTTTTGAAGTACATCCATATTATAGCATGAACCTGCAGTTTGTTTCTCACAGGATTTTGTCTATTCCTCCTCCAGACCATGGACATTGGGCTCTTTCTGGTTTTGAGCTATTATGAATACTTCTGCTGAGGAGATTCATGAGTGGGACTTTGGGTGTTACTTGATCTTATTTTCATCACATGTATGCTTGGCAATAACATCAGGTCAGGTGGTAAACACATGTTGGGTGTTAGGAGAAACTGCTGAGCTGTTTGCCCAAGAGGCTGTCCTAGCTCCTCAGGGTTACTGCTTTTTCAGTGTGCTAAGCCCAACCTCTTCTTAGAGGCTGTGCAGCCTTGGAAAGCTTTGTTTCCTCTTTAATTAAAGCAGGTGTGTAGTGAACTGACATTTACAGAGTGTGCACCCCGTGGGAGGCCTTATGGATCACTCTCTCATTTCATTCCCTATCTCTGTGAAGTGTAGATGTTAATTTCCACCTATCTGGTGAGTTTACTGAAGTTCAGAAAATCAGGTAAGCAAGTCACCATGGTAACTAGAAGATTGTTGTGGGTATTAAATGATGTCAACTCTCAACAATCCTAACATTAACCTGGCATAGTCCTAACATATCCTAACATTAAATTGAAGGATAAGGAGGGTTTTATTTCTGTCTTTAACCCTGCCATCTCGGAAAGGTATAGCTCCAGGACTCAACCTGCCTTAAAGTGTCACACCTTGGAGAAACAGAAAGATCCCTGTGCTCATAATCACCCTGTGGTCCAAATAACAGAGTCAACCCCCAAGTCAAATAGCACAGTTTTAGTTACTGCAATAACAGGAGTAGCTCATTCAGGATGTGGGCATAGCTCTTTCTGGCCACTTTTTATCGTTATATTTCCTTTCCTCCTCTGTTCAAAAACACAGTAATTACTTTTTCAAACTTCAGAGAAGCAAGCTCTGACAGAAGCACACATGAATGCTGCCAGGAAGTTAATTAACTAGATTGATTTGAAATGGAACCTTTATCAGGAAAGAGTGCGTTACTGCCGAGAAGAAAGTAAAGAGAGCACATAATGTTGAAATGGTAAAATGACTGGGTGAAAAGGCTCAGTGAATATCTAGTAAAATCCAAGGGATTTAAAAGTTTGTATCTATTCTTTGAAAGTGTATATTCAACATGAAAAGTTATATACTGTAAGACTTTTGTCAATTGGTAACTTGTCATTCATTATGTCTTTTCAGGGAGAACCAGGAGTCAGAGGCCCTCCAGGTCCCTCTGGGCCTCGGGGAATAGGAACCCAAGGACCAAAGGTGAGCCATCAGGTCTCTGATGTGAGTGAGCACCAGGTGTCAGTTGGGACATCCCTAACTGGAAAAGTCTGAACAAGAAATTCTCCAAATCTAGAAACTTTTAATCACAGCATGACCACGTGTGACACGTCCATAGCTGATTCTTTGCAGGGAGCGACAGTCAAATCTAAAGGCACTTGGGTTTCTGTAAAAGGTGCATGTGAAATATAAATACATTCTGTGTTTGAATAGATGGGCTGTCTCCAGAGGAAGCCACTATACACAAACAAGTATTCCAAAATGTATAAATTTCAATTCTGAAATACTTGTCTTCCCAAGCATGGCTGAGATGGGAGAGCGACTTCATATGAAACCCGCATTTGTTGTTGACTTAGTTTTTCCTGGAATATTGATGAAATCTTTTTTCATGTCATGTGATATGCTGTGTCTTTAAAACATTTGCTTCCCTTGAGACATCTGAAAGTCAACTTCTCTCAACATTGCCGCAAAGCCTTCTAAATATCTCAGGTGTCTTTCGGAAGCTGTGCTATTTTGTTATCAGGCAGATCTCAGCTGGACATGGTGGTATATAGCTCCAGTCCCAGAACTTGGAAGGCAGAAATATTACAAATTCAAGGTTTACCTATGATGCATAATGGGTTTGAATCCAGCCTGAACTCCATATAGATACCCAGCCTTGAAAAGAAACTCATCTCTGTTTGGCCAGAGTTGTTTTCAGTGGCCTTGTAACAGGTCACTGGCTAATGTATGTTTTGTATGTCTTTGGCCACTCAGTCACACTGTGGTGTCAAGGTCAAGCTTCATTGTCCCCATACAAGGGGACAGGGGTTTCTTTTGGTGCCCTTTGCCTTTATTTCTATGTAGATAATAAGCTTTCACTTACTTATCTTCTCTAGCTTGGGGTTTATAAATTCTTGAATTTTTCTGAGCCATTGTTTCTCCCTGAGGGGATTTTGTCCCCCCTCCAAATGCCCTAGTGGGGTACTTCAAAAATTTCACAACTGGGAGACATCTGGGCATCAAAAGAAGATGAAAGTGACATTTCCCGAGTTCAACAACTTCCAGCTGACCAGGACAGCTCTCTCTCCATCAGCATGTCAGCAGTGCTGAGTTAGAGGTGCTGTTCTAATTATTTGCTCAGTTATTCAAGAAATATATTTTTTATTTGTTAAAATAAAACAAAGGAAGCTTAACTCATGTTTGTGGGAGGAAATGCGCCAATGAGACACACTACAAATTCAGATTTTTAAATAGGTCCAGATACACGGACCACTCTGTGAATTTGTTAGTGAGGTGGGAGGGAAGACTTCTAGAGCCGAGAGATTTACAGCCTCACCTGGAGTCTTAGTTTACTACTCTGCCTTCCTTGACTTCATCTGTCAGCAGACTGGTTCTAAAAATCGCAGGTCACTATATGTGGATGGAGATTCCTGTAAGATGACAGTAGTCACTATCAGTGGGAAGTTACGCCCATTTTTCTTCTCCACTCTCATCTTTATTTTTAGTTTTAAAATACTTTTGTGATGAGAAAATATCCCTACAACTTGAGAAAGATACATCTTTCTCATAATGGCAAAAAAAAAAACCCAACCCTGACTTATTTAATAACTTAATTCCCTATTATTTATTTATTTATTTATTTATTTATTTATTATGAATACACTGTTGCTGTATTCAGACACACCAGAAGAGGGCATCATATCCCATTACAGATGATTGTGAGCCACCATGTTGTTGCTGGGAATTGAACTCAGGACCTCTAGAAGAGCAACTGTCAGTCCTTTTAACTGTTGAGCCATCTCTCCAGCCCCCTTAATTCCCTATCTTCAAAGCATGTTCTATTTGGGGATGTTTTAGGATCTCTTGGGATAGGCATAAGTTCACTCCTTTATCATGGAACTTCTGAGAGCTTTAATACAGTCATGACAAAACTTCAGTCGGCTGCAGATTGGAAGGTTGCAACACTTGGTGCTGTCCTAAGCCTTTGCTTTGTGTGGACACTGACGCTTGTAGTGTAACAGTTGCTGCCTAATCTCATATTCTTCAGCCCATACTCCCATCACTAAATGCCACATGATGGCATGCATGTGCATGGAGGTCTCCACTGAGCAGAACATACAATGCATGTGCATGGAGGTCTCCACTGAGCAGAACATACAGTTTTCCAATCTGATCCCACCTCGGAAGTCTCTCCTCAGTAAGTGAAGACACACGGAGAGATGCTGCACTTGTTTCATGTTTTCTATCATTAGGCAGGGAGGGTATGGGAGGAGTAGAGGGCTGCAGTATAATCAGGATATGTTGTATGAATTTGGATAATTCATACAAAAAGGGGAAAAATTTTAGCACTGACTTAATTCATATTCTTGTGCATTCAATACCACGTGCCATTGTTCTCTAGCAACCTTTATATAAAAAAATGTAAATATGCTGACTTTTGTCACAGGCACGTTAGGAACTGACCATTCACCAACTCCTCCACGGACTCTAACAGTGTCCCAGTGAACTGGGAACAGCAAGTTCTAACAGAATCTGGCATTAGCGATCTTTGGACTAAGCATGGGCAGGCTGGGGTGGGAACACTTGTCAAGCAGCAGTACTTGGCCTCTCTTCCCATTTCTTTCAAGCTGCTCTTCTTTGCCTCTTTACCTATACTTAGGTTATATGTAAAAGTTTCTTTGTAAGCAACTCAAATGGCTTAAGAATGCTTAGAACATGGCTGTAAAGGAAACGGAAATGTGCTGTGGCAAGAGGATCCTAACGAGTTTAAGAAGGAAGCTAAGAGCAGTGATAGCCCTGTTTTTCCCCCTACACTGTACATACTTGGTTGTCGATTTCTCTTCCTCTTTTCACAGGGTGATACTGGGCAAAAGGGCCTGCCTGGCCCTCCTGGGCCCCCTGGCTATGGATCACAAGGAATTAAAGTAAGTGAATCGGATTGTACTGGAATCGTCTCTCAAGTCAGTAGGGTGATGACGATAAGAACACGTGGCTTCATTACAAAATTTAGATTTAGTGAGAGTGTCACAGTTAAAATTGCACCTGGGATTTAAAGGAAAATCCCAGAAGTGTAGAAATGGTACAAGTAGAGGCTATTCCTAAACACTGACCATTACATACATTGCTTAGCGAAGCAGTGAGTGGTCCAGTGGTTTGATGATGGCTGGGTTGTGGGCTGAATGGAGACTTCGTGACTATCCATCAGTATGTTCTCTATCTTCCTTGTAGCTTTCTCATCCTATTCACATGAGAGGTCTCCTTATACCCTATACTTAATTCTACATTTGAATGGTGGTAATGTTCTATGGAAGTTTTTGTAAGAATTCTTTTTAAAGTAACATGGGGCTGGAGAGATGGCTCAACAGTTAAGAGCACTGGCAGTTTTTTCAGAGGACCTGGATTTGATTTTCAGCATCAACATATAGTGGCTTAGAACTCTCTGTAACTCCAATTCCAAGTGATCCAACTGACCTCTGTGGGCACTACATGCATGTGGTCCACAGACATGCGCATAGAGAGCACCCATATACATAAAATAAAAATGACTTAAAGGTGAGAAAAAGATAAGACATAGATATATATGAGACCTTGGTCTGATCACCAACATGAGGTCAGTTTACATGTGCTCATATCCTTCATCTCTAAGTCCAGTGTCAGTTTTCTTCCTTCTATTATCTGGGATTTACTTTTTTATTAAATCTTTTACTTATTTATTTACACTCCAGATTTTATCGCCCCCATCCACCCTCTGATTTTTCCACATCCCATACTTCCTCCCCACCCCACCCCCGGTCTCCACGAGGATGTTCCTGACAACCCCAACCCCCACCCCACCTGACCTCAAAACTCACTGGGAATTCCAGTGTCTTGAAGGTTAGGTGCATCATCTCTGACTGAACCCAAACCCGGTATTCCTGTGCTATGTGTTGGGGGCCTCATATCAGCTGGTATATGCTACCTAGTAGGTGGTCCAGTGTTTGAGAGATCTCAGGGGTCCAGATTTATTGAGACTGCTGGTCCTCCTCCTCAGCTTCTTTCAGCTTTTCTCTAATTCAACCACAGGGGTCAGCTGCTTCTGTCAAGTGGCTGGATGCAAATATCTCCACCTGACTCTTTCAGCTGCTTGTTGGGTCTTTTGGAGGGCAGTCGTGATAGGTCCCTTTTTGTGAGTGCTCCATAGCCTAAGTAATAGTGTCAGGCCTTGGGACCTCCTCTTGAGCTGGATCCCACTTTGGGCTTGTTGCTGGACCTTCTTTTCCTCATGGTCCTCTCCATTTCCATCCCTGCAGTTCTTTCAGACAGAAACAATTATGGGTCAGAGTTTTAACTATGGGATGGCAACCCTTGATGCCCAGTCTTCAGAGGTGGGCTCTCTAAGTTCCCTCTCCCTACTGTTGGGCATTTCATCTAAGGTCCCTCCCTTTGAGTCCTGAGAGTCTTTTACCTCCCAGGTCTCTAGTGCATTCTGGAGGGTGCCCCCAACCTCCTATCTCCCAAGGTTGCCTGTTTCCATTCTTTCTGCTGGCCCTCAGGGCTTCAGTCCTTTTCGATCACCTAATACCATATCAGGTTCTCCTCTTCCCTCCAACTCCCCCATCCACTTTCCCTCCCAGGTTCCTCCCTCCCTTCCCACTCATGATAGATTTCTTCTCCCTCCCATGGAGAACTAAAGCGTCCTCACTTGGGCCCTTCAGCTTGTTGAGCTTTTTGAATTCTGTGCACTGTATCTTGGGTATTCTGTACTGTTTATTTCTCTAATATCTACTTATTAGTGAGTACATACCATGCATGTCCTTTTGAGTCTGAGTCACCTCACTCAGGATATTTTCTAGTTCCATCCATTTCCCTGTGAAGGTCAGGATGTGCTCGTTAGCTCTGGCTGTACTGGAACTCATTCTGTAGACCAGGCTCATTCTTAATAGCTGAGTAGTATTCCATTGTGTAAATGAACCACATTTTCTGTATCCATTCTTCTGTTGTGGGACATCTGGGTTGTTTCCAGCTTCTGGCTATTACAAACAAGGCCTTGATGAACATAGTGGAACATGTGCTCCTGCGGCACGGTGGGGCATCTTTTGTGTATATTCCCAAGCATAGTATTGCTGGGTCTTCAGTTAGACCTATTTTCAATTTTCTGAGAAACCTCCAGATTCATTTCCAGAGCGGTTGTACCAGTTTGCAATCCCACCAGCAATAGATGAGTGTTCTTTTTCTACATCTTTGCCAACACGTGTTGTCACCTGAGGTTTTGATCTTAACTATTCTGATTGGTGTAAGGAGGAATCTCAGGGTTGTTTTGATTTGCGTTTCTCTGATCGTTAAAGACTGAACATTTCTTTAGGTGCTTCTCCGCCATTTGAGATTCCTCTGTTGTTAATTCTACATTCAGTTCTAGACCCCATTTTTGATTGGGTTGTTTGGTTGATTATCCTCGGTGGATTTAGTCTTTATTTCCTCTCCCCCTAAGGCTGCTAAGTTGTCGTTGAATCAGCTTCAGATTTGAATTATTTCATATATAAAAACACTTTGTAACATTTTTGGTGGGAGTTCTTAAATAGTGATATTTTGAATTCTTCCTTTCCAATTTGTATCCTTTTGACTTCCTTTTGTTGTCTAATTGCTCTGGCTAGGACTTTGAGAACTACATTGAATAGGTAGGGAGAGAGTGGGGTTTATCTATCTTGTTGATTCTCTCAAAGAACCAGCTCCTGGTTTGGTTGATTCTTTGTATAGTTCTTTTTGTTTCTATTTGGTTGATTTCAGCCCTGAGTTTGATATTTCCTGCCTTCGACTCCTATTGGGTCTATTTGCTTCCCTTTGTTCTAGAGCTTTCAGGTGTGCTGTTAAGCTGCTAGTGTATGCTCTCTCCAGTTTATTTTTGGAGGCACTCAGAGCTATGAGTTTTTCTCTGAGCACTTCTTTCATTGTGTCCCATAAGTTTGGAAATGTTGTGGCTTCATTTTTCACTACATTCTAAAAAGTCTTTAATTTCTTTCTTTCTTTCTTTCTTCCTTGTTCAAGTTACTGTTGAGTAGAGTGCCATTCAGCTTCCATGTGCATGTGGGCTTTCTATTATTATTGTTAGTGAAGACCAGCCTTGTCATTGATGATTTGATAGGATGCATGAGATTATTTCTTTTTTTTCCATTTTTTATTAGGTATTTAGCTCATTTACATTTCCAATGCTATACCAAAAGTCCCCCATACCCACCCACCCCCACTCCCCTACCCACCCACTCCCCCTTTTTGGCCCTGGCGTTCCCCTGTACTGGGGCATATAAAGTTTGCGTGTCCAATGGGCCTCTCTTTCCAGTGATGGCCGACTAGACCATCTTTTGATACATATGCAGCTAGAGTCAAGAGCTCCGGGGTACTGGTTAGTTCATAATGTTGTTCCACCTATAGGGTTGCAGATCCCTTTAGCTCCTTGGGTACTTTCTCTAGCTCCTCCATTGGGAGCCCTGTGATCCATCTAATAGCTGACTGTGAGCATCCACTTCTGTGTTTGCTAGGCCCCGGCATAGTCTCACAAGAGACAGCTACATCTGGGTCCTTTCGATAAAATCTTGCTAGTGTATGCAATGGTGTCAGCGTTTGGATGCTGATAATGGGGTGGATCCCTGGATATGGCAGTCTCTACATGGTCCATCCTTTCATCTCAGCTCCAAACTTTGTCTCTGTAACTCCTTCCATGGGTGTTTTGTACCCACTTCTAAGGAGGGGCATAGTGTCCACACTTCAGTCTTCATTTTTCTTGAGTTTCATGTGTTTAGGAAATTGTATCTTATATCTTGGGTATCCTAGGTTTTGGGCTAATATCCACTTATCAGTGAGTACATATTGTGTGAGTTCCTTTGTGAATGTGTTACCTCACTCAGGATGATGCCCTCCAGGTCCATCCATTTGGCTAGGAATTTCATAAATTCATTCTTTTTAATAGCTGAGTAGTACTCCATTGTGTAGATGTACCACATTTTCTGTATCCATTCCTCTGTTGAGGGGCATCTGGGTTCTTTCCAGCTTCTGGCTATTATAAATAAGGCTGCTATGAACATAGTGGAGCATGTGTCCTTCTTACCAGTTGGGGCATCTTCTGGATATATGCCCAGGAGAGGTATTGCGGGATCCTCCGGTAGTACTATGTCCAATTTTCTGAGGAACCGCCAGACTGATTTCCAGAGTGGTTGTACAAGCTTGCAATCCCACCAACAATGGAGGAGTGTTCCTCTTTCTCCACATCCACGCCAGCATCTGCTGTCACCTGAATTTTTGATCTTAGCCATTCTGACTGGTGTGAGGTGGAATCTCAGGGTTGTTTTGATTTGCATTTCCCTGATGATTAAGGATGTTGAACATTTTTTCAGGTGCTTCTCTGCCATTCGGTATTCCTCAGGTGAGAATTCTTTGTTCAGTTCTGAGCCCCATTTTTTAATGGGGTTATTTGATTTTCTGAAGTCCACCTTCTTGAGTTCTTTATATATATTGGATATTAGTCCCCTATCTGATTTAGGATAGGTAAAGATCCTTTCCCAATCTGTTGGTGGTCTTTTTGTCTTATTGACGGTGTCTTTTGCCTTGCAGAAACTTTGGAGTTTCATTAGGTCCCATTTGTCAATTCTCGATCTTACAACACAAGCCATTGCTGTTCTGTTCAGGAATTTTCCCCCTGTGCCCATATCTTCAAGGCTTTTCCCCACTTTCTCCTCTATAAGTTTCAGTGTCTCTGGTTTTATGTGAAGTTCCTTGATCCACTTAGATTTGACCTTAGTACAAGGAGATAAGTATGGATCGATTCACATTCTTCTACATGATAACAACCAGTTGTGCCAGAACCAATTGTTGAAAATGCTGTCTTTCTTCCACTGGATGGTTTTAGCTCCCTTGTCGAAGATCAAGTGACCATAGGTGTGTGTGTTCATTTCTGGGTCTTCAATTCTATTCCATTGGTCTACTTATCTGTCTCTATACCAGTACCATGCAGTTTTTATCACAATTGCTCTGTAGTAAAGCTTTAGTTCAGGCATGGTGATTCCACCAGAGGTTCTTTTATCCTTGAGAAGAGTTTTTGCTATCCTAGGTTTTTTGTTATTCCAGATGAATTTGCAAATTGCTCCTTCTAATTCGTTGAAGAATTGAGTTGGAATTTTGATGGGGATTGCATTGAATCTGTAGATTGCTTTTGGCAAGATAGCCATTTTTACAATGTTGATCCTGCCAATCCATGAGCATGGGAGATCTTTCCATCTTCTGAGATCTTCTTTAATTTCTTTCTTCAGAGACTTGAAGTTTTTATCATACAGATCTTTCACTTCCTTAGTTAGAGTCACGCCGAGATATTTTATATTATTTGTGACTATTGAGAAGGGTGTTGTTTCCCTAATTTCTTTCTCAGCCTGTTTATTCTTTGTGTAGAGAAAGGCCATTGACTTGTTTGAGTTAATTTTATATCCAGCTACTTCACTGAAGCTGTTTATCAGGTTTAGGAGTTCTCTGGTGGAATTTTTAGGGTCACTTATATATACTATCATATCATCTGCAAAAAGTGATATTTTGACTTCCTCCTTTCCAATTTGTATCCCCTTGATCTCCTTTTGTTTTCGAATTGCTCTGGCTAATACTTCAAGTACTATGTTGAAAAGGTAGGGAGAAAGTGGGCAGCCTTGTCTAGTTCCTGATTTTAGTGGGATTGCTTCCAGCTTCTCTCCATTTACTTTGATGTTGGCTACTGGTTTGCTGTAGATTGCTTTTATCATGTTTAGGTATGGGCCTTGAATTCCTGATCTTTCCACGACTTTTATCATGAATGGGTGTTGGATCTTGTCAAATGCTTTTTCTGCATCTAACGAGATGATCATGTGGTTTTTGTCTTTGAGTTCGTTTATATAATGGATTACATTGATGGATTTTCGTATATTAAACCATCCCTGCATCCCTGGAATAAAACCTACTTGGTCAGGATGGATGATTGCTTTAATGTGTTCTTGGATTCGGTTAGCGAGAATTTTATTGAGGATTTTTGCATCGATATTCATAAGAGAAATTGGTCTGAAGTTCTCTATCTTTGTTGGATCTTTCTGTGGTTTAGGTATCAGAGTAATAGTGGCTTCATAAAATGAGTTGGGTAGAGTACCTTCTACATCTATCTTGTGAAAAAGTTTGTGCAGAACTGGAATTAGATCTTCTTTGAAGGTCTGATAGAACTCTGCACTAAACCCGTCTGGTCCTATTTCAATCTTCTTGTATCTGATGAGGCCTGTTTTGTGACCAATTATATGGTCACTTTGGGAGAAGGTTCCGTGAGGTGCTGAGAGGAAGGTATATTCTTTTGTTTTAGGATAAAATGTTCTATAGATATCTGTTAGATCCATTTGGTTCATAACTTCTGTTAGTTTCACTGTGTATCTGTTTAGTTTCTATTTCCATGATCTGTCCATTGCTGATAGTGGGGAGTTGAAGTCTCCCACTATTATTGTAGGAGGTGCAATGTGTGCTTTGAGCTTTAGCTAAGTTTTCTGGTTTTTTGTTTTGTTTTTGTTTTTTGTTTTTTTGTTTTGTTTTGTTTTTTTTTTTTGAATGTGAGTGCCTTTGCATTCGGAGCATAAATATTCAGAATTGAAAGTTCATATTGATCGATTTTTCCTTTGATGAGTATGAAGTGTCCCTCCACATCATTTTTGATAACTTTAGGATGAAAGTTGATTCCATTCGATATTATAATGGCTACTCCAGCTTGTTTCTTGGGACCATTTGCTTGGAAAATTGTTTTCCAGTCTTGCACTCCATGGTAGTGTCTGTCTTTGTCACTGAGTTGGGTTTCCTGTAGGCAGCAAAATACTGTGTCCTGTTTAACTATCCAGTCTGTTAGTCTATGTCTTTTAGTTAGGGAATTGAGTCCATTGATGTTAAGAAATGTTAAGGAAAAGTGATTGTTGCTTCCTATTATTTTTGTTGTCAGAGGCGGAATTATGTTTATGTGGCTATCTTTTCTTTGGTTTGTTAAAAGAAGATTATTTTCTTTCTATTTCTAGGGTATAATTTCCCTCCTTGTGTTGGAGTTTT
Source organism: Mus musculus (assembly GCF_000001635.26). Classification (NCBI taxonomy): domain Eukaryota; kingdom Metazoa; phylum Chordata; class Mammalia; order Rodentia; family Muridae; genus Mus; species Mus musculus. Next base: position 8,052,162 of record NC_000072.6, on the reverse strand, counting down.
CCATTTATTATCCTTTGTAGGGCTGGGTTCGTAGAAACATATTGTGTAAATTTGTTTTTGTAATGGAATACATTTGGTTTCTCCATCTATGGTAATTGAGAGTTTTGCTTGGTATAGTAGCCTGGGCTGGCATTTGTTTTCTCTTAGGGTCTGTTTGACATCTGTCCAGGATCTTCTGGCTTTCACAGTCCTTGGCGAGAAGTCTGGTATAATTCTGATAGGCCTGCCTTTATATGTTACTTGACGTTTTCCCCTTACTGCCTTTAATATTCTGTCTTTGTTTAGTGAATTTGGAGTTTTAATGATTATTATGTGATAGGAGGAATTTCTTTTCTGGTCCAATCTATTTGGAGTTCTGTAGGCTTCTTGTATGTTCATGGGCACATCTTTATTTAAATTAAGGAAGTTTTCTACTATAATTTTGTTGAAGATATTTACTGGCCCTTTAACTTGGGAATCTTCACTCTCTTCCATACCTACTATCCTTAGGTTTGATCTAATTGTGTCCTGGATTTCCTGGATATTTTGGGTTAGGAGCTTTTTGCATTTTGTATTTTTTTTTTTGGTGTATGTTGTATTTTCTATGGTATCTTCTGCACCTGGGGTCCTCTCTTCTACCTCTTGTATTCTGTTGGTGATGCATCTATGACTCCTGGTTTCCTTCCTAGGTTTTTTATCTCCAGGGTTGTCTTCCTTTATGATTTCCTTGTTGCTTCTATTTCCATTTTTAGATCTTGGATGGTTTTGCTCATGTCATTTGCCTGTTTGATTGTGTTTTCCTGTAATTCTTTGAGGGATTTTTGTGTTTCCTCTTTAAGAGGTTCTACCTGTTTACCTGTGTTCTCCTGTATTTCTTTAAGGGAGTTATTTATGTCCTTCTTAAAATCCTCTATCATTATTATGAGAAGTGATTTTAGATCTGAATTTTGCTTTTCTTTTGTGATGTTGTATACAGGACTTGCTATGATGGGAGAATTGGGTTCTGATGATGCCAAGTAACCTTGGTTTCTGTTGTTTATGTTCTTATGCTTGCCTCCCACCATCTGATTATCTCTAGTGCTACCTGCCCTTGCTATATCTGACTGGAGCCTGTTTTTTTCTGTAATCCTGGTTGTGTCAGAATTACTCAGTATACAGCTGTCTCTGTGATTCTGGAATCCTGGGATTCTGAGATCCTGGGTGTGTCAGAGCACCTGGGAGTGGAGCTTCTTCTGGGTGCTGTGGGACTTGTTGAGCCAGAGTTTGTTCCCAAGGTCTCCCAATTATTCTTAAGCTTGGTCTTTTCATTGTGTCCTGAATTTCCTGGGTGCTTTTGGTTAGGAAATTTTACATTTTGACTTTTATTTGACAGTCGTGTGAATCTCTTCTATGGTATCTTCTATACCTGAGATTCCTTCTTCTATTTCTTGAATTGTTGTTGATACTTTCATCTATAATTCCTGATCTCTTTCCTAGGTTTTCTGTTTCTATGTTTGCCTCCATTTGTGTTTTCTTTATTGTTTCTACTGCTACTTTAAGGTCTTTGACTGCTTTATTCAATTCCTTCACCTGTTTGATTGTGTTTTCCTGTGTTTCTTTAAGGGATTTCTTTCCTCATTAAGAGCTTCTACCTGTTTACCTGTGTTTTCCTCTATTTCTTTCAGTGAGTTATTTATATCCTCCTTAAAAGACTCTATTATCTTCATGAGATAGGATTTTAGGTCAGCTTCCTGGTTTTCAGGTGTTTTGGTATATTCAGGGCTTGCTGTGATGGGAGAACTGGGTTCTGATGATGTCCACATATATTGGCTTCTGTTGCTTACGGTTTTGTGCTTGCTTCTCGCCATCTGGTTACCCAGGTGTTTGTTTGCTGGTCTGGTTGACTCTGTCTGGAGTCTGCCTCTTTTGTTTCTTGTTTGCCTCAGGTCTCCTGGTAGGCCTGCAGTCCTGGCTATAGCAGACCACCTGTGGGGCCTTCCAACTGGGACCTCTTCAGAGGGGCAGAGAAGCTGCTGATCTGTTGCCCTGCCTGCAGTAGATCTGGGAGGCCTTCAGACTGTTAGGTCTTCAGAGGAGCAGTCAAACTGTTGTCTTATGTGAAGACGTTCTCCAGGGAGGCCTACAGACTATGGTTTCTGTTTCCCTGTGTGCAGCAGAACTCCAGGAGGCTTTCAGTGTGTTGGGTCAGTTGTCCCAACACAGAGTACCCCCCAGAGGTTTTCAGAGTATGATGTCTGTTGCTCAGTTGCCCTGTGTGCAGTAGATCTCTTGGGATGTCTCAGGCTGTGGTGTCAGTTGCCTAACTGCTCTCAGTGCAGCAGATCTTCTGGGATGGCTCAGGATATGGTGTCTTCAGGTGAGCAGACCAGCTAGTAGTATGCCCCAGCAGAAAGGACCAGGCAGAAGGTGCCATGACTATTTCTAACATTTTTATTTGTTCATGGAGAGAATGCACCTCTTTCCACCAGTTTCAGCTCTTCATTTAGACTTGGGCAGGACTGATCCAGCCCAGCTAGTACACTTCCCATGGACTGTGATTGGGCTGGCTTTCAGGCCTGGCAAGTTTATTATCAGTGTTGATATGTTACTTCAGGGGCATGCTGTGAAATTTGGTGAGTGCTGCCTGGCAGAAGCCCCAGTATCTGTAGATATGAGCAATAGTAATTATTATAATACTCACACTGTCTCCAGACTAGTTGAACACCTTCTCAGACAGACGTCTAGGGCCTGTAAAGGAAGGGGAATTCATTCAACAGGGATGGATACTCAACCAACTTGAGCAATGGAATAAAAAACTTTGCCTTTTATATTTCCTGAATATTGCATATGTGCTTTAATTTTCTTATTTGAATAATGTGTATGATAATCGAACTGTCTCCTAAACTTGCTGTGAGATATATTTGATATGAAACACCATCAGAGGGATAATGTACTTGTTTATACTCTGTCAAATATATATGTATTTGTTTGTATAATATATATTATATATTATATACAATAAGTACATATAATTGTACATATTTATATATACATAATTGTCATAACTGTGAATAGCTACAATTTAATATATTATATTAATTGTATAATTGTATTATACACACACACATATATATCCAGTGCTTTGTTGACCCCAAAATGTTCAATACCTCACATAACAGTCCAGTGTGGGCTTACAGATAGTGGACAATTTTCCTCCAAGAAGGATGTCAGAGTACATTATCTTCCACTTCTGGCTTCCCCTCTCCATCACTAACTCCCTGCAGACTCAGATAATGAGCAAAGGACTTACTTCCTGAACATTCTGGTCAAGATGCACTATGTATTATCTCTGCTTACAATTTTGTTGTTGATGTTGTGGTTACACAGCTGGATTACTTGCAAGTGAGGCAGGGAAAGGTAGCTCAATCGTGCACCAAAAAGGAAAAATAACCCAAGGTTTGATGAAGTACTGCTGTGACCATAAAATACAACATAGCCATTTTCTAGGGAAGATGAAAATGTTAAAGTAATTTGTAAGTCTAAAGTATGTTGATGCTTTTGGAAGAAAACATGGGAGTCTCCATGGCAACTTGAAGGATGCTCTAATACTATGAAGTACAGTACTAAAACACAACTGGCAAGGGAAGAAGGGCCTAGGAGTTGATCCCGGTATCAATGTTCAGATACTCCATTTTCCTGTTGAAGGCACTCCAACATTTTCATAATTTTAATTATTTTTCTAATCTAAATAGAAGATAGTCAGATGGACTCTAAGCCAAACCCCAAAATGCCAACTATGTAGTGTTTTCTCACGTTGCTGACATCATGGGGTGAGGGTGGTGTTCAGTGGGATTGGCTATGGACCATTTGTGGCCTTCAACTTTGAATCCTTTTTTCTCCACCTCCCAAGTGCTAGAAATTCAGACCTGAAGCACCAGGCCCTACACAGTTTCCTTTTGCAGTGGCCAGTTCTTCAGATCAGAGCTGGGATGAAAGCTGGGATGAAACCTTCATGGGACCTGAATCATTACTGCCAGCTCATCAATATTGTCTGTATACTGTTAACAGTAATGGGCAATGACCAGTGACCATCTCCAATTTGCTTATCTACTATTGTTAATTCCACTGGTCAAGAATAAGAACACTGCCATAATTGAAAGCCAAATTTGAACAAACTTTAATTAAATACTGGCCAGGAAGATGCTCTGGCATGTTGAGTTTCTAAAAAAAAAAAAAAAAAAAAAAAAAAAAATGGCCATAAGACACATTTTGAACGGGCTTAAAAAGGCAAAATCTAAAATTCAGTGAATAACCCATCAGCTCCAATCAGGGGCAAGCATACATCCTGACATATTTTCTACTTACATACCTCCCTCCTACATCCAATTAGGGGTAAATGTACATCCTGACATGTTTCCTGCCCAGGTACCTCCCACCCACATGTGATCAAGCACATCCAGTGCACATGGGTCAAACAAACCTGTTTTGGGGAGGGGAACTAAACCAATAACCTCCAGCATTTAAATTTTCCCCCAGACTTCTCTTTAAACTACAGTGAACTTAAAGAAAAAATATCAAATCTCAAAGTACTTTTTGTAAAGGTTAATATGCACCCTACCCAAGGTTTTATAGAATTTCCCAATTCAAAAAAAATTGCAAAATAACTTGGCTTGATCATGGAGACAAGCAACTATACAGTGTGTGTTAGTGTCAAAGGTTTAAAATAAGATGAAATAATGTCACAAGCTAGAAAATTATATAAAATATTTAATTTGAACAGATATGTATTTAAAACTCCACCATGTTATAATAGTGCATACTTTATAATGGCAGTTTACCATAGGAACTACTCCTTTCTCTCCCCTCATCTCACCCTGATCTTTCTGTCCATCCTGTCTAATGAGTCAAGGAGTCGGGCTATATGTTTGCTCTCTTTCATTTTTGTAACAGATGGCATCTATACAAACCCAAGTGTAGTAGTGTCATGGACACATTTCTTTTAGCTGCTGTTATTGTCTTTATAGCCCATGAATTTTACTATTAAAAATTTATAACAGGGATTTACCTTTCTCCTATTATGAATGCCTGGTGGTTATTTATTAGTGTATACCATTGCCTCTCCTTATAGCAAGGTAAGAGGTATTTTACCACTCAGAGAATGGAGCTCCTAGTCAGAGCTGGGGCCATATTATGCTCTCCAAGTTCCATGTAGCATTTTGTTTAAGTGTTACTGCCCTAAGAGTCAGGAAACTAATGCATTCCTGAGTTTGCTCGGGGCTGCTCTTCTGAACACTTCCCTGGACCACTCCAAATTTAATTTGCATCTTGATGTTAACACTTGACACTTGAAGATGTGAGATATGTGCGGATGCCTTCTTTCCCTGGTAATCCAACACTAGAAGAGGCCAGAGTGTAAAAAGCAGTTGTTCTTCCCAGGTGCAGAGAGTGACCTTTGAGAGAAGCTACATTTATGAGAAATTGGAACGGGATCCAGCTGGTGCCTGAGGCAGCCTTGGGCAAGGCTGACCTTGAACAAGGCTGTACTCCCACAAACACACATTAAAAGGCTTATAAACAGCCTCTTGGCTGGCTTGCTGAAGGCTGTACTCTTCCGTACTACAAACTTCTCTGACCTATTGGCGAGTAGCCCACAATCTAGGTTAACTTTCAGTGTTCTTGCAAACATCTTAAGATTACAGGAGTTGACCTCTCTATATATGGTTTCTCAATTGAAATATAAATAAATATAGAAGAGAGGAAATAAGTCCCAGGTCAAGGTCATTACAAACTCTAGCAAAGGAAAGCTTATAATTGCTATTGAGAACTCTTGGCTCAAGCTGGCAGACCAGAAAGATAACCCCAGAATAATGTTTCCTTCATCTTGTGAAGAATTCTCTTGCATTAATGATGTTAGGGTAGGAAGGAACTGTGAGTCACTGTGCAGGAACCAAAGTCTCGATACTCTAGGGCAAGCAAGAAGAGCCAGGCATCGCAATGGGGGAAACAGAGGCACTAAATCCTACCTTTGAGACTTGAAGCAGGGACAAGGAAGGAAAAGAAAAAAGAAGAAAGAAAAAAGAAAAAAGAAAAAGGAAAAAGGAAAAAAGAAGGGAGGTTAATTTTTGACTATCACAGTTTTTTACTTTGCTTGTCTGGAAATTACACAATTCCCCCTCCTCTTTCAATATTTACTTTTGATTAAAATATTGACATCCATCTTATGAAACTCTAAAGGCAATTTTACCAGCTTTGTAGTTTTAACAGTGAGGGAGAAGGCTGTAATCCCTACCCTAACTCTGATACTGTTGTTTTCTATTTTAATCAATTTTAACTCAAGGCAAGATTTTATTTCTTAAAAAATATTCTCTGGGTTTATTTAAATTGATCCATGCATTTATCATTTTCCTTAGTCGGTTTTATATCTCAGAACTGGACTCACTCTCCTTCCACTTCAAGTACAACCCAGAGTTTCCTTTTAAAAACATGTCCATCAGAACAACTCTCTGCTCATCTTACTTGAAAATGCCTTTGTTCTGTATTCTTCTTAAAATATATTATCCATGTCTAGATTCTTGGTAGCTATATAGCTTTTTCTCCCTGTGCATAGAATTTTCTCTGACATTTGATATTTATTATTGTCCTGAAGAAGTTACTCATCAGTCTGTTTCCCCCCCCCCCTTGGTAATTTGTCCTTTTCTCTATGTTTTTTGGAGAGTTTTTTTTTTTCTCTTTCTTTTTAATTTGGTGTTTAGCTATAGATTGTGTATTTAGATGTATATTTAATAGAATTCTTGATTTTTAGACTAGTATCTTTTATTATTTATGGAGATTTTTCTGGCATATGGCTTTTGACACATTTTTTGGTCCAATCTTTCTTCCCCTGGGCTTCCGTGAACCTTAGAGTACCGATTTGCCTTTTAACGTTTTCTTGTCTCATCTTCCTGAGTCATAGTGTTCTGTGAGCGATACTTTTCTAGTCTGCTTTCCAGTCCCCTGGAAAATCTTTTTTAGCTGTGTAAAATCTGATTAGGGTAGCTGGGCGTGGTGGCGCACACCTTTAATCCCAGCACTCGGGAGGCAGAGGCAGGTGGATTTCTGAGTTTGAGGCCAGCCTGATCTACAGAGTGAGTTCCAGGACAGCCACCAGGGCTATACAGAGAAACCCTGTCTCGAAAAACCAAAAGAAAAAAAAGAAAATCTGATTAGGGAAAGAATTTACTCTATACTACTTCCTCACTTAAAAGGCTTCCATTGTCAGCCCAGAATGTTTCTCAACTGAGAACATAAACAATGCTAACAGCTGGAAGCTCTTCCGTGGATCCTGTTTCCTATGTGACTGTGCATCTCTCTCTCTCTCTCTCTCTCTCTCTCTCTCTCTCTCTCTCTCTCTCTCTCTGCACCCAGCAGGATCAGGGTTTTTCATCCGGGTTCTGACAACAAACTTACCCCTTCCCTTGAGTCTTTGCTCTGTTGTTCCATCTGCCGTGGCATTTGACATGACAAGCTTCTTCTCTTCATACAAGCCTTAGCTGAAGAATGATCTCCATAGCAACACCATCCCTGACCACACACTCTTCTCTTTTCAGAATTCCGGGTCATTCTATTATCCTGCTTTATTGTTTTTAATGATGATATCACCCTCTGAAGATATTTGTTTCATTTGATTTATAACCTGTCCTCTTCTAGTAAAAGGAAGTCCACGAGAGCAGAAATCATGTTCCTTTGATCTGCGCTTCTAGTCCCTAGTACCTAAAAGAGTGTCCAGTAGAGAGTTGGTCACTAATAAATATTTGCTTGATGAATAAATGAAGCAATGAATACTTGAATAAACATATAGAGGTTTCATGCAAAGTGTTAATATTTCCCTTGCAACTATGCTATTTGACCCTCAAAATGAGTCACTCATATACATGTAACTCAAATTACTGAATTCTGTCACTAGGGGGTTTCTAAACTTTTGAAATAATATTTTCTTTGTATCCTGGTGTTTAGTTATATAATTACTTTGCTTTTATGGGTAGATACACCTGACCTATTGACTGATTTTTTTTTTTTTTTTTGGAAGAAGCATTTTTAGTTTTCTTGAATGTTTAGTCGTAGTCACAGAATCTGTCACTTCCGCGTATTAGGATCACAGTGCATGTAATAATTAAGAAATGGCCTTGTTTGCTGGGAATAAACCTGAGGGTATTGGATCTATATGTTTGGTGTGGTTCTGTCCAATGATCATAAGGTATACATTCAGTAAATTCTTGATTGGCCCGACTCATAAAGATTCCTGTGACCAAAATTTTACCAATCATTGGTAGATTACAGAACAGCTAGTGGCCTGTCACTAGATCTTTCAACACTGCTAATCTTAACACTTTTCAGGGCCATCCAAGGTTAGTTAATTAGAAGGAAATGAGACGCTGAGAGATGGCTTCTTAGATTTTTCACGACTTTGTGGTTGTTGAGGGAAGTTTAGGCCTTGGGAAGGGGCAAGTTCCTATTTGTAGAGCTGACATTTAAAGAGCAGAGCTTGCACGTTCATTACAGCCCTCTGCATTGGCACAGATAGGAGCTTTTGTAACGCTGCTGTGGTTTATGAAACTATTCTGTAAATGCAGAAAATAAGTTTTTCATCTATTGGAATACTAGTCTCTATTCAAAGCTCCCCAACTGGCTTCTGCTGATTTTGAAAAATGGATTTAGTTGAGATAACAGTTTCTGTTCTGATTTTATGCTAGTTTTAAAAAGAAATTAATCTTCCTCAGACTCTCCATCTGTCTTCCCTTCCTAAATTACCTTAGTAGTGTGGTTTTTATAAAGTCAGCATTATATTTTCGGTGCTTTTCTGGTATGTATATACTTAGATAACATATATACACTTTTCACCATAGTGATAAGACCAGCTGTGCTAAAACGCTTTTCAAAGTAGCATTGGCTTCTATTTTTCATATCAAAAAATCAGTTTATATATATAAATTATTAAGTCCACGCCTCTTCCTGCTTAAAACAAAGGATGCTGACCCCATTGGCTCATCCTGACTAGCTGCACAAAGCTTTATTTCAGCAGTTCATTCAATAATGTTTTTGAATATGCATAACATTCTAGGTTCTTGATGCATCGTGACAAGAGTGGTAAAGATTCAGGACCTTATGGAAACTGCATCTTGTTTGCAATAAATAAAATAAATAAGGAAGTTAGAGAAAATATTTGAAGATGAAAACCCCTACTACAAGAAAAGAGAGAGACGGATAAGAAGCAGTACAAGAATGGAAAGATATGTAAAATGGATGGATCTGGGAATGGCCATCCCAGGATGAAAGATGAGTTCTGCCATTTCCATAGGTAGACGGTGCTTGGAGTGTGCAAAGCTAAGCAGAAGAAATGCCATTCAGGTAGGAACAGCAATGGGATGGGGAAGGAGATGTAGCCACTCAGGCTTGTAAGATCCTTGGCTTTCCTGAACAGTGAAGCTGGGAACCGCTGGCTGTGTTTTGAACAAATTTGTGACACTGTCTGAGTTTCTCTTGGAAAAAGCTGTGATCCTCTGCTGAAGATAGACTGTCACAGGGACAGGGCTGCAGTATGGACACCAGTAAAGGGATTCAGGCAATGGCAAATGGTATTTGAAGATCTATCAGACAACACTCCTTAGGAAAGGAAACATGCAACAGAGAACACTGTATTACAAGAAAATTGATGCTAGAATCACAAAACAGATTGCATATCTACCACTGGGTTTTCCTTTATTGAGCTTCACTGAACTAAATTTCTATCTGGACTATAAAACAAAACAAAGCTGCTAACCTGAATATGTATTTTAATATGCAGTTGCCAAGAGCAAAACTGGACTCTATCACTTTTCCTCTCTGCTCAAGTTATGATCATCAAATACTGAGATATTGTCAGTGAAATCACCAGATGTAGGGCACAGTTAAAAAGAGTTCCATGACATATTTGGCTTTCCTGAAATGAAGGTGTATTTATCTTCTTTTGGTCATCAACAAACACTCTGTAGTATACTTCATAATTTCATTGAGAGAGACCAGCTTATAAAGTCAGCAAGGCACATATCTGATCTGGGTGTCTATACTTGAGTCTTTCCAATTCCTCAGCTCTCAAAGATCTAGTCATACTAAGAACCTTTACGTTCCCTGTGAGATCTCAGATTTCCTGGATGCAGTTCTGTGTGAAAACTGATTTCTTTTCTTGGGGAGGACCCCTTAGCACACCCTGTGACCCAGTCAACTCTAATTCAGTTATCAGGGTTCATGGTAGATAACATCTTTTTTGGAAGTCTTTGTCTCCTTCCGCCTGTACTTTGCTTGGATTTCCATGGTACTTCAGATAATCCTAGCACAGGACTTCCTATATTTTAAATGATTGTTTTCTGCTTAACCACAAGATGCTGAGATAGCAGATGCCTTGTTTTATGGTTAGGTCTAGAACACCTAATGTATATCTGGTATGCAGCACTTTTTCATTACAAAAGGACCAAGTCCTCCTTACACTTTTCTGCAGTATCTTTAATTCTGCCCATCTTTCAGAGCAAATATTAATCAGCCTGTTATGTGCTAGGTATTGGTCTAAGTGCGGGAGACAGAAATGTCTGTGACATATAAAATCCTTTGTTTTGTTTAATGAAAAGATCAAAACATAGAGTGAGGTCAGTAAGAAGTTTCAGGGGATAAAAGTGCTTGCCATTAAGATTGGCAACCTCAATTTGATCCCAGGACTTGAGTGGTAGAAGGAGAGAAGTGACTTCCATGAGCTGTCCTCTGATCTCCACATACATCTTTGTCTCTCTCAATAAATTAATTTTGTGTGTGTGTGTGTGTGTGAGTGTGTGTGTAGCAAAAAAGAAAGAGATTTGACCTCTAGAATTGGATTTCTTGATCCTTGATTTTATGAAGATGTCAAACACAGCAACATCATTTTAATACCCATTGGCATGGTACTTATTTAATCCTTATTTAATATGTATTTAATACCTAGTAGAGTTGCTTCTAGCATTTTCACCTCATGATGAAATTTACAAATACAAATAGTCTAATTCTCTAAACTTCAGTTAAAAGCATTTTTCTTTAAATATGAGATGTCTGCTACACACATGCTCTCCTATGCTCATGGAGTAATGGGCTATGTTTATTTCAAAGGTTAGTATGTAAAGTAGGGCTGGGAATTAGTAATAATGAACTCATGTTCTAAAGGGAGTCTTCAGAGTCAGAGCACATGTTTATAATTTATCATTTCTCATTGCAAATGGGGCCAGCATTGCAGCCAGCTTCGTTAAGAGGAAACAATATTAAAGTTTAATCTTAGTATTTCACAGATGAGATTGTGAACTGGAACTAATCTTAATCGGGTTAGCTACTGTGCAAAATAAATGGTTTCCCAGAGTAACCAGCTAGAATTATGGTTACTCAATCGATTTTTCTTTTTAAGACAAGGTTTTGCTCTATATAGCCTTGTAGCCTTGGCTGGCCTAGAACATGCTGAATCTAGCTTCAGACTCACAGAGTTCCACCTATCTTTGCTTCCTGAGTGCTGGAATTAAAGGTGTATATTACCGTAATGTTGGTAGATTTTTAAACAAGAATCATAGTAGTGAGACTCTCATTGGAAGAATTTTATATTTTGTCAAAATGCTCCCCATAGTAGCAATGTTAATTTTAATTTTCCTAGAGTTCCTGGTCCTTCAGGGTCAGAATGGGCTGCTACCAGGTGGCTGGGGTCTGGACTGGATGTGGGTACAGAGAAAGGAGCCAAGGAATATTAAGATCTAGAGCCTAGATGAGTGACAGAATGGAGTTGGCATCTTCTGAATTTGAGGGATAGTGAAAGGAGAGTGGGTGTGGCCAGGGTGGTAGAACATAGAGGCTTAACTCTTGTTCTATAAGGACAAGCCTCCCCGGACCTCCTCAGGAACAGGGGACAGGAATATTGGTTTCAGGGGAGAGAGCAGGATATGCAAGTTTTATCTCACAATATAGGCGGCATTTAAATTGTTGTGCTAGATGAGGCATACAAGTGTATTTAGAGAAGAGAAGAAACCCTAGGTTTGGAACCAGCATCCTAGAGTCTTTGGAGAGTTCTATGTGAAAGAAGATCCATAAGTGTGGGTCATTGAGATAAGTAGTCAGTGAGGTGGACAGAAAGCCAGAGGTACCCAGGAGCCAAGTAAAGATGAGTTTTAAGGTTTTTGGTGTCAGTGCTGCTGTTTCGATGAGAATTGAAGCATCATCAGAAAATATGGCAGCCATGGTGACCCTGCCAGGAGTTGTTCATATTCATATGGGGTGGGTGGGGGAGGGGTACACTAATTATGAATCTGGATCCAGGGATTATGGCGAATATTTGGATTATTCTTATTTTACCGGTTATTTTTAAAATGTTTAAAACTTGAGAGTGATAAGAAAGGAAGGAAAGACAGAATATATAGGCAACATTTGAAAAGCAGGACACAGACCTGGAGTAGTGGGAAATTATATGTGTGATTAAGGAAGGTATATTTTAAGATCGAGAGACAACATAGTATGTTATATAGTGATAAGAATAGCCTGTGAAATAAAAGTTTGATGCCAAAGAGAAAGGAGTTGCCCCACATGTCTTGACCCCATCCTGCCCACACCCAACATGAGAATTAATTCTACAACATTACTAATGACACTCAACTGTCTCCCTGGGCATTCCTGGGAATGGAAGCTTTTTATCTTATTGTATGTGTGCCAATGGCTTTATAACAAAACCAAGAAGATTTCTGTCTTAATTAAAGGTTTCCACTGCTGCAATAAACACTATGACCAAAAGAGCAAGTTGGAGAGGAAAGGGTTTATTTGGCTTACACTTCCTTAGCTCGGTTCATCACTGAAAGAATTCAAGACAGGAACTCAAGCAGGACAGGAACCTGGAGGCAGGAGCTGATGCAGAGACCATGGAGGGGTGCTGCTTACTGGCTTGCTCATCATGGCTTGCTCAGCCTGCTTTCTTATCGAAAGATACCCACCCAGGGAATGAATGGCACTACACACAATGGGCTGGGCCTCCCCCACTGATCACTAATTGAGAAAATGCCTTACAACTGGATCTCATGGAGGCATTTTCGCAACTGAATCTTCTACCATTCTGATGACTCTAACTTGTGCCAAGTTGACACACAGAACCAGCCAGTACACTGTCTTACTTTAAATTAGGAAACAAAACATACCTAGTTCATACCATACAACTTTGTAAACGTCCCCTTTTCCCCTTCAGTCCTGCCTCAGGGAAGGCATCACTGCTCACAGCTTGGTGTGAGCCTCCTTTCATTTCTTTCAATTAGATGTGCATAGTCTCATGTAGGCAGGTGGAATCTTTTGATATCATTCTGTCCTGGGTTTCCAGCTTGATTTCCTTCTCTCACTGTAACCTAGACACCCTCCAAGTCAATGTATACTCTATAGTAGTTGTATTGGCTGGTTTTGTGTGTCAACTTGACCCAGGCTAGAGTTATCATAGAGAAAGGAGCTTCAGTTGGGAAAGTGCCTCCATGAGATCCAGCTGTGGGGCATTTTCTCAATTAGTGATCAAGGGCAGGGAGGGCCCCTTGTGAGTGATACCATCTCTGGGCTGGCAGTCTTGGATTCTATAAGAGAGCAAGCTGAGAAAGCCAGGAGAAGCAGGCCAGTAAGTAACATCTCTCCATGGCCTCTGCATCAGCTCCTGCTGCCTAACTTGCTACATTTCCAGTCCTGACTTCCTTTGGTGATGAACAGCATCGTGGAAATGTAGCTGAATAAACCCTTTCCTCCCCAACTTGCTTCTTGGACATGATGTTTGTGCAGAAATAGAAACCCTGACAAAGACAGTAGTCTACTGTGTATTAAATGGATGTAACATTTTATACATCCCTCCCACCTTAAACAGTGCCAGAAAGAACTTCTCATGTTTTCTCAGTCTTATGTGAAGATTTCCATTCCACCCTGTTTTGTAAAGATTATTGCTAGAGCTGCGCTGTCCTCACCTGGGAAGGTTCTCTGCCCACTGTGGGTTTTTCTGTTGCTGTTAATTCTTTGATGTGTTTTTCTACTTCACTTTACACGTGAGTGTAGGCTTATAAAAATTTGGGGGAATGCAATTTCATCATCTCTATATTGGTTGCTTTTACTGTTAAACCTTCACATAAGTTCATGGTTTAGCCTTGAAGCAAGCACAATGCAGCAAAAATCCCAAGTTAACAAATGAATTTTCTTAAAGGATTTGTTTAATAATCTGTGACTCTGGCTATTTTTTTTTCATGGTCCTATTTTTCGTTTGGCTCAGACGCTGTCCATTTATCTAAGCGTTCAGGCTAGCAAATCGGTTGTCACTAAGTAGTCAGTGAAGAAAATCTAGGAGAGTATTGCAGAGGAAAATCAAGAGAGCAGCTTCCTTCTCTGTGAGTAAATTTGGCTGTGCTGAACTCAGTGAGAGGGGAAGCTGCATATGAGTGAGCAGAAGGACCACACACAGGAGGAGGTTGTCACAAGGCTCTTTCATACTTTATTTAAAGACTCCATGGGGCTTTAATCCCCAGAGAATATTTAAAAATGAATGCTGAAAGACATTTTCTCAGAAGTGACTTAGATGGTGGGGCCCAGTAATTCCTACTATCGTAAGATGAACAGGTATGTCTTATGGAATCAGAGTAAGAGAATCACAGCTGGAAAGAAACCCCTAGAATGGTTTGTTTTATTTTTTTAAAAAATTACTGAAATTCAACCACATACTAAACAGTCTACGCCTCTAATGTATTCCTAATTAATTTTTTTTACCACGTTCACATAATTTTACAGCTGTCATCACCATCACTTTGAATATTTTTATAATACCCAAAACAAAGCGCATGCGCCTTGGCAGCCACTGCCCATTATGTTCCGATTCAGTCATCAACTCTGGCATCCATGAGTCTTTCTATCTTCATAGATCTCCCTATCCTGTGTGTCTTACCTAAGTTGAATTATGATATGTGGACTTTCATGGCCATATTTTATAACAACATAAAGTTATCAAAGGTTATCTTTTTTTCACAACCAAATAATATTATATGGTGTGGGAATATTACCTTTTGTTTTTTCCGCTGGTGTACATTATTAGTGTGATTCTGCTTTTTGTCATTATACATACTACTGCTATGCCCATAGTGCTTGAGACAGGGTATTTCTGTGTAGCTCTGACTAGCTTCCAAAGTGCTGGAATTAAAGGCACCTGCTATCGTATCTAGCTGTATATATGTTTTTAATTTTGTTTGGATATTTACTCTGAAAGTAATTTAAAGAACAGAATGGCCAGTTTGGTGGATAAGTTCTCCTCTCCTCTTCCCCTCCCCCTCTCCTTCCTCTCCCTTCCCTCCCATCCTCTCCTCTCCTCTCCCTCTCTCTGCTTCCCTACCATTCCTGTCCTCAGTGTAAACCATCAGCAGTCACTTTCTTTTTGTTAACTTGACACAGCTTGGATTCATCTCAGTGGAGGAAAGCTCCACTTAGTGAATGCCTCCATAAGGTTGGCTGTGGACAAGTCTGTGAGCATTTTACTTGATTAGGTGGTAGGGTCCAACTCACCATGGGCAGTGCTACCCCTGAGCTGGCCATCTTAGGTCCTGTAAGAAAGCAAACTGATTACTTCTCGGCCTTTTGGCTAAGATCAAGTGAAGAAAGCAAACTGAGCAAGCCATGAAGAACAAGCTAGTAAGCAACACTCTCCCATGGCCTCTGCCTCAGCTCCTGCCCCAAGTTCCTCTTTCAAGTTCCTTGCCTGACTTTGCTAGATGATGAACTACATGCTGTAGAATGGAATGAACCATTCTGTTATCCACATTTGTTTCAGACTTAAGGGGGTCCAGAACCATGAAAGACTAACTCTGAGCCATATTCAACTAGTGAATTTGTGGCAATTTATTGCAGCAGCCACAGAACACTTTTTGGTCATAGTGTTTTATCACAGCAACAACAGCCTAAGACATTCTTGTTTCTCGGTTGAGTGCAGGTATTCCCAGATTGCATGGTAGGAACATCTCCCTGCTCACACTCAGACTGCCCTCTGAAGCAAGTCTTCTTTCAACTTCACCTTTGAGGGCTCTGGAAAACGGAACCTAGCTTCATTGTTTAAAGATAGGAGTAAGAATCATTGTAACCAAATGGAAGACAGAGGATGTCTGAAAGCAAGAACCTTAAAGGGATACACGTGGTAACCAAACCATCACAAATACTGACACTTGGCTTTCCTACAGTCTCCAGTCATATTGCAAAGGCTGATATGTGGAACAGTCGTCCCTTTCCCTTGAAGTGAGGGGACTTTCCCCAGGATTGCTTTTTTTCCTAAAGAGTGAAATGCCATAGGTGGACTGTATTACCCAACAAACTGTCGATGCCTGAAGCTCTGACCTGCAAAAGGCAAAAACAACCTGAGTTCTGTTCATGGCTTCCTCACCTTCATGCCACAACCTGAGCTTCATGGCACTTGAAATAAGTCTTTTCAGCTAACTTGCTTCTTGATGACTTAACACAGAATGCTCTTGTTACGATCTGCTTTGCCAGAAGAGGGATGGTCTTCGTCTCTGTGTTACTGTCCTGTGTGGCTGTAAGAGATTGTCACAAGTTCAGCTTGACTACAACTCACATTCAGTCTTATAGTTGTGGAAGCACATAAGAATAAAATGAATCCTAATATGGATAACACGAAGAGAGTTTAGAGGAATTTGTTTCCTAGTCTTCTCTAGAAAAGGTCCACATTTCTACTGTACACAGCACCTTTCTGCATCTGTACAGTTAACGGACTCTACTTTTTCTCAATGACTTTGCTTCTACCACATGCTCTTTAAATGCTTCCTCTTAAGGAGACTCATGGTCACACTTAGGACACAACCAGACCATCCTGAATAATCTCCCTGTTTGAAAAACGTTAACTTAGTCACAGCTGTGAAGACCTCCTTTCCATGTAAGATAACATTCACTTGTTCTAGGTGTTGGGCTTATTATGGTTTGGGTATAAAATGTTCTCCAAGGGTTTGTGTGTTTGAAACTGTAGTTTCCAGGCCTCAGTGCTCTTGAGAGAGCAATGAATGGATCATCACTAAAGTGCTAACCCACATCAATGGGTTAAATTTTCTGATGAGTTCCCAGAGGAACTTGAGGAGATAGGCCATAGGTGAGTGTGCCTTTGAGAGGTGTGTCTTGTTCCTGCCTTTCTCTTTCTGCCACGAGATGAGCTGTTTGCTCCACCATTTGCTATCCATCAAAAATTTTCATTGTTGCCTTAGGCCCCCCCAAAATGTAAATCATGTGGTGAAACTTTGGCAGCCATGAGCCAAAATAAATCTTTCTTCCTGTGTCTCAGGCATTCTGTTACAGCAAGAGAAAGTTGTACTAACCCAGGACCCAGATGTCTTTTTAGGTCATGACTCAGCCTTCTCCAAGATCATTATAAGGAGGGTTTGCCATTTTCACTGCTTCTGCATCCACTCTTGTTTGTAAATGGACTAATATCTGGAACAAAGAAGAGAGGCTTGAAAAACGCAAAACACAGCATAGAATCTGTCTGCTCAGCAAACTTATGGAACCAGGATTGAGTAAGTGCCCCAAGGCCCCACTTTCGGCTGCTCAGGTAGAGGCTGTGTGGTTCAGTACTTCCTGATGTCCTCACAGTCATGTGTGAGTAGCCTGTGCAGTCAGCAGGATGTGCCTCAAGGGAGCCACAGTGGATTTTGTTGGTGTTCATGAACACCAATTTTCTGGTTTTATTCTGCCGTCTCAGAAGCCAACACTAGAGGAGCTATTCACAAATTGACCCTAGACCTGGTCCCAGAGAACATGGTTGAAATATCTTCTTCATTTGATTCACCAATGAATATCTGCTGAGCTTTGCCATATGTTCTTATTTTATTGTCTATTTTTCACATCTAATTACATCATATTCCTCCATTCCCCTTCCTTCTTTCAATTCCACCTACGCTCCCACCTTGCTTTCTCTCAAATTCCTGGTCTCCTTTGCCTAATTGTTATTGTTGCATATATTTGTAACAACCTGCTCAGCCTGTTCCATATAGCATGCATGGATGTCAGTTCAGGGATGACTGATTGGTTTGAGGTAAACAATTAGGGAGCTTCTCCCTGGAGGAAGACTATTTCCCTTAGCTCAACATCCCTGGACGTGTCTGCCGTTCCTCTTCTATGGGTGCAGCCATATGACCTTCCCTTTCCACATTGGTATGTCTATTGGAGTTGTCCTTGTTCAGGTCTGGTTTAGGCAGCCCTGTTATTGAGGTATCCTGGGTTGCTCTGGCATTGCTAGGAGACACTCTGGCACTTATCGACTTAGTTGGTGTTCCTTGAGCACTGAGTTCCAGCAGTTTTGTTGTAGATGCATCCACTGGGTCTGGGAAATCTATGATCAGCTTGAATCCCAAAGTTTTATCCAGAAATTTTTCTTAATTAACCTAAGAGGCACACAGATATCCATGTGGTTTATGAGGTAAAACAGGATGGAGTTTAGAATATATGGCTTTTAGACAACTTTGAAAAAAGGTGGCCAGCCACCATATATACTCTTTGTTCTATATGATATATAGAGATCTGAAATATGTACCTCAGAAGGCAAAAAGAATGACCAGGGAGAACAGAGGTCATGACACAGAGAACCTGCAAGCCTGCGAGACTAAGGGGTAGGCACAAAAGGGACAGAAGAAATGACACAGTCAGATTTCTGGTTTTGATAGATTTGGCTCTGCAGTAGCATGCATATGGAAAACTCTAGAAAGTAGTTAGGACGATAAGCCAAGACTTTAGAGATAAGAAAGACTATAGGGATTAGAGGATTATCATTTATAGGGTCACTACAAAAGTCCCAGATGTAGACAAGATTGCTCAGGTTAAGAATAAGAGAGGAACCTGGCATAGGTCTATCCTGAGAGCACAGGGAACATCCAAGGACGCACTGAAGTCCTGTGAGGCAAACGCCTCTGGTGAAGAGATGGCTCAGTAGTTAAGGGTATGCAGTCTTACAGGGGACTTGAGCTCACGTCCCAGCAACCATGTCATAACTACTGGTAACTCCAGGTCCAGGGGATCCATGGGACCTGAACCCACATTTGTACACTTAATTAAAGTAAAACAAATCTTTAAAAGGAACCAAACAGTGAACTATGTGGTCTGCTAGAGATTTGGGCCAGGGAACTAGGAGATTACAGATGGCCAGCAAAGGGGCTGTGGCAGATATCTTTGCCTCTAGCATAGCCAACTGCCATTAAGCCCACTCTGTCTCTTTGTATTTCTATTTGTGGTCCAAGTATATTTGAATGCCAACTAAGATATTTGTGAAATCTGGCAGGTTTATCTAGAGAGATTTAGACAGAAGGGCAAGACAAATCAATTCATGCAGCTGAGACCAGCTGGCAAAACTCTTCAAAGCCATGATGGTTTTTGTCCTGTGACCTGCCAAAGTATTTAAAGTTAAGGTTTAAAATGAGAACAACTTTATTATTAGAAAGTGAGACAAAATTCTCCCAATCAAGTAGAGAAATCGTGACAGCGAGTGTAGGTCCCGGAAGCAATCAAGCCCTTATGCTCAGTGATTTAACTGTTCTGGGATCATTTGCAGATGCCCTCTGCTGCTCTCTCTACCCCCTTTGCATCTGTTAATGCTTATACATAGAACTTGAAAGACCAAACCTTAAGCAAAATGACAAGAGGCGCACAGTGTCACCACAGTGAGAATATTTGTCTGTGAGTATTGTAAGTTATCTGAGGCCAATTTAGATATTTATATACTTTTATTCTTTTTTTGTTTGTTTGTTTTGTTTTGGCTGCCAATGTTTTCTAAAGTTTAGAAGTTCATTGTTTCTTCCTTGATAAGTCTGCTATCTCAAGGCATGTTTCAATTAAAACAGATTAATTCTATTGTAAGTCTAGCCCTTTATTAAGCAATAAGAACAAAAATACATACAGTGACAGACTGATCAAATTTCTAGTTTTGTGTATTTGTTGCCTAACGCTTAAGTTCCTTTCACATGAGAGGGAAGTACCAGTGTTCTAGCCTGTGCACGCCTTGACTCCTCCTTACTTCACCAAAGGGAAATTATGTGTTTGATAGTTCTCTGGAGCCAAAGTAAACAGTAATAGTGAAAACATATGTCATCAAAGATAGACCAGGGAGTATTTAACAGTTATGCTTTGCCTAAAAACAGTGATCTGTCCTAAGAGCTGTCATGAGGCGAACTCATCATTATGTACGCAGGAGAAAGTGTCCTCTATCCAGATGGTATAGGTCTATCACTTAACCTGGCTGCTTGATGCAATCAAGAGTGACAGAAAATGTGACACCTGGGAGTCCCTTGCGGGAACACCATTGTGTCCTATTTTATGGTCATGTTACAGTCGTGTTGAGGTAACACAGTGATTAAAAGTATAGGACCATTAGTATGCAAGCCAGCAGCATGTTTTTTCTCATCCAGTACTGTACTTAACTGCATGTGCGTGTGATAGTGTGATAGTGTGGTATATATATGTGTGTTGTTGTTGTTACATGTGTTTAAGCCTGAGCGTGATGTCACATGTCTTTCCTTGATGACTGTCCACCTTTGCTTGTTGAAATAGGGCTCCTCACTGATCCTGAAGTTCATCGTTTTGCTCAGATTAACGGGTCGGGTCACTGAGCTTCAGGGGCCACATATCTCTCCACTTTCTAACCTTAGTGCTAGAGTTATAGGCACACACCACTCACCTGGCCTTTAAAATGTGGGTGCTAAGAAACTTATGCTTGACACAGCAAACATCTTAACTACTAAGCCCTCTCCTCAGCCCTAAGGGTACTTCCCTTTTAGTCATCCTTAAAACTTTTATGTTTGTGGATTTCCCCCATGTTCTATACCTTTATATTATTGGCTGCATTATTATTTGCATCAACACCAAGATAAGACTAATTCATCAGACTGTAACATGTCAGTGGGATAGCAGTAAATGATGGGAATTTTTCATCTCTCATAATCTTCTGGGACCACAACTGTATATATACATGGCTGTTTGTTTAATGAAATTTTATTATACAGCACATGATCAGATAATTTAAATATATATATATATATGTATATATATATATACATATATATATACTTAAATATATATGTATATATATATATGTATATACTACATTCTAGAGTATAAAGTGAGTTGTCTAAGTATAGTAGTGATATTGTCTAAGTAGAAATTACAGGTAACATAGCAACCACATTATATTACTTTTACGGGAATAAGATAAAAGTCACCATGGTAATGAATCAAAAAGACGTCCATGTCCTTATCTCTAGAATGTGAATTTATTACCTTATAGCAGAAGGAAATTAGAAATAGGGGGTATTCCATGTTATCTGGATGGACCCTAAAAGTCATCTCAAGGAAGAGGGAGTTGGAGGGAGATAGACTCTGGTAGGAGAGATGTGTTGATAGAAACAGCCCAGAGTGGAGGAGAATCGAGAAAACCCATAGAAGACAGGAAGGACTAGAATTTGAAATAGTAAAGGTAATGTATTTTGTTTTTAGAGCCTCTGGAGAAAATGTGGTCTTTCTTCACCTTGGAAACTGATTTCAGATTTCTTTTTTTTTTATTATTACGTATTTTCCTCAATTACATTTGATTTCAGATTTCTAACTCCTACAATTGTGAGGTAATGAATAAGTAGTGTTTAAACTTCTACATTTGAGGTAATTCATCATAGTAGCCTCAGGAAAGGAATACAGCCATCAATACTAATGTCAGCAGCGTCATGGTCCAGCTCCTGGACGTTCCCATGGGAGCTGTCCTGAAAACTCACACTGTATGTGGCTGACATCTCTTGGCACTACACTGAGACCATGAAGAATGAAGTGCACATAGTAAAGGTGTTAGATTATTGTTGGGAACAGACTCAAAATCGGCCATGGAATCCGTAAAAGTAAATGATTTCCTTGTCTGTCACCAAAGACAATGCAACCAGATCACTCTGAATGGGAATTGAATATAATGAAGCCATATTTTGTTCCATTCAACCCTTTGGGATTTTATTCTGGCCCAGTACTAGAAGTTCTGTGACTCTACTCCCACAAATGTTTGCTTGATAGCATATAACTTACTCATTGACTCTATACCTAAGCAAGTGGGCTATTTTATCAAACATACATTAGGCTGTCTTAGCCCCCATTAGAGAGTGTTAACAACAAAATGGGACATTGAAAGGAACCCAGCACCAGAAGGGGGAGGGATCTTAAGAAACTGAAAGCAGTTGATTATCGGGTTAGAGAGGGAAAAACTGCCTGGGCTGCTTCTCAGTGCCAAGCTAGAACCGAGGAGTAGAAAGCAAAGGAGCCTTTGTTTGGAGGGGCTGTCAGCTTGGATTTTGGAAACAGAGTTACTGTTAAAACTATTGCAAAATCTGTGGTAGCTTGAGAGAATTGTTAAAACCTGACTTTTATCCCCCCATGCATTTGTCCCTGGGACTATTAAGAAGTTATAGAGAAACATAGATTTATTATTTGCTCATTGGGAAGCAAGAAATGGCCATGGCTACGGCAGATTGTTATGGTCAGGAAATCGATGCCCAAGTAGCAGCCCAACCTGATTTTCTAGATAACAGCCTTCTATTGATATGGACAATGTCATGTACTGCCAAGGCTGATAAAAATGGAAAATTTCCTTCACATGTGAACTAGCTGTACCCACAAAGCAGTATAAAGTGGTTCCTGGCCTGCAGGCAAAACACTGGAAGACTATTCAGGCTGGTCACTAGTCTGATCAATTCTACCGTTTACCCACTGAATCAACATCTTAGTACAATGCTGGCTTCTTTATTCCAGCTGGCAGAAAGTTTTCAACATTTACAATGCTTTCCCCCGAGTTTTTAATTAGTAATAGTGTTATCAGAAAACAGGAGGCAAAGTAGAAAAGAAACAGAGGAAAGAATGATACATTAAATAAAACAATATTTTGATATTGTCGGACCATTGAGGTTTGAACATTTTCATACGGTTGTACAATTGCCTACAACTTGAAAAACAAACAAGCAAAGACCAGGAAGCTGTACACAGGCAAATTATTTCCTCTCTCAACTCCTCTAGGTGCTCTCAGCCTAGGAAGTGACCATTGGCCCTCAGGTGAATGCTAGCTGGGGTCTGCACTGAGCTTCACTATGTAAACTGCGTCTCCAGGGTTCTCAGACAAGGCTACCCTCTTGTCAGAGAAGAAGGTTATGTTTGAACTAGACTTTCTGGCTCTGGTTTGCCTTATTGATTTTAGCCCATTCTCTTTTAGTGAGTGATAGAAAATGCCCAGTGGGAGAACAGCTCAATAGCAAAATGACAAAGGTGGAGTCGAGATAAAAATAAACCCGAGACTGTCCATGGTCTCTCTGAACCTAGCCTGGTTCAGGTTGGCCTTTCTCCCCTACCTTTCACTTTGCAGGGGCAGCAGCCCCGAGCCAAACTTCTAGAATAGCTTGATCCATTTTCCTTTTCATAATGGACTTTTTAGTTACCTTTTCTAAATATGAAATTAATATCCCTTCTTAGAGATAAAAATCTGTTTTATAAATAAAGACATTGTTGTTACATGTGTGGTAACAGAGAAAACGTGGGTGGCAAGAACTGAAACAGAAAGGTCAAGTGGGAGTCAGAAACTCCCTTCATTGAAGTATAGCTTCGTGTCCCACGTCTCCTGTCTCCTAACATTTACTTTTTGCCGAGGTGGGAGTCTTAATCTGGCGGTAGATAACTGCACTGGGCGTATAAACAATTGTGTTCACCTGGGATAATGCTACTGCTTGTTTCAACAGTTGAACTGGAGGGTATATGGCTGTAAAGCGCAGGGACAGTAAAAGGTTTTAATAATGGTCAAACTCTCCTGAATCCAAAGGGCAGAAATGCCCTCAAGAAATTTGGACTGCAAGTTGCGAAGGTGGATCAGTGGACATAGTGCTTGCTTTGTAAGCATAATGGCCTCGACTTGATTTCCAGTGCTAAGAGGCAGAACCAGGAGGCTCCCTGGGACTCACTGACCAGGTAGCCTAGCCTGATGATATAACACCAGGCCAAAGAGAGACATAGATTAAAAAAAAAATGCCTAGCACACCCAAGGAACAGCAGCACTCTGGCTTCTACAGGCATCTGAACTTACATGCACACTTATCTGTATACACACACACACACACACACACACACCACATGAAATCCATGTGTTGAACTCTGTTGTCTTTGGGGATTTATTTAACATGTGGGTTCTCAAACTCTGGGTAACTGTCATACCTGTGTGCTCGGCTGCTCCACTAAGGATAGATGACATCTCTGTGAGCTTGGTTATTCTCTCACTCAACCATTCATCTGTTCATGAATTTCATATACTGATTTCTAATTCTTATTTTGAGTAAGTTGCAAGTATAGTATAAAGAATTCCTATAGGTTCTTTATCTATAGCTGCTAATGTTAATGCTTCCTAATGGAAGCACTTTCTACACAGTTGTTTTAAGGATGATTTTTCATTTTTCTATAATCTGAATAGAAATCAGAGATTCATTTAACAGGTTTTTTTTAAGCATCTCTGAAGTTGGCATAGCATCTCTTCCTATGCCTAAGAAAACATTTAGAAAAAAACCCAATTATTTCTTTTATTATTAGTAATGCAAAAATTAGAAGATTCAGATATTTATGCATTATTCTTGTATTTTTTCCAATAAAACAATCATCCAAAATTTAAAAAATCAGTGTATATACATACATACATATGTATGTATGTATGTATGTATGTACCCAGTCATGTTATTTCTATAAGACATTTCATAGAATATTGAAGAAACAGTATTTTTACTTTTTCTCTTAAATACTTCAGTATATTTTGTTACAAACAAGCAGTTCTCTTATGCAACATAATATAATCTGATATTATCAGACAATTATCATTAATATTATACAATTTAACCTATGTACACAATTAAAATTTTGTCAATCCATCTATTCTTTTTAATAAAAAATATGTTTATGGGTATTTAGCTGTATTTGTACCATGTGTGTACATGGTACCTGCAGAGAAGAGGACTATGGACACCTGGAGTAGTAGTTATAGATATTTGTGAGCCACCGTGTAGGTGCTAGGAGTTAAACCCACGTCCTCTTCAAGAACTACAGTGCCCTTAACCACTGAACTAGCTCTACTCACTTCTTTCTAATTTTTAAAGGCTGTTTTTTCATTCCTTTTGTTTGTTGGGTGTTTTCATTTGTTTTGTTTTCTTTCTTTCTTTTTTCTTTTTTTTTTTCTTTTTGCTTTTTCGAGACAGGGTTTCTCTGTGTAGCCCTGGCTGCTCTGGAACTCACTCTGTAGACCAGGCTGGCCTCGAACTCAGAAATCCACCTGTCTCTGCCTCCCAAGTGCTGGGATTAAAGGTGTGCACCACCACTGCCTGGCTCTGGTTTTGGTTTTTTTGTTTGTTTGTTTGTTTGTTTGTTTGTTGTTTTTTGTTTTTCTTTCTTGAGACATAGTTTTTCTGTGTACAGCTCGGGCTGTAGTGGAACTCAGTTTGTAAACCAGGCTAACCTTGAAACTCCCAGAGATCCACCTGCCTCTGCCTCCCAAGTGCCACAATTAAAGGTGCTATCACTTCCTGGCTGGGTTTTTGTTGTGTTGTTTTGTTTTCATTCCTTAGTGGAAAATTATTTACATGCAATAAAACTCATACCAGTTCTATGCACAGGAGGCTCCTACCAGCCTGGGCTGACCATGCATTCCTGGCTTCAAGTAGTAGGGCAGCCTTAATGCCCATTCCTGGATTTCTTGTGGCAAGTTTAGTCTGTTTCCTTCCCACTACTGCCATGAGCCACCATCTATGCCTGAAAGGTAAAGGCGTTGGTTGCCCTTGCCTTAGGGAGTCTTGCCTTCCCTGGGTGATAGGGTTTTCACACTTCTGTCCCATTCCTGTGCCAAAGGCCTCACTCCAAGGTGATGCTATTGGGAGGCATGGCTTTGAAGATGTAAGAGGATAGGGTTCTCACAAATGAACTAGTGTCCTCAGAATAGATCCAGAGAGCTGCTTTTGCCCCTTCCACCATGTGAAGAGACAGCAGAACGATGGTATCTGTGAACCAGAAAATGGTCCTTGCCATACAATGATTCCTCCCTTGTGTGGATCTTGGACTTTTCAGCCTCCAGAACAGTAAGAAATAGATTGCACTGTGTGTGTGAGACCATGCCATCCCACAGTGTTTGCTTATAGCAACCTGAGCAGAAAGAGGCAGAAAGAGGCAGCAGGGGTGTGGCTTCACTCTCAGGCCTACACAACAGGAAGCCTTCCCCAGCCTCCCACCTGTCTCACCTGCTCAACCTTCCTGCTTGCCTGTCTTTCTTTTGAGCTCTGGTGGGTCCCAGAAGAGCATCGTGGTGGTAGGTGTGATCTCTCCTTATTCCTGTAGCCCCAGGGTCCTATTATCTCACAATAGCCTGCACGGGCTATTCAAAATCAGTGACAGAATGTTATTTGAATCCTACTTTCCAGATTATACATGACTTCTGGTGTTCGCATCAGGGAAGGGTGTGCTGAGGTCCTGCCTCTTCTTAGGGATCCAGGGTTTCTTAGGACACTGAGCAGAATGGTTATCCTATAACCACAGGTCCATGCAGACTACAAAGAGAATCATGACTTCACTTCCACAGAGGGGGCTGGGAGGAGCCTTCTCAATAATAGTGCAGGGTGATTGCAACATTTCAGATCTCTACAGCAGATATCACAAAAGATGTCCAATAAAGGTTTATGGCTTAACTGCCTTAAAGAAATGACGTGCGGTTTCCCAACAAAGTGAAAAGCCATATCCTACGGGAAAATCTTTCAGAAATCAATGATCACATCAGGGGTAGCTGGATGTCCTGGAGCCCATACTGGCATCTTCCAAATGGAAGCACTTTCTAGATAGTAGTTGTTTTAAGAATGGTTTTTCATTTTTCTATAATCTGAATAGAAACCAGAGATCCATTTTACAGATTTTTGAGCATCTCTGAAGTTGGTTTGTTTCTCTTGTGCCCAAGAAAACATTTAGGAAAAAAAAATAACAATTATTTTTCTTATTAGTATTACAAAAATTAAAAGATTCAGATATTTATGCATTATCCTTGTATTTTTTCCTATAAAACAATCATCTGAAAGCTTAAAACTACGCCTACCACTGATTGAAAAGTTGGCTTTGAAATGTGTATTTAATTGTATTTCCCAATTGACAGCCATTCTTGCTGTCTTTCTGATCTATGGTGACATGGTAACATTCTTTCTCACTTCCCAGAGTCATAGAAGGAAGTCTGATAGGCCTCATTCGCCTTTGCTGAACTAAGGCCTGGGCTTACTTATTAAAGGCTTTTAGCCAGGTGATCTACTCTGAAAGTTTTAGGAAACCCTCAAATGTTTGAAGGAAAACTACTGGTTATGAGGGGGAAAAATCCTTTATGATATGACACAGCTTCCTTCATTAGCAACTATAAATAGAATGCTTCCATAGGGAAGATGCCAGCGTAGACTCCTGAACATCCAGCAACTCCGAATGTGATCATTGATTTCTGAAAGATTTTCCCGTAGGATATGGCTTTTCACTTTGTTGGGAAACCTCGAGTCATTTCTTTAAGGCAGTTAAGCCTTATTGGACATCTTTTGTGATATCTGCGGTAGAGATCTGAAATGTTGCCTGAGGAACAATCACTCTGCATGATTATTGAGAAGGTGTGGGGCTCCTCCCAGGCGCCTCTGAGTGTAGATGTCCCAGTGATGATTCCCCACTGCATGCTAGGATTGCAGTGTGTTTTACTACCCATCCTCCTTTGGGACAGGGACAAAGCTAAGCATCGGCTTCCTTTGCATGTACTTCCACAAACTTTTTGTCTCCACTGTAGCTGGTCAGGGGTCCTTCTGGACCACTCGACACAGACACCAGTGGTCTGAGGCATCACCTCAATATTCCAAAACTACTTTTTACCAAATATCTCACTAAAGAAAGATGCCTTCATTCACATCCACAAAACATCAGAGGAAGCAAGCTTACTCTGTGTTCCAGACAACACATTTAATATATGTGTTTTTTTCCTTTTTATTAAAACAAAGATTAGAATCTCAGGCAGCTGTCTCCCCAGAGTCCTCTAACATCTCTAAGTAGGCTGGCCACCTAATCTATAGCTAGTCAGAGGTTTCTTACCTCTAGATGAGGCTGAGATCCACTCACACTGGAGGGTATTTTCTGGTAAGTATGAGGTTGGTCTGTGGTCTCTACATTGCTGCATACTTTTTATCATGGTGCGTGTATTATTTGGCTGGTACTAGTTTTCAGGCAGAGTTCTTGGCCTCTCAGTATTTCTTGATTTCCCAGTGTGAAAAGGAAATGTGCTCTTGATTGTAAACTGAATGAAGCGATTGTCAATGATCCCTGGTAAGCTGGAACCGGATCCCAGCCTCCAAGGGTGAGTCATCTTAGGTGTGTCCAGAGTTTGCAGTGCCACACAGGCATTATTTCCTGCTGGGCTCAGTGTGTTCCAGAATTAGGTTTGGCTCAAGGACATGAAGGTGGCACTTTGGGAACAAGTTCTCAATGGCAAAAATGGACATTTGACCTCTCCCTTCACCCAGATTCTTTTTAAGCTAGTCTGAGGTTGGGACTGGTGTTAGAACTTTTGCTGTGTCCACTGATGATTCTCTTGTGGAGGGTTAGGGTAGTTTTGAGAGCTTGACAGCGAGAAATAAAATCGTCCTGAGAGTCTAGTATTTATTGTATTTTACCAGAGACAAATCACTAACTGATCCAGAAATAAGTCGGGATTTGGAACAAACTCCTAGTAGCGTGGCTACTATGACTTTGTGATTTATTCATGATTATTTCCATTTCATATTCTATACCATGATATTGTTTATGCCTGTGTGTGTGTGTGTGTGTGTGTGTGTGTGTGTGTGTGTGTGTGTGTGTTTTGCAAGAGCATGGGGGGACAGGACCAAAATCAAGTCATGTCTGTGGCTATAATTTATTAGAAATGAACCTAGCAGATTATAGTCACTTATATAAACAGTCCCTTAGCCTTGAGGGGGATGCTGTCTTATTTTTTCTCTCCACTATTAATATGGGCTTTTAGCATATTATAAATATAGGAAAATACAAAGATAAACTGGAACATTAGCTATTTGTGAACAAGTGTGCCCCTAGCTTTAGATCTGGCAAGATAGAGTTGTCTGTACCACAAGAATGATAGAAAACAAGGAAGCCTATCTCTCTCTACCTGTATTTATATTTATATTATCATACTTAGAAATTAGATAATGCTGTAATGCAGTTTGGGAGCTGCAAATGAGTTTCTAACTTCTAAATATTTTAAGTTATTCTGATGAATTAAGAAGAACACCTCTTTCTTCTATCTCATATAGGGGGAGCAAGGACCTCAAGGTTTCCCAGGGTCAAAGGGCACAGTGGGCCTTGGCCTCCCTGGTCAGAAGGTAAGTGTATCAAGATCTTAAGGAAATGATTAGGATCAAGGTCTCAATGTCTTAGCCTTGATTTGGACAGAGACCTCATGTTTCCTGCCTGTCCCACCATACTAAGAAAGCTACCTGTGATGGAATCCAACGTTCTATTTCCCCTCATCCTTCAAAGGCAGCCAACAAAAGAATAAATCCCTAGGAGGCACCAGAAATCCCAGGAACATGGTAAATTATACAACAGTTGAGTTTCCCAAAGGCACCGAGCTGTTGAGAAGGTGTCTCAATACCTCTTAAGTGTAAATGTTTTTTTTTCCCCTCTATGTGTATTTATGTCAACAGAATTCTAAGTCTTTAAAGGGATTTTTGGCTGCAACAAAGAAAACCATAGGATTATTTTTCCCTGAAGCTTGTTTGGCTTTAATGTTCACAGTCTAAGGTTCTCTTTTAACAGGGAGAGCATGGAGACCGGGGTGATGTGGGAAGGAAAGGCGAAAAGGGAGAAACTGGAGAGCCTGGGTCTCCAGGAAAACAGGCAAGATATTTGTTTTCAAGGCTCATTGAAGTTTTGGCTTTGCCCTCTCAGCAGGGTCCAGCCTAACCTGACTGTTCCTCTTTTTCCACTAAGTAGGGGTTACAAGGACCTAAAGGAGACCTGGGACTCACAGTGAGTATCTATCGTAGATGGTAATTGAGGGGTCCATAGCTGCTGAATTACTATATTCATGGTGTAGAATTATGACTTTTTGGATGTTTGGTTGTTCTGTTTAAATGATGCCAGGCCAGTGTAGACTTGAGAGCATCAGATAATTGCATCTGGATGTGGCAATGGGGGGTGGGGCATGAGGGTGCGGATGGGGGAAGGCGTGCACAGCCAATGTAAACAAGCAGGGATGCTCCTTCTGGCCTCTCCTAGAAATGGTCAGGTTGGCATATTGGCAACAAGGAACTGATCTGCTTAAGAGAAGAGGCAGAGATCAAATGAGTTTTTATTTTGTGTGGCTTTTCTCACTGATATCAGGCTGGGGGCTCCTTTTTCTCAAGCTAGTTCCTTAAGGAAGTGCTGCGAATGCAGTTATCTCAAAGCTGGGAGTATGCTTATACATGCATTTTTGTCAATCTGTTGAATCTCTACAAACGGTTTTCTACTTTTTCATTTACTTTTTTTTTTAAAAAAGATGGTTTTTAAAATTCTAACAGGTAGAAAGGCTCTAGAATTTTCATAGCAAATTCAAACTCTTCCTTTCTAATTTGAAATCATTTCCCTCCCTGGATATTAGAAAAGGAGACCTTTAGTTCTTTTTCCTTTTCCCTCAGTTATCATCTGGGGATGCCAATCTATGTCTAGTGGCAGGAAAACCTGGAAGAGAAGGGAGTCTGACTTGTCATGACCACAGCTTCTGTCTCTTGTCCCCTACCAATCCCCAAAGATGTCTACAATGAAAAAAGAGCCATGTGTTCGGCAGCTTCCTGCTGACAGTAGCAGAGTCTGTGTGTGAACTATGGAAGGCACATTCCCCTGGTTTAGTTCCTGCCTTGCTGTTCTAACATGGGGGTGGGGGAGAACTATTTGCTTTCGTTCAGTCATCTGTACATTCATTTCACCAACATTTCTTGGGTATTTATTGTGGCCAGACTTACAGATATGCACTATGAAATGGGAGACTGTGGAAAATATGAGACTATATGTCCCTGAATTCAGGAGAAAGATACACAAGAAGTTCATCTACCATGTGATGAAAATTTTGTTAAAAATATAGGGGGGGGGGGCAGTCCAGAGGAAACAAAATGATATTGGTAATATTTGGAGCAAGAGAGACTATCTCTTGAACAGAAGGTTTTGTTTTGTAAATTTGTTCATTCTTTAACAGCTTCATGCAGGCCAATCTAAAGTGGGTTTCTCGTATCCACTGTGTTTAGCTGAACCCCTTCTCCCAGAAACTCCCCTTCAAACTTCTATGGTGTGTGTGTGTATGCATGTGCATGTGTATGTGCATGTGTGCATGTATGTGTGTGTGTGTGTGTGTGTGCCTGTGCCTGTGTGCATGTGAATTTAATTATGGTTGTGTGATGGTTTATATATTCTTGGGCCAGGGAGTGGCACCATTTGGAGGTGTGACCTAGTTGCAGTAGGTGTGCCTCTGTGGGTATGGGCTTAAGACTCTCACCCCAGTTGCTTGGAAGTCAGTCTTCCACTAGCAGCCTTTGGATGAAGACATAGAACTCTCTGCTCTGCCTGCGCCATGCCTACCTGGATACTGCCATGCTCCCATCTTGATGATAATGGACTGAACCTCTGAACCTGTAAGCCAGCCCCAATTAAATGTTGTTTTTATAAGACTTGCCTTGGTCATGGTGTCTGTTCACAGCAGTAAAACCCTAACTAAGACAGGATGTTTACATGTCCACAGATGGGAGGTTATTTACTGAACATAGCCGACTTTTTAAATACTTCTGATGGAAAAAACCACCAACCACTGATTTCCTGGGCCCCAGGAAAGAGCAAGGCCTCATGTGCCTCTCCCACTGTCTTAGTTAAGCTTTTACTGCTGTGAACAGGCACCATGACCAATGCAAGTCTTATAAAGGGCAACATTTAATTGAGGTTGGCTTAAAGGTTCAGAGGTTCAGTCCATTATCATCAAGGTAAGAGCAAGGCAGTATCCAGGCAGGCATGGTGCAGGCAGAGCTGAGAGTTCTACATCTTCATCTGAAGGCTGCTAGAATACTGGCTTCCAGGCAGCTAGGATAAAAGCCTTAAAGCCTACACCCATAGTGACACACCTGCTCCAAAAAGGCTACACCTTCTCCCAGGGCCACACCTTCTAATAGTGCCACTCTCTGGGCTGAGCATGTACAAACAACACCCACCTTAAGTCATGGGCATGTCTTGTGCAGGTAGCCACATCTGCAGTGAGTTAATGAGTCAAATAACCATGTGGTGCCTAGGAGTTCTTTTTATAGCACACCACTTTATCCTTCAGCTACTATATTTTTGCTGTTCTTTCTCATGCTATATTGTCTTAGCCTTGAACAAGGAAATATAAATGTCCCACTTAGGCCTAGACACTTTATTATTACTAATCATTAGCACTTCAGCAAGTTATGCATTAATTATATGATATATTTTTTTAAGACTCAGTTCTGTCAACTCCTCCTCCCCTTTCAGCATTGGTATTTCCTATTGTTTGAACTCAGGCTTCACTTTCCTGTCCTTAAACTCAACAGGAAAGGTCAGCTGTTAAAGGCACGAGGGTACAGACTTTGAAATGCTAACTGAATAGCATAGTAAAATCATAGGATAAATCAAAATGCATTGTTTTTTCTATGAATATTGAAAGAACCCTTTCAGATTAGGGTAGATCCACTGTCTTATAAAGGGCTAACAGATGGCCAGTGAGATGGCTCAGTGGATGATGGTGTTTGTCCCCATAAAGTGTAAGCCTAATGACCTGAGTTTGATTACTGCAACCTCCATGAGACTTTACATGTACACTGTAGCAAGTGCCATCCCCACCTCTTCCTACCCCCATCTTCTCATCTCTGTGTCTCTGTCTCTATCGCTCTCTTTCACATACACACAAACAGAACAGTAATAATAATAATAATAACAGTAATAAATAATAAATTTGGAAAAACCAAAAGGCTGAGCATCGTTGCTTTGGGCAAACTGGCTGTGGTCCCTGTTTAAAAAGTTACATGTACCATAAATCTGCCTATATTTTGGAGTATCCCATAGAGCACCAGAGTTTAGATCTGATAGCCATCTGAGTGTGGATGTGCCAGAGATGCACCAAGTTTCCTGGGGCTCAGACACCCAGCTCCTCCCTGCCTCTCTTCATTCCTCTATAACCCAGAAGAAGCCCATGAACATCTGCTTCCATTTAAAATCCCTCTTTCCCCATCACCTTCCCTTACCTACTTCTCAACCCTATTTATTACCCATCAAGAGTGCGATTGTGTAGTAATAATAACCAATACTGTGTCTTAAATAAAATGAGTTTCCTTCTATTCAACTATTGGAGGTATCAGTCCTTACAATTTCTCTAGAACATAGCTTTGTACTGCTTATCAAAGAGCCTTAAAGTTGTCCATGCCTTTGATGAAGCTTTTTATAATAATATGAAAAACAAATTATAATAGAATGTTGCATGAAAAATAGAACCATAAAGCTTTGTGTATGTATTTTTCCACACATGAAAAGGTAAACAGAAGCTCACGTGGTGGTATATCCCAGGAGGAAGACTATAGATTCCAAGGCAGCCTGGACAACTTAGTGACAACTTGTTTCTTTTCTTTTTTTAAATTTTTTTTATTAGGTATTTTCCTCATTTACACTTCCAATGCTATCCAAAAGTCCCCCATACCCTCAGGGGAAAAATTCCTGAATAGAACAGCAATGGCTTGTGCTGTAAGATCGAGAATTGACAAATGGGACCTCATAAAATTGCGAAGATTCTGTAAGGCAAAGGACACCGTCAATAAGACAAAAAGGCCACCAACAGATTGGGAAAGGATCTTTACCAATCCTAAATCAGATAGGGGACTAATATCTAATATATATAAAGAACTGAAGAAGGTGGTCTCCAGAAAATCAGATAACCCCATTAAAAAATGAGAACTTGTTTCTAATAAACCAGATGAATACTTCCATTTCTCCTTTCTAGATATATTTAACATATATACATACACTTTCCTTTTGGGCATATACCCGAGTTTTCGATATATCAACTCTGAGTAGAAAGTTGTGGCAGTGTCTGAAGGAGAGAGGCCATTGTTGACACCTTCCTCTGATATAACTTGATTAGTGCAACCCCAGCATCACACGGAGAATTGTTTTTCCTTAATTTGTAATAAAACTGTTGTTAGATGAAATAACCTCAATAGTTTCCACTAATGCTGCTGTTAACTAATCTGTGTCTCTAGTTTTATATATATGGTCTCTCCCCAACTCTGTCACTATTGATTTGTTCTGTAAAGCTTCACTTTGCATCTGATAGGTTTTCCTTCTTTGCTGATTCTGCTCTTCTTACCTGTTGAGATCTATGGTTCTTGTGATCACCACTTTCAGCTCCGTGTCTGGCCGCTGTCATCTGTCTAATCACCTGTCCATAAGCCACAAGCAATGTTGTGGCATTGGTAGACTGACTTTGGGAAGCCTGTTCTGGGCCTGTCTGATAGATCTGGAGGAGCTTTTAAAAGCAAGAGGACATTTCATAAAGAATCAGAAAGAATATCAGGAAAGTGAGGAGGGGACTTTAAGAACTGAGTGTTGGGACAGAATAAGAATGAAGAATGGGGACTCTAGGCTAGCACACAGACTAAATCATTTTGCTGATTTGCAGCATCCTTGCAGAGACGGTACCCCATAGGCTCAGACCTCTGCACATTCACCTCATATAATCTGCATCATCACCCCAAGACACAGAAGCCTGGGGCCCACAGCTGATGTGTACTGCAGTTGCAAAAGGATCTAAAAGCCCAAGCTATTAAGTTTCACTATGCAGCCTCATTGGTGTATGCGACATTATATCCACCTTTTAACTTTTGTGCTTTTTGTTTCATTTTCTCCAGTGAAGGAGTGAATCAAATGGTCCATTGTCAGTTATAGGACGAATTGCTCATGATTACAGGAAACATGCTATAGTTATAAATTTAATGCTAATACATTTTTCTTTTTCCCCAGAAAGAAGAAATTATCAAACTTATCATTGAAATATGTGGTAAGATTTAATTATCAAGAATGTGTAATGCTCTATATACAATATCAACCCCACTGTGTGCTGTGTTGCTGAGCTAATGTGGCTCATTCAGGAGATACATGTACATTGTTGGTGGGGAGATAGGAATCTTATCTGAAAAGTCAGTGGAAAATGGAGAGGTGACACTGAGGGAGGCTGTAGGCACCCTTATAGGCAACTGGTTTCTTGTTTTTTTCAAAGCTGTCTGTGTAATTAGGAGCTCCAGGGTGTGGGTAGCACAACATTTATATGCACTGTGCTCATCTGTAGTCAGTGACTTATCTGAGTCTGGGAAGAGAACTGGCACAATGGAGATTTGGTTGTAGGAGCCACAGGCACCTGGAGACTAGCTAAGTGACTGTCACAAGCTTTCCCCTAAGCCCGAGTTTCTTCCCAAAGTGAGTTTTGAATACCATTTCTGCAACTGCATTCAATCTCACAAGCAGGAAGACATTCAGGGGTTTGCCTTGTTTCACAAGGAAATCTAAATTCTTCCATGTTTGACACTTTAGACTTAGAGATACCAGATAGAGGGAAGAAGGAAAAAGCTTAGCTAAAAGCAGAAAATGGATAGGATAGTGATGACTTCCCTGTTTGAAGTGGACAGAGGCAAGAATAGCACCAAAATCCTAGCAATTCTTTGTCTGCTAAGAACCAGCCTGAGATCTCTGGTAATAAGACAATTTAGACATGTCTTCTGGATTAGATTTTTGGGGACCCCATCTACTTACTGACCAGTATTTACTGGAGTCCCTCTTGTCAAAGGATTCATGGTACAGATGGACTGCTGGCCTCCTTGATAGCATAGAATTCATGGAAGCCTTAAAAGTCCTCACGGGGGAAGGGGGTGAAGAAGTCACCTCATAGAACAGCGGCTCTCATGTAGAGTCTCAGGCCCTAATCTTTCTGCCAATTAAACTCTACCACCTGTCACTTTATCCATCTGTCATACCATAAATCTCTAGTTCTACTTAAAGATAAGGCTGAAGGTTGAAATTCTAACATCGGGCTGTACATTAAACACAAACTGTAGAATGAAGAAAACAAACTCAGGTAGTCACTATATATATATAAAATGTTATATGTGTGTGTATGTTTGTTTTGTTTTTAATGTGTCTCAACCCAGTTTCCCCTCCCTCTATTCCTCTTCAGTTCCTCCCCAACCTTCTTCTCTCCCAGATCCACTCCTCCTCTGGTTCCCTTCAATAAAGAGAAGGCCTCTGAGGGACATACACTGAATATTTTATATTTTAATATAAGAAATAGACATACAGGTGTTTATTATCTGCTACACTGTAACTTCACCCGTTTGTTGTGTGACCCTGTTAGTGGAGGGATAGAAACAAATATCTGTTTACATCAGATAGGGAACCCATGCAGATCAAAGTAACAATGTTATTAAACTCCAACTTGGTGAATAAATGAGTTTATTGGGGTGACTCTCAGAAGTATATGGGAGGGGTCACTTACAGGAACATAAATGATTCTAAGGCGTCAGCATTACCAGAAGACAAGCCTAGCATGGGTGCCTGACAAAAACAAAACAAAGCAAAGCAGAACAGAGCAGAGCAAAACAAAACAAAACAAGACCTGCTTCTCTTTAGCAGCCCTTTCTGTTTCTATATGAATCTGGTAAACTTCAGTGACTTTCTGAGACTTGTGAGTTGTTGATTTTCTCCTTTTAGATCTTCATTTTAAGGAGCTTTCCTATAGGTTGGAATGCTTCAATTTGGAGGAAATTTCAACAAAACAACTCCCCTAAATATACATTATTTTTTAAAAGACTAAAGCATAGAGTCCAGACAGAAAAGAGGTATTAACTCTTTCCACTTAAACAGGAGCAGAAGACCACAGTTGAGGTCTTTGTTTCATTGCCAACCTTCTTGCCACTGTCCTATGGATATAGTATTAATTTATAATGGTTTATTTTCATTTCTTCAGTGTTTCTATTTCTACATTCATCTTTTAGGTTGTGGGCCCAAATGCAAAGAGACTCCACTGGAGTTGGTGTTTGTGATTGACAGTTCAGAAAGTGTGGGACCAGAGAACTTTCAGATCATCCAAAGTTTTGTGAAGACTTTGGCTGACCGGGTGGCCTTGGACCTTGGCACAGCCCGGATAGGCATAATCAACTATAGCCACAAGGTGGAGAAGGTGGCTAGCCTGAAGCAGTTTTCCAGCAAGGATGACTTCAAGCTGGTGGTAGACAACATGCAGTATCTGGGGGAAGGCACCTATACAGCCACTGCTCTTCAAGCAGCTAATGACATGTTCAAAGAGGCAAGGCCAGGTGTAAAGAAGGTGGCCTTGGTGATCACGGATGGACAGACAGATTCCCGAGATAAAAAGAAGCTGGCAGATGTGGTGAAGGATGCCAATGACTCCAACGTGGAAATATTTGTCATTGGAGTGGTGAAGAAGGATGACCCCAACTTTGAAATTTTTCACAAAGAAATGAATCTCATTGCTACTGATGCAGAACATGTGTATCAGTTTGACGACTTCTTTACCCTGCAAGGTAGTCTGCACTGGTGGAAAGGAGTATATATTGTTCTTTGCAGTGTCACAATACCTGCAGTCAGGGAGTGAAATATGATTCTGTCAACATTACATTATAACCTATAAAGTACAGAAGGTTAAAAACTAAGTGTGATATCACCTCTAAGGTGATAGAGGACATAATCCTGAACTTATTCCTGTGTAGTAAGTGCTCAGCTGGCTGTGGAGTTTAACTGGAGTTTTCATGCAGTGGATGAGAATGGGGGAAAAGAACGGGACTTAGGATATTGTTGCCATTGGGTACTGTTCAAAAGTTCCCTAACTAGAACAAAGGATGTAGCAGCTAAAAACAAACCCTAAAATTGAAAAGAAATAAAGGGAAAACTTGATAAAGTTATGGAAGTGTAAAGCAATGAGAGATGAAAGCAGCCAGGATCAGAGGTCCTGTTCTTTATGTTAGCAGTTTATCTTAAAGACTAACCTTCGGAAGTGTCACTATGCTAACCTGGTGGGCATTCTTATACTAAATATCTTTTCATATTAATTGATATTTACTAATGAGACAGACTCATATATTGTTTCATCTTTATTTCATCTAGGACAGTAGAGTTTACAGTAAAAATATATTACAATCCTTGGGGGGAAATGACTTATTTTGGCAAGGCCCAGACTTAATTCTCCCTTGTCTACCAATCTGAGAATGGAGCCTTGTGTAGCTGGGGACTCCCTCACTCCCTCAGGTCCTTCCTACACCAATGACCAACACTGCCAGCCGCAGGGTAACTTACCATACTCAGAACCTTCACTAATCTGGGTCTCCTTTGTCTCAGTGTTCTGCTGGCTAATGGGTAGGTTGTCTGATATACTTGGTTCATTTGGGCAGTTCATGTGTTATAATGATCACAAGTGTCACACACTTGAAAAATCAGTTATATTTTAGCAATTGAATTAAGGCTTTATCAATAAAGTTTTTAATTTACAACAATGATGGATATATTTTGGGACAAACTGACCTATTGTTAGCCCTAAAACCAGATCAATGGCCTATTTTATTTTATTTTATTTTAGCCTATTTTATATAGAGTAGGAGGCTAGCACTTTTAACAGAATAACAGTGCACTGGCACTTTGCATAAATGGGCATTTGGTGTTACTTCTGCCTGCTGTGCTAGAGTGTTAAATTAAATAGAGAGATTTGACATAATCTTCTACAGGTAACATAAAAATGCTTCCTTCTGTAGTTAACTTGGCAGTATTTTTCAAATAACGGGAGGTAGCTTGTTTTAAGGACAGTGCTGTTCTCCTTAAAGAGGTATTGAGTAAAGTTTCTCTGCTTTCACTGACTCCCTTTTCTGCCTTTTGTCTTAAAAAAGATACTCTGAAGCAAAAGTTGTCTAAAAAAATTTGTGAAGATTTTGACTCCTATCTCATTCAAGTTTTTGGATCACCATCTTTTCAACCTGAATTTGGGGTATCAGAACGAGAGGTCAGCGTATCCACTCCAAAGCCTGCAAAAGAAATGTCTAAGTCGGTAAGTAGCTGTTGGCTCACTCCTCACACTTAAAGGGTGTAGTTTGATATCAAAGATATTATCCCTGCCCTATGTGCACAGAGTCAGCTGAGCTGTGTATAGTTTTAGGTCCATGGTTCCAAGCATTGCCACCTTGAGGATAGATTTTCAATTTTGAAATAGCCCTGGAACTTATAACATGAACATGGGATTAATTTTTCCATATTTGATAATTTATTAAATGATACAAATGTTATATTTATATTATTTTATTACCACAATTGTAACCATGAGCCCTGGAACAGATTAACACTATATAAATTTACCCCCTTGTTATGATTTGTAGATTCTATCTCTCCTACATTCATTCATTGCTGTATCCACCTTGTGCCTTCTCAAGCTTTCCCAAAGTTTGCATGTATGTCCTAGTGCCAGCCTCCCACACTCCATACCGTGCGCTTTCCCTTTGAGATGTCTACTTTTGTTAATAAAAAGAGAGGGATTGGGGTTTTGTGTGATCATGATACAAGATGGGTGCTCAGCGTTGGAGCTCTCCAGGAGGACAGGTGACTTCTTGAGATAGAAACAACCAAGACTGTGTTCTTAGCAAGCTTCTGGGAACTGACTAAGCCAATCAGATCCAGGGAAAACTGAAGGGTCTCCTATAGTTGTAAGTGTTAAACACTGTTTCTTTCTTACCATGTTCCCAAGTAAAGTCAGTCTGTCTAGACTGGCTTTTCCTACTTCTATGGACCTTGTTTAGGGAATGTGGAGTCATGCTATTATTCTTTAAGTTCAATGAAGCCTCTATACTGTCCTTTTATTGATGCTTCATTAAAGCCAGTCATTATAAGCATGGGTAACAACATTCTAGTACCTAAGGGCACAGATTGCAGAATCCACTAGATTTTTATTCCTTATTCAGAAAGGGCCAGAAATCCTCTGGCATGCCTCTGACTATGGGTTAGAATATGTGATATATGGAAATATGTTGGAATACTGACTCTAAATCCGTATTTCTATTAGAGTAAGAGACTTATACTAAATTGTTTTAAAATCCACACATATATTTATACCATCAGATGTAGACCAGATATCAGCACACCAATGGTCATATCTTAAATACTTTTGACTGACAGGCCATAGAGTTTCTGTTTCAGTTTTCAGTTTTATCTTTGAATTTCAAAAGTAGTCATAGAAAATAATCAAGTGTATAAGCATGATTGTGCTGTAATAAAATTTATCTAGCAAATGTCAGTTGGGTTTTAGCTCAGTTACCACTGTGTTTTCGATCCCCAGCATTTAAAGCAAAGTAAAAGTTATTTATAAAAGCTGGTGAAAACTAGAATTTTACCCACAGGGTTTGGCTGGTCCTTGTCTATCTAAAACTTTTAAAGTAAATTAGCAACAATACTGTATGGACAGGGCATATGGGTAAGGATATGTGATATAGTCTTTTGACACTGTGACTTGACACTGTTGCAGTCTTTGAGATCCATACTTGAGAACCACACAACTATGTTACAATAGATAGATAGATAGATAGATAGATAGATAGATAGATAGATCTTATAATGTTTTAATTAAGTTGTCTTGGTAATTGTTCTATTGCTGTGACGAGACACCATGACCACGGCAAATCTTATAAAGGAAAGCCATTAATTGGGACTGGCTTATAGTGTCAGAGGTTTAGTTCATTACCAGCATGGTGGGAAGCGTAGCTGCATACAGGCTGACATGGTATTAGAGAGCTGCTGAGAGTTCTACATCTTGATCTGCAGGCAGGAGAGAGAGGGAGAAGGAGAGAGACAGACAGACGGAAAGAGACAGACAGATGGAGAGACAGACAGACAGACAGACAGACAGAGAGACACACACAGACATAGACAGACAGACATAGACAGACAGAGAGACAGACAGACAGACAGACAGAGACAGAAAGACAGGCGGAAAGAGAGACAGATAGACAGACAGACGGAGAGAGACAGACAGACAGAGACAGACAGACACAGACAGACACAGACAGACAGAGACAGAGAGAGACAGACAGAGAGACAGACAGAGAGACAGACAGAGAGAGAGACAGACAGAGACAGACAGAGAGAGACAGACACAGACAGACAGACACATAGAGAGAGACAGATACACAGAGAGACAGACACAGAGAGAGAGACAGACAGAGATAGACAGAGAGAGAAAGACTGACAATGACAGAAAGACTGGGCATGAGCTTTTGAAACCTCAAAGTCCACCTCCCATGGCATACTTCTTTCAACAGGGCCACACCAACTCCAACATGGTCACACCTAATCTCTATCAAGTAGCTCCAGTCCCTAACAACCAAGCATTCAAATCTGTGATCCCATGGGAGCCATTCCTATTCAAAGCACCACATAAGCAGTCAAATGTTTGTTGTGCTATTCCCATGACTAGCCTTGGTGGCTCTTGTCCTGCCCTCTAAGCCATGATTCCTCTTTGTGTGACTTATCACTTGGTTATCTAGCTGAACTTTGTGAACATTTTCTAATTCTTTAAAAAAAAAAAAAAAAAAAAAAAAAAAAACAAGCTCAGGTTTCATTCAGAAATGTATGAACAGACGGACCTTTTGTACTCCCTGAACCAAGCTTTGTTTATGTTAACACCCACGATTCCCAATATCACATCTTAGAAATTTTCTGCCGTCTTATATGTTAGCTCTGACCCCATGTTTATTAGATAGCTTGGAAAGTACCAGGATGTAATGGTGATGTAAGAGTGGAAGCAGGGGAATGGCTGAAGCACAAGAAGTAAGAGAAATTAGTTTAGGAAGGGAAGTAGAAAGAGTCTTGGTCTACTGAAGCTAAGGGTAAAAATAAGATGAATTGGCTTAAATTAACATTTAGTTTTGACTGTTCTGGAGGCTGGAGAATCTGAATCTGATGTTAGGTGACAGTTCACTTCCTGGCTTAGAAGCAGATACTCCCTTGTTACATGTGTGAATTCTGGAGGAAAACAGAATTTAATCCATAAAAGGGGGTGTTTTTGATCTAATAGTGGGTTGATACTAGTAATTTCCTAAGGGGACGGTAGAGGGAAAGCTGATTTTAGCATAGGGATCATGTACAAAGGGTGGGGTGAGCTCCAAAGTTCACAAATGGCAATTCAAGAGAAGAGACAGCTCCAGTAAGGTACCAGGCTAAGGTTTATATATGGTAGAATGGGACTTTGAGAATTTATTTTTTTTTTCAATTTTTTTATATTAGATATTTTCTTCATTTACATTTCAAATGCTATCCCGAAAGTCCCCTCTACCCTCCCCCCGCCCTGCTCCCCAACCCACCCACCCACTCCCACTTCCTGGCCCTGGCGTTCCCCTGTACTGGGGCACTTGGTTCACAGACTAGGTCGTTAGGTGGAAGCAGTGTGTAAAACAAAAGTCATATGATGATTATTGGTTTATAGAAAGAATAACTCTGGTATGGCGTGGAAGATAGGAGGAGGAGAGGGTGAGGCGGCTGGAGGCTGGATATGAGATGTGTGATAGTCTTGGTGAGAAGTTAGGAGGTTAAAATTAAGCTAAGCAGGGACAGTAGACATAAAAGAAGGTGTAGAGTGGGAGGCTTTTTCTAGGTAGGGTTAGCAGAATTTAGTGACTGTGTTGGAGGTTAGAGCAGGGGTGGGTTTTGATGAGATCCTGGAGATTTGAGCTTAGAGAAAAGATAGCCTGAAATACCAAGACTATAATCAAGACTACTTCTGTCTCTAGAGCACTTCCTTTTTAAAAGGAAGATAATGAGTTTGTTTATACCATATTAAGTGTTTTAGTCACATCTAAGGATAAATTAACCCAAGAATGAGGAACAATAGGTAAATTCCTAGAATACCTTTCTTATGGTATTCTAGGAATTCTGATCACCCTGAGAAACAAGTGGCTTTAACTGATCATGACAGATGAAGCATTTTAGCTAAGGGTGGGGGAAGGGAGGATTCAAAAGAGTACTTCTAAAATAGTTTGGCTTTATAAAACAGCTGCCACATGGCCCAGAACCGAGTATTGGTTGAGTTCCCTTAGTGGGGACTGTGAGACAGTAGAAGGTTGATAGAAGAAGACTTGGAACTTTGTTGAATGCCCCTGTGTCAGTAGACTTTCTTAGTGGATGGACTTGTAGGCAATCAGTTTTCCAGCAGTTATTTAGTCTGAGCAGTCAACTGTACATTTATATTCAATTTAACCCTTTGAGTATCTGAGCAATTTCATTGATTAAAGAAATGAACAGAAATGAACATGCCCAGAAATGAAATGTTATTATAACTAGGTGTGTATGTAAATAGTTATTGCTTGAGTTGCTTTTCTATTGCTGTGAATCAACACCATAACCAAGGTAATGCTTATAAAGCAAAGCATTTACCTGGGACTTACTTAGAAATTTAGAGGGTTAGTCCATGATCATCACAGTGGAAAGAAGACAGTCATGGCCCTGGAGCCATAGCTGGGAGCTCTACATTCCGACTCATAGGCAGCAGGCAGGGAAAGAGAAACTGAGCCTTGAATGAGCTTTTGAAATCTCAAAGCCCAACCCCAGTGATACACTGCCTTCAACAAGGCCATACTTGTTAATGCTTGTTAATTCTCCCCAAACTGTTCCACTAATTGGGGACCAAGCATTCAAACATAGGAGCCTATGGGGGCCATTCTTACTTAAAACACCCACTAGTCTTCTGTGTACGAGGGTCTGCTATATTATCCAAGTTTCTAAAATAAAATGAATCAATCAGAACATTTAGGTTCTCAAATCGTTCCCAAGTCTTTAGGCTATTTTGCAAAGTAGGTAAATGCCTTTCTTCTCTTTGTTTTGTGTGTGAGTCTTATTTCTTTCTTCGTTGTCATCTATTGCTTCATTTGGGCACCTGCCATTCCTTCTTCCTTTTCTTTCTACCAAACTCTTTTCTTAGGGAGTGAATTATACACACTTTAATGTGAAACTAAGTTGATGGTATCCACCTCAAAGAAAACCTAACCTTTTAAGCATTATATTTAACTATGGAAGGAGTCTCAGTACTGATTTAGATGTACTCTAGATATCTGAAACATGCCTCTTGAGAGACGAGGGTAGTAAGGATCTCCTGAGCCATAGCCTGCAAACCTTTGCTGTTTCGCTGATAAACCTGTCTAGGGGAGCTATATATGATTATCTACCTTATTCTGTCCCACTCCTTGGGAAAACTTATATTTGCTCTTGTAATTTATTATACTTTATTATTAATAATTACATATGCA
Source organism: Mus musculus (assembly GCF_000001635.26). Lineage (NCBI taxonomy): Eukaryota > Metazoa > Chordata > Mammalia > Rodentia > Muridae > Mus > Mus musculus. Next base: position 8,007,748 of record NC_000072.6, on the reverse strand, counting down.
CACATGTATGTGCCTTAACTTTCCTAATGGATTAAAATCCCTTGAGGATACAATATACATTGAATTAAACATTGTGCCCTTTACAGAACTTAAAATTATGTTTTGTTTTATGCATAGCAGACAGATGAAATATATTCTATACCAGCTACTGGGTTAAAAGAGAAAAAACTGAAGATTTTCTTCAATGAAAAATACCAATTAAATTGTTACAAAAATTATAAAATAATAAGATTTTAGGATCACAGTAGCATGAGGATTAAGACCAAAAAATGGTTTGTTTTGTTATTAATACTTGTAGGGTTTTATGATATAGTCTGGCTTTCCTGGAACTCATTGTGTAGACCAGCAGGCCTTGAACTCCATAGAGATCCTCCTGCCTCTGTCTTCTGATTCCTGGGTCTGAAGGAGTGTGCCACTATACCTGACTTGACAATTATTAAATAGGAACTTAAAAAATATTCTGCATAGCAAAGGACATAGTTTGTGTAAAGAGGCAGCTTACAGAATGGTTGAGATGCCTCTACCAGCCATACATCCTAATAAAGAGTTAATATCTATAATATACAAAGTACACCCACAATCGAGCAAACAAAAACTCAATTCAAAAATAGAGTTCTTAAAAGATGAAACAAATGACTGAGAAACATTTAAGAAATGTTCAAAATAATTAGCCATCAGGGAGATACAAATTAAAACTACTATAGGATTTTACCTTACCCTAGTCAGAATAGCTAAGTTTAAAAAAAGAAAGAGAAAAAGAAAGAAAAGATGACAAATGCTGGCCTAAGGTATACAGAAAGGGGAACACATACTGACTGCAGATGCATGGAACTTGTTATACAAATGCCTCAAAAATCCCAATATAGATCCATCATATGATTCAGCTATACCATCCCTTGGCATATACACAAAGAACTCTATATCATACTATAGAGATCCCTGCTCATTCATGTTCATTGCTGCCCTAGTCACAATAGCCAGAAAGTGGAAACAACCCAATGAATAGGATAATAAAAATGTGGTTCATTCACACAGTGGATTGTTATGTAGCTGTTAATAAAAATGAAGTGTGCAGGTAAATGGCTGGAGCTAGAAACTATCATTCTGAGTGAGAAAATGGGGCCTTGAAAAAGACAAGCGGTACATGTTTTCTCTTATTTTTAGGTGTTAGCTTTGAGACTGCAGATATGTGTATGTGTTCCAAAACTTGAATTCCCACAGACGTCTGGAAATTAGTAAAGAGCCATGGGGGAGGGGAGGGACTTGAGGGAGGAGAGATAGAACATGGGGGACAAGAGAGAATGATGGATCGTGAAAGGGTGAGTGGTGTAGGCACGGTAGAACGGGGAGAAGAAAGAAACTGGGAGGGATAAATAAGGCCTTCAAAAAAAGTCCTGTGAAAACCTACTACTGTGGATGCTGCCTAAAATAATATCAACACTTCATATTTATTTATTCTTCCTGGTTTGGACAATTGGGTTAAGATTTTCATGATATAAGTGAGGACGAGGCAGTGAAACCAATTATACATTAAGTTATCAGGCCAACAATTATGTCCGGTTAATGACCCATTACTTCCATAAGCATCTTCAGTTCCTGGGCAAAGTTGCCTTTCACAATTCTAATGTATTAATAATTAGTGTGTGTATATGGGAGTCAATCCATTTCAACTAGTCTCTTACAGAATTCTTCACTTATACAGTTTTCTTTTTGAAGAAGTAGAAAGGAATTAAACTTTTTTTTTTTTTTTTTAGTATTTTGAAAAATTCTTCAACCACATATATCTTAGATAACTGACAGCTAGACCACTTCTTCCCTGAAGGAGGAGGATGTGGGGTTTCTGTACATAATGGTTTCCTAGCAACCAGATGAGCGGCACAGCCAAACTAGTATGGGATGAGCCCCAAGGGTTGCGTTGTTACCTGCGAGAGGAGGTGTGGTGGAGGAAGTAGGGGAGAAAGTTTTCCTCTTCCTGACATCACCCTGACATCTTCAATGCAACTTCTAGTCTATATGAATCTTCTGCACCAGTGAGCATTGCAGATCAGCATGTGTCTCCTGTGCCTTCGATTGCACCAGCTGGATGCTTCTGTCTCTAGTTCCCTCTCTCTCTACTTATCACTTCATCAAGGTCACCCAAATAAGCCATTGCCAAACTAGGCTCCAGTGGGAATTTGTGTTTGTTTTTTTAAGATAGGGGCTTATTTTTGTGCTCTGTGCTGGCCTGAAACTCACTATGCACCTTAGGCTGACCTCACATTCACAGCAATCTTTCTGCTTTAACCTCCTGTGTGCTGCGATTATAGATTTGAGCCAACATGCCTAGCTTCTACTGGAATACTCTCAAAGAACTGCAGCATTGATGAGGTTCAAACCTGACACTGGAATTGTATGGATTCTTCATCCTCGCCTCTGCTCTGACCTGAGACTATTTAATCCTCCATCTCTGTTCTCCAGTGTTCCCTTCCTCTCAGTCCAAGTTGGGACCTTACTTTTTCACCCCACCAGACCTCAGTAGTAGGTTTCAGATTTTCCCATCTTAAGAATAAGCCAACTCAGACTGGAGAGATGGCTCAGCAGTTAAGAGCACTGACTGCTCTTCCAGAGTTCAATTCCCAGTAACCACACAGTGGTTCACAACCATCTGTGATGAGATCCGGTACCCTCTTTTGGTGTGTCTGAAGATAGCACAGTGTACTCATGTACATAAAATAAATAAATAAATCTTAAAAAAAAAAGAAGAAGCCAACTCTCTGAATGAACGCAGGTCTTTCGCTAGTATCCTATTTAGATCTATCTTCTCAGAATAAAACAATCCCCATTAGGCTAATGCCTTCTACTGTCCTTCTTTTGTCTTTTGGCCTTTTATTTTTCCTATGTCTCAGTCTCTTCTACTCATTTGTTCCCTCCCTTTCCCCCCCTTTCCCTTTCTTCCTCCCCTTACTTGCCCCCAGTTCTCTCTCATACCTAATTCTCTCTCATACTTCACCCCTTTCCTATCTCACTGTAGTTGCTTTGCTTTGTAGAAAATTCCTGAAGTCAGGTTATGGCCTCCAATATGTCTACAGGGAGGCCACTGAGGACTGGCTAGTCAAATGCTTACTTGATTTCTCTCTCGTGTGTCACATCACTGCCATGGTGTAAAGGTGAATTCCTGCCTTCTCTGCCTACTATTTTTCCGTTCCTGAAGTGCTTCCTCTTTTTCTCTGCCTTTTACATACTAAACATATCCCTCTCTTTTTCTCTGTCTGCCTTTTACTTACTAAAAACATATCCCCCTCCTCTTTTTCTCTGTCTGCCTTTTACATACTAAACATATCCCCCTCCTCTTTTTCTCTGTCTGCCTTTTACATACTAAACATATCCCCCTCACCTAGTCTTTCTCCCTTTTCTTTCTCTGAGATTCATTTGTATTTTCTTTGAGTGCTCTATAGAAGTAAACTTTTGTAGGTTACTTAATCATATTATAGTGACGATGACCAAATGCCTTACCTAAAGGCTATAACCAGAGGCACTGAAAACTCCAAGAGACTTCAGAGTGAGCTATCATCGTTTAGTTTCTCTGTTGTGGGCAAAATTAAGCTGGCTTCCTAAAATCAGAATTAATTATCTATAAATGGTCATGAATAAGTCACGTCTACATATGTGTTCATATTGGCCAAATCACAATTTACTTGTTTATAAAGTAAAATTAGTAGTCTCATTGCGGTAAGAAAGTCAAACCTCAGCAAAACCTATGAAATAGCTACTTATTAAAATAGGAAGTTGCTGGGTAAGTGCTGACTGTCGCTGCTGACAACCCATTACCCCTTGAGTGAGAAGTGTTCTGTCCTACAGGATAGAAACCAAGGCAGCGGGCATATTGAAAACTGACCTAGAAGAAATATTGCAGACACAGCGTCAGAAAACTTGGTATTCTCAGTACTGAAGATATACACTTTATTTCCTCAGCTCCCAAGTCTATTCTTTTCCCCACATTTTATAAATTCTAATGTGGAGATGCTTCTATTTCACGTATATTTTATTTCTAAAAGACTTCTAACTTTTTTGTGCTACTTCATGATGAATGGCATTTAAAATATGGGAGGCTTTAAGCTGAGTACAACCCTGGATTCTACCTCTGTAAAAGGCCCAGTCAGTCTGGGGAAGAGCGGTCCTAGCTCAAGGTGGTCTGGAAACCTGGGTAACCGGAGCCCTAGCATGCATGCCTTAGTTCACTGTCCTCTGCTCTTGCCCTAGATATGATAAGACCAGCTGATTCAAGTTTCCTCCACCTTGCCTTGACTACCACAGAGGATACCTGGAGATGTGAAATTGTCTTCCTTACATTGCTTCTGTCAGGGCCTTTTATTACAGTAACAGGCAATGATAATTAAGAGACACAGAAAACATGAATCGATGTAAAATTGGGAACAGAAAACATTTTTCTTTATCCTGTATCTTTTTAGGCTCATTGGCTGGGGCTCTGCAAATCTGATTGACAGGAGATAGACTAATAAGAGTAGAAACAAACAGAGGCTTATTAACATGAGCAACATACATGCTCAGAGGATCATGCTGTCAGTGACTGACTCCAAGGGAGGCTTGCATGTGAACTTGAGTGGCCTCCTTAAAAACAGTAACTTTGGAGAGGAGAGACAAGACCAAGGAAAAAGATTGAGTTTCTAGAGAAAAAAAAATCATGGGGAGGTGAAAATATGGGAAGTAGGAGATACAAGCTAGTTCATGTTTGTTCCCCAGTCTTCTGGCACTATCCTTTTGCTAAGGATCATGGGTCTCCACTGATAACTCTGTCCTTGGTAGAGAAGGGAGCAGGAGATACCTTAGAAAAAAATTATGTCTTGCTTTTAGGCCAATGAAGAAAGGAAGAGTGGTCTTCTTATATTTATTTCTAACTACCTTCACCTCAAAATAATTAACATCCCAGAGTGACATATTTGGGGTTAGCATATTCTTCTTGGTGTCGTGTGGTTAATGATTGAACTCTGTAGGAGCCACACTGGAGGAGGATTGTAAGGTGCTGAGCACCATGTAAAAAAGAGCAGCGGTCCTGATGGAGCTGTTGGAGTCTTTTCAGATGCAGAGTAATGTTTCCCGGTCCGTGGGAGGAGGAAGGATGGTTTTGAGATATTGTGCCTGAATGAAAAGGATGAAGGAGCTGCAGGTGACAGTGGGGGTGGGAATAGTGGTCACGATGTAGAGAAGACAGTTTTCATCACTGCTCTATAGCCAGCTGGAGAATTTTTCATCTGTCAAACTGTCAGTCACCTACTTCTCCATTCCTAAGAGCTAGCAAGTGATGATTGCTTAAGAACGATATTCCCAGTGAACGTGCAAACTAGTAGAAATTCATTTGGAAAGGATGTTGCCCGAAAAGCATTAAGCATCTGTGTTTAACCTAATTAATTAGCCATGAAGTTTCAAATAGAAAAAATATTTCAGGAAAGGCCATTGTAAGCTGAACATCCTGATGCAGGGTTTATAGGCTGGGCACCTTGGAAACTGAAGCAGGACAATCAAAGATCACACTTTACCTGGGATATGGAATGGTCAAGGCCAGCATGGGCAGCGTGGTGAGACCTCTTTAAATAAATAAATAAATAATAAATAATAAATAGAGGGCTGGTGTATGGGTCAGTGGTAAGAGTGTTTGAAAGGTCATGGCTTCAATTCCTAGTATGGCACGTGTATGTACACACATGAGCACACACACACACATACACACACATGGGGGGCATTATAGTCATGTATATTAAGCATTTTAAATTGAGTAGCCAGAGTGAAAGATGTTCAGTGTTGATACTATATATTAAGAAATATAGCATATAGCATAGAAAACCAAGCAGATCTTGTTGTCTTTTGGATCTCCTGTGCATTCAGCCCAATGCTTCAGAGACTGAGCGAACACACTACCAAGTGACTTACAGTTTCAGCCTGCATTTTTTGTTGTTATAAATACATTCACATAGGAAAAAATAGAGCAGGGGAAACATATCAACAGTAATTATCTGCGAGTAGAGTTGCTTCTGATTTCTATTCTGTTCCTTTTGCTTGCCCATTATTTTCTAAAAGCCCTTTCAGCAAACATGTTTGCTTTTGTAAGAAGGAAGAACAAATTTTAAATTGCCAACCACAACAGTTATACATTTGTTTAATGGCCTCAAGCTTTCCTGAGCCAGAAGATAGATGAAATTATTTTCATTTATAGAAGAAAGTTAATTCTGAAATGTGGTATAATGTTACAGTTGTGGAACTTCTTAAATGATCATGTGATTTAGAAAGCAAACAGGCATTTCTATGTGGAAAAAAGAGGAACTTCTCAGATCCCAGGAGATGAGCAGATTCAAAGGCAGAGGTAATTCCTTTCAGGAGGCCATGCTGTCCAGAGCAAGCGACGCGCACTGGCAGGGGCTCTTCTTTTGATAAAGTATCACTTAAAGAAGCTATGGGCAGAGGACAGCAGTACATCTTCCCTGGGTTGAGACCTTTCTCCCTTTCCACTGGAGGGCTGCCAGCCTTAAAATGTTCTAGTCTAAGATAGTAAGAAATGATGACCATCCGACACACACAGGGCCACTCTGAAAACAGGAACTGCAAAGAATGCACAAGTATACCAAAGGCTGTGTTGGCAGCCAGGGAGAAGTTACTGTTCTGTTTGCAGCAAGTGCTATCTATAGGATTTAAGTGCTAGCTATCTATCTGATTCTAATGGATGGTTTTGCTCTGAACTCACCAGGTAGTACTTTAGTAATGATGAAACATGCAGCTATAAGTATTCAGATTAAAGCGTGCTCACTTGATAGGGTTAAGAGTATGTGCGCATGTGCTTGCATGTGTGTGCATATGGATCAAACACTGTAAAACAATACATAGCAGAGGGCAGGTAACGGTGACAGCTGCCTCTGCTCACTGTCTGCTGACATCCCTGGTTAAGAAAGTATCAGAAAAACGATTTAGCTTATAGATTTGTTTACTGAAATAAAGAGTAGGAAAATGAGAAGCATTATAAGAATATAGGGTTAGGACTAAGGTTAAGGGACTGACTCCTCTGTATAGCTGAGCTCCAAGAAAATAACAAAAACAAGACAAAACAAAACTACTTTCACTTCCAATTATTCCTACAGTGACTTGCCTAGCTCTTGATAATAGCCAGAAAACTGACAGCAATTTTTCTTAAAATTTTCTTATTTCATTATATATCAAAAATTGAGATAAAACTTGAGTTTTGCTTAAAAAATATTTTTTTGGAGTTATGATCTTGTGTACTTTAGAGATCAAGTGTTTCTCAGAACTTCTTAGAAGCTAAGCACCCTACAACAGTGGGCATTATTTGGGCCCTGGGTGACAGATGGTAGGAGAGGTGGCAAGATTTTCAGCTGGGGTTGAGCAAACAATCAAATAGGACGCCAAGTTGCTTTCACTTTAGTTTTGTTGTCTTCTGTCTGTTGTCCCAATTCTCAGCCTCAAAATTCACTGAATTCTGGGTAGATATTTTGGAATATCTCATTAAGAGCTCTAGTGTTAGGAAACGAACTGAAAAAGACCGTAAAATGCTAAATTAGTGTTGATTTCTCTTATTCATAGCTATAACTAAAAGAAGAACAAACACCATCCTTTTGCAGCTTTACATACTTCATACCCTGCATGTAATTTTCCTTGGAACTTCTCAGCAGAATAACATCTGTGCCCAGATGTAGGCAATAAATGTGTACACTAGAACATGCACAAAATGAGAGGCAAGTCACTCTTTATCTAGTCAGGGCTGGGACATGATTTTGTAAGCTTTACTTGAAACAATGGACAGCTGGGGAGACACAACATAGAAAAACCTTTTCTATATTTTCCAAGAAATCCGTTGACATCGTCAAAAAAAAATTCTAATGTTATATTTTCTTTCTTTTTGTGTGTGTCTTATATGAATGCTGTATGTATATGTAATGTTTGTATGTGGTGCATGTGTGTGTGTGTGTTTGCATGGTATATGTGATGTCTCTGTAATATGAATGTGTCATGTATATGTGATGCTTCATGTATGTGATGTGGTGTATGATGTGTGTGTGTGTGTGTGTGTGTGTGTGTGTGTGTGTGTGTGTATGTAGTTTAATGTTTCTAGAGGCCAAAATGAAGAGACTGAATCGTATGTGTTGACTGAGGCTGGTATCTTGGCCATCCCAACCCCACCTGAAGCCACCAATACACTTGAGCCATTACTCAGCAGCCGTGAAGGAGTGGAAACAAGAACTCCAAATCCCAATTTGTTACAGTCAGAAAAATCTCTGTACAAAGGTAAGCGACATCTTTCACACAGCTGCTGTAGAAGAGTGGTCTCTAGAGTCTTCACAAGAGGAAACGTATAGCTTATTTAGGAAGATGAGCTTGTTCTGGCTGGGTCACGTGGGACTGGCGAGGCAGCTATCCTGGGAGTAAATGTGGTTATGGAAATCTTGTAGCACAGGTTTTAACCTGAATACTTTGGAGGTGATTTGCTTTCCCTGTGTGCCCCAGCTGCCCTGTGTTCTTCATAAATGTAAATATTTGAGATTTTGTTCCTTGATTGTATAACTCAGATTCTGATCCAGCACATGTTTTCTGCAAGTTAATGTATGTACAGAGAAAATTCAACCCTGTATGTATTTAGCAACATACACATAAGTAACAATACCAACTCCGATAGGAGCTTAGATGGATTTGAAACCCATTGGACTACATAAGCTATTTATTCTAGTAGTAGGAGTTGTGGAAATCTGTTCCTTTCCATTAGGTGTAAGGAGTCTCCATGGGAGAAATAGATTGTGGAGGGTGGATCATCACAAATTCAAGACTAGCCTGGGCTACCTAATGAGACTATTTTTTAAAAAATCCCATCTTCTCCTATCAGCTAATCCCCCAGAGTTATTCCTTAATGGATTCTCACTCATGCCTTCTTGGAAATGTGCAATTTAGTGAGGTTTCATAAAGTTGAAAGACTTTTAGTTGGTCTGTCGCGTTCACACAGAATAAAAACTTTATATTACTTCATAAAGCTATTGCTTTCTCCCCTGATATCTTCAATGAGAGAAAAACTTCTAGTAACCCCATCCTGTTTTCTCCCTAGATCCAAGATGCGAGGAAGCCCTGAAGCCCGGGGAATGTGGCGACTACGTGGTTCGCTGGTATTACGACAAACAGGTCAACTCTTGCGCTCGCTTTTGGTTCAGTGGCTGCAATGGCTCAGGAAACAGATTCCACAGTGAAAAAGAATGTCGAGAAACCTGCATTAAACAATGAACAAGCACAGTAACGGGCTTCGATCAGAGGTTTAGAGAGAGTGTGATACAAACAGTGCACCACATCTGAGCATACACTGACTGAGTACAGACCTTCATAAATGGCATAGACCACCTTCTAGGGATACAGTCTGATTAAGTGCCTACACAGCTGAAGGGTGGAAGGACTGGGATCTGAACTCAGCTGTGTAACTTTAGAACACAGACTCCATCTTGCTTCACAACCTGTGGTGTGGCCCTGATGCCTCGTCATTCTAGTACACAAACAATGACAGGTCACACCCCACCCTCCCTGTGCCCACACCGTTCCAGCACCTTCACAACCCATCAGTGGAGAGTGGTTTGTGAGGGGAGGGACTTTGGTTTGAACACTGTAGGAATGTCTACATGTGAATGCTGGGGTAGTGGTGAAGGATGGTGAGGAGAGTTAAGAATTTAGCCCAAAGTGATGGTAGAAATATGTCTGAATACTCACTAACAGTATGATAAGTTGACTCTTCCTGTTCCTCATTGGTGTCAAAGCCTTCACTGTACACTAAAGCTATGTATTAAAATAAAGCAGGTTTTACATTTTTCCTTTAAAAACATGTGAATGAGACTGGATTTTATGGCCAAGGAGTGAGACCATCATTTTATAATAATTTTGTTATACCAAGTGTGGGGAGACAGAGAGTTCTGAGATGAGACAGTATTTTAACACACCATCTACAGACTGCTTCCTCCTCCTCAGCCTGTTGTTCTCATTCAAGTTGGACACCAAAAAGCTCCAGCCTAAGGAAATGGAAGAGTAACTATCCCTGAATAAAAGAACATTGCAGGAGTTTCCAAGGCACGAAAAGAATATACGCCACCTGTCTGTCAGTTAAAACAAGATGAGACAAGCTGAAAATGTATCACATGGAGAGAGGACAGAAGTGCTGACTCTGGGCAAGTCCTGCTGTGCCCTTTCCCCATCACTTTTCTATGACAGAGAGATACTACTCCAGATTTTGTGTTGCTATTGGCTTTTCTAGGTAACTTTACATGCAAGATCACACATATATCTATGGATACCTAAATAAGATATAGTTAGACTTGCACAGCATATAGCTTTGTAAGAATGATACTGTCTGTATTCTATCCCTTAATGCTTTCATTTGGCTTTATAATCAACCCATGTCTTACCATATATAAATACATTCACAAATAATTTATTACTTAGCTGTCAAAATCCTAGAAGACTTTCACTATAATATGTACTTCTCTGTGATTTGCTAGATTTTTTTATTTAAAAAACCACATGCACTTTTATTCATATGCATGCATTCATATGTATGTCATAATTGTATAATATTTGTGAGAATATATAACAATATATTTAATCTTTGATTTGGTTATGATCAACTGAGCTGTCTCTATTTTATTTTTTCACTACTGCACCAGCATCACCGAGAGGTTTTCACACTTGTGTCTGGAGATACACATTCCAGGTTCTCGAGCATCTATGCCCTTACTGAAATTGCTAGGATGCATATATATATATATATTCAAAACCAGTATACATCATGACAAGGTTCTCTCCCAAGTGAATGAGGCTATTGTTAAGTTCCCACCAGTTGTGTGCTGGAGCTTGATGCATGTCAATTATACAGTCCTGAGAGGCCATTATCAGATGTCTTTCTTTCCTTAGATGACTATTGCACAGTAATGTGTTTGAATTGCTCTTCTCTTCTCAGGGACACCTTAGCAAGCTTCATTACCATCTGTGCTCCTGCTGCTGTGAACTATAACCACAGATTTTTTTTATTATAATATTTTTATTGAGTTCTTGGAGTCCTTATATATTTTGAGTTCTATTTTGCTTGTTGGTCTTACTGTCAATATATTTATGTCTGCCCTTCTCTCCCCCTCCTCCTTCCCCTTTCTTCCTTTCTTCCCTCCTTCTCTTTCTTTCCCTCTTTCTGCTTTTTTTTGTGTTCATTTCTGCTTTAATTTTTAACGCAGTGAAGTTTACCCATTTCACTTGTGCTCCTCAGCTTGTCAGCCATCTTTCCTGTGAGGAGTGACCTCCCAGGAGCAGAAGTCTGCATGTGTCTCAGGCACCCTGTGGCCAGTGACAGATTTTTCAGCCTAGTATAACTCTTGGGTGATTTCAGAGTAGCTTCAATTTTTGTCCTTCATATTCTTTAGTTGGAATAAAGGTGTGAGCTTGGCCCTGATGGTAATGGTTCATCACATGTTTCTTCTTTTTTTGGGGTAGACTTGGGAGCTTTGAGCATTTTCTTACTTTCTAGCAATGCATTAAGAAGTGTGTATTAGTCACCATATGTTGTCGGAATGTCTCTGTTGCAATTTTGACAGGAACAAAAGTATTTATATTCTCTTTTCCCAACTTTGCTCCCACAGAGAACTGCAATGCAAACATGTTGCAATGTTTCTCCGTTTGTCCACACAGTCTTTCCTCCTTCCCCAGGAAGTCCTAAGACTTCAAAGACAATCTGAAAACCACCCTTTCTGCTGCTTCTTAATCCTGTCGTTCATGTCCAGCACAGAAGACCCAAACACCTACCTTCTGTCTTTTCCATTTTGCACAGCGACTACAGTTCAGCTGCTTTGCACATTATGGGGCATGTCTGTTTCTTGCTACTGTAAAAAACTGACCACAGCTTTAGTGACTTGAATAATAATAGTGTGCTTATGTATAAACCATACATAGTATGATCCTGTCTTAGTAAACAGAGAAAGACATGGAGAGACAGACAGACAGACAGACAGACAGACAGAGGGGGAGAGAGAGAGACCGACCCAGTGGGATACAGAGAGGCAGATAGAGACAGAGGGATGGGAGGTGGGTGGAGACACACACATACATACACAGAGACAGACAGACAGACACAAAAATATCTTAGCCAAGGGATGACCTTTCCATGTTGGAAAAGAGAGAAGGGTTCTCCCTAGGGTCCTCAGAAAAAAAAGCCTGGAAACTAGACACACTCATTTGTGTTCATGCGTTAAAAGTCTCATGAATCTCTATGTAGCCTAAACTTTGTGCTTTCCTTGTTCCCCGCCCCCCTCCACACCCTCCCCGTGTGTTAGGAATGAGTTCATGCATACGAGCATACGAGATTCCTTTGCTCTGCTTTTATTTTTTAAGTTTTACTTTTACTTTGTGTCCCATTACCCCCACCCCCCCAGCTGAGATAGGGACTTACTATGCAGCACAAGCTGGCTTGAAACTTATGGCTATCCTCCTGCCTCTGCATTTCCAGTGTTGAGACTGCACTTGTGTGCCACCACATCCAGCCCCTTCCTCTGTTTTCAAAATCAGCTTTAAGGCTGCCATCTTCCTAGATCTGTGACTAGGTCCCAAGTATTGTTTTGTATGACTTGTGATCAGATAGCGTCCTTTTGAATAATACAAGGTCATCCTCTCACCGCAAGGCCCTCCACCTGGGTGAAGCTTCATCTGTATGTCATCTACCAAGTCTCTTTTGCCATGCAAAATGATATATACATATTCCAAGGAGAGAGGAGTGGGTGAGTGTCTCTGAGACCATTGTGCTGTGTACTTCACTGCCTCTATCCTGTACTGTCTGAGCTGCTCAGGGCTGATGACGTCATGCTTCATTCCTACTTGCACCTAAAGTTCCTTATAAGCTGGAAGAACTCAGACAATTTAAAAGCATATTAAATTCATTTTCATAAAGGTCATTTTGTAAATTTTTTTTGCAAGAGAGGAATAGAAAAATATCATGAAAAAGTCACGAGTTTTAACAGATAATATACCAATGAGTAAAAACCAGTCTTGGATCCATTTTGACAATAAAAAGCCTCCCACTCCATCATTAGCAACTAAAGGAAAAGCCACAGGGCTGGTTGTCTGGCTACATTTTCGATCAAAGGAAATGAACAATCTGATAATTGACCGTGGAAAAGAGGATTATAGTTCTTTTTTTTTTTTTTTCACTTCACACACTTGATGAGAGCACTTCCCATCAGCCAAACCATCTTATGCCATCATTTCTACCATGCTGGCTATTTAGTGGAAATGTCAGCTTCATTTAACTACACAAAACACTCCTCAGATATTTGAATTGCATGTTAAATTTATAAGACCGCAATTAGGCATTCTGACTTTATTTTTTTATTTTGAGCATAGCAATAAGTAATTTAGAAAAACGAAGGAAAAACATTTGGAACTGTAATAGATTTTTTTTTTTCACATGGTATCTTTTCTGAAAAAACCAGGGATCCTATAAATTAAAAAAAGAAGAAAGAGAGAAAAAGAATTTTAGAAGAAATCTAAGAAATTTTAAAAAATAGTAATTCAAATATGATGCCAAGTTAACATTTGGAAAGACACTGAAGCAACTCTCAGAAGGACTGGAACCAAGGAACTTGAAGAAACAGGGACAACAGAGGATTCTGCCAAGGACCTTTGCTGAGAACCCAAGAGGATGCCTCCTGAGAAAGATTGCAGTTGCCCTGGAATGTTAGATGTTTAACTAACTGTGCCCTTTCCCTTACAAATCTATTACCCAGTGTGTTCAGTAATAGCAAAGACTTTCCCCTTCCTTATGGTATCTTTAAAGGAAATGTCACTAAGATACCAAGAATAGCCCAGAAACATGTATGACTGTTAAAATTTCAACAACCCCAACTCTTACTTCACACATAAATTCCTATCATTACATTTTTTAATTTTAAAAATATTAGACTAATTTGCATTTTAAAAGCACTCATTATTTCTTATAATTTAACATAAATTTGCCTTCCTAGGGGAAAAGCCTTAAATTAAATTCATTTAAAATTACCCTGAGCTCAAAAAAATTAGAAATGTTTAAGCCCTGTTTAAATTATGTCCAGAAATAAGGGTTCTTAGATTCAAAAGTCCTTAGATCCTGTCTCTTCTAGTTATATAAGTTTTAAATCAGTGGGTGGTTCTCAACCTGTGGGGCCAAACCCCGTTAGAAGCAGAACAAGCCTTTCACATGGGGTCATATATCAGACATCCTTCATGTTAGATATTTACAGTGTGATTCAGGATAGTAGCAAAATTACATTTATCAAGTAGCAACAAAAATAATTTTATAGTTGGGTGTCACCACAACTGTATACAGGAACTAAATTAAAGGGTGGCAACATTAGGAAGGTTGAGAACCACTGCTTTAGACTGTAAAGACCTGATGGTATTGGGTTATTGAAAAGATACCATGTCTGTCTGACACACCCCACTCCGCATATTCCATTGCTGTAACTGGACCTGCTGTCGCCCTGGATTTGGCTATTACAGCACCATCATTATGATTGTGATGTTATTTTACGACAGACAAACTATCCTCTTTCATACTGGCTACATCAGACACTTCTCGTCTTTCCACGGCTCTTCCCAGCCCTCTTCTGTCATTCTGAGCGAGCATGCCACCAGCTTCTGAGGACATTCTGGGTGGCTGGGATGGAACAGGAGTAAGTTATGTTCCTTGTTCTAAGAATATGTTCCTTTGGGCCTCAAAATGGATGCCATATTGAAAGAAGACAGAAAAATTCCCCTCATCAGGGAAACAAAAGCAGAAATTGCACAATAAGAAAGGATTTGCTTGTTTGTTTGTTTGTTTGTTTGTTTGGTTGGTTGGTTGGATGGCTGGTTGGTTGGTTGGTTGATTGGTTGGTTGGCTGGCTGTCTTTCAGTGCTAGGTTTAAAACCTGGGCTTGCTCATGCTGTGCAAGGAGAAGCATAGTCCTGTGAAAGGAGCTCTTAAGTACCAAGTAGGAATTGTGGGTTGCAAAGGCCTCTTCCTCTGGTCCCTTTAAAATCAACTGGAGGCTTCCATTTTATTTTTGTCATCCTTCAAATTTGTCCTTATGCGCCATAGTCATAGCTCCCTGCCATTCTTTTTAAATACTAATGGAATTCTCCAGTTACCCCTCCTTGGCATATTATTAGCCGGTGCTATGTTAAATTTATCATTTGGCCATTTTCTTCTCTTGCATATTAATGAGGAGTGCTATGGCTTGCCAGTGTCTGCAACTTGGCATTTTTCTCAGACTGATTCTATTATGAATAAATCACGACTCAGAATTGCCTTCAGCTATATAAAAAGTGGTGTTAACAAAAGCCAGAACAGATCTGACCGGGAAACAAAACCAACTCTCCTTTATGTAATTGTTTCACCTCATCTTCAAAGAAATAAATATTTGGCATTAGCATAGTCTTTCTCCATTGTTTAGTACGGCTTTACTGTCATAAAAAATTGAAAAATGCAACAAAATCAATTTAAATGGTATTCCTCCGAATGTTAGGATGTTATCCTTGCTTTTCCCATGTTAAAACTTAAGACAAAACCTGTGACATTTGCTCTGTGCCTGCTCCCTGACATTGGCAAACAACCAATTCTTCAGTAGTCCATTCCTTTGTGAATGGCATATAGTGTTCAGGTTAGTGACCTCATCTTGTCCTTGAGAAACATTCCAGGCTCTCTTCTCATGGCCTCATTGCTCAAGGGATCTGGTCTAGCTTAGCTCTTCCTCTGCACCCCTCGTTTTCCATTCCTTCTTACTTCATATTTGGGCTCCTCACTTCCAATCTCATCATCCACTTGGAAGCTATAGTTTCTAAGTCCTGGGAAGGTACAGTGATTTATATCTAGTCACTCTCCTCTCTAAAGTATTTTATTGGCTCTCCATTTTCTTTAAAATATAGGAAGAATGTGTAAGCATAGTATTTAAGGTTCTTCAAGCCCTTGCTGTGTTTATGTGTTCAGCTCATTTTTCCCTGCATTTTTCCATGAACTTTCATCTTTGTTCTACTCAGCTATTGGCAATGTTTTAAGATTATCATTTGGTTCTCCTCCCGGGTCTTCTTCTCTTCAGTTCCTTTTTTCCCCCCTTCACCTTTCTCTTTTCAGTAGATAGCCTATCTCCTCTTTCACATCATGAAATTCATGCCTTATCCATAGGTCAAGAACTACCTTATTGATTATAAGCACCTCTTTTATTACCTCCTTTTTCTGGCCATCCAAATATGTTCCAATATTTCACAGTGATTACCAAAACTCTGTCAGTGTTCATGGCTTTTTGCTAGGCCTATCTGTTAAGAGAAAATGTAAGGACCAAGGGTTAATGTCTCTTGTCCTAGTGAAAGTGAACCAATTTACACTCTTGCATTTCCTGAAGTTTAACTTTTGTCAATCTGGTGGGTGAACAGGGAATTTTCTTTAGTTGGAATCTGTATTATTACTTTTCATTGTAATAGTACAGTTTTTGGTATATAAAAAAGAATATCTATTATGTAGAAGTAGGATTATATACCAAGCTAACGTAATTTTTTAAAAAAGTATGTTTCTGCCACCTAGATTAATAAATAGGTCACTGTTTGTACTTAAAGGACTCTGCTAAAGCAACTTAGAAACAAATGGCCATTGTATTTGAAATACACAACTATGTACATCTCCAGGGTCAGCAAGATATTATGTGGATCCTGAAGACACATGCCTAAGGGTTCTCTAGGTGGTTTTGCAGAGGTCACTACTAATGGCACAAATCAAACACTGACTACAACCTGGAGCAGTGAACTGAGGTTCCTAGAGAGATGGTCTGGGAGAGATGAAGTGCAAAAAGAAGTATCAGGGAGTGGGGCACTTCTACTGGAGGCTACATCTTTCTCCTTTCCTGCTAAGAACAGTTTTAGAAACAACAATAAAATATGAAAACAAGTTAGTTTTTGTTTTTCTTAATTGTATAGAAAGATGAAAGAGTTGTGTCTTAGAGTATTTAGAAATTTTCAACTATTAACTCATCTGGGTAAGAAATAATTCTTTTGGTGACAAACAGCGCTCTCAGAAGGAAACCACCAGAGACAAGAAGAACAGTTATTTCCTTACACAGGCCAGGGTGTCTAAAGACCGACTGAAGTTTCTATTCACTACTTTTGCTAGGTGGACATTAAGAGCCATTTGAATCTAAATCCATCAGTGTGTGGAAAAGTAACCTGATATAAAACTGTAGATGAGGAAGAAGGTTCCATAGCTCCTAAAATGTTTGCAAGTGACTTGCCTGGTTTGTTAAGATTATAAAGCTTTTACATTAATTTTGTAGATAATGTTACTATTCCCACTATGAGCAGCTTCAGGCAAGCACTTTTTGGTAGAAAGAAGCTGAAAGTTTTTACTGTGATAATATTTCTTACTGCCTTTTTCCTGTAGCTGTTACTTTCAAATTCAATGCTCTCCCTTTCACATATTCCCAGATACAAATACTGTTCCTCCATCAAGGCATTTTTATTTCATGGAAAGCTTAAATGGGCATCCAGAATAAATGGTATTTTCATGGCTTTATTTTAAGGATCTCTGAAATCAATTTCTACACGGGAGTGGATGATAACACTTGTTTTCTTGAACTATGAACTACAAAGCAGAATGGAATGTGTTAATAGCCTCAAGCCCTTTTCCAGATCTACCAGTGTGTTTCCTTGAGTTTGCACTTCCACTATGGGAATCCTTATTCTCTATCCAATTCGAACAACATCATATGGCTTTTCAATAGGCCCATGCTTGGCTCTAGGTTCTCAATATTTTTGAAAGAATACTTGTCCTTTTGGAAGATCTCTTTAATTAATATAGGCTCTTACTTATTAACTAAAGATATTTGAAATTTATTCAAAGTTAGATACTTCTGTACCTTGCAATATGCATGGCTACTTTATTTGGTAAATATATATATGACAAAAACTATTTTCTTGGCAACACCAGAACATATTTCTTAAAACATCTTTTCAATATTAATAGGCTTCTTAAAAGGAACTAATGGTAGGAAGGATTGTAGAGCTGAAATCTGAGGGGAGAGAGAAAGCAGTGTGACCAGCAGATCCTCAGGCTCGGCCACCCCCAAACAGCTGTCTGCAGGGTCCTCGCCTTTGGATGGTGGAGACAAGTCTTAAAGCACGGAGTTGAAAGAGTCTCCCGCCCATGGCAATGATGACAGAAAGAGGATGTGAAGGGCAGCTAGTGCTATGAAAACAGTTTATACTTGGAAAGCAGGATAATCTCAGACTAGTGAAACAAGAACTTCCAGACCTTAGACACTAGTACACCTTACACACAATGTACAGAAAACAAAGCAGAGCAAATAAACAAACCCCACATAGCAAACAGCTGATAGTCAGAAAAGAAGGGAAAGTCTAGAAAAACAACAAAAGAAAACAGATGCAATACATGCAAGGGACAGCAATGTGATTAACAACTGACTTCTCATCAAAGACGCAAAGTCCAGAAGTCAACGCCTCATTTTCTGAATGCTATAGAAAAAAACATCTGGACTGCAGGTATAGGTCAGCTGATAGAGTATTTAGGGCTGATCTCCCACAGGTGATAAATGAGATATGGTGGCACATGCCTGAAGTCCCTTGCACGTGGGTGGCAAAAGCCAAAGGATCAGAAGGTCAGGGTTACGCTTGGCTACATGGTGAGATTGATGCCTGAGCCGTTGAGGTGGCTCAGTGGGTAAAGCCACTAAACTTGACATCTTGAGTTCACTCCCAGAGAACCTGGGAAGGGAAGAACCAACTCCTGAAAGTTGACCTCTGACCTCCACACACATGCCATGATGCCATTCACACACAATAAGTGTGTGTTTAGTGAATTGAACAATGTAGCAGTTACGAAAGATCTTGGCAAGAAACATTCTCAAAGGACTCTAAAGACTTGTGCAGGATTGAGGTGCCTAAAGGACTGAATGTGAAGCAAGTATATGTTTTTTTTTTTTTTCAGAAATGTAGCTGAGGAGGAAGAAAGGTAGCTTAAAGGGGATTGGTTAGCTATTGTCGGGTAATAACCCCAAAACTCAGGACTTGAAACAAGCACTTCGCATTACTAAGATGCTGAGAGGGAACTGGGTGGTTTGTGAATGAGAGCCTTGCTACTCTCTCATGCATCTCAGGATTGGCTGAGGACTGAGCATCTATAAGGCCCCTACTCACAATTCTGAAAATCGATTTTCCATGGATTGAGTTGAACAGGCCAAGTTTCCTTCATCAGCCCTCACACTAATTAATGATGCAATGTTAGGCATCTACAGCAGAGAAGGAGTCTGTGAGATCTCCTAAGACCATGTCATAAATTGATAGAGCATTCTGTCATACAGCCAAGATTCTCTGTATTGGGAAAGAGGTGACCTTTTAATGGGAGCTATAATTTAATTGTATATGCCAGTAGGTACAAAAAAACAAGGTTCATTTTCCTACAATCGTAAAACAACAACTAGCTTTTAATTTCTTGAAAACTTCATACATGGATGTAATGTGTTTTGATCAAATCCATCCCCCATTCCCTCTTTCCTGCTTCCTCCCCTATCCACCACCACCCCTTTTCCCTCCCAACTTCACGTGATTTTTTTTCTTTTATAACTCAGCGCTGCCTCCATGTGCATGTGAGTGTAGGACTATCTGTTAGGCTTGAGTAGCCCCTTGGGGCCTGCATTCCTGAAGTAAACTGGCATTTCCTCCTGAGGCAGCCATCAGTTCCCAATAGCTTCTCACGTGGGATGGCACTTCCACCATCCGTGTTGGAAACTTTGTTGGCTTATCACTTATTGTCCATTATTGTGTGTGTAGTCATAGCTACACACACACAAGTTTATATGTAATGGCAGTCAGGTCTGTCAAATACTGTTTGTTGGCAGATTCCACTGTCTCTGGCTTTCACAGTCTTTCTGCTAACTACTGCAAAAGGGAAACTTCTCTGTTGAATGCTAATAAACGCACTAATCTGTGGGTATAAAGATATGAGCTCAGGAGCCAGTGCCCTAAACAGACCTTGTATTTGAACACCACAGCCAGTCTCTCAACACCCAGAGGAAGGTCCACTCCCAGGTGCTCTAACACTCCCAGGATCATAGGACCAGAGTGAGCAGGACACAAAATCTACCCTAACACCGGAAGTAATTGGGACCAGCAGGACCCGGGCATCCAGGGATTCTGCCCAACCAGTGGCATGGGTTCCTTCCTGTCTGGGCCAGTGCCCGGAGCAGACCCTGGGAGAGAACTCTGCAGCCATTCCCACAACACCCAGAGGAAACTCCATTCCCAGGAGTTCTAACACCCCCAGGACCACAGGATCCCAAGAGCTTGGTCTCACCAGGATCTCAGGGTCCCAGAGGCAGCTTGACTCCCAGGAG
The DNA here is from genome assembly GCF_000001635.26 of Mus musculus. Classification (NCBI taxonomy): domain Eukaryota; kingdom Metazoa; phylum Chordata; class Mammalia; order Rodentia; family Muridae; genus Mus; species Mus musculus. The sequence continues at coordinate 7,987,334 of NC_000072.6, read as the reverse complement.
CTCTGGCACACCCAGGATATCAGGATCCCAGAGACATCTGAACTCTGAGGAGTTCTGACACAACCAGGATCACAGGAAGGACAGGCTCCAATCAGATATAGCCAGGGCGGGTAGCTCTAGAGATAATCAGATGGCGGGAGGCAAGTGTAAGAACATAAGCAACAGAAACTAAGGTTACTTGCGACCATCAGAACTCAATTCTCCCACCATAGCAAGTCCTGGATATATCATCACACCAGAAAAGCAAGATTTGGATCTAAAATCACTTCTCATGCTGGTGATAGAGGACTTTAAGACAATGGTTCCAAGAAACAAGTTGGAGCAGTCATTCTAATATTGAATAAAATCAACTTTCAAGCAAAAGTTATCAAAAAGGATAAGAAAGGACACTTCATACTGGTCAAAGGAAAAATCTACCAAGAGGAACACTCAATTCTGAACATCTATGCTCCAAATGCAAGGGCATCCACATTCATAAAAGAAACTTTACTAAAGCTCAAAGCACACATCACACCCCACACGATAATAGTGGGAGACTTCAACACCCCACTCTCAGCAATGGACAGGTCATGGAAACATAAACTAAACAGAGACACATTGAAGCTAACAGAACCTGAAAGCTGTAGAACAAAAAGAAGCAAATACACCCAAGAGGAGTAGAAGGCAGGAAATAATCAAACTCAGGGCTGAAATTAACAAAATAGAAACAAAAAGAACTATACAAAGAATCAACAAAACCAGGAGTTGGTTCTTTGAGAAAATCAACAAAATAGATAAACCCTTAGCCAGACTAACTAGAGGGCACAGAGAAAGTATCCAAATTAATAAAATCAGAAATGAAAAGAGAGGCATAACAACAAAATATGTTTTGGTTATGGACCAAATGGATCTAACAGATATTTATAGAACATTTCATTCTAAAACAAAAGTATATACTTTCTTCTTAGCACTTCATGGTGCCTTCTCCAAAACTGGTCACAAATCAGGCCTCAATAGATACAAGGAGACTGAAATAATCCCGTGCATCCTATCACCACAGACTAAGACTGTTCTTCAATATCAACAAAAATAACGGAGAGCCCACATACACATGGAAGTTAAACTCCTACTCAGTGATAACTTGGTCAAGGAAGAAAGAAAGAAAGAGTTTAAACTTTTTAGAGTTTAATGAATGAAGACACATCATACCAAAACTTATGGGACACAAAGAAAGTAGTGGTAGGAGGAAAACTCAGAGCTTTAAGTGCCTCCAAAAAGAAACTGAAGAGACCTTACACTAGCAGCTTGACAGCACACCTGAAAGCTGTAGAACAAAAAGAAGCAAATACACCCAAAAGGAGTAGAAGGCAGGAAATAATCAAACTCAGGGCTGAAATTAACAAAATAGAAACAAAAAGAACTATACAAAGAATCAACAAAACCAGGAGCTGGTTCTTTGAGAAAAATCAACAAAATAGATAAGCCCTTAGCCAGACTAACTAGAGGGCACAGAGACAGTATCCAAATTAATAAAATCAGAAATGAAAAGAGAGGCATAACAACAAAATATATCTTAAAATAATTATTCTGTATGTTGAAAATATTAAAATCATGTTCTACCAAAAAAAATACTAGATCCTTAGAATTCTGCTTCTTTTCAACAGACTGTGTCTGTCCAGAAAGTCTTCATAAATCGAAGAATTGAAGCAAAATATTTGTACTTGACTGAAAATATATATAACTGTAGGATTTTGTTTGCAACATGTTTTCAGAACACTGTCTGAAGACGTGACACTCGAGGCAAGCCAGGGAAAGGTATCTCCTCCAGGGGAACAAACTAAATGTATCACCACTGGGATTTCTCTTTCCCTGAAAACTTACTACCTACCCCCAGCACTTGACGATCGGTGGCTAGCCTGTGAAGTATCTTACCTATGATAGGGATGTCAGGGGTAACATTGGTGGTTTTCTCAGACAGTCCTGTATGGGGCCCTCCTGCTGAGGATGCCTGATCCCCATGGAAAGAGCCTCTTTTCTGCATGTAGATGGTTTTGGCTTACCTGGGGAGAAGCTGGCAGTCTTGTTTGCATACTTTCTGTTTTTCATCTGCAGTCTGGTCGTGACAGTGAGCCCTAGCTGTTTCTTCCTGTCACTGGCTCACAGGAATGGTGCTGAGTGCTCAGAGGTGGCACAGAGCTTCAGGGTTGGCAGGCGATTCACCAACGCGCCCTCACTCCAGCCCTCCATTGTCACAGCAGCAGGTCCTGCCTCTAAGAACCAGAACATTGGTGATTAGTGTGCCTGGTGCCTTGGGGCAGGCTGTGGGGGAAAGAGTCATGGTGTGTCTGCACCAGTTGTTCAACAATGACATTTTCAACAGTCTACTGCCCACTTCCACACAGGTGACTTCTTTTATGTCTCTCTCCATTACAAAGAATTCCCTCCTCACAGTAGGATTCTCACAGGTTTCTTCTTCACCTCTAGAGCTTCCTGGGATTGCATCCGGTCTCTCTGCACTCTTTCAGTCCTGGTGAATAAAGGCTCCCCCCCTTTAAAAAATAAAAGATATGAGCTTGGGTGGCAGTTTGTCACTGTGATCATTTGTCACGGTGTTCTTAATGGGATAGACTTACTCATATTTAAGTGATATAGGATAGGGGTTTGTATAGGATAGGTTGAAGACAGGGGAAAGAGGAGATCTTTGAAAGTGACCCTTCCTAAGTGAAGGGTGAGCAGAGGCTACGCAACAGAAGGTGAAGCAGGAGCCTGCTTCCTGTGAAGGTGGAAAGCAGGAAAGGTGAGGAGAAAACAGAGCTGTGTACTGACTTGTGGAAGAAAGTAGAGTAAGAACTGGGGGAGTCAAAAGACTTTATCAAGAGTGGGAGGAGAATGGGGCGTAGAGGAAACCTAGTAAAGAAAATAGAAGACCTGGTTGAGATTTGAGACAAGACTCTAATGCTACATCAGATCATATGCGTTAAAATATTCCCCAGGCACATTCCACAGTTCAAAAGCAGACATGAACAAGATTCACAGCTATATTCGCCCAGGTTCCATTTTTGCTAGGCCAGTGAACTGAGTGAGCTGAAGGAGCGAGGAAGCAGAAAAAGCAGTGACTCATGGAAGATGCATCAGAAAGAATGAGCATGGGGGGCAGGTGCGCTGGTCCCTGTGCCTGCTGTGGAGTATATAACATACGAACGGTTGCAGAGACAACAGACGTAGGTTTTCTTCTTCTGAGGCTTCTCTAGAGGCTAGCAAGCCAGTCTTTCTCCGGGCTTTATTTCTTCGGAGCCTTCTCTCCCTTTATGTATGTGGGTGCAGATATGTAGGTGTGTGCAGGGAGGGCAGAAGTCAGTGCTAACCTCAAGTGGTCGTCTTTATGTGTCCTCTACCCATTTTCTTCTCTTTTGGAGACAGAGTTTTACAGAAATTAAGTGATCTCGGGGCTGGTGAGATGGCTCAGCGGTTAAGAGCACTAACTGCTCTTCCGGAGGTCATGAGTTCACATACCAACAACCACATGGTGGCGCCAGAGCGAACGGTGGCGGGGAACAAGAGGGAGGAGAGAAGGGGGAAAAAGGTCTTTTCAAGAGACTTAGATTTAAATATATACACACATATATACATAATATATATACCCATACATATATATACACATATATACATTATATATCTGCTCTGCTGTAAATGCCTAACATTGCATCATGAATTAGTGTGTGGGGTGATGAGTGAAACTTGGCCCGTTGGACTCAATCCATGGAAAATCGATTTTCAAAATTGCAAGTAGGGTCCTTATAGACGCTCAGTCCTCAGCCAATCCCGAGATGCATGACTGAATTCAGCAAGGTTCGGATTCACAAACCATCCAGTTCGCATCTTAGTAATGTGAAGTGCTCGTTTAAAGTCCCGAGGCAGCGCCGGCGTCCGGGTCTGAGAAGAGCGGGAGGAGGTGGCGGCCTTGGGAAGATGGCTCCTTCTCCTACCAAACGCAAGGACCGATCTGATGAGAAGTCCAAGGATCGATCTAAAGATAAAGGGGCCACTAAAGAGTCAAGTGAGAAGGATCGTGGCAGAGATAAGACTCGGAAGAGACGCAGTGCTTCAAGCGGAAGCAGCAGTACCAGGTCTAGGTCCAGCTCAACCTCCAGCTCGGGCTCCAGCACCAGCACAGGCTCAAGCAGTGGCTCCAGCTCGTCCTCTGCATCCAGCCGCTCAGGAAGCTCCAGCATGTCCCGGAGCTCCAGTTCTAGCAGCTCCTCCGGCTCCCCAAGCCCTTCTCGGCGCAGGCATGACAACAGGCGGCGCTCCCGCTCCAAATCCAAACCACCTAAAAGAGATGAAAAAGAGAGGAAAAGGCGGAGCCCTTCACCTAAACCAACCAAAGTGCACATTGGGAGGCTCACCAGGAATGTGACCAAGGATCATATCATGGAAATATTTTCTACTTACGGGAAAATCAAAATGATTGACATGCCTGTCGAGAGGATGCATCCTCACCTCTCCAAAGGCTATGCATATGTGGAGTTTGAGAATCCCGATGAAGCAGAGAAGGCTCTGAAACACATGGATGGAGGACAAATTGATGGCCAAGAGATCACTGCTACTGCTGTGTTGGCACCCTGGCCTCGGCCACCACCTCGGCGATTCAGCCCTCCTAGGAGGATGCTTCCACCACCTCCCATGTGGCGTAGGTCACCCCCACGGATGAGGAGAAGGTCTCGATCCCCAAGACGCAGGTCCCCTGTGCGTAGGAGGTCTCGCTCTCCTGGCCGCCGCCGCCACAGGAGCCGATCCAGCTCCAACTCCTCCCGATAAGCAGGGACATTGATTCGTACCTCTGTAACTTATGTTCCCCAGACTCTGTTTTGTCCTTTTCTCTAGCCAAGTGAGGGTCTGTAGAGAAGGATCCCTTACTGGGTACAGCAGTTGAGATATCTCCTCTACAGAAGGGTTCTGGCTTGTAGAGCTACTGTTGGTTCACGGCTGCTCCCATAGAGGTGCCCTGTAGTTTTCTGGCTAGAAAGTTCATCCCTTCAGTTCTTGATAGGCTGGTAGCAGAGCCAGCTGGAACCTATGGCAGCACACGGATTTCCACAGATGACCCAGAACCAGACAGCCTGGTCTAGCCCCCGCTGTGCCACACCTGTGCAAAGGACCACAATGCTGTTCTGTTGGGCCGACCATGCCCTGCTGAGTACGCTTCAACTTAGAGGGCTAAAACCTTTGAAGGATTCCTCCACAAATGGTTACCTTTCTGTCCCCGTGTCTCTGTTACTTTCTAGAATTTGTGAGCCAGTTCTACAGGGTCCTCATGAAACCTACCCCACCCCGTTGTCACCTGCCATTCATGGTGATGTTGCAGGTTAACCTTGGCAGTGTGTACATTGCCCCTTTTTGCTTTTATTGTACAGTCAGTACTATAAAATTTGTTTTGAGTTTTATAACTTTGTAGCATTTTAGATAAGGTTGTGTTTGTACTTGTGTAGAGTGAAAGGACTGTTGAATAAAACCTAGGATTAGAATGCAAAAAAAAAAAAAAAAAAAAATAAAGTCCCGAGGCCTTTGTGTGGCAATAGCTAACTGAAGCACTCCTGGTCTACTTTAAGCAGCTAGGTCTTTTTCTCTTTAATTTTCACCTAAAAATTTGAAACCCTGTCTTAAATATCATCCTGGAATTTGCCAAGTAGGCTAGGCTGGTAGGCAAGCTGGGATCCTCGTTCCCCCCCCCCCTTTTAAAAAGTGAGTTGTTGAGATCAAACTCAGTCCTCGTCTAACTTCACATCTTGATAAGCCCCATTTCTGATCAGCCACATTCAGAGGTGCTGGGGTTCATGACTTTTAACATGTGAAATTTTGCAGAGACAAAATTTCATTCCAAAAATGGTAAAAATTGGACTATAAAAGGATTCGGTATGTTGCCAAGAGCCAGTGTCATCGGAACGGATAAAGGAAAATTGCAAACATGATGCTTGTAGGTTATAGTCTGATGCCTAAACTTAGTACTTCATGGTTGCTTCACTAATTACTGAAACACAGGTTGTGAGAGTAGCTGCAAAGAAAGAACTCAGTAGCTCTTGAGGCCAGCTCTCTGGATGGGATTCCACTTCACGCTGAGAGTTCCTTGGCCGAAGCAGGGCTGACAACAGACATGGACCATGGTGGCTGCAGCGCTGTAAGAGGATCTGAGCCTTGACAGCCTGTGATGGATGCGGAGCTGCAGAAATGGATCTGTCTTACATAGGATGGGGGAAGGGCAAATATAAAGTTGATGGGGTGCCTGTTGCCTCTGGAAGGAGTCAGCTTCCGGTTGCCGTGGTGTAGAACTTGGAGGAAAGGCTCTAAGCTCAGGTGCTCTGCCAGACCTTAGGGGTTTGGAAAGAATTTCAGGGGAAAGAAGCTTGTGAGGTGGCGTCCTCATGCTCCAGTTCTTACCATGTTGAACTCAGACCGCTCAGCTTCAGAAAATAGTGACAAATACCAAGTGACTGGGAAAATGAGTAGTCTCTCTCCAACCATTAAGTCATAGAGTCGGAATTCTATAGGTTTACTTGACTGATACTTTGTTACTATGGTTACCATACTTCCCAAACTAAGTACCTAAACATATTGAATGAAAAAAGAACCGCAGAAATTGTGAATAGAAAGGCCATTTCCAAAAGATGAAACTTTGTTCTGATCGTCACCACTCCTAACATCTCAAGTCCATCTTATGTGCCAAACAAATCTTTCCCTTGACTTCCGTTGTCATTTAACTCTCAGAACAACCTGCCTGTTGAGTTAACCTTTAGATAGATGTAGATGTTGGAAACCCTGTCTGCTCTATGGATTGCCTATTCATTCTCTTTATAATGTCGTTAAAACCTTAATCTTTTTTATTAGTAGCATCGTAATTGGTGTATTATTCATTGCACTGGGTTTATTGTGGACATTTTATAATATATATGATTTTATGTGTCTTCATAAAATTTAGGATAGGGCTGGAGAAATGGCTCATTGAGTAAGACTACTTGCTGAATAAGCATAGGATGTGAGTCTGATCCCCCACACCAAGACCCCCACCCACCCAAAAGTAGGTGTAGCCACATTTTTCTGTAACCCTAGTATTTGGGGGTGGAGATAGAATTACTGGAACTTACCGCCCAGTTGTCTCAGATGAAAAAAATTAAAATCCTGGAAAACTCCAGGCTCACTGAGAGCCACCGACTCAGGGAACTAAGGTAAGAATGATAGATTAAAGTACACAGTACTCTCCTCTAGCTTCTGTGCCCAGGAGCGTCCCCCACACACTTGCCTATGCATACACATGAAAGCAGCCACATGGTGAGCCAAGGTCCACAGAGAAGAGCCAACATGATCGTCATCTTTCTGAGACTAGCACAAGCCCACAGTATGGTCATCCTTACTTGCATCCATTTTACAAATGTTTTTTCTTCATTTTTAATTTAATTTGATTTTATCCATTGTGTGTGTGTAATATTTTTATTATCTACTTCACTCTTTAGTTGGTTCCATTCTCAGCTACTGTTAATAGTACTGTAATAAAAATGCTGGCAAGCATATCTGTGATATGTTGACTTTGAAGCCTTCAGCTAGATGCTCCATAGTGGAACAGCCAGGTCATACAATAGACCTATTCTCAGGCTTTTGAGAAAATTCCATCCTGAGTTCCACAGTGGGTAGATCACTATACTTTTCTACCAGCAGAGTGTAAGAGTTCTCTTTGCTCTGCCTTCTTACCAGTATTTGTTGTCTTTTTTTTTCATTTATTGAAAATAGGTTCTTTTCTTATGTAATATATCCTGCTTACAGTTTCCTCTCCCTCTATACCTCCCAGTTCCTCCTTCTCCTTCCCTCCCTTCTGGATCTATTTCATTTCATCTCTGTCTCTCAAAAGAAAAGGACAGGTTTCTAAGCGATAACACCCAAACATGATAAAATAAAATATCAAAAGATAAAGTAAAAACCATTATACCAGGGAAGGATAAGGCAACCTAAGAGAAGGAAGAGAGTCCTAAAAGCAAACAAAAATCAGAGACCTACTTGTTCTCATGGTCAAGACTCCTATAAACATATCAAACTAGAAGCTATAACATATTCAGAGAAGACCCAGTTACAGGACCTGTTAGGGTCTGTTCTTGCTGCTTCACTCTCAGTGAATTCAGATGTGCCTTGCTTAGTTGATTCAAAAGGCCTTGTCCTCTTGGTGTCCTCCATCCCTTCTGATTCTTTCTTTTTTTTTTCCTACCTCCTCCTCCTTGGGGTTCCCTGAGCTCTAAGGGGAGGATTTGATGGAGACAGTCCATTTAGACTCTCTGCATAATGGCTGGATGTGGGTCGCTTCATCTGCTCTCATCTGCTACAGGAGGAAGCTTCTCTGATGCGACTGAATAAGTCACTGATCTATGATTAAAGCAGACTATCATTAGGAGTCATGTTATTGATACTTATTTTTCTTTTAGACCAGTGTACTGGCTAGTTTTGTGTCAACTTGACACAGCTGGAGTTATCACAGAAAAAGGAACTTCAGTTGAGGAAATGCCTCCATGAGATCCAAATGTAAGACATTTTCTCAATTAGTGATCAAGGGGGAAAGGCCCCTTGTGTGTGAGACCATCTCTGGGCTGGTAATCTTGTTTCTGTAAGAGAGCAGGCTGTGAAATCCAGGGGAAACCAACCAGTAAGAAAAATCCCTCCATGGCTTCTGCATCAGCTCCTGCTTCCTAACCTGCTTGAGTTCCAGTCCTGATTTCGTTTGGTGATGATCAGCAGCATGGAAGTGTAAGCTGAATAAACCCTTTCCTCCCCAACTTGCTTCTGGTCATGATGTTTGTGCAGGAATAGAAACCCTGACTAAGACAACCAGTAACGTTGGGCTTTACCTAGGACTCTTGCTATCTAGTCTCTGGTGCTTGGTCATCAAAGAAGTGTTAGCTACGGGTTCCATCTTGTGGAGTGGGCCTTAAGTCAGATCAAACATGGGTTTGAAAGTTCTAGTCTTGAAAGTTCTATGCCACTATTGCCCTAGCAATATCTTGCAGGCAAGACAGATTGTAAATCAAAGTTTTTGTGGCTGATGGTGTTTACATTTCTCTTTTGTTAGCCTGCAGAATATTTTCACACATGAAAGACACAAGGACATAGGGGTAAAAGCTCATATAGGCATCAGTTGGATTTTTCCATATACAATGAGTTGTGTGAGTGGTATTCTCAGCCTTGGGACCTCACTGTTAGTGTGCACAGAACAACCCTTTGTTATAGTTATAGACTGGGTTGTTTGAGGGGTTTTCATGTGATCCCCTTGGCCAACAACTCAATGGAATGCAACCCAGTCCTGCTACTAGAAGTCTCTCATTTGGTAGCAAGAGATGGTTGAAAGTTGAGACTCTGTATTCCCATTATCAGGATCAACTTCATATCATTTGGGACATTGGGTTTCTATATCATCCCTCAACTGTTCCTCAGTTCGAGCTGTCTTTTCCTATAACCACTCCCTCTACCTTATCTCCTCTCTGCCTCCCCACCTAATCCTCTTCTTCTGGTTCCCACTCATCCCCAGTTCACCTGTAAAATCCCTCCCACGAAGCTCCATGTGTCCATCCTAGACCCTCCCTCTATAACAGTGGTTCTAAGCCTTCGTAATGCTCAGAGCCTTTAATCCTTTAACGTACTTCTTGTTATAGTAGCCCTCAACCATAAAATTATTTTCATTGTTACTTCATGATTGTAATTTTGCTACTGTTGTAAATGATAATGCAAATATCTTATATGTGGGGTGGGCTTAGGTGTCCATTTGATGCTCCCAAAGGGATCCTGACCCACACGTTGAGAACCACTACTCTTTGCCTAACCTTTCAAGATATACAGAATGTAGTTTGGTTATCATTTATTTAATAGGTAATATCCACATATAAGTGGATACATACATACCACATTATCTTTCTTGGTCTGGGTTCCCTTATTCAGAATAATTTTTTCTAGTTCAATCCATTTGCTGGCAAATTTTATGATGCCATTTAAAAAAAAAAACCTGACTGTTTACAATTGTGTAAATGTAACACATTTTCTTTATTCTTCTGTTGAGAGACATCTAGGTTATTTCTGGTTTCTGACCATTATGAATAAATCAGCGATGTCCATGGTTGAGCAAGTGTCCTTGGGGTAGGATGGAGCATCCTTTGGGTATATGCTCAAGAGTGGTGTAGCTGGATCTTGAGGTAGATTGATTCTCAACTTTCTGAGGAACTGCCACACTGATTTCCTTAGTGGCTGTATGTTTGCATTCCCACCAGCAATGGTGAGTGTTCCCCTTGCTTCACATGCTCATCATCGTGAGCTGTCACTGGTGCTTATCCTAATATCAGAATGTCACCATTCTGACAGGTGTAAGATGGAATCTCAAAGTAGTTTTGATTTGCATTTCCCTGATGGCTAAGGATGTTGAACGTTTCTTTAAGTGCTTCTCCACAGTTTGAGATTCCTCTGTTGCGAATTCTGTTTCAAGCAGTACCCCCATTGGATTGGATGATTTGGGGTTTTTTTTTTTTTTTGACATCTAGTTTCTTGAGTTCCCTATATATTTTGGATATTAGATCTATTTTATGTGGAGTTGCTAAAAATCCTTTCACATTCTATAGGCTGACACCTTGTCTGAATAATGCTGTCTTTTGCTTTATAGAAGTGTTTCAGTTTCATGATGTCCAATTTATTAATTATTGATCTTAATGCCTGTACTACTGATGTCTGCTCAGAAAAATCTTCTCCTTTGCCACAGTGGTCAAGGCTATTCTCCATTTTCACTTCTACCAGGTTTAGTGTATCACATTTAATGTTGAGGTCCTAGATACCATTTGGACTTAAGTTTTGGGCAGAGTGATAAATATGGATCTATTTGCATTCTTCTACATGCCAACATTCTCTTTGGCCAGCACCATTTTTTTCCAGTGAATATTTTTGGCTTCTTTATAAGTATCAGATATCTATTTATGTGTGGATTTATAGCAGGCTCTTCAATTTGATTTTATTGATCATTATGTCTGTTTCATTCCAATGCCATGTGTTTTGTATTACTGTAGCTCTGTAGTACAACTTGAAATCAGGAATTGTGAGATGTCCAACAGTTCTTTTACTGCTCAGGATTGTTTTAAATATCCTGCTTGTTTGTTTGTTTGTTTTGTTTTTCCATATGAAGTTGAGAATTGTTCTTTCAAGGTTTGTGAAAGATTGTGTTGGAATTTTAACAGGAATTGAATTGAATTGAATCTGTACATTGCTTTTGATTAAGATGGCCATTTTTACTATATTAATTCTACCGATCCATGAGAATGAGCGATCTTTACATCTTCTGATGTCTTCTTCAATTTGCTTTTTCAAAGACTTGAAATTTTTATCAAACAAATCTTTCACTTGCTTGGTCCGAGTTACCTCAAGATATTTTATAATATTTGAGGCTATTGTGAAAGGTTTTATTACCCTGACTTCTTTCTCAGACAGTTTGTCATTTATAAATAGGAGGGGGTACTGATTTTAGTGACTTAATTCCATATCCTGATACTTTACTAAAAAGGGTTTATTAGCTATTCCAGTAGAATCTTTAGGGTCACTTTTGTAGACAATCATATTGTCATCAGCAAATAATGATACTTTGATTTCTTCCTTTCTGATTTCTCTTTGACCATCTTCAGTTGTCTTATTACTTTAGCTAAGACTTCAAGTATGCTAGGTGGTGGTAGCTGATGCTTTTAATCCCAGCACTTGGGAGGCAGAGGAAGGCAATAGATCTCTCTGAGGTGAGCTGAGTTGGAGGCCAGCCTGGTCTACAAAATGAGTCCCAGGACAGTCAAAGCTACACAGTTTTGAAAAACAACAACAACAACAACAAAATGCTATTATTGAATAGATATGGAGAGAGTAGAAACCTTTTCTTGTTCCTAATTTTAATGGAATTGCCTTGAGTTTGTTTCCATTTAATTTGATGTTGGCAATAGGCTTGCTGTAAATTGCCTTTATTGTGTTTAAAGTTGTAATTATATCCTTAGTTTCTCCAGGACTTTTATCATGAAGGGGTATTGGATTTTGTCAAAGACCTTATCTATATCTAATGTGATGACATGTGTTTTGGTTTGTTTTGTTTTTTCTTTCACTTTGTTTATATGATGGGTTGTACTTATTGGGTTTTATATGTTGAACCATTCCTACATCTCTGGGATGAAGACTACTTAATCATAGTGAATTATTTATTTATTTATTTATTTATTTATTTATTTATTTTGGTTTTATGAGACAGGGTTTCTCTGTGTAGCCGTGGCTGTCCTGGAACTCACTCTGTAGACCAGGCTGGCCTCGAACTCAGAAATCCGCCTGCCTCTGCCTCCCAAGTGCTGGGATTAAAGGCATGTGCCACCACTGCCCAGCAAATGATCTTTTTTATATGCTCTTAGATGTGTCTTGCATGGATTTTATTGAATATTTTTGCATCTATATTCATAAGAGAAGTTAGTCTGTTATTTTCTTTCTTTGTTGGGTCTTCATGTGGTTTGGGTATCAGGCTAACTGTGGCCTCTTAAAATAAATGTAGCATTATTCTTTCTATTTCTATTTCATTGAACAATTTGAAGAGTATTGGTACTAACTCTTCTTTGAAAGTCTGGTAGAATTCTGCTCTAAAACTATCAGGCCATGAGCTTTTTCTAGTGGAGGGGTTGGGAGATTTTTAATGACTGCCTTTATTTTACTAGGGGTTGTAGGTCTATTTAAATTATACCAATGTTGGTTAACTTTGGTAAGTGGTACCTCTTGAGAAAAGTATCCATTTCTTTTTTTGTTTTGTTTTTTTGTTTTTTGTTTTTTCAAGACAGGGTTTCTCTGTGTAGCCCTGGCTGTCCTGGAACTCACTCTGTAGACCAGCCTGGCCTTGAACTCAGAAATCCACCTGCCTCTGCCTCCCAAGTGCTGGGATTAAAGGCATGCACCACTACCGCCCGGCTAAGTATCCATTTCTTTTAGATTTTCCAATTTAGTGGAGTAAAGGTTTTTAAAGTATGTCCTATGTATTGATTGGTGTTGGTCGTAGGTGCCCTAGGAGAGAGAGAAGCTCACCAAGATGCTAAGCCTTCATTTTCTGAAGGAATAGAGGAGTTCAGCCTACTTCCAAAAGATTGACACCCAGCTAGCTCACTCCAGTTACTTTATTCAAAAGTTATAAAAGGTAAGTGGGGCTGGGAAAGTTTCCAGCTATCCATTTCTTCTATCGTGTATATTCAGTACCTGAGATTCACTCCTCCATATCTTCATTCTGTTTGTGGAACTTGCCTCTGTGGTTCTTGTTAGAATTTCTAAACTTTTATTTCCTGAACTTGCTCAATTGTGTTTTCTTTATTGATTCTATTTCCATTTTCAGGCCTTAAACAGTTTCCTTCATTTGCTTCCACTATTTATGCTTTCTTGAAAAATTTTTAAGGGATTTATTCACTTCCTATAATTGTTTGCATTTTCTTGCATTTCTTTAAGGGATTTATTTACTTCCTGTTTAAAGACCTCTATAGTTCATTTTTAGGTCTGTTTCTTGTGTTTCAGCTGTGTTGGAGTATTGGGGCCTGCCGTGGTAGGATACCTAGGCTCTAGTGGAGACATGTTGCCCTGTTTTTTATTGTGTTCTGGTGTCTAAGCATTTGGGTTTGGGGTGGTTATAGGTACTGATTTCTGGATTTGTCTTTGATGGGTGGGTATTTTTTCTTTGGTTTCTGTTTCCTCTCTGGATTTTCAGAGAATGTAGTGGGTATGTGTTGCCTGTTTTCTTGGCCTAGTCAGCTGGTATGTTCAAAGGGAGAGTGCCAAAGGCTGTTGGAGACTGGGATGAGTTGAGAGAAAGAAGGTTGGGGTAGTGTCTTTGTGATCTGTAGGGAATGGGGCCAGAGAGGAAATGGAGACCACAGCAAATTTTCTGCTACAGAGCTGGGGATAATACTGGTGGAATTGAAACTAAGGAAGCAAATGGTGTAGATCTGCCTTTAGCCTAACTTGTTTCCTTAGGAAACGTGGTTGTTGGGTTAGCAGGGGAAGTCTGCTGGGGTTGAGAGCTGGGAAAAAGTGATGAGTGTGGTGGTGGTAAGAATGGAAAGATCTGTGTGGTCCACAGGAAACGGGAGGGTGGCAGAGTATGGCATAAGGCGGGGGACTGGATTTGAGAAAATAGAGGGAGAAGAGAAGATCTGCGGTAGGCTACCTGCTTTTCTGGCCTTATCTGTTGTCAAAATAACTACCCTTTTGGTGCCCCCAAGTCACTTCTGCTGTGGATGGATGTATCAGCTCTTACAGCCTGATGCTGAAAAACATTTGCATCAACCCACTAAATCTTCCTGCTCCAATTTGGAGTCTTGAAACATCCTTCTGATTATTTATTCCCACAACTTTCTAGGAGGCAAATGGATCTGACTCTGTATTTTTTAATTTGTCTACCAAAAGATAGGAGGGATGAAAATTTTCGTGTCTGCAAGTCTTTTAAAGACCTGAGCCGATGTAATTTCTCTGAAGGACTGAGAGAACAGAACATAGGAAGAGAAGTGCAAAATTTGCCCCAGAGTCACACTCCAACCTGGTTAATATGCAGAAGTTATCTACATAGGAAAAAAATCATTTAATTTCAGAATAAAGAAGATGTGAAAAGCATCTTAAAACACAGGAGTATAGGTCTGACACTAACCATATTCCGTAGCTTTATTAAGTGGCACTGCCTTGGGCTTTGCTTTTTAATAATTTTCTCAGGGATTCTCACTCTGAAACACATTAGGATCCAAAAGTGCTCTAAAATTTTAAGCAGATGAGGAAAATAATTGAGAAATGAAGCTCTGTTTACTTCCTCCAATACTTGAGATAGCAATTATAGACATGTCGGGTACCATCTAAAAACTCAGAGGCTGGAATAAGAAATTTCTCAACCTTTGTACCTTGTTAAAGCCATGAACGGTGCGTGTGCCCAGGAGCCAGGAAAAATAACTGAGAGTTGTTGGGGTGGTCGGGGTAGGCACGGGACAGACAGACAGATCCTCTTTGGATTCAGCTTGGACAACTGGTGATTGCTTTCTTTGTTCCCTGGACAGAATCTAGGTCTCAGGGCTGGAGAGCAGAAAACACTGAGGTCTAGAACTAATGACCTCTGAGAGTCCTCAGTCTCCATCCAAGATCCTCTCTCTCCAGCTCTTTTTCTCTTCCTCCTATGAGGTTAAGGAGGAGAAGGAAGGCCTACCACTGTCAAAACCACGAAATTTCAGGAGGCCTGTTTGTGTGCCTGCCAGTTCCTAGAATTCACTTCCTGTTATTGTTGGTTTACCAGGAGCTCCTGGAAGGAGCGGCTTAATTAAAACTCTGGGCTTGGTCCACACCTCTCTGAGACAAATATAATCCAACCTCTTACTAACCCGAGAAAGGAGGATTTGTCTTAGTGTCAGCGATTTGGACGAGTACCCTTGTCTGCGCATCCCCAGATCCAGATCCAATCACATCAGATCTAGCCATAAATTCTACTTTTAAAATTTGGGGCTTGGTGAACATAAAATTGAAAGATAGATGAATTTTATCTCTTCTACAGAAATTGAATGTATTTAGCAGATTATGTATGGGGGGTGGGGGGATGATGGGTTTAGAAACTTGGCCAGGTACCCTTAGAGTCAACTCTAGGGCATCAGATTTCTAGCCATTGTGCATTGAAACTCTATGGTGGGCAGGGTTTGGAGGTGTGGGAAGCACTTGTGTATTCAAATGCCATTGTGTGCTGGCTTCCTTAACAGGCTCCATTGTTTTCTGAAACTCAGGACAACAATGGGGAACATGGCAATGTTTTATATGCTCATCTTTGCTCCCACTGAGGGCCTTGAGTTGGAAAACTACCCTTCCTTCTGTGTCTCCTATAATAGTTATGGGGAGAATGAACAAATCCTGAAGCAGGGTTCAGGGGGAAGAGGCAGTGAAAGACCAGAGAAAGATTGTTCCTCTAAAAATTAGACAAATCAGCACACACACTATTAGGTATCTGAGGAATACTAAAAATGCCAATAAAGCCAGACACTGCAGGAGAGAACCAGGAAGGTCAAAAGTTCTTGGTTTTATTATGCGACGTTTTATTATGCGACGTGGCTAATGCTCTGTGTCAATCTGAGTAGGCTTTCAGTGTCCAGATGTTCTGGCCTCAAACCAGTCTGGCTGTTGTTGTGGGAACAGATGCGATTAATATTTAAATTAGTAGACCTTGGGTCAGACAGATTACCTTTCTGTGATGTGAGTGGGCTTCATCCAAAGGACTGCTGGCTGCAAGAAAAAGAACTGAATCCCCTTCTAGACTGCCTTCAATGCTGCAAGTTGCCAGCTCTTGTCTAGGTGTTTGGCTCTGCAAATGCACAATTTTCCAGTTGTACACTGTGTGAGCTGATTTGTGAAAGTCTCTCTCTCCTTCTCCTCCTCTTCTTCTTCCTCCTCTTGCTCTTCCTCCTCCTCTTTCTCTCCTTCCTCCCCCGCCCCTTTTATAACACAGTATCTAACGGAGAACTGACCATATGTTGGGGCTACTCTGGAAACACTGAGTCCAGAGCAGCTCTTAGCAGGCGCCTGGTCTTTTAATCTCTCCTTTGGTTTACACATGAGAATCTTCCAAATGTGTCCCTCTACATCTCATTTTCAGCCACTGACCTTCTTTAAAGGGAAAATCAGGTGTGCTCGAAGCTTCGTTTGCTGACTGATTAGCTGGTAAGGCAAAAGTGACATTTAATCAGAGGGACCAGACCAAGCAAGTAATGATGTCCCTTTTTCTGCCTGATTGCCTGAATTCAGTCAATAACAAAACTATTTGATGCTAGCTATATTTAGACTATAATTACATGTTATAGGGATTAAAAAGAAAGCAAAGACATCATATCCCTGTTCAAGACATATACTACAAAAGACAATTAAGATTAAATCTACATGCTAGAGATAGAAAATCAACTACAATACTTCATAACATAATTATCCTTAGGGGATATGAGTGTAAGCAAGTGAATCAGTCTTATAATCTAAACTGTAGCTAATATTGAAATTTTATTTAACTTATATAATATTAGGGATTTAATGACATGTATAGTGTACATACCACTAAGGAAATCCAGGAAGCTGTGTCAACCAAGCATCATTTAACCACATGACAGTTTTAATGGAAAGATTTGGAAAATATGGTTTGGGAATGCTAGAAAAATCAAGATTTTGACTCTCTGTTCTAAAGGTCTGTATTTCCTCTCATAAATCTTCATAGAAGTGCATGATTTACTAGTTGGGTTGAGTTGAAAACTTTTATTTTATAAATGCTATGGCTCAGTTCCTGGAGGTAGAATAATTTTCTCTCACAGTCACTTTAGTTAATCCAGATGATCCTATTAGTGAAGTTACTACTCAAAACCAACTCTAACATGCACATGCAGGCACATACGCGCGCGCACACACACACACACACATACACACACACACACACACACACACACACACACACACACACACACACACACTGTTTCCTTCCTGCCCCACACCGTTTCCTAGCATACCTGGAAACAGGGTAGCTGACATGCCAAGAATCCTCCTCAGACCTATGTAAAGGTTGGCGCAGGCTCAGGTGCCATTCACTCTGCAGTTTGTTAAGACCTCAGAGGCTAACTGAAGAAGCAGCGATTCCTAGCCTTTCTAGACCTGGGTCAAGTCTGGGACGCAGGTATCTGAAAGGGTTAATTAGGTGTGAGTCAGCCCTACAGAGTGCTTGGCTCCAAGAAGCCCAATTATTAGAACAGATGCTCAACTGCTTTTCATATGGGAAAGGCATTATCTGCAGTAGCTACTTCCAGTACTCCTTTGGTTTGGAAACAGAATGCCGTTTAAAAAGTCTCTTGACCTTGAGTGTGGTCCAGAGCCAAGTATCTTGGAATTTTAAATCTACACATAAGCAAACTCCTACCCTTTCCCCACAGTCTCAAGGATTTACAGGTACTCAGTATCTGGGCCTGGTGTTTCCAGTTCTGGTGTCTTGTTCAAAGTATTGAAAGGAGCACATGGAGACCTGCAGAGCAGCAGGGAGAAGTTACTTAAATCAAAGTGATAGGTTTGCAAGAGAGCAGCAGACCACAAAAATCAGAGTATTCAAGGGCTCCTCCAAATATAGTCTGGGGATCCCTTTTGTGGGGTTCAAGTGGAGGAGTTTGGTTGCTAAGGGGCATAGTGAGAGTGCTTCTCTGTTTTGATTGATAGATTATGTTATATTATCATTTTATTGACCATTTCACCTCCCATAATGCATCTGATTTCAATTATAATGCACACCCAATTTACATAAGATGGTAAATGCAGGGTTCACTTTACAATTTCATTCAAAGACAGTTTGCTTTACTTTGCTTCCATTCAAAACCAGTTTAGGCCACATCATCCAGTTGTATATAGTTCCCAGATGAACACCCTTAATAGGAGAGACTTATTCCACTCTTCAGGGTGGTGTCAATGTAAGTTGAGGGTCTTAGGTTGCTAACATGTGCAGGGTGAATTGCTAGGAGATGGATATGAGTGAATTGTACCTGCAGATAAAGATCTTACATTGCTAATTGCATTGTTAGTCAGGGGTCTGTGTATAGCCTAAGATTAGCAAAGCCTCAGCATGTATGTCCTCACTTGCCTCAACTGTTAACATGGGCCCTTCCCAGTCCTCTGTTCTCTAAAAGGAAACTGCAATTTAGGAGAGCAGATTTCATTAAAATGTATATACATCTCCATGCATGAATTTCTACAGAATTGCTTTGCAATTGCTATCACCTATTATTTGTAAACTACCAGTTGCCCTTTCCATTACTGCTGAAAGTCATTTGTAATTTTCCTTATTGTCTATCCTTCTAATTCAGTAGTCATTTCACACTGGGTTACTGGGTAGCACTCCAATGTTAGGGAAAGAAAATGAGCTCTCACAGAATGGAACTGAGGGCCTTAATAAGTTATTCACATGATTAATGAGTGTTCTCTAGCTACTGGCACAAGTACCAGGGACAGCACATTCTCACTTAACCCCAATCTCCTGGCCCACTTAAGGCATAGGGAGCTGCAACCCAGCCATCACAATGGATTTGCCTTCAGCCAGGCTCTTCTCTCAGATAATGTAATAGTTATAGCCTCCCTGATGTCCAGCCACACCCTCCTCCTCTAGGTGGCAAGTTTCCTACCTAATGCTTCCTGTCCTGGATTACAAAGCATTTGTCCTTTCCGCTGGAATACAATATCTGTTCCTTTGTGTGAGGTGTTACTTGAGAAAGCTTGTCTTAGGAGAAACAAGGGCTTGCCATGGGGGAAAAGAAATTGAGGTTTAGCCCTCTGTATCAAAAGTGCATCAATGCTATCTGCCTAGAGTAGGGCTCATTTTTAGGTTAGTCCATTCTTAACTAGGCTGACCAATCCACACTCAGGACACTGATTTACTCTTGGGTCTTTGATTTCATTGGAGGAAAGTTCACACAGAAACCTATTGTCCTTGGTCCTCTCATGGCACCCTTTCCAGCTCTTCTTGCCCATTGATCTTTCCACTCTACCTTGATGCACTAGGGTGCCTCTCATAGGCAGCTCTTCAATGTTGCAGAAGCCAAGAGAACAAAGCTCCCAACGCAGGCAGCCCACTTCATCTTAGAAAAGTACATGCTTGCTTCTCTGATGTTCCTGGGTTTGTTTTCATTTTATGTGTTCAAGTTCCTCATTTGATTTTCTGTCCCTACTTCCCTTATACCCCCTCCAATTATACTGCTATAAACCCAATCTTCTTCAACTCTTCTAGAAAGGTAAACAGGAAGCCAGGGGCCTAGAAAGCATGCTTTCTCTTGCATTCTACAAAAGAGGCCTACTTACTTATGGGATAATTTCCATCCTCTCCTTCAATACTGGGGAGCCTCTTACAAATCAGGATTGTCATTTTTACTTCTGCTGAATCTAGTTCCTTAAATTATATTATTAGACTTTTAGATTGGCAAGAGAACCTTGCTGGTCTAAGTTTTTAGGTTATAGTGAAGAAGTCATTTCTCAGTCTGGTGTCTGTTATCTATCTCAACATTTGCAAGACAAAGATGTGCAAGGAGTCAGAGAGTGTAGAGCATAAACCTTGTCATTTGAGATGCATAAGTAGTGTGGCTGCCCCCAATGAGATATAATCTCTTCATCCATTTCTGTGGTTCATTGAGTAATGCTTCATGTTCAAGATGAAAGGTTGAAGCAATTAGTGGTATTTGAAGAGTAATTATGAAGAACTGAAGAAGCTTTTGCAAGCCTTAGGTAATCACACATTATTTTTACGTGTGTGAAATAAAGGCCACAGCCTAGACCTCATTTTTATGTCTGTTTTGAGAATTCTCCAATATTAGGGAATATGTGAATCTAATTGGAAAGGGAACTCTCTCTGACTCTTGGGAGAAGGGACAAAAGCAATCTTGGATCAACTAGTGACATATTAAAAGTAGGCAGAAAATACACCCAGGGAAGTCCCCAGACCTTCCTAACTAGAAAATGGGGCCCAGTGAAAAAACAACTGGGAATGTGCATAGGTGCCTCAGTGACAGAAGCCAAGTCAAAAGAAGTTGATGTCAGTGCATCAGGAGCACCATCCACAAATGGTGATGAGCGACGGCAGACTCTCATATGGTAGAACTGCTGGTCAGCCCAAGAGCAAGAGAAATGTCAGGTGGGCACATGGCCAGGGGTTGAGGCAAATCTAGATTGTCGGTTGTTACGTCAAAATAAGTAGTAGCTTGACTGGAGCATCTCAAAGAAACGTAGGAGGAAAACTCCCCAGCAGAAAACCAAAATCTTTGTCTGACTTATCCCTAGAGACTCTTAGCATGAGCTGAACAGCAGAGGCCAGCAGCAGGAGGAGGAGCGATGTGCATGTCCAGATGGCTGCAGGTGTTGCTTGCTGGCCACACATACCTAGCAGAAAAGACACAAAGTCTACTGAGGATAAATCAGTTTCAAGTTCTTTGGCAACGTGCCAAAGGGTTCCAGACAGGAATTACACCCTGCTTCCCAACGCTGTAATTCTGCTGCTGTCTGCTGAGGGCTGCACAACAGAGCTGTGGAAGAACTCCCTCAGTCTTCCTTAGTCACCCCCAACCCCCCTTCCTGTGACTCTTGACAGAGGATGTTTTCTCCTGCGGCAGCCTCTGTGGTCTTTATTTATTGAAGACATATTTAGCCATCGTAGTGAACCACATTCAATGACCTCTCATTAAACATACAAGACAGGGCATAGTGGGACACAGATGTTGAACCGTTCCCTTCATTCGCCATGCCTGTTCTCATTATCTCTGCCACTGTACAAACGAGACCCCTTCCTTCTGCAGAGTAATTACCCTTTCTCTTCCCTCAGTCTTGGAGGCTCCTCTTCAGCGTTTTGCATGGCTGCTCTGCTCTTCATAACTTAACGTCTCTGATTAAGGGCCATGACCTTCTCCGACTGAGCTGTCTAGGGTCATTTTTCCCCACAGTGACTCTGTCCCACATTGCTTGTTTAGTTTTGGTTGCCTCTTCTAAGGTCCAGTGCCTTGTAGGTCTTGCTCTCTATATCCCCAGAAGCCAGCACAGTATCCTGTGTGTACTAAAGTGTCCCAATGAGTTTGTCTGAGTTAAATGGGTGAATGAATAGATTGTCTTAGGGGGTGGGTGATAGGTTAGGTTGGGAAAGTCAGAGGTCTAGAGTCCTGTGTTTCATGGAAGTCAATCAGAAATTCTTCTTGCTCATCCTCCTTCCCCTGGCTCATCCAGCTTTTTGTTTTGATTGTCTCTGATACCTTTAGTGATGGACAAGCACAGGGAGACAACAGTTTATAACAGTTTATCTGCGGATTTCAAGCACAAATGAAACGGCTTCCAAGATTCTGCATCAGGTAGACTGCTTTTCTCCATTTTCCCTAGCTTCACAGCCACAGCTCCTGTAAGGACAAAGCAACAAGAAAAAAGCACAAAATTTTGTCTTAAGTTCTACTTGACATGGGAACTTTCATCAGGAAATAAACAGCCCTTCTCCTAAACCTAGGCAACTTTGGATATGTTTTATCCAGGCCAGGTATCCCTTTTCTAAAAGGGATTATGCCTTCCTAAAATGTTTGGGATTAGAAGTGTTTTGGATTTTAGATTATTTTTCTGGTTGTAGAATTTACAAATGTAAAAAAATTACCTGTAGATAATAAGTCTAAGCATGGCATTAATTAATGTTTAGTATATGCCTTATACATTAATCTAAAAGTAATTTAAAACATTTAAAAGAATTTTGTACATGAAACAAGGTTTTATGGGATGAAATTTTCCACTATGATAGCATACTAGTATTCAAAATGTCTTAGACCTAGCTGAATTTCAGAGTTTTGATTTTTGGTTTAGGCCTTCTCAAACTGTAATGAATTCCGAGAAGAATGGATAGGAAAGGTTTTGGGTGATAAACAGGAAGACTTAGCAGAATTCCTGTGATGGTTTGTATATGCTTGACCTAGGGAGTGGTATGGTTAGAAAGAAGGTGTGGCCCTGTTGGAGTAGGTGTGTCAGTGTGGGTACGGGCTATAAGACCCTCATCCTAGCTGCCTGGAAGCCAGTATTCTGCTAGCAGCCTTCAGATGAAGATGTAGAACTCACAGCTCCTCCTGTACTATGCCTGCCTGGGTGATATTGCCATATTTTCACCTTGATGATAATGGACTGAACTTCTGAACTTGTAAACCAGCCCCAATTAAATGTTGTCCTTATAAGAGTTGCCTTGGTCATGGTATCTGTTCACAGCAGTAAAACCCTAAGACAATTCTGTTTGGCATTTCTGCATCTGTGTTCTTAATGCCTTTCCTCCGGAAAATGTCTCATATGAGGTTATCCTTTTTTACTTTTTAGATATTTAAAAAATTTTTTGAGATTATAATATAATTGTGCTACTTCTGGCCTTTTCTCTCTCCAACCCCTCTCATATTGCCCTATGTATTTTCCTCCAAATTCATGCCTTTTTTTCTTTAAATTGTTATGGCATGTATACATGTATATGTATACACATATATTTCTAAAAATAACCTGCTCAGTACATACAATGTTACTCATATATATGGCTGACCGTTTGGGACTGAACAACCAATTGCTGTGCTCTTTGAAGAAGACCACCTGGGTCACTGCCAGTTTTCCTCAGTTGCCTATAGTTCTTTGTATGGAGTTGAGGTCTCATGAGCTTTTCCCATCTACTTTGGCTTCAAATGAGGTTGTTAGGAGCTGGCCCTGAATTCTTCGTATGGTTTATGAAGGAGAAGAAGAACGTTGCATTCGAGGGACTGCCGGAAGGAAACTGCCGACATGACTGCTCCATTATTAGGGAACATTTTAATTGTGCATAAGAGAGAGAACAAACAAGAGGCATCTGGAACGCTCTAGAGTAGAGATGCTAAAGTAGACTGAACATGGCCAGGTCTAGGGAAGTGTGAGAGTGGGAGAGAATAGAGACAAGAGACAGCATAGTCAGACAAGCTGGAGACAACGAGAACAAGAGAGACTAGGTGTTGGGATGGTAAAATATTGAGTTATAAGGAGGGTGAGTATCTGTGGGACAAGAAGAGTCCAGAGACTGATGCGCATGTGTATGTGTGTGTGTGGGGGGGGGGAATGTGTGGGTGTGGGTGTGGGTGTGTGTGGCCTTGAAATGTACAGCAAGTACTTGTCAGCAGGCCCGAGGGCGCCTGGAAGCAATATGGCATTGATATTCAGCTTCAGGCATATGTGGATGGAGCTGTGTGTCCCTCTGCCAGACGTAGGGGAAATGGCTCCCTTTGGCAGATGAGAACTTGTTCCTTTAGGAAAGGCAGCTTTTATCTAATCAACAGAAATCCTCTTATAGGTGAGGTTAAGCTGGGGCTAGATGTAATTTTGGACTGACTCAGTCGGCCTTCCCTTTTGAGGAAGAGTGGGGCACCCTTTGGACGAACCTGAGTCATGACCATCTTGCTTTTGCTGTTTTCTTAATGCCATATTTTGGGTGTTGTGTCCTGTATGCTGTGAGTTCTTTAAACTGAAAGCCTTGGGGAGTCTTCTGTGACTTGAAAATCCCTGTCATCGCTATCTACTACTTTATCGAAAGGCATTGTGTAGTCATGTTTTTGAGTTAAATGTTGCCTCCTGGACTCTCCTTGTCCACATGTAAGCAGCTGTGGTGATTAAGTCCAAAAAAAAAAAAAAAATCACCACTGGCTTCTATCAACTACAGCCAAGGTTTCTGGTCTACCTAGTTCTGGAGTCCTCATGATACAGCTTGAGGCTGAAGCCTAACCACACAGTTCTCCTTGAGGCTGAAGCCTAACCGCACAGTTCTCCTTGAGACTGAAGCCTAGCCACACAGTTCTCCTTGAGACTGAAGCCTAACCGCACAGTTCTCCTTGAGGCTGAAGCCTAACCACACAGTTCTCCTTGAGACTGAAGCCTAACCGCACAGTTCTCCTTTAACCGGCACAGGAAGTCCTCAGGGGAGGCTAGGGAATAAACGCCAGTGGACAAAACGCTCATGGCCAAGAATGAGGACCTGCGTTTAAAGCCTCAGAAGTCAGTAATATGCAACTAAGTAATTCCAGTGCAAGATTAGAGGGAGACCAGAGAATCTATGGAAGCTTGTGGGCCAGATAGCCCAAAGAACACAGCACTGAACAGAAAAGAAGAAAAGAAGAAAAGAAGAGACCATGTCTCAAGTAAGCTGGAGGACAAGGAGCAAGGACTGACATTAGGAGTTGTCTGTCGATCCATTCTCTCTCTTTCTCTCTCTCTCTCTCTCTCTCTCTCTCTCTCTCTCTCTCTCTCTCTCTCTCTCTGTAACACACATATACACACAGAGACAGAGACACACACACTAACAGGCACACACAGATAGACGGATAGATACAGACAGAAAGAGACAGACACACACTCACATACACATAGAAATACAAAGACAGGCATACACAGAGACAGACAGACAGACAGACAGACACACATGCAGACATACACAGAGACAGATAAACACATATAGACACAGAGACACGTACACACACACAAATACGCACACATACATACAGAGACAGACAAGCACACAGAAACAGACATACACACACAAACATACACACAGACATGCACAGAAATAGACACATACTCACACACATACATAGACAAATACTCACAGAGACAGACACATAGATAGACACACACATACACTCGAACACTCATCCACACAGACAGACCTACACAGAGGCAGATACACACATATACAAATGCACACATGTATACAGAGACACACACTTCCATTATACCATTTTTTACCCCAATGACGAAAACAAACATTTTCCAAAGAAACCCAAAGATCATTTAATGAAGACAGATATTGGAACAGCAGGGAACAAACAAGACAAAACAATAACAAAAAGTCCATTAAGTTCTTAGTTGGAATAGAACTAATTACAGCAGATAGTTCAGTATGAGGAAACAAACAGAGGGTTCATTACGTCACGTGTTTCATATACGTGAGACAGAAATGAGCAATCCTTAAGATGAGGACTCTGAATTCTGTCATCGGAAAAGAACAGGGTGTGTATAAGGAATTGAGAAGAAGGTTATGAGGTCATCATGGCAGCTTGGGGAAAGCAAATAAAAGCAAATACAGGCTGGTTAGTTCCTGGGTGATGTAAATTCACCTGATACCATCACCAGGCCCAGAGGGTCAAAGCTGTCTCCCCAGTTAACCTTTCATCTCTGGCTAGAGATGGGGCAGGGAGGGTCAAAGTCCATCTTCATAAATCTAACTTTGTTTTTAGCCAAATGCAGAGACGATGGAGAACTCTTCTACTGTATATTTTTTTCCTAATTACAGGCAACTCAATGTTTCTTCACATCTTGGGGAGGCACATTCTAATTCCCCAAAGAAGCAGGTAAAGACTAGAATCCATTCCACACCATAACATATCCAGAGGTGGCTCCCTAGAGATGGGTGGAGAAGGGGGCTTGACAAAAAGCAGAGACAACCCTGAAACTCACCCAGTGTTGGGAGTGCAGCCACATCGCTCCTCTCCTTGCAAATATAAGAGTGATGTAGTCACACCTCAGATAACAGCACTGGACCTGTTTAACCTGCCTCTCAAGGTACTTACTGAGAATGGGCTGAGATAAAAACTGATACATGTCTTGCATTAGGCAAAAACCAAGCATTGATGACAAAGCTGTTTCCTGGACTGAGGCTGTTTCTTTCTTTGCCTCTCGAGATATTGTGGATGACCTTCAAGAAGACACTCACATCATTCTGGGTCTACACGGCACCTGAAGTCAGCTTTTGATGTAACCTTTGAGGATCGTCATCCCTGAGAGATTAACATCTTTTCTTTCTTATTCTTAAGCTTCTATTTTCACTTTTCTCCTTCTGGCCCTGCATGCTGGTGTGCTCTCTCACATACATACCTGCACACTGCTATGCTCTCTCACATACAAACCTGCATGCTGGTGTGCTCTCTCACATACAAACCTGCATGCTGGTGTGCTCTCTCACATACAAACCTGCACACTGCTGTGCTCTCTCACATACAAACCTGCATGCTGGTGTGCTCTCTCACATACAAACCTGCATGCTGGTATGCTTTCTCACATACAAACCTGCATGCTGGTGTGCTCTCTCACATACAAACCTGCCTGCTGGTGTGCTCTCTCACATACAAACCTGCATGCTGGTGTGCTCTCTCACATACAAACCTGCCTGCTGGTGTGCTCTCTCACATACAAACCTGCATGCTCGTGTGCTCTCTCACATACAAACCTGCATGCTGGTGTGCTCTCTCACATACAAACCTGCATGCTGGTGTGCTCTCTCACATACAAACCTGCATGCTGGTGTGCTCTCTCACATACAAACCTGCATGCTGGTGTGCTCTCTCACATACAAACCTGCATGCTGGTGTGCTCTCTCACATACAAACCTGCATGCTGGTGTGCTCTCTCACATACAAACCTGCACACTGCTGTGCTCTCTCACGTGCATGCCTCTCCATAGTTAACTCTGTTGATCTGAAACAGTTCTGAGGCTAGTTTCCACGAAAGTTGACCTACATGAGCCCATCTGTTCCCTGGAGCTGGTGGAGTCTCATCATCTCTAGTAGTTATTAATACAGTTTTCTGCAAACCACACTTAGACAAAGCATTCAGGCCTTTAACCCATTCTTTTAGGCCTTTAAATGTGTCAAGCCTCCATTTACAGTTGAAATTTTTATTCTTGTGTTTTCTTGTTTACCAGGCAGCCATTAAAAGGCAAAACATTTTCTATTTTAGTATACCAAGTTTTAAAAGAGGATTTTTAGTGTAGCTTGTAGTCCCCCTCCCCACAGCCTTGATCTAATCGACCTGGGGATCATTCTATTCACATTTACTTCAAGTAACATAGGCAGAAGAGTTTGCTGACAACCAAGAAAAATAATCACTGAAGAAAATAATGTATAGTTATAAATGAAGTGTAGAGGTTTTATCTTCTAACTCATATTTTATGGACAAAAGGAATGTTAATGAACCCTCAAGCAACTTGACCACAGTGTACAGAATAAGCTAAGATGGTTCTGGAACCAGGGCCTGCCACTTTCTCCCATTTTATTCCCATTGTGCAGGATGAGTGACACAGGCTGCTTTCACGGGGAGTAAGGAATGTACAATTCCATCATCCAGGATCAGATGCATCTAGATCATCCAGGATCAGATACAGCTACTGTGCATCAAAAACTAAAAGCAGCACAGTGTTTCATGTGAGTTTGGAGTGTTATTGGGCACTCTAGGCTCCCTCTAACATCTCAGCATACTTTCTTCAAAAATCTTGTCTGTAGCCTGAATGGTGTCAGGATGGATTTTTTATGCAGATCATAATGCTTGGAGTAGAAAGAGAGGACCTTTGGGACGTGAGTACTTTAGGCCAGATGAATTAGCTAATCTCTTAGAGAATTTCCCAGAATTCTGCATTGTGTGCCTTTTGTTTTCCTCTCCCACCCAGGGGTGGGGGTGGAGGGGGGGAGATTGGTGTCACAACATCAATTCTAGCTCACAGGAAGTAGAGCTCTGTCATCCCGGATTAAATGGGGTTCTTTAAGGAAGCAGCACAGTATTCAGTAGGCAATGCACAGTCTGCACAAACTCTGGAAAGTTGGCTCTAGGTGCATGGAGATGCACCTAGTCCATCAAATGAGAAGAAATGCAAGGGATATCCTAAGGTAACGGAGAAACTCAGTTTCACTGTACTAAATCTTTCAGCAGTATTAGGAGAACAGCTATCTCCCCCTTCACACGTATTTAATTTTCCCTTGTTTTCCAGGAACTCTTCTCCTGGTTTCCTCTGTTGAGACTCACCATTTCTTTCAGTCTCCTTGGATACATCCTCTTTCTCTTCTGACCTCTGACACCAGATAGACTAAGGCTCATTCCCAAAGAATTTCTCTACCTTTTCTTTCTCTCTGGATGCTGCTTCTAGTCTCATGGCTTCATTTATTCTTTATACGATTTTTACCAGTTTTTATCACTAGCCTTTTTTCCTACCTGCTAGTCTTGGGTATCTGTCTGCTCCAAAATGTATCCATGTTTAATATGCTCCCCAATTTAATGTGTTTAAGAATCAAACTTTATTATTCAGCCCAGCTCTCAGCCTCTTTTGTCTGTCTATAACAGAATACCACATATGGGTACATTTTAAAGAGAAAAATATATATTTCTCAACATTCTGGATCCCAGGAAATCTTGTATCAAGGGCAGGAGTGTAATGAAGAGCTTCCTGTTGTATCATAACATGGAGGAGAGCACCACACATGTGCAGGCATATGTATGTGTGCATATACGTGTATGTGCATATACGTGTGTGTGTGTGTGTGTGTGTGTGTGTGTGTGTGAGAGAGAGAGAGAGAGAGAGAGAGAGAGAGAGAGAGAGAGAGAGAGACAGACAGACAGACAGACAGACAGACAGAGACAGAGGCAGAGGCAGAGACAGAGAGAGAATATAAAACGCACTTTTATGACAAAAACTATTTAAAATACATGAGCCCACATCTACAAAAACATCAGCCAGTTTGGTGTCTCCATGATAAAGCTACCATTCATGCCTCTGGCCAAAGCCCAGATTCACACTAACTTCTGGCTTGCTCTTATCCAGTGTGAGACCGTCATGGCATATCGAGGTTTTTACCACCTTTTACTGGTTACCTTTCCTTTTATAGTTTTCCAGAACCATATTCTTGATTAGTAACTAGCACTTTACATAGTTATAACTCACAACTAAACTCTTGGCATCTACTCCTCTTTCACTTGGATTGTGTTTTGTGAGATGGATTCTTGCTGTGTAGCTCAGGCTGGCTTTGAACTCAGCATTTTCCTGCCTCGACTCCCTGAGTATATACTATCACACTCAAGCCATGCCTTCTGCAGTCTTTGAGATTCACTTCTACAGTCTTCTACAGAATCTCTTCTTATAGTCAGCTCCTTATGCTGCAGCTAGAGCTAGCCTCTGAAGGTAGAAATCAGGTAGTCTTCATATGTAGCTTCCATAATTTGCTGGGAAAGTTAGCATACTTTTTGATAAGACCATGGAGTGTGATTCCCCTCCCATAAGAATGCTAGGCACACCTACATGAGTGACTTGCTGATCTCTGCTGGTGGGCTACATTGCCACATCTAGGCCAAAGATTTTGCCAGACCTTTGGAGAGCTTAGGCTGTATGTAGCAAGGCTGCTCCCTGGTGACATTGGCTACTCTGCTCAGCCAAGCCACTCCATGTCAGAGGCCTGCTTGCTGCTATGATGGTCCCTGTGTTGATCAGTCCTTCTCAGTCCAGTCTGTCTTCTAGAAAAAGATGCCTCAGGACGTTGACTTCGCACCCACAGAGGCCAGCTTGCACCCTACTTGCGTAACTGGCTTATAATGAAATTGGAACTCATTCTCTCTTTTTAATATGCCTTATCTGTTCCCTGTTTATTCCACTCTTTTAAAAAAAAACTTATTTTTTATTAGATATTTTCTTCTTTTACATTTCAAATGCTATCCCAAAAGTCCCCTATACCCCCCCCCCCCCGCCCTCTCCCCAACCCACCCACTCCCACTTCCTGGCTCTGGCATTCCCCTGTACTGAGGCATATAATCTTCGCAAGACCAATGGCCTCTCCTCCCATTGATGGCCGACTAGGTCATCATCTGCTACATATGCAGCTAAAGACACAAGCTCTGAGGGTACTGGTTAGTACATATTGTTGTTCCACCTATAGGGTTGCGACCCCTTTAGCTCCTTGGGTACTTTCTCTAGCTCCTCCATTGGGGGCCCTGTTTTCCATCCAATAGCTGACTGTGAACATCCACTTCTGTGTTTGCTAGGCCCCGGCATAGTCTCATAAGAGACAGATATATCAGGGTCCTGTCAGCAAAATCTTGCTGGCATATGGAATAGCGTCTGGGTTTGGTGACTGTTTCTGGGATGGATCCCCAGGTAGGGCAATCTCTGGATGACCCTTCCTTCCATCTCAGCTCCAAACTTTGTCTCTGTAACTCACTCCATGGGTATTTTGTTCCCCATTCTAACAAGGCACAAAGTATCCACACTTTGCTCTTCGTTCTTCTTGAGTTTCATGTGTTTTGGAAATTGTATCTTGGGTATTCTAAGTTTCTGGGCTAATATCCACTTATCAGTGAGTACATATCATGTGAGTTCTTTTGTGATTGGGTTACCTCACTCAGGATGATATCCTCCAGATCCATCCATTTGCCTAAGAATTTCATAAATTCATTGTTTTAAATAGCTGAGTAGTACTCCATTATGTAAATGTACCACATTTTCTGTATCCATTCTTCTGTTGAGGGACATCTGAGTTCTCTCCAGCTTCTGGCTATTATAAATAAGGCTACTATGAACATAGTGGAGCATGTATCCTTATTACCTTATTACCATCTTCTGGGTATATGCCTAGGAGAGGTATTGGTGGATCCTCTGTTAATACTATGTCCAATTTTCTGAGGAACCACCAGACTAATTTCCAGAGTGGTTGTATGAAATCCTTCTTTGATCTTATTTGGCTGCTATAAAATAGGCTTTTTGAAAGTTGGCTAATGCCTTGTAAGATCACCACTGGCTTCTGTAACTATGTCTCTCTTCTTCACCCTGTTTGTACGTGTCTAGCCACACTGACTGTTTGCTGGCTTAAACACACTAAAAAAGTCTTCTCTCTTGGCCCTGGCTGTTCCCTATTTCAGGCCTCCACTGGATCTGTTCTCTGTTCTAATATTCTTTCCTTTGAAAGGTCTTCCCAACTAACGTTATCACACACTCTATTTTCTTCATACTCTCAGTCTGCATTATTTGATTTTCATAGTGATGACTATCTGACACCATAGCATACATTGATTAATATTTTTTCTCTCAGTCTTTCTCCATGAGCTTTTCTGCTCCATAAAAGCAAGAATTTAGACCCCCCCCCAATATTTTACCATTAGCACTCATGGTGGCTAATCTTCTTTACTAATTTGACAAGATTTAGAGTCGCCAAGGAAACAGAAATGTGATTGTGTTTATAAGGGTGTTTCTTGATAGGATTAGCTAAAGAGAAAGACTCCCCTCTTAATGTGGGTGGTACCATCCAATGGGGGCAGATCTGAAGATAGTCAAAGTGAGCAGGGCCCTAGCATTTATTTCCCTGACAAGCACTGTGGATACAATGTGACCAGCCACCACACACCCCTGCCATCGTGCCTTCCCCAGGATGTTAGACGATGTCCTCAAACTCAAAGCCAAAGAAAAAAATCTCTGCCATCCTTCATTCATCAGATCCTACTGCAAAAGTAGCTTGCCTGCCCCTTATAGTTGGCGGGACCTCCACATAGTTTCTGGGGACAGCACTGACCATGGACATCACATGGTCTCTGGCATCAGCATATGCCACGGGCCTCAGCATGGTCTCTGGCAGCAGTACAGAGCACTGATATCAACAAGGCCCTCTGATGCAGCATGGGCCAGGGATAACCTCATGGCCCTCAAGAGCAGCACAGACCATGAACATCAACATGGTATTGGGGGGTGGTGGTGGTGGTGGTTAATGAGTTATGGCCACCAACTTAGCTCACAGATATCAAAATGGCTTCAGACAGCAGCATAGACCACAAACATCTGCCTGGCTTTTGGTAGTACCATAAGCCACAGATATCAACACATTCCTCCTCAACTCCTGCCGCAGCAGGCCCACAAATCCCAACATGGCCTCATGTGGCAGCACAGGAGACTCACATCAGCAAGGACCCCAGAAGCTATATGGCCAATGAACATCACCATGGGTTTAAGAAGCAGCATAGACCATGGACATCCTCATGGAATTTGGTGGTATTACAGGCTTTTGAGGTTCTTAAAGGGGGTTTACCTCTAAGTGTTGTATTTTATGCCAGGAGATAGACAGATCAGGTTGGCAACACCCTTACTGAAATCCCCTGAGGAAACATACCATGTGCATATTTCTATGAGTAGTAATTCCTTCTACCTTGAGAGGCACTTTGTCTTCAAACTGAAAGTTGAAAAGATGATCCGTGTTTAAAGTGAAGAAATGTTAAGACTGCATCGTAGTGTTCTGAGGCTGCTGCTGAAGTTGAACATTAGAAACAGACTAGACCAGCAGCACCAGCCTGTCCCATGCAAAAGGGAGAAGCTTGGTGACATTCTGTGCAATCCACTGCTTGAGTATTTGAAAGAATGATAGAAAGATGGGTGCATCCAGAGATCAAGGATCAGGTCGTCAGTATGGCAAGGTGAGAAAGGAGCGCAAGTATCCAGGTGGCAATGGTCCACGAAAACCTCTGAAGGCCAGTGGCAGCCACAGGACAGGGTGTGCTTTTAAAGATGTCTTCAGATTTCTCAGATGCAAAAAGAACATATAGAAGGAATACTAGAACATATATTTTTATTATTACTTCATGATAAGAAAAGTTCTTAGCATGATTATAAACACCAGAGTCCACAAAGAAGAAAATAAGTTAATTCATATAAAATTACATGCTACAGTAAAAAAAAAAACATTAATGACTAATGAATGGCAAACAAATGACAAACTGAGATTATGTGTTCAACATATGCACTCTCAATTAACTGGCCGATATGGACAACAGGTTAACAGAAAATTGATCAAGAGCAAAAATTAAAAAAAAAAAAAAGAAGAAAAAGAAAAGGCAGAATTGCTCATAAATATAATCACTGCGAGGGAAATAAGCTCATTTCTTGGCACATGATTGAAACGTAAGTTCTGTGTCCTAAAAGTCGCATCTAACTGTGCGGTCTTAAGTAACAGCCCTCCCTCATTTTGGACCTAGCTTTCCAGGTTTTTAGTCATTAAAAACAATCTCCTTCCAGGTCCAGTACCCATATGACTTCAGTAGCATCTGCATCATCTCTGTCCACTGGTCTCGTTAGTACAAGCTGGAATGGCAGCAGGACTGCAGGCAGGGCATCTTCCCTCTGCCATACCATCCATCTGAGCTTCAGCACAGTGAAGACATCCCTTTCTCTCCTGGATTTCTTTCTTTTTCTCCCTCCCTCCCCTATCGCCCCCTCCTCCTTTCCTTCCCGCTTCCTCCCTTTCTCTCCTTCTCCTCTCTTTCCTCCCTCCTCCCCTCCCTCTCTGTTGGTCTCCTCTCACCTCCTCTCCTGCTTGCCCTTGGTTTCCTCAGATAGGTAAGGTGGCGAAGCCAACTCCTCAGTTTTTTCTCTGATGCTCCTGTCGGGGACTCCCCTCCAGAGATGCTGTTCTGGCTGAGGCCTGCCTTCTGCCCACACCTCAGGTCAGCCTGAGTGATAGCTGATGGGAGGTCACTCTTCTGTGCTCTTCCTAATGAGCTACCTGCCTCTGCATCCTCCTGCCTACATTTCAAGGGAACTGTTTTCAGGAAGCTTAAAAGTCCTATTTGCTTGGATTAAGACCTTGTTTGTGATTTCCATTTTGAAGCTTACTTCTCCTTAAAAGCAAGAATAAACACCGCAGCAGCTTGAGGGTTTAGGACAGAAAGTGATGGAGGTGGTGGAGGCGTGAAAGGGGAGACACCTCTCTCCCATGCATCCTTCTACACAGCAGCTGGACCATTACCTACTCTTGTTCTCTTAAGAGCTGTTCACTGCTTCTAACTTGGCTCCTTTCCTTGCCGTACACAGAGTCTTTTCAAGGATTGCCTCTGCATTGCTAGAGCCCCAGGCTTTCAGTGTGTGTTTAGGGACTCCTAATACAGACTTGAGCCTAAGTAACAGAGAGTTCGCATCCTTGTTTTCAGCATTAAGTGTATTAAGTGTATTCTGAGATCTCGTGGCGCTAACTGGGCAGCGAGTTCTGCCTCAGCTCAATTGAAGAACCACTGTGTCCCCTTGCCCAAATGACCTTACATTTCTAGTGCTGACTTAATAGTGAAGAGGACTGTTGACATCATCAGTTTTATGGTGTTTTGTTTTGTTTGAGGTTATATTTTCCTTGAGAACATGGTATCCAGGAAACTGGGTAAATCTTTCTGTCTTCACCTCTACATACAACTCAGGTTCTCATTTTTGCATGGCAAGCAACTTCACGGACTGAACCACTTGCCAAATCCTTATCAGTCTTTTTGGTGCAGTGGCTTTGGAATCCCAGGGGCTAGAATTTCTTTCATCTACACTTAGCTCTGAGCTGTATGTCCTGGGGCTTCATTACTTTCTTAGGCCTTTTCCATGAAGCAGAACCATTCTCTTGTTCCTCCAAAGCCATCTGTGACTCTCGCCCTCAAGCCATGGGGAGCCTCTCTTATCTCTGACCTTTCTCTGACTGTAATAATGACCCCACCACAGCTCCCATCCCACTCACATGCAATGGCCCTGCCCTTTTCCCTTCATCCCTAATCTTCCCAGTTGGTGTGCTCAGGAAAACAGATCCACAAAGGCTCTGTAGGTCCACACACCTCTGTCTTCCAACCTTCCACACCCCACAGTGAAGCACAGAGCATGTTATGGGTAGTATAGGGGAGTGGTGGGGGAGCTGGGACAGATGAAAAATCTGAAGCAAAGAAGAATTGCATAATTAACATACCAAACATTTCCAGCTATGGCTTGTTCTCGTGTCTGTTTTCTTAAGAATATCTGATGTGGAGGCTGCCTCAGAAGTCTGCTTTGCTAGTTTTATTCAGTTTCTTGTTATAGCTGTTTCAGTGTGAATGAGGCTCCATCTAGGATGGTGGACAATAAGAAATACCTATTTCAAATAATCTCTCCATTCTCTTTGAGTAGATACACAGGCATTTAATGGGGGAGTAATTGGACATGCATAGATTCCCTAAGCATACTGCTAATGAGGTTTAAATGCTCTTTCACAGACTCCTCTTGGCTTGCCTGACTGGCTATCTCTCTTGATTCAGAATGAAATTTATAGTGTGTATATTGGAGCAAGCATTTAATCCCAGCACTCAGGAGGCAGGGATGGGTGGATTTCTGGTTAGCCAGGGTTACATAAAAAAGGAGGGGAGGAGCCTTATATATGAAATTATTTATGATAAGCACATTGTAGTCTATTCTGTTTGCATGATCTAAATGCTCCAATTGTTTTGTACCAAATAACCCCTCAAATCTCTATTTCTGCTATTTTTCATTGAGATCAGGATCTCTATAGTTGACAGCTATTTTATATAGCAAGCAACATCTCTGGAATAGCAGAATCATCCACTTAACAAGCAAATATCATCCTCAAGAAGATATTTAATTTTTAATGGTGTGTGTGTTGTTTGTTTGATTGGTTGGATTTTTGTTGTTTTGTTTTGTGGTATGACTTTATCTGAATGATTTCTGTTAAGTTTCAAACCCAGGACAAAACAGCTGGAAGTGCCTGTTTAACATATTCAAGCCGACCTGGCCTCCAGGTTCTCCCAAGTCCCTCAGCCCTAACTGTTACAAGGTATGGGTGGTATACTCTACCCTCTGCCCTGAACTCTTCAGCTCAAGGGACTGGGCTGCCCTCCCTCTAGAGGCTCTCCCCTATATACTTCCAACATTTTGGTTACCAGCCTCATTTTGTACCTTTGCCCTCTTAGATGATGTATCTGGTTTCCCTCTGTCCCTGCTCCCTTCCTGTCTACCCTCTCCTCACATGGTTCAGAGTCATGACTCTCTAAGATGTCTCTGCCTCTGGCTGTGCTCTTCCTTTTTTCTATAATAAACTTCTCCCTCCACTGTACCTCGGAGCAGTCCTTTCCTTTCCTTTCCTTTCCTTTCCTTTCCTTTCCTTTCCTTTCCTTTCCTTTCCTTTCCTTTCCTTTCCTTTCCTTTCCTTTCCTTCCCTTCCCTTCCCTTCCCTTCCCTTCCCTTCCCTTCCCTTCCCTTCCCTTCCCTTCCCTTCCCTTTCCTTCCCTTCCCTTTCCTTTCCTTTCCTTTCCTTTCCTTTTCCGCCCCGCCTGCCCCGCCCCGCCCTTTCATTTCTTTCTGTTTTTAATGTTCAGTTTCATTTTGAAAGAAGCAGCTAGGACTCTGACACTACAACTTTCTTAAGAAATATGGACAGGGATTGCTAGAAGCACAGTGTATTTTGACTAGTGACACATAGTATGTCAGTGTGTCAAGGTGGCACGTGAGTGACACTGTCATTCCAATGGCTGTCAACCAAAAATACTTTTTATTTTTGTCCTGTTTCCTTCTTTAAATACTCCACAGTCTTTGTTCTTTAGATGAGAGTCAGTTTTTTCTCCCAGTTTTATGGCTCCCTCGAGAACTCTCTAAAATTATTGAGGAATATTTATGCTGCCAACAGTCTTCCCACAGCTGTCACCTCTGTCCTCTTCAGGAGTGAGAGTGTGCCACAGCCCAAAAGTCAATTCTAGAGAGATTGTAGTTGTTATCTCTAGGTTGTTGCCTTAACCAAGCAAATAATCAGACAATCCTGCTTTCTCCCATATACGGGCCCTTTACCAACTCTCTCATCCACAGGGAAGGCAGGCAGAGGGGTTGAAAAGGTTGACTGGAGACTTGAGAACAGTGGTAAAGAATCAAACAGAAACCTCAAGGCTAGACTTGCCTTCCTGGTGCTTCTACATGTAATACTACATATTCTTTTAGGAGGCCTGTTGCTAATGACTCTCTTCTCAGCCTTTCCCAGGTTAAAGTAGTAGCCTCTACCAGAAGGGCCATTCACTATTTTCTGTCTGTTGCCAAAACCATCAACACACAACCATCAACTCAGGCCTGCCATTTTCAAGACAGTCTCCCAAATTATCATACATAGCAGCTCAGCAGCTCATCTTTGAATCAAGAGGAAATAAGCTGGACTTGGTGGTATGCAACTGGGAGCTGAAGCAGGACGATTGTGAGTTTGCAGCCAATTCAGGCTACATGGAGAAACTGAGATACAAGGAAAAAAGACAGGAGTAGAAAGAGAAAAGTAAGAAAGAGAAGAGGAAGGAAAAGAGAAAGAGGAGGGGGATTCCTAAATCTATAACAAGAAAACAATTTAATTTGTAATTAAACCTAGAACTAGAAGCCTATATTTGTGAACTTTAAAGAAGAAGCAAGATCAACACTAAGCAAACTCTTTCAGAAAATTTCCCAATCCTTTCAAGGGGGCCGGCATCATGCCAGTCCCCTAATCAGATGGAGGCTTTGGGCGAATTATAAAACTAGGTTTATGAACATAGGTACAAAGATAATAACATAACATAAAAACAAATGGCAAAATATGGGAATTATAAACAAGCACAACATAATCAAAAATGTAATGTAGCTCATGCCAATTATCAGGAAACATTATAAAAACGGCATAAAGGAGATCTAAGATATCGTCATCATCCCAGTGGAAACAGGAAAAACACCTAGAAAATTCTAACAACCTTTACATCATGCTCCGAGTCTCTTCAGTTCTGGACTGTGACCTGGAGGTATAAGCAAAATAAACCCGTTCCTCCCAAGGTACATCTGGTCAAAGTGTTTCTGCACAGCAGCAGAACGAAACTGGAACTCTATTGATGAATTAACGTGAGCACACTGGGCACAGAAGGTGACTCCTTACTCTGAGAAGGAGTACTCACAGCCCAGTGGATGAAAGGCTGCATGAGTTTCCTGAAAGGGTGGGGCCAAGGCTGCAGCTGCTGGAGCTACCAGCTGGCACAAACACAAAGAGAACAGGAATGTGAAGATGGAGGTGGGGAGTGAAGTGGAAAGATAGTCATGATCTTTGGTATAGAAAAATCCTAAGGGATCTAAAAGTCTTTTACAATGAGGCTTAACAATATTATAGAACAGCTGATCAGGTTATAAAAAATCAGTTGCGTTTCTGTACACTAGGAGACAATAACGCTTCAAAGAGGAAGAAAAATACATTTTATCAAAGGAAGTATCTTCTTATGTAGTAAGTACATAAGAATATAGTTGATATCATCCGACAGAAGGTGCAATTCAGAAGCACAAGAAACCACTTCATATTCATGAGATGTGCTGCAGTGAAAATGACTTTCAATACCAGCTGTTGGTGAGGATGTGGGGAAACTTGATTGAATGCAACTGCATTGGGACAAATTTTTGAATTTAAAGGATTAAAGCCACTTTGGAAAAACATACTAATAATTTCTTTAAAGTGAAGTATAGACATTGCATAGGAATCTGCAAGTCATTTCTAGGTAACGAGCCATACAATATTAAAGCATGTTTTCACTAGACATGTACAGCAAAGTTCATGACATCATGGACAGTAGTCAGCCCTGAGAAGGACATAACTAAACAGCCCAGCCTTAGGCAAATGGAAGAACCAACTACAGTCTGCCCCTGTGGAGTACTGCTCTTCTATAATAAGGACAAAATACTAATACTTGCAATAATATGGATCAATCCCAAAACAGTATGCTAAGTGAAAGACGCTAGACTTGACGACTACATATTGTGAGTCGTCCTATTTGCCCAAACTTTCTAGGAAAGGCAAGATGATGGAGACAGAGAACAGATGGGAATGTGGCTGCAAATGAGCATGAAAGAACTCTCTAGAAAGTAGAAACATTCCAATACTCGGCTATAATGATAACACAAGTGAAAAAATGCTGTAACTGTTTGTGCTGTGTGTGCTGCTGGGACCTGCCTAGCAGCACTGAGTTCACTAGCTATGAAGGGAAGGCTCCACTCAGCTCATTTGCTACACACTAAAGATTCTGAGAAGTCACTCATTCACTGAACAAAGCCCATTAACTGATTACAACCCTTGTGGTTGTGGAGAGGTTGAAATTTTGCAGATGCAGAGCCACATAGCTCTGGCTATCTCAGCCCTTTAATGAGCCACTTGCTCCATACCTTTTTGTGAAACCTAACATCCTGTGATTATTTGGTAAGTCATTTTGGAAGCTTCTGTCAACAAGTTAAGAACATGGCCAAATAGCATTCCTACCTCCCTGTGTACACACCAATGTATTTGTAAAAGTGTTTTGATTTCTTGTTTTCTTTGTTCTAATACTCTATAAACTTTATGAAACTATTAGCATATTGGAATGTGGAGTTTGGGATAAGCTAAACCTGTGTTCCAGGCTACTGTCACATTTGAAATGATGTCATCACATTGATATATCTGAGTTACCCTCAACCAACAAGGTAACACCCACAGCCTCAAAGCGGCATCCATGGGCTCAGAATCCATTTCCAAATAAAGGTCTTGCAGAGGGTGCAGGAGTGAGCTCCCCCCAGATTCCAAAAGGTAACTGCAAACTGTGCTTGCTTTGACATATCTTTAAATTTGTCAAAATTAATCTGAATTTTGTCTTCATTTCAGATAGTAAGACTTCTAGATTAATAGTTATCTTAATGAGGCTAAATTGTGTGGTTAGGTCGGTTCACTTGGCATCTGCCATGTAGTTATTGGCTAGGTGTGATTCCCATGGAAAGTGTGTGAAGCCCAACTTCATTCTGGGCTTACTGCTAGCAATATTTCTACAGCCTGAGTCAGTATGACAGAACTCCTAGGAACTGCTGGCACCTCTTCATTTACATATTCCTTAAGAAAAAGAGAATATATGCTTCATTTTTTCCCCCAAAGGTAGATGAAGAGAGGATTATGTTTTTTCAAGGTATTCTCTATCTGAGCAATTTAAAGTATGTTGCCAAATTCATGGACCCATATGAAATGGGTATCTATCTGTCTGTCCAAGGAGATTTAGAATAAGAAAGATACGTTGTCATAATTGCTAATTGTCTAATCAAGTGAAAAAATGTGTATTGCTACCCTTTTGTTAAGGTCCAAAACCAGTCTCTTGAGCTTTTCACTGTCAACTGTTCCATTCTTGACTAGTTTCTTACAGTACTGTGGCTCCAAATTCAGACTGATTTGCTAAACTTAAAGATGTGGCAAAGCAAGTTTGCAGTTGTGAGTCTGTTGGAGTTAAAGCAGGCATAGGTTTATAGATAGTTTGTTGCTATCGTTTTCTGATACTACTGAGCTGAGGTTGTCACTCAGCATGGGGGATCATCCATCATCCTGCCTATACATATTGATCCCACAGATTCTCGTTGGTCTGCTTTCTCGGTAACAGGCATGTTTTCCCCAGGACATGCAGGAAGGTGTGACTAAGTCATCTTATGGCTATTTATACTAAGTTCATCATCTAACATTTTATAATTACCATGGTAGTGGAATGAAAATCTTTTTCACCATTGACTGCACCTTTTCTTTCTACATGCCACCACCAACAGGTAAGAGAGGAGAAGAATCTATTAGCCAAAGTACAATGGGAAGTTATATC
Source organism: Mus musculus (assembly GCF_000001635.26). Lineage (NCBI taxonomy): Eukaryota > Metazoa > Chordata > Mammalia > Rodentia > Muridae > Mus > Mus musculus. The sequence continues at coordinate 7,946,600 of NC_000072.6, read as the reverse complement.
CGTGTGAAGAATGCCCTTCAATTCATGTTATCAATCTAATTGGGGTGATATCATGAGACTATCTCAGACTTGCAAGCTTCCCAATATAGTGATACAGACACAATTATTATTTATTAAAGCTCAGGCCTTAACTTAGGATATTTCCCAATAGCTCAAATAATCTAATTACCCGTTTATTCTAATCTCAGTTCTGCCATGTGGTCCATTAGTTACCTCTCCTTCAGTCCCAGCACCAGTTTCTTCCTCCAGGTCTGGCTGGTGAATCTCTCACCTCTTACTCTTTCCCAGAGTTCCTAGCTCTACCCGGAAGTTCTCCCTATCCTCTCCTCCTTTGCTATAGGCTGTCCAGCTCTTATTAAAACAATCAGAAGGTGATGGAGAAGGTGTTTACAAAATACTGAGACAGACAATGCATCATAAAAATAACAATACCATAGTCCTGGCCTGTACTCAATCAGATGTCTGCCTGCATAGAAATCAGCATTTGAATAATACAAAACAACCTTTACATAATGCACAAGGGAGTATCCTCAGGGGGATAATGTTACTGCACCAATTGAAGACAAGAAAGGATATTGAACAAGAAATGGCCATTGGTAATTTGAGGCAATGGCCTCCAAAGCTTTGTCAAGTGATTATGAAAGCTATCCCTAGGGTACTGGTTATATGACTATGGATGCTATAGTGGGCATGAAATAGCTGCTTTGGGTGACAGTGTTAGAAAGCACATAGGACCAGTTTCTACCCTGACGATCTGGAGCCTACAGGCAGAATCTCAGAGCACTGCTGAGTGGGTGAGAGCCCAGCATAGGTCTTTTTTAAAAATGGCTTCTTGCTACTGGCTAAGCACTGAAAAGAGGAGGTTTCCAGGTAAAGCTGTGGTCGAAACTTTCTGTGCTCTTTGTCTCTGTCTCTCTCCCTTCCCCCAACCCCTGTGTGTGTGTGTGTGTGTGTGTGTGTGTGTGTGTGTGTGTGTGCGCGCGCGCGCGCGCGCGCTCCACTCTTGCTCTCTCAATCTCTCACCTCCTAAGTGTTACAGAAAGTACAGTGTAGATTTCCTGTGCCTCTTTTGCTTATGCCTCACCCTCTGCTTATGTCCTGCCTTTCACCAGGAGGATAGCACTCACCTCTCCCTGCTCCTCCAGTCAGGGCTAACCCTTTTGGAATGAATCTCACTTGTCTCCTCGTCTACTCTGCAAAGCTTACTTTCTGATTGAAACTAGTGTTTTTCTGTTCTCTCTCTTTTAGGGTGGCTGCACACCAACTATCCTTTTAGTGTTAGAGAATCTAGCAGTCTGTGCAAGGGCACCATCTGCCATTCTCCAAAAGACTAAGTAGAAGAATCAAGATAAGCAGCAGCCTTCTGCAAAGGTGGCCACAGTGGCTTAGAGCTGGGAGTGAAGGTAAGTAAAAGGTCCTGTATCTTTAAGAGAGATCTGGCTGAAGATCCAGTCGTCTGCCATTGTTGGCATAGACCCTAAAAGAACTTCAAAGATTCTTTGCTGCATTGTTACAGTGAGAGTGTATTATATCACATGAAGGGAAACAAGTGTTTTAAAATGAACAAGGGACATTACGTCCAGATAATTGGCAAGTTACACTCCAGTGAGTGTAACTATCATTAACTTACAGTGCCTGGTTCTGTTTCTATCTTAATAGTTCGGGTTTTGAATAAATATAGAATTCTAGCATGTCAAAAAATGGTTTCTTCACTAAGAAAGTTAATTTGGACTAGCAAAATGGCTCAGGAAGTTAGCACACCTGCCACCAAGTGGGACATTGTAACTTCAGTCCCCAAAACCCACAGTGTGGAAAGAAGTAAAGAATCACTTTTTCAAGTTGTCCTCTGAATTCCATGTGTGTATTGTTTGTGGCATTTGTGCGCCACATGTGTAGACACACATACACAAATACAAACATGATTGTATGGTTCCATGTTCAAAACAATCCCATCTAAGGGATAGAGTCACAAGCTATCTATCACATGTGAACAATCATATCAACCTCAAATCACAGGCCACTGGGACATGAGAGAGAGAGAGAGAGAGAGAGAGAGAGAGAGAGAGAGAGAGAGAGAGGCATGCACGGGGTGGGGGGGAGGGGAGGAAAGGGAGGAAGGGAGAGAGACTTGTATACATTCATCATTATGGTCTTGTTTTTCTTTTTTTTTTAATTAATTAATTAATTTTTTTACACTCCATATTTTATTCCCCCTACCCAATCCATCTTCTGACTGTTCTACACCCCATACCTCCTCCCCACTCCCTGTCTCCATGTGGATGTCCCCACCACCCCCCCCCTGCCCCACCTGACCTCTAAACTCCCTGGGGCCCCCAGTCTCTGAAAGAGTCAGATGCAGATATTTGCACCCAACCAATGGACAGAAGCAGCTGATCCCTATTGTTGAATTAAGTAAAGAATGAAAGAAGCTGAGGAGAAGGGAGACCCTGTAGGAGGACCAGCTGTCTCAATTAATCTGGACCCCTGAGATCTCTCAAACACTGGACCACCAAACAGGCAGCAAACACCAGCTGATATGAGGCCCAACACACATACAGTAGAGGACTTCCCGGTCTGTGTTCATTCAGAGATGACGCACCTAACCCTCATTGTTATGGTCTTGATTTACACGGCTTTCTTCCTTATTCTGTCACTTCTGTCTATACAGTCTACTGGGCCTCAGGCTATGTATCTTTCTTTCTTACCTCACTTGGCATGAATGTTAGCTCAGTTTAACTTTCTGCATGAGAATACTTGTTCTCTCTTTAAGGTCTTTTGCCTCCGGCTGTGTGAGGTGCTCACACAGCTTCAAGGTCAGTCCAGATGCTTCATCTGGTCGCTCAGCCTTGTGCACAAGGGTAGACCTGTGAAGTAACCAACATACCTTTTATTTAAAGGAACTGTCTCTGTTATACTGTGGATGAAAAAAAAATCACTCATAATTAAAACAGTACTCAGGCAAGCAAAACAACAACAAAAGTATAGCTTGGAGAGGAATACGGTCAGATTTGGCAGGCAATCCTAGCCCATGTTTACTCCCTTTGCAAAAGGAGTAAACTTAAAACCACTTCATTGGTGCTGAGGAGACCATAACAGCAGACACTAAGCAGGTCCCTGCTTAACGGTAAGGACATTGCTCACTGTCTAAGTGGCTGCAACCGGATCACGTTGGCCTGAATCTCCGGGCTGTGTCTGACTGCATAAAGGGTGAGGATAGAGCCTGAGCGGCCTACATTCCCAGATGGGCTGGCTTGGCACCACAACATGAGCTGCATAGATTAATTTTCTTGGGGCAGTTATAACAGAGTACCATAAACTGAGTGATTTAGAACAACCAGAATTGATTCTGATCAGGGTGCTGGCAGGGCCTGATACCTCCAAAGACACCAAGAATGATCCCTGTTTCTTTTAGCCCCTGGCAGTGCCCCCAGAATCCCTCATTCCCTTGAGCTTGCAGATGCTGTATTCCAGTCACTGTCTCTCATGCCGCGTAGCATTCCCTCATGTGTCTTTTTTCTGTGACAGAATATGTTCTCTTCTTGTGAGGACACGGGTCATATTAGATTTAGGGCCCCCGCTAATGTAGTATGACCTCATCTTAAAATGATTACATCTACAGAGATCCTATTTCCAGTATGTCTGGCTCATTATCCCCAGGGGTTCAAAATTGAATGTGTGTTCTTGAGGGACACAGTTCAACCTCCAACAATGTTTTTCCTCTGTGGAATTCAAGCAAGAAGCATATGCAGACTGCAATTGTCAGGAGGAATTCACTGAAGAGGGATGTGAGGCACAGAAAAGATGCAAGATCAAAGTCAAGGAGAGGAGAGGCCAGAGCAGCCAGGGAAGAAAATGAAACCCACAAGAAGGGAGGACGGTTCTGAAAATGGCCCTGCCATTTCTTGCCCCATCTTTCTGACTTAAACCTGCTCCTTTCTTAAGAGTAAGGGCTTTCAGCAAACACAGAAGTGGATGCTCACAGTCAGCTAATGGATGGATCATAGGGCTCCCAATGGAGGAGCTAGAGAAAGTAGCCAAGGAGCTAAAGGGATCTGCAACCCTATAGGTGGAACAACATTATGAGCTAACCAGTACCCCGGAGCTCTTGACTCTAGCTGCATATATATCAAAAGATGGCCTAGTCGGCCATCACTGGAAAGAGAGGCCCATTGGACTTGCAAACTTTATATGCCCCAGTACAGGGGAATACCAGGGCCAAAAAGGGGGAGTGGGTGGGCAGGGGAGTGGGGGTGGGTGGATATGGGGGACTTTTGGTATAGCATTGGAAATGTAAATGAGTTAAATACCTAATAAAAAATGGAAAAAAAAAAAAAAGAAACATAAAAAAAAAAAAAAAAAAAAAAAGAGTAAGGGCTTTAATAAGAGTCCAGGAAGAGGCTTGCTTTAAAGTTGATGAAATAGAGGCCCTGAGAGATGCAGTGGTTCTGGCCCAAGGCTCTGCCTCTTAGTTTGGCCCTTGTGTGTGTTATAATCTCTTAACTTCTGGAATCAGGAAGGGAGCCACTTGCAAGCAGCACCTCCCTGGAAGAGCTATTGTGACTCACAAGTCAGGAGCATGCTCAGGCCTGTCCAGGAGGTACAGAGGGTGAAAGAGCCGCTATGTTCGTTCTCCAATTTAGGGAATATGAGCCAAATCTTAGGTAGACATGCAAGGCACACTAGGCTGGCTGTCCTTTGTCCTGTCAGCTTTGCATCCCAGTGAAAGAGAAGCTGACAATGGGCCTGGAAAAGGCCAGAGTGACTTAGGCAAAAACTGCACTTGGCTCTTCTAACCTGCTCTCTTCCTGGCAGGGATAGAATAGACTATAATAGTTTCTAGCTACTAGCAGCAACCCAGTTATGCAGCTCCCAACAGAAGTGGGGTCTGGAGACTGAATGAGCACAGATATTCTTAAAGCTCTTCCTGCCTCACTCCCACCTGATCCTTGCTTTCTGTCTCTGAAGAGAAGCTTTGTGTAAACAGAAAACAATTTGCCATCCCAGGACCAACACAATAAGTGCTTATTTAAAGTGAAAGCTTGAATGATTAAAAAAAAAATCCATTTTGGCTTAAATGTAAATAGCAGGCTAGAGAAGAAATGCAACTTAAAAACCAGGGAAAGGGCCACTACCTCTGTTGCTTTGCAAAGCCAGGCAGCTGAGCATGCATTGATCCATGGATCTGATTCTCCGGGGTTGGCTGGGCAGTTGCTTGGCTGTATAGAAGTCCCAGTGAAGGGAAGGATGCTTACATCACTGGGGAGCTGACCGTTTGTGAGACTATGAAGGAATATGCTGCCAAGTGTCTTATTTAATACCAAGAACTCCATTGAGAAGTAGTTATAACAAATGAGGGATTGGAGAGTCCAAAAGACAGGGAGAATCTGTATGAAGAACCTGTGATGCTTGAGTTCTGGTTGAGCAGGAAATGATGGGAGACCACCACAGCCCTGCGGTTTTTATTTTCAGCCTTCTTTATGTGAGACCAGGAAGTTTAGAAAACAAACATAGGCGGTACAGCCTTCAAAAGCAAAAAGCCCAGTATCAGTTGCTAAAAGCTTACGACAATTTTATATCTGTGTAGGAGAACGCTTATGCTAAAATATTCTTCAAGAAAAGCCAGAGGCATAAATACAAATACATTATCAGCTCACTGTCTTTATGTTCCCTAAAACAACAAACATAAGCAAACAATAATTGATTTCCCAAATCTGGAGATATGTATGGCAAAATATCAAAAAGCTGATGTAGTTAAAAAGAGTAGTCATTCATATTTCTATGTTTTCTATACCAAACAATATCCCTATTGCAGAAAACAGAGCATTATAATCACTTTAAAGAAAGCAGTTGTCCCAGAATTTAGCCTTCAGTGGGGAGTGGCTTGTGCATTTATAGAAACTGTTAGACTTCTCTGTAGTTACAGCTTGCAAAGGTTCTTTTCTGAAGGTTCAATGAAGTAACTGGGGCGTTCAAAGTAAAATGACCTTGAGGTCACATCTTCACTGTAGTAAATCCACCGTGGACATTGTACAGAGTGAATTGGAATCTAAGAAACAGGAGAGAGCCCTGTGGCATGTATAATGGTATACAGGATGTAGACTTTATTTCACACCGGAAGTATGATTTGAATCTGAAGCATCTCTGATGGGCTCATGTTTTGAGCACTTGTTCTTCAGTGGGTAGTGCTGTTTGGGGAGTGTTGCTAGGGGGCCGATCTTTATACGTGAGGAGAACTTGGGGCCCCTTATAAGCAGTTTGAGAACCTGTATGTAGTAAAATTGCTTTTCTCCCCATGCAGACAGTAACTTCCTCTAAATGATGCACAGGTAGGTGTTCTCCACACCTGTATGTGTACAAAGTTGCTTTGACCTGGCATACTACCGTCTCTATATGGTGATACAACTAAAATCGATCTTCAAAAGTTCCATGAAAACTATAATGAGCTCATGTGGGCCCAGTGGAACATCTTAGCCACTCTGGCAACTGTGGAGGAAGGATTGAGTGTTCAAGACCTGCCTGCACTGAAGAGTGAATTCAAGGCTATTCTTTGTAACATACAAACTTGCCTTAAACAGTTCAAAAACCAAAGGCTGAGGGTTTACAGCTCAATAATGAACCTAGCACAGGGCTCTGGGGTCCATTCCAAGTACCAGAAAGAAAAGAGGTGGGGGGGAGAGGGAAGGAGAGGGGGTGGGAGTGGGAGAAGGGGAGGGAGAGGGTGAGGGGAAGAAAGGGAGGGAGAGGGGAAGGGGGAGAAGGGGAGGGAGAGGGAGAGAGGTTAATCCTATGCAAACAACATGAAACAGATCTTTGAACTGGTGACTTTTAGCATTGAATTTGCATCAGTCTGTTACAACTGACATTCACTTAGAGTGGGGAATTTTATTCTAACACTAATCATGATAACGGAAGTACTCTTAAACATATAAGACAACTTTAATAACATTCTTTAATTATAAACTTAACATACACCATGTTTGCCTGTTCCTTGCTTCTGTGGGTCTTTGACTGTCCTAAGGAATGGGGCTGGTTTGCTTGCTTCAGAGTCTTCTAAAGCCGGCACCAACTTGAGTTGTCAGGTTAGAGAAAACTGAAAACAAAAGAATGCCGTTTATTTTTCTCTCTTGTATATTTTTAGGAGCTAGGCTAAAATTATAAATTATTCAGGGTTCCTATTTGGCAGTACGTTTTTTTCTGTGCCCAGGAATAAACCCCAAACAAGGACCTGCTAAGTCTGCAAAGGGTTGACTTTTGATCTATAAGAAATCGCAGTGGTAGAAAGACGGTGACTTTTCCTGTGCTTCCTGTTACAGACCCAGACCTTGCCTTCCCTGAGACCTGAGCTCAACTGACTCCATGCTGGAAGTGCCGTTCCGGCTGTAAAACTCAGCACACAGACAACCCCACTGACAAAACTACAACAGAGGCCTAATCCAGCAAAGCCATGGTCTGGGAAAGTCTCTACATGCACTCACCTTGCTTTTTGCCTTCTGTAGTTCTGCTTCTGGTAACTGCTCTTGTTAATGGAGGTAGGTCAACCTAGGACATAATTTTTGCGCTTAAAATTCACCCCGAGAAAGGTTCAGCGCTCCGCTGGGATCCTGAACACCCAGTGTAGTCATCGGCTGATAGTGACGCCTTTCTGTGGGTTTAAACTCCTATCTGAGCAGTCCTCTCTAGTGAATCCCCCACAACTTCCTGTAAGGAGACACAGTCAGACTTAATCCCTAGTCACCCTACATCCCTTGCTTTGTATCAACAACATGGAAGATGTGATTTGTTTTCGTTTTTCTTGTGTGGCACAGGGGTTGTGATTTAAAAACCATTCTTTTTTTTTTTTAGTTTTAAAAATTATTTTATTTACATTCCAGCTGTTCCCCCCTCTCCTGGTCCCCTTCCCACAGTTCCTCATCCCATTCTTCCTCCCCATTGCCTCTGAGAGGGCGCTTCCGCCACCCCCAGGCCACTCCCCTCCTTGGGGCCTCAAGTCTTCTCTCACTAAGGCCAGCCCAAGCAGTCCTCTGCTGTATATGTGTCAGGGCCTCAGATCAGCCAGTGTATGCTCTGCTCCCTGGTTGGTGGTGCAGCATCCAAGAGATCTCAGGGGTTTGGGTTAGTTGAGACTGCTGGTCTTCCTATAGGGTTGCCCTCCTCCTCAATGTCTTCCAGCCCTTTCCTAATTCAACCATAGGGGTTCCCGACTTCAGTCCAATAGTTGGGTATAGGTGTCTGTGTCTATCTCAATCAGCTGCTTGTTGGGCTTCTCAGAGGGCAGTCATCTGTCTTGTCTGTAAGCACATCATAGCATCAGTAAGTGTGTCAGGCCTTGGTGCCCCCCTACCATTAGATGGATACCAATTTATGCCAGTCATTGGACCACCTTCCCTTCAGTCACTTCTCCTTTTTTTTGTTCCTGCAGTTCTTTTAGACAGGAATAATTCTGGGTCAGAAATTTAGACTATGAGTTGGTAACCCAGTCTCTCCACCTGGGGCCCTGACAATCTACTGGAGGTAGACTCTTCGATTTCCCTCTCCCCACTCTTGGGCATTTTGGCTAAGGACTCTTTGAGTCCTGAGAGTCTCTCACCTCCCAGGTCTCTGAGACTTTCTAGATTGTACCAGACAAGAAAATCTGCCTGTCACACAATAATCAAAACAAATCATTCTTAAAGATCCTCTGTAAGAGATTTCTCTAGTTGACTAAAAGCCATCAACAAAGTATTGGCAGGTTCTATGGGCCCAAAATAAAAGCATAATATCTCTCCAAATGACTAAGGTTCCTAGTTCATTGAAAATTCACATTTAGAAAACATTTTATTGGCAGCTTACGATGCATTTTTTTTCAGACTTCTAAGGCCCAATTAATATATCATTTTCGACCATTGACTGTGCTGACCTGATCTCTGTTTAAAAATGCAGTGAGCTCTAAGTGAAAACCTATACCTGGTATGCCAGTTGGTAATATCCTTTTTTTTCTCTCTCCCTTGGTAAACATTTAAAGAATATGGAACAAATGCCTCACACCAGCCTTCGTGTTTGCAAATGTCTTATGACACGTGCAAAAATCGAGCTTCATCCGTCTTGATTTTACACACCACAGAAACTGGTGTGGAAATGCTTGTTCTACTGAAAAGGTCTCATCTGGCACAGCTGAAAACTCCTTCTGATTGCTTTGATTAGTTCCTCAGATTGCCCTGGCCTGCACAGGGGCTTGACTTTATCCAGTACAGAACAGTGCTTCTTGTCTCAAATCCTGTTTCCACTGGGACTGTGTGTAGGGTATTGCTACTGTAGGGTAATGAGGTCATCTGTCTTTTCCTTGTCTGAAAATGTAGCTCTGCGTGTTGGTCTCTGTATGGCAAGACAGGCGGATGTATGGCTGTGTCTCTTTGTCTCCCTTGCTCCCGTAGCTTCAGCTAGACTAGACATTTTCTCATGTGACGATGATCTCAAAGGCTACAGACCTTGCCTTAGATGTCTTCCAGAGCTGGTCTGAGATGGATCTCTAGTGCAGGTGTGAGAAATCAGACAGGTCATACTGCTTTCCCATGAAGTCCATCCTTCAGTACCGAATGGTTACTGATGATGGTGGATTAGGAGATTGACATCTGTCATGCAAGCTGGGTGCCTTTAGGGGTACCAATTATTAGAGTCAGGGCAAATTTCTTAGCATTCTACAGTAGAGGTTAGAAAAGGTTTATTAGAGGAAAGGAAAAAAAATTATTGACTAGAGTCATCAAGGGAGAGGTATCAGGAGCATCACGGAGGGATAAAGGCAGGGTGCCCTGTTGGATGTGTAGAGTGGGTTTGTGTTCAGGTAGAGGAAACTGCACCCTTGGGACCCTTTCTTTTTGTGAGACAGAAGGGAGGAGGCAGCCTGTTGCAGGCAGAGACACGCAGGAAGGATATTTACAGAACTTGTCAAGGAGTGCCAGCAGGCAAGTAAACAGAACCCCTCCTCCCATGGGAAACTGAGCGAGCTAGGGCACAGGTAGGAGGAAGGGAGGTGGTCCCTTGTGCAGCTGGGGTGAATGTTGTGTAGCATCTCTTAGTTTGAGAAAGAGAGTCTGCTCTCACTATCCTGGCAACTGAGATGAGTATCTGAGACCACTTCTGGCTCTTCTGACCATTATCCACTATGCAGAAAGGGGAGGGGATCAGAGTGAATCCCATCCGTCATTCAAGACTGGATAACTACTTAGCTAACAACAAAAAGGAAGAAGTGGCTAGAAGGACCAGAGCGGATAGAACAAGTTTGAGGAAGAGTTTGTATATCAAAAAGAGGCTGTCACTTTTTTGATTTCACATATGGGAATTTGGTAAATACCAAAAGGAGTAAGTCTGCTAGCTACAAATCAGGTCATTGGCTATTTTATGGTAAAGTGGATTAGGATGAAAATCTACCTTTTTTTTTTTTTTTTTTTTTTTTTTTTGAGACAGAGTCTCTCTGTCAATCTGGGACAGTCCTGGTACTGTCTCTGTAGAATATGCTAGCCTTGAACTCAGAGACCTGCTTGCCTCTGCCTTCTGAGTGCTGGGATTACAAACATATCCCACCACCACCTGGCTAAAAATTCTCTTAATTTATTTAAGAAAATAATAATGGTTGTGCTCTTTTGCCCTCGCTCCACACCAGAATCATAAAAAGGAGGGCCAGTAGTTTCAATAGCAATGTGAGTTTGTCTGATATCCTTGCTGCCTTGGCATCCATTTGGGGATCTGACATCATTATTTGGAACCCAGGGTCTACAACTTCCCCTCTGTGTGGTTTACAATATACCTCATCTGTTAACTCATTTTGTAAACTCAAATCTAGTGCTTACCACAGCTTCCAGCCATGATAAAACCTAATGACCAGCCCCCCCCCCCCCGCCCCAAGCTGGAAGCTCCTCCTTTTCACAGGACTTTTTTTTTAAACAGGTTTTTTTTCTTTTTTTTTCTTATTTTCTTTATTTACACTCATCTGACTTTTAAAAACCAGCCCATGCACAAGCCCCTCCAGAGCCTGAGGGTAACTTGATGGATCTGGTAAAGGTTGCATCCAACAGCATGGTTCTCTCTTGTTCCCTTCTGCGTCCTGTTGAGCTCCGTGTTGCCTCCCAACTTCCCTCTGACCTCTTGTTAGCACTCGGAACCTCTCTGAATTATGTAAGTGGTATATTGGTTCTGTTTCATGCATTTTGTATTTTATTGTGTCCCCCTTGAACACACTGTGACCTCATGTCTCTCTAGTTGGGCCTGTTCTGGAGTGTAACTATCTTGGCTTATGTTTACACTCAACAGAAATCTCATGACCAAGTTAAAACAACAAGCAAAATCAATTAAAATCATAGCTGGGATCGGCTCCTAGATTCTCCCTTACAACACACTCTACTAAAAAGACCAATTATTAAAAATTCTTGAGGATGAGGTCATCATATTTCCAAATAAAAAAATGTCTTGAGAGTGTGGTACAAACACTGTGCAACAGATGTGGAGATAAGATTTTTCTTTTTTCTTTTTTCTTTTTCCTTTTTTCTTTTTTTCTTTTTTTCCATTTTTTATTAGGTATTTAACTCATTTACATTTCCAATGCTATACCAAAAGTCCCCCATACCCACCCACCCCCACTCCCCTGCCCATCCACTCCCCCTTTTTGGCCCTGGCGTTCCCCTGTACTGGGGCATACAAAGTTTACCTGTCCAATGGGCCTCTCTTTCAATAGATGGCCGATTAGGCCATCTTTTGTTACATATGCAGCTAGAGACAAGAGCTCCGGGGTACTGGTTAGTTCATAATGTTGTTCCACCTATAGGGTTGCAGATCCCTTTAGCTCCTTGGGTTCTTTCTCTAGCTCCTCCATTGGGAGCCCTGTGATCCATCCATTAGCTGACTGTGAGCATCCACTTCTGTGTTTGCTAGGCCCCGGCATAGTCTCACAAGAGATAGCTACATCTGGGTCCTTTCAATAAAATCTTGCTAGGGTATGCAATGGTGTCAGCGTTTGGATGCTGATTATGGGGTGGATCCCTGGATATGGCAGTCTCTACATGGTCCATCCTTTCATCTCAGCTCCAAACTTTGTCTCTGTAACTCCTTCCATGGGTGTTTTGTTCCCAATTCTAAGGAGGGGCATAGTGTCCACACTTCAGTCTTCATTCTTCTTGAGTTTCATGTGTTTAGCAAATTGTACCTTATATCTTGGGAATCCTAGGTTTGGGGCTAATATCCACTTATCAGTGAGTACATATTGTGTGAGTTCCTTTGTGAATGTGTTACCTCACTCAGGATGATGCCCTCCAGGTCCATTCATTTGCCTAGGAATTTCATAAATTCATTCTTTTTAATAGCTGAGTAGTACTCCATTGTGTAGATGTACCACATTTTCTGTATCCATTCCTCTGTTGAGGGGCATCTGGGTTCTTTCCAGCTTCTGGCTATTATAAATAAGGCTGCTATGAACATAGTGGAGCATGTGTCCTTCTTACCAGTTGGGGCATCTTCTGGATAAATGCCCAGGAGAGGTATTGCTGGATCCTCCGGTAGTACTATGTCCAATTTTCTGAGGAACCGCCATACTGATTTCCAGAGTGGTTGTACAAGCCTGCAATCCCACCAACAATGGAGGAGTGTTCCTCTTTCTCCACATCCACGCCAGCATCTGCTGTCACCTGAATTTTTGATCTTAGCCATTCTGACTGGTGTGAGGTGGAATCTCAGGGTTGTTTTGATTTGCATTTCCCTGATGATTAAGGATGTTGAACATTTTTTCAGGTGCTTCTCTGCCATTCGGTATTCCTCAGGTGAGAATTCTTTGTTCAGTTCTGAGCCCCATTTTTTAATGGGGTTGTTCGATTTTCTGAAGTCCACCTTCTTGAGTTCTTTATATATGTTGGATATTAGCCCCCTATCTGATTTAGGATAGGTAAAGATCCTTTCCCAATCTGTTGGTGGTCTTTTTGTCTTGTTGACGGTGTCTTTTGCCTTGCAGAAACTTTGGAGTTTCATTAGGTCCCATTTGTCAATTCTCGATCTTACAGCACAAGCCATTGCTGTTCTGTTCAGGAATTTTTCCCCTGTGCCCATATCTTCAAGGCTTTTCCCCACTTTCTCCTCTATAAGTTTCAGTGTCTCTGGTTTTATGTGAAGTTCTTTGATCCACTTAGATTTGACCTTAGTACAAGGAGATAAGTATGGATCGATTCGCATTCTTCTACATGATAACAACCAGTTGTGCCAGCACCAATTGTTGAAAATGCTGTCTTTCTTCCACTGGATGGTTTTAGCTCCCTTGTCGAAGATCAAGTGACCATAGGTGTGTGGGTTCATTTCTGGGTCTTCAATTCTATTCCATTGGTCTACTTGTCTGTTTCTATACCAGTACCATGCAGTTTTTATCACAATTGCTCTGTAGTAAAGCTTTAGGTCAGGCATGGTGATTCCACCAGAGGTTCTTTTATCCTTGAGAAGAGTTTTTGCTATCCTAGGTTTTTTGTTATTCCAGATGAATTTGCAAATTGCTCCTTCTAATTCGCTGAAGAATTGAGTTGGAATTTTGATGGGGATTGCATTGAATCTGTAGATTGCTTTTGGCAAGATAGCCATTTTTACAATATTGATCCTGCCAATCCATGAGCATGGGAGATCTTTCCATCTTCTGAGATCTTCTTTAATTTCTTTCTTCAGAGATTTGAAGTTTTTATCATACAGATCTTTCACCTCCTTAGTTAGAGTTACGCCGAGATATTTTATACTATTTGTGAAAATTGAGAAGGGTGTTGTTTCCCTAATTTCTTTCTCAGCCTGTTTATTCTTTGTATAGAGAAAGGCCATTGACTTGTTTGAGTTTATTTTATATCCAGCTACATCACCGAAGCTGCTTATCAGGTTTAGGAGTTCTCTGGTAGAATTTTTAGGGTCACTTATATATACTATCATATCATCTGCAAAAAGTGATATTTTGAGTTCCTCTTTTCCAATTTGTATCCCCTTGATCTCCTTTTGTTGTCGAATTGCTCTGGCTAATACTTCAAGTACTATGTTGAAAAGGTAGGGAGAAAGTGGGCAGCCTTGTCTAGTCCCTGATTTTAGTGGGATTGCTTCCAGCTTCTCTCCATTTACTTTGATGTTGGCTACTGGTTTGCTGTAGATTGCTTTTATCATGTTTAGGTATGGGCCTTGAATTCCTGAACTTTCCAAAACTTTTATCATGAATGGGTGTTGAATCTTGTCAAATGCTTTTTCTGCATCTAACGAGATGATCATGTGGTTTTTGTCTTTGAGTTTGTTTATATAATGGATTACATTGATGGATTTTCGTATATTAAACCATCCCTGCATCCCTGGAATAAAACCTACTTGGTCAGGATGGATGATTGCTTTAATATGTTCTTGGATTCGGTTAGCAAGAATTTTATTGAGGATTTTTGCATCGATATTCATAAGAGAAATTGGTCTGAAGTTCTCTATCTTTGTTGAATCTTTCTGTGGTTTAGGTATCAGAGTAATAGTGGCTTCATAAAATGAGTTGGGTAGGGTACCTTCTACTTCTATTTTGTGAAATAGTTTGTGCAGAACTGGAATTAGATCTTCTTTGAAGGTCTGATAGAACTCTGCACTAAACCCGTCTGGTCCTGGGCTTTTTTTGGCTGGGAGACTATTAATAACTGCTTCTATTTCTTTAGGTGATATGGGACTGTTTAGATGGTCAACTTGATCCTGACTCAACTTTGGTACCTGGTATCTGTCCAGAAATTTGTCCATTTCATCCAGGTTTTCCAGTTTTGTTGAGTATAACCTTTTGTAGAAGGATCTGACGGTGTTTTGGATTTCTTCAGGATCTGTTGTTATGTCTCCCTTTTCATTTCTGATTTTGTTAATTAGGATTTTGTCCCTGTGCCCTTTAGTAAGTCTAGCTAAGGGTTTATCTATCTTGTTGATTTTCTCAAAGAACCAACTCCTCGTTTGGTTAATTCTTTGAATAGTTCTTCTTGTTTCCACTTGGTTGATTTCACCCCTGAATTTGATTATTTCCTGATGTCTACTCCTCTTGGGTGAATTTGCTTCCTTTTTTTCTAGAGCTTTTAGATGTGTTGTCAAGCTGCTAGTATGTGCTCTCTCCCATTTCTTCTTGGAGGCACTCAGAGCTATGAGTTTCCCTCTTAGAAATGCTTTCATTGTGTCCCAAAGGTTTGGGTACGTTGTGGCTTCATTTTCATTAAACTCTAAAAAGTCTTTAATTTCTTTCTTTATTCCTTCCTTGACCAAGGTATCATTGAGAAGAGTGTTGTTCAGTTTCCACGTGAATGTTGGCTTTCCATTATTTATGTTGTTATTGAAGATCAGTCTTAGGCCATGGTGGTCTGATAGGATACATGGGACAATTTCAATATTTTTGTATCTGTTGAGGCCTGTTGTGTGACCAATTATATGGTCAATTTTGGAGAAGGTCCCGTGAGGTGCTGAGAAGAAGGTATATCCTTTTGTTTTAGGATAAAATGTTCTGTAGATATCTGTTAGGTCCATTTGTTTCATAACTTCTGTTAGTTTCACTGTGTCCCTGTTTAGTTTCTGTTTCCAAGATCTGTCCCTTGATGAAAGTGGTGTGTTGAAGTCTCCCACTATTATTGTGTGAGGTGCAATGTGTGCTTTGAGCTTTACTAAAATGTCTTTAATGAATGTGGCTGCCCTTGCATTTGGAGCGTAGATATTCAGAATTCAGAATTGGAGGATTTTACCTTTGATGAGTATGAAGTGTCCCTCCTTGTCTTTTTTGATAACTTTGGGTTGGAAGTCGATTTTATCCGATATTAGAATGGCTACTCCAGCTTGTTTCTTCAGACCATTTGCTTGGAAAATTGTTTTCCAGCCTTTCACTCTGAGGTAGTGTCTGTCTTTTTCCCTGAGATGGGTTTCCTGTAAGCAGCAGAATGTTGGGTCCTGTTTGTGTAGCCAGTCTGTTAGTCTATGTCTTTTTATTGGGGAATTGAGTCCATTAATATTAAGAGATATTAAGGAAAAGTAATTGTTGCTTCCTTTTATTTTTGTTGTTAGAGTTGGCATTCTGTTCTTGTGGCTGTCTTCTTTTTGGTTTGTTGAGGGATTACTTTCCTGTTTGTTCTAGGGCGTGATTTCCGTCCTTGTATTGCTTCTTTTCTGTTATTATCCTTTGAAGGGCTGGATTCGTGGAAAGATATTGTGTGAATTTGGTTTTGTTGTGGAATACTTTGGTTTCTCCATCTATGGTAATTGAGAGTTTGGCCGGGTATAGTAGCCTGGGCTGGCATTTGTGTTCTCTTAGTGTCTGTATAACATCTGTCCATGCTCTTCTGGCTTTCATAGTCTCTGGTGAAAAGTCTGGTGTAATTCTGATAGGCCTTCCTTTATATGTTACTTGACCTTTCTCCCTGACTGCTTTTAATATTCTATCTTTATTTAGTGCATTTGTTGTTCTGATTATTATGTGTCGGGAGGAAATTCTTTTCTGGTCCAGTCTATTTGGAGTTCTGTAGGCTTCTTGTATGATCATGGGCATCTCTTTCTTTATGTTTGGGAAGTTTTCTTCAATTTTTGTTGAAGATGTTTGCTGGTCCTTTGAGTTGAAAATCTTCATTCTCATCCACTCCTATTATGCGTAGGTTTGGTCTTCTCATTGTGTCCTGGATTTCCTGGATGTTTTGAGTTAGGATCCTTTTGCATTTTGTATTTTCTTTGACTGTTGTGTCGATGTTCTCTATGGAATCTTCTGCACCTGAGATTCTCTCTTCCATTTCTTGTATTCTGTTGCTGATGCTCGCATCTATGGTTCCAGATCTCTTTCCTAGGGTTTCTATCTCCAGCGTTGCCTCGCTTTGGGTTTTCTTTACTGTGTCTACTTCCCTTTTTAGTTCTAGTATGGTTTTGTTCATTTCCATTACCTGTTTGGATGTGTTTTCCTGTTTTTCTTTAAGGACTTCTACCTGTTTGGCTGTGTTTTCCTGCTTTTCTTTAAGGGCCTGTAACTCTTTAGCAGTGCTCTCCTGTAATTCTTTAAGTGACTTATGAAAGTCCTTCTTGATGTCCTCTATCATCATCATGAAAAATGCTTTTAAATCTGGGTCTAGATTTTCGGTTGTGTTGGGGTGCCCAGGACTATGTGGGGTGGGAGTGCTGCGTTCTGATGATGGTGAGTGGTCTTGATTTCTGTTAGTAGGATTCTTACGTTTGCCTTTCGCCATCTGGTAATCTCTGAAGCTAGCTGTTATAGTTGTCTCTGTTAAGAGCTTGTACTTCAGGTGACTCTGTTAGCCTCTATAAGCAGACCTGGGAGGGTAGCACTCTCCTTGGTTTCAGTGGGTAGAGTATTCTCTGCAGGAAAGCTCTCTTCTTGCAGGGAAGGTACCCAGATATCTGGTGTTCGAACCGGACTCCTGGCAGAAGTTGTGTTCCACTCACTAGAAGTCTTAGGATCCCGTGGGGAATCCTGTGTGGGCCCTTGCGGGTGTCAGGCAACTCCGCTGGCCAGGAAGCCTGGGGCTCGAGTGGAGCGGAAGGGGCTTTTGCCCCGGGTCAGGCCCGGGCAGTCTGCTTCCCTATGTACGGCAGTCTCAGGTTCCGCGTGATTGGATTGGGGCCGGCGCTGTGTTCCACTCACCAGAGGTCTTAGGATCCCGTGGGGAATCCTGTGTGGGCCCTTGCGGGTGTCAGGCAACTCCGCTGGCCAGGAAGCCCTGGGCTGGAGTGGAGCGGAAGGGGCTTTTGTCCCGGTTCAGGCCCGGGCAGTCTCTTTTTTCTTTTTTCTTTTTCTTTTCTTTTTTTTTAAAGGATCAGGGACCGAGTAGCAGCTCTGATGCTGCCTTCAGCCAGTTCTTTCTCTCTTTTTAAGATTTATTTATTTATTATATATAAATACACTGTAGCTGTCTTCAGACACACCAGAAGAGGGTGTCAGATCTCATTACAGATGGTTGTGAGCCACCATGTGGTTGCTAGGATTTGAACTCAGGACCTCTGGAAGAGACATCATTGCTCTTAACCTCTGAGCCATCTCTCCAACCCCTAGATAAGGTTTTTCATTGCAACATTTTCTGGAAGTACAAAAGGATTACAAAATAAGTAACAGGGTTCTTGTTACATAAGTCACCACGGTTCACTAGCAGGTGGTACAGGTGTAAACAAAGTATCATCATGTGATGATACTGATGACACTTTAAAATTTATGATGAATCTTAAAATTCATACTTAGGTAAGAGAGTAGCTGCAAGCAGTACTCTATGCTGCCAGTCATGTAAGAAAATAGAGGAGGTAGAGGGTACATATATGTTTGGTCTCGTACATGAATAAGATATTTTCAGAAAGATATGGAAATATTAGGAAAAAGCACTAGGTGGTTAGGAAGAACAATCAGAGATTTCACAGCAATGCATTTTGTGTCTCTTGAGCCAGGAGAATGTTATCAACTACTCTGAAAAAAAATTACTTAAAACCAGCTTATAAAGCTGTGTACTTACATTCTCTTCCAGATTAAGTCTGTCTGTGTTTGCTTAAGGCCTTTTTGCTAAGATTTCTGCTGTATGGTTTCCTGGATCCCATTCTGCAGAGTGGCAGGGGTGCGTATAAATTTTGTGGAGAACAGGTTTTGGAAGCAGGGTAGGTGAGAGCTGCCTCCGGGTGGTCTGTCTATAAGGATGGGCTGGCCAGCTCCTTGGCTTTACAAAGTGGGCTAGTGAGAGCATGCCCTATTTTCTGTTTGGTTGGTTTCAGATCAATAACATCCTCTGGTTAAATCTGTCTATTGTGAATGGGGTGCTGCCTGCCTTCTAGGGTAGAATAATATTCCTTCCTGTGAATGTCTATTGCAGTTTTTTTGACTCATTCAGCCATCAATGGGTTTAGATCACTTCACATTTACCTGCTCTGAATACTGCAACAAGAGAACCCAGGAGCACAGGTATCTCTGATTAACAGATTACATCCATTTGCATATCTGTGTGGAAGAGTTTTGGATTGTGAAGTAGTTTGACTTTTAGTTATTTTAGGGGGAGAAGGGACTTCATACTAGTGTGTGTGTGTGTGTGTGTGTGTGTGTGTGTGTGTGTGTGTGTGTGATCTGTACTAATTTTCAATCCCACCAATGGTGTGCATGTTTTTTGTACATCTTTGTCAGGATTTGTTTCTTGATCTTAGTCATTCATGATACGCCACATTATTTTTGATTTCTCTTTCTCTGGGGATTTAATGAAATTAAGGTTTTTCATATTCATATGGTATTTTTTTTTTAAAAAATGTCAATGTAAGTCCTTTCTCAATTACTTAACTTGGCTTTTTGTTGGCTTTGTGATTGAATTTCATGTCCTTGTGATTTTGGATTTTACCCTCCTATCAGACACTGCTTTGCAAATGTTTCCACTCCCTGGGGTGCCTTTGCACCCCATTTGTTGTTCAGGGTGCTCTGCTTTGCTCATGCATTCTCCCCTCCATCCTCTCACCTTTGCCTCTAATGCTGCACTTCTAGGATGCTGGCCAGAATCTCACCGCTAATCCATGTCAGGGGGTCCCCTCTCGTTTTCTAATTTGAATTTTACATTAGAGATTTCAGCTCATTTCAAGTTCATTTGTGCATGTAGTATAAGATAAACATCCAGTTCTTTCTCCCAAATGTGGATATCCATTTTCCAGCCTGGGTTACACAAGAGACTGCTCTGACTCCACTGTGAATTCTTGCTGCCATTGTCTAACATTATTAACTGACCATGTGTGTGGATTTTCTTCTGCCTCTCTGTTCCACTGATGTATATGTCAGTTTCTGCTAATTTTACACAGCTTTAACTGCGGTAGCTTTGCAGTTTAGTTTGAAAACAGGAAGTTTGTCCTGGCTTTATTCTTTCTTATGGTTGCTTTGATATTTGGGAACAAGTTCTAATTCCATTTTTTTTCTCTATTTTGTCTATTCCTAGGCATGGAAATACATGTCAACTATTTTATCAATGATAACTCTTAAAGAAAAACATTTTAAAACAATTCTTTAATATCATTTGATTTTAGCACTTACCAAAGACATAATCAAATTTGCACACTGACAAGATGGACTGCTTGCTTGTTCCTTCATTAAAGAATTAAAATGTTGCTGAATATTTGATGCTTCAGAGTATTGAACCTCTTCAGCATTTTGAGAACTGATTGATATTTTGATTTTATAATAATTAATGTTGATAAACCGGCTTTGCATCAATACATATCACAAAATGACAGAACTATGTTTGGGGCTACTTCAGACATCATTGGAAATTCTGTCTTAATCCCAAGCCAAAATTCTTTTAATGATTTTTGAGAATAAAAAGAAAGCTTGCTGGCAACCCAAACACCACTTCTCATGATGAAACAATTCTACAACAACACAGCCTGTGCTGGAAAATGCTTTCTTTTCAGATGTTCTAATGTAGGCCATGGGTATGAAATGAGGGGACGACATCTATACAGCTATGACAAAGTCCTCATACATGCTGGAACTAGACTTTCCAGTGGTGTGGCTGCTCTGAGATCACCTTTGAAAGTAACTTTTTAAGGCATGTTCTATAAGCAAGACCAACACATTTATTGGTCCTCTCAGTTAGGTGTGGTGGAATTACACTGTGTTTCACCATAATGGCCATAGAAGGAAGGGGTAGACAATTATTTACATTGTCCTGTGGGACGGAGTGTCATAATATTCTCTGAGATTGTCTTGGTGGGAAAGGGACATAATGCTATCTTAACTTTAAAATTTTTGACATCTTTCACACATATGCACAATATTCTGGTTCTATTTATCACCTTTCCTTGCTGATTTCTGCCTGCTCTCCCTTCTAAGCCCTTTCTTTTTCCTACTAGACTCCCAGTGGCTCCCTTATTAGAGAACATGACTTCCCTCTTCTGGTACCCATTAGAAGTCACTGTATCTTCAGGTCTTCATGGGTGCATAGTAATGCCATATTTGAACATCACCATTTTGTGGCATTCTTCCCCACCTTTTGGCTCTTAAATTCTTCCCACCCTTTCTTCTGTGATCTTGATACAGATGTGCACCCTGCTTAAAGCTGAGCGCTCATCAGTCACTTTTTCTTGGCACTTTGGTCCGTTGTGAGTCTCTGCATTACCAATCACTCTCTGTAGAGTAGAGCAGAAATGTAGGAAGGAAGGCTGTAAAATAACATCTATGGACGTGACATGGATGTAGTACTTATGAAGCTGCACTAGCTGTAGTTGCCTGCACAAGACTAGAGTTCAGTGGTGTTTGGTGAGGCGCTCAGGGCACACTGCTCCACTCAGAGGAACTAAAGCAGCTGGGAACTGTTGGAAGGGAGGAAGCCATTGTATTCAGAAATGCAGCTATTGGCAGATTAGTCATGCTCCAGTAGGTAGCTTTATACCCACATCCACCTGAGTGGCCCTGGATAAACCAAATGGACCACAAAAGGAAAATTAAAACAGCCCAAAGACATAGCACAGATGGGGACTGCAGAGGAAGGTAAAGAATGGGAGGAAGAGAAGAAACAGTGGAGGGATGGGTGTGACAGAATGAACTACATACAAGTATGAAAATCTTGGCACAAGTCCCTTCTGCTCGACTCGAGACTCGAGCCCCGGGCTACCTTGCCAGCAGAGTCTTGCCCAACACCCGCAAGGGTCCACACGGGACTCCCCACGGGACCCTAAGACCTCTGGTGAGTGGATCACAGTGCCTGCCCCAATCCAATCGCGCGGAACTTGAGACTGCGGTACATAGGGAAGCAGGCTACCCGGGCCTGATCTGGGGCACAAGTCCCTTCCGCTCGACTCGAGACTCGAGCCCCGGGCTACCTTGACAGCAGAGTCTTGCCCAACACCCGCAAGGGCCCACACGGGACTCCCCACGGGACCCTAAGACCTCTGGTGAGTGGAACACAGCGCCTACCACAATCCAATCGCGTGGAACTTGAGACTGCGGTACATAGGGAAGCAGGCTACCCGGGCCTGATCTGGGGCACAAGTCCCTTCCGCTCGACTCGAGACTCGAGCCCCTGGCTACCTTGCCAGCAGAGTCTTGCCCAACACCCGCAAGGGTCCACACGGGACTCCCCACGGGACCCTAAGACCTCTGGTGAGTGGATCACAGTGCCTGCCCCAATCCAATCGCGCGGAACTTGAGACTGCGGTACATAGGGAAGCAGGCTACCCGGGCCTGATCTGGGGCACAAGTCCCTTCCGCTCGACTCGAGACTTGAGCCCCGGGCTACCTTGACAGCAGAGTCTTGCCCAACACCCGCAAGGGCCCACACGGGACTCCCCACGGGACCCTAAGACCTCTGGTGAGTGGAACACAGCGCCTACCCCAATCCAATCGCGTGGAACTTGAGACTGCGGTACATAGGGAAGCAGGCTACCCGGGCTTGATCTGGGGCACAAACCCCTTCCACTCCACTCGAGCCCCGGCTACCTTGCCAGCTGAGTCGCCTGACACCCGCAAGGGCCCACACAGGATTCCACACGTGATCCTAAGACCTCTAGTGAGTGGAACACAACTTCTGCCAGGAGTCTGGTTCGTACACCAGATATCTGGGTACCTGCCTTGCAAGAAGAGAGCTTGCCTACAGAGAATACTCTGCCCACTGAAACTAAGGAGAGTGCTACCCTCCAGGTCTGCTCATAGAGGCTAACAGAGTCACCTGAAGTACAAGCTCTTAACAGTGACAACTAAAACAGCTAGCTTCAGAGATTACCAGATGGCGAAAGGCAAACGTAAGAATCCTACTAACAGAAATCAAGACCACTCACCATCATCAGAACGCAGCACTCCCACCCCACCTAGTCCTGGGCACCCCAACACAACCGAAAATCTAGACCCAGATTTAAAAACATTTCTCATGATGATGATAGAGGACATCAAGAAGGACTTTCATAAGTCACTTAAAGATTTACAGGAGAGCACTGCTAAAGAGTTACAGGCTCTTAAAGAAAAGCAGGAAAACACAGCCAAACAGGTGATGGAAATGAACAAAACAATACTAGAACTAAAAGGGGAAGTAGACACAATAAAGAAAACCCAAAGCGAGGCAACGCTGGAGATAGAAACCCTAGGAAAGAGATCTGGAACCATAGATGCGAGCATCAGCAACAGAATACAAGAAATGGAAGAGAGAATCTCAGGTGCAGAAGATTCCATAGAGAACATCGACACAACAGTCAAAGAAAATACAAAATGCAAAAGGATCCTAACTCAAAACATCCAGGTAATCCAGGACACAATGAGAAGACCAAACCTACGGATAATAGGAATTGATGAGAATGAAGATTTTCAACTTAAAGGGCCAGCTAATATCTTCAACAAAATAATAGAAGAAAACTTCCCAAACATAAAAAAAGAGATGCCCATGATCATACAAGAAGCATACAGAACTCCAAATAGACTGGACCAGAAAAGAAATTCCTCCCGACACATAATAATCAGAACAACAAATGCACTAAATAAAGATAGAATATTAAAAGCAGTCAGGGAGAAAGGTCAAGTAACATATAAAGGAAGGCCTATCAGAATTACACCAGACTTTTCACCAGAGACTATGAAAGCCAGAAGAGCCTGGACAGATGTTATACAGACACTAAGAGAACACAAATGCCAGCCCAGGCTACTATACCCGGCCAAACTCTCAATTACCATAGATGGAGAAACCAAAGTATTCCACGACAAAACCAAGTTCACACAATACCTTTCCACGAATCCAGCCCTTCAAAGGATAATAACAGAAAAGAAGCAATACAAGGACGGAAATCACGCCCTAGAACAACCAAGAAAGTAATCATTCAACAAACCAAAAAGAAGACAGCCACAAGAACAGAATGCCAACTCTAACAACAAAAATAAAAGGGAGCAACAATTACTTTTCCTTAATATCTCTTAATATCAATGGACTCAATTCCCCAATAAAAAGACATAGACTAACAGACTGGCTACACAAACAGGACCCAACATTCTGCTGCTTACAGGAAACCCATCTCAGGGAAAAAGACAGACACTACCTCAGAGTGAAAGGCTGGAAAACAATTTTCCAAGCAAATGGACTGAAGAAACAAGCTGGAGTAGCCATTTTAATATCGGATAAAATCGACTTCCAACCCAAAGTTATCAAAAAAGACAAGGAGGGACACTTCATACTCATCAAAGGTAAAATCCTCCAAGAGGAACTCTCAATTCTGAATATCTACGCACCAAATGCAAGGGCAGCCACATTCATTAGAGACACTTTAATAAAGCTCAAAGCATACATTGCACCTCACACAATAATAGTGGGAGACTTCAACACACCACTTTCTTCAAAGGACAGATCGTGGAAACAGAAACTAAACAGGGACACAGTGAAACTAACAGAAGTTATGAAACAAATGGACCTGACAGATATCTACAGAACATTTTATCCTAAAACAAAAGGATATACCTTCTTCTCAGCACCTCACGGGACCTTCTCCAAAATTGACCATATAATTGGTCACACAACAGGCCTCAATAGATACAAAAATATTGAAATTGTCCCATGTATCCTATCAGACCACCATGGCCTAAGACTGATCTTCAATAACAACATAAATAATGGAAAGCCAACATTCACGTGGAAACTGAATAACACTCTTCTCAATGATACCTTGGTCAAGGAAGGAATAAAGAAAGAAATTAAAGACTTTTTAGAGTTTAATGAAAATGAAGCCACAACGTACCCAAACCTATGGGACACAATGAAAGCATTTCTAAGAGGGAAACTCATAGCGCTGAGTGCCTCCAAGAAGAAACGGGAGACAGCACATACTAGCAGCTTGACAACACATCTAAAAGCCCTAGAAAAAAAGGAAGCAAATTCACCCAAGAGGAGTAGACGGCAGGAAATAATCAAACTCAGGGGTGAAATCAACCAAGTGGAAACAAGAAGAACTATTCAAAGAATTAACCAAACGAGGAGTTGGTTCTTTGAGAAAATCAACAAGATAGATAAACCCTTAGCTAGACTCACTAAAGGGCACAGGGACAAAATCCTAATTAACAAAATCAGAAATGAAAAGGGAGACATAACAACAGATCCTGAAGAAATCCAAAACACCATCAGATCCTTCTACAAAAGGCTATACTCAACAAAACTGGAAAACCTGGACGAAATGGACAAATTTCTGGACAGATACCAGGTACCAAAGTTGAATCAGGATCAAGTTGACCATCTAAACAGTCCCATATCACCTAAAGAAATAGAAGCAGTTATTAATAGTCTCCCAACCAAAAAAAGCCCAGGACCAGATGGGTTTAGTGCAGAGTTCTATCAGACCTTCAAAGAAGATCTAATTCCAATTCTGCACAAACTATTTCACAAAATAGAAGTAGAAGGTACTCTACCCAACTCATTTTATGAAGCCACTATTACTCTGATACCTAAACCACAGAAAGATCCAACAAAGATAGAGAACTTCAGACCAATTTCTCTTATGAATATCGATGCAAAAATCCTCAATAAAATTCTCGCTAACCGAATCCAAGAACACATTAAAGCAATCATCCATCCTGACCAAGTAGGTTTTATTCCAGGGATGCAGGGATGGTTTAATATACGAAAATCCATCAATGTAATCCATTATATAAACAAACTCAAAGACAAAAACCACATGATCATCTCGTTAGATGCAGAAAAAGCATTTGACAAGATCCAACACCCATTCATGATAAAAGTTTTGGAAAGATCAGGAATTCAAGGCCCATACCTAAACATGATAAAAGCAATCTACAGCAAACCAGTAGCCAACATCAAAGTAAATGGAGAGAAGCTGGAAGCAATCCCACTAAAATCAGGGACTAGACAAGGCTGCCCACTTTCTCCCTACCTTTTCAACATAGTACTTGAAGTATTAGCCAGAGCAATTCGACAACAAAAGGAGATCAAGGTGATACAAATTGGAAAAGAGGAAGTCAAAATATCACTTTTTGCAGATGATATGATAGTATATATAAGTGACCCTAAAAATTCTACCAGAGAACTCCTAAACCTGATAAACAGCTTCGGTGAAGTAGCTGGATATAAAATAAACTCAAACAAGTCAATGGCCTTTCTCTATACAAAGAATAAACAGGCTGAGAAAGAAATTAGGGAAACAACACCCTTCTCAATAGTCACAAATAATATAAAATATCTTGGCGTGACTCTAACTAAGGAGGTGAAAGATCTGTATGATAAAAACTTCAAATCTCTGAAGAAAGAAATTAAAGAAGATCTCAGAAGATGGAAAGATCTCCCATGCTCATGGATTGGCAGGATCAACATTGTAAAAATGGCTATCTTGCCAAAAGCAATCTACAGATTCAATGCAATCCCCATCAAAATTCCAACTCAATTCTTCAACGAATTGGAAGGAGCAATTTGCAAATTTGTCTGGAATAACAAAAAACCTAGGATAGCAAAAAGTCATCTCAAGGATAAAAGAACTTCTGGCGGAATCACCATGCCAGACCTAAAGCTTTACTACAGAGCAATTGTGATAAAAACTGCATGGTACTGGTATAGAGACAGACAAGTAGACCAATGGAATAGAATTGAAGATCCAGAAATGAACCCACACACCTATGGTCACTTGATCTTCGACAAGGGAGCTAAAACCATCCAGTGGAAGAAAGACAGCATTTTCAACAATTGGTGCTGGCACAACTGGTTGTTATCGTGTAGAAGAATGCGAATCGATCCATACTTATCTCCTTGTACTAAGGTCAAATCTAAGTGGATCAAGGAACTTCACATAAAACCAGAGACACTGAAACTTATAGAGGAGAAAGTGGGGAAAAGCCTTGAAGATATGGGCACAGGGGAAAAATTCCTGAACAGAACAGCAATGGCTTGTGCTGTAAGATCGAGAATCGACAAATGGGACCTAATGAAACTCCAAAGTTTCTGCAAGGCAAAAGACACCGTCAATAAGACAAAAAGACCACCAACAGATTGGGAAAGGATCTTTACCTATCCTAAATCAGATAGGGGACTAATATCCAACATATATAAAGAACTCAAGAAGGTGGACTTCAGAAAATCAAATAACCCCATTAAAAAATGGGGCTCAGAACTGAACAAAGAATTCTCACCTGAGGAATACCGAATGGCAGAGAAGCACTTGAAAAAATGTTCAACATCCTTAATCATCAGGGAAATGCAAATCAAAACAACCCTGAGATTCCACCTCACACCAGTCAGAATGGCTAAGATCAAAAATTCAGGTGACAGCAGATGCTGGCGAGGATGTGGAGAAAGAGGAACACTCCTCCATTGTTGGTGGGAGTGCAGGCTTGTACAACCACTCTGGAAATCAGTCTGGCGGTTCCTCAGAAAACTGGACATAGTACTACCGGAGGATCCAGCAATACCTCTCCTGGGCATATATCCAGAAGATGCCCCAACAGGTAAGAAGGACACATGCTCCACTATGTTCATAGCAGCCTTATTTATAATAGCCAGAAGCTGGAAAGAACCTAGATGCCCCTCAACAGAGGAATGGATACAGAAAATGTGGTACATCTACACAATGGAGTACTACTCAGCTATTAAAAAGAATGAATTTATGAAATTCCTAGCCAAATGGATGGACCTGGAGGGCATCATCCTGAGTGAGGTAACACATTCACAAAGAAACTCACACAATATGTATTCACTGATAAGTGGATATTAGCCCCAAACCTAGGATACCCAAGATATAAGATATAATTTGCTAAACACATGAAACTCAAGGAGAATGAAGACTGAAGTGTGGACACTATGCCCCTCCTTAGATTTGGGAACAAAACACCCATGGAAGGAGTTACAGAGACGGAGTTTGGAGCTGAGATGAAAGGATGGACCATGTAGAGACTGCCATAGCCAGGGATCCACCCCATAATCAGCATCCAAACGCTGACACCATTGCATACACTAGCAAGATTTTATTGAAAGGACGCAGATGTAGCTGTCTCTTGTGAGACTATGCCGGGGCCCAGCAAACACAGAAGTGGATGCTCACAGTCAGCTAATGGATGGATCATAGGGCTCCCAATGGAGGAGCTAGAGAAAGTAGCCAAGGAGCTAAAGGGATCTGCAACCCTATAGGTGGAACAACATTATGAGCTAACCAGTACCCCGGAGCTCTTGACTCTAGCTGCATATATATAAAAAGATGGCCTAGTCGGCCATCACTGGAAAGAGAGGCCCATTGGACTTGCAAACTTTATATGCCCCAGTACAGGGGAATACCAGGGCCAAAAAGGGGGAGTGGGTGGGCAGGGGAGTGGGGGTGGGTGGATATGGGGGACTTTTGGTATAGCATTGGAAATGTAAATGAGTTAAATACCTAATAAAAAATGGAAAAAAAAAAACAAACAAACAAAAAAAAAAAAACCAAAACTACTAGTCTAAGAAAGAAAAAAAAAAAAAAAAAACAAGTATGAAAATCTTAAAGACAATTACCATAAAAGAAGAATATCAATGGTGCCTTTACACTGATATTATATAAGGACTTTAGGACTGTAGGCAGGGCCTCATTCCCTGTGACACATGGGGACATTGTAAACATCCTTCTAAAGCAAGCAACAACAGTCTTGGAAAGCAGAAATGAAGAGCCTATAATACACTAAACTTACCGATGTCTCAATCTTGAATTTCCAACTCCAAAGCTGTGAAAAATTAATCTGTGCTGATAAAGTTCTCTGTGTCAAATAGGTTTTATTTATTTTTTCTCCTCAAACAGTATAGGATGCACACAGAATAGGCTTTATTTATTTATTTATTTATTTATTTATTTATTTATTTGAGGAAAGCATTTATTTCATCTTATATCTTACAGTATATTATGAATGGTAGTCAGGAGAGGCTATCAAACATGAACTTGGAGGCAGGCACTGAAGAAAAGATCATGAAGGGATAGAATTACTGTCTTGTGCGGACTGATGTCCTATTCCAGCTGTTCAGGGATGGCACTTGCAATAGTAAATCACCAGTCAAGAAAACACTCAATGATCTTTTGCGTACTAGACAATCTGATGGAGACAGTTTCTCAACTGAAGTTTCCTCTTTCAGCTTGAATTCTGTTAGATTATATTTGATGAAAAACAAAGAAAGAACAAAAGTAAGAAAGAAAGGAGGGGGGAAGGAAGGAAAGCAAGAAAGCAAGAGAGCAAGAAAGCAAGAAAGGAAGAAAGCAAGCAAGAGTCACTTCATATTCCGACCAGCAGAAAAGAGCGACAACACTACGTTCTTCTCAAAGCAGTTTATTCAGGAACCTTTCAACATCATGCATGAATCTCTCTCCAGAAATCAATCTCTCCAGGAAAAAAACACCAACCAACCCACCCCCAATCACAATCCCTTATATATCCTCTCAACTATGCCACATCAGCTCAGTTCACGTAACAGCAGTCCATTGGCCAGAATCATCATTCATCATATGGTCGGATCCTGCATCATGGTGCGCCTGCGCAGTTCACCCAGTGGACATGGCTTATTTTCAGGTGTAGGAGGAAGTCAGGTGCAAGTCATAAGACTTGGCTGCAGTCCCCGGCGCCATCTTGGGACTGCTGCCACACCCACTACTCACAAGAAAGAAAGAAAGAAAGAAAGAAAGAAAGAAAGAAAGAAAGAAAGAAAGAAAGAAAGAAAGAAAGAAAGGAAGAAAGGAAGAAAGGAAGAAAGGAAGAAAGGAAGAAAGAAAGAAAGAAAGAGAGAAAGAAAGAGAGAGAGAGAGAGAGAGAGAAAGAAAGAAAGAAAGAAAGAAAGAAAGAAAGAAAGAAAGAAAGAAAAAAAGAAAGATAGATAGATAAAGGAAAAGAAAGGAAGAAAAGATTTTCTCAAAGAACCAGCTTCTGGTTTTGTTGATTTTTTTTTTTTTTTTTTTTTTTTTGTTCTAGAGCTTTCAGGTGTGCTGTTAAGCTGCTAGTGTATACTCTCCAGTTTCTTTTTGGAGGTTCTCAGAGCTATGAATTATCCTCTTAGTACTGCTTTCACTGTGTTCCATAAATTTGGATATGTTGTGCCTTCATTTTCATTAAATTCTAAAATGTCTTTAATTTCTGTCTCTTCTTTCTTCTCTCTCTTTCCTTCCCTCCCGCCCTCCCGCCTTTCTTTCTTTCTTTCTTCCTTCCTTCCTTCCTTCCTTCCTTCCTTCCTTTCTTTCTTTCTTTCTTTCTTTCTTTCTTTCTTTCTTTCTTTCTTTCTTTCTTTCTTTCTTCTTTCTTTCTTGACCAAGTTATCATTGTGTAGGGTATTGTTCAGCTTCCATGTATATGTAGGCTTTCTTGTTTTTTTGTTGTTATTGAAGACCAGCCTTAGTCCATGGTGATCTGATAGGATGCATATGATTATTTCAATTTTCTTGTATCAGTTGTGGTCTGATTTGTGACAGATTATATGTTCAGTTTTGGAGAAGGTACCATGAGGTGCTGAGAAGAAGGTATATTCTTTTGTTTTAGGATAAAATGTTCTATAGATATTTGTTAAATCAATTTAGTCCATAACTTCTGTTAGTTTCATTGTGTTTCTATTTAGTTTCTGTTCCATGATCTGTCCATTGATGAGAATGGAGAGTTGAAGTCTCCCACAATTATTGTGTGAGGTACAATGTGTGCATAGCTTTAGTAAAGTTTCTTTTATGAATGTAGGTGCCCTTGCATTTGGAGCATAGATGTTCAGAATAGAGAATTCTTATTGGTAGATTTTTTTCCCATGATGATTTTGAAGTGTCCTTCCTTATCTTTTTTTGATAACTTTTGGTTGAAAGTCAATTTTATTCAGTATTAGAATGACTATTCCAGCTTGTTTCTTGGAACCATTTGCTTGGAAAAATTTTTCCTAGCCCTTTACTATGAAGTAGTGTCTGTCTTTGACACTTAGGAATATTTCCTATATGCAGAAAAATGTTGGGTCCTGTTAATATATCCAGTCTGTTAGCCTATGTCTTTTTATTGGGGAATTGAGTCCATTGATATTAAGAGATATTAAGGAAAAATGATTGTTGCTTCCTGTTATTTTTGTTGTTAGAGGTGGAATTATGTTTGTGTGGCTATCTTATTTTGGGTTTGTTGAAATAAGACTACTTTCTTGCTTTTCCTAGGGTGTAGTTTTCCTACTTGGGTTGGAGTTTTCCATCTATTATCCTTTGTATGACTGGATTTTTGAAAGATATTATGTAAATTTATTTTTGTAATGGAATATGTTGGTTTCTCCATCTATGGTAATTGAGAGTTTGGCTGGGTATAGTAACCTGAGCTGGCATTTGTGTTCTCTTAGGGTCTGTATAACATCTGTCCAGGATCTTCTGGCTTTCACAGTCCTTGGCGAGAAATCTGATATAATTCTGATAGGTCTGCCTCTATATGTTATTTGACCTTTTTCACTTACTACTTTTAATATTCTTTCTTTGTTCAGTGCATTTGGTTTTTTGACTATTATATGATGGGAGGAATTTCTTCTCTGGTCCAGTCTATTTGGAGTTCTGTAGGCTTCTTGTATGTTCATGGGCATCTCATTTATTAGGTTAGGAAAGTTTTCTTCTATAATTTTGTTGAAGATATTTACTGGTCCTTTAAGTTGGGAATCTTCACTCTCTTCTATACCTATTATCCTTAGGTTTGGTCTTTTCATTGTGTCCTGGATTTCCTGAATGTTTTAGGTTAGGAGCTTTTTGCATTTTGCATTTTCTTTGACTGTTGTGTCAATGTTTTCTATGGTATCTTCTGCACCTGAGATTCTCTCTTCTATCTCTTATATTCTATTGGTGGTGCTTGCATCTATGACTCCTGATCTCTTTCCTAGGTTTTCTATCTCCAGGGTTGTCTCCCTTTGTGACTTCTTTATTGAGTCTATTTACATTTTTAGATCCTGATGGTTTTCTTCAATTCCTTCACCTGATTGGTTTTGTTTTCCTGTAATATTTTAAGAGAGTTTTGTGTTTCCTCTTTCAGGGCTTCTACCTGTTTGCCTGTGTTCTCCTGTACTTCTTTAAGGGAGTTATCTATGTCCTTCTTAAAGTCCTCTACCATCATCATGAGATGTAACTTTAAATCAGAATCTTGCTTTTCTGATGTGTTGGGATATCCAGGGCTTTCTATGTTGGGAGAACTGGGTTCTAATGATGCCATGTAGCCTTGGTTTCTGTTGCTTATGTTCTTGCCCTTGCCTCTTGCCAACTGGATATCTCCGCTGTTAGGTGGTCTTCCTGTCTCTGACTGTGGCTTGTCCCTCCTGCAAGCCTATGTGTCAGTACTGCTGGGAGTCCAGTTCTCTCTGGGATGAATTTGGGTATCATTTGAGCTGTGGTTCAGGGTCAGCTCCGGAGTACAGCCAGAAACCTGAAAGGTCCTGTCCCTGGCTGTTCCTTAATTCTTGTGTCTTGATGCCTCTGGGCTGGTCCCTCTTGGAACAGAAATTTGAGCAGTAGTGGTATTACCTGTGCTTGCAGGTGTGCCAGCAGTCCCAGGAGACCAGCTATCTCCCAGCGGTATTTGCATATGGATCAGCTCTGGGTGCTGTGTCACAAGATCAGCTCCAGGCACAGTCAGAAACCAGAAGGATCCTGTTCCAGGATTCTCCTTGATTCCTGTGACCTGAGGTCTCCGGGCAGGTCTCTCAAAGCAGAAGTGGTGGTCTTGTCTGTTCTCACATGTGTGCCAGCACTCCTGGGGACCAGCTATCTTCCAGCAGTATTTGGGTATGGATCAGTATGGATCACTGTGGCACAGGGTCAGCTCTGGGTGCAGAGGGTAACAAGAAGGCTCAAATATGTTGTTTTATCAAAGAGGCCAGAGTATGACATGGCAGTTTAGTCAACAAATAAATATGGACATATTTGGTTAAAACAGCATTTGTTTAGTATAATAATTTTTTCAGGTATATTATTTTCATTAAATACTTCATCTTGAGATAACTATAGACTGATTATGGTCCTAAGAACTATTATAGCAGGAGAGAGATTGCATGTACTGTTCTCCTCAGCAGCACCCACCATAGTCTTGTCTTACTGAGAATCATCACACAGTGTGATAACCAAACAACTGAAGTCAATGCAGGTAAGGTTCAAGCCACATTCTTAGCCATGGGGACCTGGCTGTCTCTCTCTCTCTCTCTCTCTCTCTCTCTCTCTCTCTCTCTCTGTATGTGTGTGTGTGTGTGTGTGTGTATGTGTGTATGTGTTTCCTTCTGCCTCCATCCCTCCTTCACTATGGAAGAATTATAGAGAAAGCTAACATGTTGTCCATTTTTAAAATTTTGTCTTTTAAAGATTTATTTATTCTTTATTTATATGTGTACACTGCAGCTGTCTTCAGACACACACTAGAAGAGGACACTGAACCCCATTACAGAAGATTGGAGCCATGGTCGCTGGGAATTGAACTCAGGGCCTCTGGCAGAGCAGTTGGTGCTCTTAACCACTAAGCCATCTCTCCAGTCCTTGTCTTTTTTCAGAATGTCAAATAAAGAGGTTTATATGGCTTTTATCTTGACTTGGACAAATGTGAGATAGCAATCAAAGCATATATGTACCTTCAGTGAACTATAAAAAAAGAGTAGAAAGTATAGGAAAATGAGTGTTCCAAAGATGAGCACCAGACCATATGATGCTATCTGAAAAAAATGTATGGGAAGCTGTTTAAAACTTTTAATTAGCATAGTAATGATTTTAGAGTATGGTTGCAAAAGCTGCCATTGGCAGAACGCAATGGATAAGCCTGTGCTAGCAGCAGGGAAAATCAGGACATTAATTCAGCAGTGACTGGAAGCAGTTATGAGGGGATGTTCTATGTAGTAAGAAAAAAAAAATGATCCACATAGAAAAAGTATTAAAGAGAAGAATGGGGATAGAAAGCAGAAGGCCAGGACTCTGGTCTTGGTGACTGTAGCAGGGCACCTACCAGACAAAGTGGTGATGAACAAATTCAGAGTGACAATGATGAGTGAAGTGCTTACCTCATCATTTCAATGAGGATGGATGATGGACAGTACCAAAGAGGAGAGGTAGGGCCAAAGCTCTACAGAAGTACAAGGCTAAGCTCTTCACAGATAAGAGGCCAGGGCATGGTGAGGGGAGTATTCCCACAGATCAGAGCATAGAAGAAGACACAAGGAGGACAAATAATTTCTCACCATCAGAAAATTGGGTATAATGGCAACCACCAATCTTACATTTTCCCCGGGGGACGGAAGAAGTATACATGAAAAGGATTAAGAACTTTACAAATTCAAAGTATTGCTATTAAAACAAACACCATTCTAAAATATAGAATTATAAAGAAACAGCAGCAGATTTTAGCCCATTTCCCTTTTAACAGTAAGCACTTTTGTAACATTCTCCAATTATGGCATGTTCCTATCTTTGCAGAACCCAGAGTGGCAGATGTATAATTACAATGATATTCTGAGTGGGTGTTCGGGCATAAACAGCAGCTTCAACAGCCAGGATCATATAATTAGGAGCAAGTCTTCAGCCACAATTAAAAAAAATAGTGGGATGTTACCAAGTGCAAGTACCAAAGAGAAAGATCCTCATTACTAACTGAAAAGGCAGCATCTATACATAGCTCTTCTTCCACAGGGTATGGCCATTTCTGCATTTTCCATTCGTTCACTGTTCTAAGTTCTTTTTGCTACACAAGGTTGATAGTGGAGACATCCATGTGGGAGCCAGCAGTGTTACAAATCAAAAGCAGTCATTGGAAGAAAAGCCCTCCTTGTCCCCCTAATCCCAACGTCCCTACAAGGTAACCTAATTCCTGTGCTTTCATTACATCCCTTTATATTAAAAGGATCCATGAATACTATGGGAAAAGCACAAAAAGACATCAAAGTGGTTGAACATATGATAAATGAAAGCGTTTATCTGCATACAATTTGACATTAAGTCCTGATATTCTCTACGCATGCAAGGAACGAGGCTACAGATTTCCAAAGGAGTCAAGAGAACACACCTATTTTCATGAATCTTATACATCTGCTCATTGGCCTGTTTCTTTTGTTGAAAATTTGTATCCAAATTTCTCATGCCACATTGGCTGATGAATGCTTTTATTTATCTAAGGAGCATCCACTTGGGGCTGTAAGCAAGTCACATATTAGACTCAGGATGGGGTCTGGGGCTTGGAAAGAGAAGCCCTGCTCAGATACTTTATGCTCTGGTGGATGCTAGTGAATGAATAAGATCTTGATTGTGATGCCGTAAAAAATATTTCTACATCTTTAAAGAATCCCATGTGACCTAAGAGACTTCAAGAAACCAAGTTTACGTGTGCTTCAGGTCCTCTACATTTCCTTTTTTTTTTTTTTAATTTTTATTTTGGATAAAGCTCTCTAAAGGGAAATCTTACTTATCATTACTTCAAAAAGATTTTTGAGGGGAGTGGCTAAGGGTCCCAGATCAAAGTTGAAAAAAGGAAACCTGACCAAGTGCAGTAGAGAATCCTAAATATCTAGGGAATATTGCAAGGCTATGTTTGTCTTCCTTGGGCCATCCGGAAGCTTTGTGGAATAGAATCATGCAGCTCACCAAGGCATCAGAGCAGCAAGGCTACTTCATGCTATAACAACAAATGAGACTCGTGAAGTCTCCTTCTACCTCTCATTTCCCTTACTAAACTTTCTCTGTATTGAGAAAAAGCTTCTCCCAAGTTATTACCTCTTGGAGTGGCTGAGAAAAGTCCCTGTGTGGACAGCAGCGCAGTGACCGACTATATTATTCAGTAGAGGCAGACAGAGGAGACTTTGAAAGCTGTTCTTGGGACTCAAGATGAGCAAGACATAATTCTCTGCCCATCAGGAAAAGAGAATATTGGGTATGGAGAAGGGAAGAACACAAGAATTCTCTTTTGCCTGCATATATGGTTTCTAATTACTTCTACATCCAGAAGATATTTTTCAAGGGCTGACTGGTTCTTCATCTGTCTAATGATTAAAGTGAGTTGGAATCTGTCTTAGTCAGGGTTTCTATTCCTGCACAAACATCATGACCAAGAAACAAGTTGGGGAGGAAAGGGTTTATTCGGCTTACACTTCCATACTGCTGTTCATCACCAAGGAAGCCAGGACTGGAACTCAAGCAGGTCAGGAAGCAGGAGCTGATGCAGAGGCCATGGAGGGATGTTCTTTACTGGCTTGCCTCCCCTGGCTTGCTCAGCCTGCTCTCTTATAGAACCCAAGACTACCAGCCCAGAGATGGTCCCACCCACAACAGGCCTTTCCCCCTTGATCACTAATTGAGAAAATGCCTTACAGTTGGATCTCATGGAGGCATTTCCTCAACTGAAGCTCCTTTCTCTGTGATAACCCCAGCTGTGTCAAGTTGACACAAAACTAGCCAGTACAGAATCCTAGCCAGTTTAATTAACCACATTTTCAACCAAGAATTATCATGTGCCTGCTGTAGGAGGGATCTGGAGGAGTGGTGCAGGGTTGGGATGAGACAATGGATGATAGTTCAGTACCAGAATCCCAATTGTCCCTGTGTGTCCAGATTCACATATCCAACACGGGACTTGACCTCTGGTCTGCATGCTCTCCCTTCACTACATGTAACAAAGGACACTGATTCTCAACTTCCTAGCCACTCAGCTGTGGTATTGTTACTTGATATTCCCATTGGCTAAATTCTTTCCTATAATAGAAACCTAACAACGAGCAGGTTTTAGGACTTGGGTACTTGCTACCTGAGGCTTGAGGGTCCATTCCGAAACTTTACTTTTTATTTTCGGATTAACCCTGCTTTGCTCACATTGGCTAACAGTCTCCTGCTTTGGTATGTTGCTTCCCAGCACTGACTTATGGACTCTTTTCTCTGCATCATATCCAACCTAGAGAGGAGTTTTCATACATCACTACTCTAATATCTACCACTGGTCCCTGTGCTGTGAAGCAATAATGCTGATTTTTCTTCCTGTGCACAGTAGGCCATCCTTTGCCTGTCAACTCTCTTAAGGAAGATTTGCATCCAGAATTCTCCACAAACACAAAACTTAGTCCTACTGGGACTATTCTTGTGTGGATAGCTTGTCACTCAGAACTCAGAATAAGCACAGCTTCTTGCTCAGGTGTGGCCTAGTCACATATGGAGGTTGGGCAAGGAGAAGCTAATGCCTTGACTCCTACACTTGTGCACAAGCTGGTTTGAGCCAACTTGAGGTTGAACTCTAAACTGGGCCAATTGTGAAACACTCTTTTATCATGTCCAATTGGCTACTTCTAGTTGTGGTCATTATTTTGGTATCATACAGTGCTCAGTGACCTTGAGAGGATTCTACTTCCAAATAAGCTTTCATCTTTCTATTAAATCTCCATTCCATGTCTCTCAAAAATTTACAGTCACAGAAGTATAGTTTTAATCTGCATGCATTTGTTATGTCACTGTACAAAGTATTTGGTGTCAGAAGTATAGAAGTTGTTGTTGGTTGTAACCCCCCCCCCCCCCCTGAAACCTGGCTGATCTGGTTTCACTGTTAGCTCAAAGAGAGCTTAGGGGTGGAGCCTGCCACCCTATCATTCTGCCACTTCCACTGCTACTGCCTGCAGCCTAGCTGTTCCTGAGCTATCACGAGGTAACCTGAAACTGGACTCCAAGGATGGGCTTGGTGGGAATGGGCCCCTTTCCCTTCTTTATAACCCAGTGTCTGGGAATAGTAGAATTGAACCTTGAGCAGACTAGTTGTCTTGGTTTCATTCTCTCTCGTGTCACCTAGCTCCCTCTTCTCTTCCAGATTCCAGGCTGCCTCCCAGGTGGTGGTGAACATCTTTGTGTAGTGTCATGTAAGAGACAAGACCAATGAGGCAAAGCTTTCCCAGTTTGTGCCCTTTTCTCTTGGTGACAGGTGGTGAGTGTGATTGTCCTGAGCTGCATGGGTCACTTCTTTCCTTCTCTTCCTCATTTAATGACGTAGGACACGGGGTGGGTGGGGGGGTGGAGTGGGTATCTACAAGGAAGTGTGGGTGGAGACCGTACCTTGAAGGGTTGTGAACTAAATCAAAGGCATGGGCAGTCTCTGCGGAACTTCTCTATGTAGGAGAGATCCAGATCCTTCACGCACTCTGATGTCGTGGGGAGATCAGACACAGCTCATAGATAGGAAAGGGCATTGTGTACAGCTAACAAACATGCAGATTAGAACTGTGCTAGTGTGACTGCAAATTTTAGAGAGAAATGGAATGGAGATGTAACATAGAGATGAAAGCTTGCTGGAAGCAGACTCCTCTCAAGGTCATGAGAACAGTGCCTCTTGGCAGTTTGTACTGTCATAGTTGCCAAAAACAAGAAGGAAAACTCTTGGGGGAACTTCAACGTCTGTGACAAGCCGTCAGGCAGTCATTAGTATTCCCTTGACCACAGAGGAGCTCAGATTTGAAGGTCTTGCCTGATCAAACACGAGTTCCCAGTAATGAAGTATTGAGCCAATCCTTGGAATAAAATCTTGTGAGTCTCCTTGGAACCACACTGCCATGTGGGTCATGGCCATCTCTGCTTGTAGGCATAGCCCCACTGGGTCCATTTTCTTTCTGAGACTTCAGCCATTAAAATGGATGGGAATGATTTTCTTAAGATCGATCAGACAGATCACCTCTATTCCTTATCTAAGCTGGCTAAAGAGTCTGATCTTCTAATGTTATAAATAATAGCTGATTAGGTGCTAAAACAAGTCCTAAAAATGGGACCAATTGTTTTTCTTCCTGATAAGTCTCTGTTAGTTATTACACGTGGACTGTAAATATACATTAA
This sequence comes from Mus musculus, assembly GCF_000001635.26. NCBI lineage: Eukaryota > Metazoa > Chordata > Mammalia > Rodentia > Muridae > Mus > Mus musculus. Next base: position 7,907,897 of record NC_000072.6, on the reverse strand, counting down.
CTGAATTTGCTAAAAAGCAAAAAAATAAAAATAAATAAATAAACAAAAATAAAGTAAAAATTTAAGATATAGAAACCCTACCCTTTCTACTTGTTTGAGCTTTAGAAAGGATATTCTCTTCATTACACATTGATGTCAACAAGTAGAAACCAAATTTCCTGAAGAAGTCATCTATCACCTGCCGCCCTGTCTCAGGTTCCCACTTAGCACATTGACAGTGATAAGTGCAGAACTTAAGTAAAGAAGTTTAGGTCTACAAAACATCTTTGGCCTAGGAATTAGAACCGCTCAGCTGTCATTCCCCTTCTCTGGACTCTGTAATTAAGTCTCTATAATTTACCCTGAGTGTGCAGCATTAGAATTAAAGTGTTTGTGAAAAAGCCAGCATGGTGACCAGCATTGCTGGGGATATTATTTGCTCCCTCATCTGGCTGCTAAGTTGGCTTTCAGAAGGTCAAACCCAAATCCTAAGAGTTCAAGGAGAATGAAATCAGTGCCCATACAACCGTGTTTGCTGGGATGAATATAACACTAGGCTCTTGGTCCTAGAAGATTATAGCAGGGTATTTCTTCCCCCAAACCATTTAGCTTCCTGAAATCGCCCAATGAAATACAATTAGAGGGACGCATACTTAGCTTTTCTTGGCCAAAATGCTGAGAAGCAGTGGGGAAGACAAGTTAGGATGTATTTTCAGTGTGTTTCTCCCTCAGGGTGGACTGTATTGCATCTGTTGGAAGTGTGTTCTACTTCAAATAGCAAGAGACACCTGGCCCAAGCTTCCATCGGGATTCTGATTCCTGCATTCTTCACTTCCTTTCATTCTTGGTCTTTTTCAGGCATTCAGTTGTCTTCTTCATGGCTTCATGACAGTCACATCACAAGCACCAGGACCACCCAAAAAGTAAGCGGGAGCGTACTCGGGGGAATAGCCTTCTCTTTTCAGACTTTGTTGCTCAGGGGAAAGGATGCTCCACCTCTGGGATGCTTGCCCACGTCCCAGTGGCATCACACCACACATTTAGATGATAGGAGTCTGGGAAGGTCAACTTCTGAACTATTGATATTTGTGTCCTAGAGGAAAAAATGTGAATTTTGTTAGTTAAGAACAAAAGAAAAGCAAATGCAGCAGGGAACCATCAGTACAAACTGATCCACGTGTAGCCCATGCTACTTTGTGTTTCAATAGCAATCTAGGATGAGATTGCTTACATTCTATGGCCTGCGAGTTCCTTTCACAGTTAACTGAAACAGCTCACAAGTGAGCGAATCTACACTGTCTCCCTCAGACACTGCAAAATGCCCACAGTTCACTCCAGAGATTCATGTGGTATGGCTCGTCAGGGTGAATGCTCCTGTAAGGAGACCACGGGGTTATGTTCTCTACTGTGCTTCCTAGAGATTCTGGCTTTTCATATGACTCTTTAAATGGATCTCATCATCTTTGGTGCATTTATTTCCAACACAACTTTTACAAAGCATTTCCAGTACTTTTCCATCGTCTTTCAAATGAGGCTTCTTTTCCTTGGCATATGATTTTTTTTCACTATATATATTTTTTTAATCCAGAGACTCTCAAGGCACACATACTCACACACCCTTAGGGTTTTGTTATGATCAAGTCCCTCTATATCGCATGTATAAATAGTATGTCTGTTTATGGTGCTGGTGGATTGAACCCAAGGCTTTCCAGGTGCAAGGAAAGCTCTTTACCGTGTAGTCAAGTCCTCAGCCTGAAGTCTGCTTTCATACCCAAGTCAGGCATGGCTCCCTCTCAGAGAAGGCTTCAGCTCAAGTAAATAACCCAGAAGATTATAAATAACATACAAGGCCTAGATGCAATTGAATCCCAGGTGCAACATTTGAGAGAATATTCTGAAATACTTTATAAACTTATACCTCTGAGTACCTATATATTCATTAAATTTTACCCACCAATTTTTGTATTACTTTTATAAGAATAGCAGAACCCTTCTCAGGTCTCCATCATCTCCAAAGCACGATGGCAAGTGTTCAAAGAACTAAACCAACTCTTGACAGTTCAGTGGACTTTATACTATTACTGTGATGCTTCTAGAGGGCATAGCTCTCACTCCCAAACTCTGTCATAATATACCCCATGCCCATCCCTGACACACACACACATAATAGATCACTCTGGGAGATTTGGTGAGCATTTGTCTTAATTGTATGCTTTCAGAAAGGCTTTGGCATCCCTGTGGACTGGTGCCTTTGCTACAGGCCTCACTGTCCGACCCTTTAACCAGTGTTTGAAACTATCTAGAAGTAGCTCTTTCTCCTCTATCTACATTGTCACAATAATGGCATTTATTGAATGGAAAATGTTGTGTACCACATCACATTAGGGCACAGACTCTTATCAGTAACATTTTATGGTGCAATGTAGTGACTGAGCCAGACAGAGCCATGGCATCGGGTGGAAAATTGAAAGATGGACTATTTTCTCTCTTTTAGAAATGAATATAATAGAAGTATTTGAGGCTGCAATACATTTCACTGAGATCAAGCAAAATGGTAATGGCTTATATTGAGAAATAATATTCTCAGGGTTCATTTTTCTTTCTTTTTTATTAGATATTTTCTTTATTTATATTTCAAATGTTATCCCCTTTCCTAGTTTCCCCTCCAAATATCTCCTATCCCCTTCCCCTCCCCCTGCTCCCCAACCCACCCACTCCCACTGCTGGCCCTGGCATTCTCCTACACTGGGGCATAGAGCCTTCACAGGACCAAGGCCAAGGGCCTCTTCTCCCATTGATGACTGATTTTCTTTTGAGAACTTAAGTCTCTATCATAGAATGAGAGCTGAGATAGCTTCAATAGAGTCAGACCTTTGTATATTCCCAAGATGATACTTACGAAACTGTTGTGTGCTGTCTTTCTAACGTGTTATTCCCAGTGTTGGTCTGACTGGTTAAAACAAACAAACAAACAAACAAACAAACAAAAGTTTAGAAAGTTTAGAATTAAGTGTCTACATGTTCTGCAGCATCACCTGTGTTTGTTTTGTGGATTTGGAGAGTAAAGGTCATTAGTTTAATAAGTGCACTGAAGATTACCCAGCTAGTAAGAGACAGTGTGAGGGTGCACACTGAAGAAAAGTATCCTGTGTTGATTTTATGAGTAAAGTGGAATCGTTCAGTCTTCCCTCCAGAGTTATTATAAGCATTCACTATAAATTTAGGACATACATGGCATTTATTACTGAACACTGAAATCTATATAAGATCTATTAGAATCTTTTGCTTTCTCTGAAGATTAAGTTGTGGGTTTTGTCTGTTTTCTTTATTTCCCAACTATGTATAAAATACACATAATAGTTCCTTACTCCTGTCCCATTTTTTTTCCTGCTCAGTTTCAGCAGGGTGTACTGTGCTCTGCCCTGCACTTGTCAGTACTGTATCATGTTTTAAAGTATGTAAGGGAGGCATGTGACTTTCTCTACTGTATTCTCTCCTCCTCTCATATTTTGTACCATACATCCATGTTAACTCACCACAAAGATAATACATTTAGCAAACTCATTTAAGAAAAACAAGTTGAGATATAATGCCCACTGTATCTTATCAACAAAACCCTTCTGTCACATTTTATTACCCAAATTCCACCTTTGAATTGAAGTATCAGGTACATCTGAGACACTGGGTGTTCCATTCCTGACCTCTGAGGTTTCGTCAACTGCTTCTCTTGGAGGTGAATAAAGAGTGCCTAGTAGAACCAAGTTCAGAAAGGGATGATTCGTTTTGGCTTTCAGGGGATGTCAGTTCATCATGGTGGGAAGGCACAGTCAACAGCTCAGTCAGGAGCAGTGGGCACAACATCAAAGTTGATATCACCTTTAAGATCTGCCCCTAGCCACCCACTTTTGCAAACTAGGCCATGGTCCCAAAGGATCCATACCCTCTTATGACATCATTACCAGCTAAGGAAAGATTTCTCTTTCAAACCTGCAATGAAGCAAATAAATGAATTGAGTCACAGGTTTCTTTTGGGTGTCTCTGTGCATATACAATTTATGTTTATACTTTACTGTTGTTTGTTAAGTATGCAGTATGTAGAATATGCATGTCTAAAACCCAATATGTATTTATCTTAATTTAAAAACCTGTTCACAACCATTTGAAACCTCAGATGAGTTATTCTCATAACTGATAGACTTAGCATACATGTTAATGGCTACTCAGTGATGGGTGTAGTGATTATTGCAGGCTGGGGCGTGTTGTTCTAAAATAAGACAACAATAAGGACTGTCACATCGAATGACTTTACTTACAGACTGCTGGAAGCATTTTGATTGTAGTGGAACTTCATTCAAAACAGGAGCCAAATCCTTCAACCCACGTTGCTGCCTTATCAACTATCTGAACCATCCTGGGTTTTGTTGTAATTTCAACAGTGTTGGCAACGCTCTCACAACGCTTGGATTATACCTCAGGAACCTGTAGTAATAAATTGTTTTATAAATCCCGGACTGGGATTCCTTTCCACCTTAAACCATTTATGATCCTGGATGAAAGACACACACAGACAGCTTTATATTTTAATATGCCTCAGGTACCACAATAGCTGGTTAACTGCCTACCCTCCATGCTTTTAGAATCTACTTTCTCATCACAACACAAGTTATTACTTACCATGCTTCATTTGGGCTGCTCTTAGCTCCAACCAGGCAATCCTCTGGGCCATGTTCTCTTGGCCCAGAGGCTATGGCAACTTTTCTAGCTTCTCTATCCCATGGCTGCACTGTCTCTCTCTCCTTCCTGGTAGTCTCTGGCCAGGGACACCTACATCCTGCCTATGACTTCTCATCAGCTATTGCCTGCTAGCATCTTTATGCACCAATCAGAATAAATTGAAGGCAGGCTCTCAGAAGCTACCTGAAGACTCCAGATCTTAGAGGCCAGCGTTTAGGATGACATTAAACAGCAAAAGACAAGAGTTCAACAGAGCCGACTCTCTTTACTTATCTCTAAGAAGCAATTACTTCTTTATTAAAGTTCATTACAGGATTGCAGAATTCAGCCATGGCTAGGCTCCATTTGTAATTCTAGTTTTCATGCTATTTCTACCATCTCCTCCGCTGAAATCTAGCCTCTCAGAGGAATCCATGAGAACTGAAATTTACTTCTTCCACATTCCTATTAATGTTGACATTTGGACCTATTTGTGAGTCACAGAGTTCTTCATGGCCTCTTGAGTGGAAAACCCTTTCTGGAAGACTTAGCTTGCCTCACTGGTAACGATGCCTTATAAACAGTGTTCTTAAGTATGAAATTATTCCTTAATCTACAGAATAGATTTCATGTTAACATGTATAACAATTACACGTGTCTTCCTGGATCCTTCCTTTAAAACTCTTGGCTAATGAGTGAACATATTTTGAAAGCAGTCTTTCTTTGAGCAGAAGCTCTCTACAGGATTCTTGACATAGTTAGTAAGCCATGTTATGAATATGTGAGCTTTATAGCTTATAGGAGGTACAGATTTAATAGAATCTTTACTGTCTATAAGTGTAGGAGGAATGGCAGGCTTCACTGACAAGACAGTGGCCAACTCTGCATAAATATCACTAAACAGCTGTGCTGTGGCGGTAACTTCCACATGAGGGCCAAACTGAAGCCTGCCTGACAGTCAAGAGATTGGTGACGCAGACAATGACAGCCAATCAGAAACGGCAAGTTGGAGGACATGCTTGCTTGGGACCAATGGGACAAGCGAGGGAAGAAGGTAAAAAGTACACCTGCCAAGAATTAATAAATGAGCTTGCTGCCACATTCTCACCTGCTCCCAGAGTCTGAGCTGTTGATTCCACGCCACCTCACCCCGAGTCCCACATGGGGAGTACGGCAAGGCATCAGGCTGCCAGGGTATAAAACGACCCATAAGAGCCTTGAAATACCAAGCGAGTGTTGGCTTCAGCCCGAGTAACCAGCTGCATTGTCCTCTAGGAAGAGGCAGGTTTTTTTGAAGCTTTGATGCCAGGCATTGGTTGGGATCTATCTAGCTATGAAAACCCGGCATGTTTTCTTCTAATGTAAAGCTATTCGCGTACTCTGGAGGTCTGTTGTTTGTGTAGTCACTTTTGTCTGCAACCTTAGCTGCATCTCCTGAATTGCTCACCAGCAAAAAAACGTTTTCCACTTCAAATGGGATTATTACATAACATAAATGGCTTTTTCCCCTCCTGCCTCATGAACAATATCTGCTAAGCTCAGGCTGTACTTCTGTAGCTTCCTCACTGGCCAGTCTTCATAGAATTAAGAGTTAAGGCTTCACTCTGGGGTAAGCTGTAGCTGGTTGGATTTTCTATTCAGATTTTTTTTTTCTTATATCGGCCATAAAGCTATTTTGCTTTCTTTTCATTTGGTGTTCCCTGGAGAAGCACTTTTAATTTCCGTCAACACTCTTTCCTTATATTTACAACTCAGCTATTTGGCTCAAGAGGTATCTATCTCATCTTTTGACGTGCCTTCTTCCCTAAGCATAGGTTTTTATTTAAAGGGAGAGATGCACAACTCCCTCTCATTTGAACATGTAGAGGCTATTAGTAGGCCTGATCTTAAATACTTTCCCATGTCTAGGAATAAAGAGGCCCAAGGAAATGGAGAGAGCTAGAGGGTGAGTTAGTCTGAAGTATTTAGATAACACATGATATTTATGAATAAAGTTTATTATTAAAATATTAGCATCTATTAATTATGCATAATGAGTTTCATTATGACATTTTAATGCCTGTAAATTATTTTGTGTCAGGATGTGGAGAAAGAGGAACACTCCTCCATTGTTGGTAGGATTGCAAGCCTGTACAACCACTCTGGAAATCAGTCTGGCGGTTCCTCAGAAAATTGGACATAGTACTACCGGATGATCCCGCAATACCTTTCCTGGGCATATATCCAGAAGATGTCCCAACCGGCAAGAAGGACACATGCTCCACTATGTTCATAGCAGCCTTATTTATAATAGCCAGAAGCTGGAAAGAACCCAGATGCCCCTCAACAGAGGAATGGATACAGAAAATGTGGTACATTTACACAATGGAGTACTACTCAGCTATTAAAAAGAATGAATTTATGAAATTCTTAGGCAAATGGATGGACCTGGAGGGCATCATCCTGAGTGAGGTAACCCAATCACAAAGGAACTCACACAATATGTCCTCACTGATAAGTGTATATTAGCCCAGAAACTTAGGATACCCAAGATATAAGATACAATTTGCTAAACACATGAAACTCAAGAAGAACGAAGACCAAAGTGTGGACACTTTACCCCTTCTTAGAATTGGGAACAAAACACCCATGGAAGGAGTTACAGAGACAAAGTTTGAAGCTGTGACGAAAGGATGGACCATCTAGAGACTGCCATATCCGGGGATCCATCCCATAATCAGCTTCCAAATGCTGACACCATTGCATACACTAGCAAGAATTTGCTGAAAGGACCCAGATATGGCTGTCTCTTATGAGACTATGCCGGGGCCTAACAAACACAGAAGTGGATGCTCACAGTCAGCTATTGGATGGATCACAAGGACCCCAATGGAGGAGCTAGAGAAAGTACCCAAGGAGCTAAAGGGATCTGCAACCCTACAGGTGGAACAACATTCTGAACTAACCAGTACCCCGGAGCTCTTGACTCTAGCTGCATATGTATCAAAAGATGGCCTAGTCGGCCATCACTGGAAAGAGAGGCCCATTGGACTTGCAAACTTTATATGCCCCAGTACAGGGGAATGCCAGGGACAAAAAGTGAGAGTGGGTGGGTAGGGGATTGGGTGGGAGGGTATGGGGGACTTTTGGGATAGCATTGGAAATGTAAATGAGGAAAATACCTAATAAAAATATTTTAAAAATTATTTTGTGTCACTTTCTCCTATGGTTCATCTTTTGTTTTCAGTCTCTTTCTTCCTTTGACTCCTCTTTCCCTCTCTCTGTTTACCAGCAAACTTAATTAAGGTAGCTTACAGGAACATGGGTAAGGGGCTATTTACAGAAGCATGGGCAAGCTACCTATCAGCAATACCACCAAGGAAGACATCCCTCTCTGGCATCCATTAACTCTTTGTAAGATGTCTGGGAGAAGTGGCTTCATAAGATCTTCCCTACTTCAGGCTGGAATCTTAAATTCCCAATATCATGCAGGTCTTATATAGGTACCCTGGACTGCTAAGAGATCAAGAGTGCAATGGCCTTGTCATGACTGCCTGAATGCATGAGAGTGTTCTGTAACACACCACCCCATTCTTCCTCACTCGTGCCATTCTACCCCTTATTCTACGATAGTTCTCAAGACGGTCATATTGATATCGGTTTTTTAGGGAATGAGCAACTCAACACTCTCTTCTACTTGGCACTGCAGTCTGTAATAACTGTTGCCTATAAACATGAAGAAGTAGCTTAGAGCAAAGCTGACAGTGCCATGAATCTATAGAGATAAACGGAACTATTTAGAAGACAATTTGATACACACATCATGTCTGTTTGGCAATAAATAAATAAATAAATAAATTGGTTGCTACACTGCTAGGGTCTATGGTCTTTAGCTACTGACTTTGGCCAGGTTTACAGCCCTGTACATATATTTTTCCTGTAGAACGTTTCCCAAATTCAATCAAGAAATAAATGGATGGTTAACCCCACAACAATCTTGCTATGATTGCAGCATCATACACATCTTGCCTGGAAAGTCAGTATATAGCCTGAAGAATCCATAACTGGGTAAGATTGTTGATGACATTTCTCTCCTACAGTCTGCATGGGTGGCACCTTCCAAATACTGTGAAAGCTAGCTATCAGGGAGCACACTTCCAGTCCCATTTCAGCTTAATTTCTCTATATCCTGCAACTAAATATACAATATCTTCATCAATACACTCTGCCTTTCTATGAGCATGTTTGGCAGTTAATCTTTATTGTCAATGTAACTGGGTTAAGAGTCACCTTGAAGAAAATTTTCGACTTGTCTGTGGAGGCATCTCCAGAGAGAATTACCTGAGGAAGGAATATGCACCCTGAATGTGGATAGCCTTGTCCTATGTACTGGTGTTCTCTACTGAATAAAAATGGAAAATTAAGTCAATGATGGCATCCACCTTACTCTAATTTCTGGTCTACTAGGATGTAGCCAAAATCCTGACTCTCCTGCCACCACAGCTATAAGCTATTCTGGCTGCCATATCTTTCCAGCCATGTGGAGTATATCCCTACAGATTATAACATATAATATACCCCTGTGGTTTCTTATCAGATACTTGGTCACTTGGCCCAGGGAGTGGCAGAATTAGGAGATGTGGCCTTGTTGGAGGAAACATGTCACTCTGAGTGTGGGCTTTAAGGCTGCCTGGAATTCAGTATTCTTCTGTTTGGATAAGATGTAGAACTCCCAGCTACTACAGCACCATGCCTGACTAGATGCTCCTCCCTTGATGATAATGAACTGTCCCTCAGAACTTGTAAGCCAAGTCCCAATTAAATGCTGTTCTTATATGAGTTGCCTTGGTCATGGTGTCAATTCACAGCAAAATCACAATCAAGACAGTCACAAACATGATGAAAGTATCTAATATATAAAATTGCTTCTGATTAGTGGGGTTGTTGCTGAGATAAACTTTTACCAGGTGGTGTGTGTGTGTGTGTGTGTGTGTGTGTGTGTAATTTTACAACTAGTTTGGAGAAATGTAGGAGAGTTTAGAGCCAAGGCCTAGATAAGCCATAAATACAGCTTAATTCTAATGGTCATCCTAATGGGTGTTTTGGAGACCAGAATGTGGATAGCTGTGAGATCCTAAAGCCTGTTTTCATAAAGTTTCAGAGAGAAACAAAGATCCTGTTAGAAACGAGTCTACAGGCCATTCATGTTATAGTCTGCAAAGTTTCTGGTTATTGTCTACTAGTGTATTAAGACTCAGAGTATAATGGAATTCAGAAGTAATGGGCTAAGTTGTTTGGCCAAAGAAATCTCAAGTCACCATGATGTTCAGCCTGTGACAAGGTTATTGTTCACTACTTTTAGTCAGATTTGCAATGAGATGGGCCAAAAATGTAAAAATTGTACAGTCTAATAAAGAAAGAAGCCTGACTTAATGCATAGTTAAGTTGTAGATAAGGAAATATGGATAAAGGTTCTGTAGTTAAATAGATTAACATCATCAGTTAGAAATATCATATACTAATTGGGACAATAGGAAAGAGGCCTTAAGGACAAGACTGCACTCATAAAAAGCTCTGGGTCATAATAATGCAAACTAACGTCTCAAACTTTGATTTGGAAAGAGTGTGCTTGAACAAAGAAAACTTCAAGGTATCCTGCATCCACTAAGCTCCGTAGTAATTGCTTTCTCACGTTTAGCCTCAAAAACACATAGAGAACAAACTAGCTAGCAATAAAGTTTGACATCATCCACACGGAGCTGGTTTTATAAGCATGCAAGATGCAAAAGTAAGGGTCATGGTGACTTTTATCAGTGTTCCAGAAAGTCACTGACTGGATTCCCTGAGTAGAGAGCCTAAGAAGGTTTTGCATGAAGCTGTGAAATGGAAGCCTACATTTCAATGGAAATTCTGGCATATAGAAGAGACCAATAATATTCGTTTGCTAGAGAAAACTTCAGGCACCTACTGGCACTGGCTTAAGGGAGAGACTACCTATGCTACAGGCAGAACTGGACTGGCAGGACTACCCAAGATCATTGGATCACAAACCCAAGACGACAGACATGTAGCTGGAGATTTTGGTCTTTTTCCTTCTGTGTTTCTGCACTACTTTGTTCTGATATTTCTTTGTTATCCTCTAGTTTCTTCCTCTTGAAATAATGATGGTTATTCTGTCTAATTGTAATAGTTGAGGTATGTAACTTGTTTTTAGGAATTTCCAGGGGCTCACAGATAAGAGTTTCTCTTTAGTTTTATAAGAGACTTTGGACTTTTAACCGTGTTAGTTAATTAGTCAAAATATTGAGATAATGTGATCTTTTGAGGTCTAACTGAATGCCTTTTGAATTAAGAGGAGACTCTGAAAGTAACATCATGTCTTACAAGAGACATGTTTCTGTTCTCATTTGATAAATAATGGACTTGTGATGGTTAATCTTTTCAACTCGACTGGATTTAGGATGAGCTATGAGACATACCTTTGGATATATCTGTGAAGATATTTCAAGAAAAAAATATCAAGGGGAAGAATGAAGACTCACCCTGATTGTGGGTAGCACAGTGCCATTGTATGGTCCTAGACTGAGAAAGGAGAAAGTCAGATGAGTGCTAGCATAACCCTTTTCGTGTTTTCTTCTCAGGGGAGACATATCAAGCAACCGCAGCCTCCTTCTGTCACAGCTGTAAGCCACACCAGATCCTTTGTCTCTCTTATCATGATAGACTCAGGTTCTTCACACGGAAGACACTTTTCTCTTTTACGTTGATTTCTGTCAGCTATTTATGTTTTAAAATATAATGCTTGGCACTCAATGAGAAGTTTTTTCATATAGGAAGTATTTGTGTAGTAGAATATTGTCGCCTTTCAAATCTCTCTATAAACCCTCAAGGTCATCTGAAAAGTGCCAAACAATTGACAGAACTAAGAGGAGGATTTGCTGTTTGTTACAATGTCAAGCTTAATAGATAGTTCCTTTCTTATACAAATTTTACTTAATATTTAAACAAATGTTTAGCTATATCCATCAAAATCAGACACTATTGTGACAGGAACTCTTACTGGAAATTCTACTAGTTTTCCATTCATGGTGTTTCACAAGCCATGGCTTATAACGTCTCCAGGTCCCCTGTAACCCTATCCTGTGTGTGCCTCAGGGCCTTCTTCCTAGCTTGTCATCAATGTTGATCTAGTTAGAGTATGTCTTAAAGAACACACACAGAAGCAGGAAGATAATTTTAATCTGCTACCAAATCGCATTACACATTACCTTCTGTTTATTTGATCTTTACACTTGACTTCTTCCAGGAAGACTTAAGGATGACTACTCAGAGAGTGCTGGCCCAACTGCCAGGCTGGTGTGAGACACAGGGCTGGTTCCCTGCATGAGGGAGCAAAGAAATCATCAGAGACCTGACAGCCAGTTGCTTTCTATAGACGTAAAATACCCTCCAAGTGGAGTAATGGAGTACTGGCTTGTAAATTTCCTACAATTTCCTCCAAATATAGCTTCAATTCTGAGTTTTATAAGAGAAATGTTCCAATTTTAGTGTTGGGTAGAAGACAACTAGGTTTAAGAAAATCCATGATCATTGCAAGAAAATGCTTTACCACCCCCGCTCCCCAGGTGAAAAAGGAGCCCTTGAGAGGTTGGAGCAGCTACAGGAAACTGGAATCAGCTGGTTTGTTTATTAGCTGGTTCCCAGTTGATAAAACTTGTCCTAAGGTAAGACTCATTACTGCAGTGACTTTTATGTCTTCATACATTTAATGAGCTGCTGATTCTTGCCATAGAATATCAAACTGGGATCTGAAGAAGGTGAAGGGGGGGGGCAAAATGGTCAGAAACTCTGTGCCATGATGAAGCATCATAGGAAATGCATATTTATTGTAATGTGGCTGGGCTGTGATTGTATGTTACTCTGACCTTTTGAAGTATACAGATTCTGGTCTCATAAAGGAACCTGTCTGTCCATCCTTTCCTAAAAAATCACAGCACACTGTTATTTGTTGGGGGTAAAATATTTGTGTATCTTGTTTAATCTTCATAGAGTACACATGTTTAGGGAGAATTGAAAGAATATATCAGGCACCTCTGAGGTGAGCCTATGAGAATAGTCATGGATTTAGGCTTAAGGAATACTGTGGGATCCTGTGACCTTTAGAAATGCACTTGACTGGGTTCAGTCTGAGAGAATAAGATAGAAAAATATTTCAGGTTCCCCAAGATGGGTTCCCAGTGTGTCAATTACCACATGGATGATCAAGGACCCTACAGTTGATGTTAGCCATCCACTACCGCAGTGTCCAAAGCTAATATTGCAGGCTCTGAGTAGGGCAATAAGTGGAGGAGACCTGGGAGTCCTCCTCAGGAGGCTCACATGACTTTCTATGCATGGGACCACTTCCAAATGAAGTATCACAGGTAATGCTAGGGTTAGGATGACGATAAAGATACTTGAAATAGGAAATCTTGGGATTTTAGACAAAGAGATTGTGTTATTACAATGTCTCCAGTCATCATAAACCACTTTCTTACTATAATTCTACAGGGGACAGTGATACATGGCCCAGTCCCTACTCAAGTTTGAGATTGTCAGCTGCTAGATGGATTAGCAACTGCTAGCTATTGTTGAGTACTAACAAGGGGATTAGCCTTAGCCAAAGAGAGGTATTTTGCCCAAGGTCTTGGTGCCTTTCTGGTCATTACTTTCCAGGGACTGAAAAATGTTTAGGGCAAACCTTGGCTCAAAAAGAACAAAAGTAAATAGTTGTCCATTGCTATATTCTATCTGTATTGAGTGGTCAGCTCAGACCTTGGCTTCTTTACAATCCAGCCCATCCCTTTGCCAAATCCCGCTCCCTTGACATCATTAGAGGTACCAACCACAACCTGCCTGTGTATTCCTCTCTAGCTGGCAACAGATCGCAACAGTCTTACCAGCCTCAAGGGTAATTTGATAGATACCTTATGCCTCTATCTCAAGATATATGCACACTTTCTAGTCACTCTGAAAAGGAAGAGCGATGGAGTAGAGGTTGTTTAATCTGCTCTAACGCCCCTAGCAGGTGTGTGCACACTCCTTGACACCTGCCCAAATATTCTGGATCCACAAATGAAAGACACACACACACATACACACACACACACACACACACACACACACACACACACACACAGAGCCTTCTATTTTAATTTGCCTTCAACAGCAAATTCCAAACATCCCTGCTACAAACACACCCTCTGATACTCCTGAATTATTTCTTACTAAAACCTGTTTTCCATCCTGGCTGCCACAGACCCAGGCCTGCAGCCCTTGTGGGCCAAGACCCCTGACTCATATCTTGGCAGTGTCACTGTCTCTCCTATCCTATATTTCTCAGGCTGGGAACTTCTCCTCCCTAGCAATGGTGATTCTCTTCTTGTCTCTCATCCCTTGCCTGGGAACCTCAAAGTCCCACCTCTGTCTCTTTGCCCTGCCATTGACTCCTGGCAACTTTATTTACAGGTTAGAACCAGCTGGGGACAGGGACCATCATCATCTCACGCAGATATGCAAATTTCTCAAATAATTTGGGAACCCAATTAACATAAGCAATAAACCAAATCCATAACATCTCACCATTTTATCAATTAAAAAGGCCTTTCTCTAAGATATACATTAAACATAGTTATAACAGTTGTGAAAACTATAAGGTATGATATACATTATTAGTCAATTTTGTCAATTTAAGTATACTACTCTCACATCCTAACTTAGAGTTTACAATTCTATACCTGAATTATATTCTGATTTTAACTTGCATTACCATCTGAAAACATCCTTTCAAATATAAATCATCTTCCTTAGTGCTAGACAACTTAAATTTAATTATGAGACCATAACTAGCCTTCAACTTCATCAAAGATCTGAGAATGAATTAAATATTACCTGAATATATAGGAAGCACAAAAACATAGCTTCCAAAAATTAACCAATTTTCAGAGATAGCTGACAACCCGGACAGTCCACTATTCCTCAAAATATTATAGCATCTATCTTCAGTCTTCTGGCCCAGAACCATCTTATAGACTTAAGTAAAGCAGGAACTATAAAGGACTTACTTACCCTGTATTGGCAAAGCTAAACTGTTGACTATCCTGCATCATGTGTCCTTTCCTGGACAGTATTTTTTGACTGTAGATGAATTAGGGCAATTCTTGCCTAGTGGCTACCTTGTCATAACTGGAGCAGCTTCATATGGAGGTTACAATGTTCAATATCTTCTTTGAACTGTGAAGGGGGCACTGTCAGGAGCTGACATGTCTCTTAGTCAAAACTCTAACAATAATGAAATGATTATAAGTGCTATATTCTGTGGATTTCTGATGTTTTTGAAGACTATATAAAGTATATGTGAACTGTTGAACTTTGACTATGCTTAGCTATGTCTGTTTGAATAATATTGAAAACACTTTATTATAATTAAGTCAGAATCTAATATAACCATGAGCTTACTATCTGGCCATAAACTTTCATTACTTAATCATCCTAAACGGATTGTAATAGCAGCTACAGACGGACTGGGTCAAAGCCTTGTGTCCTTAAATGAGTTGTATAGGCACAAGGCCTATCTAAGAGTAACCATAATTTCAAATTTTGTATCAATATACAAAGACTTATATCAATGAAGCCCTTAATTCTGTATTAATATATAAATTCTGTACCAATGTAAGAAATTTATAACTTCAATTTTACATCAATTATGAAGATTTCCAACAATGTAAGATATGGCTGTACAATGCTTTTGTTCATGAATGAATTTAGTAATACATCCCATATATTTCCTCCTTGTTCAAAATTATGATCATTCCCAAATTATCCCTGAAAATGGCAACTTATAAAATAACCATAACCAGACACCCAAACCCGAGGGATTGGGATGATGACTCTCCACAATATCTTTCTGCTGAATAAGGGAGATGAAAAAATTTTAAAGGGGTGGGAGGGATTGGAAAATTGGAAAACACAAATGGTTAGACTTAAGAAAGCTAGCGTTAGTATCTGTTATCCAATCTTTGTATGTCTAGACTGCTCAGGACTTGACTGAATTTCTGATGGATCTATCTGAAAGGCTAGATGAACCGAGTCCATTGGAAATCAGCAGTTACTCCTGAAGCTGTACTGGAAGCAAGTTTTCAGAAACAGCATCAAAAGGCAGGTGGCTGGAACATTTCATCTTAACTCAAATGAGCAGGCCACTTCAGTGTCCCCACGGATGAATTTTGTCAGAGTTGCACATTCTGTAATATATGAATCTTAGAACCAAAATTTTAGTACTATTAAGATATTCCTACGGATTGTGCAAGGTACACAGATCGGTTCAGGATGAAATTTTGCTCCTTGTTTGAGCAGGTGAAAGACAACTATCCTTTTATGAGTTAATTTGATCAATAACCAATTAGGATGGCACAATGAATCTTAAGGATTCCATAGCCAACAAGATTTATTATCTAATTTTAGCTGAAGTTTTGGCTAGAGACAATTTTATTTCTAAACCAGTTACAAGTCTCTTCTCATGTGGAGTAATCAACAAATCAAGTTACCTGTCCTATTTGATTTTATTTGAATTTTTTTTTTTTTGTAGCCAAGATCTTCAGGGGGTGGGGTCTTCCCCTGTCAGTTCTGATTCATATCACAGAGGGGTCCAAAGCCTTTCCTTCTTTCCTGTTAACACAAATGCAGAGCCTCCCCCTACAATAGTCTGTCTGTGGCCCAGCAGCCCCAAGTCATCAAAGGGATAAATTGGTTCAAATAGCCCTATCTTGACCTCTCTCGAAGAGGGTTTTTAATATCATAACCACCAAACTAAAAACCACACACATTTTGATAATTAAAACAATTCAAAGTAATTAAAGCAATCTAAACCAATATTATTTGTTGAGACAGTGCTCTCCCATTATCTTCTGCCTTGTTTTATACAACTAGTTTATAATAGTGAGAACAAGGCCTAAATTTATGCATCTATGTTTATTTAAATTCTCCCTTCTGTGGAGATTAATATCTCTGTGGGTATATATGTCCCCTTACTCTTTATGTAACTTGAATTTACATCCTTTCCTATGTATTTAACTTTAATTAAATTCCCTTCTATATTTCTATATGAGCCTGTTTAGGCTATTAATTTGTCACATCAGGCTGAGCAATCCCAGAAATCTCATGTAGATCATGTTCATAAGATCCTGAGTGCTGCCCTGGCATTGATTTTTTTTTTTTCAAATTTCTTTTAGTGCATTTTTCTCATTCATTCTATTCTATCTCCGTTTGCTCCTACATTTGAGATCAAAAACCTAGATTTCTTTATTCCATGTATACTTAAAATCACTTAAACAATTACCATTATTCTCCCTTCTATCCTTAAAATCAATTAAATCAAATTTTGCTAATCTCTATCCTCTGTTTATCTGATAGTTGGAGTTGGAGGCAATCAGCCTCTACTGTCTGCCTCTCTCTGACTTCTGAGTCACCTGTTTGCATAGCAGGGGCTCCCAATCCCTCTCTAAGGCAATCAGAAACTTTGAGAAGAGCCCAGGTAAATCTCTATCACCCAGCTTTGTCTGAGTCGGCTTGGGGGACTTAACAGTGTCCTAGCTCATACAAAGAACCATGAAGAACCTTGAGACTCAGCTTGGTTTGGCTGAGAAACCGATTTTCCCCACCTCCTAATCTCATGTCATGGCACATGTCTTCCAATTGATAATCTCTAATAAACTTTTAAAAGTGAGTACAAGTCTAATATGTTGGACACCATCTGACGCAGATGTTAATCTACACTAAACTCTCCAGCAGGTGTATCTGTGCTCCTCACTAACCACCCAATACTTTGGATCCACAAATGAAAGACAAACACAAGCAGCTTTCTATTTTAATATGCCCAAACTCCCCGCAGCTAACACTCTCTGTCCTCTGATAGTCCTGAATTATTACTTACTAAAACCTATTTTCTATCCTGGGTGCCGTGGGCCTAGGCCTGCATTCCTTGTAGGCCACAAACCCTGAATTTTATATCTTGGTAGTGTCACTGTCTCTCTGTCTTACTCTTTTCAGGCTGGGACCTTCTCCTCCCGGGCAATGGCGATTCTCTTCTTGCCTCAAGTCCTTTGCCAGCCCAGGAATCACAAAGTCCCACTTCTGTCTCCCTGCTCCACCATTAGCCCCTGGCAACTTTATTTGCCAGTTAGAACCAGTTGGGGGCAGGGACTATCAGCATCTCACACAGAGATGTGGGAATTCTTCTGTAATTTGGGAACCCAATTAACATAAGTACGAAACCAAATCCACAAGAGAGAGGAAATGATCTGGCATTTTAAAACGTAGAAGATACATTTTAGGAGGGAGGATTTGAAAATCCCATGATGCACTACAATGTCATTCCCAGGAGATATCAAAAATGATGGAAAGTTAAAAACTTCCCAGAGGCCATTAATACATCAGGCTCGTTTCCTTCAGTGATGCACTAAGCATACTGTGCTTGGATTACAGGTAAAAGGAGGGGTAGGTTGTCATACATAGTTATGCGGTATATGGCATTTATCAAATAATGGAGCCATTTCAAAATTCAAATTAGTAACAAACAACAATTTTCTACTACCTTTAAAACAGTACTTCAAGGGAATTATTCTTCCATAATGCATCTACAAGCTTTAATGACCAGTGGGGTGGGTAGGACTGTGGCCTGAGAAGGCAATCTGGACGAGTACTACTCTTGGGACATGCTGGGTCTCCCTGTAGAGCAGCAGGGATCCTCGTCCTTGACCGCCATTCAAGATAGTTCAAAATATTAATTTGATAGTAACTGGCATGTTGACTTTAAGGCAGTATCAGAAACATCCTAGGAGATAAACAGTGCACAAAGAATATGACACCAGGAATCCCCTGAGGAAGAGACGCATGCCCATGCCTGGCTCATGATCAGAAGTGCAAGACCATAGATTTTTTTTTTTTAGGTCTTCTAAAATCCTTGATTTTCATGGAAATTGTTATAGCTTGAGAAAAGCCCAGTCTTAAATAGTTAAGTCACAAAGTGCTCCTAAACATCATGGGATATCTTGGAGCCAGCTATACAAGAAAGATGAGTGCAATCTTTCTGGTCTTCAGTGATACACATTTTGGATAAAATTTAGACTCTATGACTCTTTAAATACAAAGTACTAAGTAAAGGCATGTCCTCATGAGTTAAAACATTATTCTTTAGAATGACAAATATTATATAAACCGTTATAATTGTAAGAAAATATGGGAAACAACAGACTGTATAGCACACATCAATGCTTCTAAGCTGAAGCTTCATATTATCGCCAATAGAATCATCTAGAATGACTTATAAAACCAGCATTCCTATACCTTACTCTAGACCTATTTGGCCTGGTCTTACTTACACTATACTTTAGCTCATATACAGAGTGATTCTGAGGCAGGAAAACATAAGGAACACTTCCGTTATGAGATGAGCCTAAGGACTAGTGGAGCCTTTATAGAGAGATCTAATCAACCCCCCTTGTTGTAGTTCAAGCATACAGACATAAAGTTCAAGAAATGGCCGAGCCCTCTTTATTTGAACAGCTACGTATGGACGGCCTGGCCTCCTGAATGTGTGGGCGGAATATAAAGGTGAATGAAGCAAGTTTTCCTCCTCTGTGAACCCAAAATATCGTTTCCTTTTCAACACTATGTCACTTAACTTCTAATTCTCTGTTTTTATTCTTCATGAACATTGTCTCCTGGAAGTCATTTAATGAGATGCTCATAAAATTCCAACTAGTCATTTTATTTATTTATTTATTTGTTGTTTTAAAATCATTTCCAAGCTCTGTGCTTAAGACCAGGGAGTTGGACGGTAAACCGGAAGGTTACAGGCCACTTAGACAGCAAAGCTAAACTCCCATCAGGCTTGTGGCTCTAATACAAATGGGAGTGAGTCCATCCACAGTGGCCATGCTTGTGCTCCACACGCAGCATGGCCTGCTCTGCTGGTTTACTTACATGGCGTTGTCCTGCAACATTTGCTATTTCAGACGGTTCTCTGAAACTCAAGATTCAAGCTGAGCCTCGCTCTCTGATCCGCGTTTTAGACTTAATTTGCTGACTGGGACCAGTCTGGAAGTATACGGGATTCAACTCTGTCTTTACCAAGTTGCGGAGGAGTTGCGGTTTTTCTCCTCTGTGGCTTTCTGTGGATTTAGGTCAATTAAGTATGCAATTGAAGCTCTCGGTAGGACAGAGCTACGCTGAAGAATGAACAATATTATCCTTTCTCAGCCCTTGTGCTCTCAATTTAATTCTGAAGTCCACTGAAGTATGACTGCTTAGAAATTAAATGTATGTTTAGCCTCCCTCTTAAGACAGTAGAGTCTAGCTCATCCCCAATTGTCTAAAGTGTGAAGGATTTTTCCTGGGCTGAATACTAACCAAGGTAAGTGACTGTCCTCCATACTGCAAGAATAAGAACAGAGCCTCGCTTTTACTTCATTTGTTACTGCAAGGACAAGTCTTTGCTGAGTTCTCTCTGATTTCACCATGAAATTGGTTAGCAAAAAGTCAGTAGAGATCTCGGGCTGTCAGTCATATCACACCATTGCCACAGGACTTTGAAGTGTTATGTATTATGGAAAGTACATATTAAGGCCTCTGTAAGGTAGGCCATGGGTTCTTTTTTTTTTTTTTTCCTAGTCAAAAGGCTTCTGAGAAGTATCGTATTCCTGCCAAAGATAGCACTTAACCCCAAATAAAATAAGGAAATACAGATCAGTACCCAAAGAAATAAAAGACAAGAGACTCGGAGCAATAAAAGAACCAGATAACATCATTGACACGCATTCTATGCTTATGATTAACATTTTTTAACAAAATAAAAATTAAGACAAATACCAGCAGAGACCTGAAGATAGTTTTTTAAGTACCCAAATGGTATTTCTGTGCTTAAAATTTTGAAAAAAGAAACCAAGAACTCAAAAAGGACTTTATAGTAGGCAAGCTTTGCCAGGAAAAGGCCATGACAAGCCACTGCCTGCCTCCCTCAGGGAGAGGGAGGAGTTTGCAATTTTAAATCTTACTTCTAAGCCCTGGCCCCAATCACTCAGGCTGGCTTGATATGTTTAATTCTCTCTGTGAGTTGGAGGACTCATCTCTGGGCATGGAGCTCTTGGGACCTGAACCCTTTCCGTCTTTCCCTGTTTTCAACCCCAGGAGGGGAGATTTCCCAGGGGAAGGAACAAATCATTTATCCATATAAATATAATCCTAAGAATTATAGCTGAAAAGCAGGGGGAACCTGAGCGAAAGATTGGTGGGAAGGACATCAAAGAAGCAACTCTTGCAGTATGCATTCCACACCCCTGTCTCCTGGGTGCGGCTTTGACCTACACTGAAGCTGACAAAATAAAGCAAATGTTTGCTAACCTGTGGTATTTGGATATTTGGGGTGAATCTTGGGTTGAATTACTGTTGAGAGTCTAAAGAGACAGTAACACTAATACCCTGTGATGTCAACATGCCAGACCATGCGTGAAGTTAATCTTTAGTTCTTTAAAGAGAAAATGATTTAGCATCCTGTCACATAATACAGAGTCCGGGGAAGGAAGCTCCTACTTCAAAAAAAAAAAAAAAAAAAAAGTATTAAAAATTGATGATCTCACTGGCGCTCTCCAGAGTGCTGCTGGGTAAAAGTCACTCCTAACATTTTCTGCAGACTCCTCTTTTCTTGGCTTCACTTCTTTGGTTTCAGTAGAAACAGTGAGTTTGAGTAATTCGGCATCAAAATCTTAAATTCAAGAAGAAAAAAAAGGATAAGCTGATGAGTGATTTTAAAAAAACAAAGCAAACACAACCTTCCAAACAGCGACCTGGAAGAATGAGCACAAATTTAGAAAACCCTCTGAAAGCCTGGTGCTTGTAGACTATGGAGTTGGTAAGAATCCAAGTAAACCAATTTCCACTGCTTACTGTAGAGTAAAATTTATATGTTAAGTTACTAATTTGCATCACCACAAGGGAATTGGCTATGGGTGAAGTCCTTTGTGGTTGCACATTGAAATATAAGATCATGAAGCAGTTTGTGATGATGTCTCCCTCCCCGACTTTATTTAGGCTACCCCATCCCCCACCCTGGGAAGACTGGAATTTGCTTTGTTTTGAAACCTCAGACTCAGGTTAAATTTCTTCTCTTCATTCTGCACCATGGCTCTCACAGGTTCTCCCAGCATCTGAGGGCCATCTTCCCATGGGGCAGGTTTGTGGGAGGATTTGTCCAAGCTGACTGATTGGGTCTAAGCATAAAAACACACATGGACTCAAGGGCTAACCTGATAAACATGGTGACCACCGTTTATCTCAGAAATTGATGGTCCCGTGTCTAACTTATGCTCACTTTAAAAGGGTGGCTTCATTCATGTTTGAAACTGACTTTTCCCCTTTTACCTTTTAATTAGTGTGTGTGTGTGTGTGTGTGTGTGTGTGTGTATGTGTAGCAGAGGTGGGAGGGGCAGTGAGCTGGGCTTGGCTTTGTCTGCTTCAGTGAGACACAGGCTTTATGACATTTAAATGGTCAGGTAACTGGAAGATTTTTCTTTTTTTCCCATAGGGAACATAGATCCAGACTGCAGAGCACGTTACTCTGAAATAGCAAATGTTTTCCCTGTTAGCCTCCCAGGGTGCAGTCAGATTGTCAGCAGGAATGAGGGGCGGGATGAGAGAACATCGTCTGTGCACTTAGTGGCCAATTAGCTCAGCGTCTGACCATGTGGTACCTGGACTGTTTCTGTATCGAGACAGATGAGCAGCTACTCAACCATCTGGTACTCTTGAAACAGATGGCAAAGAAAGCTGGGAGTCAACCTGGTGCAGGATGCTTGGTGACTCTCATAAAGTGGTCTCTGGACTCTTCTCTCCACTTTCTGGAATTGTCTGGAAAAATGGTTTTCCACCAGGGGCCAGCAAGATAGAGGATGAAGTTGCCAGTTGAAGATGGCATGACATTCATGTGGCTGCTACTGGAAGGGCAACCTCTGTCTGGGTACAGATGACACTGGAACTTTCTCAGGTCAACACTTTTCGTGGTGTCTTTTGGTAGGAATACTGGAAAGAGTTCAGGGAATGTCACACGGTATATGACATGGTCGTGTATATTGCCTGTACAAAATTATCTGACAACTGCTGTCATGAGTATGAAAACAGTGTGGTATTACAGAAGGAATAGGCAGCGAACAGTAGAATACACTTCATATAAACTCTTAAAAAATAAAGTCATATATGATTCTAGTGCTTTAAAATGAATTTTGAAAAACTGACTAATAAAGTCTCTTGAGAGAAATAAGTTGCCCTTTTCTAAAATCTTTCCCTAAATTTCATAAGTTTAGAAGAGAGGAAGGAAAAAGTAAACATACAAAATCAAATACCTATGAGTAATGGAAGGAAACATGAGAATTGCTTTTCTGAGAATTCCATTCATAAGAACACTGAATTTCTACAAGTCCCACCCATTCCCCTCCCCCTCCACTGCCCTGGAGGTCTCGTCTTCTCTAATTACTGTTACACTTGTATACAACCTACTGAGTCCATTCTATGTTGGCTGTTTTAAGAGCACTTGGAATTGGCCAACCTATCAGGGGACTCGTCCCTAGAAGAGGCTGGTTCTCCGTCTCTTAGCATCCACTGACTGCCCATAGTAGGAGTTGGGCCTTGTGACGTTTCTCCATTCCTGCTAGTACACTGACTGATATGATCAGTGATCAGGTTTTATTTAGGCGGCCATATTGTTGAGAGCCATGGGTACAACATCTCTGTCATGTCTAGAGGATACTATCTTGTAGCTGGCTTTCTGGTCTTTTCGTTTTTATGATCTCTCTGTCCCCTGCCCCAACCATGCTCCCTGAGGGGTTAGGTGTAGGGGTTGTATTGTAGATGTACAAACTGGAGTTAGATAACTTACACTCAGTTAGTCTCCACAGTCTGACTAGTTGTGCGTCTCTGTAGTACCTTCCTTCTCCTATAAAAAGAAGCTTTTTTGATGAAGGAGGAGGGCTACACTTACCCAGGGGTATGTGTATAATACAGTCAGGCATTTTACTGACTTAAAAAACGGTAGTAGTTTCTCCTCTAGGGTCCCTGAGTTCTCCAGCCGTGGGTAGCATTTCCATTCATTTCCTGTCCCCTCCACTGCCCTAGGATTCGTAACCTCTTCTTTAGTTACTGTTACATATGTATACAACCTACTGAGCCAGCCCATTTTGTGTTGCCCTGTACACATAGTTTTAGGGCTGAACACCTGGAATTGGCAAACCTATCTAGGTTTACAGTACCAGGTCTGAACTATACTGGGTGGTTCTAAGTTCTATTAGACAGATGTTGGTTCCCCTCAAAAAAATAAGCACCATTATTACACCATTGGGGATATCTTACCTAGGTGGTCATTGTTGTGGTTCACAGGCTTAAAAGCTGGGTAGAACTACTGATTGCTTTTCTGTTTGTTTGTTTGTTTGTTTGTTTTTGATCTTTGGCAGCTTGGATAGCACCTTCTGGCGCTATGGGAGATAGACCTCAGGGAGGAGGCTCCCTGGGAGTCAGCACCAGCTAGATCCCTCCATATCTTGTGTCTAAAGTGTATGGTGGCATCAGCTATAGCATCTCACCTCCCCTTTTTCTTGTCTATATTCTCTTAATATAAATACAAGGCTTTTTGTATTTGTATTTGTGTGGAAGCTCAAATCTAAATTTTTTGAAGTAGAAAAACTGTTTGAGGGGGTCACTTCGGCCATAAAGAAGCTTTTGGGGCTAGACAACTCCATACATTTGGAAGAGAATAAAGTAGGAATTATATATTAGCCTCAAAACTTTCCTTAGAGTGACAGGATCTCGACATTCATTTCTATGAATTTATATATATATATATGTATATATATATATACACGTATATATATATATGTATATATATATGTATATAT
Source organism: Mus musculus (assembly GCF_000001635.26). NCBI lineage: Eukaryota > Metazoa > Chordata > Mammalia > Rodentia > Muridae > Mus > Mus musculus. Next base: position 7,883,250 of record NC_000072.6, on the reverse strand, counting down.
ATATATATATACGTATATATATATATGTATATATATATGTATATATATATGTATATATATATATATATACACACATATACATATACACACACATATATATACATATATATACCATATTATATATACATATTTCATATTATTTATCATACAAAATGGAAAATAAGACATCCATATCTCACCCACACAGGGCACAACAACCCCCCTATATAATTTAAAAGCCAATCACTTAATTTTTTTCCCTGAGTACGGACAAAGGAGTCTGTAGAAGAGAGTAGAGCAGTGTGCTGAACAGAACTTTTGGAAAAGAACGGATTCAGAAAGGACACATGTCCACGAGTCAGCAGCATGGGGTTTCTCGGCTGAAGAGAGTCGGCCCGGAGGGGCAGCCACTGCCCAGACTGTTCTTTATCATTCCCAAGGGCTCCGGAGACACGTGCCTCAAATTGAACCCTTTAATGGCCGCTTGCCAGACCTTTTGCAATAAGCACTATTTATTTTCAGCCGCTGTAGAAACTTCCCACAAACTCGGAGACCTAAAACAACAGAAATGTATTTGCTCATAGTTCTGGAATTCGAAAACATGACATTAATGTGTTGGCACGGTCACACTGTCTCCAAATGTCTCTTTTGGCATCTAGTGGCTCTTAGCATTCCTTGGCTTGTGGGAGCTTTTCTTCACTTTGGACTCTGTGCACATACGGCCTTCACTGTTCCTATCGGTGTGACAACTGTCCTTCTCTCCTCTCTTGAGGGACATCAGAATTAACTCATTTTGAGAGCCTTAGTTAAATAGCCCAACAAATGGATGGAACTAGAAAATATCATCCTGAGTGAGGAAATCCAGACCCAAAAGGACGCATGCATGCATGGTATATACTCATTTATAAGTGGATATTAGCCATAAAGTACAGGATAACCATGCCATAATCAACAGACCCAATGAAGCCAAATGACAAGAAAGGCCCAAGGGAGGGTGGTTGAATCTTCCTTAGAAGGGAAAGTAAAATAGATGTAAGAAGTAAATGGGGGGGGGAGGGAACTGGCTGGGAGAGGAGATGTGGGGAGGATCTGGGTATAAGAGGGTTGTGGGGAGGGAGAGGGGGTCCTGATACTCCAATGTAAAGTGAATGAATAAATTTTTAAAAAGGTTTGTGGCAGCTACAGCATCCATGACTGAGGATCAGGAGTTCTTTTCTCATCTTAAACAGTCTTTACTATCAAAATATAATTAAAAACAAAACAAAATAAAAACTTTAAAACATGACAATTAATCCCCTACTAATTCTAATACCACCCATGTGTGTGGGAGGGGCACACACGTGTGTATGTGTATATTTTCACAAGTCTGGGTTCTGTAGTCAAGTTACAGTTTCCCTTTTAAATTTGTTATCTTTTGTTCCATGGCCTGTTTTATCTTTATGATTGCATTTTAGTAGTTAACAGGTTTATTCTTTTAGTTGGTTTCATAGTTTTATGACCATTTATTTAGCATATTCACTTCCTCTTTCTTGAGAGATGTACTTCAAAAAATTTCTAACTTCTGATAGCTCAAATCAATTAGGTCCTTCTTCTCCATCTTTAATTTTCTCATTTTTTTAAGTCAAGATTCATAATCATGTTCTGCTCTCTTTTTTGTACTGAAATAATCAATCAGCACACACTCTTTTGGCATTTGTCCACTCCTCTTGTTTTACATGGGCATCATCAATTGTCTTTCATAGTCGTTTCCCAACTCTTCTTGCTCGCCTTTAGGTTTGAGATCTAGTTTGGCTTTCCTAGGAGGTTGTTCTGGAAATCTCGAAAGGCAGTCTGTTATTCCTCCACGCACCCCTTCCTTCCTTCCTTCCTTCCTTCCTTCCTTCCTTCCTTCCTTCCTTCCTTCCTTCCTTCCAGAGATGAGACTTGGATCTGTTACTGTTACATCCCAGGCCATCTGCTCTCTAGGTCAATCTGCAGGTTCTCAAGAACTCTCTTTTAAATATAAGCATAAAAGTAAAATAGCGCTACCTACTCATTTAGACTACTGGGCTACTGTTGGGTATGCATAAGAGATCAGAAACTAGTTTTAGATAGTAAGATTTAGAGTTCTGTTGCTTGAATTTTATTTCTTGAACTTCAGTGTCTAACTTTTTTAAAAATAGTTGACCTCAACACTTACTGAATAGATTTACGGGTCCATTGGGGAGGAAAAAGCTACCAGGAAATATGTAAAGGGTAACACAATTTACTTTTGGGATGGTGGCTAATTTCTTGATTTACACTTTTCCATGTTTTGAGAAAACTAATACAAAGGAGACAGAATCATTTAAAACATTTTAAAAGAAAACATTTCTTAGACTTCACCTCTCAGTCTTGATAGCTTGCATGGGCTGATGGGTTTATGTTGGAGAAGCAGAATTCGCCACTCTGGGTCTCCAGATTCAGGGTAGTTCGTAAGCTAATGCTTTCTTGGCAGTATGAGGTTATGGTATAAAAGACACTGAGTGCGGCATAGGGAAGGTTTTCACGGAGGGAGAGTTGTCACACTTATAGCTGGGTATGGGCAAGAGGGACTCTGGGGATGCTGCTCAAGGGTCTTATACTCTGTTTTTGTCTTTCCTGTACAGAGTCTGGTTCTTTCAGTTTCCCCTTCTTAAGTGCTTTCCAGTTAGCAAAAAAAAAAAAAAAAAAAAAAATACTCAGTCCTGGTCCCCGAGATGCTTTACTAAGTCTCATTTCCAACTGAGGAAATGCAATAGAGAAAACTAAGCTAGAGAAAGTACCCAAAGAGCTGAAGGGGTCTGCAACCCTATAGGAGGAACAACAATATGAACTAACCAGTACCCCCGGAGCTCGTGTCTCTAGCTGCATATGTAACAGAAGATGGCCTAGTCGGCCAGCATTGGGAAGAGAGGTCTTTTGGTATTGCAAACTTTATATGCCTCAGTACAGGGGAACGCAAAGGCCAAGAAGTGGGAGTGAGTGGGTAGGGGAGCAGGGCAGGGGAGGGGGGAGGGTATAGGGAACTTTCAGGATAGCATTTGAAATGTAAATGAAGAAAATATCTAATAAAAAAATTGAAAAATAAAAGAAAAGAGAAAAGAAAAGAAAAGAAAGAAAGAAAGAAAGAAAGAAAGAAAGAAAGAAAGAAAGAAAGAAAGAAAGAAATCTACTGCAGCTGAAAAGCTCTTGTCTCTCGACAAATTTCTAAGATGTTTTCCTATCATTGGATGAAGAACCCAAATGACTTGATGTCCAACCACTAACCTCACTGTGTTCTTAGACCACTGAAACTTGTGGGCTTCTGATCAGTTGTTTGCAATATTTGTACAAACTCTCTTCTGCATTCTGTGGTCATCTAGAAAACACCTTATTTCAGGCATGGCAGGGAGTAAAATCTGGGTTCAAGAGATCACCGCAGGAGTTAGCAGGAGTCCCAAACTATTCTGTGAGGTCATTTGTGAGAGACAAAACTGAAGCTAGAACGAAATTTCACACAACTGAGAGTGAATTTATTTTTATTTTTAAAGGACTTAGAATATAATTAAGTATGTATCAATTCTCTGTTGGGTGAAGTAGGGGACTTTTCTGCCCTGGACACTAACGGGACGCTGGGTGCCCCTACCAGTGTACCAGGAACAGCAGATTCTCTCAGAGAATCTGGTTCACCAGGACATTTTCTGTACCAGACTGAGATTCTAGTTTTGGCAAGAGTGAAGTTTTGATGCAGCATTTTATTAGCAAAGTGGTTTACATCCTGAACGTTGACTTTCCAAGTACTGATGTACCAAGGTCATATCACACATATATAAGCATAAATGCGCACATACATAAAGTACAATGAAACAAAAAAATGGACAAAAATATTTTCACCAACCACTAGACTATAGCAATGCGATAGGACATCGCTGAGAAGGGAGAAGCCTTTTCTGACTGTCTAGATCCTGGACGGCTATATGGAAGAGATCAGGCTCAATAAGTAAAATCCAGACGATAAACGTAGACACAGTCATTGCATAGAACTTACCAGGAAAAAAAGAAAACAAAACATGCTCAACTGGCTGATCTTTAAACCTTACAGAATACAGTAGTGATAACTGACCTATTTTACTGATATGTTGAAATATTGATCCTGCAATGTGTCATTCATATAGACTTGGATAAATGACTTCACCTATAAACAGGTTATGGGCACTGCCAAGATTATGATTAAAAAAATCACTCAACAGAATAATATAGTGTAAAGTAGCCAGCACATTCACTACCTTGATGTATATAATCATAGTATATTTAACTACCTTTAAGTTATTTCCATTTTATACCTCATAAAAAGTGAGAACTCTGAGACCAACCAAAAAGCCTCATTTTCCTATTATACAGCTCAGTGCTTTACTTGAAGTAGGCACTCAAATACTTGTTAAAATGTTTGACTGGAAGTTGAATTTGTGTGCTGTTAAATATTTGGTTAGTAATTATCAGTAAATAATAAGGGGCTATTGATAGATCAGGCTGTGGAGTCACAAAATCTGAAAATGCACTGAGATTCAAGAGGTGGTAATGGAGCTGGGCCTGGTCCCACAAGCTTTTAATTCTAGTTACTTGGGAGACTGGGACAGAACACAAATTGAAACCCTGTCTAGAGTACAGAGTGATGTGTGTATATAAATATATATATATATGCATATACATATTATACACACACACACACACACACACATATATGTATTTCACACAGTGAAACATTTCTTGGTATAAAGGACAAAAATAATGCATGCATTGTAATCCACCTCAGTTGGGAGAAAAACACCTTTGTAGACAAAAGCCATTTCAGTATTCAGTATTGAAATATTCCAATACACACACACACACACACACACACACACACACACACACACACACACACACACACACACACCCCTACCTCCTCCTGGTCAACATAGGGAGAGCCCATCTCAAAATTTTAAGGAGAGGTGGTTTGGGGATGTAGTTCAACTTCAGAACTTATAGGTGGCAGGATCTAGGCTCAATCTACAGTGAAAATAAGATGAAGGACTACAGCAATGAACTTTTGTGTGGTAGACTGCTTTAATACTGAGTACTGAAGTGTCTTCTAACCTTCTACAAAGGTGTTTTTCTCCCAACTGAGGTGGATTACAATGCATGCCTTATTTCTGTCCTTTAGACCAAGGGATGTTTCACTCTGTGAAATACATTTCCTTTTCTGATTATTTGGCAATTCTCCAAATACTTTAAGATTAAACCTCAGTTGCTCCATGATGTTAGAGGTCCAAGCATCTCAAAGAGATGACAGTGTGCTAATTAAAAGAAATATATCTGAGCCAATTTAACCAATGCATTTTAACTCCTTGAGACTACTGACTTTGGGCTAATACTAGATTTTGAATCTGCTTCTTTTGAGTAACTTCACATAGCCCTTCCCACCTCTATATTCCTCAATCCATTTGGGATTAAATCGGTTACAATGCCCTTTATAGTACCCAGGAGACAACTCCAGGCTTTGTCACCTTCCTAGCCTGTATCTGAAGGAGCAAGTTATTCGTCATTACAGCTGGGAAGCAACTGCTTCTCAAAATAACAGATTGAAGTTTTGGATGGCAAAGGCTGCTGGCAGTGTGGCAAGGAATGTCACTTTCCCGAGACACCTGTTATAAAACGCTAAGCACTATTTTCCACTATGGGGTGAACTTCACCTACAGCAGACCAGAAGATAGTCACCCTCATTGTTTCAAATAAGTGGGAAAGCATGTCTGATTTTGTTATTAAGAGCTCCCTTTGGATATTATCAGCCCAAATCTCAAGTGCCTGTTTTGCCAACGAAGATGGTATCAATTGTAGTTGTAAATTAAGTTTATCTCACGGGGTAGTATGAATTTACGTATAGAAATTTTACTAGGGGAGTTTTAGAAACATTTGTGTAGAGAAGAAAAAAAAAACTCTAGGTCATGTTAACATGTATTTTTAAAATTTTTTATTTTGTTTTTATTTTTTTTTACCTTAACGTGTATTTTTAGTCGTCGTCTTTCAGTGACATATAGGAAAGTGGCTCAGGTTAGCTGAGAACTGAATTATGCCCAGTAAGTTATAATTTTAAAACAGTTTTCCAAATGTAGAAACAAGTATATAAAGAACTATTAGCAATGAGAAGACAACAGTGGAAGTGGTTGGAAGTGGAAATAGACCGTGAGGTTCAAAGGGGCAGAAACCAAAAGGCAAAGGGCAGAGGAATTCAACTGGGCACGCAGGTTTCTAAAAGTTACTTTATAAACCACAAGTCATCTCTGTGACCAATTATTCTAAGCACATACTTTCACCTCATTGAGAAAGCGGTTTATACTTAGCCTAAAAAAGGCCAAAAGATTTGGTCTCCCACTTCATGATTGTAGATTAAGATGCGAGTTTTCTGCTGTTCCTGTTACCATCCTTTTGCTCTCTGCCTTTATGGACTCTTAACCAGCTGTATGTAGAAGTTTGAATGAAAATAGCCCCCATTGGCTTATGTTTCAAATACTGGTTCCCAGTTGGTGGAAGTGTTTGGAAGAAACTAGGTATGGTTTTGTTGGCAGTTGATGTGTCACTAGGGGTGGGCTCTGAGGTTTTAAAAGATGTGTGCCATTCCCTATGTTCTCTGTCTCCTACATTGGGATTAAGATGTGAGGGCTTGGCTGTTCCTGCCACCACGTCTTTGTTCCACCATCATGGACTCTAACCCTCTGAAACCAGAAGCCAATTTCCATGCTTTATGAGTTCAGTTGTTCATTTGTATCAACTACCTAGGAAGAATATTGAGTTAACGTTGATTTTTATCCTAAATATACCAGATCAATCTAATATTACCAGACCTGAGCACCAGGTGAATTAAGACTACAAATGGCAAGTGTATCATCACCAGCCTATCATCACATTTCAGTGAGCTCTTCCACATGCCCAAAGGCCGCTGAAGCAAATATGCCAGCCTGTTTTTATATACCAAGAACAAAGAACTTCAAAGGCATGAATGACTTCAGAAATTCACAAAATGGCCATCATTCAAGTCAAGGTTACCTTTTCACAGTTCTTTGAGGCACCATTCAGAAAATTTCTGTTTTATAGGACTTTATTTTCCTCATATCACTTCCCCTGTTAAATGTTCACTCTACTGATGAATTCCCTGGCTCTAGAATGATAAACTGGGCGACAGTGAGCCTATATGTCCTGTTTGCTACTATATTTCTAGCTGATGCTTGGCATGATAATTTATTGAATAAACAGATTCCTCAGTTTATGGGAAAGATAAAAATAACAAGACAGCAATCTTTCTTCTCTTTCTCCTTGCTGTCTCTCATTATGCCTCCTCTCCCTCCATTAGCCTTCTCTGTAGGACTGTAGTGAGTAGATAATCTGATGGTAAACACGCATCACTCTAAGTCACATGCGGGATACTTTGTTGCTTTATATAACATATATTCTAGAACAATTATGAAAGCTTACGCAAACAGAAAAGGCTTTGATAAAAAACAAACAAACAAACAAAAAACCCCAAACCATCCCCTTATAACAGTTAAAAAAAATACACAGATGAAGCAATTTTTGAACATGGTAATTTATTTTATGTAGTTGTTTGAATCAATTGTTTAAAAATTCTCAAAAGGCACTTTAAAAAACATTTAAAAATACATTTTTTCTGACTTAATGGTGATCACTTAAAATAAGCAAGTCACCAGACATTTTAAACCCTTCATTGACACTATTACTTTAAATTATTTTTAAATTCCAAAACACAAACATTCACTGTATAATACAACACACTGCTTAGCAGTAAGATTAGTTTCCCTCTAATAATACACTTCATGTAGATCATTAATTTATAGCGCCCTGCAAAGTTACTCAAACTTAATTAATGTAACTGAAGACTCAAAAGAGGTAAGGGAGATGAACTAAGTACATTTAGCCCGGACGCCGCTTTTCCAGTTGCTTCTCTAAAGAGAATCTGTACAAAGTTCTCATTTCCACCGGTGGGAAGATTTTTGATATAGCTCTGATATGTAACTGTAAGCCATCTTTAACCAATAGAGGTTACATTAGTGTAACATATACCACAGCTTGTCTCCCATATTTCTCATGTTTTTGTAAGTCCTAATACAAAACAATAGAAATGAAGGCAATGTGTTTGCCTTTTGCTTTTAAGAGGAGGGAAAATAACTTTGCTTTCTTAATTAGAGATGTAGAATTGTTTTAGGTTGTACATTCAATTAGGGCAAGTAGCCTGAAAGCAAGCCGACTATTGTTGGATATTTAGTCTCATGGGAAACCTGTGGTAGATTTAAAACGATCATAAATGATAAACATTCTGATCACCCAAATCAACTGCAAGAAGACAGCACTCCGAGTAGCTTGAAGCTAAGCATAAAGCAACTATCAAAACCAGAATGAAACCGAGAGTGCAAGAGCGCAGCCAGGTAGGATCTGACAAACCAAGTGGGGATGTCTTTCAAGTGTAACAGGGCCTCAGTCTAGCAATACAGTTTGCCAGGCTAAGGGTGTAGAAACAAAACAAAGCAAAAATCAAACCTCAAGAAACAACTCAGAAAACAACCAGTCAGCAAACACTGCCGTGCTCAATCCCAAGCACCTCCCTCACGACAAAGAATGAAGTAGTCAATGATTTATTTTTGAATCATTTTATAGTAACAAACTGATCTCTGAAATTTAGATATGTTCAAACAGTCAAAACTCTGGGGCAAAAACCTGCTTTGTATCTATGAACTCCCCAGTAGAAAAACACAAACATATTAATAGATAACATAAGACTTTATTAAAATAAAGTCTTGACTTGAAACCACACTACAATTACTCATGACAGAGATCTTTAAGATAGTGAAGTAATCATTTCACCATAAAATCTTGTTTAATGTGCTCTACCAAATATTTGGGAGAATTTTTTTGCTTCATTAGGTCATAGGATAGGTGACAAAACTGATAGTATAAACTAGCAGAAAATACTTGGCATATTGTAAAGCAGTATTTTTCCATTTCTATTGCAAATTTCAGTAACTAGTGGAAATTTTCATGATATTCATTTACATATGCTTTATTGAATTCATATGTACATATTAGTACTCACTGAACACTTGCTACTCAGTGTGAAATGAATAAACGTGTAGAATTACACACTTTAAGGTCTTGGTAATAGCCATTATAGAGAAGTAAAGAATTTTGCCAAAACCAATGATGCACAGACCCTTTAAACTTTACAAGATTTTATTTTTAATATAGTATGATCCTGGACCACACTAATTTAAAACATGTTTCAGAGTCTTTGAAAAATGCCTCTCTCCTGGGCAGAAATCCTGAGTGTGTTCCAAAGACGATTTGCACCAAAATCATGTAGGTAAACCGGCAATGGTTCTCAGCAGAGGATTGGTAAAATTATTTTTTCAAACCAAAGTGCTAGGCCCTGTCTTGGAGTTTCTGACACAGGTCCAGGCTGGGGTGAAGACAAGCACAAGCTCCAACAAGCTCTCAGCAATGCTACTTTAATCACTAGAAGGTATCTGGGAAGAATGCATACTCTAGGGCCCCATGCTAAAAATCCAACCTTGAGCCCTCCACCTCAACAAACTTATAGCTGGAGTACAAGAGTCACAACTTAACAATAAACAGACCCATTTAGCTGTTTGACCAATTTTGACTATTACTGGCCAGTAGTTCCAGAAGTTACGTACTATTCATACATGTGTGTAATTATTCCACATATTCATATATTCATACGACTAACCCTAAGGCTAACAATAATACAAACAAAACACAGGTTTTGATTATAGATCCCAGCCTTCTTACTTACTAGCTTTGTGACAGTGGAAACATTACTTGAATAGCCTCAGTCTCCTCACCTATAGTATGGGACTAACACCCAATTTATGAGGATTAACACAAGTGTACAGGTAAAGAGCAATATCTGGCATACAGCAGGCACTAGATGAATACCACATATTCCGTATTATAGGAAATGTGCAAGACATTTCCTTCAGATCTGATTTGATAATTTCATTTATCTACATTAAATTATTTATACTCCAAGGTAACAGAATAAAACCTTATACTTAAAATCATGCCCTTTTCTGAGCCAGACAGTGCTCTAATAACCTTATGTATATTCATTTCTATAATCCTCATTAAAATCTTGTGAGGTAGGTAGTATCATTATTCCTAATTTATAGTTGAGGAAATGGAGGCACAGAGAAATTAAGTTCAAGGTTACATGAACAGTAATGGAGGAGGAACTTAAAAGCCAGGCTGCTTGGCTTTAGCGCCCGGCTTCACTGCAGCGCTCATTTCCTATGAGTAAATGTTAAGGGTTTTGGATGACTAGGATAAATCATTTACTCTGCTAGTAGAGAAGAGAAGCACATATGGAATAGAGACAAATTCATATCCAAACCACGGTAAAGAGCTGTGTACAACACAGACTAGGAAGCCTAGGATGTTGGTAGATGGCGCCACCGTAAGAACCTAAACCAAATTAAATTTGTAAATTTGGCTTTGTATTTTCATTACAGGGACAGAGTGATCCATACTAGCCAATGAAACAAACATCCTGTCAAGTATATCATCTATAAAGGTTGTGGTTTTGGCACAGTAAGTATAAATTATTTATATTTATTATTTAGCCAAGCTATAGACTCAACGGTGTACTAATCAGGCAAAATTAGCATAATGAAATATAAATCATTAACAATTAAAAATAATTTTATGGGAAATCTGTAAAATATTCTGTTCTACATTCAGTATTGATGATGACCAAAACAAGGTAAGGTTCTATCCTTTCAGAAACTCTATTTAAACAGCCAGTTTCATTAGAGTGATACAGGTTGCTTCTGCAGTCTGAATGGGGTTCTGTTCTGTTGGAATTACTGCTGGCAAGGTTATCCTCAAATAAGAAGTCAGCAGGAAATATGCTGTTAATTATATGACATTTTAGATTGTTTAAGTACCCTTTACTGGATCGTGCTTTATATTAATTCTGGCCAAAAGCTGCATTCAAAAATACTTGCCAGTGTTACCTGCCACATCAGACATAAAAATTAATTTTAAAAGTGCTTTAAACAAGCTATGAAAGGCACAAACAAGTCTCATCTCCACAGGATGGAAAATAAAAGGAACAATTATATAGTTGATAAAGACGTCTAAATAATAATTCCTGAGAGAGGTACCAAATACAAGAAAAGCTTGTCCAAACAGCATTAAATTTAATTGTTACCTACAATTAACAATGGGTGAATCGGGGAACAACATATTTGAAAATGCATGATTTACAGAATGCTGCCAATGCTTTGAGTAAATTAGCATTAATAGTGAAAAATGGTATTCAGGGTCAAACATTTGGAAAGGGGACAATGGGGACTTGGTATCGGGTTGATTATCTTTAGAACTAAGTATCTAATGGAGTCAAGGCTCGGAATAATTGGAAATGTGGTTAATTACTGCACTTTGGGGTAAGTGCCCTTCTTATTCTTCTTGAGGAAACACTGCCAATTATAAATAATATAATCACAGGAAAGTTTTCATTCGGCAACTGGAAGGCTGGTTTGTAGCATACACATATCAGCTGAGAAACAACACTGAGCAACAGTTCTTTCTTTCTTTCTTTAAGGCAGATCTGTTCAGCATTGTGTTCTAACTGGTGTGGTGCAGAAGGTGATTATAAACTAACCACTCCAACTGTAGTGATAACAACATACACTGTTGGGAACAGTCAGAAACAGAGTCTTTCTAGCTCTTCTGTCACCATTTAAAAACACAAATTCTTCATATATATTTATTTATATTTATATATTACTGTATCAAAACACGTTTTAGCAAACTTCACAGCTCTTTAAATGCTTCAGTTTATAGTCATCCATTTGAAAGATTTCTATATGGAATGTTCACTTCAGGTGAGTTCCTCACTGGGATTTCAGGGTTCCGTAGAAAGGCAAGAGTCCTTCAGTGCAATGTAGACCACTTATGTTCTGCTTTCAGGGGTTGCCTAATTTTATTTTTGTATCTTCCTTTCTGTTTACTTGATTAATTTCTTTCAGTATATTCTCAGGTAAGGCAGGTTGATATCTATATAAATAACCATATGGACGAAGATGATAAACGAGGTATTCTAATTCATACATAGTTGTCCCATCAACATAGTGAAAAGAAACTGCAATATCAGAACAGCATCCAGGACCCTAGAAAACACAGAAGGGGACACTGTTAATAAGTGGCACACAGCCCACATGTCACATAGTCACACTAGCTTTAAAATACTGAAGTGTCAAAGCTTGAGGAGAAGGCGGAGGTATCTAACCCATCAGATGGTGTAAGAAGCCAACAGTTCTTCCAGTCCCTAAGAAGCTAAAACCAAACCTGGAACTGCCACAGCAACTGCAACTGGAGCTTAACCATGTTAACATTTTGATTTCTTCAAAGTAAAGGGGAAGCTATTAAAAGAATAAGGCTTTATCTGTCTGCCATTTTTGGTAGATGCCTAAAATATTGTTCTTAAATGTCTTGTATAAATAAAATACATTCACTAAACAAGACCTATAGTTGTTGGAAAGAAAACAAAGCAGCTCTTTGTGGGTGACTATAAATTAACAGAGGATTTCAAGTCAAAAGAAAATCCTCAGATATAAACAAGTCTGACTGTTACAACTGTTGTAACTATCAGATGCAAAGTTACATTTAACAGTTCTCAAAGGGCTGGGATACAGCACTTTTGCATGTATGAGACCTTAGATTCAGTACTGAAAACAAACTATCTATATTCTCATATATGCCAGTTAAGTAAGAAGATTAAAAGCCCAAGCAAGATAGTACCAAATATACTGACTATGGAGGGGAACATTTAAGATGAGACGTAACCATCTGGATACGGAAAGATGGCCCAGCATTAAGAGCACTTGTTTTCTGGCAGAGGACCCGGGATTTAGGTCCAAGCACCTATATACATGGTGGTTCACAACCATCTGTAACTTCAGTATGGGGATCCAATACCCTCTTCTGATCTTCTCGAGGTACCAGGCATACACACAGGCAAAACACTCACACAAACAAAGTAAAATAATTAAGTCATAAACAATGAACAATAACATACAATGATCTGAGGGAAACTGTAAAATTTCACCAAGGACCCTAAAAACTTCTTGGGTAAAGATATCATTTTCACTAAACTAATGAGCTATATACAAAAGAAGGAGACACGGCAATTGCCAAAACACTTGAAGGAGATCAATACATCCTTATCAGCTTAAAAACATTTTAAAGGTGAAAGGTTCAAAACAATGTGGGCCAAATCCAAAGAGAATTAAAATCCACACAGAATTACAATCCCAGACCCTGACCTTCCTATAGGTGATGCTCTAGGTACACAATCAAGAGTCTGAGAATTGAAACTACCACGATTTGGAAAAATTTCCATCTAAACTATGCATTGTTTCAGACTAAAATTAATGCAAAAAATTATCTGAAATGAAGAATAAATTAGACTTTGTCATCCTGAGCTACACAATTTTGATCATTCTGACTATCTTATACCCTAACTTGCTAGCTAAACAGTTTTGTAACCAGGTGTAGTGCCATAGCCTGGAATCATGGCACTCAGAAATTAGATGATCATTGGAGGTTCAAGGGCAGCCTCTTGTCTCACAAAGAACAACAACAATCAAAACAAAACAATTACACAAAAGACTCCAAAACAAGACCAAGATCTATATTCTCAGTGATGATTACAGAGAAAATATGTATATTTAGAAACTCTTTAAAGACAGTAATTCATACTGCAAAGAAAAGAATTATTGAATGATAATAATGGAATTTTGGTTTCATTTTTCTGATAAAGAGTGGGTAATTTTAAAAGATTTATGCAACTTCAGTACTTTTATTTTTAGAATCTTCAACCTATTGGAATATGTTTTTATAAGGGCAACAAAATTTTGCCATCCATTTAAAAGCCACTATGATTCAAGTCGAAGACATTATATCTATTTTATTCATATAAGGCATATTGCTAAATACACCCTTTTTATAAAGCACTCTTAAAAAGAAGGAAGGATACTGCTAATAAAATGGCAAGCATATTTTTGCTACTGTTGTACATGTCTGGGATATCATACACTCTTTATAAAATATTATATGTATCTGGGTATATGCATTACATGATTTACAATGATGAACTTGAATATATTTTATATGGTAAGGGGTTCAGAACTTATGAAAAAACATCAAAATCTTCTTATAATAGACAGAAAATGATGCACTAGCTTGGAGTAGTGCCCTAAAGTGTATTAGTAGTATGTTAGGGCCAGAAAAAGGTGGCATAAAGAACTAGTAACTTGCCTAAAAGCATCACTAATCAGTAACAGAGTCTGAGAAGCTATGTTTTATAATCCTGTGAGTAGTTTACTATAGCAGGCATATAGATTTTCTCGAATCAGCAGCAAAATGAATTAATTACAGAATATTCATATATTAAATTATCACTTAGAACAAAGCAGAGAAATATATCAATGCTAATAAAATTCAATGTATAAACATAGAAATTTGTAAGATGTCTAATGTATAATTTGATCTTAAAATCTAAGAAACAATGCTGACTTATTTATGCACATATCAACTTGCAGGAAAATATAAAAGCTTGCAATGTTAATGAATAACATTTAATTCCTGGTAGTAGTGGTTAGAGGAAAAAGATAAGAGGGCACATGGGCCTTAACTGTCTATCACACTTTTATTCTGAAAATATCTGAGGCAAATGTGACAATAGTTTTATACTTGGGAAAGTTATATACTTTTGAGATAGTTTATAGATAATGCAACTCTCTCAGTTCTGATTTAATGTACATTAAGATATGAACTAGAGACAAGCTTGTCATTAAATACTGTCCTGGGCTATACTACAGTGTTATTACAAATGAGAGAGACAGATGGCACCCATTTTACATATGGAGAAACTGAGGCTCAAAGATAAGCCAGATCTCGTATTTTAAGATCATCCAACTACAAAATGGAAGAACAGTATTTGAATCTTGTCTTTCTGAACCTTATTTTTTCCCTGATAACTAGAAAACTCAGTCTAGATCTTCACATAGATCTCTAGCCTCACCCAAAATTGTTCAATGTCACTTCCTTAATCAGCAAATCCATGGCAGACTACCCCACCTAAAGTCACACTGTCTTCTTGGTTTTCTTTAGAACAGTGGTTCTCCTTCCTAATGCCCAATTCTTTAGTACAGTTCCTAATGTTGTAGTGTGTGTGGTTCTCCCTGCCCTCGAAGATCATTGGCTGATACAGTCCACATGGGCAAAGCCTAACCAGGGGAGGGGAGTTTGGAAGTCCTGTGAGTATGTATGGTGAATAACACACACCTGGACCAGCCATATCACTTTGGGTGATTCAAGGCTTATAAAGTTTTAGGGGACGGTGGGTAGAAACATCCAGGACAGGCTGAAGGCTTAGGCTACTGAAGGCCTGATTACCATGGAGAAGCATTTCAGGAATCTCAGGTGCTACCTCAGCGGGTTTGTATTGGGAGACAGGATGTTGATTCTATAATCTAACTGAGGCTTCGTGCTATTTCTCAGTAGAGGCATGTGTTGGGGCTTAGAATTCCCCAGACAAGGCCAAAGAAGGAGAAGTCTAACTACTGATGGGTTTCTTCCACTACGCACCGAGCCTCAGAGGCTACCGGTCAATGGTAGACTTCACCCTTAATTAGACTTTTACCACACTGTGGTGATTCCTAAGCCTAAAATTATTTTGGTTGCTAGTTGGTAAATGTAGTTTTGCTAGTTATGAATTATAATGTAAATATTTTTGCAGTTAAGAGGTTTGCCAAAGGAGTCATGACCCACAGGTTTAGAGCACCTGTCATTCTCTCAAGTCATTTCTTTATAAGTATGCCTATTTTCCTTGTGCCTCCTTATAGAGAGCATAAGAAAACTAAGATGCCTGTATTAACTTTTATCTGCCAGTGACAGTATGCTAATGGCTGGCCTACAGAGGTCTCAATAGCTAGCTACTGAATGACTGGCTGGGGCCTCTGTTCTCATCTGCTGTGTTACACTGTCAGTACATACATAAAAAAGCTTGGGTTATGGTACTAACGAAACGTACATATTAACTAGCCTTTTAAGAAAATTCAGGTAAACATAAGTCAGTCCCAAGTATTTATATAATACTAATAACTTCTAGACTTACCTCTATGGGAGGATAATAGTTGTAATTCCAGTACCAAAATGTTTTTGGTAGATAACCTTTGATTAAGTGGTGTTCTGGTACAAATGGATGGAAGGTTTCTTTCCCAATGGTATCTCTGGAATCTCCAGCTTCTACATTTATAATTTCCATGCACCTTCCCAGAGCTAAGTCTTCGATGGAGGAACTATGTGTACACTTTTCTGTTTTAAATGCATTAACAAATCTTCTCAAGGCTTCCTTGCTTAGGACATAGCCCGCTCCTCCGCTCATGTATCCCTGCTTCACATAGGGCTTAAATCTTCGCCCAAAGTAAATGGGTTGTTCAGGGTTATACTTTGATAGAAGCCATCTCAGGTTGTCCACAATGACGTATGTGTCGTCATCTGCTTTCATAAACCAGTCAGCATCTTCTAAATAATGGTCATGTACATACTGGAAAGCTTTAATTGTTTTCCAATATAGTTGCTCTCTGCCTTCTTTGGTTTTCAATCCCACAGTAGGGAAGTCTTGATTTTCTTCCGAACTCATAAATAACACTTTATTACAACGCTGGGCCCACGTAGCTTTGACATGTTTGGCCTTTTTCTCTAGATTTTGAGGACTTGTCATAACCCAACAAAGAATTTTAACTTTCTGATAGAGGTTCTCAGCAACGTCTATGTTCTCATCTATCAAACAAACATTTTTAAAAGTTACCTTTACATAGATGTAAAACCCAAATATATCACATCAAAAAAAACTTTTCATAAATAATTTAAGACTCTATTTACCCATCATTATTAATGACTTTGATAAATGGGCACAAGCTAATGTGACCTGACACTCTAATTTCCTGTCAATTTTACCCACAGATCTCTGAAACATCACTAGCTCCTCCTAAGTGCTTACTACCTGAATGGATTGAGAGTATCAACAGCATCTGGGAAGTCCGTTAGCAGTGAGGTGGATAGCAGGCCCCACCTCAGGCCTAGCAGTTCAGACTCACATACCACCTCCCATTGTCTCTCCTTGCAACTTAAGACTACAAAGAAAGTAGTATTTCCCAGTATCCCTGTGAATTTCTCACTGCTGTGAATATGTTTCTAAGACAGAAGAATAAAAGGGAAAACACAACAAGAAAACCATGCTGCTCAAGTCAGTTCATTATTTTTGAAGTCTATGAGCCAACTGTTATGAATTTGTACAAATACCCTAAGGTGTTCTTGAAGACTTTCACAATAACATCAGTTTCAGTTCAAAGCAAAGGAGTTAATGTAGAATTGAGCATGCTGGGACAGTACTATACACCTCACTCCAAACTCAAGCCCAGGAGTTAGAAACAGTACCGAGCTAGTGGGTAGAGGTTGGATTCTGAGATTATCTACAACAGTGTTTCTTCTGTAAGCTACCAGTTTCTAAAGAAATAGGAGCACCTCTTGTGTCAGAATATAAAGTACAATACCAACCGGGTTTGATGAAAATGGCTCCTAAACACAATAGTAAGCTTAGGACCTGAAACCTGGTCAAAAGCAGCTCACCTGGGTAAAAACAATTCTCAAGCTATCAGGCCCACAATGTGAACAGCACAATGTGAACAGCACAATGTGAACAGCACAATGTGAACAGCACAATGTGAACAGCACAATGTGAACAGCACAATGTGAACAGCACAATGTGAACAGCACTGGTTTAGAGGAAGGTACAACTAAAAGATCTAGACCAGTGCTTTTTAAAAACATACTTTTCTTCTCTGAAAGTTGTATACATTTATATAATGTACACTGGTCATCCCTATTCATCACTATGTTCTTCCAATCCCCCCTAGTGATAAACCTCTCTTGTCCCAACTTCATAACTACATGCCCTCTTTTCCACAAAAGCAGGACTACATTGTGTATTCCTAGCTGTCCTGGAACTTGCTCTGTAGACCAGGTTGGCCTCAAACTCACAGAGATCCGCCTGCCTCAGCCTTCTGCGTGCTGGGATTAACTGTATGTCCCACCACTGACTGGCTCCTCTTTTGTGTTTTTATTGTCATTAATAACTCAAATCCAATTAGTACTATTCATATGTCATAAATGTGTGGTCATATACCAAGGCTTTTAAAAATATATATAGCGAAGGAACATTCTTTATTTTCAATTGCTAGAGGCCTACCTATACTTCTATAAATCATTAGAAAGCACTCAGCTTTGGACTATATATAAGCCCTGCATCTCTATTTTTCTATCTATACAAAATTACTTTGCAAATTAGTATTTTATTCCTGATTCCAGCTTACTAAATCAGATGATATAATCTATAAGCAACAATTGGTAAGAGAGCTCTCACTAATCCTAGGGTACAACACTTTTAAATGTAATGGTCAACTAGCTGTTGTAACCTTGGTCCTGTGAAAGATGACCAATGAGGTACAGTTAAGTAGTTAACTGACTGGAAGAGAACAGAAGAAAAGGGGGGAAAGGCATGAAAGACTTTCCAAGCCATGGAGCACCAGGAACTGAGTCCAGAAGAGCTGCACTCTGCAGTCAGGGAGGAAGCAGCCTCTGCTTCTGGAACTATGGGATCAATCTTAGCCACACAGACACATCACACCCTGGACCAACAGCAAAAACTGGTATAGTACATGGAGGGAGACAAGACAGCTTTATCCCCACAGCTGGGCTATGACTGATCCTCTCACTGTATGCACATATATTTGATAGATATTTGTTACCTTTATGGATCACAAGATGTGGGTAATGCTAAAAATTACTCATCCCACTCTCTAATGTCTAAGCTTTTTCCTTTTTCTTCTCCCCACTCCCAGAACACGATTTTCTCATTTTCTCTCACTTTCACTTATTAGTTACCTCGTACTGGCCGTGAAATATGAACAAGACACATTTCTTACAAGTAAATCCTTCTGTAACACAGAGCCTACCTTTATGTTGGCTGGAATCTGCATTGAAGTTCATCTGTCCTTTGAGGTGACTGTGTCCATTGTCATCTGAATGCCTTGCATGAGGGTCATTGTGAAGCATGTTAGGCTGAATGGCAGCCTCTTCTCGCAACAAAATACTCAAGAGTTGAGAACATAAAAAAAACCCTATTGCTGATCCACAGAGGAAGACTAAAAAATTCAGCCAAGATTTAGAGGCCATTTCCTGGGAATGTATTTCTGTAAAAAAAGAAAAATTGTAATAATTATAAAATAATTAATAATAAAACAAATAATTTTATAATTAGTACCTGGTTATAAAATTACTAAGTGATCACATTATCACGAAGAAGTATTCTGAGGTTTAATTCCCTGTGGAAGTTAATCCCTTCTGTAAGACAATTTATCTAATAGTAGTCACTTCTCCTCATTTGTAAGTTTAACTCTTTGTGTTGTTCTAATGGCCCTCTGTGGACAATTACAAGCAAATGGAAGATGGACTCCCTATTATTGGCCCAGAGCCTGGGACCTACCTCTCATCAGGATTCCTCCATGAGCCAAGCTTGTTTGCCAGGACAAGTTCCATTCCTGGCTGTCAACTCTAGTGTTTTCACTTCTGTGCCAATCACTACTTACTCTATTCTTCAATGTGGAGTGAGCAAGCTCTGACAAGAACTAGAACTAAAAGGCTTCAGGCTTTGTCAGCTACAGACTGTCTCTGGTCTTTAAAAGCGTCAAAGTCGCATCTCCCTCTGCGTTGGGGGGCCTGACACGGGCTCCAGCTCCACCTGAGAAGCAGGTGGGGCCTATGGGTAGGGAGAGAAGTCTGAAGAGGATCTGTACTTCTGAGAGAAGACTCCAGAACAGCTGGCTGTCCTGAAGAAACACCGTGACATGACCTGGAGCAGCATGACAAGGAGACGGAGTTTGCACAGACAAACTGAGCAGCATAAGGTGAAAACCCCACACCATGGAGGTAAACTAAGCCATGCAGCCCCCTATGTCAATAGAAATATAATTACACTTGGTCTGTGTGCCATGAACGGATAATAACATCAACAGTTTTATAAATATCTGTGTATGTATGTGTATGTGTGTATGTATGTGTGTATGTGTGTGTATACACATGCCACCTAGCCAGGGGTGGGAAGAGAGTGGGCAGAGTCAGTGAACTTCTGGGATGTAGGTTCTTGGTTTTGCAAATGTAGTTTTATTTACGAACACCCATGTCCATTCCTGTGTATGATGACTGTACCTGGTTCTAAATCAGAGCTGAATAACTACAACAGAAGTAACTTGTCCAACAAAGCTTCACCTAGCCCTTTAATAGAAGTTTGCCAGCTCCTAGTCCAAATCCCTGTTTTGTGCAATTCTGGACGTAGACTCTGGATGTTCAAGGCTCTCACTGCTAACACACTGGCTCACTAAGCCCCAGTGCGTCTGTCTGTCATCAGATTCAGTATGGTGCCTGGAACAGTGGGGGCTCAAAGAATACTTGCTGACTACTTCACAACCAAGTTATTCTCTTTTTAACAGTTTGTTAACAATCAACCACATGGCAGTTATAAACCCGTATGATGTGGCCTTAAGTATATACATACTTCTCTAGGAGAAGTTCCAAAAATGCTAAGCACCTGCCATATGCTAGTGCACTTTCCATTCTCATAATGTGCATTTTACAAACAAGAAAACAGAAAGTATAAAAAGTCAAGCTGGGGAAATAGTTCATTATGAAGATCAAAGTGTAGACACTTAGCACCCATGAAACTTGTTATATGCAAGTACCTTTCCATTTCCTATAAAGGATTTGGCCATCTGTGGATTCTGGAGGAGCCCTAGAACCAATTTCCCACCAACAAGCTGGCAATTTTGACCATAAGCGCCTATAATTCTGACTGAGGGGTCTGATGGCCTTTCCTGGTCTGCATTCATACATCATCTACACGTGCGCGCACACACACACACACACTAAATTAAAAGTCAACAGGTAATATAGACTTTTCCATGACACTATTTCCAATACAATATAGTATAGCTATATTAGGCAGTATAAGGAATGTAAAGACAAGATAGAAAGGTATCTGCCTCTAACATCTCACATCTTCCCATGTCACATAAATGGTTAGCACAATTACAAAGCAGAGATGTGCACTCCTGTCTACCTGCTTAAGAAGTGGCAATGTTTCATCTGTTACATTCTTCGTTTGCAAGCAATCACCATTCATTCAACAGAAAGGACAACATGCATGTAGGGAGTCAGGAAGAAGAACTTAGAAGATGATTGGCAAAAGCCAATAATCACCAGTATCACAACCACAAACCTGAGAAAGCTCTAGCACTGTATTTATGGACTGCTTCACTGGGTTCACCAATACTTGTCATCAATGCAAATGAGAAAAGATGGACAAAGTATAACAGACTGTGAAGGTAGTAATAAAATAGTGAGATAGTGATAACTCCCGAGGGGAAGAAGAGCGTAGTCAGGAGCCAGGAGCCAGGTACTTGGCACAGCTCTACTCTGGACAGTTAGGTTGTTCTTCACTCTCGGTGGCAAATTGGTCCTAGGGCTCCTCGTGAATAAGCAAGTCCACAGATGGCCAAATCGTCTATAGAAAATGGAACGGTATATAACAAGTCTCCTACATATGCTCAGGATATTTAAAGAACCCATAATATTGTATACAATATAAATGATGCTTTTATAGATTTTATACTGTATTGCTTAGAAAAAAAAAGACAAAGAAAATGACTATATATGTTTATTACACATACACTTCTCCAATAGCTTTATGGATATGAATGAATGGATATAGAAGGCTGACTATACTGATTTAGAAAAACAGCTGAGGCGGCAGTAACACTAAGCAAAACTCAAAGTTGGCATCTTTCCAGGAGAGATGCAAAGAAACACTCGGTGTTTTATAATGTGTTTCTAATTTTAAAACACTTTGGGACGCTGTCTGATGCATCCACACTTACTGTTCTCACACCCCAGTCAGAGTGTATGAAGGCCCCTCCATGTTGTAAGTCCTTCCTATTTCAAGAACTCCTAATTTCTTTCCTGTTCCTGCAATAAAGCAGTCATTGTGTGAAGGTGGAATGTATCCCCAAAGCCCAGTTGGATTTCTGATAAGAGCATGTCCACCTCCCAGATTCTTCATACTGCATGCAGTAGACTAGACTGGAAGACTCATTCAGCCACGTTATACATTAATTATGAACAACATGCTTGCTTAGATGGGAGAGAGTTATCTATTTCAAGAGCTTTTGAAGCCCCGTATATCATGAGAATTATGTGAGGACCATTTAAAAAATACAGATCTTTAGGGTTGGAAACTGTGACCTCAGATGCAAAAAAGGACTAAGAAAATTAAAATCATTTAGATTTTAAAGAAAGGGCTTTGTATTATTGTTGTGAAGAAAAAAATTCAACCAATAAAGATCTGTATAAAGGAGGCAACAACCCAAAGCTCACTACTGCAAAATAATCACGATTAACATTTGGTAAGAACAAACATTTGGTAAGCTCTTGTAGTGGCTATTCCTGGTTATCAACTTGACTATATTTGGAATGAACTACAATCCAGAATTGGAAGGCTCACCAGTGACCCTTATCTAGAGGCCTGGAGATAGAAGATTCTGATATGGATCTTGGTATAGTGGTATAGAGATCTTGAGGCATAGTGGCTATGGATTCCAGAAGATTAAATCTCCGAGTTCAAGGTCATCCGGGATTAAAGGTGTGGTAGAACACACCTTTAATCTGGGCTACACCTTCTGCTGGAGACAATATAAGGACATTAGAAGAAGGGAGTCTTGCTCTTGCTCCTTCGCCTGCTTGCTGTCTGAGACTAACTGCTAGATCCTTGGACTTCCATTCACAGCTGCGACTGAACCATTGTTGGGAATTGGGCTGCAGACTGTAAGTCATCAATAAATTCCTTTACTATCTAGAGACTATCCATAAGTTCTGTGACTCTAGAGAACCCTGACTAATACAGCTCTATAACTATGAACAACAGGAGATAAAAGATAACTATGGCAAACGTCAAAAATATTATATAACAACAACTACATATAGAGGAAAAGCAAAATGGCTCAGTAAGTAAAGTACTTGCTGCCAAGACCAGAGACCTGCATAATGGAAGAGGAGAAATGACTCTTGCAAATCGTCCTCTGACCCCCACATCCAATGCATGGTACACATGTGTGTGTGAACGCACACACGAGAGTGTGCAAACCGTGGCAAGAGCTTTACATGGAAAGTGACGAACTTCTTTGCATTTTGCAGATGAATGCAGACAGGTCAGTAGCATGTGTGCCTCTAGCAAACTGAATTAAGAATTCTGACTCTTAACCACTTTGTTACAGTTTTAAAGAATTGACATTACACTGGTCATACAATTTCAAAGATTTAACACTGTGAATTCTAATTCTTTGAACTTATAAGAAAAAAGAAAATGAAATTAATCTAAAGAAGTTAAATATTTAGAATGATCTTTCTCTAAATAAATGATCCTTTTTGAAGATAGAGAAAATTATCAAAAACATTGTTTTGTTTTCTGTACTTGAATTATAGGCAGCATGTTTTTGCTGGGAGAAATATGGAAATCCATATGTGCACGATGCTCACACTCGACTTTCTTACTTTTATTTGGTGTTTGTAATTGTTCCCTTGTCACATCTTGGGTCTATATGAAAGTGGACTCCAAGTTCATCACCAGTCCTTTTATCAGAGGTGTTCTCACTGCTGTCACATGTCACCGTCCAGAACTCAGCAACTAGTTGTGCCAGTGCCAACTGTTACTACACTGGAATTGCTGCAGGCTCAAGAATGCCTGCTATTGGTTTCATAGAGAATGTACAACTTGATACAGTATACTTTTTTCCTCCAAATTTTGTAGATATTATAATTATACCACAGTCTTCTCATATGGGTACTACACAAGTATTCACCCCTTGTAGAAGTTTATTATTTTTGCTTTCTGTAGACACAGGTGTATTATTATTGCCTTTTCAGACATTTTGTATTCCTGATAAATTGAAGACTGTGATGGTCTGTACTGAACAAGTCTATCTTTTCAAAAGCACCTGCTCACTTTCTATCACTGTCACAATTCAGTAATGTGCCCAATTATGGGGCACTAGAATTGCAGGAGCAATGCTAGGAACTTAGCTGAAGGTCGTATGTATGCCAGGCAAAGACTTTCACTTATTTTGAGACCGTTTTACTAAGTAGTTCAGGCTGGTCTGGAACTCCCTGTATATCCTGAACATGTAATCCAGTTGTCTTGCATTCCAAACAGATAGGGTTACAGGCCTGACTCATTGTTCTTACATATCACGGTGATCTGTAATCAGTGGCCTTAGCCTTCAGTATTAGTAGTGTCTGGGGACACCATGAAGCACTCCTGTATGAGGTCGTGAACCCAATAAGAGGTTCTTCATGTTCTGACTGATTCACTAACTTCTTGTTCTCCATTTCCACCCTTCCCTGGGATCCAACAATACGGAAACTAGGATCCTCAGTGTTCAAATGAAACAAACTCTTGCACACACTTACCAGTTTAAATTAAAACTTAGAAATATACTTAGTAAAAAAGGGATGTTAAACCAGGATTCTCACACAACTAGCTAAGTAGTAAAACCAAAGGAGAAGTTCTCGAAGCAAACTGACATTCCTACCACTGTGTAACTGACAAGAGAATTTAAGTCTTATTGCTGGTATGAAATGGTGGACTGGTTAGAAGATTCACTGTGGTTGTCACTAAGCTAAAGTCTAATTCAGAGCAAGACCCTAACTTAATTCTAAAAAGGCCAGAAGTAAGGTATACAAGAAAAATAGAAAGGTAGCAGAGGTTGGTTCACTGGGCCTAGAGCCAGAGTGTAAAATGAAGCAAGAAACGCTGGTGTACAAACTGTAGGAGCTTATCCAGATGACCTAGCTATGGACAATGCTGCAAGGGGCTAAGGGACAGACAGCATTTTCAGTGTATAAGAAACAGCCTTATACTAGAAAAAGATATCACCTAAGACTCTCATAGACGGAGAGGAGATGACAATTCTGGCTTCAAAGCGTCACAGAATAGGCCTGATTATCTTGTTATCAGGTGAATGCAGCTCATGACCCTAAACTGAAGCTGATGGCATTTAACATTCTCAAAAGTATTTCCCCCAGATTATCTTTATAATTATACCAAATGTACTCTCCCTGTGCTGTGTAACTGAAATAACAAAACCTGGTTGGCAGTACAAAACCTGCTTCTTAGGGAAAAAAAAAAAGCCTTCTTTTAAAGATATTACCATTCATTGCCACTGCGCCTAGCTCCCCAGGACTTGCTGGAGATATACAGCAAGCTTAGTGCTGTTGGCACAGCTAACACAGCATCCATTCTGAAGCCTGTGGATCAATGAGGAGCTCCAAATCTTATTCAAGAAATACAGCTTTTACAATGTATCGGCTTTAGTCAGTGCTCTTCCTGATGAGTCTTGCCAAGGAAACTGAAGCCACTTGGAAAAGGCCAAGGATTCAACACTCTCCATGTAAACATGCAGCCGTGTGATTTTTGGAAGGCATCCCATAAACGCTGATGTGAACACTCTGGTAACTCCAAGGAATTCAGAACCAGTGGAGGTAGCATCTGAAGGTAGGGGAGGAATCGAAAGGGAACTAGAAGTGTAGACTGTAGCTGCTTAAATTTCATGTTAGAACTGGAAATGCAGTTTGAGTATGTGACTAAGTGACTACAATTTCATCATAAAACTTTAATGACTGAGGAGTGCTTCTTACAGAAGGGCAAAGAGTTTCTAGTGACGGAAACCAATCCAGATGAAGACACAGTGAACACTACTCACATAACAACATAGGATTCAGAATATTCATCAATACAGCTGATAATGTATGGGGTTAGGGAGCCATGGGACTGGGGAGGTGGGAGTGGAGTAGGCTCAGAGCGAGATTGGAGTTAAGGTGTGTCCAATTCCCAGAAATCTATCCTAAGATCGGCAAAACTAGGATGGTTCCCCACCCTGCTTTGGGCCTGCATGTCCCAGGACACATAGCCCTGTGACCCCACCTTTGCCCACAAGAGGTCGTGTAGCTCGGTAACCCAGTAGTCTGGTAGCCTGGTTAAACTTCCTCTCCCTCTTCATCTGAGTGAAGATGCCAAGAAGTACTTTTTCTTGAGAGTTCCTTTCTATTTGCTTGTTTGAACAAGGTCTTGCATAGGGCTTGCTGGCCTCACACTGGCTTCCTCAGTAGCTGAGGATCACTCCCAATGTTCCCAAGTCCTGAGGGTACATGCAGCACCCCTACCCCGAGGGTTTCTTTTTGTTTCTCACCCATCCCCCTTTCTTTCTTTTTTTCTTTTTAATTTTCTTTAAATTATCCAATCTCTTTCTTACAAGACAGTGCTTCTATGTCAGCTTAAATCTTCTGGCAAACAACTGACATAATTCCCCAGCTCCGTGGGATTTTGTCTTTCAAACTTGTCTGAAATGTCTATGACCTATGATCACATTCAGTCTGTGTCAGCCTAGATGACATTGAAGCAACCCAAATAAACTCTCTTTCTTAGCCATTCATTTTGTACTCTAATTTATCCTAAGAGTCAACCAAAAATATTCTCTGGGAAAAACTTTTAAGGAAGGAAGCTAAGGGTCGCACGGAGGGCCATTTATTTAACTCATTTCCTCAAGGCAGCATTTGATCACTCCTCGAATCAGCCTTAGGAAGAGAGTGATAGTAACTCCTACAGCACTTTAGTGGCAATTCAGCTGCAGACACAATGAGGGCAGCTACATCCCACACTAAACAGGAGGAACTGGATGTCAGAACTGAGCACCGGGAGCTGAAGATCAGGGCAAAGCAAGACCTCAGAAGGCCTCTGAATGAAGCTACCACCAATCATCTGCTACCATGATTCTGAGGTAGTGAAAAGTTAAAAACTATTGTGGACATGTACTGTGGAATTCCCACAGGGATTGACACATTAGATCATCTTACAATTGAGGCTCATTGGTGATTAGGCCCAAAATATGTCCAGAGATTATAATTAATTTTTAGCACCACTGTAAGTTATGAAGACAGCTAAGAGTTACATGACATTTTAAGGAAAACTCTACGTAACTAATGAATCTAAGACTCACAAGTCCACAGTTCACCTTAGGAACAGGACAGTAAGCGCATCCCTCCAGGATTACAGCATCAGCTCCTGCCCCCAGGTGCCTGCCCTGACTGCCTTCAACCATGAACTGTGATATAAAAGAGTAAATGAAATAGACTCTTTCCTTCCCAAATTGCTTTTGCTCATGTTTTATCACAGCAATAGAAACCCTAAGACAGGTGTTCAACCTATGATGGAGTTATAGTCCAACAAACCCACTGTAAGTTGAAACTATTTGAGTAAGGAGAAAATTTATTTAATACTCTGATAAACACATCATAAAATATGAAAACCACATTGACTATTTAAAATCCAGATGCAGGGATGGCTCAGTGGGTAAAGTGCATGTTGCACAAGTCAGACCATGGAAGAACTCCTAAAGGAAGGGAGAACTGAGTCCCGAAAATTGTCCTCTGGACTGCCACACATGCACTGCAATTACTACAGACCCATATTCACACACCACATACCATAACAATTTTCTTAAATTTCTATATTATCATTAAACAAAATCCTGGAGCTCATGAACTCTCCACGAGGTTATGTTCTGATAGACTCATCATAAAGACAAAAAGTTAGAGACCACTTGTTCTACCACAGAAACATAATCACTCATGAACGTTCTCCTGTCGAGTAAAGTCTTCCAGAAGCACACACAAGTGCAACTGTACAAGAAAATAACAGGTATATGTATTTAAGAAGGTGTCAAACCCATCGTGGTAATTGATAATTTGACCAACTGTAAAAAGTTGGAAACACTTAAAAGAAATCATTTAAAAGTGGCTATTTGAGAAGTGAATCATATCTTTATATCCAGGAAGTAAGTAGTTATATAGAAAATAATTGTAATAGAAACCAAAAAAGCTATAGGTAACAAAGAATAACTATCACTTTGTAAATGTACAAACTCTACATAAAGGGAAATATAACCCCACTAAAGGATCAAAAATAAAAATTCAGTAAGTGGGAAAGCACAACAGTTTGCCATACGAGCAGTCAACACCAGCTTCTGGGAAAAGGCCATCCTAGTGTTAGGAATACGTTTTTCCACTCAGACATTACCCAGGTAGAATCTGGTGTTAACTCTTTAGAACTCTGAAGACCTATCAAAGGCTCCAAATGTCCTGTGCAGGACTTGGAAAGTAAGGTAAATACAGGTGATTTCAGTTAATTTCACGGCTTAGAAGTAACTACCCGCCTTCCTGTCTACTAGGTCTGCTTGGTAGGCAGCTGTTTGCAGAGCACGTATTTATAAAATAGTTATTAAAAGGTTCTGGGAACAAAGGTGGGCAGTAAGAAACCTGTCTTCTGAATGCCAACTGCTGTGCCTGATCATAGAACTAGACTCAGAGATGGGCAATCACTGGTGATATACCCTCACCTACCCAGATAAACCCCTCCCTCTCTGGCGGAAATGACTTCTAGTTGGTTTTGAAAGGCTGATATCATCTCCACCCCTTTTTATGTTTTTCTCTTCCACCTCTGTTTGGAAATTATCGACATTAAGAACTACAACACTGCATGCACAAGGACAATTACATAGCCGGTGTATGACCAAATAAAGTGCAACCTCAGAAACACCTGGGCTAGACTTGTCCTTGACACTGAGACAAACCAAAACAACAATAACAACCAACCAACCAAAAAACCTCCAACTACCCCACCCCCAAATCCAACAACAACAAACAAAAAACAAAACACCAAACACCAGGGAATGGGACAATCTGATTTCATGATCACATTATTAAATGGAAACATCTGTTTGTTTTTTGTTTAAAAAAAAACAAAACACACGACACATAAATGAGAAAATGATTCATTCAAAGCAACAAGTAAGAAAAACTTAACTATCTTTTAAGGCGGACCAGGCAGTCATTTATTAAATAAAGACTTTGAAGAAACAGAAAACCTAAAAAAGAAACAAAACAGAAAATCTAAAGCATAATAGCATTACTAAATTTAAAATTCTACTAGAAAGAATAAACCCAAATTTGAGCAGGCAGGAGAAAGAAACGCCAAGCCTGAAGACAGAACAAATGTCTGAGGGCAGAGCTGAGTCTGAGGAGTGCAACAGAGAGAGATGGATGTGAGGGCGAACTAGGTCTGGGTCACAGTGAAGGAGCCCAGCAAAGAGACTGGAGTGTCGAGGCAGGAGGGGAGGAATAGCCAAAAAGCCACCAGCACTCCCCAGATTCAATACAAGATCGCAGTCTTAGCACCCAAGAGGCAGATGAGACTCCAGGGAGGATGTATTCAAGGCTATACCAAATATGTCTCATCAAATAGTAGGCCCAGAGACAATTCTGAAACCACGAAAATGTGATTCATGGCATACAAGTGACTGTCAGAAAGATTATCATATTTCTCATCAGAAACTTTGGAGGACAGAAGGTAGTAGGCTGGTATATTCAAAGTGCTAAAAAAAAAAAGTGTCAACCATGAATCCTACATCTGACAATTTTTTTTTCCTTTAAAAGTAAAAGGGAACTTAAGATATTTTGTGTAAACACCCCCAAAGCAGTTCATTACTACAGACTCGCTCTGCAAGAAATGCAGAATATTAGAAAAGTACAGTGGACAATCAAAGTAAATAAAAATTAAATACACGGATAAACAGAACACCTTATACTAGTATAACAGTGGTTTTAGCTCTACACTTGGTTCCATACATTTAAGAGACAGGCATTAGTATAGTTTTGACACACAATGTCTAAAGATGTAATTGTGTTATCAACCAGTGAACTTGGCAAGTTCTAGAAGAAAGGCATTTTGTATGCTATTAGTTTAACCAGTATGAACTCAAGCTAGAGTGCTGTAGCTTAGTGATACCAAGTGTAACCCTCCTGATAACCAGAGAAGCCAGCTAAACAACATACTCTAAGGGAAACGAGACAGTTACCCAGGAAAAGGGGGCTGGAAAACTCCTGGTAACTACTGTAAATGAAATAGATTAAACTCTAATCAAGAAGCACAAATGGGCAGAATGAATAAACAAGATCAACTATGTTGTAACTGTGAGACTAACTTTAGACCCAAAGACAAATAGTTTGAAAGTAGAAATATAGAAAAGAGACACTGCATGCTGACAGTAACCAAGAGAAGAGCGATATAAAACAATTATGTCTCTAATAACTGATCACTAAAACATAAAGCCAAAAGTATAAATGTTTCATGTTCAAAAACTGTAAAACTTCACACTGTTAAGATAGTGTTGAACTACAGTTCTTAACAAGCTAATACACAGATTCAATAAAATTTTTAGTAAAATCCCAAAGTTTTATAAATTGATATGAAATTTTGAGAGGTCTTAAGTAGTGAAAATAGTATTAAGTTTAGCAGCCCAAATACCCAAAAAACCATAAAGCTTTTTTCATTGAAATACTTTATCAACAGTTAAGAAAAAAACAAACAGGTGACAGAATGAACAAACACAAAGCATATCTATAATTTGGATTAGTGGAGCAAACGTTATGCGAAGAAGTCCTAAAAAAAAATCAACTAAAACAAAATCAATCCATAAAATGGACATATGATTTGAATAGATACACAACAGTCAATAAGCAAGTAAAACAATATGTCTATCATTAGTTAAATGCCAGTTCATAACTCATAATGATCGCTACTACCAACAATCAAAGGTAACAGGTGTTGGCAAGAACATAAAGAAATTGGAATCTGTGCACATGCCAGTCGAAGTATAAAACAGTACTGCTGCTGTGGCCAGCAGTTCAGTACAGCAGGCCCTCAGAATTTCACACTAATACTCACTGGGCGTGGGGGGGCTCAACTGCAATCCCAGCACTTGGGAGAAGCAGGCATACATCTGCCTGCTCAGGGTCAGTCTGGTCCACACTGAGTTTCAGGTCAGCAGTTATACAGTGAGACTAGATCTTCAAAAGGGGGCCATGACCCACTATTGCCACTTTGAGGTACATACCCTAAGGACTTGAAAACAGAGTCCCAAAGAGGTTATTTCCCCCACACTGGTATTCACAGCAGTATTCAAATGGAGTAAGGGTGAGGGATACATCTTTTGACAGGTAAATGAATTAGTAAATACATAAAGGATTTATTGACAATCTTTAAAAAAATGAAGAGAATTCCAATTTGCTCCAAACAGATAAAAGTAGGACATTTTGTTAAGTGAAACAAACCAATAGGAGGAGGACAATGTACAGTTTCCCTTACGTTAATTAAAACTCAGCAACAGAAGATTCTGGCTGACAGGGGCTATGGGGAGGTAGAATGGGACTTGTTTATAGGGTAGTGCGTTTCAGCTTCACAGGATGCAGGGCTCTAGAGTCGGACAATGATGATGGGTACATCATAACAGAAATGCAACCACCACTGGACTGACTGTACAGGTAAAACTGGGTAGGATGAGCATATTAGGGGTGTTTTATCTCACACACACACACACACACACACACACACACACAAACACACATCACGTGACAGTTTTCTACACATCAATCTGTGTGTATAATGTGATCCCACCCCAAACACAGAGTTTTAAAAGCTAAATAACCGTGTAAAATGTATTCTAAAAGCTTGGAAAAATTAATGAGTACACAATTTTATTTATTTATTTATTTATTTATTTATTTATTTATTTGGATCACATCACTATGCACCCTTCCCTGATGAGTACACAATTTTATTTATTTATTTATTTATTTACTTACTTACTTATTTATTTGGATCACATCACTATGCACCCCTCCCTGACTGTCCTGGGACCTGTAATGTAGACCAACCTGGCCTGGAAAAATGAGTAAGTATCAAGTTTTTATTGGATCACGTCACTATGTATACCTGGCTGTCCTGGCCCTGAACTGTCTCATGAGTGCTGCAATTAAAGGTCTAGGCCACCATGCCTGACCAGGGAATGGGTAATTCTTGAATGGTGAGTGGCTGGCGGTTAAAACACAAGGCATATTAAAATGTTTACATGGACGCGTGGTGGCACACACATAATCTCAGCACTTGGGGCCTGAACACAAAGGGGTAGGACTTGAAGGCCTGCCTAGGGTCAGCCTGGGCTACCTGATCTCAAATACACATACGTTCTCTTTTTCATAACCAAACCAAAAAACAAAACAAACAAATCAGAGGTGAACTGAAATGATTTAACAATTTAACGTTGAGACTGACAGGCCATCGTGTGTTTTAAATCACAGTGTGTTTAAAAGCATGTCTATTAATAACAGATTAGCTGAGCAACTCTCCAGACTGCTAGAAACTACATCATTTCCAATGCCATCAGTGAGCCTGGTCTTCCACTTCTTGCATGGATGACTGATCAGCCTCAGTTTCCAATGGAGTGTCAGATAAGGGTATACAGGCATAACATTCCACAACTATCTTATCTCCGAGGTCTCCAAACACCAGGCCAGATGTTTAGCCTTCTGACACCCAGACTCTGTAGTTTTAAAACGATTAAATACTGCAACAGTAGGTTTTTGCCTCAACTCCAGCCTTTTCCAAAACCTTACAGTCCTGATGTCTTCTTCAGTGAAATCTGCTATTTCCCCAGCTGTACAGCCTTCTTCACTGCAGCAGCAAAGAAAACACCCTACTCTTGTCAACCAGCAGACAGGCAACGGGGCAGTGTGTCATCAGACCGAAATGGTTGGTGGGAAAAAAATGTATGGGACTGTGTAATACATAATCCACACAGCATTTGACATCAAGGAAGGGGTGGCTTATTCAAGGCAGTGTATGAGAATAATTAATCCTTTGGAAACCACAAAAGCAACCAGCTGGGTCCTTTGCTAATAATTAACAATTACAACTTCTAAGATTTCAATATTTTAAAAACAGGCTAGGAGAAAACATCTTTTTGCATATTTTTATGGTGAACTGAGAACTTCCTAAAACTCAGAAGCTGGGCCTACTGAAAAACAGTTTCTTCAGTGGGCGAGTCCCGGAGGCACAGCAGCTGCAAAGCAATGTTTCTTCATAACATGCTTTAAAACATATATGGCATAAAGACACAAAATGATTAACAACGTACAAAAGCAGACACAAAAGACTCAGAGGAATACACACACTGGATGCAGTCAAGGCTATTATTCAATTTCACCAACAATTAAGGAAAGGCAAATCAAATGAAGAGAGTCTGTTTCTAAGCTGGCATACTGGCAGAATTCCTGGTTTGTTAACATGCAGTATTTATTAAATGACACCATACAATCTTCCTTACAACATACTTTTACTGTCTTTTCAAAGAATATTTGGCAATTATCTCAGAAGCTTAACTGAATATACTCTGAACAATCATTTCATGATCAGAAATTTAACTGATGGGTAAATTCATTGACGCCTTCTAAGTTGTTCATGAGAGCCATATGTTCAGATGTTAGTTCACAGAGTACTATACACTGCAGCTGGTAAGAACCATAACTACACGTGTTGGCGAGGAAAATATCTGCACCTGTGGCTAACATTTTTAATTGCTAATAGATTGTTTTGTAGAAGTAGCATGAAAACAAAACAAAGAGAATGAAAGGGAACAAACCCTCAAAGGAAGGGCACACACATTTCTGTATATGTAAAATAAAAAAGGTTTCTACTTTTCCTACAAAAGTTAAAGATAATTATTTATCTAGAGAGTAAAAATAAAAACATGCATCCCTCCCCATCACTTCTCTGGACCTTCTCAGAACTCTCTAAGATTCAAAGTCACATAGACTCAAATACAGGCAACTCAAACTCAACAA
This sequence comes from Mus musculus, assembly GCF_000001635.26. Lineage (NCBI taxonomy): Eukaryota > Metazoa > Chordata > Mammalia > Rodentia > Muridae > Mus > Mus musculus. Next base: position 7,849,257 of record NC_000072.6, on the reverse strand, counting down.
GCCCCAAAGCAAGTCAATACCTTCCTTAAATACCATTCCTTAAATACAGGTGATTATCTAAGTTACCAGCAGTGTGTGCCTCTTTCACTAAGATTCATCTGATTATTGAAACTAGTAATTGAGGGTGGGGGGGACAGTGTGTATGTGGGGGTTGTTGCGGATCAAACCCAGGGCCTTATACGCTAAGCAGATGCACTCCCAGAAACGGCCCTCAGACATTCCTAATGTTCCACCACGTCTCACCCAGCCAAGCCCAAGTTCCAACTTCTAATCCACCCTCTTCCTGTCTACTCTATGCTGCTTCCGTGTCAACGGTAAACTCCTGAGACACACAGCCTGTTCCCTCCATGTGTACCACTCTTGTCCAACTCATTTCTACTGTACCCTAGCATGATCCCTAGCATGAAAAAGTGGCCATGCCACTCCACGAATCCTCACACAACTCTACAGCCTGCACGTGAGAAATGAAGTGTCCTTAATTAACAAGACATACAAAGCCTCTCCTGGATAACTGTGTCTACGTTCCAATCTCACCTTTCACTAAGCCAATCAATACTCCTGACCATCAATAGATTCTTAAACATCCTAGTTTAGTCAGCTCCATAGTTCTCCTGTGTCATCTGACTAAAATGCCCTCCTCCCTCCATGCCTCACATTCTCACCTCAGCAAGTGCTTTTAGGTCACATTTTCTTAATCTTGGTACCAGTGGCAGTGTGAGCTAGCTTGTGGCACTGTTGTGGGGGCTGTCCTATTAACTCTACAGACATTTAGAAGCTTCGAGGCCTGTATTTACTAGACGACAGTAGCATTTCTTCTAGTCATGGCAACCACAGTTCTATCTGGATGAGGATCAAAGTCCTCTTGGAGGAGTGAGTCAGCTTTAGGCAGGAACCACTGCACCAGGAAGGGGCAAGGGCTCAGTGAGGACCTGAGTGCAATCCCTCCGAACCCAGTTAAAACAAAACAAAACAAAACAAAAACAATAGCAAGGGGCAGTGGGCTGACAGGGCCACAAGGGCCATCCTCCCAGGGGCCTGCCGACCAGCTAACTTCCCGGTTTAGTGAGAGACCAGCTCAAAACATGGAGAGCAATTGAGGAAGACACCTGATGTTGACCCACAATGGCAAAGGCACACCCCTGTTCTAACCTGTTGTGACATAGTTTCTCTTATCTATCACCTCAGAAAGAATCTATAAGGCGAGTTACAACATTGATTCTCTTTAAGGCAGACAAGGAGGTGACTAACAGGAAAGCTGCCTTTGTGCACTGTATTGTGTACTGTGTGTAGTTAGCTTGTCTCCACTGCCTCCACCCTGGTGTGAGCTGTCTCACAATCACAGCAACAGCCTTCCAGCCAACACTTCTCTTCCTCGCACCCTTCTTTCTTCTGGCTATTTCTGCTAGTATGCCAGAGTCATCCTATCAACTGGAATCAGACCTTGTCACCCATTTTCTCAAACGCCTCTACAACCTGCCTAGCCTCATTTTAAAAAGCCCAAACCTTAAAATGACCTGTCTTCAATACTGCCTATACCGCTTTCCCCACTGGGTTTTAACTTTAGACTCTGCTGTCTCCTTTCACACACCAGGGTCTTGCTGGTCTCTGCTGCAACACCCTGCTCAGGCATCCCTGGCTCGGCTCCTTGCACACTGTTTCTGCTATGTCCTTCACAGGGGTCTTCCCTGGACATCCTACACTGACCTCCAGCTGGCACTCGCAGCCTCATATTTTTTTTTTCACTTCACTTGTTTCCCACCTTAAAGCAAAGCATTCCATCCCCAGTCAAGAGAACTTTGAAAATGTGCATTTCTCACAAGTTCCCTGCTTGCAGAGCTACACAGAGACGATGCCTTGTGATCACAGGGGCAGAGGCTGGGGTGGTGTAAAAGAAAGCAAAGGACACCCTTAGACACAGAGCTTGCAGTAACGGTAGATTCTAGAACCTCTGGAGCAGTGCAGCTTTGCCAGCGTCTCAAATGGGCCGTTGTTGGTAGCCTCAGAAAACTAACATAGCAAACAAGAATGCAAGTGGCCACACGGAGTTCTATATATTTCAATTCATCCATAGTCAAGATGTGCTTCAGCAGACAGCTTTCATTGTAAAAACAGTCAGATTTCCAAATCCAGAGTCTCTTTAATACTGCCTCCCCAGGCCCTTACTACACTTCATACTGCAGGTGCAAGATAATTTGTTTTAAGTTTCTGTTTGGTGTCTCCACCTTCAAATGGGACTCCCTGATTCATAAAGAACAGCTTCCTGTTTCACACCTAACAGGAAAAAAAAAAAAAAAAACAGTTGCAGCTGAGTGACTTACACCGCCCCACCCCCAACACCAGGTGGGGAGTGACATTTCAATTATATGCAAAAAATTAAGTACACTTTATCATTTGTTTCTTATTGGATTGAAAGATAAAAGGCCAACTTCACATTTTATGCAGCAAGTCTTGTTTTCTTTAAGCGAATAAAACCAAAGTATAATGACCAACGTATATATGAATCTCACCACTTGGCATGTTAATTTAAATTTTTAATTTTTAAAAAGACCTTAGTCCCACCAGATTTGGTAATTAAAAACATGTATCTTTCTTTTATTTCAAGCTAGTTGTTAAAATCTCAAAGTCCTTTTAAAATATCTGTACCGAAAAGCCAACTTTTGAATGTAATAGGTAAACAGGAGCATTAAGGTAACAATTTCAATTCACATTTGATTCATAAATAAATTGCAACAAAATTCCAACCACTACTTTCACCAAAGATTTGACTTTATATTATCATGAGTTTATAGTTAAGCTGAATAACACAATTTTCATTTCAGCAAAATCAACACACAAGCAATATACAGCACATACTTTTGAATACAATTAGCCAAACATTAACTCATTATATGTACTTTTAAACTGCTTGATATTAAAGTTATCCACAACTGTAGGCTGATTTTTTTTTTAAGAGCACAATGTAGGGAGAGGGAGTTTAAGTGGGAAATGACCACAAAGCATTTGTAAACTGCTGAGTCCTGAGTAAAAAGATAGAGGAAAACATAAATTTCAAGAAAATCTGAAACACTAAAGTTAGTTGTCCACTAATGCTGACTTTTCAGTGAGTCATACTTGCCTTCCTAAGTCAGTTTTACTGAACATATGGTGAAAAGAGTTAACTGTTTGGTAACTTCAAACCTTATATTCATTTAAACTGGACAAAAATATATACTACAGCTGGCAGAAATGCTATACAATGCTTAGAGCACACAATATCGTGTGCACAAGGCTCGTCTGACATTTATCTGATAAGGAACTGGAAAATTGTACCGTTTATAAATACCTTCTAAAAACTCAAGTTTCCACTTCCAAATCCAAACTTCCACCAGAATCAAACAACTTGTAGTGTGCACAGCATTTTTTTCTTGGCACCAGGCTGAGCTATCTGTGGTCTATCCTCAACTTCCTGCAAATTACCAAACTTCTGTCCCTTCCGCGTTGCCTACTCAGTCTGAAGCACTGAAGTTCTAACTTTGTAACTTTTTAACTCAGAATACATCTTTTGACAGTATGTACTAAAAGGAAATACCGTGAATACAAAGATCTAGATTGGAAAAAAAAAATTTTTTTTCCAGGAAGTAAGGGATCTTAGAATATTCTAAGTCCCACGCCACTAGTAAGAAGTGTGGACAGAGCTCAAAAGCATTAATCCCCGATCCTCACTCTTAAATTAGTTAATTTAGAAGAGTATCTATCTAAAGTCAAAGCACTTTGTTTAACTAGCCAACATCTAGGAAAGCCATCACACTTTGTTACCAAAGGAAAAAGAAAAAACAAAAAACATTTTTTTTTTAAATCCTGCGCGTAGCAAGCCCCCAACACACCTGGCTGGTTCACTCAGTCAACGAAGGGCAGGGAAAGTTCCAACCATAACCGACCAGCTCCAGACAAAGCTGACGGTCCAACGGCGGCGGGCACTCGGGACTGTTGCGGCCGGAAGGTGCCCGCACCTGAGTGCACACAGCTGGCGGGCGCCGGGCGCGCGGAGGCCCGGGGCGGGGCGGCGGGCAGGACCGCTCGGCGCTGGCCCGCCCCGGGCGCCTCGGGCCGGACACGCCGGGCCGCGGAGAGCGCGAGGGTGGCCGCTCGCCCGCCGCCCGAGACACCTGTTTGGCCGCGCCGGCGCGGACGGGGACGCGGACCCGGGCGGCGTTCCCGAACCCTCAGTCGCCCTGCCGCCGGCAGCCGAGCCCCTGGACCCGCAGCCCTCGGGCGCCTCCGCCCGCCGTCCCTGACATCAGCCCCGGCTCCCTCTCGCCCCTCCCGGAGGCGGGGAGGAGGACGACCCCCCACCCGCGACCTTCGCTGCCCTGGCCCGCCGCAGCACGGGCAGGGGCCGCTAGCCTGGGCCGCCCGCGGCCGCCCAGATCATCTCCCGGCGGCGGCGGCGGCGGCGGCGGCCGAGGCGGGCCCGGCGCGCGCTCCTGCCGCTCGCTCCCGCCGCTCGCTCCGCCCCTCCCGACCGCGCGGCCTGGACCACGGCCCGCCTACTGCGCAGCCGCCACCCAGGGGTCTCGGAGATGCTGACGTCCCGGCTGCAGCAGCTGCAGCAGCAGCAGCAGCCCCGGGGAAGGGCGGGGCCTGGGCAGAGTGGGCGGGGACACCGCGACCTGCGGATGCGGGGATTGGCCGCCGGGTGTTTGCCCCGCCCTCCTGCGGAGTGGGCTGGGAAGTCCCGGCTTCCCCGAGCTCAGGGTTTTTTTAGCCCCCTTCTGGTGAGGTTGAGTGTTCTAATTCTCTCAGGAAAGCAGAAAGCGAAATTAGCAGGGAGTACAAGTAAAGAACTGCCTTTTAAACTGTTGTCTGTGGAACAAACCTCAACGTCACGCTGACCTCTAACCCAATCTTAGCCCCCCCCCCCTTTTTTTTTGCCTCTTTTCCTTTCACAGCATTCCTCTATCCTTAATAACAAGAGATTTGGCATAATGAAGAGTGCTCTGTAACCAGATGTGTGCCTCAGAAGAACAGAGAACTCATATAGTGACAACGGACAGAAAGCCTCTTGGAGGAATGTGTGTAATGGCATTTTACTTCTGTTCTGCTATGGCAAATACTTAAGAGTTTTACAAACTCAGCGGGGAGTGGTGGTGCACGCCTAGCACTCGGGAGTTGGAGGCCAGCCTGGTCTAATAAGTGAGTTCCGGGACAGCCAGGGCTATACAGAGAAACCCTGTCTTGAAAAACCAAAAAAAAAAAAAAAAAAAAAAGAGAGAGAGAGAGAGTTTTACAAACTCGTCTGCTCTGCTTTGGCAAAGGTCCTGTGTACCAAGAAGCTATCTTTGTGGCAGCAACGGAAGTGGGTTGCCACCTGGTGAGGCAGCAGGGAGTGGAAGTAAGATCTAGAGACCTTAACCATCATCTGCAAGGCCAGGCCCCCGGATGGAAACACTGTGCCCTGCTTGATAAATGTTCAAACTATGCAGTTCTGAGCACACCACAGCATAGCTATTAAAAGTGAGGGTTTTGGAATAAGACATTTAAGCTTTATCTGAATCCACTTTCTGCCTCTACTATTATAGATGCTAAGTTGTAAAGAACAGGTATATTCTGGTTATGATTGTAGACAAGGAGCTGTGTGTGGTGATTTTTGTTTATTAAGTCGTGAACCAGCCAGATATCACGGCAGGAAACAGAAAGCATATTGGAGACCTAGCCGAACTCGATTTTATATCAGTCACTGAATAGCCCATTCATTCATTAATCCATTAGTCACAAGAAAGAATTGAGCCGTTCATCGTCGTTCATTCGGTAAGTAAGGGGAGAGTCCTAACAAAATCAACACTTTTACTTAGCCTCACCCTCTAACACATGATAATCGAGATCAGAGTCTGGGGAAGAAAAGCCACATTCCAACCATAGTAGGCTGGGATCTAGGTGATGAACCAATTCATTGTGTGTAGTTTTAGGAAGCTACTGAACGGCACCAATAAATCCCCCCCCCTCAAAAAAAATTCTTCCAAAGGAAGTTTAAAACTTGAAACAAAGCTAGGGATTTGAATTCAAAGGTCTCCTTTTCAGATGAGAAAATTGAGGAAAGAATGAGAAACTGATAGGACAGGCCAGAAAAGAAGAACAGGTGAGTGCCCTTTCTCTGGTCCATGGCCCTCCAACTTCTCTCCCAGACATCCTTAGCTCCATCCTTCTCTTTTTCTCAGCTCCTGCTCAGGCTTAACTCCACCACACACAGACAAAAAAAAAAAAATTGCCATGCATAAATGTAAAAGAAAACTGCCTGGAAGTCCAAGTGTTCTAAATATAAAACCAACCTCAGAATTCTATGAGTCCCGAACTCTATTAAGAGTTATAATGACTAAAGAATAACATCATTTTAACAAAGATAAGAAACACCCCCAAGGATAAGTTCTAAGTTTAGGCATAGTCATATTTAGCAAAATCACAGGCAAAAAGGAATGGAAATAGAAACAATATTGGTCAAATGACCACTCCCTTCCTTAGGTTTTTGGTGTTCTTTTTTTTAAAAGAGTCACTGTTTTATGAAAACAATACATGCATATGCAGATTCAAAGCATGTAAGCCAAACAAAAATGCAGATAAGTTGTACAGATATAGGATGAAATAATGTAATAATCAAAAAGTTCTGTCTTGTTTTCTTTTAAACATTTCTCTAAAACTAAAATAAAAAATATCTCACAAGAGTGCATACTAGTTCACAAATTATGTATTTGACACATATTCTTTTCTCATGAAAGGATATACCCCAAGTCCTTACTGATATAAACAATTCCTTGATGAACTTAGCTTTGATAACCATGTAGTTATCTCCTTGAAGGTAGAAATGACACTCATGTCAGCTAATTTTTCAGTACTATCAACTAGAAAAGATGATTGCTTTTGAAAATATACTTCATATTCGGGGCTCAAAGCTGACAAGGTTGTGCTATTTAAAACATAGATGAATCCCAGCTAGTATTGTTGTCTGTCTGGTATTTAATGTCTCAAAAAAGTATTTCAATTCATGTCAAAGCTCCTTGGAATAAGAAGACAGATGCTATTAGTTGTCTGAATAATACCCTTTTGGACCTTTCTAGCACAGCCCTGATTATTTGCAGCGGGCCTATGTATCCTATTTGTTTACTTCCTCAGACTCTTGTAACGGATGGCCTTCCATGTGTTCTTCAGTGAGTGTAAGAAAAGTTCTATGGAAGAAATTTCCTCCCCTTCTGGTCGGCCCCAGCACCGGGTCACCTTGGGCACGGAGTTGGTGGACACCCTCAAGGTCCCCAGAGCACTCTCCACGGGACCTCTGCTGAGTGGAACACAACTTCTGTTCCAATCCAATCACACGGGACCTGAGACAGCATTAATTAGGGAAGCAGAAAACCGGGACTGACCAGGGTCACAATTCCCTTGCTGTCGGCCCAAGCACCAGGTCACCTTGGGCACAGAGTTGGCAGACACCCCCAAGGTCCCCAGAGCACTCTCCACAGGATCTTAGGACCTCTGGTGAGTGGAACACAACTTCCACTAGGAGGCAAGTTCAAATGCCAGATATCTGAGCATATTCCCTGCAAGATGAGCTTGCCTGCAGAGAGTGCTCTGACCACTGAAATGCAGGAGAGAGCTAGTCTCCCAGGTCTGCTGATAGAGACTAACAGGATCACAAGAGGAACAAGCTATAACCAGAGACAACTATAACAACTGACTCCAGAGATTACCAGATGGCAAGAGGCAAACATAAGAATCTTACTAACAAAAGCCAAGACCACTCACCATCACAGAACACAACACTCCCACCTCACCCAGTCCTGGGCACCCCAACACACCTGAAAAGCTAGACCCGGATTTAAAAGCATATCTCATGATGATGGTAGAGGACATCAAGAAGGACTTTAATAACTCACTTAAAGAAATACAGGAGAACACTGCTAAAGAGTTACAAGTCCTCAAAGAAAAACATGAAAACACAACCAAAGAGGTAGAAGTCCTTAAAGAAAAACAGGAAAAGACATCCAAACAGGTGATAGAAATGATCAAAACCATACTAGACCTTAAAAGCAAAGTAGACACAATAAAGAAAACCCAAAATGAGGCAACGCTAGAGATAGAAAACCTAGGAAAGAAATCTGGAACCATTGATGCAATCATCAGCAACAGAATACAACAGATGGAAGAGAGAATCTCAGGTGCAGAAGATTCCATAGAGAACATTGGCACAACAATCAAAGAAAATGCAAAAAGATCCTAACTCAAAACATCCAGGAAATCCAGGACACAATGAGAAGACCAAACGTATGGATAATAGGAGTAGATGAGAATGAAGATTTTCAACTTAAAGGGCCAGCAAATATCTTCAACAAAATAATAGAAGAAGACTTCCCAAACTTAAAGAAAAAGATGCCCATGAACATACAAGAAGCCTACAGAACTCCAAATAGACTGAACCAGAAAAGAAATTCCTCCTGACACATAATAATCAGAACAACAAATGCACTAAATAAAGATAAATATTAAAAGCAGTAAGGGAAAAGGTCAAGTAACATATAAAGGCAGGCCTATTAGAATTATACCAGACTTTTCACCAGAGACTATGAAAGCCAGAAGATCCTGGACAGATATTATACAGACACTAAGAGAACACAAATGCCAGTCCAGGCTACTATACCCAGCCAAACTCTCAATTACCATAGATGGAGAAACCAAAGTATTCCATGACAAAACCAAATTCACACATTATCTTTCCACCAATCCAGCCCTTCAAAGGATAATAACAGAAAAAAAAAAAATAAGGATGGAAACCATGCCCTAGAAAAAAGAAGAAAGTAATCCTTCATCAAACCAAAAAGAAGACAGCCACAAAAACTGAATGCCAACTCTAACAACAAAAATAATAGGAAGAAACAATTACTTTTCATTAATATCTCTTAATATCAATGGACTCAATTCCCCAATAAAAAGACATAGACTAACAGACTGGCTACACAAACAGGACCCAACATTTTGCCGCTTACAGGTAACCCATCTCAGGGAAAAAGACAGACACTACCTCAGAGTGAAAGGCTGGAAAGCAATTTTCCAAGCAAATGGTCTGAAGAAACAAGCTGGAGTAGCCATTCTAATATCGGATAAAATCGACTTCCAACCCAAAGTTATCAAGAAAGACAAGGAGGAGCACTTCATACTCATCAAAGGTAAAATCCTCCAAGAGGAACTATCAATTCTGAATATCTATGCTCAAAATGCAAGGGCCTCCACATTCATTAAAGAAACTTTAGTAAAGCTCAAAGCACACATTGTACCTCACATAATAACAGTGGGAGACTTCAACACTCCACTTTCATCAATGGACAGATCGTGGAAAGAAACTACACAGGGACACAGTGAAACTAACAGGAGTTATGAAACAAATGGATTTAACAGATATCTACATTTTATCCTAAAACAAAAGGATATACCTTCTTCTCAGCAACTCATGGTACCTTCTCCAAAATTGACCACATAATTGGTCACAAAACAGGCCTCAACAGATACAAAAATATTGAAATTGTCCCTTGCATCCTATCAGATCACCATGGACTGAGGCTGATCTTCAACAACAACATAAATAATAGAAAGCCAACATTCACGTGGAAACTGAACAACACTCTTCTCAATGATACCTTAGTCAAGGAAGGAATAAAGAAAGAAATTAAAGACTTTTTAGAGTTTAATGAAAATGAATCCACAACATAGCCAAACTTATGGGACACAATGAAAGCATTTCTAAGAGGGAAACTCATAGCTCTGAGTGCCTCCAAAAAGAAACGGGAGAGAGCACACACTAGCAGCTTGACAACACACCTAGAAGCTCTAGAACAAAAGGAAGCAAATTCACCCAAGAGGAGTAGATGGCAGAAAATAATCAAACTCAGGGGGAAAATCAACTAAGTGGAAACAAGAAGAACTATTCAAAGAATCAACCAAACCAGGAGCTGGTTCTTTGAGAAAATCAACAAGATAGATAAACCCTTAGCCAAACTTACTAGAGGGCACAGGGAAAGCATCCTAATTAACAAAATCAGAAATAAAAAGGGAGACATAACAACAGATCCTGATAAAATCCAAAACACCATCAGATCCTTCTACAAAAGGCTATACTCAGCAAAACTGGAAAATGTAGATAAAATGGACAATTTTCTAAACAGATACCTGATACCAAAGTTAAACCAGGATCAAGTTAATGATCTAAACAGTCCCATATCCCCTAAAGAAATAGAAGCAGTCATTAATAGTCTCCCAACCAAAAAAAGCCCAGGACCAGATGGCTTTAGTGCAGAGTTCTATCAGACCTTCAAAGAAGATCTAATCCCAGTTCTTCACAAACTATTCCACAAAATAGAAACAGAAGGTACTCTACCCAACTCATTCTATGAAGCCACAATTACTCTGATACCTAAACCACAAAAAGACCCAACAAAGATAGAAAACTTCGACCAATTTGTCTTATGAATATTGATGCAAAAATCCTCAATAAAATTCTTACTAACCGAATCCAAGAACACATCAAAACAATCATCCATCCTGACCAAGTAGGTTTCATCCCAGGGATGCAGGGATGGTTCAATATATGGAAATCCATCAACATAATCCATTATATAAACATACTCAAAGACAAAAACCAAGTGATCATCTCGTTAGATACAGAGAAAGCATTTGACAAAATCCAACACCCATTCATGATAAAAGTCTTGGAAAGATCAGGAATTCAAGGCCCATACCTAAACATGATAAAAGCAATCTACAGCAAACCAGTAGCCAACATCAAAGTAAATGGTGAGAAGCTTGAAGCAATCCCACTGAAATCAGGGACTAGACAAGGCTGTCCACTCTCCCCCTACCTATTCAACATTGTATTTGAAGTCCTAGCCAGAGCAATTGGACAACAAAAGGAGATCAAGGGGATACAAATTGGAAAGGAAAAAGTCAAAATATTAGTTTTTGCAGATGATATGATAGTATATATAAGTGACCCTAAAAATTCCACCAGAGAGCTCCTAAACCTGATAAACAGCTTCGGTGAAGCGGCTGGATATAAAATTAACCCAAACAAGTCAATGGCCTTTCTCTACACAAAGAATAAACAGGCTGAGAAAGAAATTAGGGATACAACACCTTTCTCAATAGTCACAAATAATATAAAATACCTTGGCTTGACTCTAACTAAGGAAGTTAAAGATCTGTATGTAAAGTACTTCAAGTCTCTGAAGAAAGAAAGTAAAGAAGATCTCAGAAGATGGAAAGATCTCCCATGCTCATGGATTGGCAGGATCAATATAGTAAAAATGGCTATCTTGCCAAAAGCAATCTACAGATTCAATGCAATCCCCATCAAAATTCAAACTCAATTCTTCAACGAATTAGAAAGAGCAATCTGCAAATTCATCTGGAATAACAAAAAACCTAGAATAGCAAAAACTCTTATCAAGGATAAAAGAACCTCTGGTGGAATCACCATGCCTGACCTAAAGCTTTACTACAGAGTAATTGTGATAAAACCTGCATGGTACTGGTATAGCGACAGACAAGTAGACCAATGGAACAGAATTGAAGACCCAGAAATGAACCCACACACCTATGGTCACTTGATCTTTGGCAAGGGAGCTAAAACCATCCAGTGGAAAAAAGACGGCATTTTCAACAAATGGTGCTGGCACAACTGGTTGTTATCATGTAGAAGAATGCGAATTGATCAATTCCTATCTCCTTGTACTAAGGTCAAATCTAAGTGGATCAAGGAACTTCACATAAAACCAGAGACAGTAAAACTTATACAGGAGAAAGTGGGGAAAAGACTCGAAGATATGGGCACAGGGGGAAAAATTCCTGAATAGAACAGCAATGGCTTGTGCTGTAAGATCGAGAATTGACAAATGGGACCTCATAAAATTGCAAAGCTTCGGCAAGGCAAAAGACACCATCAATAAGACAAAAAGGCCACCAACAGACTGGGAAAGGATCTTTACCTATCCTAAATCAGATAGGGGACAAATATCTAATATATATAAAGAACTGAAGAAGGTAGACTCCAGAAAATCAGATAACCCCATTAAAAATGGGGCTCAGAGCTAACAAAGAATTCTCACCTGAGGAATACTGAATGGCTGAGAAGCACATGAAAAAAATGTTCAGCATCCTTAATCATCAGGGAAATGCAAATCAAAACAGCCCTGAGATTCCATCTCACACCAGTCAGAATGGCTAAGATCAAAAATTCAGGGGACAGCAGATGCCGGCGAGGATGTGGAGAAAGAGGAACACTCCTCCATTGCTGGTGGGATTGCAAGCTTGTACAACCACTCTGGAAATCAGTCTGGTGCTTCCTCAGAAAATTGGACATAGTACTATCGGAGGATCCTACAATACCTCTCCTGGGCATATATCCAGAAGATGTTCCAACTGGTAAGAAAGACACATGCTCCACTATGTTCATAGCAGCCTTATTTATAATAGCCAGAATCTGGAAAGAACCCAGATGCCCCTCAACAGAGGAATGGATACAGAAAATGTGGTACATTTACACAATGGAGTACTACTCAGCTATTAAAAACAATGAATTTATGAAATTCCTAGCCAAAATGATTGTCCTGGAGAGCATCATTCTGAGTGAGGTAACCCAATCACAAAAGTACTCACATGATATGTACTCACTCATAAGTGGATATTAGCCCAGAAACTTAGGATACCCAAGATACAAGATACAAAGTACATGAAACTCAAGAAGAACGAATACCAAAGTGTGGACACTTTGCCCCTTCTTAGAATTGGGAACAAAGCACCCATGGAAGGAGTTACAGAGACAAAGTTTGGAGCTGAGACGAAAGGATGGACCATCTAGAGCCTGCCATACCTGGGGATCCATCCCATAATCAGCCTCCAAACGATGACACCATTGCATACACTAGCAAGATTTTGCTGAAAGGACCCTGATATAGCTGTCTCTTGTGAGACTATGCCGGGGGCCTAGCAAACACAGAAGTGGATGTTCACAGTCAGCTATCGGATGGGTTACAGGGCCCCCAATGGGAGCTAGAGAAAGTACCCAAGGAGCTAAAGGGATCTGCAACCCTATAGGTGGAACAACAATTTGAACTAACCAGTACCCCCCGGAGCTCGTGTCTCTAGCTGCATAAAATCAGAAGATGGCCTAGCCAGCCATCAGTGGAAAGAGAGGCCCATTGGACTTGCAAACTTTATATGCCTCAGTACAAGGGAATGACAGGGCCAAGAAGTGGGAGTGGGTGGGTAGGGGAGTGGTGGGGGAGAGTATGGGGGACTTTTGGGATAGCATTTGAAAGGTAAATGAGGAAAATACCTAAGAAAAAATTAAAACAAACGAACAAAAAAGAAATGTCCTTTAAGCAGTCTGACCTACTTACTGTACCCTTTTTCTCAAACAGAGATGCTGTGATGGTCACTTTGATGATTAGCTTGATTGGATTAAGGAACACTTAAGATTTTTCTTCCGGCCTTATCCCCTCCCCCTCTCCCCCTTTCATGACTTGAGGAAGAGTTTTCTTTTCCCCAGGTGCTACCTGAGGGTTTCCTGTAGTTGCTCCTTGCTGTGGAAGAGGACCTGGAGCTGTAGAGTAAAGTATCAGGATTGAAGGCCTCTGTGGCCTATGGCGAGAGGACGGCAGCCCTGGAAATGGTCCGGGCAGCTGGAACAGATAGACGGTGTGTGACATTTGTACTGCACAAGGAGTACCATACCCTAGGAAACTATCTGCAGTACTTAATCATGAAGAACCCGGAAGTGGAATTTTGCAGTTACACTGTGACCCATTCTTCAGAGAGCAAAATTAATTTGCGAATTCAGACATGGGTGCTCTTCCAGCTGTTGAGCCATTTCAGAAAGGCCTGATGAGCTCTTGAATGTCTGTCAGCATGGGCTTGTCAAGTTTGAGGCTGGCAGAAAGGACTATAAAGATCAAAAGGCAAGTTTAAAAAAAATGAACCCACATTCCTAGTCTCACGTGTAGGGTACAAGCAGGTCCACCCTCATGATGGTGCAGAACTCACAACTAGAATTTGCGATTGCAGCATTTTCTAGAAAAATGTGGTTCTAGCCGATAGTCCATTGCAGCTGTTGGAATCTCTGCAAGTATATTCACCTAATAAATTCTGTTTTTATATTTTGTTCTGTTTTGTTTCTGTTTTCACAGGAACATCATGAGTTTCCTGGAGCATACTCTAGGGTGCATCTTTGAAGTCATTTCCTTAGGGGATGCGATCTTGAAGGTTCTTCAACTTCCATGGAGTCCTAATATTATGTACGGAATTATGGTAAGGTGGTGGGAAGCAGGCAGGAGCACCTTTTACGGAAATGGGATGCTGAAGGGTGTCTTTGAGGGACGTAAATCTCCCTGACCCCGTCCTCTGCGCTGTACTTTCCATAATCCAAAAAGAATGAAGAATATTCCCTAATGTACAGTCCTGTTGTAAAGCACATGAGGCCAGGCAACCATAGACCAAACTCACTAAAGTCATAAGCCAAAGTAATATTTCCTCCTTTAGATTATTTCTGTCATGTATTACATTTTGCAGCAAAAAAAGTATTTCAGACAATGCAAAGATTGATGCAACCATCTTTCCAACATAATTTAAAGTTTCTGACACCATTATTGCTGTTGGACATAGAAGGAAGGTTCATGGGTTCCTTTTTGCTTTGGAGAGCCACCTTTCCAGGTCTGACCTGCCTCCCTGTAGACTGTTGTTACACAAGGGAAAGTAAGTCTCTCCTATCAAAAGTTTTGTTAATTGGGTTTGTGTTATAAACATTGAATGCAGTTTCTACTTGAATCTTTGCATAGAGATGCAAGTTGAAAATAAGAGCTATACAATGTAGATAAACAACAGTACAGCATTCTCTACAGACTTACTTTTATTTTACCCTAATATTAAATATATTAACCTGGCCAGAGATGATGGCACACACACTTAATCCCAGCACTCAAGAGGCAACAGCAGATGGATCTCTGTGACTTCAAGGCCAGCCTGCCAGCGTGACCTACACAGAGAGCTCCTGGCCAGCCAGGGCTTCATAGTAAGACCTTCTCTCTCTCTCTCTCTCAAAAAAAGTAAGTAAGTAAATTAAAATAAATAGATTAACAAATGATTTTGTAATCCTTAAGTTAACTTACACCCAGTCATCAGGAAACTGTAAAATACATCCTCAAATTCTATAATGCATCTTCCTTAGGTGTGACTTAGTCCCTTTCCCTTACACTGGACTATTCTTACTGACTTATATAAGTACTCAGAGCTCTGAGTTTAAACAACAAAGGCTAGCTTTCTTCCTGTTCTTCTTCTTGAGTCACTTGTTGGGGAAAGAGACTATCATATGATAGTTACAAAACTTCTGATGCAACTTACTGAGAGGCCAGCTCAGTAAGTAATTAAGTTATTAAGGATAACAGCCAACAGCCACGCAAATACTCTCAAAAGCAGACCTGCCAGTCCTAGTAAACCCTCACACGACTGGACACATGTCATTTAATGTTCCTAGCCAACATCTGAACTATGAATCACCCAACTAAATTGCTCCCAAATTTCTACCCCACAATAACTGGGATAATCCATGTTTAAGTAGTTGTTTTGCACCACTCACTAAGCTGGGATGGCTTGTTACCTAACAGTAGATACATAAGAGTTGGATGTAGTAGCGTCTACTACGATCCTGGCTTATAAGCAAGTGTTTAATCATTTGTTTGAATGGCTAAGCCATTGAATGATGTAGAGTGTATCTACCATACTGTAGTGTGTTCTGCATAATACTGGTACTGTCTTGGATCCCTAACATCTACATTCTAAAATGTTTTTAAAATAAACTCATAGAAATCAACTGAGAATCTCAATGAGATCTGGTATTCACAGTCCTGAGTGTAGCAAACAGAATATACAATCCTTGAAACGTATATGCTTTTACCTGAGTAGTCTAACCCTCCTTAATCTCATTTTTTCCCTGTCCTTTTACTGAGGGCAACAACCTGAGCCTGCATATGCTGGATGTACAGACAAGCAAACAAACACATAAAATAAAATAGCAAACTAAATTCCTTCTACAAATTTATATTAACTTTACTTTTTAAAAAATAAATGATCATTAAATATTATGTGTTTGAATAACATGGAGATTTTCCCTGAAGAGGAAGCATCTTACTTACTGATGCGCATCTATTTGCACAGTTATTCATTACAAGCAGGTCGGATTTAATTGGGTGGCAGGACGATGGTTTATTATGTGGCAGACTTCACTTTATTAGCCTCTTGAAAATTTATTGTGCTTTAAAAAGAATGCCTAATTATGACTGGCTGCTTTTCTTTTCAAGAATTAATTTATAACTAGGTCCCGCGTCTGCCTTTCTTTGCTGTACAGTGGTGTGTACATATTCCTAGTCATAAACAAACATTTAAGCAGTCTGAAGAGTTTATTCTCGAACAAAGCTGCATCCAATAAAAGAAAAGAGGCACATGTTGATACAGTTTAGGTGGACTTGATGCAGTTGACTGTCCCCAGTGCTGTAGCACTGTGATAATATACCAGGACCTGAAATCAACCCCCCCTGTCTCCCCCCCCCCCCCACCAATAGTTCAGATTTCCCTAGGAATCCCATGCCTGGGTTGGGGAGAAGTTAAAGCTCTGCTGCCAGAGGAGGAACCTCCCTCCCAGAAAGAGACTACAATGCTCTGAGAGCGTCTCCTCAATCGCTAGATGCAGCCGTCCCAGCTTCTGCTTCAGGCTTCTGTGAAATTGTATCTGCTGTAGGGAAAAAGTGGAGAGACTCTGAAGAACTTTTCTTCTCCCTGGTTCTGGGCCAAACTACAACTAAACCTGTTTCCCTTCTCCAAGTTTTACTCCCTATTTTCTTTTGAGACAAAAAATGTTTCGGTGGCGGGTTTTGAGCCTCAAGTGCCTGGTCTCAGCATGAGTAAGAAGTAGCAGCATCAGAATGAGTAAGCTAAAGCCTTCAGATATGATATAAACTCTTCCTTTTCAGTGGATTAATTCTGCAGTCTCCCTGGCTTTGCTCTATAGGTGACTCCCCTTATCAACAAAAAATAGGTTTCAAGACCTTCAGTGTCAGCGGAAATGGCACACAGTACCAAGCCCTGTGCACACGGTTTCTTCCACAAATAGTCATGATAAATTTTAATTTATAAAGTAGGCATAGTAAGACATTAATAATAACTAATAAAATAGAATAATTATAATAGCATGCTATTAAAAGTTGGTCTTCATCACACAATTTTATGGTACCTTAGAAACCTCAGCATGCAATTCTCTGTTCTTACTAAGAACTTCCTCCTTTCGATTAAAGGAAATACTTCTGGCTTTTCTTTGCTGCAGCCAAAGAGTTTGCATCATTATCCTTGCATTCTAAGGCGACCATTAAATACAGAGAGTGGTCCTTCAAGATGAGCAGTGTGTATGGTGGTGATCTGACAGACAAGATAGCTGTAAAGTGTGTAGTGGGCAAGTGGTTTGAACACTGTTGATGTGCTAGACAAAAACGGAGCAGGGTGGGATGAGATTTCATGCTAATTAGGCTGATGCACAAGCAAAACATTTTAATAACTTATCTCTGGGAGTTTGCATGACTAATTTGGGGCCATATCTGAGAAGAGATGAGGAAGGCCCCACCATCACAACCATGAAATGAGTAAAAGAAAGTTACTTTATTCTTGTTTCTTGCCTTCTGCCTTTTAGCTATCTGTTTAGCAGCAAATCTGTCTAACTACTGCCTCAACTAAACATTGGCTTGTTTGTGGCTGTGGGTGATCTCTGCCTAGGAAGACGCATGTTAAGAAAGAGACAGAACTTCAGTATCCCTTTGCAGTATCAAAATCAGAAACAAGAGATGAACTTGAGGAAACCAAGGTGCCGGGACAAAATCCTTCCCACAGAGCATCCCCTCCCCTCTGGAAAGTTCTAAATGATCTTTATTCATAATAGCCACACCTTCAGAAATCTACCAAGGCATTGAGAAAGTCTTGGCATCAGAAAGGCTGGTGCACTTTCTGACGGGAGTGACACAGGAGGGACTAATGTGGAGAACAGGACCAGGTAGACTAAGAACGTCTAGAAAATACTTTCAACCTCAAGGGAAGCGGCCAGACAATGCCTCACGGGTTAGCTTGAAAGCAAAGTCTGCCAGGTGTGCACCAGGAACTCACGTCATCTCAGTGTCTGCTGCTCCTCAGGTCAGACTCCCTGACGTTAGGCTGTATTGTCTCGCTTCCTGGAACAAGTACCACAGTAATCAGCTGTTTGCATTGGTGGCTCACCAGAAGCAGAATACATTTGTTGTAAATGGAACAGGTGACACTTACTTTGTGTGTTTCAAATCCTGCTTTGAAAGCGAAACAGTAATGTGCATACTGACTGGTTCTGTTGTTGACATAGTCTCACAAATTTCAATGCGTAGCATGGGGATTGTGTTTCCTTTTTAGTTTGTGTTTTTAGATGTAAAGAGGGACTGAAGTTGATGACTTTATTTTATCACATTTATTTAATTACGTTGATTTCACTTGTGTCATGTCATATATGTGGGGGTCAGAGAACAACTTGCAAGAGTCATTTCTCTTTTTTCACTGTGTATCTAGATTGGAAGGGAGCAACTTTACCTACAAAGGCATGTATCCAGCCCTGTAGTAGGTATCTTTGGGGGTTTCTCTGCCTGCATTGTGAAGTACCCCATTCCTCAGCTCTTCTTCTCTAAGTTTTTCCTACAAGTTGGGTCCCATGGTCACGTATATAGAGAAGACTTTCTTCCTACTTGCATTTCCCTAATAGGCATATATTTTTAAATTTGTTCTTGTTAAATTAATTTGAATAGATATTTTTCCATTCTTCCGCATATATTTCCACCAGGAGCAGTAAACCACACCTGTAGTCACAGTACTCAGAAGGCAAAAGTAGAAGAATTGAGAGAGTTGGGAGCCAGGCTGGGTTCTGTATGAAGATCTTATCTCAATAAATATAAATAAGTTAAACAAAAAAAAACTAGACACATTTTTACTAAAATGAAAATATATGTAATCATATATCTAATCACTTTATTTAGGAGGGACGTTAGTAGTTCTTTATAATGTATGTGAGACATAAAGTCGAAAGCATTGGTTTAAGGAACAACACAGGCTTAGGAAGATCCTGGAAGATTAAAGGCAACCAAGCAGCACAGGAGGACGCTTCAGGGCCTTGTTCTACTGCAGAAACAAACGGCAGAAAGCTGGGGACTGGTTAGCCAGGTTTGTGAAAGCCCTAGCAAACAGTCCAGTCTTTACAGCAGAGAGCTAGGCCATTGAAAGCCCTAAGGAAGTTTCCTGGTGATCTTGTTGCCTTCCCTTGTGTTCTCCTCCACAGGCTGACCCAGTGGCAGTGAGTCAGACACAAAGAGGCAGCAGTCTTAAAGCTGTGGCGATTCTGCTTCTTCCAGGATAATGTTTCAGAAGACATAAACCAGACTTCCTTCTCAAGTTAATGAGTCTGTGTGGCCATTAGGAGGTGGGACCTAATCACAAGGGGTAGGTCTTTGAAGGTTATAACCACCCTGATTTTGACCTATTTTTTCTATGTTTTCTGATTTACCACCATGTGAGGAGTCCCTACTATATCCTGCCATCCCCACAAATGGATTCTGCCACCCTGCTTTGTTTATCACAACGGATTGAAATTTCTCTGGGACCATGAGTCCAAATAAACCTTTCCTTTCTTAGGTTGTTCCTGTTGGGTAATTGGTCAGAGAAATGATATCAGTATCAGTACAAATGCTATTCAACAGTAAAAAAAAAAAAAAAAATGCCAAGATACTAAAAGATACAATGGAGTCTTCCAGGCATGCTACTAAGAAAAAAAAAAAAAAAAAAAAAAAAAAAAACATCTCAAAAGACTATGTGCTGCATGATTACAACCAGCTGATTTTCTAGAAAAGAAAAGACTATCCAGAGTGACCAAAGGTCGCTGGGAGTTGGAAAGGAAGGTGGCATGAATAGGAAGCAGGGATATAGGAGATTTGGAACAGAATCTATTCTTTATGATACTATAATGCATGTATGTGTCACTACACAACTCTCCAAACCCATGGAGTGAACAACAGCAAAGAGTCAACCTAATAGAATCCAATGAACTTATAATAGAACCTATAAAAGAGATTATAAATACAAGTATCCTTTATGGGATATTAAGGAAAAATCCTCAACAAAGCGTTGATAAACTGGACCCGAGAGTTAAAACATGAACAGCTGAGCAATCAGTGGGCAGGGGACACTACAATAGACCATCCTCCAAAGAGGAAAGACAGTCAATAAGCACAGGAAAAATATGCAGTGCTCTTAGTCATTAAATTAATATAAATCAAAGACAGAAAGGAGGTACTGTTTCACCCTAGAGAGCTATAAGGGAAAAATATACAAAACAAGTTTAACAAGGAAGTAGAGAAGTTGGAATTCTTGTATGTCCCTAGAAGGAACACACAGTGGTCCAGACACTGTGTAAGATGAATACGAGCTAACCAATGGGCATGGGAAGCATGCCCACTACTTTTGCGTTATCTATGACAAGTGCTACCTGACATAGCACCTTAAAGAAGATGGGAGTTAGCTCTTGGTTTCAGAGGTCTCAGTCCATCTCAGTGGAGGGCAGTGGGGACTGGTGAAGAACTCACCCATGGTGGATCAGGCACAAAGAGGAGGAGTGGAGTGGGAGCCAGTACAACTTCCAAAGGCTCTCCCCAGTGACTTACATCTGCCTACTGGGCCCCACTTTTCAAAGTTTAGGATATATTTTCCACTATATCCTAAAAGTGCACTGTTAGGTGGATACCAAAACATTCAGAGCACAGTACCATTCAATCCACTAAATCTTATTTTAAGGTAAGTGTTAAAAGGTGAAAAGCATTAAATTTATTAATTAATTATATTAATTAATTGCTAAAAAGTGAAAGCAGGGACAAGATGAGCTATCTGTCCGTGAATGTTTACACTAACAGTATTCATAAAAGCCCCAAGGTGGAACTGACCGAAGTGCCCAGCAAATGATAGCTCTATAGACAAAATGTGATGTGTTGGGCATTGGGTTGCTGTGATGAACTGACCTGACACAGAAGCTTAAGGGGTGGATGGTTTCCTGTGGATCATGGTTACAGAGGTTTCATGTCACAGTCGGCTGGATCCGTTTTTCTGGGTCTGAGATGAGGCAGCACACCATGACAGGAAAGCAAGGTAGAATAGGGCTGCTTACCTCTAGTCAGCCAGGAATTCAGGAACAAACTAGAGCCCTCAGTACCACTGCCCCCTGACGTTGAAAGCAGACTTCTAATGGGCCACAGAGATGATAATAGTGACTGTGGAGTGCTCAGCTCTGTCACCCTTCCAAAGCTCGGGAACTCTGCAGAAGAAAGTTCAGAAGACTGCAGAGCCAGATCTTGGGAAGGAGTGCTGAGAACTGCTGTCTTCTGGACGTGATGGAGCTGTCATACCCATACACCCCACAGTTGTAATTACCTGTACAAGACCTGCTCAAGACTGCGGCCATCATCGCTCTACCAACCACAGATGGGCAAGCAGCTTACAAGACCTCAATCCATGGGGCTACAGGCAGGGAATGCTTCCTAGGGGAGGGGCAGCCATATTCTTTAGTGGTACAGCCACTCGTAAGTTGCCCTTACTCAAACCTCCACTCATGTTATGTAGGCAATACCAGTTAAATGAAGCAGTAGGCCCACACAACCACGCACAAACATTAAAGAGGAAGAGGTTGTTGAAGAAGAAGAGGGATGTTTGGTCTGGAAGGGAGATATGAGATGATTTATATGTACGTGTATATGTATATATATGCAAATATGTATAACATGTGTGTGTGTGTGTGTGTGTGTGTGTGTGTATGTGTGTGTGTGTGTGTCTGTGTGTGTGTGTGTGTCTGTGTGTGTGTGTGTCTGTGTGTGTGTGTCTGTGTGTGTGTGTGTGTCTGTGTGTGTGTCTGTGTGTGTGTGAGTGTGTGTGTGTGTGTCTGTGTGTGTGTGTGTCTGTGTGTGTGTGTCTGTGTGTGTGTGAGTGTGTGTGTGTGTGTGTCTGTGTGTGTGTGTGTGTGTGTCTGTGTGTGTGTGTCTGTGTGTGTGTGAGTGTGTGTGAGTGTGTGTGTGTGTATGTGTGTGTGTGTGTGAGTGTATGTGTGTGTCTGTGTGTGTGTGTGTGTGTGTTTTAGCTGGTCCTCACCTTCTAAAGCAGCGGTTCTCAGTCTTCCTAATGCTGTGAACTTTTATGCAATCCTCATGATATGGTGACCCTGAGCCATAAAATTATTTTTATTGCTCCTTTATAACTGTACTTTTGCTTCTGTTATAAATTGGACTGTAAACATCTTGTTTTCTAATGATCAGAGATGACCCCTGAGAAAAGGTTGTACCTCCACAGGAGGGTCACAGCTCACACAT
Source organism: Mus musculus (assembly GCF_000001635.26). Taxonomy (NCBI): domain Eukaryota; kingdom Metazoa; phylum Chordata; class Mammalia; order Rodentia; family Muridae; genus Mus; species Mus musculus. The sequence continues at coordinate 7,826,791 of NC_000072.6, read as the reverse complement.
TGAGAACCACTATGCTAAAGTCTTTGGTTCTTTCTAAAATAGCACCACCAGCTAAGGGCCATGCTCTAGACGCATGTGCTTGTGAAGACAAGTAATACCGAAGATGCTGATGTTCCAAACATACTTCCTGATTGGATCCTGCCAGTGACTTGAAGGAGGACTGCAAGCCTGCATAATTCTAGGAAATGGCATCTTGACTGAATAGAATACGATGTTAATAATTCCCCGGTCTTAACAGGCCTCTTCAGGGAATGAGCAAAGGAGAATCTATTATTTCCTATAATTTTAATCTTAAAATTTTATCTATAATTTAATACTAAATGTATGTGTAACATGCAGCAAAATATATTTTTGTTGCTGTTTTAATGTTGAGACATCTGGCTATGTAGCTGGTATTACAGGTATGTGCCGTAATGCCAGGCTGCAATATAGCATTCTTTTTAAAAAATTATATATATATGCATATATGTATATATTAAAATATATTTTTAAAAAGTATATATATAACACATAAAACATATGATATATATTTAATTATATATATATATATGTATATATATAAAAATAATTGGTTATTTTATTTATTTACATTTCAAATGTTATCCTTGTTCCTGGTTTCCTCTCCACAAACCCCCAACCCCTTTCCCTCCTCACTGCTCCTGTGAGGGAGCTTACGCACCCACCCCACTCCCATTTCACTTCTCTAGCATTCCCCTACACTGGGGCATCAAGTCTCCACAGGATCAAGGGCCTCCCCTCCCATTGATGTCAGACAAGGCAGTCCTCTGCTACATATGCAGCTGGAGCCATGGATCCCTTCATGTGTACTCTTTGGTTGGTGGTTTAGTCCCTGGGTGCTCTGGTTGATTGATATTGTTGTCCTTCTTATGGGGTTGAAAACCCTTTCATCTCCTTCAGTCCTTCCCCTAACTCCTCCATTGGGATCCCCATGCTCAGTCGGATGGGGATCTGTATCTGCAAGCATCTGTATTGGTCAGGCCGTGGCAGAGCCTCACAGGGGACAGTCATACCAGGTTCCTGTCAGCAAGCACTTCTTGGCTTCAGGGTTTGGTGTCTGCAGATGGGATGGACCCCTAGGTGGGGCAGTCTTTGGATGGCATTCTTAACAACTGATTTATCCATTAATCAAGTGTCTCACACACACAGAGGGCATTTAATCTCAACAGATGCCATTATTCTCAATGTCAAACTATAGGAAGGGCTACAGTGAAAATTTTTAGAAATAGGACCTGTTGCTCTTTCAAGGAACTGTGACAGCTGTACCTGGCATATCATCTTATGAGTATACCCTTACCTCTCAGAAAAATCCATTCCAATGACTAATCAACACAGATCGTTAAAAACAAACTCCCTAGTCCCAAACTATGGTACATTTGAATTTTAAAATATTTTGAAGATCAGCAAGATGTGTCATAAGATAAGGGTGCTTATGTGCAGGACTGCCTACCTGAGTTCAACTTCTTGGATCTACAGTGGAAGAAGAGACCCAACTGCCAAAAATTGTCCTCTAACCTCTAGACATGTGCATTCATGCACATATTATTCATACATACATACATACATACATACATACATACTAACATACAAAATAACAAATAAAATCTAAAAAATATATTTTTGATTCATGGTCAGTTAAATCCATGGACAAGGAACCCAAAGATATAGAAGGGTCAGTACATACAAATATAGCATATACATATGTGTATGCATTTATATGTGTATATAACATGAGGTATCTACAATATTAGATACATAGTTTTTGCCACAGATGTATTATGTAGGAACTATTGCACTCAAATATGGAAACTGAGATGCAGATAGATTGAATGGCCGGCTCAGTCCACCTGCTATGAAGCAGTGAGGCAGTAAAGTTAAGGAGCTGGAGAGATGTCCCAGTAATAGAGATCGCTCATTGCTCTTCTAGAGGACCTGACTTTGGTTCCTAGCATCCACAGCAGGCTTATATCTTCTATAGATTGTAACTGTAGTTCCTGGGAATCTGACCCTCTTTGGCTTCCACAGACATATGACCTCATGTGGCAAACACTGGCTCAGGCATGCCAACATACACACACACACACACACACACACACACACACACACACACACACACACCTGTACTTATAATTTTTATAATTACAAGAAAAAAATTAAGCTTAGAGCTATGTCTAATGCACCTGGGAGGATGATTTCTTATTTGCCTTCATACAACGCGGATTGTGGCATACACTCATGGAGTGTTGGGATCCTGACTTAATTAAACTAATCAGAGTTGAGTACAGTGCTCTGCAGTAAATCACTGGAGGTCAGAGATGGCTCCTCTAACCTCACTCTAGCCTCCCATTTACGTTTTAAATTTTCTGACTTTAGAGAAAAGATGTCATTCGTGCATTCTAAAGAGTGGAAAAGCTCTACATTTTTTGGAGAACTATAAAAACTTCACTCTTCAGCTCTAGCAGGGAGAGAGTAACTGGCTTGAATATTCCAATTTGCATTTGAAGGGGATGTGCTATGAAGCTAATTCAATAGTAACACATGGACACCATTTCCAGTTTATCACGTCTTCTGGACATGAAACGAGGCGTTCCGGCTGCGGCTCCTGGAACATAGAGAGGCAACAGGAATCGCGCCCGAGAGGAGCACTATGAGCATTAAGGCAATTCCCAAATGAACTGATGTTAAAGGAAGAAGAAGCTCACTGATTGAAGAAATTGCTTAAAATGCACGCATCCATAGTCTAAGGCTAGCTAATGGAGAAAGACAAAACTTGACACAGGTTGGGGAAGGAAAGGAAAGTAATATCAAAATATGGGAACTCCAAGAAAGAGGCTTACTATTCTTAAAAAACAAAACAAAATAACAAAGAGTCTTTCCATGATAGAAGATGATAAAGACTTAGCTCCGAGAGCTAGAGCGGCATCACGAGTGAGCACGATCTGGATTATAGAATGGTGCAGAGTCAGAGACCACATGGACTGGGCTGCTAGGTTTAAAAATAAGCTTATCTTTAGTTTAGGTGGAGACAAAATCACAAATTGCCCCAAATGTGCTCCTAAAAACACAGTAAATAACTAGAATAGCAAAAACCATCATCACCACATTCTCCAGAAATCTAACTGAAAAAATACAGCCCCAAGACTGTCAGAATGCCAGAGACTTTTGTCCGCCCAGATCACAGGCAACAGTCGAATCTATACAGGGTGTCCAATAGGGTTAGCATCTGGCAGAGAGGAAAGAACAGAACTGTGTGAACAGTGCAGATTGGAAATTGCCAACGAATAGTTAAATCAGAGAGGACCTTACTCTGATGGTCTCAGCAACTATTGTGGGAATATTACTGGACAGGAAATGGCCCCAAGCCCCACTATACAGGTGAATGAAATTTAAAAGTTCTCAGCCAGACACTGAGCAAGTACAGAGTGACCAGTAAATAGTGGGGTGGTTTAAGTACTCAGAAAAATCCAACTAAACCTCTCTATTGTGGAACTACTATTGTTATTCTTTGTTATGAAAAATACCAGGTGAAGACAGACCTGTAAGGGAAGGAAGGCAATCTTTAAGTGCTGGGAGGCAGAGGGAGGAGTCCAGCAGAGGCAGAGCTCTGAAAGTGACTATCACTTCACAAAGAGTTCATCTACATCTGTATGAAGCCCATCTATTGATCAGTCCACCTACCTATCTACTTTGTGTTAGTAATAGGTGGTACCTTTCAAGTAACAAAACACCTCGGCGGTGCCTCCATCCTAAGGAAGCCCTTTCATAAACGTGCAGCACACCTGATTTGGTTTATGCACAGTAGGACAGCTTTCTGTGATTCTAATCTTCAGGGACAAGCAGAGAATCCCCAAGGCCAGGCAAGCTGCAGGTTAGCGTTTATGCGTCTCTGCTTCCTGGGTGTGGATGCAAGATGACCATCTGCATCACGGTCTGGGCTGTCACATCTGTCCCCACTACTGCAGATGGCACCTTCAAACTAGGAGACCAAATTAACCCTTCCTAAGTTGCTTTTGTCTGGTATTTGATCCCAGTAACAAAAAGGGAAACATATCCAATCAGATGTGGTAGAATAGCAAAGACATATATATGCTCGCCCCCCGCACCAGAAAACAAACAAACAAACAAAAACAAGCTACAGTGTGTGCAAGAAAATAATAAACTATATCAAGTGAAAACCAATGTAACAGCGTGATCTGAAAAGGAAGCAAACAATAGAAACTCTCAAAGGCTTGGTAAACCTCAAGCAGGGATTGCCGTGTTTCAGAACTGGATTCATTCACTGTATTGTCTTGTTTCAGTTTCCCTGATGCGTACACGATTTCCCCTTTGCTCCTGATTGAAATACCAGGGTGTTTTATGGACCCCTCTTCCCTGGGCTGAGCGGAACTTGAATTTTTTTCTCAACTTCTTGAATCCTTCCAACGTTCTTTTCAATTTCTCACCCTTTCCTTGATTGTTTTCAAGTAGGCAAGTGCCTCCAGAGTAAAAACAATGAACCCTTGTCCTTCTTCTTCTGAAGCCTGGCCCTAAAAACCCACACTGCTTGTGTTTTCAATACTTTCACATTGTTCTTAAACAACCTACTCTACAATCACCAGAGGGAAGTCTTTTGAAATTCGTTTTAAAGAGAAGTATAAATAAGTAAATCTCCAGAGGAGAGGTGACATAAAAGATGGGAAGAAGAAGCCTGGGCTGTGTGGAACTTACAGTGGAAGGGGCAAAATGGAAGCAAAGAACAAAGCATAAAATGTTTCCCTTTTTTTCCCAATTGAAATACCAAGGTGGAGTGCCTTGTGAAATAGAATAGAGCAGATACATCACAAGATCACAACTGACAATGGAAGTGTGAATCCAGGATGCTCAGTGCTGAGACATACATGAACAATTAAAAACAAAAACAAAAAACCAAACAAACAAAACCTCTATGTATATTTAGGCATTCAAGACTGCCACTATAAAAATAAATAAATCAAACTAACATCTGACTTCTTTGTCTCATAAAATAGCGAGACAGCATGCTTATGATGATAAAGGAAAATATGAAGCCATGGCTATTATACACGAACTATTTAGGTTATAAATTGCATAAAAATCCAAGCTATTGTGAGCTACCCTGGAGAGCTGCTTCCCTGGGAAGAACAGGAGAGGCTCTGGCTGTACTGCAGACACAGAGGAGCCTGCTGACAGATAAAGGATGTTTGAACAAATACTCAGATAAATGAATTTACAAGTGGAAGGAAGTTAATGCATTTCAAGATATAGATAGAAAGGAAAAGAAGTCCGGCATATTGTCACTGGCCACCGTGGAATTGAGAATGTGGCGAAAGAATGTTACTTTTTAGAGAAAAAACTTAGAGCTAATAGGAAAACTGTTTCAGAGTGTTGTACCTAATTAAGATGTGCATATGGTAGTGGCTGAGTCAGAAAGTTGATCTAGAGTTTTTTGGTGCTTGGTGAAGTTTGCTTTAAAAGCTTATTCAATAACATTTAAATATCATACTTACCACCCCCCCACACCCAATAAACTAAAAGTCCTATTCCTTGTATCAAACCCAACATAAAATCATTTTATTTACTTAAAATTGCAGCAACTTGTGTCTATTAGAGAAACATTAGAAATAAGATCTATTACTCTTAGTCCAATGAGCTAGAAAAAACTAGTATCAATTATAAACATATCTTCTATGACTTTTCTATCTTTGAACAGCTATATATTCATGTTCAAAACAAAAGTAGAATTATTCGACGTATAGTTTGGCAGTCTTTTTTTTAATATACAACATATGTCATGATCATCTTTCATTATCAATAAAATAATGTACTGCATCACAGAGACCTCGAAACAGATTTTATATCAATAGAAATGGAACTTTGTATGATGCTGTGTATTTTATTGTCTTGAGGCTTCTGTTCCTTCGGTTCATTCAAAGCATTTTTAGGTAGCCCCCTCTTCTCTGTCTCTAACTGATCTTTGGATTTGGATGACATATTAGCATAAGTTTAGACTTGCCAAAATGATCAGTTGCAGTCTCGCCAAGCTTCATAAAATCTGGATATAGATTTTTTTCCCCTTGAGTGGAAAAGAAAGAGAGGAGAAGCAAGGGTGAGACTGAGGAAGGATGGACGCTAAGAAGATAGTCGCTGTGAGCAGGAAAGTGTGGCATGAATGTACTGTATACACAATGTTCCCGTACGGGCCTGGCCTCTTATGGGGATGCAATAGTGGGGTCTGCCTCTGGAGAAGAAAGGTCTTTCTTTCATGACTAGTGATGGAGAAGACTAGGGAAGCCACTAGGAGCTGCCAACTCCCTTCTTTGGGAGCTGAATTGGTAGAGCCTTCCTTTTTCCAGTCTACATTATATCAAGCATGATAAAGGGAAATCATTAATCACACAAAAATACTACTTACATTTCACCCAATTAAAGTTTTGCTCTAAATGACCACATGGCTTAACACAATATCCCTTTAGGCACTCAATTGTGTGTGGTTATTATTTTTTTTCAATTCTTTGCATATGGTCTTCATGATTTGTTTCTTTTTCAGACATCAATATGTTTTGCAGACTTATAATTGATTATTACATTTTGGCATCACTGCTGGGACAAGAATCCAAAACATCTAAAAGGTAAGCAATCATTGCCTAGTAGCTAGTGTTATTTGATATGAAAGTAGAAATCTCCTAACTGATGAGAATGTTGATAAAGAAAATTAAGATCTACAACAGAATAGCTGAATTTCTGGAATCATATTGCTCTACAGGCATGGCTTTCTTATTTATAAAATAAGAATATCAAGAGCAATGACCTTGAAGGAGTATTGTGACCAAATGATGGAACACTTCCAAGTACATAGTGTAGATGGTTGGCTGCTATGCTGTCACTGCTGCTGGGGTCATTATCACTATTACTGTGATCCTAGAAGAAATATGTAGAGGTCACATTATTTACTTAAAACTCTGCAGGTGATTGTACAATGGGTCTCACCAGTGCCACACACAGATGGTGGCTTACTCTTCTCTTCTACTCTATTTTCTGGATGGGAAAAATCCCATCATTTCTTGAGGGATCTCTGTGAATAGGGAAGTGTCCAGCTAAGGTTCTCTCTGCTCTTAGAACACTGGTCAACACCATCTTGATAGACTCTTGGACTGCTTCCTTGTATTCTCCTCTGGCTTGGTGTCTGATAGGTGACTATCTTCATTGTTGCTGTTGTTTCTTGACACTAGTTTTGTAATCTCGAACTAAGAACTCATTGCTGTTGCACATCAGGCCCAGGCTCTCAGTATCATGCTCAATTACATTTGTGTTATAGAAGAAGAACATCAAGTAGAGGAAACAAGGTTTGGAATTTAGGTGAATGTGAGATCAAATCTTAGAATGACCTCTCTGTGGGGCACTCTTATTAGTAATGAGATGGATAAGATAATGCCATCTTAGTAGGGTTGGGGGAAGATGAGAGAGGGCAGTTGATATGCTTGGACATAAATTCCTCCACTTGATGGTTTTCACGTATACTTTATGTATTTAAATATACATGTGTCTAATTTGAACCTCTCCTTCTCTATCTTTTACTATTCCAGTCTCAAGTCTGTATTTGAGATTTACATAACAATGATTTCATATTTACTTTCCAGGCATCTTTGAATGCAGAGCTTTTCTAGCTTATGTAGGAAAGACTCTGAGAACTCTTTTTTTTTTTTTTAAACTACTCCTTAGGCAATTGCTTTCCTTGGAATAATTTGTTTCTGAGTGTTTGACCTTGGCTTTACTTTCTGATTTTATTACTTAACATAACCATTAGCTTGTTTGATTACCTTTAATTAAGTTGAATTGGCACCTGAACATGGAAATATCCTTGTTTCTTAGTTGGCCAAGTTTTCTCCTTTGCTGACTGTGACAATTCAGTCTTCTAATTTTGCCTTTTACAAATAAATGTGGTACTTCTGTCCTGATAGGAATCTTAGAAGAAGTGCCAATTGCAAAATATTTCTTTGGAATTAACATTATAATCACGATTATGTATGTATATATGTATGTATATGTATATAGCAAGTTTTAAAATAGGAAATACTTTTCAGTTAGTAAGGAGCTCTCTTGCCTTGAAGTTGTCAGAAACCACCATGCTTCACTTGTCACTACAAGTCTCCATCTGGTCTACCCACTCCTAAATCAGAGCTATGTAGATTATGATTAATTAAACATGCTCTTCCTGATCACCCCATGGGCTCTTGGTCAAAAGCCAAATCTCTCACTTGGTTTATATTATTTTGAATATGATCTCTTATACATATTACTTTGACTTCTAACTCTCTTTCAATATTAAAACAATAGTACACGATTAGCAAAATCATTGCCCATTGAAGAAAGACTGGCAAATGACTCAAGGAGAAGAATTGTGGGGGTATATACATATGAGAATAAACATTCTCTCTCTGTCTTTATGGTTCTCTATCTCTCTTTCCTTCCACCCCTCCCTCCCTCCCCCCCCCCCACACACATACACACACACACATACATGGGGTGGGGAGGAGAGAGAGAGAAAGAGAGAGAGAGAGAGAGAGAGAGAGAGAGAGAGAGAGAGAGAGAGAGAGAGAGAGAGAGAGAGCGCCAAGAAAGTAAAATAAAGTCTTTGTCATTTCTAAATTCTGGACTCTTTCATCCTCCAGGAAGTACAAACTGTCTTTTCTGAATTCTGGGCCCTTTTCAAAGGTACTGAGTTCTGTTTTCATAGAAACAGGAAGATTCTTGAGTTCCAAGGTCTAAAGGAGATGGGAGCAGGGGCTGGGGACTTGGTATGAGGCACAGAAGTGCACATCTATGAGAACTCCTGTGATTATGACTTTCAACACCCAGGCCTGGGCCTCTGGGACCATGGTGGAGAGCAGGCTGTCCCACAAAGCAGGTTCCTATGCACTTCATGAGGGACCCTTGAGGAATCTTAAACTGCCAGGGTATGTTTTCCTTGGAATCCAGTGGTCTCTAGAATAGATGCCATCCTAGTGGGCTCAACAGCAAATACCCTGGTGACACATGCTCACCAGCAGCCACTGAATGCTTTGTAGTCACATAGCCTAGGTTTCTTGAGTACCCAGCAGACACGAAATTCTTAGTTTGTAGTTAGATTCTTCAAGGGTGGAGAAAAAAATCCCTTTCTTTCTAAAACTCCTGTTTCCATCTTGAAGCCAGAGGCAGCAATGTTTGCTGCTGATTTGACGTGGGTGTGAGCAGAGGATAGAAAAGGTGGTTTCAAGGCTTTTCACCTAAACAACTGGAAAGGTAATGTTTTTATTTATTAGTGGATTGAGGAACTAAGGCCAAAAAAAAAAACATGTTTTGAGTAATATCACACATTGTTTTTTAGGGTATGCTAAGTTGAGGTGTCTACTAGAGATGCTGCTTAAGAGATCTTGTAGGTAGCTGAAATAGAGGTCTGCAGTAGAAGAATGTGTTATAAGTGTAGAAGCTTCCTACTGAGAGACTGGATGGCAGTTACAGCTACTTGAGGGGACAAAAGTATTGCCCTAATGACCTGACATTCCTCCCATACTTCATCCCAAGTCGATGAACATGTTACAAGCCAAATCAGGTCAGGACTTCAAGTCTAAGATGTTGTTGTTAAGTCCTGGTTCTTCCTCCCAGTCCCATAACCCCAAAATAAAACTCAGATTCAAATTATATTTATAAATACCTTGGCCATATAGCTAGGCTCCAATCTGAGTAGATCAGGAAACCCACTCATTTTAACATACTCATTTTAACTGCCATGTGGCTGGTTTCCTGAACTCGGGTACCATGCATCCATGCACCTGTCTCCTCACCTCTTTCTAGGCTCCTCCCCCGCCTCTTTTCCCAGAATTCTTTCTCCCCCTGAGAAAAAAATGTCCAACCTCTATTTCCTACCTAAGCCATAGGCCATAGACTTCTTAAATTAACAGGTAAAGCATCCATACAATACACAAGAGGATCTCTCTACAGTAAGGCACCCATTTGCTATCAATATTGCTTTAATTTAAACGTATAATGAAGTTTGAACACTTCCTATAAGAAACACTCAGTGAAAATCACACTGACGTTTAATGTTTGTTGCGGCAAATCCAAGTCAGTTCCCCAAGGAACTAAACAAAAACCATGGCGAACATGATTAGAGTAGAGGAGAAAAACTTCGCAGTTTTAATTGAGCAGATTGTGTGTCATGCCCACTCGGTAGTGGTAGAGAATTTGTGAGCTTTTGTGAGCCCCCTGTGAACTACAACGGGTATGTGAACTGCTGCCCAGAATAGCAGTAGCTGGAACATTGGACCCAGGAGGAGCAGTTCTGAGAGAACTTGCTCAAACAGCCAATCTCATAAGTCCAAAGAAATGGGGAAGTGGCAGTTTCTGATGCTCATGGCTGATCCAGACTCTTGCCACTGCTCAGCACTTGAACAAACCTTCTGAAACACAGACTGCGCTTGCTTGTTTATTGTGACCGTTAAGTTTAAGGCAAATGCTCACAGTTGGATGGTAGTATATATAGCATGTGTTTGTGGTTAGCCTTTTACCACGACGTAGACCCCTCTTTCTCCACATCCACTGTGCATGTAGCCATGTCTTGGATGAAGGTACTGGAGGTCAGACTCTGCTTCTCATGTCTTCACAGCAATTTCCCAAGCCCCTAAACTCTCTTTCTTTTTTAATAATGAACTTATATCATGCTGGCATTAATCTATCAACAGTCACCAGCGAATCTGAACCAAAGACATGTTACCACCATCGAAAAAGATCCATTTGCTTCAAATTACCCTTTGATTTTAAAATGTCTTCACTGAGCAACAGATGTCCTGGGTGCCAGTGGCTGGTTCCTACCTATCTTTAACACTCATCCCTGGCTGTGTTCTTCTGAAGTTTGGAGTCAAGATGGCACTGCAGGAGCTTTATATGCCTAAGTGGTAGGTATGATGGTGCCAACCTGTCAAACAATTACAGACCGTATCCATTCTGATATTTCTTTCTCAGAAAGTCTCCTCTTTTTTTTTTTTCTGTCCCTAGTCCCATTTTTTTTGTGATGGTTTGAAAATGTTCCCCCAAAGTCCATATGCTGCAAATGATCCCCAGTGCAGTGCTGTGTATAGGTAAGGCCTAATTGGGGGTGCTCAGATGACTGCTTTAAAGAAAGCATGAGGTCTTTTTGAGAGGGGCACAAGCCTACCATGCCTCATGTGTTTGAACTTGTCATATCTCTACTCAGATGCTCTCTTGTCAGACCCCCTCCTTTCCTTCCAGATTCTGTCCCCCAGGCAGCCTTCCCTGAATGCCCTCTCCTGAGATCTGTAAACTCCACTGGATGCAATTGCTGTTTATGTCTTGTTTATTGTCAGTTTCCCTCCCCCAGAATAGAAAACCCAAGAAAACAGGAACTCTGTCTTGTTTATTGCTATCTCTGCAGGCTCTGGATTAGTGCCTGGTACATATTATGCATTTCACAAATATTTGCAGAATAGATGATTAAGTGAATAGTGGTGCTTTGCCCAGTGAAATTTAAGCAACCTTGTATTTTATTTTTCCTCCCTTTGTAAAATGCTTCTTAGGCTAAATGGTGCCTCTTCTACCTCTTCTCTCAAGGCAATGATTACAGCTCTGCATCATTTATAGTCTACAACGCTACATCATTAGCAGGAAATGGGAAAAAGAGCTTTGCAGACCCTTTGGAGCCCAACTGAGATTTGTATAGCAAATCTTTTTTTTTTTCATTTTTTAAAAGTTTATTTATTTATTTACTTTATATAACAGCTCCTCTCTCCTCCCAGAACCACCTCACTCAGATACTCCCCCCCCTCACCTCTTTCTCCTCCTCTTCTCTGAGAAGGGAGAGCCCCCCTCTAGACATCACCTCCCACCCTCACCCCATCCCCATCCCACCCTCCGACCCTCCTCTCCCCTCCTCACTCCCATCCCTCCCCAACCTCCCCACTCTCCCAAGCCTCTCTATCCCCTCAACCCTCTCCATCAACCTCTGGGCCTGGCACATCAAGTCACTGCAGGACTAGGCACATCTTCTCTCCCTGAAGGCAGCCCCGCTCGGGGAACAGGATCCCAGGTAGGCAACAGATTCAGTGACAGTCCCTGGTGCAGTTGTTGAGGGACCTGTGTGAAGACCAAACTGCACATCTGCTACAAATGTGCAGGGAGGCAGGGGTTAAGTCCAACCCATGCTGGCTCTTTGGTTGGTGGTTCAGTGTCTTGGAGCTGTAAGGGTCCAGATTAGTTGACTCTGCCGGTCTTCCTGTAGCAATTCTTTTATGAAAGTCGTTTTTTTCAAGTGTGTGTGTGTGTGTGTTTGGGAGGGGGCATTATTTCAGTTTGTCTTTATTATTTGAAGACAAAACATTCCCAGCTTCCTCCTGGGAAACAAGCCTGGGTGGTGGTTTTCTGTGGTTTATATAGATAAGCTGTGCTGGCCTCAGTAGCTTACATATTCTTCTCCCCCACACTTAGATTAGGACAGAGGGGAAGGTCAAGCCACAGTAGCTTCTGGAAAGATGAAAGAAATTTAATTTAAGATGCAGCTCTTTCTCTCTCTCTCCAAAAGTTATTTGCTAATTTTCCAATAAAGGCTTTAATCTGTGTGCCCTAAATGTAATTATTTAAACAACCCCAGTGACCATGCCTGAAACTCTTTCATCAGATACCAATCACAGCTCATTCTGTGTACCCAGCACCATCTCCTTTTAATAAAACCCATGTCAATAGGTTTCAAGCCTTTCAGCACTGGGTGCTTAGATATTGATTTCATAGCAGCATTCTTGACCCTTTGAAAACTAGCATTAGCTCTTTAATGCCCTGGTGTTTGTTTTTCTTTTCTTCCTTCCTTCCTTCCTTCCTTCCTTCCTTCCTTCCTTCCTTACTTCCTTCCTTCCTTCCTTTCCTTCCATCCTTCCTTCCTTCCTTCCTTCCTTCCTTCCTCCCTCCCTCCCTCCCTCCCTCTCTCTCTCTCTCTCTTTCTCTCTCTCTCTCTCTCTCTCTCTCTCTCTCTCTCTCCCCCTTCCTTTTTTTCTTCCCATCTGTCTGTCTTCCTTCCTTTTTTCCTTAAAGATTTAAATAGGTTTTTTTTTCTTTCCTGTTAACTTGATAGTCCTGTTAACTTAAGATTTGCATTGTCTTACAATTTACATATGTTTTTCTCTCTTCCTTTTAAAACCTTTATTTAAAAAAAAAATTCATAGTGCATCTCTTCACAACTCAGTATCTGTTATGAAAGAGAAACCTGCCCAAATGAAATGTTTGTGTTCAAGCTTGCCATGACTTGGAAATTTTGATTGTTTTTCCTTTGCTAATTTAGTTTTCTTTGTATTTAAAATTTCAAAGGCAGACTTTTGTGTAGGAGATGATTTCACCCTCAGTATAAACTTCATACTTTGGATCCCAAGGCCATCTTTTCAGCATCGCTTTGCCATTCTACTTCCCTGTATTTGCAAGTGATTCATGGTGAAGGTGTGTTGAGCACTCTTGTGTAGAAAGGACTAAGCTCAGCACTGTGCCTGACATGTTCTCCTAGAGCCCCACCCCAGGCACAGGAGAGAGGCACTATTCTGAAACCTCTTCTTTTGGATGAGAATAGAGATTCAGAGAGTATACACTCAAGGTAACACAATAATACTTGGCAGAGTTGAAATTAAAGGTGTGCTCCTGTCTCCAGGGTTGATGCTTTTAGGCAATATAATACAATGTTTCTTTATAATTCTACCTTGGATGGTATTCTCTTCTTCACATTCCAACCCTGTATTAGCTACAGTTGTTTAAAGTCTTACTAAGGTAGCAAAACCTGGCCGCACAGGCTCTGAACCAGATGAAGTAGATCTAAAGCCAGGGCCAGCACATAGGAGATAAGACATCTTGGGTAGATGATGTAACGTTTTGTGCTTCACAGTCTTAGTTTGAAGGTGAGAACAATGCTACCTACTCACAGGGTTGCAATACTTACATAGGTAATAAACTACTATGTAATACTTACATAGGTCAGTGTGTACAAGGCATGTCAAACAGTCTCTGGCATTTGGGAAGCATGCAACAACAGAAAATCCTTCTATGTATTTATAGATTCAATACACATAGCTACTTAAGACAGTCTTTTCCTTAGAGTGTTAGTAAGTCTAGTTAGAGGTCAGAAAAGAGTGCTCATGAGGGGCAGAGATCACACTTAGAAAGGCAGTGTAGGTGCTAGATGGTAAACCTAAGTCCAATTAAAGAGAAATCCTTAATGGGTGGTTAAATGAAACTTAAAGAAACACGTAGCTCTTCCAAACATGCGCTTTCCCATCAGGGCAGGTCATGCTCAGGATGGCCTCCACAATTCTCCTTCCAATTGTCCTTCTGCACTGTCACTTTCCCAGCTCTCTCTTCAAGAGGAGGTATTTATTTCCTGGTCCTTGAATTCTAGTTAACCCCTGACTTGTCTAAACCACCAGAATGTGCTAAACATGATACAGTATGGCCTGCAGCCTTAGACCTTAAAAAGTATGGCAGATTCCTTTTTGATTGTGGGATAAGCTTCATGAAAGAAGCAATGCCTGCATTGTTGCAAGATGAGAAATGGGGGTGGAGAGATACCTGGATAAACCCTGACCATTTCAGCCGGAGTTTGCGGCATGTGATTGAAACATAGCTCCCTAGATTTTGTGTGTGTGTGTGTGTGTGTGTGTGTGTGTGTGTGTGTGTGTGTGTGTAGCTTAAAACAGTAAACATTTATCATCTCAGTTTATGATTAGACCACTATTCCCATAAGATGACAATCAAGGGACCACCCAGGAATAGGTTTTCATCTTGAAGACAGAGCTAGGAAATTGACACACACACACACACACACACACAAACACACACACACACACACAATTACATAGAAATTCAACCTGGTTTTGCCATTGCATATATTTGTATATAGTTTCAGGGCTGAGCGGTCTGCATTCAACGACCAATAAAAGGCTCATCCCTTGGAGAGGATAATTCTCCCTGTAGTCATTAGCTGCCTGTAGTTCTTTGTCTAGGGTTTGGACCCTGTGAAGAATTTCCCCTTCCATGTTAGCATGTCCATTGATGGTGTCTATTGTTCTGGGTTGGGTTATGCAGCCATTTCTAGGAGAGAGTGCTTGCAGCAGATTTCTTGGTCTTTTGGCTCTTATTTTTTACCCCACCATTTCTTCTGTACCATTTCCACCATCCTGAACCAAAGATGCAGGAGCTGTGACATAGATGCACTAATTGGGCCTGTTAATCTCTGCATTGTGTCCAGTTGTGGTTTTGTGATAGTCTCCATTTGCTGTAAGGAAAGACTTTTTTTGATGAGAGATAGTAGCTACACTTCTTTGGGAAATGTGTCTTGCACACCTAAACATTCTTCTGTTTTAAAGTATAAGATGTAAAGTAAAATAATAGTGTAGTAAATACATGAGTTATACTAGTAAAAATCTTTTACCATCAATACCAAGTACTGTGTATGATAATTATTTGTATGTGCTATGCATACATATACACATACATATATAAATAAAAAGAGGCTATTAACTTGAGGGGCATGGAAGGGGTTCAAGGGAGGAGTTGGAGGAAGGGGAGGGGGAAATTGATGTAATTCTATTTCAATTAAAGACATAAAAAGAGAATAGTATGCTGTATCACCTGTCAAGAGCATATCGACCACCTGATATCTCCACGTCCTCCATCCATCCATCCAGAGCCACCCTTTCAACTAACATCCAAACTTTTAAAGCCTCTAGCCCTGATCCCCACTATATAGAAAGCCCAATGTTGCCATCTTCCTCTTCCTTGCCTCCCTATTTCTGTAAGAATCTCCAGAGCATTGAAGAGGATTGTGATGGATCAGGAGCACCCAGGTACCCAGATTACCTCATGTTCTCATGTCCTATGCATCCTGACATAGCCATTCTATGTACGCCTGTCTTTTTTTTTCCTCTAGTGCTTCATTCTTGATATATACTGGCTCTTTTTTTTTCATTCTCCTAAAACAACTTGAAAACAAAACTGTGGCCACTGAAAAAGATTTTTCTTTCTCACAGATTTCAAAGGGTTGGGTAGATAGCATATTCACAGAGTCTAAATGCAAGACTCTATCGTATACATTCTCATTCCCAGATCATCTGCCCCATTTTCCCCCTTTCCTGGCTCTAGATTATTACTTGACTGGTTTGTGGGATATTCCTCTGGGTTTACTTGAACAAATATACTACAATTGAAATATTGTTGTTGTTCTCAAATCTATGAAAATATGCTGCCTGGACCTACTTTCAAATCTGTGCTGTCATCTGCTCTCTGTGGCTCTCCCAAATGTACAAAAGAGTCCTTTCCCCCCCCCCCCCCACACAGAGATGATTTCCATGGTGACAATTTTAAAAATGGGACATGAGGTCTGAGAGGTGAATCATTTTAAAACTTAGTATCACACTTTGCAGTGCAAAGTGTGGCCAAGAATCTGTGTGGATATTCCAGCCTCCCCTAGACTGTGCTAGATTTTTTTTTCTCTGAGATACCAGGCTTCTGGTATTGTTCAAGTTCAAGGACAGAATTCCAGATAAAGGAAGAGCTGATAATGATTCAAACTTGACTGTTCATTGTGCTGATGAAGGGAATGTGACACTGGCCTTTATTCTCCCCTTGGGCTTGTTGCCATCTGACCAAGTGAGCTCCCTTAGGATTCTATCAACTTTTCTTGCAAGTCCTGGCACTCTTTCTGTTACTTCTTCCTTCCCTCTGTGCCTTACAACGTCCGAATCTTTTTCTTATACTCGAAGCAATTCAGTCTTGTGGTGTAGAATGTGAGGAACTCCTTTGGCAATCAATGGGTTAAATGAGAGAAGGATCTAGAATAGCGTATAGCCTATGCAACAAGCTATGCTATAATAATCTGCCTATGGATGGGAAAGCAAAAGGTTGACACAACACACATTAAATGGTATCTCCACTCTTGGATTAATCTTCTAACAAATATCTCATAGTGGGTTAATGTGTTTTATATTCTTATTCCCTTTAGTGGCCATGGAAAAGACAACTAGAGTTCCTCAGATCTTCCAGATATTCCCCTACATTATCAAGACTCTCTTGCAGAATGAGCAGAATTCCAGATGTTCCCCTACATCACCAAGACTCTCTTGCAGAATGAGCAGAATCTGCACTGTGTCACTTCTGGATGGAGGTAGCTAGAAATCAGTGTGCTCTCTCCTACGCCCTTTCTCCCACTGCACCCCACTGGAATACCAAGCATTCCAAATGGCACAGTGAGAAGCTTCAAAAGGGACTGGCCCATATTAGACTGTGATGTGAATGAAAAATATGTATTTATTGTAATCAGTCACTGGTATTTTAGACATTTGTATTACTATTTAATTACACACCTATACTACTTAAGCCAACATTCTTAAAATAGACTAAATCTAAAATATAAAAATTATATATATATGCAAATGTGTCTCTATAAGCTGTCTCAATTATTCTTCGAATGTCTTTGTGACTGTTTATACATGTGAAGATCCCATGGGTGTATGAGTGAATTCCATGAAGAGTGAGAACATTAAATATTAAATACAACTCTTTACTCTGTAGTCCTCTTCTTGCTGCTAAATTCTCAGCATTCAGACACAGGTATACTATAGTGGCTGTTTCATTTCCAAATTGCTCTAGAATTTCATAGAAACAGTTACATAAATTTTAAGATTTGTTCTCTTAAAGTTTTTCATGGTAAACTTAGAAATCTGTCTCGGTTGTACAGAAAGTAGATTACGTCAGAACCTTTATACTTGAGCTGTTTACTGTTTCTTATGATCCATCCAATTATCTGTCACCCAGCACAGATAAATTCTAGGCCCCTTTCTGGTTGCCTTTCTTCTCAGAAAGTCAGATGTTCTCCCATTGAGGTACATTCAGTCCTATTTCCATCTCTGTCACAGGATAGTGTAACAAGTTTTCTGGGGTTCCAATAGCACCATACAAATGGAATGCCCTTTTGTAGTGCAACCCAGACTCTGAAAACCCAAGATAAGATGGTGTCCATGTCATTCTGCCCCAGAAAACAGGTGGAAAGATCTATCCTGGAACCTCCTCTTAGCTGCTGCTACTTCCTTAGCTTGTGGGAGCAAATCTCCAATCTTCAGAGGGCATTCCTCTGAGCAGGTATCTGTATACAATTTCTCCCTTTTTATATCAGTTGTGTTGGATCAGGATCTCCCTGTCCTCATAGGAAGATCTAACTTCGTACATCTATACCAACCACGTGTCTGAGTACAGCTGTGCTCTGAGGTACCAGATCTTCAACACATAAAATTTGGGGCATATAATTCAAGCCTTTCCAGGCACCAGTGTAGCCATACACTATGGCAGTCAATATCAAAGACATAAGACTCCAGTTCATTTGTGTTGGAAGCTCAGTTTGTTTTTAAGATGGGGGTCTTTCATCTTTCATTTCTATGGAGGGTTCATGTGATTCTTAAATGACATGTGTAATATGATGTCACCTAGTCTGTCTCAATCTGAACTATGGCCTCGAAGACCAAACACAAATAATAAATGGAAAAATACCTCCACATTCCAAAGTGATTTGTTTGACAAGTCATGCCAGACATGCTTACATGTACAGATGTACAGAAACATCTGGGATGGACTACACGCAATCTTCCATCTCTACTGGTAAAAGACTCGATGCTCATGAGGCTAGAGAAGTTGTTTTAGAGAAAGTTGTTTGATTTTGCTGTCCGTGAGAAGAAGAGTACAGTGTTTTTCTCTCACATCAAGTCAGGTGACAGAGACCTTACAGTAACCTTGAGAGAAGTGTGATGGAACATTTGAGTCCAAAAGAGTCAACGTATAAGCTGTATGTGGCTGGGAGTCATCTAGATACTGGATGCAGGACCTCATGAACTTTCTCATGGGTAGCAGAACAAGACAGAGGGGGATTTCTTGAGCATCCAGTCATCTCACAAGAAGAACCTAATCTGAGGCCATTTCAAGAATTTCCCTCCTCATAAGAGGGTTTCCTGCCAAACTGGACTTCTGCCAAAAGAAGATGGACATTTAGCCTCTGATGGAGAAACTTAGGGTATTCACCTTTGGCGAGCAGAGAAAGGAGTTATAGTTGGAAGGCTGAAAAGTGAACCTATATCAGCACCTCCATAGAGAAAAATCAGCAACGGGGATCTTCTATACCCAGAGGTCTCTAACACTTGATTACACACAGAATAGCTCAGAGACTTCTACCCTCCTGGTTTCTTTTATTAGAAGCATTCCAACCACAGAGTATCCTGAGGCAGTCTGGCAATGGAGATTATACAAAGAAACGGGAAAGAAGCAATGAGACAGAAACCCACCATGTCCTAAAATGAGCGGTTGCATCATCGATGCAAGGCATGCCTTGAGAGTCTAAAGTGAGCTTGGCTAAAGAGGGCATCTAGGATTTAAATGGGATGAAGTCATTGCATTATGATACTGGCTCTGGGCTGAACATTTTAATTATGAATGTTACAACAGTTTTTAGGTGCTGAAGTAAAAATTTTAGATGATGAGTCTTGCTTGTTGTCCTTTATAGAATAAGGAAAATCTATTCACAATTTAAGTAAGATGAGGGAAAGAATTCAGTCACGTTCTACTTTTAGGTCACTGCATTCATCCTGGGAGAAAGGCGGTACTCAGTAAAAGTTGCCTTTAATTTTGTGACGACAGTAATTATTATAGTTACCATTCTGATTGAAGAAATTTATTCTATTGTTTTCTATTCTATTTACTGAAGAAATCTATTCTATATTTTGTGTAATGACTCCAGAGAAATTATCTAGCCGGGCGTGGTGGCACACACCTGTAATCCCAGCACTCGGGAGGCAGAGGCAGGTGGATTTCTGAGTTCGAGGCCAGCCTGGTCTACAGAGTGAGTTCCAGGACAGCCAGGGCTACACAGAGAAACCCTGTCTCGAAAAACCAAAAAAACAAAACAAAAACAAAAACAAATATTTTCAAATAGATATATTAGATTCTTAGAAAATCTAGAAGGCCTATTCCTAAACCAAGCCTCCAGCAATACTCAGGAGGAGACAGCCGTCAAACTGGTTTACCTAGAGCCACAGATTGACTCTAGGGCCATATCCCCAGTTAATTATGTGCAATAAAATGTCTACAATAGAAATATTTGAACCATTAAACATACTACTATGGTTGTAGTCCGAGAATGGGATAGCCACTCTCATGTTGGAGATATGGGATAGCCACTCTCATGTTGGAGATACTAGTTGTAGTTCATATGAAGTTGGACAGAAGATGCTGAAATGCTTTTGCTTGGAGAATCTAGCACCTCTCTGGTCCCACCTCAAGTCAGTGACAAGCATCCCAGAAGACCCTGCTCTCACTTCTGCCTTTACAGTTAGATTCTGTCTTACACTCTGAACATGAGCTAAGGAGGAGTCCAAGAAATCTAATGACCACAGTTAGGATTCCTATTGTTATGATGAGACATCATGACTGTAAACCACTCAAAGAGGAAAGGGTATATTCCAATTTGCAATTCTCAGGTCACTGAGACAAGTCAGCAAGATCAAAAGACAGGAACTTGGAGGCAGGAACTAGAGCAGAAACTATGGAGGAGTGCTGCTTATGACGTGCTCCTCCTGGATTGTTCAGTTTGTTTTCTCATGCAACTTGGGACCAGAAAACCAACATGAGCAATGCTGATAGTAAGCTGAGCCTTCCCAAATCAATCACCAATCAAGAAAAATTCTCCACTATCTTGTCTATAGGTCAATCTGATGAGAACTGAGGTTTGTTCTTCTCAAATGACTCTATCTTGTGTCAGGTTGGCATGAAATCAGCCACCTCATTAACTCTGAGCTTTCCAATTTCTTCAGGAAGAAGTGATTGCATAGATGCTAAAAGCCAGCATTTTGGCTCTCCCGTGCTGATTCCATGCACATGCAAGGTTGTAGTTGCCTTTATACTGGATACTGGGTTCATTTTGGCTTAAGAAAATCATCTCAGTTAAGGAATAGTTTTTAGACAATAAAATGTGTCAATTTTCAGTGTACAGTTCAAAAAGTTTTGACAGATGATATATGTATAAACAGCACCACCCAAGATACAAAGATTGCTAAGAACTCAAGACTTCAAGGCCAACTAGGTAACATAGAAAGATCTGGTCTCAGAAGGGAAAAACAAATGTAGAATCTATCATCCCCAAAAGTTCCCTGGTGCTTAGTATCCTGTTGCAGTCAATCTCCACTTCTCTGATCTACTTTCTGTCACTATCAACTCATTTCCCCTACTCTAGATCTCAATAAACAGAGCCATGCAGTGAGGTACAGATGTTTTTAGTTCATTCTTCCTTCCTTCCTTCCTTCCTTCCTTCCTTCCTTCCTTTCTTTTCTCTTTCTTTCTCTCTCTCTTTCTCCCTCTTTTCTTTCCTCCCTCTCTCCCTCCCTCCCTCCCTCCCTTCCTTCCTTCTGATTTTCTTTTTGCTTGCCAAGAATGCAGTGTTGCCGGAACAAATCCTTAATTTGTACAAACAGTTAAATCCCAGGTTTGCTTCCTACTAACTTTGGCCTCATAAAAGTTCAGTGTGCTGCTGAATTTAAATTTCTTGTCTCCATAATGATGATTTAAAACATAAGAGGAGAAGGCTAGGGCTCATGTATGAAAGTACATAGTTGACACTAGAGCAGGGATGGCTGCATTGTTCTTGTTCATAGTCTATCCTTTCCTGTTCATGCTGGCTTTAGTCAAATTTATCTACACTATTGCTTTCTGGAGGAGAGCTCTAGGGATGCCTTTCTCACACAGTTGCGATAAAGGTGACTAGACGCTAGTCCTTGAAGCATCAGATTGTGCTTCTGGGTTCTTGTTCATACAAATTCTTGTATATTCCTGCGCCACCAGTTTCTCTTATGTAAAATGGGAGTAATGCTTAAAATGGCTGAGGGAATTGAATGATGTAAGACACCTTATCCAGTGCTCCCTAACGAGGGGCTGTTATTAATACTGCTATTGTTTCATACTGACACTTCCCGAAGATCTCTCAAAGTGGGTAAAATGTGCATCGGCGAGTTCTCTCCCTCCTAGAGAATGTGTCTTTCTTTCACGGCCAATTCATTTTCCTGTTTTAGCCACTAGGTTCTTTTCCCTCCAACCCAATACACTTGTACCCTCTCATTTCAGCACTTTTGATGATACTTAATATTATCCCTGAATCATGAAATGCATGAGACAGACAAAATGGCTCATTGAATGCTTCATTTTATGGCAGGTGTCATAGAGGCTCGCTAAAGATGAATTGCTTTCTGAAGCACGTGTCTTTATCGGGTAGACTAGGGTAGAACTTGGTCTCCTCTTCATCAGTCCTGCAGCTGGGATGTAATTAAAGTTCTTGGCTGAGTTCCAGCACAGGCACTGGACAGCTTCATAGGTTCAGGAGTTTGTGAAGTACTCAGTGTTCACTTGATTTCAAGGGGACCCTAAGCTCTTACTTACCACGGTGGCCAAACTCCTTATTCTCCAGATTAGAGATATAATATGTATCCTGTGAATACATAGTTACACAGTTTTTCAGGAAGGTGTGAGGAGGACAATCCACAGAGTAGTCCATGCTGTAAGGCAGGATATCCTGCATGGACTCCTGTGACACTTATAAATTCCTGCAGAGATGGCCTTGGTGCTACAGGGACTGGCATGGCCTTCCGTGTAATCACAAAGTACACACTTTTCCTCATCAAACAAATCCTTGTGTAAATGTTTTGTGAGGAAATTTTAGTAATACATTTAGTTCAGTGGGATATCACCAAGAGCCTCTCACCCACGTAAGGCAAACACAACTGGATTAACAGTAAAATGTACACAACTCGGTGCTGCGCTGATACGCAACACTGAAGTTTTACAACATCTCTAGGGCCAAGAAGCTGAAAACATCACTCCTGACAGTCAAGCCAAGGAGGCTCACAGGTTAGCTTGAACTTAGGTAGGGAAAGAATAAGGAAGGTCTAGTGGATATCCCAGGACTTCTCACACTGTTAACATGATAGAGATGTAATTACCAGCCTTTAGTAAAGATGAAGGAAAAAAATACCTTTCTAGTCTCAAGTATTTTCCAAGGAAAGAGGTCAGGAATCAGGCATTTTACTTTTAGACTACGTTTATGATTTGAAAAATAAAAATGAGTTATTATTAAGGATTAAATACAACCCCACATATGATATAGTATCTCCAACTAGTCTGTTTTACTTATTTCAACCTTCATGCTTATTCCACAGATGTTCGGATTTTCAGGATTACGCATGTCTTATGATAAATAAGCCATGATTTTATAGCAGGGCGTTGCCAGTAGAACGTCCTTCAGGCACACTGACATTCTTCCTTCTCCTTTTCACGCTCCCTTTTCCACTTTTCCAAGGCAGCAGAAAAAGGAAATGAATAAAGGACCTGAATCTTTTAAGCCCTTTGGAATTTTTTTCCCCTACAGCTCAGAAGAATATTAGGATACTTTGAGAATATAGACATTCAAGAATTGATTAGAGTGCTATTAAATGCTTGCCTCCTGCTGTGCACTATGATGTTGCTGACTCTCAAGCGTGTGCTAAATCCTTATAGTCTATGCCTTCCTCACGAACTGGGCTTTCTATGAGCAGAATTTCTCAACGAATCCTTCCTAGCCGGGCATTCTAACTGGTATGTTTCCTTCAAAGAGATAGTAAACTCAAGTGATTCCATCTTTACCAAGTTAGCGGTGCTGGAAGTCTCTGTTTCTGCTCACGAGCGGTTGAAGAGGAGGCAGAGGCACCTGAAAGTACAGTACAGCAGGAGCTGGAGAGAATCCTAAATCACAAAGTTGGGTGTGGGGCTATGAGTGCTGGGCTTTCAATCTGATGTAACCAAGACACACAGGACTATCAGGATTGCTTCTGCTCTGAGTTATGGAAAACGAGAGATGATGATAAATACCTCATGCAATGCATTTCTTTCTCTTTTTAAACAATTTTTATTAGATATTTTCTTCTTTTACAAGGAAATGCTATCCCCAAAGTCCCTTATACCCCCCCCCCATCCTGCTCTCCAACCCACCCACTCCTGCTTCCTGGCCCTGGTGTTCCCCTGTATTGGGGTATATAATCTTTGCAAGACCAGGGGCCCCTCCTCCCAATGATGGCCGATAGGTCATCTTCTGCTACATATGCAGCTAGAGACACAAGATCAGGGGGTACTGGTTAGTTCATATTGCTGTTCCTCCTATAGGGTTACAGACCCCTTCAGCTCCTTGGGTACTTTCCCTAGCTCCTCCATTGGGGGCCCTGTGTTGCATCCAATAGCTGAATGTGAGCATCCACTTCTGTATTTGCCAGGCACTGGCATAGCCTCACTAGAGTCAGCCACATCAGGGTCCTGCTCGGCAAAATCTTGCTGGCATATGCAATTGTGTCTGCATTCGGTGGTTGATTATGGTATGGATCCCTGAATGGGGAAGTCTCTACATGCTCCTTCCTTCCATCTCATCTCCAAGATTTGTCTCTGTAACTCCTTACATTGGTATTTTGTTCCTCATTCTAAGGAGGGATGAAGCATCCACACTTTGGTCTTCCTTCTTCTTGAGTTTCATGTGTTTTGCAAATTGTATCTTGAGTATTCTAAGTTTCTGGGCTAATATCCACTTATCAGAGAGTGCATATTATGTGAGTTCTTTTGTGATTGGGTTACCTCACTCAGGATGATACCCTCCAGATCCATCCATTTGCCTAAGAATTTCATAAATTCATTGTTTTTAATAGCTGAGTAGTATTCCATTGTGTAAATGTACCACATTTTCTGTATCCATTCCTCTGTTGAGGGGCATCTGGGTTCTTTCCAGCTTCTGGCTATTATAAATAAGGCTGCTATGAACATAGTGGAGCATGTGTCCTTCTTACCGGTTGGAACATCTTCTAGATATATGCCCAGGATAGGTATTTCTGGATCCTCCGGTAGTACTATGTCCAATTTTCTGAGGAACCACCAGACTGATTTCCAGAGTGGTTGTACAAGCTTGCAATCCTACCAGCAATGGAGGAGTGTTCCTCTTTCTCCACATCCACGCCAGCATCTGCTGTCACCTGAATTTTTGATCTTAGCTATTCTGACTGGTGTGAGGTGGAATTTCAAAGCTGTTTTGATTTGCATTTCCCTGATGATTAAGGATGTTGAACATTTTTTCAGGTGCTTCTCAGCCATTCAGTGTTCCTCAGTAGAGAATTCTTTGTTTCGCTCTGTACCCCATTTTTTAATGGGGATATTTGATTTTATGAAGTCCAGCTTCTTGAGTTCTTTGTATATATTGGATATTAGTCCCCTATCGGTTTTAGGATTGGTAAAAATCCTTTCCCAATCAGTTGGTGGCCTTTTTGTCTTACTGACAGTGTCTTTTGCCTTAAAGAAGCATATGCAATGCATTTCTCACGGACACAAAAACAAGTGTGAAGAGAGCAGCCTAGAGATCTGTGATAGCTCTTTGGAGGCTGCAGGGACCCAGCATTCTATTCCATACCTCAGTGCTGTGGACAGACTTATTCGCTGCCATATAGCTCTTAAGACTGTTTTTGCAGTGGAGGGCAAAAGATTTGAGGCAAAGGTATTAGCTGTCTCTCCAACTGTTTTCTGAAGTTACATGGAAAGCAAGCTAAAAAAAAGAAGGCATTTATAACAAAATACTATTTATAGGCAAGATTAGTAATAAATGATAGTGCCTTCTATTTTCAAATCAATGAAATCTCAGTCCTCTGGTCTAAAATCTTGTCAGTCATGAGAGGTCCAACCGAGGCAGGAATGACATCATTCTAGAAGCAAGACTTTGTTATCGATAAAGTCAGCACCAGACAGACAAAGACCCCTAGAACCAAAAGTAGAATCCTGCATCATTTAGCGAATGAGATGAAGCACCTTTTCGTTATGGACGAGACACAGGCCTCACTGAATTCATTTACTCTATTTACCAAAGGTATGATGTGTCATTTAGTAAATTTTATTATTTAAATATCTTTTTAACTAAGCAAACTTTCTTGTGCTGTTTTTGTGGTAATTGGTAATATAAATTTGGGGCTTGGTTGTTGTTGTTTTGTTTTGTTTTTTTGGTTTCTTTGTTTTGCTTTTTAGACAGGGTCTCGCTATTCTGCCCAGGTTATCCTAGAACTTGTTATGTAGATCAGGTTTCTTGAGCTCAGAAGAAATCCACCTGCCTTTTTCTTTTTCCCCTAGTGAGAAGGCAAGGATTAAGCAACTGGGAATAGTCAGAGTTCAGAAAGGAGCAATAGGAACAGAGTCACCCCTTCTAGAATGTGCTTTTTTCCTAGCACATTGGTGTTGGGCCTGGAGTGCTAAATTAAATTCCTTCTGATGTTCCAGCCATGCCTGTGTGCAGACTTCTGTTTCAGTACTGCTGTATTGACTGGGACCTGGTAGCATGGCCACGTCCATCTTCTGGAGAGAGTGGGAAATGAAACGTAGACTTTATTCTAGGAAGCCTTGCCCTTGATGGGATTGTACTGTTACCAAGGAAAACAAGATAAACAAATTCGTTACCATCATTGGAAGGGTTCCAACGCAGAGAAGGAACTCAAACTAGTTGCTCAATACTTTCACTTGTTCTGCAACAAGCAAGTTCTTCTCCACCCTCAGCCTGGGAAGCCTTCCAGGGATGAGAAATCGTCCCGTGTCTTCCCAGAAATGGGATAGGGTTGTGGCCAATGGATTTAATGGTAAGGTAGGTAGAGGAAGGAAAGTGTTTTCTTCCACCAATTTTTTCATGTTTTAAGTTGCATAAGGATATTGCCACTGGTGCGTGCCCCTGGCCTGGCAGCTTTAGTGTAATCTGGGAGCTTGTTAAGATGCCGGCTGTGCATTTTAACGAGCTTGGGAGATGGATCCCATGTGCAGTAAAGTCTGAGAAGCATTGTTTTTGGATGCTTTTCCCTCGTCCTTCAAAGCACATGTACCAGAAATTCTGTAATTGGGGCCAAATGGTTTCTTCTAGCAAGTAAATCTGAAAGAAGTCATTAGCAAGTGGGGCATGGTACTTGAAACAAGTTAACCAGAATTTTGTGTAGATTGGCTCTTTATCTCGTATGAAAAATAGTTATATCCTTCAGGTTATTACCAGAAGAGTGTGTTAAATGTGGATCTAACAAGAAATTTAATTTTTGAGAAGCTACTTTGAAAATATAATAAACAGGGCTTAAATGGAATCACATTATATAGATGGCTAAGGATACTCCCAAGTCCTAAGTTATTAAAGGAAAATCCCAAAGCCATGGATAGACTACCTTCATTAGTTGTTGGTCAGAGAGTGCTCTGATGCCCACAAAATAATATAGCTAGTTGCCACTGCAGTTGATTGCCCACCCGACCTAGATAGTAAGATCCTGCTGTTGAAGATGCCAAACGCTTTGTTCACAGGACATAGAGAGATCAAGCTGGAACTGGCTTGGAAGCTTCTTACTCATCTGTGGATGCTGTATCCAACAATACCAACTGGCCAGGCAAAATGTGCCTACTGATACAGTAGTGGCAAGTGGGGGCAACCAGCCACTTTCTCGTTGGGTAGGGTGCTGGCTCCACAGGAGAGAATTTATGGTACTCTAAACCTGGTCAAAAGTCTATGCTCGATGACATCATGTCAAGGCCCTCGAAGGGAAGCTCCTGTCAGTGTTTTGCTAGATGGATGTTGTAGTCTCCCCTTCCCTAGCCTGACACCTGCTTGCTCAGGGGTGGAGCTTCCCGCTCAATTGTTCTGCCACGCCCACTGCTGGAACCTGCCGCTTTGCTGTTTGGAGCCATACACGTGGTCACCCTGCTACTGGATCCCGAGATTAATTGGCGGGAATTGGCCCCCTTCCCCTGCTTCATAACTGCGTGCGGAACAGTAAAATTGAGCTTTGATCAGAATGCCTGTCTTAGCTGCATTTCTTTCTCTCACCTCCTAGCCCCTCTTCTCTTCCAAGTTTCCAAAATGCCTTTCCAGGCTAGAACCCAGGCTGTGATCTGCTGGCCGGGCACAACAGGATGTGATGTAATTTCTAATTGCCTCCTAGATAGCAATGCTTAGACCCATACAATAATGCTGACATCAGTTTTGGTTAGAGAGGATTATTTTACAATGGTCAGTAGTAATCACTGACCCAAAATTGATCAAATTACCAAGAATAAATGACTTTATGATGTCCACCCATAAGTACGACATCTATATGACCCCCTCCAACAGTCAGAGAAGATCACAGAAGAAGGGGTGGAAAGAATGTGAGATACAGGGCTGGAGAGATTGCTCAGCTGTTAAGAGCACTGACTGCTCTTCTGAAGGTCCTGAGTTCAAATTCTAGCAACCACATGATGGCTCACAACCATCTATAATATAAGATCTGATGCCCTCTTCTGGGGTATCTGAAGACAGCTACAGTGTACTTACATATAATAATAAATAAATCTTTAAAAAAAAGAATATGAGATCCAGAGGAAGTGCAGAAGGTAGAAAACGACGCTGGCCGTGACATAACTATTGCATTATTATCTGCACCTGTGATAACATACTCATGCTCTGTACAGGATTGGTCCATCAGGATTCTGTCATATGAGTGGGAGGGGGCTCCTGGGCCCTACTCTACACTGAGAATTTATACACAGTGAATAGCTGATTTTGAAACAAAACTTGAACAATGATACACCAGTGTAGATGCTAACATGGAAGGGGGGAAAGGTTGTATGTTTGTGTGTGTGTGTGTGGGGGGGGGTCCTCAACCACATACAAAGAACTGTGGTGAACTAAAATGCTGAGAAAAAATGGTCTCCCACAGGAAAGTGCTGACAAATCTTATACCAAGTGTTCTGCCCTGACAGGGTCATATTTATGTATTTGGAATATGTATGTGTGTGTGTGTGTGCAGCCGTGTGTGTGTGTGTGTGCATGTGTGTGTGTGTGTGTGTGTGTGTGTGTGTGTGCATAAATAACCACAATTAAAGAAGAGGTCATGAATTTGAGAAAGGGCAAGGTGGGTCCATGATAAGGTTCCCATTATCCTATAAAAAGACACTCACCTATGCCTCTACAAAGATGAGCAAATGAACAAAAAACCCTTCTGCAATTCAATGGTTCATAGATAAAATAAAAACATAAAACATGAAAATGTAAGGGAGGCACTTAGAATGAGTAAGAAAGTTAAAAGGAGTGAAGGGGCCTGTGATGGTTTGTATATCCTTGGACCAGGAAGTGGCACCATCTGAAGGTGTGGCCTTGTTGGAATAGGTGTGACCTAGTTGGAATGGGTGTGTCACTATGGGTGTGGGTATAAGATCCTCACTCTAGTTGCCTGGAAGTCAGTCTTCCACTAGCAGCCTTTGGATGAAGACATAGAACTCTCAGCTCCTCCTGCGCCATGCCTGCCTGGATACTGCCATGCTCCCACCTTGATGATAATGGATGGAACTTCTGACTGGACCTGTAAGCAAGCCCCAATTAAATGTTGTTTTTATAAGACTTGCCTTGGTCATGGTGTCTGTTCACAGCAGTAAAACCCTAACTAAGACAGAAGTTGGCACTGGGAGTGGGGTATTGCTGTGATAGGCCTGACCATGCTTTTATTTGAAAGAATGTGGATTTTTGGACTTTGGATTTGGAACTCAGTGGAATGTTTTAAATGGGGGTTAATGGGTCATCTTCGTAGGAATATGGAAGACTTTGTTGCTGGGAGTAATTTGAACTGTGTTGACCTGGCCCAAGAGATTTCAAAGGAGAAGAATTTCAGAATGTGGCACAAAGACTGGTTTTGTGGTATTTTGGTCAAGAATGTGGCTACTTTTTGCCCTTGTCTGAAAAGTTTGCCTGAGGCTAAGGTAAAGAGACTTGGATTAATTGCATTGACAAAAGAAGTTTCAAAAAAGCCCAGCAGAGACTTTGTTCTCTGGTTATGTCTTATGAAGAGAAGTTTGAACAAGCATAGCAAGCTTAGAAAGGAAAGATATAAAATATATGGTTTGAGTATTAAAGGGGTACCAGGAAGTGAAATGGATCAAAATCTTGTGTTCTAGGAGATAACAGATTAAGGGAGTGGGACCTTGGGGCAAGATTCTACCCAGCTTAATTAGATCCAGGCATGGTGGCACACACCTTTAATCAAATGCTGATCTCTGCATTTAAGGTCAATCTACAGAGCAAGAACCAGGATAGCCAAGCTTAGGCAGTGAAGGATTTAGAAAACATAAAGCTAGTGATAATGTAATAGTGCAAAGGGATCATGTTCTAGTTCCTGTAAGCAGCAGAACTTGGCAGCTTCAGCCATGTGGCTCTGGTTCTAGAGTTAAGAATGGAAGGAACTACTGGGACAATTGAAGCTGGTTAGCTGGAGCTAAGAAATTAGCAGTGACTAAGAAGAGACCAGCATCACTGAGGTGAAATCTTATGGGAATTGTTTTCTGGGGGCACAAAGAAGCTGTGTTCCAGAGATAGCCAAGGTTGTACCTCGTGCTGCAGCTGGACTTGGTAATGTGTAAGAATCACCCAGGTGGTACTGGTTTTGAAAGCATGAAGGTGTCATGAAGAACAGCTGAGGCTTGGCACTGTGAGAGGTCATGGAGGCCACTGAGGTGTAGCCTCAGCTGTAGTTGATGGCCCAGGACTGAAGGGGTCATGCAAAGGAGGCTATTGGTGAAACCTAGTTGGAGTGGAATACCCCAGTGTATTGGAGATGTCAGTACCATGGAGTGATCACCAAGAACTGCAGCCATAGTTGAGTGGATCAACCTGAGCTTAGAGTGCTACAGAGGACAGAGATGGAGAAGTGATGCCAACCCTTAGGAGGAGTCCAAAAGATCAAGTGGAATCCCAGACACTGAAACAAGAAGCTGTAACATTGAAATTGCCTTGGAGACTCAAAGATGTTAAAGATGCCAGAGCCATGGGATACATGCTGAGGAAAGCTGCTAACGGGAGTGGAACCAGCCCAGGAGAAAGCAGTTTGTTGCAGTCATCAAAGATGAAAAAGGAGTGGAGATCTGAAGACCGCTTTGACATCAGCCATGGAGATGCAGAGTTTGGAGTTTGCCCAGCTGGTTTCCTGCCTTGCTTTGGGGATTACAGTTAATTAAGTGGAATGAATCTCAGAAGAGACCTAGAACTTTGGACTTTTAACATTGTTGCGACTGCTATAGACTATGAGGACTTTGAAAGTTGGACTAAATGCATTTTGCATTATGCTATGTTTAAGTATGGCCCCCATAGACTCATGTTTTTGAACAAGTCTATGGGGACCAGGGAGTGGAATGTGATGGTTTGTATATCTTTGGACCAGGGAGTGGCACCATCTGAAGGTGTGGCCTTGTTGGAATAGGTGTGACCTGGTTGGAATGGGTGTGTCACTGTGGGTGTGGGTATAAGATCCTCACCCTCATTGCCTGGAAGTCAGTCTTCCACTAGCAGCCTTTGGATGAAGACATAGAACTCTCAGCTCCTCCTGCGCCATGCCTGCCTGGATGCTGCCATGCTCTCACCTTGATGATAATGGATGGAACTTCTGACCGGACCTGTAAGCCAGCCCCAATTAAATGTTGTTTTTATAAGACGTGCCTTGGTCATGGTGTCTGTTCACAGCAGTAAAACCCTAACTAAGACAGGGCCCGAAAGGCTAAACAGAGGAACATGAATATGCTTGAAACACATTATGTACATACATGCAGGTATCAAAATGAAGCCTGTTATTATGTATAATTAAGATATACTAATGAGCCAGGCGTGGTGGTGCATGCCTTTAATCCCAGCACTCAGGAGGCAGAGGCAGGCGGATTTCTGAGTTCGAGGCCAGCCTGGTCTACAAAGTGAGTTCCAGGACAGCCAGGGCTACACAGAGAAACCCTGTCTGGAACCCCCCCCCCCCCAAAAAAAAAGATGAAATAAAAACTTGTTTTAAAAATTGGACATAGGACATAGGAATTAGTCCTACGCTAGAGCTACACAGGAGCAGGAGGCTCTACAATGTCATTGTACAGTGGAGCTGGTGGGGACAGCAGTTACTGCTCATTTTAAAGGGCCAGTGGAAAGGATTCTGAGTTTTTGTTACAAAGCAGTGATAACTATTTGTGGATACAACCATGTCTAATGGGATTCAAGGATTCAAACATCGTTCAGTGTATATGTGTCAAACATCACATAACACCCCACTAACATGTACAAACGTTGTGGTCTTGTGTATCAGGGAGAGTGTCAATGAAAAAATATGTAATGAACATTAAAAATCAAACAAACTAGAGGATCTTGTGGATGCAGGTTGGAAAAATTTCTCCCAACTTTGCAACATTTTTCTAAGTATTCTTTTGTGTATTAGATTGGTCAGCACTTTCCTGTGAATCCAATTGTATTCACTTTGGAGAGAGCATACAAAAGTCAGAGGACTCAGGGCCTACATATGGGGACGTATTTGCGGGGTGGTTGTAAGATTATCTTACGGCCCCCCTTCAAATTAGAAGTGGTTTAAATAAGTTTATTCTGACTGTATATGTTTTTATAAATGTATGCATTTCCCCCACCCCAAGCCTGTGTTATATCTGATCCATTAAATTGAGAATTGAGAAGAAAGTCTAGCTTTAAAGGTTAAAGTGCACATCTAGACTTCCTTTCATCATAGCAACTACAGAAAGACGTTTCCGGGTCTGCATCTTCCTCCTGCCGCTAGAAAATGCGGGGAATGGGAGATCTGGGCTTCCCTGTTTGGTGGCTGGGATG
This sequence comes from Mus musculus, assembly GCF_000001635.26. Classification (NCBI taxonomy): domain Eukaryota; kingdom Metazoa; phylum Chordata; class Mammalia; order Rodentia; family Muridae; genus Mus; species Mus musculus. Next base: position 7,794,042 of record NC_000072.6, on the reverse strand, counting down.
AGGGTCCTTCCAGCGGCACATGCCTGAGCAGTGAGGGATTCTTGCAACAGATTTCTGTGAAAAACAATGTTTTGTTTGTATTTTTTTTTTACTCCAGTAGGAGAAATTGATTAAGTTCACTAAAAACAGACAAGAATTAATGAGAAATAGTCCACCAGGCTCTATCTGAAGATCTGTAAAATACGAAAATAACTTCTATTTCTCTGATATTTTAATTTGTGTTCAGGTTGTCACTGATGTTAACTTCGATGCATAGTTTATTAAAGACCAATAGGTGAAGTGCTTGCCTTGTAAGCATGCAGATGTGGTTTCAACCTGCAGAACCCCGACTCAAAAACTGGGGATGGTGGCTCACAGTTGTAAATCCAAACACCAGACCTTGGGCTGGCGATAGAGAAGACAGATCCCTACAGCGCAAGCGTGTGTGTGTGTGTGTGTGTGTGTGTGTGTGTGTGTGTGTGTCTCTGTGTGTGTGTGTGTGTGTGTGTGTGTGTGTGTGTGTGGTATGAAAGCCAGCCTGGACCATTTGCTTAGTTCCAGGTCAGTTAGAGGTCCTGTCTTAAAAGTAGGGGCTGTAGAAGTCACCTGAGGAATGGCACTGCCTGCAGGAACATGTACACAAATGTTCTTACCATACACATGAACAGACAGACAGACAGACAGAGATCCCCACCCCCAAACACCCACCCAAGAATGTTCTCTTTTAAAAAATAGAAACTGGAGCTGGAGAGATGGCTCAGCAGTTGAAAGTACTCACTGTTTTTCCAGAGGACCTGGGGTTGATTCCCACCCACTTGTGACTCTCAATGTTCTGCATCTCCAATCCCAGAGAATCCAATGCCCTCTTCTGTCCCCTGAGGGTAAGGCATACACATACATCCAGGCAAAATGCTCATAAACATAAAGTAAATTAAATCTTTAAAATAAAACCCAGAAAGTTGAAACAATAAGGTTAAAGATTTTTTTCCCCTTGAAGGCAAGACTAGAAACCCACACAGTCAAACTAGCTTAGCTAGAATGAGCAATTATTAACAGGGCAGTGTAGGTGCAGACTTTTAATCCAGCACTCAGGAAGCTGGGGCAGGGAGATCTCGGAGTTTGAGGCCAGCCTGGTCTTCAGAGTGAGTTTCAGAATAGCCAAGGGTACACAGAGAATCCCTGTCTCAAAACAAACAAACAAAATAAGAAACAAAGGCAAAAGAAAGAAAAAGCATTTATTTCCATGTTAGAAATAAATCACATTTCTATGCAATGGGGCTTTGCCCAAACTGGAAAGCCATTCGCAAGTAAGACAAATCCTTGCTTCTCTCCCAAACACAAGCAATCGCTTTTTCATGAACACTCATTAGCTTGTGCCTCTGCAGATTCCGTATCCACTGAGGTAACAACTTTACCATCCCAGATACCTCCTTGACTACTGACAAATTATGTTTTAGTTTGAATTAACGGTGGAGAAAACCTATCCGTGGGAGCATCTCTCCTAGCTGAATCACAAGGACCAGCCAGTGAGAGACTTCTCCCAACCTCCAATCAACCAATGTAAATACTGCCCACATGGTCTAATCAGCAATGTCTAGGACTGGGAAGGAAAACATTTCCAGAATGATGCCCTCTATTTCTGGGATTCCAGAGTCTTCGGAATTGCAGCTGAGTTGTCCTATACACACTCTACAACAGCCTGCTGCTAACCGGTCTTAATATTTCAGTACCCTTTAAAAACCCCATTGACTTTGGCATAGTTACAAGCTTACGAAAAACTCAGAAAGTACAAAGAAGCCCCATTACTTCTGAAGTGTGGACATTTTAGCATGCATCCTCCACTTTATCCTCCACTCTCCTTTCTCTGTATCCTTATAGGTACGGAAGTAGCAACTTACAGACATGGGCCAAAGCACATTCACAGACAAGTATTTCACCTTTGTGAACTGTTTTCTCAAACACTACTCATGTCATGACTTTTTGAACCCAGATTCATTCTCTCCCTCTCTCTCTCTCTCTCTCTCTCTCTCTCTCTCTCTCTCTCTCTCTCTTTCTAGATTTATTTATTTACACTGTGGCTGTCTTCAGATACACCAGAAGAGGGCATCAGATCCCATTACAGATGGTTGTGAGCCACCATGTGGTTTCTGGGAACTGAACTCAGAACCTCTGGAAGAGCAGTCTGTGCTGTTAGTTGCTGAGCCATCTCTGCAGCCCTGCCCCCAGATGCATATTTCTTAAAAGCATATTCTGTCACATATCAGCCAGGAAGCTACCACTGATATAATACTTCTAAGTATAAACTATATTCATATTTGCCAGTTATTGAAAAATAATAGCCAGAAGCTAGAAACAACCCAGATATCCTTCAACAGATGAATGGATACAGAAACCATGGTACATTTACACAATGGAGTACTACTCAGCTATTAAAAACAATGAATTCATGAAATTCACAGCCAAATGGATGGAACTAGAAAATATCATCCTGAATGAGGTAAACCAGTCACAAAAGAATACACATGGTATGTACTCAGTGACAAGTGGATATTAGGAAAAGGGCTCATAATACCCATGATACAACATAGACCATATGAAGCTCAAGAAGAAGAAAGACCAAAGTGTGGATGCTTCAATCCTACTTAGAAGGGGAACAAAATAACCACAGGAGGTAAAAGGGGGAGGGACTTGGAGGAAGAGAGAAAGGGGAGAGGAGAAAGGGGGGTAGGGGCAGGTGTGGGAGGAGACAGGGGAGAAGTACAGAGGGTCAGGAAATTGAACAGAGGTGTGCAGCAATGGGAGATGGGGAACTGGGAGTAGCCAACAGAAAGTCCCAGATGCCAGGAAAGCAAGAGTCTTCCAGGACCCAATGTGGATGACATTAGCTGAAATACCCAGCAAAGGGAGAGAGAACCTGTAGAAACCATATCCAGTGATTAGGCACAGCCCCTGGTTGAGGGATGGGACCAACCCACCCTTCTCAAAATTTTAACCCAGAATTGCTCCTGTGTAAAGGAAATATAATGACAAAGAGTGAAACAGAGACTGAAGGAAAGGACATCTAGACAATGCCCCACCTTGGATCCTTCCCATATGTAGCCACCAAACCTCATCATTGTTGCTCATGCCAAGAAGTACTTGCTGACAGGACCCTGATATGGATGTCTCCTGAGAGGCTCTGCCAGAGTCTTACCGATACACGTGCAGATGCTTACAGCCAACAATCGGACTGAGCACCGGGACCTCAATGGAGGAGTTAAGAGGAGGACTGAAGGAGCTGAAGAGATTTGTAACCCCATAGGAAGAACAACAATATCAACCAATCAGACTCCCCAGAGCTCCCCGGGGGACTAAACCACCAACCAAAGAATATACATGGAGAGACCCATGGCCCAGCTGAATATATATATATATATATATATATATATATATATATATATATATATATATATATATATATATATATATATGAAGATGGCCTTATCTGGCATCAATGGGAGGGGAGGCAGAAGATTATTAATCCAGCCAGCACCACGATTAATATGTTTTCCCATAAAGGAAAAGGAAGTTCCAAGGTGGTTCCTGACTTAAATTGCCCCACCAGGAAGGCCAGCCTTTCACCTCCCTTTTCCTTTCTATCTACCAAATGGCTTCTATTTATTCAAGAGCCACTTCATTGTCCAAGATAGCTGTTGAAACTGCAACCATTCCCTCTAACCCCAGCCCATAAAACAAAATGAGGCAGGAGGGGGTTCACCAAAGCTGCAGCCTTTAATTTGAAGCAGCTTTTAGATGAGCTTGCTTCCCTACATACACTGCACTGTCTCGTCTCAGGGGCAACAATAAGTCTAGATAAAAACGTCAGGATGTTTTCCCTAAGGAAGACTTCTTCGTATTTAGTCAGTAAATACTGCCACATGGCTTAATAGGCAACATAATTACTAGAGCAGAAAGGAAATACAAATACAAACCACTAAGTTAAAAATGGCCTAACAGACATCTACCAAGATACATTTAGTCCACCATCATAACTCTGAAATTATGACAATCTAGGTCTAAAATCCACAGCATAATTCCAAAAAAATCAACATGTTTAACAAATACATAAAAGATGCTTTTAAAAAATGAAGACTGTCAGTGTAAACACAACATGTAATAAATCTCAGGATTAGGTTTCGAGCGACAGTTTTTCTGTTAACTCTTGTTATAAAAACAGCTTTTGAGGGATGAAATATTGGCAACAATTATCCAAATATGAATGTATTAGTGTCTACTGCAGCTGTAATAAATTGTCACAAACAGTAGCTTAAAGCACACCTATGCCTCATCTGTATGCATGTGTGTTTGCAGACATACGCATGCACACGCGTGTGGGGGCCGGATGTGTTGCAGCCTCCACTCCTCCTTTAGTTGCGAATGGTATTCTTTCTTGTTCTTGGCATGATTTGTTTTGGTTTTCTACGATGTCTCTTGGGGTAGCCAAGTCTGGTTTGCCCATGGGACACTGCTGTCTCAGCTTCCCAACTGCTGGATTATAGCCATGTGTCACCAGGTCTAACTGATGATAACCCTTAGATTTGCTATCACTGGGAAAGTGGAACAAATATCCACTGTTGTGTCCCTTCTTAGATTTGGTCAACCTTGCAAAGAGTGCCAGAGCAGTCACGTTAAAAAGTGTTCACTCTCAAGCTTCAGGAAAGCACCTTGGCCTGCTGGTCTCCAGAGTTAGTGGCTTCCTTCCAGCCCCAGGAACACCCAGCTCTGGTCTCCCTTGTTCCACCTGCTGCTCTCCTGCTTCTCATTCTTCCTGCTCCTTAGGGCTGCCTTCTGGCAGGAACACACGACAAATATTTGTTCCTCTCCTTGGTCACTGCCTATTTGTCTTTGGCTAATATTTATCTTTATGGAAGGCTGCATTCAACAATGTTTAATTTCGGGCTTTGTTTACAAGGTGTGAAGGGTTGAAAACTTGATTTTCACCTTCCCTCTGCATCCTAGAAAACATATGAATAATTCTACGTCCTTTCACCTTTCCCCACACATTGAGCAATATGAGTATTTAGAATAAGAGAAATGACACAATTCCCAATTTCTAGTTTCTGGCCAATAAATCAGAAGCTAGTTGGTAGTACTGATTTTTTTTTTAACTATATGCAGATGTATTGGAAGTTACAGACACAACATGATTCCAAAAAGCCCGAAATGGTGGAACTTTCTTTTCCTCTGCCTCTTCCTCTTCTTCTTCCCCACCCCCCTCCCCTCCTCCTCCTCCTCCTCCTCCTCCTCCTCCTCCTCCTCCTCCTCCTCCTCTTCCTCCTCCTAGCTGGTACTGACCATTGATTGGGCTTTGGACATAGTAGGAAGCTGCCCCATCACCAAACTACATTCTTATACTCTCCTACTTAAATGAGTGTGTCAATTTAGGTGCATATACATCCACAATACACAGAAAATTTTAAAAAATAATAATAAATTAAGGAAACACTAAAAAAGACTGGGATTCTTGATTGCTACTGAAACTATCAATTTTTATACGAACCTCATATGAAAACAAATTTTAACACAAATCTTTGGCAGGGTGGGAAGCTGATTCGTGAACTGAACATAACCTTATGTGGGGTTTTCAGAGATGCAAAGTTACCACATGCAACGAGTTACCTGTGATTCCTCCCCTACCTGTGGTGGGGAGAAGCCTTCTCTAGGTCCAGTCAGTGCTAAGGACAGGCTCTCAGCGAAATGATACTGGCACTTTGAAGCCTACAACTTATGGTTTCAATGGAGTTGATAAATTGACTTAGAACTATTGAAAATAACACTGATTCGGAATGGTGGCGTGTCTATAATTCTAGCACTCAAGAAACAGAAGCAGGATTGTGGCCACCATGATCTACAGAGTGAGTTTCCACCCAACTTGACTGCATTGGGAGACTGACTCAAAAGGTAAAAGGAAAGTTGTAATTATTATTTGTCCCAAAGCCACACTGTTACTTGTTGGTAGAAGAGGAGAATTTTGTTTGAATTTTAGTTGCTTGGGGGTCTGTTGTGTTTATTTTGTTTTGAGACACAAATATCCTGTGCTGCCCAGGCTGGATTCAGATGGATGGCCCAGGCAGGCCCAGCAGCAAACACATTTCCAGCACGTGGAGGCCGAAAGACCAGGAGCTCCCCATTCTGGACTGTGGGAAACCCTATCCAAAAACAAGTTACCCACTGGTCTTAAGCCGCATTCCAAGTAGCCTGGACTATAGGCACACGATACCACCACCAAGCTCCATTACCTATACATCTTCATGGTGGAGTGGTTATCACTCAGTGATATGAGCATGTGCATGCGCGCGTGCGCGCGCGCGCGCACACACACACACACACACACACACACACACCTGGTGTAAGCTGATATTCAAATCCAGCAAGTGTAAACTGCCCCCAGCGAACTTTCTGTTTAATAGAAGGCATGCATATCCTCTATGTTTTGCTAGATACGATATTTATTTGGCACACTCTACTTTATTCGTTGACTTTCATTATCCAATTTTGCCATTTTTTATTGCCCAAGGTAATACACTTTTGCTATGGCATCCTAGTAAAGGCTTTCTAAAAATAACTGGTCTATGAGCAGAAAGTTGCTTTTTTCCATTCAGGGGACACAGTTCATCGTGGTGAGGAGGGATGGCAATGAAGTCACTTGTGGCTGTGGCGTAGGAGCCTGAGTCAGGTGGTTACATGGAGGCAATGGCCAGGAAATAGAGAGCTGAGCTAAAAAGAGGTGGGCTAAGGCATACAACTCAAGACCTGCTTTCCACGATCCATCTCCTGTGCTAGGCTCTACCTCTTAAAGGTTCCCCAGCTTCATAAAACTGCACCACCAGTGGAGACCCAGTGGTCAATCATCAGAGTCTATGGGGAAACATTTCAGATGTAGACCATAATAATAAGATAATTTTTGATACAATACTAAAATGTTACATTCATTATGAGTCAGACTTAAAATAAAATAACATTAGCAAAAGTATCCTGTAGATAAAAGCATAGAAAATGTGACAGTTTTCATGCATCTCTTCATATTTATTCATTAACTCATCAAGAATTTAATAGAAACCTGTTCTATGTTAGAAGCTGGAAAAAACAAAGGCTAATGAGACACAGCTGCTGGCTGCCTAGAGTCCTCAATATTTCCTAGGGAGGAAATATAGATCCAAAGATCCACACTTATAATACTTTATAGGAAGTATGTTATCAGAATATTATGAAGACATGGGATGAGGCCTCCCTCCCAATCCTGGTGGCAATACATAGAGGAGCTCAGCTTAGCCAGGGCAAGTTCACTGTGGTGTGACACACAGGAATTGGCTGGGCAAAGCATGAGGCTTAGGGTGATAGAGGGTGGGCACGATCTTCCTACTATCTGTGAGCTATGGAGGAAGAACTGGAGATGGGAGTCAAGCGGGGGACACAGCATGGAAAGCATGAGGTATTGCTTCCCAATGTCTGCCCAAGAGACTGTGTCGTAAGGACATACCCCTGGGTGACAGACAGACACCTGAGGAGGCAGAGGAAAGTTGGCTTATAAACAACCTCCAGTAGCAGAAACCAGAGACTCGCAAAGGCAGATAGGAATGTCTAGTCATAGAACACAGGGACACTTACTCACAGGCTTCAGATCGTAATGAACCAAAATTTCATTTTTTTTCTCCCTCGTCTATAGTGTGTGTGTGTGTGTGTGTGTGTGTGTGTGTGTGTGAAAGACAGACACAGAGAGGCAGACAGAGACAGAGAGACAGAGATAGAGTCACAGAGAGAGAGGCAGACAGAGACAGAGAGGCAGAGACAGAGAGAAGGAGCCTAAGGCAGAGGTCAGTAGTGAGTATCTTGCCCTCTCCCTCTCTGCCTTCTGGGTTAGCAGAGTCACTGATTCAGCTCATCACACGAGCAAGGATTGCTCTCTACCCGCCTCCCTGTCTGCCTTCTCAACACTGGGACCACAGGCACGTTCCACTGTCTGTGAGTACTGAGCTTCTGACCTCAGTTCTTCGTGCTTATGTGCCAAGCACTTTGCCAGTCGAGCCCCTATAATCATTGAAAATTAGCTGAAATGTGGCCCACAAAACCTGCCTGGGTAGCTCCCCTTAAAGCACTGCAGAATTTGGCTCTTCGGGCTCGACAAACACTTTATGGGAACAGAAAGGCTGCCCTTGTGTCACAGACGACCGTCTTTCCAGCACCTCACCAGTGGTGATTTTTGGTTTGGGAAGTCCTATGATCCCCCTAAGGTCTCTGCTCTGCCACTGTGAGAAAAGAAACATCTTCAGTGCTTCTACCAACCACGAAGTCACTTTGGTTGTGAAATTGCAACGAGCTATTTAACTCTCCTGGCAGGAGAGACATTCTTGCTTTCAGACTGTTTAAACAACGGGCCCCACAAAATGAACATTTTTACAGGACCCCCATGCTGTGAGAGGGTGTTGAGATCAGGCGAAGCCCTACTCTAAGCTATTCTAAGCTCTTCCACAGTGTGTAAACAGTGGATTTTCAGGCAAACTCCATTTTACAAGCAGCTTTTGACTCTTTTGAGAGAAAGAGAGAGAGAGAGAGAGAGAGAGAGAGAGAGAGAGAGAGAGAGAGAGATGACAACAGGCCCTGGGTAGGTCCTGAAACAGAACCACCTCTCATAGGCTAATAAATAACTAGTTCCTGGGAATAAAAGAGAGTCACCCTTTAAGTTTACTGGGGACACTTGAAATAATAGGAACATACAAGCAAGTTAAAATCATATCAGGAAAAAGATGCTTAATAAAGACAGCAGATCAAGAAATGGGTGTGACTCTCTCACCCCGAACCCTATGAAATGGTGGACACCAGCACTGTGGTGGCATGTGATGAACCAGACTGCCCCCATCTTAGTCTTAAGAACAAAGTAAGTCCATTCAGTTTATGATTGAATCTCTGTTTCTCCAAGGTTGGGCTATGTCTCACCTGTAACCTTAATTATAAACAGTTCTGTACCTGCCTGCCTAGACTGCCAGAAAATAACAACCATGCCTCTGTTTCAAAAAGTTACAACTGTCTTGCAATCCTACCTTTGTTTCAAGAGGATATTATGACTACCTGTTGTTATGACTACCTTATGACCACCATGCAATGATATCTTTATTTTAGAAGGTCATTATGACTAAGTTGTTATGCTTTTGTTCTATAACCCTGTCTATTTTGCCCACCAAATCTCCCATTTGCAAAAATCCCCTACCCCTGAGCTATAAAAACCTTGTCTTCCTCATGTCCAATGCTGGCCTCTCAAACCCTGATTCACGGGGAGGAAGCCTGTGTATAGAAATTTAAAATCTTCCTTTAATGAATTTGGCCATGATGATTTGGGTTGGTGGTGTTTTTCCTCCTACCTTGGAATTCACGTGTAGACACAAACCTGCCTATCACCACCTAATACCTGGTGTTTATGTAAAGGACCAAGGTCTCCAGACTATCCCTGGAGCTTTGCCTGGTCTTAGTCTACTCAGCTTCCTGTCTATCCATCCTCCTGTCTGGATCTGAACTTGACTTACCACCTCCTGCACAGACTTTCTCTGCCTATCTTTAAAACCTCTTGAACTCTCTTTAACTCGTATTCTTCCTGTAAACCTTATACAGTTAATATTTACAGTGTGCTATGTGATGTGTGATGTGACAGCTAGCTATTTTTTTCAATAATAATGAATGTATCTGCCTTTGCTGTGGCCAGGCTACTGAGGCAGATGATGAATCACTGCCATTGAAACTGCTAGACTTTGTGATGTTCTTATGAGTCAATAAATTCTGGCATCATGGAAAGATCCATGATGTTCCCCATGTTTCTGGAACTGTGGCTCATGCCACATAAAAAAGGCTGAAGCCTAGTGATAGCCAGAGGAACCTATCCTCCAGGAGGAATGCTGACAACTTGCAGGACAGACTGAGAGACAAGAAAATGATCTGTCATTATAATAGAACTCCATTACATTCCTGGACAGCAATTACATATACCCTTGGATCTTTTTAAAAACCCAAATCTGAGGCCAGTGCCCTGAAAGTAGATATAGGGGGTCACTGTATCTCTTAATTCTATCCTCTTCCTAGTGTGCAACACTAGATAAATCTCCTTTCTCTGTGTTAACTATTACTTGCCCTTTTGATTGGTGAATTAATGAGAGAATAATTTAGAACAAGTGAGTGCAGGCCTTGTAGTGGAAGAAGAGACTCCAAGAAGGACTGGTTAGGCCCATTGAACAACTAAATCAAATAATTAGGGATCTTGGGGAATAGATACAGTGGATAGAGAGACCTGAAAGGAGAATAGGTGATCTGAGACAGCCAGAGCCGGAGCCGGAGCCAGAGCCAGAGCCGGAGCCAGAGCCGGAGCCGGAGCCGGAGCCGGAGCCGGAGCCGGAGCCGGAGCCGGAGCCGGAGCCGGAGCTAGTTCTAAGAGTTAAGATCTGGGATCCATTCTGTGGATTATCAGGCTAAAGATAGATTCAGGAATTAGGACACAATATTGCTCTGGGGTTATCTGCATAGCCCTTGAAATATCTCAGCATTTAGAATGGAAGGAAACTGATAGCTGTTATCATTGAGTGACAAGCACTGAAGAGGAATAAAAAGCAGAATAACAGAAATTTTTAAGTATTCTCCTATGGAGACAGGAGCTGGAGGCCCGTTCTGGGCCTGTAGATGCCTGTCTGGAAGCCACAAGTGATTCAGCCTATGTAACCAGATATGTCATCTACATATCCACAGGCAAGGCAGGCTAGGGCCTGTTGCTGGAGATAGGGCAGAGTGGGCTGTTATTGTTAACTTTCCCTTTTGGTCATGTATCATGCTTTCCAGTGACACAGCCCTATCAACAGAGTATTCAACCCCTCTCTGCCTTCTCATTGGCTTCTTTTATCTACTCAAGTTGTAGTTACTGTCAAAAATAAATTGTTCTAACATCTAAATGTGTCTTCAGAGTAAAACTAGGTGTTTATTTAAAGTGGCATTCCCTGAGAGAGCCTCTTCTCCTAGCTCTGTCCTGACACCTGAGACTAAAGCCTGGGACCAAGACTATTCAAGTGGATGATTCAGACAAAGAGGCCATAATAGCCAGCTTAATGAAAGAAAGGAAATGCACTATGTGCAGTTATTTAAATTTTTGCTTAGCATCATTTTAAAATATCCTCCATGGTCTCATTCAGTGTAACTATCCCTTCTATTTCCCCAGACACTGAAGCGTCATATTTGGCACCAAGTATGAGCTGATACCTAGAAAGACAGGTACAAACAGCGCAGATGCTTAGATTAGCAATGTCAGCACCCAAGGCTGTGCTGTGCCCGCCGTTCCTAAGCCTTAGAGACAAGCTGAAGCAAAAACTGTTTCTCAGCAGCTGAATCCAGATCCCTGTCACTTTAAAGTAGAATACTCAAAAAGAAAATGTAAGTTTTTCTGGCTCCTTCTGGGTATCCCAGGCATGAGTCTGACCTCAAGGCTGATGTTAGTCCTCTCCAGTAGACAGTAAGTTCCTACAATATGTATGATATAATGGTTCGAATATGAAATGTTTCTCCACCAGTTTTGGTCATTGAGGGCTTGCTGATGGATGTGACTATTGTCTATAATGATAGCCCCAGGTTCCACAGCATGGAAGGAAAATAGTCATTCCATCCCACTCACCCCTGCACACCATCTCCCCCAACACCCCATCCCACTCACCCCTGCACACCATCCCCCCAACACCCCATCCCACTCACCCCTGCACACCATCCCCCCCAACACCCCATCCCACTCACCTCTGCACACCATCCCCCCAACACCCCATCCCACTCACCCCTGCACACCATTCCTCCAACACCCCATCCCACTCACCCCTGCACACCATCTCCCCCCACAACCCATCCCACTCACCCCTACACACCACCCCCCCAACACCCCATCCCACTCACCCCTGCACACCATCCCCCCAACACCCCATCCCACTCACCCCTGCACACCATCTCCCCAACACCCCATCCCACTCACCCCTGCACACCATCTCCCCAACACCCTATCCCACTTACCCCTGCACACCATCTCCCCCAACACCCCATCCCACTCACCCCTGCACACCATCCCCCCAACACCCCATCCCACTCACCCCTGCACACCATTCCTCCAACATCCCATCGCACTCACCCCTACACACCATCCCCCCAACACCCCATCCCACTCACCCCTGCACACCATCCCCCCAACATCCCATCCCACTCACCCCTGCACACCATCTCCCCAACACCCCATCCCACTCACCCCTGCACACCATCCCCCCAACACCCTATCCCACTCACCCCTGCACACCATCTCCCCAACACCCCATCGCACTCACCCCTTCACACCATCCCCCCCCAACACCCTATCCCACTCACCCCTGCACACCATCTCCCCAACACCCCATCCCACTCATCCCTGCACACCATTCCTCCAACATCCCATCCCACTCACCCCTGCACACCATCTCCCCCCAACACCCCATCCCACTCACCCCTGCACACCATCTCCCCCCACCCTCAACACCTCTTTTGTGCTATTTTTTTAAATGGGTATTGTAGTGGCTATTCCTGGTTGTCAACTTGACAATATTTGGAATGAACTACAATCCGGAATTGGAAGGCTCACCAGTGACCCTTATCTGGAGGCTTGGAGATCCTTATCTGGATCTTGGTTTGAAGATCTTGAGCCATAGTGGCTATGGATTCCAGAAGATTGAATCTCCGAGTTAAGGAACACACCTTTAATCTGGGCTATGCCTTTCATCTGGGATTAAAGGTGTGGTGGAACACACCTTTAATCTGGGCTACACCTTTTGCTGGAGACAATATAAGGACATTGGAAGAAGGGAGTCTAGCTCTTGCTCTTGCTCCTTCGCCTGCTTGCTGCGTGAGACTGAGTAACTGCTAGATCCTTGGACTTCCATTCACAGCTGCGACTGAACCATTGTTGGGAATTGGGCTGCCGACTGTAAGTCATCAATAAATTCCTTTACTATTTAGAAATTATCCATAAGTTCTGTGACTCTAGAGAACCCTGACTAATACAGGTATCAAGTCTTAAACTTTTCTATTTCCCACTCAAATTGACTTCCTTGGGAGCAGCTCACCCTAGGGGTAAGTTGAGTCTGCCAGAGCAATATGTACCCAGAGTCAAGACTTGACATCAGTGAAGGAAGATGGAGTCTTTGCACTGCTTGATTGCAGGCTTAAGAAAGTAAGCATCAGAAAGTGAGTAATGAGCTTTGATTCAAAAAGTTGTGTAAGCAGAGCTGAGACTTGAGGGGAGATTTTACTAATTCAGCAGGTAGGATCTCAGAGTCAGTCCCATAGAGTATTAAAAGGGCCTGTACCAGTGCAGGAGAGATGGTCTGTGGAAGAAAACTCATAGATGGCCAATAGAAAAGGGGAGAGCAATGTCAGGGATAGCGGTACAGCTCATTGCAAGAACACTTTCCCAGCATACACAAGGTCTAGGTTCAGTCTCTTTCACTCAAACAAACAAAAATCCCTAAGCATACAACTAGATTGGGTTTTACTGATTTGTCTGTATAGTGAGACTGTATCTTGGTTTATGTTGTATATTATCACAACTTCACCACATTTAATAAACCACACTGACTGTTTATTAAATACTAGGTTTTTGATAATTAAGCTTCTCCCTATATACTTTGGGGGTCTTGAACATCGTGCCTAGTGCTCATAGCCTCTGAGATGGTTCCTAATGATCCCTGCATCCTCTTCACCTCCAGAATGACTTATCTCTCATGGATAAATTGTGGCAGAAGTGAAGGAAGCTCACTGCTGAGGTTAGATTATGAAGAGCCTGTGCTTCTGTCTTGGTCCCCTCTTGCTCTCTTGCTAGTTGGCTCTGCTGGAAGACAGCTGTCTTGCTGTGAACTGCTCTGTGGACATAGGACTAGATGGTAAGGGATTGGGAAAGGTCTCTGGTGACAGCTAAAAATGGCTGCCAGCAACCACACTTGTGGCTTGGCAGGGATGACTACCTCATTTGAGCCTTCTGATGAAAACCTATCCCTGGGTGGTACCTTGATTGTCATCTTATGGAAATGTCGGTGTAATCATAAACTGAGATGATAAATGCTTATTGTTTTAAAGCTACACACACACACACAATCACAAATTTCTCCCTTGTTATTTTCAAAAATTCAAAGTTCAACAGTGTCTGAATGGACAGTAATAGCTGTTTTGAAACTGTGGAAGTGCATGTACGAAGTCAGGAGTGAGGTGTTTTAGCAGGGGCTGCCAGACCATTAGGTTTCTAAATGGTGATCAAGGATTGTCCCATACAGTCTGTTGTGTGTCCTTACACTAGGGTTAAGTCTTTCTATAAGCTAATGTGGGATGACTTGATCTTATGGGTAATTGCTTTATTAAATGTGCTTCAAGTGTTTAGAGATTCTGACTGCTTCTACTAGACCTGGGTGAAAATATTAGCTTTGCCAACATTTCTTACCAAGTACTTTTTAACCTTTCATTTTGTCACATTTCTCCTGTTAGATAATGATCTCTACCCTTTTTAATTCTGTAGTCACTCCCTGTGATAACTTCACATGCAGGCTCCATGGGAACATGGCTTCTTTCCTTTTTCTTATTCTGCAGCTCCTCCATCCAGCACCCCTGTGTCTACTTCCTCATGACCCCTTTGCTGGATTACTGCTCAGCTTCTCTGCAGGACCTCCTCAGTAGCTGCCAGCGAGGGGTCTGAGCTGTGCTCTAACAGCGTTTATTATAACAGCACTTCATTCAAGAAATTATAGCTGCTATTTTTATAAGCACACAGCGCGACTGAGGAAGAGAGATAAAACATGTCTAACAGGGCAGATGAAGAGGGAATGAGCTAGGGAGAAGCAAGCAGCTACTAAAAGATAAAGGGATCTAGATGCCCCAAACAGTGGAGCCAACAAAATAACCTAGTAGGTCAGTGGCATTTAGAAGCTCATTTAAAGCTTACAGAGGTGTGGATTTGCTGAGCAATTATACTGAGGGCAAACAGGTCTAAGGAGCCAGAAGACTCAACTACGTTTTCAAGCAGAAAACCCAGTAATCTGAGCCGGTGCACAGCATTTGCACTGGAATAAATAAGCTGCAATACTTATTTCTGCCGGCTTCCAGTCTAGAGGAAATTTAGATGGAATGGGTGTGACTGTTTACAGATAGAGGGGGAAGGTTAATTTATTCTTGGGGGATACCATCTGCCTAGTCATAGCAATCTTGTGTGGAGCTTAAAAGGTCAGTCATGGGCAGGATCTCAACTGCAATTAAAGGGAAGTAACCATCATTTCTCAAAACCAATCCTTTGCAAAATCTCCAGACAGGTCCAGAAGCAGTGGCTTCAGTTTCTTGCCCCTGCCCTTCTACCCAGCACCTACAAACCACCTCGACCACAACATTCAACCCCCTCCAAAAAGTTCCAACCACAGTCTGCAGCCCCCACCCCAAAAATTCCAACCCCAACACGAAGCTCCTTCTAGAAAGCTGCTCTGCCTTCTTTTGGCTCCTCTGACCCAGGATAGTATTTGTTGGTAGCTATGTTACCTTCAGCCAATCTGGTTGTGAAACCAGAGACATTGTGTTTTCCTAACTATTGTTATACTAGTATCCGAGATACTTAAGTGTGGGTGAGAGCTATGAAGTAGAGAGAAGCCAGGGGAGACTAATCTTCCTGTTATTTTTCCTCTACCTCATTTACAGGATATTTTTCTCACAAGATGGGTATCATCAAGAGAGAAAAATGTCAATCAAAAAGTCCTATGTATGTATGTATGTATGTATGTATGTAGGCATGTAGTGTGTATAAAATAATGTTAATAAAACAAGATGAAAATTTGCCTAGACACCCACTGCCAATGAATCAACTGCTGTAATTTTCCATTTTGCTTTCCAACCCTATGTGCAATTTCTGGTGAGATTTGTAATCAGAGAACAAATACAATCTGTCATTCCTAGGTTCCGAGGGTTTTCAACACTAATTCTCCAATCTAAATGAGGCTGATGTCATCATCTTTAATGTTGGAAGAGATGAGGCCTAAACCCTGGGAATGTCTAAAAGTGAGGTTTGTTTACACCATTTCTCATGTGTTTGTTTCAATAAGGAATCCCAGAAGAACCTGGTTGTAAATGGGTAGGGGTGAAGGAAGTGTGCAGCTCCCTTCACATCCCATCATGGGACTTTGGAGGCTACTGTTCCAGAGTGTGGAGCCAACAGGAAGAGAAAGCACCTAGGAACCACTAACAGCCACAGTCATGGCTACTGCCCGATGGACAAGGATGACCACTTCTGCAAGGGTGTCGCTTCAGTCCCTCTGTCTCCTAAGGAAGAAGAGCAATTCTTTGGTTTGTCCTTAGCAAGGAATCCTTTACTAAGAAAACAGACACCCTCTCTTTCTAGTCTTCATCCCCAAAGCATTTCAACTCAGCCTCTGTGCTAGCACAAAGGAGCAGGGAGCGCTCCTTCTTCCTGAAGACAACATTCCCTTCTTCCCTGCCATCTCCTCAGGGACGTCCATTCATCTGTTGCAGCCTCCATCTGAGATGAGGATCTGAGTGATTATTCCTCCCGGCTCACACACTGGTATCCTCCCTCATCCTCCAAGGATGCTTGTGCCAACTCACTGTGGATGCAGATGCTGTGCAGAGGCAATGGACCAGTCTCTAGAATTCCTAGGAGGCTGTGCTGAGAGTGTGTCACTGCACATACAGGAAGGGAAGCAACAGACTTGTCAGGTGGCAAGGCAAACCTTTACGTTTCCTTCCTGCAAATACATAAATCCAAACTGCTCAGCCTGTACGTTCATTCATTTTTGAGGCTGATAACCCTTAAAATAATATAAAGGAGGTTGAAAAATCTAGAGTTCTGTACTTCTATATCTCATTCCCATGTCTGACCAGCAGAAGAGCTGGAGGATATAATAAATTCTAAGAGCAGAGTTAACAAGTTGTTGAGAACAGGTAGTTTATATCTTCTGGAATTATAACTGATTAGGAATATATCCAGGAGCCTTCACCTACAGCTTTGGGGTCAAAATTGCTTTGAATTTGGAGTTTCATTTGATACCCCCCCACCCACCCACACACATACACGTTTCTATATTGCTTAGTGCTATGATGGCAAAGTTGAGCTCTTTGGACAGACAAATGTGGCCAGCAAAACCTAAGGAATTTGCTATCTGGCCCTTTGTGGGCAAGGTTTTGCTAACTCATAATTTCTTATTCTCAGTTTCCAGCCATGGACTCCCAGACACCTATGAAGTTATTTTAAAGGACACCCATGAGTTTGTGAGGTTTTGTTTTGTTTGTTTTGTTTTGTTTGTTTTGTTTGTTTGTTGTTGTTGCTTTGTTTTATTTTGTTTGTTTTTAACAGTGTGAATATCAAAGGAGAATTTTTATTTAACTTATGTTTTGATAAACAAAATGATTTCCAAGTTTATAGTAGCATTTTACCTTTATTTAATTATTAAAAATAAAAGTTATAGTGTGACATTCTATGAGGCTTATTCATAATATTCTTTTTTCAAAATTATGACTGAAAAATATTGATCTGATTGATTCTTTGAGTCAAAAAAAAATGACTTAAGACCTAGAGGGCATCATCCTGAGTGAGGTAACCCTATCACAAAGGAACTCACACAATATGTACTCACTGATAAGTGGATATTAGCCCAGAAACTTAGGATACCCAAGATATAAGATACAATTTGCTAAACGCATGAAACTCAAGAAGAACGAAGACCAAAGTGTGGACGCTTTGCCCTTTCTTTGAACTGGGAACAAAACACCCATGGAAGGAGTTACAGAGACAAAGTTTGGAGCTGTGACAAAAGGATGGACCATCTAGAGACTGCCATATCCGGGGATCCATCCCATAATCAGCTTCCAAACGCTGACACCATTGCACACACTAGCAAGATTTTGCTGAAAGGACCCAGATATAGGTGTCTCTTGTGAGACTATGCCGGGGCCTAGCAAACACAGAAGTGGATGGTCACAGTCAGCTATTGGATGGATCACAGGGCTCCCAATGGAGGAGCTAGAGAAAGTACCCAAGAAGCTAAAGGGATCTGCAACCCTATAGGTGGAACAACATTATGAACTAACCAGTACCCCTGAGCTCTTGACTCTAGTTGCATATGTATCAAAAGATGGCCTGGTCGGCCATCACTGGAAAGAGAGGCCCATTGGACTTGCAAACTTTATATGTCCCAGTACAGGGGAATGCCAGGGCCAAAAAGTGGGAGTGGGTGGGTAGGAGAGTGGAGGGGAGAGTATGGGGGACTTTGGGGATAGCATTGGAAATGTAAATGAGGAAAATACCTAATAAAATATTAAAAAAGAAAACAATCACAAAAAATGCCTTAAGAACCATGAACATTTTATTTTAAACATATGAGACTAATTACAGTGTATGTGGCAGCTTTCCATCACTGTAACAAAATGCCTGTGCAAACCAACTTTAAGAAGGAAAAATGTATTTTGGTTCATGGTTTCAGCTAGTCACCATTTGTTCCTGTTGTCATCAGTTGTCCCACTGTAGACATGAGGTAGAACATTATGGTGGCAAGAACATGAGGGACAGTGACTGTTCCTATTGTGGTGACTGGGAAGTGGATTGGGCTAGAGGAAGTGAGAGACAGAGCCATAGAGGGACAGAGATGTCATGGTCAGAGAGAACAACTCTACTTTGAAGGCTACATACCCAGTGATCAGGCTCTTCCTCCTCCTCCTAAAATCTGCATCTTGCTTTTGTGGGTGTTCCTGTATGAGTCCTGTTGGTTTGTGCACCAAGGATTAATGTCTGAGCATTTCCATAATGAGCAGGGAGGAAGGGTGGCAAATGTGGCAAAGTGACGTCATCCTGTGTTCAGACGCCAGTTCCATCAGTACTAGCCTTTCAGGTGATTGCCTGCTACTTTGTACCATCCTAGAGATTCTAAAGACTAAAGGTGACACGCATATCTGATCTATGTCTTCACTGGAGAAAAAAAATCATCCGGAAGACTGTACTACAAACTGTGTGAGCCTTCATCCCCTTCTTGGTTCTGGGTAGCACCCAGTAATCCCTGTACTTTGCAGCTGATCAAATCCCTTTCAGTAGGTTCCTTTCCTGGTTTTCCCAGACTCGCAAATCACTTGGCACTCAGCAGGCACACACTCAGCAGGCAACCCATCCTCTTTGATTTTATAAAGGAAACAGAAATGCTCAGATAGAACATCAGTGCACCCTTTCTCCTTCTGAGAACACCTTCCACGGCCGATATTCCCATAGTAGTACTTTGAGCATTCATAGACAATGCATGCAGGTGGCTTCAGCCTTAAAAATAGGCCTGCAAAATTTAATCTTATGCTTGTTTCAGTACGCCGCCTCCTTCCCTGTGTAAGCAGTAACAACTGAAATAGCCCTTTCCTGTAGTCTTTATTTACTTTGGGGATACCTCAACAAATCCTGTCCCTAATACTAGAAACACTGTTAGCCTTCTCTGTCTTTCTGAAAGCTTGCAGGTGTTGGAGGGTGCAGTCCACCTAAGATGCCCTTTGCATTTTCTGGAGTCTGAAGTCCACTCTTGCTGGAACAGGATCCCCTAGTGGCTTGGAGATACCTAGACTGTTGAGCCACATACCTAACGTCTGTCCAGAAGAACTAAGCTGGAACCTGAGGGCAAGCATCTCTAAGGTGATGCTTCTGTTCCAGGGACCATGTGAAAGCTAAGGGCCTGTGGAGTCTCAACACTGCCAAACACAGAGCAAGTGCCCTGAGTCAGTAGCTCTGCAGAACTGTGCAGCAGAGTCAAAGCAAATGAGTGAGCCACTTTGCTAGGAATTACAGAAAGGCTCCAACGGAAGGGCAATGTGTGCGATCAAAATATCTCCCTGTGCTGGCTTTCCAGGTTGCGTTGTCATTAGTCAGATCTATCCAGTCACTTTATGAAGGAGAAATGTGGAGCTGTGTAGGATTTAAAATTGAAAATCGCTGATTGTTTAAAATTAAGAGTGAACACGAGCACAAGATGCAGGCAGGAATTAAGGAAATAATTGATATTTTTTAAAAAAGATATGTGAACAAATCCAATATGAAAGGCTGAAAATGGGGCTCTTTCTCTATAAGCTGATGCTCCTATCTTTCTTGTTAGTCTCCCTCCTAACTGACAAGGCCAGCACTAACTCATCTTCCCATGCCTCCACCTCTCTTCCCCGGACTCTATCTATTTGGATCTAGAATCTATCCCGTAGCATCAGAGTCCGTACCCTTTCTCCCAAGCCCTTGTAAAAAATGATGAAATGTCTAGTCTGCATTCAAATTGCCAGACAAGCAGGGTATAAGAGGGCAGAGACAGAGGAGAGGGAGCTGCAGCTGCCTGGAGCTGCTGGCTCTGCCTCTCTCATTCTTTGGGACCACACTCTGCTCAGGTAATTTGCAGAGCCCCATAAACTCTGGTGTGTGCCCCCATGTCTATGAGGATAGGGAGAAATGTTTGGCTGTAAATTGAAACTAGCCTGGCAGAACAAAACAGGAAAATGCAGTGCCAGGCAGGCCTTGTTTATGTCTCCTTTCCAATGTTATTTTTTTATTTGCTGAAATAAATATTTTGAAGGTAAACTTTATTATGTGGTAGATTTAATTTTTTGCCATTAACTTCTAGTGGAAGACATGGTTTGGAGTCCCAGGGTGGACATTTTATATACTCTTGGGTCCCATTACCACTCAAGAAAAAGACAGGACAGAGAGGAGGTGAGTGGAGCCAACTCAGATCATCTCTACCTAGTGGTTGAGACCCAAGACATGGAGAATGGATCTGTGTGTATTCTGCTGCTGTTTCCCCTAGAGGCTCCACCCTCCTTCATAGCCATTGCCTTTGTGTGCACGCTGTGCTGTTTTCCAATGGAGACACCACACCCACTTCCACAGACATTGCCTGTGTGTGGAAAAGTCCAGGCTATTCAGCCTGCAGTCATTGGTTGGGTTCTGGTTGGGAAAGCAGCTGTCAAAAGGGCCAGTTTTCTGAGCCTACTCCTTCTCAGCTCTAAAGCTGCCCTCATAGCCATAGGATATTTTGGTGAAAATGAAAAGCTTCCCACCCAGGATCTCATTTGTACCCTGTCATTTCTGTATGTTTATTACTTCTCTGTCAACAGGTATTTTAGAGAGTAAGAAAGCCTCTGTTTTTAATTTCATTTTACGTCTATTAAAGAATAAAGATCCCAAAAGGAAAAAAAAAAAAAACCATTGGAGGTACTCCTATAGGTCTTGATTTTGTGTTTAATGTCTTTAGCCACGGTGCTTACTCTCGGAATGGGTATTGGTGGGGGATTTAAGATGGGCAAAAGATGCCCTAAATGAGCTCACAGCTCCAAGTGCTCCTTGACACGGATCTCTTACATGGCAGACTCCTAAGAGACCATTGGCCTGACAGTAGGTTCTAATAGGAGAGAGTTAAAAGTTAGTAAATGTATTACTAAATTATTAGTCATAAGTCTGAACTGTATGATGTAACTTGGTTCCCTCCTGCATCTTGCAATTTTTTTTTCAGAGCTAGAAACAATCTCCCAGTGAAGCCATCTGCTCTCCAGCCTGCATCACCAGGCAACCATCCCTTTGGGTCAGTCTCTCACTAGGGAGGGTCCATGTAGGAGCCAGTTACCCTGAATAGTGTCTGTTTACCTAATTGTCCTAACCCTCATAACAGCCCCAGAGGTAGTTCTTTTACTGCCTTGCTTAGTGTGAGGATGTGTTCAGAGAAGAAAGTTACCTTTGGAAGAGCACAGCTTACCTGCAGGAAAGTTACCTGTAGGAAGAGGTAGGTGTTTCTGATACTTGCAATAGAGGAATAAAAAACAAAGTACTAACTTAGAGGATTTATTTGCAGGGCACTGGATTTAGTCAATAAGTCCAAGAAGAGTAAAGAACTGGGTGTTGGTGGAAGGGGAAACTGGTACAGTAAAAAAAGAAGTTATTTTTATTGAGAGGCACTATGTTGACTTTTGAGTGAGAAATGTAGATAATTGAACTCTCTGGTCATAGGCAGGTACTAGACCGGACAATGGCATGTTCTACCTTGCTTCTTTGTTACTGTGTTAAAACTCTAACTAAAAGCAACTTGTATCCCACATCTGTATCCAAGAAACCCCTTCATAGGCCAATCTGATCTAGGCAATTCTCACCTGAAGTTCCCTCTTCAGAGGTGACTCTGCTTTGTGTGAAGTTGATAAAAAGTAACCAGCACCCCGTGACTCTAACTAAGGAAGTGAAAGATCTGTATGATAAGAACTTCAAGTCTGTGAAGAAAGAAAGTAAAGAAGATCTCAGAAGATGGAAAGATCTCCCATGCTCATGGATTGGCAGGATCAACATTGTAAAAATGGCTATCTTGCCAAAAGCAATCTACAGATTCAATGCAATCCCCATCAAAATTCCAACTCAATTCTTCAACGAATTAGAAAGGGCAATCTGCAAATTCATCTGGAATAGCAAAAAACCTAGGATAGCAAAAACTCTTCTCAAGGATAAAAGACCTCTGGTGGAATCACCATGCCTGACCTAAAGCTGTACTACAGAGCAATTGTGATAAAAACTGCATGGTACTGGTATAGTGACAGACAAGTAGACTAATGGAATAGAATTGAAGACCCAGAAATGAACCCACACACCTATGGTCACTTGATCTTCAACAAGGGAGCTAAAACCATCCAGTGGAAGAAAGACAGCATTTTCAACAATTGGTGCTGGTACAACTGGGGGTTATCATGTAGAAGAATGCGAATTGATCCATTCCTATCTCCTTGTACTAAGGTCAAATCTAAGTGGATCAAGGAACTCCACATAAAACCAGAGACACTGAAACTTGTAGAGGAGAAAGTGGGGGAAAGCCTCGAAGATATGGGCACAGGGGAAAAATTCCTGAATAGAACAGTAATGGCTTGTGCTGTAAGATCGAGAATTGACAAATGGGACCTCATGAAACTGCAAAGCTTCTGTAAGGCAAAAGACACCGTCAATAAGACAAAAGGCCACCAACAGATTGGGAAAGGATCTTTAACTATCCCAAATCGGATAGGGGACTAATATCCAATATATATAAAGAACTCAAGAAGGTGGACTCCAGAATATCAAATAACCCCATTAAAAATGGGGCTCAGAGCTGAACAAAGAATTCTCACCTGAGGAATACCGAATGGCTGAGAAGCACCTGAAAAAATGCTCAGCATCCTTAATATCAGGGAAATGCAAATCAAAACAACACTGAGATTCCACTTCACTCCAGTCAGAATGGCTAAGATCAAAACTCAGGTGACAGCAGATGCTGGCAAGGATGTGGAGAAAGAGGAACACTCCTCCATCGTTGGTGGGATTGCAAGCTTGTGCAACCACTCTGGAAATCAGTCTGGTGCTTCCTCAGAAAATTGGACATAGTACTACCGGAGGATCCCACAATACCTCTCCTGGGCATACATCCAGAAGATGTCCCAACCGGTAAGAAGAACACATGCTCCACTATGTTCATAGCAGCTTTGTTTATAATAGCCAGAAGCTGGAAAGAACCCAGGTGCCCCTCAACAGAGGAATGGATACAGAAAATGTGGTACATTTACACAATTGAGTACTACTCAGCTATTAAAAAAATGAATTTATGAAATTCCTAGGCAAATGGTTGGACCTGGAGGGCATCATCCTGAGTGAGGTAACACAATCACAAAAGAATTCAAATGATATGTACTCACTGATAAGTGAATATTAGCCCAGAAACTTAGTATACCCGAGATATAAGAGAAAATTTGTAAAACACATGAAACTGAAGAAGAACGAAGACCAAAGTGTGAACGAAGACCAAAGTGTGGACACTTTGCCCCTTCTTAGAATTGGGAACAAAACACCCATGGAAGGAGTTACAGAGACAAAGTTTGGAGTTCTGACGAAAGGATGGACCATCTAGAGACTGCTACATCCAGGGATCCATCCCATAATTAGCCTCCAAAGGATGACTCCATTGCATACACTAGCAAGCGTTTGCTGAAAGGACCCTGATATAGCTGTCTCTTGTGAGACTAGGCCGGGGCCTAGCAAACACATAAGTGGATGCTCACAGTCAGCTATTGGATGGATCACAGGGCCCCCAATGGAGGAGCTAGAGAAAATAACCAAGGAGCTAAAGAGATCTGCAACCCTGTAGGTGCAACAACAATATGAACTAACCAGTACTCTTACACGCGTTCTCGCGACCGGCCAGGAAGAACGCAACAAACCGGAATCTTCTGCGGCAAAAGCTTTATTGCTTACATCTTCAGGAGCCAGAGAGCAAGAGAGCAAGAGAGCAAGAGAGCAAGAGAGCAAGAGAGCAAGAGAGCAAGAGAGCAAGAGAGCAAGAGAGCAAGAGAGCAAGAGAGCAAGAGCAAGAGCTTTATTGCTTACATCTTCAGGAGCCAGAGAGCAAGAGAGCAAGAGAGCAAGAGAGCAAGAGAGCAAGAGAGCAAGAGCCAGAGCAAGAGAGCAAGAGAAAGAATGGCGAAACCCATCCCTTTTAAGGAGAATTATCCTCCGCCTAGGACGTGTCACTCCCTGATTGGCTGCAGCCCATCGGCCGAGTTGTAGTCACGGGGAAGGCAGAGCACATGGAGTGGAGAACTACCCTTGGCACATGCGCAGATTATTTGTTTACCACTTAGAACACAGGATGTCAGCGCCATCTTGCAACAGCGAATGTGAGGGCGGCTCCCCACACAGTACCCCCCGGAGCTCTTGACTCTAGCTGCATATGTATCAAAAGATGGCCTGGTCAGCCATCACTGGAAAGAGAGGCCCATTGGACACGCAAACTTTCTATGCCACAGTACAAGGGAACACCAGGGCCAAAACGTGGGAATGGGTGGGTAGGGGAGTGGGTGGGAGGGTATGGGGGACTTTTGGGATAGCATTGGAAATGTAATTGAGGAAAATACGTAATAAAAAAATATATAATAAAAAAAAGTAACCAGCACAATTGACTACTTGTCAGCTTGACACAAAAGCAAGAGGCATCATAGTTAAAATATAACCTCTTGTTCCTTGTTTATTCCCAAAATCTCACGTCAATAACACAGTATAAAGAGTGCTATAATTTTAAAAAGTTCCTCAGTCTTTAAATTTTTCAACACCAAGTTCTCTTTAAAAATCTAGTATCAAGTTTGTGTTCTCTTGTAAAGTTCAGAATAATTTTCATGGTTTCTTATTCCAAGAGGAAAGAACCAGGACAGTTATAATCAGCAAGCCACAATGGGACAATGTGAAGAGCTCAACTTCCAAAGTCTGTGACTCACTCCTTATCTTCTTGGCTCCAAAGGGTTCTGGCAGCCCCACTCTATGAATTTGCCATCTGCAATCCATACAGTAAGCTCAAGTAGACTCCACTCTGCACCTGTTGCTGCCCTTTGTGATCAACTCATGATCCTGGCACCTCCAATATGCTGGGATTGCCATAGAAATTGAGGCTGCACCTTCACCAATAGCCTTCCTAGCCTCTCAGGATGCCAAACCTCCCATGACTTTCAAAGTAGTGCTATGTGGAGCATGCTTACACAGCATTTGCTAAGTTCTGCTCTCAGCCTGATGTGCAACTCTGCCTTGCAATGGCCCACAGCTTCTGTATGCTGATCCTGAAGAGATATTACTTGGAAGATTTCCCCTTAATGATTCTGGTCTCTTATTAATCACAGCTGATTTTTCAGCCCCAGATGACCAGTATCTATCATCCAAAAAAAAAAAAAAAAAAAAAAAGCCAGAGTTTCATTTCCAAAGATTTTAAATTCAAATGTCACAGTAATGGCCTGGGAAGTGTCTCTGCTTTCTTCTGAAAAGTTATAAACCAGGACTCCGTTGTTTGCATTTTCTCTCAATATCCTTATCCTCCATGCTCCACAACAAAAACTCATTTAGCTCTGAACATTTCCAGCCCAAAGTTCCAAACTCTTCCAAAATCCTCCCCAATAAATTATGCTCAGGTCTGTTGGAGAAGTACCACGTGTTCTGGTGCTGTGATAAAACACTGACCAAAAGCCATTTGGGGACTTCAGGGGGAAAGAATTTATTTGTCCCAGACTTCCATGTCCCAGTTCATCATTGGTGGAAGTTGGGGCAGGAACCTGAAGGCATGAACTAAAGCAGAGACGATGGAGGAAGGCTGTTTAGTGATCCGTTCCCTGATTGCTTGCTTGGATTGCTTTTTAATATGACCAGGACCATCTGCCAAGAAGTGACACCTCCCACGGTGGGCTGGGCTTGCCCATACCAATAATTAGTCAAGAAAAATGCCCCCTACAGACAAGCATACAGGCCAATATAATAGAGATAATTCCACGGTTGAGGTTCTTTCTCCAAAATGATTTTAGTTTGTGTCAAGGTAACAAAAACTGACTAGCATAAGGCATCTTATATAACCTCTACACTAAGTTTCCAGTGTAACTATTAATTCCAACTGGAGTAACTTGCTTGGTTAAATCCCCAATACCACCAGAGGAAAAGCGTGGCTTGAGAGGAAGGAGAGGGAAGGGCAGAGGGAGAGAATGAATCATTTAATTTCTTTTTAACAGTTGAGACACTTACAGCAAGACAGATACAGGCACTTAACGCTCAGTGATTAATAAGTGACTGGGACTGAGTTTTAAACTGATTTGTTTAATTCTAAAAACAGTATCATTTCTACTTTATATACTTGGTCTGGACACAATTAGGATGGAGGAATGTGTTCAAGCATGTAGTCCAGGCCAGGAAACCAGGCAATTTGAATGAGCAAATGGATATTGATCATGCATTCCTGGTGAAAGCAATATTGCCCACATAGGACTTGCTAGCAATTCTTAAGGCTATAAGTGGTTTGTTGGCCTAAAGGGGGCAAGATAATATAAATATGTACATCGTTTATCTGTGCTATTAACATTTCATTGGGATAGTTAGGGTTATAAAATTCTTAGGGGGGTGATAATGAAAAGTTGAGACTGGCTTCTTTAGATGGACTTTGGGGGAGGAGAGTGTGCTATAGTAAGACCTCAAAAGGGCATAGCCTTGGATGTCTTAGAATCAGTTGGAGAGATTAGAAACAGAGATTACAAGGTTCTCTCTAAGGAGCATAGGTCCAGCACTTGCTTTGTAGATGTGGAAAGGCCTTGTAGATGTGGGTATAGATGAGTGGCTAGATTTCTGGTGAGAATAGATTACTCTGCTGTTATGGAGTGCCCTCATAGTAGGAGGAATGGAGCCTGCCCTCAGAGTAGGTATGGAAGAAGTCAGGGCTGAGGGAGAGAGCAGATCGAGGAAGAAATTCTCCCATACTCTCCCCACAGAGCAGAGTAGAATAGACCAGGACTTTCCTTCTTCCTTGTACTTCTAAGCTTTCCTTGGAGATAGAGAAGAAATTCCAATGGCCTCACATACTGTCTCCTTTTGCTCATCAGCATCACTGTCCTGGCATGCTGTGATGAATATCAGCAATTTAGGAAAATCACTGTTCTTTCAGTCTGAGCTAGAGCCCCGAGCAGACCTTAGGTGCTAACACTGTACCTAGTCCAACATCACCCAAAGGAAGCTCGACTCCCAGGTGCTCTAACATACCCAAGACCATAGGATTACAGGACCTCAGGAGCTTGGTCACACCAGGATTTCAGGATCCCAGAGGCAGCTTTGACTCCCAAGAGCTCTGACACACCCAGGATATCAGGATCACAGGATTCCAGAATCACAGGATCACAAAGACAGCTGTACTCTGAGGAGTTCTGTCACAGGAGGGACAGGCTCTAATCATAGACATTGAGACAGGTAGCCCTAGAGATAATCAGATGGCAAGAGGCAATCATAAGACCATAAGCAACAGAAACCAAGGTTACTTGGTATCCTTATCAGAACCGAGTTCTCCCACCATAGCAAGTCTTGAATCAGACTGAAAAAGCAAGATTTGGACCTAAAATCACTTATCCTAATGATGATAGAGGACTTTAAGAAGGACATAAATACACCCTTAAAAAATTACAGGAGAATACAGGTAAACAGGTAAAAGCCCCTAAAGAGGAAATAAAAAAAATCCCTTAAAGAATTATAGGAAAACACAACTAAAGAGGTAAAGGAATTGAACAAAACCATCCAGGATCTAAAAATGGAAATGGAAACAATAAAGAAATCACAAAGGGAGATAACCCTGGATATAGAAAACCTAGGAAAGAGACGGCCAACAGAATATAAGAGATAGAAGAGAGACTCTTAGGTGCAAAAGTTACCATAGAAAACACTGACAGAACAGTCAAAGAAAATGCAAAATGCAAAAAGCCCCTAAAACAAAACATCCAGGAAATCCAAGACACAATGAGACGACCAAACCTAAGGATAAGTAGGTATAGAAAAGATTGAAGATTCCCAATTTAAAGGGCCAGTAAATATCTTCAACAAACTTATAGAAAAAAACTTTCCTAACCTAAAGAAATAGATGCCTATGAACATATAAGAAGCCTACAGACCTACAGATAGACTGGACCAGGGAAATTCCCTCCCCACATCACATAATAATCAAAACACCAAATGCACAAAACAAAGAAAGAATATTAAAAGTAGTAAGGGAAAAAGGTTAAGTATCATAAGTATCATATAAAGGCAGACCTATCAGAATTACACCAGACTTCTCACCAGAGACTATGAAAGCTAGCAGATCCTGGGCAGATGTCATACAGACCCTAAGAAAACACAAATGCCAGCCCAGGCTAATATACCCAGCAAAACTTTCAATTACCATAGACAGAGAAAACAAGATATTTCATGACAAAACCAAATGAACACAATATCTTTCCACAAATCCTGCCCTACAAAAGATAATAGATGGAAAACACCAACACGAGGAGGGAAACAGACCAATTTCCCTTAGAATATTGATTCAAAAACACTCAATAAATTCTTGCCAGCCTAGTCTAAGAACACACCAAAATGATCATTCACCACGATCAAGTAGGCTTCATCTCAGGAATAGAGGGATGGTTCAATATATGAAAATTCATCAACATAATCCACTATATAAATAAACTCAAAGGAAAAAAACACATGATCATTTCATTAGATGTTGAAAAAGCATTTCACAAAATTCAACATCCCTTCATGTTAAAAGTCTTGAAATGATTAGGAATTCATGGCCTATACCTAAACATATTAAAAGCAATATACAGCAAACCAGTAGCTAACATCAAACTAAATAGAGAGAAACTTGAAGCAATCCCACTAAAATAAGGGACTAGACAAGGCTTCCCACTTTTCCCTATCTATTCAATATAGTACTTGAAATTATAGCTGGCACAATTAGACAACAAAAGGAGGTCAAAAGGATACAAATTGGAAAGGGAGAAGTCGAAATATCACTATTTGCAGATGATATAATAGTATACGTAAGTGACCACAAAAATTCCACCAGAGAACTCCTACAGCTGATAAACAAGTTACGCAAAATGGCTGGATATAAAAGTAACTAAAACAAATCAGTAGCCTTCCTATACTCAAAGGGTAAACAGGCTGAGAAAGAAATTAGGGAAATGACACCCTTCAAAAGAGTCACAAACAACGTATAGTATCTTGGCATGACTCTAAAGAAACAAGTGAAAGATTTGAATGATAAGAACTTCAAGTCTCTGAAGAAAGAAATCAAAGAAGACCTCAGAAGTTGGAAAGATCTCCTATGCTCATGAATTGGCAGGACTAATATAGTAAAAATGTCTATCTTGCCAAAAGCAATCTACAGATTCAACGCAATCCCCATCAAAATTTCAACTCAATTCCTCATAGAGTTAGAAAGAACAATTTGCAAATTCATTTGAATAACAAAAAGCCAAGGAGAGTGGAAACTAGTCTCAACCATAAGAGAATTTCTGGGGGAAATCACCATCCCTGACCTCAAGCTGTATTACAGAGCAATAGTGATAAAAACTGTATGGTAGTGGTACAGAGACAGGCAGGAAGATCAGTGGAATAAAATTGAAGACCCAGAAATGAACACACACACCTATGGTCACTTGATCTTTGACAAAGGTGCTAAAACCATCCAGTGGAAAAAAGATAGCATTGTTAACAAATGGTGCTAGTTTAACTGGTGGTCAGCATGTAGAAAAATGCAAATTGACTCAAATCCAAATGGATTAAGGACTTCCACATAAAGCCAGATACACTGAAACTAATAGAGGAGAAATTGGAGAAGATTCTCAAACACATGGGCACAGGGGAAATTTTCCAGAACAGAACATCAATGGCATATGCTCTAAGTTCAAGAATTGACAAATGGGACATCATAAAATTTGTAAAGCTTTGGTAAGACAAAGGACATTGTCAATAGGACAAAATGGCAACCAACAGATTGGGAAAAGAGCTTTACCAATCCTGCACCTGATAGAGGGCTAATATCCAATATATACAAAGAACTCAAGAAGTTAGACTCCAAGCCAGGCAGTGGTGGTGAACGCCTTTAATCCCAGTACTTGGGAAGCAAAGGCAGGAGGATTTCTGAGTTCGAAGCCAGCCTGGTCTACAGAGTGAGTTCCAGGACAGCCAGGGCTACACAGAGAAACCCTGTCTTGAAAAACCAAAAAAAAAAAAAAAAAAAAAAAAAAAAAAGAAAGAAAGAAAGAAAGAAAAAAAGAAAGGAAAAAAGAAAAAAGAACTTAGACTCCAGAGAACCAAATAAAAAATGGGGTAGAGAGATAAACAAAGAATTTTCCACTGAGGAATATCAAATGGATAAGAAGCACCCAAGGAAATGTTCAGCATCCTTAATCATCAGGGAAATGCAAATCAAAACAACTCTGAGATTCCACCTCAAATCAGTCAGAATGGCTAAGATCAAAAATTCAGGTGACAGCAGATGCTGGAGAGGTTGTTTGTAGAGAAAGAGGAACACTCCTCCATTGTTGGTGGGATAGCAAGCTGGTACAACCACTCTGGGAATCAGTCTGGCTGTTCCTCAGAAAACTGGACATAGTATTACCTGGGACCCAGCTATACCACTCCTGTGCATATACCCAAAAGATGTTCCAACATACAACAAGGATACATGCTCCACTATGTTCATAGCAGCCTCATTTATAATAGCCAGAAGCTGGAAGGAACCCAGATGTCCTTCAACAGAGGAATGGATACAGAAACTGTGGTACATTTACACAATGGAGTATTACTCAGCTATTAAAAACAATGAATTCATGAAATTCTTAGGCAAATGCATGGAACTAAAAAGTATCATCCTGAGTGAGGTAATGCAATCACAAAAGAACACACATGGTATGCTCTCACTGATAAGTGGATATTAACCCCAAAGCTTGGAATATCCAAGATACAAGTCACAGACCACATGAAGCTCAAGAAGGAAGACCAAAGTGTGGATGCTTTGGTCCTTCTTAGAAAGGGGAACAAAATACTCATGGAAGCAAATACAGAGACAAAGTGTGGAGCAGAGACTGAAGGAAAGGCCATCCAGAGACTGTTCCACCTGGGATCTATCCCATATACAGTCAACAAAACCAGACACTATTGTGAATCCCAAAAAGTGCTTGCTGACAGGAGCCTGATACAACTGTCTCCTGAGAGGCTCTGCCAGAGTCTGACAAATACAGAGGCTGATGCTCACAGCCAACCATTGGACTGAGTGCAGCGTCCCCAATGGAGGAATTAGAGAAATGACTGAAGGAGCTTAAGGGGTTTGCAACCCCATAGGAAGAACAACAATATCAACCAACCAGACCCCCAAGAGCTCCCAGGGACTAAACCACCAACCAAAGAGTACACATGGAGGGACCCGTGGCTCCAGCTGCATATGTAGCAGAGGATGGCCTTGTCAGTCATCAATGGGAGGGGAGGCCCTTGGTCCTGTGAAGATTCGATGCCCCAGTGTAGGGGAATTCATGGGCCGGGAGGAGGGAGTGGGTGGGTGGGTATTGGAACATCCGCATAGAAGCAGAGGAAGAGGGTATGGGATAGGGAGTTTCCACAAGAGGGGGAAACCAGGAAAAGGGATAACATTTGAAATGTAAATACAGAAAATATCCAATAAATTAAAAAAAAGATCCTCTGTCCAGTCTGAAAGGAGAACGCCAGCATCAGGCCATTCAGCTCCACATCCCGTGACCTACAACAGCAACAGCCTACAGGATACCTGTACACTAATAAACAAGGGCTATGGGAGTAAGCAAGCAAACCCTTTTGTACTGAATTCATCATTCCCTGAGATGGAGCCCATATCTGACACAGCTAGAGATGCCAAGAAGCAAAGGTCAGACTGATCATGGGCAGGCCTCAGGCAAAACCTACTATTATTCTGCTAAATGACCATGGCAATAGCGTGAATCTGAATGTCATGTTGTTGCCCATAGATCCGTGCCTAGCTCAGCTCTCGTCCAAGAAGCTTCTTCTCGCAGCATGAAAGAATCAATGCGAAAGTTCACAACTGGACAGTGTGCAAGAGACTTCGGAGCACTCAGTCCCAAGTGGGATGTCTTCATTAAAGCCCTCTCCTCAAGACTCAGGGCTCCAAGCATATGAAAAGACAAAAAGATTATGAGAGCCAGACTTCTTAGGAAATGGTTTCTTTCAGACACCATGGGGCTGATATGCACATCAACTCAGGGAGACTGTGGTGGCAAATGCATAGCCCGCACAGGTTGAAGCCAAACAGGATTTCAGTACTGAGAGGGGAATTCTACCACTACCGAGAAGCAATCTGCAATTAATACCCATTGCAAAGAGGGAATCCATTTTCTCCAGTGGAATGTCACTGGTTATATCATCCCACTCCAGAGTAGGTACTGTGCCCACAAGTAATTGGCCAATACACAAAAATAAAAACAAACACAAACAAAAACCAAAGAAATCCACAGTGGTAGCAGTATAATAAATATAAATTCTCTCATAGCCAGGCAGTAATTCATGCCTTTAGTGCCCGTACTTGGTAGACAGAGGCAGGTGTGGCAAAAATTCAAGGACAATCTGGTCTATATAGTTTGTTCTGTGCTTATATGAGACAGCAGAAAATGGAGGAAAAAAAGAGGTTATTAAATCGCCTCTTAAGGTACTGCACTTCTTTGTCTTTTGTGATCAAATATTACCAGTTGGCTTCTGTCACCATAAACAGCAGTGGTTTCAATTAGAGGAATCAGCCAAAGAGAATTAGGAACATAGAGAAGGAACTTGGTTTGGGTCTGGTTTTGGACAGTAAATGCTGATAAACTGGATGTGGTAAATGACATTCACTGGTAGTGTAGTAGCTCTGGTTTGTTAAAGGAGAGATGATATGACAGTTTTAGTTTGAACAAAACTTGGTTTGTTATATGGTTAATGTTATCTATCCATTCTGTTTTAAACTCAGATTAGTATTTTTCTTTGTTGAAATTATATAATATTTTATAACTAACTTTTCAGAGTCTCAGGACTGCAGGATCATTGTCATCTCACTACAATGTCCCTCATTGATAAATCTGAATTTAATGTATTGTCTTGATCCTGAGTTACCAAAGGATCCTGTGTGCTTACTCATTTCCTAATGATTGAAAAGCAGTGTTCACAGGTATCTTGGAAAAGCATGGTTTCTCAATCATACATAGTGCTTTTGGCCTTCGGGCTAGAAAATTCTTTATTGTGCTGGGGCTGCCCTGTTCATTGTCGAATATGTGGTAGTATTCCAACGCCTATACACTAGATGCCAGTGGCACATTCACAGTTCTGACACAAAGGAGTGTCCTCAGACATCAGGAACCATTCCCTGGGAGGCAGAGTGGTCCTAGTCTGAGAAGTACTCAACTAAGGCTTTAAAGAACTGTGCAAGTTTTAGTCTAATAAGAGAACTCTTCAAGGAGACCCTGCCTTTCATTCAAGAGGCTTTGGCCTTAAGAATGGGAATTGGTTGGCAGACCACAGCTCTTTACTTTGTTGTTTCATGTGTGGCTTCTGCTCCTTAGATTGTGTGAGTCAAGTAAGATGTCAAAGAATGCACCACCTCCATTCATAAGCTGAAATCACAACTCTCAAAGTGTTAGTCATAGAAGAAGATAAAGTAGAAACCTCAGTCATATGGTAGCATTCCTTTTTCCTCATTTTTAACCCTATTTAAGGCCTTCTGTGGGTATTTGACTTCCTTTTGAAAGTTTCTCAATGCCAATATAGAATATGTTCCTTTCTCTGGACCACTCTGGAGGACTTAGAGGTTTTCTGAATAGATATTACATAACCAGTCTTTATAAGCTTCATAAGCTCTTGGTCACTGTCTGAGCATGTCACGGTTATTAAACACTGAACTGATGGGACGTAAAGTTACTTTAACTCAAAAACAAGCGACTGCTTTTGGAACTATTCTCAATTCCCTTGAGCTTAAACCCTGAGTCCATATCTCTGCTTGGTGTGCCTGAGTTGGTCCCAGAGGCCCAGTGCTATTTCTTCCTCGTTGCTTCATTATCTCTAGGATCCATTCTCATGTTGCTGAGCTGTTGCCTATGTAAACTGATAAAGAATTGAGACTCTTTGGGTGCATGTCAATCTTCTAATGAGTTACACTTAACAGCCTACCTCCCAGGGAATGATAGGGATTGAAGCTGGGTACAGGTCTAAAACTTAGGGGAGGCACCACACATCTGTCGAAGATGATCAACTGCCCCTAATAAAATATCTAGTGGGGGAACATTTGTGATTCTTCAGGCTTGAGAAAAGCCATCTCCTTAGGCAGGGGTAAGCTCGTTAGCAGGTACAGGGGTCCAAGGCTCACAACTTCACTCGAAGCTGCTCACACACTTCCTTTTCAATTTGTAGGTCTCGATTTTCCCCAATCTTCTTTCCCACACTTCTGCTGACACATTTTTTAAAAAAATTAAACTCAAGCTTTGGATTCATTTCATTGGAGTAAACAGATTACAGTTGACACCATTATTTGTGAGGTACAAAAATGATTCCCTGTCTCTAGTTTTGCAGTCCTCCCCTTTCTCCTATTAGGTCTTGGCTACCTCAGTTGGATGCACTTTTTTCTTGTGTCAGTATTGAATACCATGAAACTTTAGTGTCAGACTAGAACTGCTCAGGTTTGTCAAAGAGGTGCATCAATACTTTTTTTTTTCCTTAGCATGCAAATATCATTACTTACGTTCTAAGACCCTTCTTCTCTGATGCTATTCTAAAATAATTTTTGTAATTAACCCTCTTTTCTCTGGAAGGCCTGCACACTGCATCAGGCTTTTTCCACCGGCCTCATACCATGCCTCTGTACATTACACTGCCTTGTTACCTCAAGATTAATATGTAGCCTATGCCATAGGAAATAAATTTGCTCCTTGTTTACTGCAACTTTTCTTTAATAACTTTCAGATCTTTATCTTTCCCTGGTTCCCTACCTTCCTTTTTAACATCTTCTGCCCTCTTTGAACACTACATCGCAGGGACCTGTCTTGTGTTTCTCTCTCTTTTGTTCTGAGTTGGTCATAACCTATCCTATTTCAAGGGGAGATGTCAACATTCTAGTGATTTGTGATTTACAAAGTAATAATCCCCATAACCCGATGATCCCATACTGTATATCATACACATCGCTGGTATACTGATGATCCCATACTGTATATCACACACATCGCTGGTATACTGATGATCCCATACTGTATATCACACACATCGCTGGTATACTGATGATCCCATACTGTATATCATACACATCGCTGGTATACTGATGATCCCATACTGTATATCATACACATCGCTGGTATACTGATGATCCCATACTGTATATCATACACATCGCTGGTATACTGATGATCCCATACTGTATATCATACACATCGCTGGTATACTGATGATCCCATACTGTATATCATACACATCGCTGGTATACTGATGATCCCATACTGTATATCATACACATCGCTAGTATACTGATGATCCCATACTGTATATCATACACATCACTGGTATACTGATGATCCCATACTGTATATCATACACATCGCTGGTATACTGATGATCCCATACTGTATATCACACACATCGCTGGTATACTGATGATCCCATACTGTATATCACACACATCGCTGGTATACTGATGATCCCATACTGTATATCATACACATCGCTGGTATACTGATGATCCCATACTGTATATCATACACATCGCTGGTATACTGATGATCCCATACTGTATATCATACACATCGCTAGTATACTGATGATCCCATACTGTATATCATACACATCACTGGTATACTGATGATCCCATACTGTATATCATACACATCGCTGGTATACTGATGATCCCATACTGTATATCACACACATCGCTGGTATACTGATGATCCCATACTGTATATCACACACATCGCTGGTATACAGCCTTTAAAAATCCTACCTGCTTTGAAATCAGCTGCGGATGAGCAGTCCAAACCTTCAAATGAGGAAACCGAGTTCCTGTCTGTAAAGTTCACACTTTTGCTTTCAGCAGTTAGTAAGTGGATTAGAACTGGGGTCTGCCTAAATTCAAAGCTACTGTCATAATAATTACAGGTTACTGATGGCTAATAACTAGCTTATCATCTCCTTATCAGACTTGTTTCCAACTGGCTCAGCTCAGGGACCCACCAGTATGTTGTGTTCTCCTAGCATTTCCAACTGAACTTGTTGAAATAAGTAATCCACACTAGACACATCAGTCTACCCAATTATTTCACCACCCCAAATCCTACCCAATATTCGCTTCATTTTTTAATTGGTTGTTTTATTTATTTACATTTCAAATATTATCCCCCTTCTCAGTTTTCCCTCTGCAAGCCCCTTATCCCATCCTCCCTCCCCCTGCTTCTATGAGGGTGTTCCAACACCCACCCACCCACTCCTGCCTCTCCACCCTCAAATTCCCTTATACTGGGGCATTGAGCCTCCACAGGACCAAGGGCATCCTCTCCCATTGATGCCAGATAAAGCAATCCTCTTCTACATAAGCAGCTGGAGCCATGGGTTTCTCCACGTGTACTCTTTGGTTGGTGGTTTAGTCCCTGGGAGCTCAGAGGGGGTGAGGGGGCCTGGTTGGTTGATAATGTTGTTCTTCCTATGGGGTTGCAAACCCCTTCAGCTTCTTCAGTCATTCCTCTAAGAGAGAACTTGTAGAGACCATATCCAAAGGTTAGGCATGGCTTCTGGTTGAGGGATGGAGCCACCTACTCATCTCAAAAATATTAACACAGAATTGTTCATGTCTAAAGGAAAAGGTGGAACAGTGTAGCGGAGACTGAAGGAAAGTCCATGCAGAGACTGCCCCACCTAGGATTCATCCCATCTGCAGACACCAAACCCAGACACTATTGCTTATGCCAAGAAGTGTTTGCTGACAGGGGCCTGGTATGGCTGTCCACTGAGAGGATCTGTCAGAACCTGACCAATACAGATGTGAATGCTTGCAGCCAACCATCGGACTTAGCATAGGGACCCCAATGCAGGAGTTAAGGGAAGGACTGAAGAAGCTATTCACTTCATTCTTTAATTTTTCTGAAGTTTCCAAATCTAGAAGTGCCTGTAAGCGCCACGTCCTGTGCTGCCCATATCTAGCTGTTAACTCTCTCATCTGGAAGTAGGGATAGCAGTAATTCTGCATCACTGAGTTTCCTGGCATCCTTTCCCATCTTCCTCTGACCTCCTACCATTATTTTTTCCAAAGCACATTTGGCTTTCTATACTGCTGCAATCTCTCATATCTATATCTATCTATATGCCATCTATATTTCTGTGAGTTTGCTTTAAAACCATTCCTAGCTCCATTTTTGCACACAGAATAAATTTTAATATCTGTGACATGCCAACCAAGGCTTTTGAAAATTGCCCCAGCCTGTCTTGCAGTCGGCTATTTTTCACACATATGCAAGTGATTATGTTTCTCAGATGGATATAGATGCTGCTGAGACTCAAGAAATATAAACTTATTTCCAAAGTTGGCAGCAGTCTCTTTGACTTAAGTCACATACATT
Organism: Mus musculus; assembly: GCF_000001635.26. NCBI lineage: Eukaryota > Metazoa > Chordata > Mammalia > Rodentia > Muridae > Mus > Mus musculus. Next base: position 7,756,062 of record NC_000072.6, on the reverse strand, counting down.
TTCAGTCCATGGTCACCGTGTCAGTCAGACTTTTGCTCGCTGTGACAAATAGCTAAGAAAGCAACTTCAAGGAAAGGATTCATTTTGCCTCATTTGTTTTCAGAGGTCTTAGCTCATGGTAGACTCAGAGCATCATATCTGTGCTCTGGTGAGACAAGGGCGCCAGGGCAGAAGAATGTGATGGAGCCTGTGGAAAGAACATGTGACAGACACATCTTTCTAGGGCATGTTGCCGGTCACCTACTTATTCATCTACATTCACCCACTATAATGCCATTGTATTACAATCTACCTGTACTGGCTGGCTGGTTTTGTGTGTCAACTTGACACAAGTTCGAGTCATCAGAGAGGAAGGAGTCTCAGTTGAGGAAATGTCTCTATGAGATCCAGCTATAAAAGATTTTCTCAATTAGTGATCATTGGGGGAGGTCCCAGCCCATTGTGTGAATAGTGCCATTCCTGAGAGGGTGGTTCTGGGTTTTAGAAGAAAGCAGGCTGAGTTTGACATGTAAAACAAGTCAGTAAGCAGCACCCTCCATGGCCTCTGCATCAGTTCCTTTCCTCAGGTTCCTGCCCTGCATGAGTTCTTGTCCTGACTTTCCTCAGTGATGAATAAAGATGTTGAAGTGTATCAGAATAAACACTTTCCTCCACAATTTGCTTTTAGTCATGGTGTTTCATCACAGCAATAGAAACCCTATTTAAGACACTACCAAAGGAGAATACACTTGGTAAAATTCAGTATTCAAGAGAGGAAGGCTAGAAGGTTATGTAGTAGGAAGGCTACTCAGTAACAAAGTATTTTTAAAATATATTTCTAACTTTTATAATAGACTTCAATAAGAGGATTATCAAAAAGACATGCTATGGAAACTAGATTTTGTTATGACCTGGAAGAGCAAGGAGATGGAGCTATTTTTCTATTTAATGAAGCCCCAACCCAACTCTTGAGGCAACACCATGAGAACAGCTTTCTCTGATTGGTCCAAGAGAAGCAATGGGTACAGATGAGGAAAGGTGGACTCAGGCAGATATGGGCTCAAGCCCCAAACATAAGCTGTTAGTCTTTTTTTTTCTTTTCTCTTCTTCTTTTTTTTTATTACCAGGCTGGCCTTGAACTCAGAAATCCACCTGCCTCTGCCTCCCAAGTGCTGGGATTAAAGGCATGCGCCACCACTGCCCAGCTTGGACTCACTTTATAGCAGGAGGATAACCTAGAACTCTTTAAGATTTTTTTTTAAAGACTTATTTATTTTATATATGTGAGGACACTGTTGTCTTCAGACACACCAGAAGAGGGCATCGGATCCCATTACGGATGGTTGTAAGCCACCATGTGGTTGCTGGGAATTGAACTCAGGACCTCTGGAAGAGCAGTCGGTGCTCTTAACAGCTGAGCCATCTCTCCAGACCCAAGCTTGTTAGTCTTAAACAAACCAAAGCTTTGATGCTTATTCCTGTATTTAGCTTGCTTTCCAAATGGGGATAAATACAACATCGTGGTGAAATGTGTCAGAAGCTTGGTTTTGTACAAGAGATTTGTACAAGTCAACTCGCTCTTCTCTAGGGTCCTGTTTCTGAATTTCCCCTGTATGTGTAGCACTTCGGTCTCTAGGACTAGATACATCGATAAGGTGGATAGGTTACACAGTTGACAAATATGGAAACTCAGAGGAATCTCATAGGTTACTTGCAGTTATATTGTCAACCCCAAAGATGCAAGAAGAAAGGACACCACCCCAAATCATCAAGGCCATATTAATTAAAGCAGGCAATTAATCAAAGTAAGCTTTTTCAAAATTCATGTACATGGGTTGTCCCTCTAAAGGTAGAGTTCAAAAGATTAGCACTGAACCTGGGAAAGATAAGGGGTTTTTATAGCTTGGGGTGGGAGGTTTCCAAATGGGGGATTTGGCGGGCCTAGGTGGGGTTACAGAACATAACAAAGGTAGTCATAGCAACAGGTGGTCATAAGGACCTTTTTTTTTTTTTTTTTTTTTTTTTTTTACAAAGGTAGGTCATTACTACATTTTGAAAGGGACATGGTTGCCATTTCCTGAACCAGCCTGTTCAGAACCACTTTTAGTTAAGGTTACAGGTGGGGCACAGCCCAATCCTTAAGAAACAAGGTTCGGTATGAAATAGGAAGAAACCTAGTTTGTTTTTACTATAAGATGACTTTTATGCCTAAGATGAAGGCAAGCTGGCTCATCAATACTGAAAAGGGTTCTGAGGCCAGTACCCCACTTAATGCTTTTTTTCCTTTCTAGAACTGATTTCATTTCATATCAATGAGGAAATCAGATACCAGGCAAGTAATTTTGAGGTTTAAAAAAAGTGATTTAGGTGTAATAAACATTCCGATGCCTACATCATGCCAGAGGTGTTAAGAGCTTCAAATCATAATGTAGAAGTAAATTCTTGCCTTGAAGTGCTTGCTCCCTGATAGGAGACTCAGACATATCTCAAGTTGTATGGGCAGGTTAGACTTAAAAATCTGGATCCAGAGTTCTAAGAACGTCAGACACAGAGAGTGAGTGGAGAGATGCATTCTACTGGGGGTAGACTAGATGGACTTCAGAAGTATATATTACAGAGGGCTGTCTGAACTGGTGGATCTAGCACCAATTCATGAAGCAACAGATCTGTATCACGTGCCACACTTCCTCCTGTCTCAGAGAATGGGAAAAGACGTAACAGTGAATAACGTGCAGACAAAGAGAAAAGATCATGCATAGGAAATGAAAGCTATTCTAGGTAGTCATTTTCTCTGAAGAATATATAAACAAAAGCAGAAACAGTCTCATTTACACTGCAGTGAACAGGAGGCTCCTGAACAGCTGGGCTGGGTCTCATTGTTAGCTCTAAATCCTCTGTTATGCATTCCCATCTCCTTTCTGGCAGCCAGACACATGTCTCTGGCTTTGTTCACACCCTCTCCTTGCTGCTCTGTCCTTGATCTTACTTCACCCTGGACTCATTATCTTCCCTACCCCCGGGTTTGGCCTTGCAGGGTCTCAAGGTCTTTGAAGTCCTGCTGAGTCCATTAAAATGAGGAAGCTGCCCTGGGCACCAGCTACCCAGACAAGCAGACCTTGGAGGTTGTGGGAACTCATGCCCAACCCCCATGCAAGTTGTAACTATTTCCTACCACCTCCTCTCTACAACTTGGAGCTGTTTGTCTGGGACATCAGGGAAGAGTGGTCACCACACAAAATTGGTCCTCACAGTCTTCAAGGGAGCATATAAATGTGTCACCCACCAGAGAGGGAATCTTGGTTGGAGGTCAAGTCTAGCAGTGCTTTATAAAATGACAAGCTTGCTTCTCTGATGTGTGGGTAAAGCTGAGATGCACAGGAGTGAATTCAATTTTGTAGAGTTTTGGTTGAGGAATTAATTTTTTGAGTCACTGTCACAGAATCTGGCATTTCACACACCAAAGAGTTAAGCTTTTAAAAAAAAATTGGCCAAGAAAACAATGCCATCAAAAACAAATATTTTCAAATCTTTTTTTTTTCTTATTTTCTCCATTCAGTTTTTTGGAAATCTATGAAAACAGTCAGAAATATTATGCTGGTTTTCAGGTCTAGAGTATAGGACAGGGTATCCTGTAGAGTATCTAGATGTAAGATATGATGACTGGAAGTCATAGTTTAGCTTAAGTTTAGTAGTGGGTGTTGGCATTAGGACCTCTGAAACCTGTGACATCATATAGGCAGGACCTGCAGACCTGTCACCAAGACAACAGTCACCATATTCCCAGAATCCACTTGGCTCACCTCCTACCTTTACCTGTGTTACGTCATTATCTATATATATGGATACGCACCCCCCCCTTTTCTTCCCCCCTTCTCTTTCTGCCACCACCTTGTCCCTCTCTCTCCCAACAAACCTCTTACACATGGAACTGTTTTGGCCTGGTATGCTATGTTCAGACTTGAGCCATTATGCTAACACATCAGTGGGAGTTGCATAATAAAATCCCTGCTGCATGCCAGGGGCTGTTCAAACAACCACGATGGCCTCAAAGCCCTACAATCATCCTAAAATGCTGTCAGATGGCTTCTGTTTGGCAAGCAGAATTTCACCTAGCTTTTAAATGATAAATTTAGGATTTGAAAATGGGTCTCTTTGGTTCCAATGTCCAAATTCTCAAATTAGGAGTTTATTGTTGGGTTTCAGACCTGGGCAAGGGTCTGAGGTGCCTATTTAGCATATCACCTTGGACCTGACCTAGGTTCTCCCAGCATCTCTCAGTCCCTCTTGCAGGGCATGGCTGGCACATCCTGTCCTCCTCTACTCTCAACTTTTCAGCCCAGGGGCTGGGCTTTCTCTCACCAAGAGGCTCTTCACTATATTCTCTCTCTCTCTCTCTCTCTCTCTCTCTCTCTCTCTCTCTCTCTCTCTCTCTCTCTCTTTCTCTCTCCCCCTGTGTCTCCCTTTGCATGGTGACTTTCCTGGTCTCACTTGAGAAAAGCCCCCAAGAAACCTACCTTTAAATACTTTAATTTGGCTTGAATTGGCTTATTTTGTTGGCGGAGATGACCTATCACTTAGTGTTTTCTTTTTAATTTTAAAGTTTAAAACATAAACATGTTCCAAATAAAAAGTATCACACACTGAAATTAACCAGACTCGAAGATTATCAAACTCAACGAACTTCTATATGGTTAGATGCCTATTCAAAACAGAAGCTGTGTAGATTTACTTTGGGTTTTATACTTACACTAACAAATATATTTTTATTCATTTATCTACTACAAACATGAAAACTTCATGACACAGGACTAGAAAATAACTTTATACCTTCTGTCAAAACTCATGTCCCTTTAGTTACCTATAGTCAGTCCTTCCTCATGCTCTAACATTTTGTTTCTCTTGTTCTCTGTTCTACATGTTCTACTGTACATATATGTACACATGTTTAGATATATACTTATTATCGGATAGATACCACATACTTTTTTTCTCTTTGAGATATGTGACCACACTTAATATTATATAATATTCTAAGTCCATTCATTTTCCTACAAATCTTTTGATTACATTTTCTTTAGAGATGAATATATGTATATATAAATGTGTTTATACATATATACAAATTTTTCATCACCCACTCATCTGTTGGTGGATAACTAGGTTGATTTCAATTCTATAGTGAATAAAACAGCAATAAAAACGGGAGGTGTAAATATTTCTATGATAGGTACGGGCAACTGTGATATCATGAAGTAGAATGGTGAGAGCTGGCCAAATGAACTTGAAACTACGATATTAAGGCACATAGACCTAGAAAGTGGATAACACTGAAGAGTTGCAATAATGTGGTATCTATTTACATACACACACACACACATGTATATGTATATGTATATGTATAAGTATAAGTATATGTATATGTATATGTATAAGTATATGTATATGTATATGTATATATATATATATATATATACATATGCTATCCAATTCTAAAGGAAAATGTATGTAACCACAGGATTTGTAGGAAAATGAACTTAGAATATATAATATTATGTGTGATCACACATCTCAAAGAGAAAAAAACATGTAGATAGTATCTATCCAATAACAAAAGTATATATATGAACATGTGTACATATATGTACAGTAGAACATGTAGAAAAGAGAACAAGAGAAATTAAATGTTTGAGCATGAGGAAGGACTGAATATAAGTAACTCAATGAGCATGAGTTATGAAAGAAGGTATAAAGTTATTTTCTAGTCCTCTGTCATGAAGCTTTCATGGCCCAGGAAAAAGGAGGTTGACAGGTAATTACAGAGACAGGATCCAGTGGTGGGTAGACATTAACCTGCCCACATAGGAGCCCCCCCCCCCATGGCAGACAATGTCTGCAGGTGAGCCTGATCTATTTTCCAAGGAAGTGTTCTTATTTGGGGACGATGTTTGGGGGAAGCTGACTCCAAGTCAGGCCTTAGAGAAAACCCTATTCCATGGAGATACACTGTGGGAGAGGAAGAGTGGGATTTTTCCCTTTCCTTGGTCCAACAGAAGATGTCTTACAAGTCTTTTTGACATTCTTGATTTTGCTAAGTGACCCACCTTTCTTCATTATAATTTTCCTGGGAAACTCCATCTGCTGGGGAGTTTCCTGAGCCTGGGACTAACAGTTGACTAACAGTTATCGCAGTAGGTCCAGGAACATTAGGGTCTCATGACATCATTAAGGAAGAAAGTATAGTCTGGCAAGTATGGAGTAAGCGGTCAAATGCATGCAGGCATATTCCATAGGAGTGGGCAAGCAGTCAAGGCTTGTAGTCACTACCTGTCTAGAAAGTATGGAAGAACCTGACTACAGCTGAGAACTGGAGAACTGTTAGGTTTATATGGCAACTGGGAACGGGTGGCTAGGAAATAGGTCAGGGTGAATTCAACTAGGTGGAATGTGGCATAAGACTTTGCTAAATCTGAGCTCTTAGTTATATTTTCCTCCTCCTATACCCCTTTTACTCTCCAGGCACACAGATGGCTCTGTGAGGTTTACACACATTAAGGACAATCTGCTTTGCTTAAAGCCAACGAGTTGTCACTGTCAACTACATCTAAAAATTATCTTCACAAATAGGATCTAGTCTTTGACTAACAGTTGACTGGCACCATATCCCAGACACACTAAAATAAAATACAAATATCACAAGTCCTTTATTTGCCTCGAAGCAGAATTCATCAGGTGCTTCAGGGATGGGACACATTACAGATAGGGTGTCACCACAGATCTCTGTAAGCTGCATTTGAAGGCATGCAGGAATAGTGGTGGCACATCACAGAAGTAAGAAGAATCTAGTAGCTGACTTTTGCTTGACAGCTGTGCCCAGCTTTCCCTAGAGAAGGCCAACAGGTTTTTCTCATGGCCAGGACTATCCCCAGATACCCCAGGTCTCCATCTAGATTGCAAAGGGAAGTGTTCTTTGCTCTCTGAGTTGGGCCTTATTCCTGATAAATCTTCCAAATGAAAGACTTTCTGGTCTAGGAAATTTTATAATAGGATTCCTACTTAGGCCTGCTTGAATTCTCTGAACGTAGGTAATGGTAGCATCAAATGCCTAAGTCAGTACTGAGGATTAAGCTGATCCAGGGAGTTTAAGCCATGTGTTTTCCTCTAGCCACTGATGAGATTCTTTTTGAATTGCTTGAGGGTAGGATACTATCATGACTTTTTTTTTTTTTTTTTAGTTTTCCCATTTTATTCTAATTATAGCCAGGGCTGAAGATCACAGGCTATCTTCTAGAAGCAGACCCAGACAAAACAGTTGCCAGTTGTTGATAAAATGCAGGATCAAAAGGAAAGAAGCCGTAGCATGGATAACAGTGTGGAGAAGTCACAGCCTTGACTGGACTCAAATGCTATTCTGGAGCAAAATTAAGCCCAGCCCATGTCTGTCCTACCTTTAAGGAATGAAGCAGAAAACCTCTACCTCAGCATCAGTCTTTAGGAGAAACGTAAACGTTGGTCAACCTCCAGGACTCCCCAGTGTCCAAAACAATGTTCTGAAGAAGTGCACTGGTTGAACAGTGATCAGTAAGCTCTCAGACACTGGCAGATTCATGCCCACAGCTGCTGGAAGACATCCCAGGGGGATTTTAATGGATCACTAAGCATTTTCATACAATATATAAGTGGTTATTACTGCTATTTATAGGTCCATCTTAGTTGGTAGAACTCTGAGTGAAGTCATTAGGGAAACCCATTATATAAAATATCTGCTTCAAGGATATAAAAAGCCATCTTTATTGCTAAACACACTTTTCAGAAACTCTGAAGGGTCTTAGATTCTCCTCCTACTTGTGAACTAACAAGTTAGCTTGACAGTTTTATGAATGTTGGCAGAAACCATGAGATCCTCAATCAGAGAATGAATTTAATTACAGCAACAGCAGTAGCCAGAGTATATTCTTGCAATGAGTTTGAGACCTTAATTCCACAGGGCAGTTGGAAAGTGTTAGGTGTTCTGCACCCAGGTCATAATTGGATAAGACTATAATCAGATAAGAACTTTGGGTCAAAAGAACCTGCATCTCCCATAATAATCAGTAAATGAAGCCTCACTTTGCTACAGGGAAATACTATCATCTAAGGTTATTCCTATAAAATCACCATTGACAGATACTTAAATCAGTCAGTGCTTATTCAGGAAGAATAAACAGGATGTATGTTTCCTAAATGCAGGGTTGTGAAAAAGAGCTTTCTTTGGTAGCTTAACTTCCTTTGTGAATACACATGCAATGATATTGTTGCCCTCTGGTGTCAAGGTGGGCCAGATATTGGAAAGATGCTGTGAGACTGCCAGGTTACACCCTGAGTTTGATATTGGAAACACTGAAATGAATAAGAAATGGATGACATTATCATCTTTTGAAAGCTTCATGGTTCATCTGTGTCTCTGCCTTTTAGGGCTATTTATTTTGAGACAGGTGAGTTTTGACTAATGTCTAGGAATTTCTTAACTACTAACTTCTCAGAGTTGGGCACAAAGGGTTCTCATTATTGTTTTGTATTTGGATTTTGAGACAGGGCCTCACTCTGTCCTCAAGTTGTCTGGAACTCATTTTGTAGCCCAGACTGGCCTTACATTACTGATGCGTTGCCCTGAGCCTTGTGAAGACTAAGTTTACAGATTTATACCACCATATGTTAAAATCCTGACATCCATTGGAGAAAGACCAGTTCCACTCTTTTGAGCCTAATTTGAAGCAAGCTTTAATTCACTACTCACCTGGATGGACTCTGGTCAGGTCCACTCTCTGGAATCCTAGAGACCTGTAATGACTCACATGTTGTAGGGGTTGTTTAAAGGCAAATCTATGGGACCACCCTATTTCCCAGGTAGTTTTTAATTTTTTTATTTTTTTTTATTTTCCAACCACTATAATTCCCAGCATTCCAGGAAGCTCCCTTTTCCTTGGGCAGGTGGGGCTTACATGTTGACTTTGGCTCTAACACTTCCCACTTGATTGTATCCTAGGTCAAATTCTTGACTCTGTGATGAGTACTTGTACATCAAATAGCCATCAACTTCGTGGTACTCAGATAGGAATTATCATTTTGTTAGGCATCAGTGATGCAAAAGCAATCAGTAATTAGCAGAAGCAAGAGGGCCAAAGGACCCGTGGTGGCTAACATCAGAGTTACTATCTAGGAGGAGCCTGGAAATAGATGGGGCACTAGTCATTTATTTCATCACAGGTGCCCTTTTTGTAAATTTTTTTTTTAAGTTTAGCCAGGTTATAATCCTGAGTTGTTCGTATACAGTAACAAATTTCTCTTAAAGCCATATAATAACTCTTTGTTCCGCATCAAGCAGGCCAAGTAGCCTATTATAGTGTAGAATTATTTCAGTTAATGACTCTACCTGTTGATAAATGTGGACACCTTTTTCCAGATATGCCAACTGGCATTATAGGTAGCCATTTTGTCCCTTGTGCCAGGGAGTTTCCTTTTAGCATAGCATTTTAGCCTGTTTGGGGACAAGGGATGTTGCGTTTTCCTCTGTACCTACTCCATTTGAAACTAGGGTGTCATTGTCATGGCCTAGGAAGGCTGAAAAGCTAGCCAAAGGCTGGGCAATGCGGTGTTCATAAGAAGCATTTGGTTAGCTGGCCCAGCTGGAGAGACAGGAGCAATCAAATAGGCTGGACTAGTTTACACAGCTTTCAGCAAGTCCAGACAGAGCTCAAGAGTTTGCAGCCTGTAGGTCATCTCTGGATGGTGTCTATCAGCCAAGTGGAAATCTCCTGAGAAAGACATAGACTAGAGACAGAAAAGTTTAGGAGCTTAAAGAAAAATCTTACATTTGGAGCTTTCAGGTCCATAATCCTAGTAATTGGGGTAGGAGAGGAGTCTCAAGACCAGGGGAGAGATCCATTCTCAGGAGTAGCCAGGAAGGGAAATTAACTTGTACTCTGCTGGAGTCCATTTGGCAGGTGGATCCAAGTCTGATGACTTCTTTGATTCCCAGAAGCTTACATAACTTTTTTTGTTTCCAAAAGTAGATAAAAATTCTAGATATATTAATATTAATCTGTACAGAAATCCACCTTGTAAAATAATTGTTGTTGACTCAGACCTTTGAGTCCTAGGAAAATCGATAGCTTTGGACTCAAAGCATGAGCATTTTTTCCTCTGTCCAGGGAGCCATATGTATGTTTTTAAATCAACGAGAAACACTTTTAAATCTACATTTAGACCTATGTTTATTCTTTACTATGAAGCCTATTAACAAGGCAAACCTATCTGCCTTTTCTTTTCTTAACAAAAGACCTAGTAGCTTTATATGAACTAACGAGGTGGCTGCAGCCTTGGAGGGAGGAGTTGATGGCCTGCTGCAGCCAAGCTGACAAAGCTACAGTTAGCCTAGTGACCAATGCTATCAGAGATTTGTTATAGCAGAAAGTATAGTCCAAATGGCCTACGTACCAATTACAATGACAGAGTCTAGTCTGTTACCTAGATGGTAATCCCAGGCTCCTATGGTCTCCACGGTTTCGTTTGGGGACAGAGATAACAGGACAGTATCAGCCTTTGGCTATCAGGCCCAGAAGATTGGAGGCTTTCTTGTAGAGGAAGAGAAAAGAGGTGGGGGGAGGGGGGCTGACCTCACTTTGTCTAGGCCAAGTGGGGCAATCAACCCTCCAGTGTCCTGTTTGTCCACACTTGGGGCTGGTCCATGGCAGTAGATGAGGCACTTGGGCAGTCTTGCTCTTTTGATAACGCTACCACAATCCCAGTTGAGTCATTGTAATGCCCTCGAATCTTCTTGGAGACCTTGTGGTGGTGGTGGGGGGGGGGGGGTCACTGCTAGGAGCTAGAGTTTCTGTCTGCCAGAGTGAGCTTAAACACTTTTTTTAAAAAGATTTTTTAATGTATTTTATATGTGTGAGTGTACTGTCTTAATGCAAGCCATACGAGAGAATCAGATTCCATTACAGATATTTGTAATCTACCATGTGGTTGTTGAGTTTCCAGACAAAACCTGGGACCCCTGGAAGAGCAGTCTGTGCTCTTAATCGTTGAGCCATCTCTCCAGCCCCCAAGTTTTAACATCTTAAATGCCATATTCAGCAGATCTCTGACAAGTTTAAGGACCATTACCAATTAAGTACATCTGAGCTAGCAACCCTTGCTTATTTTTGGTTTTGTTTGGTTTTTGTTTTGTTATTGTTGCTGCTGTTACTGGCTTTAGGATATCCGTTGAATGCCACGGCACTCAGGTTGAGTCAGCCTGTCAGGCAGGGATGCCTAAAAGCTGCTCATGAGGCAAAAAGAGTTTCAAGGAAGCTCTCCTCCTGGAGTCTGGCGTTCTCTCTAACCCATACATTAATTCTCCATTCCCGCTTTAGTCTAGTGCATGGATCCACATGCTCTCTTTCAGTATCATCCTATTATAAGTGCCTTTTAAGATTGAATTCTGACATAGCTAAAGCCTTCCGCCAGTGTTCCAACAGTCCTAGAACGTCCTTGAGCAAGACCTTGGGCTTGGAATTCAGTACTGCCCCTGGTATTACACTTTGAGTAAAAGTTAGGTCACTGCCCTTCACAGGAATCTACCATCACCAAGGAAGAAAGAAGTTTCTGACCGTAGGAAAAACCAGAATAGATACTTAGAATTATAGCTGAGTTACACCCATATACAGGAATTTACATTTGTTTAGGAAGTAGATCGGGCTGTGGTTTTAGAGTATTGCATTATTCATGAGATGGCTAGCTAGAATGGAACTCCCTAATTAGAACCATGACTTGGGTGTGAAAGCCCTTGCCCTAGGAGTGAAAAGTTCTCACACCTGGCTTCTAAGACTATAGCTGACCTTAGATAGGGCTGACTCTGTCTCAGTTATTTTATTGCCCAGTTCCTGCCAGTCTTTGCGTTTTCATTCCTCTGTTCTGTGTAAGAGTCATTAAGCATCCGGTTACCTCATTTGTACCTTGTGGGTATGTCACCCAACTTCCTTATTGTCTTCTGTATAAAAAGTCTGATGTTTGATTTGAGAAATTACATTCAGATCCAACACAACCTCTCCTGTGTGCATCTGTCTGTCAAATCCATCTGACGCTTTGCCCACCTGTGACTAGAGACTCGTTCCACGCAGACAAAGGGGCCCAGAGGGTCTGTGGCAGTTGAAAATATATACAAGAGGCTAAATAAAGTATTTTTTCCTGTAATTAATTACATTAGTTTATGGGACAAGTGTAACCATGTAACCAGACAAAAACTGGGAAGGTTGAGCAGATTCAGAAAACCCTGGTATTTCTTGTATCTGAGAACAGTAGGAGTTTCATCTACTTCCAGTCAGATTCCTGTCCTGGGGCACATAACCACGACATCCCGCATGAAGATCATGAGTAGTCATATAGGATAGAGTTTTCCATGCCAGCTAGGTATCTAGATGGGCTAGCCCCCAAGGGTTTATTCAATAAGTTTCCCTTCCTGGGAAAAGGTATTTAATCTCTGGTCTATACTGAGCAAATTATATGCATCCATTTTTCACAGTGAACAGTGAATAAACAGATTGGACAAGCAAGGACTGTCTCTCTCATCAAGAACAGCAATGGGAGACCGGCAGTGGTGGTGGTACATGCCTTCAATCCCAGCACTCGGGAGGCAGGTGGATTTCTGAGTTCAAGGCCAGGCTGGTCTACAGAGTGAGTTCTAGGACAGCCAGGGCTACACAGAGAAACCCTGTCTCGAAAACCAAACCAAACCAAACCAAACCAAACCAAAACAAAACAAACCAAAACAAAACAAAACAAAACAAAACAAAACTGAACAGCCATGGGGAAAAGCCTTTGACATACAGAGCCATGCTGCCTAAGTCTCCCACAGAAGGCCCCTCTGACCTCCAGACATGGATAATCACTTTTGAGCTAAGCCAGAGTCGCCCCTCCCCTTGATTCCTCCTTGCTGACCTTCAGTCATGTCGGTTCCCAACTCATTGAGCTTCCCAGGGGTGACTAGGTGTCAGGGAGTTTGCCCCTCCTTGTCTTATCTCAGGTCTTTGTGGGGGATGAGGGAGGTCTCATTCCAGACTCCATGCGATTCCCAACAACTGGACAGCTAGGAATTTGGGAACCCCTACCTCCTCGGCTTCAGCATGTGCTGTTCCTCACCTAGGTTGGGGCCCCCATTTTAGGCTCTCCCCCATTTTAGGTTCTGTCACACCCCCGTACCCATGGTGAGGACAGAATGTGGCCTAGTGCACTCCTGTTTTGTCTGCCTGAGTGGCCCCAGTGGCAAGATGGAGCATGGAACCACATTAGTACTTAGCATAACTACAAGTATAGCTCTGAACATATTAAAGCTTAATCATCTTTAACAGTCTATAATAAAATTAATAACAATATCTGAATTAAATTTTTTTCATGAAATTGGCAACTTTATTTTCCTGGTCCTTACATAGTGCATTTTAGAATACAACAGTTTCATGTATGTCTTTGTTTACTAAAATAGCTACAGTTTAACAACATTAGCAAAAATAAGGAAGTTAGACATATATTTTCAAATCAGAATCTGTTAACCTGAATAGACCTTCAGTAAGGGGACACCTTTTGCCAGAGTGCTTCGGCCATTCATTGTCTTGCTGCTTCATAAGATTGGAATACCCCAGTCTCCGGTGTACACTGCTGGGTGCTCTAGCTCTGGTTGCCTTTTGTTTATCTATTTATCAGGATCACATATTAATAAAGATGTTACAATGAAATATCTTACACATTTAAAATATCCCACAGTCTTATACACTTAAATATTTTTAAAAGCTGTTCCTCAAAGAATTCCAGTTATTTTTATTTAAAATTTTCTGTAAAACTCCAAAATTTCCTTTTAAAGAAGTTTAAAATCTCTCAACTGTGTGCTTCTGCAATATCAAAATAAAATACCTATTGTATTTCAAGAGTGAAGGCAGAGGGCCTTCATAATCTGCACACAGCAAAACAGAACTCTAACAGTACAACCAATGGAATGTTCAATTTCTGGGGCTCCTCTGGTGCTCTCCCAAGGGGCTTGGGTCATTCTCTGTGCTTATCCTTGGCAAGATAATCAGCCTTCCTTCTAGCTTTCATCAGGCTCAAGGACCCTTGCATGTCTTTAAAGCCATTACAATCTGGGTTATACTCACGTTACAACAGTTTGGCTACCAGCCAGGTACACTCTTGTATCTGAACACAAGGGTGACACAGTTTTAAAACCTCATTAAACAAATTCTGTTTTTTAAATCCTATCTTTCATAAAGTTTGTTTTCAAGATAGAACAGGAATTTTCAGACAAAAAAATCATCCCAATCCAAAGTCCGTCACAGATCTGCGTTGTCTCCTTCGTGTGCCCACACCAGGTGTTACCTTTAATCAAGGTGCCAGTGAAGCCATATAACGTTCCTCTCCAACCTGGCTGCCAGCCATGTGATTGTGTCCGGTCATGTGTTGCTTTAAATACCTTACGGTTCCTTTAATATTACCTATGCACAGACTTTTAAGTATCACTTTTTTGTGTTATAAATATTACAGATCTTTAGCCATACCCAGTAGACTTATAAGCCAATAATACCTATCCTTAGCTGTCTGCATCTCTTTCTCTTTCTCCCCCTCTGTCTCTCTCTGTCTCTGTCTCTCTGTCTCTCTGTCTCTCTCTGTCTCTCTCTCTCTCTCTCTGTGTGTGTGTGTGTGAGATCGCCCCTGATCTCCAGGCATAGAGATTCTAAAGGCATCCCTGGGTCTGGGAAAGGGAAAGCCTTAACACAATTCCATAGCCAGTTTTTCAGTAAAGTAGAACAGCCTAAAGCAACTTTAATTTTATCCATACCCAAATGACATTTGAATCCCTATTACTTTAGATCCAGTGCCAGAAAAGCTCAGAGATAAAGTCTGAGCCTGGGCAGCCTAGCGAGAGAAGAAACCACAGAATGAACAAGATCAGTTAGAACATGATGGTCACCATGTATTCCATTGAGTCTGATGCACTTCTACCTCAGCTCCATGTTACAGGCAAGGTGGGGATGGGTATGGGGGACTTTTGGGATAGCATTGGAAATGTAAATGAGGAAAATACCTAATAAAAAAATATTAAAAAAACAAACAAACAAAAAAACAAAACAAAAAACTTACAGGCACATCAGAAATCACAGACCCATCCATACACATTAAATAGGGAACTCTCCCTTTCTCTTCCAGTGTTGTAATACCAGGGATAGGGGTTGGTAGAAGCAATGGAACCTCCTGATACTGCTGGGGTTTGTAAGAGCAGTGGCTGGGCTATCTCATGAGCCACCGAAGTACGTGAGTGCAGCTCATGGTGCCAGAGTTAGAGATCCAGCTCTGCAGTGGTGCTGGTTGCTGATCTTAGGTTTTAAAAGCTGCCCAACAGGCCCCAAGCCTAGCCCTGGGCATTGCATCCTGGGCCCACTGTGCATAGACACATCATATTCCATAGACCCAAAGCACTGCCATTATGGAGTGACCTTTGAACAGTGTTTCAGTCCTGCCATTCATTTATCCAATTACTCCAAGTCAGAATACATAATGACAGGTACATCCATAAGACAAGACACAGTGTCAAAATGACAATGGAAAACAGACCCAAATGACAAAGGAAAACATGATAGAAGAATATTTAACAATTTGTATCCTCTGCTTCAGAAATCCACCAGTCTGACCAAGTAGGCTGTTTCAGTTTTCTACTTGCACAAACCCTGGACTGCCTGATGCCTCTGCACTGGGACTCTCCGAACTCTAGGTTTGACCCCCAGTGTCCTGGGACATCCTTGGCTTTGTTGTGCAGTTCAGGCATTGGAGCCCTGCTGATGAACACTCATGTGCTGGGCCTTTCCATATGCTTGGTTGTATTGTCCCCTAGTGTCACTAGGATGCTCTCAGAGAAGGTCAGAGGACAAACAAAACAAAACAAAACAAAACAAAACAAAACAAAACAAAACAAAACAAACAGTGGCTCTGGCTAAACTCCCCAGAAATAACCAGTGGCGTATGTGATGTTTCCCTTTGCCCTGAGTATGTGTGTGTGCTGGGGAATGGCGAGTTGCATAGACATTGTCAGATTCCCCCTTCCCCCTAGATTATGTTACTCAGGAACCAGAATTCATTTTTCTAACTGTCATCATAACTTTAAAAGGCTCCTATGATTTATTAAAAATGCATTCTATCTCCATTTTTTCTTTTTCTTTTTTTTTTTTTTTTTTTTTTTTGAGAATGGCTGTTCACTGCAGGTTGGGGGATATCACCAGAGCTTTGGATTAATATCCCAAAGTTCACACCCCCAGAGGTGGCCCACCAGCCCCAGACTGAAAAGCCTAGCTCCAGAATTTGTGGTGGTATGGTCTTTCTTATCTCACAGCAGAGAGGGGTGGGTCTAAATGTTAATCCTGAGATTATAGAGCAAAAGACCAATTCACACTTTTCAGCCAAATTTGAAGCAAGTTCTAATTAAATGCTGACCAGGCTGGACTGTGGTCTGGCATCCCAGAGAGTGATAATGAATCACGTGTTATAGGGGCAAAAACCACAGGGCCGCCATATTTCTCATCTGTTTTTTTTTTTTTTTTTTTTTTTTTTTTTTTTGTTATTTGATAAGAACAACCACTCCCAGCATTCCAGGAAGTTACCTTGTCTTTGGGCCGGTGGAGCTCACAGGTTGGCTTTGGCTCTTACACTTACCTTACACTTATCACAAATTCTTGATAATCAATGTTAATAAAGGATCTACTGAGGCTGTTACTTTATTTGATGGTCTTTAAAAAAAAATTCCTAAGAAATAGCTTAGCAGGGAAAAGTGCGTGCCTTCAAGCTGATGTCTGAGTTCAAGAGAAGGAGAGAACTGACACCCAAAGCTGTCTTCTCACCCCCACAAACACTGTAATCCTAAGTGCATCCCTTCCTCAAAGCTTCCACCATCTTCCATATGAAGGGAGGTCAGGGCAAGAACTTTGTGCAGGAACCTAGAGGTGGGAACTGATGTATAGGCCATGGAGAAGAATGGCTTGCTACCCATTGTTTACTGAGCCTGCTTTTTTATACAACCCAGCCTCCCCAAGCCAGGGATAGCAACACCCACAGTGGGCAGAGACATCCCACATCAATCATTAATAAAGACAATGCCCTACAAACTTGCCTACAACAACCCAGTTGGATGGAGGCATTTTTGCATCATTTGAGGTTCCCTCTTCCTAGATGACCCTGGCTTGTGCCACACTGACAAAAAACTAACCAGTACCTGTCCAAATTCAATAACTCTCCTTCAAAAGTCCTTTCTTCTTTTTTGTCCTCTCATTTCTCTATGTAAATGCACCAATCTCCAGCTTTGGATCCATTGTCTTCTTCCTTTGTTTCTGGCTCTATTGAGTGTCTTTAGAAAAAACTTGCTTCCCTGAGGTATATGTATGGCATGGCTTTGCTTACTTGCTGTCTTCTTTTCTGACTTTGATCATTCTTTGCCACACCCACTCCAGTGAAGTCTTTGTGGTAAGCCCAAAAGCTTGGACCAAGTCCTGAGGCAAAACATTTCATGGAAACTTAGTCTCCTGGAGCCTTGGCATCCCATAGCGCAAATGCTCTAAACTTGTCCTTGTGTTAGTCAGTGAATGGATCTGTGTGTTTTCTTTCAGTATTGTTTCATTATAGGTGCCTCCAAGAAATGGTTTGACAAATACCTAAATTAGGTTGAACTTTACTTCCTGGCCTTCACCAATGTCCTAGGCAGTCCTTGAGCAGACCCTGGGCTTGGAATTTAGTAAGAATGTTACCTATTCAGATGAATTGCCTCCAATATTGAAAGAGAGATAGTGAAAGAAATCAGGCATTACTGTCTACTACATAGAGTTAGAAATTTTAGGGCAAGCTTAGCAAAGTAAGTTTAGAATTCTTATTACAGTTATGTATGGCAGACTACATTACTTAATAGAAGAAAGTCCCCCATAAAATCACTTAGAATAACAGTGAGTCACTCCCATATACAGGAACTTACAATGGTTTAGGAAGTGGTTTAAGGAAGAACTAGATTATTGCATCATTCATGAGAAGGTTAGCTAGAGCAGAACTCCCTAACACATACTTTCACTAGTCCAGAGGAATAATATAGTTAGGTATAGGTCCAACTGAGTCCAGTCCGTGGCAATTCTTAACAACCTTAAGAACCCCGTTTCCATTTGCAGTTATTTCATGCATGACCATTCCATCATGTGACAGGGAACCTGCATGATTGTTTTGGTTCTCATGCCAATAAATAGGTGAAGTTGGCCAGGAAGCTTGAAGGTTCCTTCTGGACAGAGTTTGATGCCTTAAACATATAAGGAGTTTCTGGGGCATGCTACTTCTAACAATAGTGGTAACAAGAAAATGCAGCAATGCAAGAACAATTTATTTTCATCCAAAGTCATCACACTGCAAATAAATCTATTATTCAGATTACAAGAAACCAAATCTTAGAGAAATGACTTGGTTAGTGTCACAGAATTTCCCAGAGTATTTCTAAAGTTTGATCCCAATCCAGTCAGTCTCTCCAATCATCACATTCTGATCCTAGAGTGTGAAATTGTCCAACGCAGGATGAAATTACAGATGTTTCAGAAAGACCAGAAGCTTCACAAATGCTACAGCCTTTTCTGTCCTTGGTCATTAATCTGAGATGTTGTGAAAATCTAAACTATATACTGTGGATTCCATTGCATTATAGTTGATGTGACTAAATTCTATAGTATTACAGTGATGTGACGTCAGCTCCCTACTGAAGCCTACCAAAGAAACAAGAGTAGTGTTACTTGAATTTTTGAGAAAAATATAACATTTTATCTATTTATATAAACCATGGGCTAGTCTCTACTGCCCGCACATACTGTAGACATACATGCTCACTCTAATATAAAATCAAACTATCTTCTATCATATCACTCTCAAAGCCTTGGAATGTCCTTGGAATGTCTGTACTTAAAAAGTTACTTAGTAACTTTAGTACTAACATTGGAAGAAACTTTTTAAGTATATAGAGATGTTATGCTAAATGATACAGAGCAGCTACTGAAGAAGAAACACTGCACAGTCGCACTTACAGGAGACCCAGGAGATCTGAACTCAGAGAAGCAAAGGACAAAATGATGGGTGTTAGGGTTGAGGACAGGGGACAATGAGAAATGATAACTCAGTG
The DNA here is from genome assembly GCF_000001635.26 of Mus musculus. Classification (NCBI taxonomy): domain Eukaryota; kingdom Metazoa; phylum Chordata; class Mammalia; order Rodentia; family Muridae; genus Mus; species Mus musculus. The sequence continues at coordinate 7,736,891 of NC_000072.6, read as the reverse complement.
GATATAAAATGAGTTATACAACATCCATAAATCCTAGAGCCTTGCTAGACAATGTTGCTCCTGTTGATAACAATGCTGTATTATAAACTTTAAGCCTGTTAAGAAGGTAGATCTCATTAAGTGCTTCTTCCACAATAAAAAAAAATAGTATTATGGTATAAAACATGAGAATATGTGTGTTTCATGACAGGGTTTCTTTGTGTAGCCCTGACTTTTCTAGAACTTACTCTGTAAACCAGGCTTATCTCAAACTCTTAGAAATCCACCTACTTCTGTCTCCCAAGTTCTGAGATAAAATGTGTGTGCCATTACAGTTCAGCATGTGAATATTTTTTAACACTAAGAATTTTCAGTCCACGTGATAAAAGCTATGCTTTTTAATGTATTTCAATAATTGGAAAATATTTGAATTAAGCCAGCACGAATGTAGTAAAGCATTGAAATGAGCTTATGTTTCCTTTATCACAGCAGATGGATAGCTATCTGAAAATATTCACTCATGTGAGAGACATAGCTAACTGTAAAGGAAGCTAGGCCATTTGTTAAGGGCTTAAGAGTTTAATATCAAGAAGACAGAGATTTATTCTGTAGGCAAATGAAGTCAGAAGAGGTTTCCCAGCAAGAAGGCAGAATTCAGTTGAGTGGATTTGCAGGAGGATGACTTTAGCTTCGTTGTGGAGACCTGGGTGGTGCAGGGAATGTCCAGTAGCAGAGGGTCAGACAGGAGGCAAATGATGCTATCAGGAGGCACAGTGATCAAGAGATGTCCTGGCTAGATGTGGAAGAATGCCAGAGACAACATGGCCACAGGCATCCCCATGATTAGAAGATGTGTTAGAGATTGAGACCAGAGCAGAATAAAGGATGAAAGAGGTTGCATCTTCCTTTTGACTGACTTTTGTGGAGGAAGGAATAGAAATGGGTAATAGTGAGTGGGATTCTCTACATACATATTTTATATATGAACCATACCCAATGCATATACATTTAAGGTGTATTTAATATAAACATTAAAGTGTGGCACACACTCAGACAATATCCAATAAGTTTATGTATAAGGAGGTGCATCTAAATCTAAGGCAATAGAGTAAGAACTTCAGTTAGCAGGAGACCATTACCCTACAGGAAATAGAAGGAGAAATTTACTTTGAATCCCATTGCAGGCATTTCTCCCTGACCTCTGTGGGGAGGAGAACAAATTCATTTCTAGCATCTAGAATAGTTTATCTAGACGCTTGCTGGGAAAGCTGCCATTTCTGGAGACTTCATATGTTCCTATAAACACATTTCATACAAGCTGATTAAACTTAAATATCTACAGAGGTTGTGATTTGAGTTTTGGTGTTTTAGTTTAGTTTAGGCTGTCCCCATAAATGGGGATTGAGACACAGAATCTAAAACAACGTATCTGAGGATTTTAGGAAACACTGGCATTCATAGGAAAAGCCAAACAGGAAGGGATAAACAAGAGGTCATGGTAAGGAAGCAGCCTTACTGGGAAGCTAGGGCTAAAGGCCCTCAGGTCCTTCTGAGACAGCTCAGGTTCCAAGAGTCATAGTTCAGGGTCAGACTTTTGCATACTCAAAGGTCTGAAGGATATGAAAGAGAAGAATAAACACTGTCTGTTAACCCAGGCTGAAGAAAAACTATATAGCTGGGTGTAGTGGTATACACCTTGGATCCCGGTACTTGGGAGGTAGAGGCAGGAGGATCTCAGTTAGAGGGCAGAAAAGGAAGAGGAGGAGGAGGAAGAAGAAGAGGAGGAAACAGATATGATATGAGCAAACAGCTGGAAGGGCACCCACCCCAGGCCTTTGTGCTCATTTAAATCAGTAAGAAACACAGAAACAATAGAATCTTAATTGAGCAGGAAGGCAAATGTTAGCATAGTGTGGATGATTTGGCTTATTTGTTCAAAGGAAGCAGGAAAGACGCAAACACAGTGAGGTGCACTGGTATTTTTCACAAGTATTCTTTTTTTGTTTTTGTTTTTTCGAGACGGGGTTTCTCTGTGTAGCCTTGGCTGTCTTGGAACTCACTCTATAGATCAGGCTGGCCTGGAACTCAGAAATCTGTCTGCCTCTGCTTCCCAAGTGCTGGGATTAAAGGAAGGTAACTGGGCAAGCCAAGTAAACGAGGTATCGAGCAGGATTTTTCCATGGTGTCTCCTTTAAGTTTCTTCCCCGGCTTCCCTCAAAGATGAACTGTAACCTGTGAGCCAAATAGCCACCCCCACAAGCTATTTTGGTATTTTACCATGGCAACAGAGAAACAAACTAGAATACCTGTCATTCTCACACAAAATGGGCACAGCTGTGTTCCAATAAACTTTTATTTGTAGATCCTAAAATTTGACTTTCATACAATTCTCTTGCTACTTTCAACCCTTAAAATGTAAATTCTTAATTTCTGGGTAATTTGTGATTTGACTTATGGACCATCTCTTGCTTAGCTGTGCTCTGGAAATGAAGTAGAAGCCAACTGTAACTTATAACCTTTGGTCATTGTTTTGGTTAGGGCTTGAATTGCTGCAATGAAGACACCATAACCAAAAACCAAGTTGGGATGAAAAGGGCTTATTCGGCTTACACATTGTCCTTCATTGGAGGAAGTCAGGACAGGAACTTAGCCAGGCTGGAACCTGGAGGCAGGGACTGATGCAGAGGCCGTAGAGGTTCTGCTTACTGGCCTGCTACTCATGACTTGCTCAGCCTGCTCTCTAATAAAATCAAGGACCACTAGCCCAGGGATAACATCATCCACGATGGGGCCCTCCCCCACTGATCACTAATTGAGAAAATGCCTTACAGCTAGATATCATGAGGCATTTCCTCAACTGAGGCTCCTTTCTCTCTGGTGACTCTGACATGTGATGACACATAAAACCAGACAGTATAGGCATTATGTGTCTATGTCATATAGTGACTCGCTAATGCTCAAAATAGTATTCCCCACACATTTTGTGCTATTGAGACACGTTGGTGGTGGCATTTTCTTAATTTTAATGGACACCCCCACTCCAACCCCATTGCAACAGTGGCTTTATGACTGTTTTGTTAAGTCTTGTGTTTCCTATGCCATCCTTCACACATAATATTTGCTGTTTAAACTGTACAGTGTAGTAGGTTTAGCATCTTCCCAAAGGTGTTAACAACTAACTTTATGATATTGTTCATCACCTGAAGAAGAAAGTCATTTCCTATGCTTTCTGCCCAGCTTTCCGCACTCATTAGCCAGCTTTCTGTCTCTGTTACTTTGCGAACAGAGTTCATATAGATAGACTAACACAACCTGAACCTCTTCTGTCTGGCTCCTGCCTAGTATAATGTTTTCATTGTTCATGTATGCTGCAGCATGAATCTGCACTTTGTTCATTTTTGTGGCTGAGTAACACCCTTCCCTTTGTATATACCATATTTTGTTTATGGCCTTCTTAGTGTCTGGACACTGGGTACTTTACATTTTGACTACCGTTAATAGTCACAAGCGTTCATGTACAAGTTTTTGTATAGACATGTGTTTTACACTTTCCTGCGTATAAATCTAAGAATGGAATTACTGGGTCAGATGGCAACTCTGTTTAAACGTTGAGCAACTCCCCAATCAACGCCAGTCTTTGAGAGCTACTGTACCATGACTGCCACCTGGTGGGCAGTGATTTTATTGCACAGTCTCATGCAAGGCATTCTGACTTGAGGGACGTAAATTTCGATAGGAAACACTTGTCTAACGGTTTAAAAAAGTAGAATATAAGAATTTGGTTTGTGTCACATTTATAATTTGTAATTTGGGGAAAATGTACTGCCAACCAAACTAGAAGCCCAACCAGAGCCCCAGGAGAAAAATCACACCAACAATCTGCCTGAGGAAATAACACCAAATAGCCTGGCCTCAGTGGGTCCATGCACACAGCTGGCTTCCAATCGGGTAATTCCTCCAGTGAAAAGTGGGGCATTGTTAGAATGCCGTGGCACCATAACTGCTGGTGCCACAGCCACAGCTTTCATCTTTAAGGGGCTAAGATGGTTTACTCTGGGGCCATTTTGAGTGACCAAGGCTAGGAATTCAGATTTAAGCCACCCCAAACTACTTGCTTCAAAGTGGAAGCAGATTCATGAACATTTATAGATTTACAGAACAAAGTCATAAATCAAGGCGAGTTGGAAACACATGGAGGGGTACTTTAGAGAGGCGGTTACAGCAAGCTTGGAGGTCGTCCTTTCTGTACGTCTTCAGACGCTGTCGGATGACATTCTTAGCCTTGGAGTTGGTGCAAGCTAGGGGCCTACTCAGTTAATAGATTCCCAAGGTTTTCATCCGTTAGTCACAGGATGTTAGTTCTGACACAGGTGAGCAAGGAATGGCTGTTAGGAGTTGTGACTAAAGCAAGCCTAAGATAAACTAAGTAGCCGTTGGACCTGTAACATTCCCACCCCCACCCCCACCCCACCCCCACCCCCACCCCCACAGGACTGACATTAGTCAGTCAGTCTCTGCAGACCGCTTCTTTCCAGGAGTTCTCCCTCAAAGCAGCAAGAGAAGATGACAGAAAGTACTGTAGGTTTCCAAAGATAGCGTGTGGAGAGGTTAGATAATGGAAACCATAGAAAACAAAGCTTTACATTATGTCAACAGTGATAGGACAGACACCCAGACTCACACTGCCACTCTCATCAGCCCGAAGGGTTCCCCTAGACATTTACGGGCTTCAACCCAAGTCAAACCAAGATTCAACAGTGTATGTCATTTTAGGACTCTCGGGAACAGGGAAGGACATTTTATTAAAGGTATTATGATACAGGACTGAGCCAAGTGCAGTAGGCCTCCTCCTGGAACAGTAAGCATTGGCCACGTACAGCATTATGGTGGCTCTCCAGTTACAATGTGAACCCACTCCTCCCCCTCTTCCCCTTTCTGTGAGAGATCTGTGGTAGCTGGAAGCTCAGAGGTGATTCAGATGGAATTGCAATCTGATAAAGGAAAAGCAGGAAGCCACCAGAATCACCTGAGGGGTTAGTCTCTGTCCTCTGTAAATGGGGACAAGAGAAAACTTTCTAGAAACTTCAGGTCTACAGCTGTGTGAAAGGAGAAAGGTCTTAAGCAGTTGGGAACTGTACTAGAATTCTTGCTGTTTGGTAGGAGAGACAGGCTTCAATCAGATCCTGAATGCAGGGTTCCTTCCCTTTCCTCAGATCTTCCCAGCCTTCCTGGCCTGCCACAGATCACCCTTAGTAGCTTCTTTGGTATCTTTGGTGGTAGCATTGTATCCAGTTCTTGATATTAGAAATGTGTATGCAAGCCGGGCAGTGGTGGTGCATGCCTTTAATCCCAGCACTTGGGAGGCAGAGGCAGGAGGATTTCTGAGTTCGAGGCCAGCCTGGTCTACAAAATGAGTTCCAGGACAGCCGGAGATATACAGAGAAACCCTGTCTCGGGGAAAAAAGAGTGTTAAAAAAAAAAAAAAAAGAAATGTGTATGCATACGGGGCACCTGGAAAAGAGAAATTTATAATCCGCTGTGTGGCACAGGGTGTGTATGTGTGTGTGTATCTGTGTATGTGTGAGTGTGTGAGTGTGTGTGTGTACAGAGCGTTTTCCTCCTGTTCCCTCATTTTAGTGGCTTTCTGTTCAAACTAAACCTCATGCTAAAGTGTCAGGTTAAGTACTTTGTACTCTTCCTCTGCACAGTGAGTGTCCTGGCTTTTACAGCAAAAGGGACCTTGATTAGATTGATATACGTACGTTAAAGATCTTGAAATGGAGATACTATCTCAGAACTGTGTGGGTGGGCCCCAGGCGATTCTTAGAGTCACTGTGAGCAGAAAGCAGAAGCCTTTGAGGACAAGGATGACAGAAACAGAAGCTGAAGGTGAATTAGGAATTGGCTGTGAGTCTGGGATATGGGTCGTCTCTAGAAGCTGGGGCATACAAAGAAATAGCATTTTCTCTCCGGCCTCCAAAGCAACGGAATCCTACTGATTCCTCAATATTAGGAGCTCTGATCCAATAAGTTTAATCGTTTTCTTTTCTTTCTGCGTGTAAGTCACAGTTTGTGCTGTGCTGACACAGCAACCATAGGAAAGTAGCACAGCTCATCTTTAGAAAACATCTAAAGGCAAATTGCATCTAAGATCATTTTAATCTCTTGCCTCAACCCCTCACTGTGGTGTTTCCACCAATCCTGCCTCTCCCTCATGAGCCTTGCCCAACCATAACCCTTCCTTTCTACTTTAAGGAAGCTGTCTTAGATCACACTTGGAATTCTTTGTAAATCTTGACCTTGCTGTCAACTCCACTTCTGTCCTCCAAAAGACCTAACCTCTGACTGCATGACCCACAGAAAATAGGCTTGATGTTGGCTACCCCACAGACTGTCTTTGCTTTGTTTTGAGTATTGGTTAATGGCTAGCGTTCTTTAAGGGCTCATTGTGATCTACAACTTGGTTCTTGGGTGGGGCTTTGGGTGCAATGTTTGTTCCTCAGGTACTGTCTTTGTTTGGGTTACTATTGCTCCTACAAAACACCATGATCAAAAGTTGCCACTGACTGGACTCAGTCGGCCCTTCTACCCGCAGGGAATCAGGATTTCAGTAATCAGGTGGGCAAGAAGTCAGGAGATGACAGACACACACACCAGAGAGAGTACTGTATCTGGATGTAATTTCTCAAAGCGAGCATCAGATTTTTTAATAAAGAAGAAAATAAGGAAGTTAGGTAACACATCAACCAAGGTACATTGAGGTTACTGAATGCTTAATGACTCTTATACAAAACAGAGAAATGCATACATAAAGTCTAGCAGGAACTAGGCAATATAACAACTGAGACAAAGTCTGTATCTAAGGTCAGCTATATTCTTAGAAGCCAGGTGTGAGGTCTTTACACTCCCTGGGCAAGGGCTTTCATGCCTAAGCCATAGTTCTAATTAGAGAGTTCAGCTCTAGCTAAGCTTCTCATGAATAATGCAATACTCTAGTTCCTCCTTAAACCACAGCCCGATGTACTTCAAAAACAATGGTAAATTCCTGTATATGAGAGTGACTCAGCTGTTATTCTAAGTGATTTTGTGGGGGACTTTCTACTATTAAGTAAGGTAGTCTGCCATACATAACTAAAATAAGAATTCTAAACTTACTTTGCTAAGCTTGCCCTGAGATTTCTAACTCTATGTAGTAGACAGTAATGCCTGATTTCTTTCACTATCTCTCTTACAATACTAGAGGAAATTCTGAATGTCACTGAATAGGCAACATTCTTACTGAATTCCAAGCCCAGGGTGGGCTCAAGGACTACCTAGGGCATTGGTGAAGGCCAGGAAGCAAAGTTCAGTTTTGCTTAGGTATTTGACAAGTCATTGCTTGGAGGCACCTATAATAAAACAATACTGAAAGAAAGCACACAGATCTATTCACTAACACAGGGACAGGCTTGGAACATTCGTTCTACAGAATGCCAAAGTTTCCACGAGGCTGAGTTTCTGTAAAACTCTTTATTTTAGGACTGCATCCAAGCTTTTGGGCCTGACACAATGTCTTCACTGGGGTGGGTGTGGCAAAAAGTGAGTTGGTGAGTGAAGAAAGTTAGGACAGGAACTCAAACAGGGCAGGAACCTGGAGCAGGAGCTGTTGCAGAGGCCATAGAGGGGTGCTGATTTTTGCCCTGCTCCTCATGGTATGCTCATCTTACTTTCTTATACCATCTAGGACCACAAGCACAGGGGATGGTACCACCCACAATGGGCTTCTTACCATCACCCAACTCAATCACTAATTAAGAAAATGCCCTACTAGCTTATCTGCTTAGAGCCTAATATTATGGAACCACTCTCAGATAACTATTCCTTATGTCAAGTTAACATAAAATTAGCCAGTCCAGGTAGTGCTAGAGATATTGTGATGTCCTTAGGTCACTAGGGCTAAATCTGAGGAGAGACTGTGGGGCCTCAGTTTCTCTCTCCTCTCTCTCTCTCTCTCTCTCTCTCTCTCTCTCTCTCTCTCTCTTCCTCTCTCTCTCTCTCTCTCTCTCTCTCTCTCTCTCTCTCTCTCTCTCTTCCTCTCTCTCTCTCTCTCTCTCTCTCTCTCTCTCTCTCTCTCTCTCTCTCTCACACACACACACACACACAAACACACGCCATAATAAACTACTGTCAAGAAGGCCTTAGCCAGAACTTTGGTTAACAGTCTCTTGAATCTCCCAAACGTGAGCTAAATAATCCTTTCATCTATATAAAATAGAAGCTTCAGGTCTTCTGCTGTAGCAAGGAAAGCTGATATTTGACCAACTAGTGCTTTATTTCTTCATGAGTAAAGCCAACAACACTCACTAGACTTCCAAGACATGGCTTCTAGAGTTCAATGGCAACTTTAGCTAACAAAGCATACAGCCTCCTGGATAATAGGTGTGATGTCAGAGATCAGATAAGCTGCATCCTGTTGACAGATCCAAACCCCCGCTGTGTTCAGGAAGTGTATGACCCTCTCTTTTCTTGGAGGACAGATGTGGATAGATGCATGGGCTCCCCTGGGGGCTTTGCTTAGTGTAGCCTCCCCCAGCCTGAAGCGGGCTGGTACAAACCTTGTCGCCATTAAGGTGGGGCCACTTGTGGTGCAGCTTTCCGACTTGGCTGGCTTACAACAGATTGGCGCCTGAACAGAGATGAATAGGAACCTGGAAATGGCGGGAAACACTAAGGGATCGTTGTCTCTTGTGTGGAGCTCCATGAGAAGGAAAGAATCAGAGGTTCGTATCCGGCATGGTGTGCAACAGGTATTTATGCGAGCGCTGGTTTTAAACTTCATTTTTTAAAAGTGTTGCTGGAGGTGCGATAGGATACAATCTAACTTTGGAACAGTGCTGACCTGGTGCTGGTTCCACTTAGGGTTTGACAGCGAAATATGTGTGGGACTAGAAACTTCAAATCAGGCGGTTGTCCGCAGCTTTTAAGAGCTGTTTCAGGTGAGAGAAATAGGGTTTAAAATAATAAAACAGGCGGTTGTCCCCAGTCGAGAACTGCATCGGGCTCGCAGAATAGGGTTTAAGATAATAAAATAAAATAAAATAAAATAAAATAGATTAAAATGGATTTTGAAACTCTCCCAGAGACAGAGAGAAATCGGGGACGCCCTGTGTTATTCTCTCTAGCCCCTACAGCAGAAGTTCTCTGCCCTCTTTGTGTTGTCTAATGTCTGGTGCACCAATTCGTTCATGTGTCAATTCATGTGTGTTTTGTCTCATTGTCTGAATGACTGAATATTCTGTGTTTCATATTGGAAAATAAAAATGGCTAAGACTTTATCTGCTGGTTCAGCAAAGCTCGAAAGTGGCCCAAGAATCAGGCATAGCAGGGGAGCCACTGCTGAAAAAAAAAAAAAAACTGCTTTTTAAAGAAAAGGAGTCTGCAGCTGAAAGAACTCAGTGGGGAAACCCCCACTCAGCTCCCGATTCGGCGTGCACCCAAGAATCGCGAATAGAACACAACACCTTGATGTAACAACAAGAGGTTTTTTAATGGCGGAGCTCCGGGTCGAAACGTATCTCACACAACAGGAGACAGTGGATTCGACCACGAGGCTTGGAAGCTAGGGGGTTTTATAGAAAAGGAGTGGGGCTGGGGGAGGAATTGGCGCGGTTTCACATGATTGGTCCATTTAAACATCAGCAGCCTGTAACATTTAACTTAGGTCAGAGGGGTGGGAGCTAGGGAGGCGATGGGCTTGCCCGGGCATGTCCTGGTCTGTTCTGCTATGTTCTCAGCCCCAGGTTTCAAAGCTCAGAAACAACTCTTTGGGCTATTTAACATACATTACATGAATTACAGTTTTATTTCCTTTCATTCCCCTCTTCTTCTGTTTAGACTAATTCTAATCATAGAATTTTAGAGGTCGGTGTCCCTTAACTCTTCATCTACCTGAACTATAGGTTGATATTGCCTTTGAAGAACCATGAGTTTTACTGTATCAATTTTACTGTGGATGAAAGCCATTCCTCTATTTATTATACAAGGGCCGAAAACTAAAGCTAAGCATATCATAAGGATTGGTCCGGCTACAGCGGAAATTAAAGAAGTTATCCAAGATGGTCGTGATTCAAACCACGACTCAAACCACCCCCGTTGAGCATCCCGTTCCCGTTTCTTTCGCTCTAATCTTTCTCTCAGTTTCTGCATAGAGTCTCTAACTATTCCTGTATGATCTGCATAGAAGCAGCACTCTTCTTTAAGGGCAGCACACAGTCCTCCTTCCTTTAGGAATAACAAATCAAGACCTCTCCTGTTCTGTAAAATTACCTCAGACAGGGAGGTCAAAGATTTTTTTAAAGCGTCTATGGACTTCTCTATTGCCGCTAGGTCTTCATTGACAGCATCCCTCAAAGACTGAATTCCCTGTCTTCCTTCTATCAAAGCTGACACTCCCGTCCCCACTCCTACTGCCATACCTATTCCCATGAATGCAGCCAGGGTTAAAGTAATTGGTTCTCTTTTTGACCGCCGGCCTGCATAGCTTTCTTCTAAACTGGATGCAGGGTGATAATATACATGGGGTAACAGCTGGATCATGACACAAAAATCATGAGATGAATTAAAAACCTTAGTTGATACACAGGGAGTAAGTCCTGTATTGCAAGCCCACCATCTAACCGGGGAAGGTACAAGATAGTAATCAGCTTCCGTTCTGGACACGGACTGAATTTGTCCGCATAGGTGTTTGTGAGTGGAAGGTGGGGTACCTATACAGAGACCTGGATTCCTCGCGGATACTTCAGTCAGGGTCAGTTTTTGTCCTGTACCCCAAGAGCAGGAAGTATGGCTGCTGGTTCTGTTGAAATCTCCATTGAAGGCGATTCCTTCATAATAAGGCGGACCCGAGGACAGGCATAGCCAGCAGTCCTCAGTAGCGCTTGGATCAGTTCTGTTAAGGGCATAAAAGGCTCCTCTCACTAGGTTAAACATCCTCTGTCTTGAAGGAATCTCGGGGGTAATAGTTAGAGGTACCTGAGGAGTGGGAGGTTGGGTGATAGCGGCCATATTAAGGGGGTCCGCAATCACTGGAGTAGGCTGAGTAATTGTATGGGTGAGGGGTGTGAACTTGGTTGGGGGGCCTAAAGGATTGTAGGGGGTCTCTATTTTTAATCTGATAGTGAACAATAATCTCTCATCATATCTTTCCTTGTAAATCCTAAGACCCCAGGTATACCCTTTTGTCCATCCCAGAGCTCTCTTCCCTGGTTCAGTGAAGGTGACACGGAGCGGATGGCACCAGTCAGTACACTCGTCTAGGTCAAATCCTCCAGGTACATAAGACGCTAGGGAATAGTTGGCTGTTACTCTAATATAGTCCCAGCTCGAGGAGGGCTTCCAGCGGGCTGTACCTGAAGTCTCGCAACCCCAGCTCTTACAAAAGAAGTCAGCCTTACCTCCACACGTTGGATTGAGGGACTGACTTCGGTGGGGCCCGGGGCAGACATAGAAGGGATGGGTTCGAAGCATACTTCTATCCCTTTGGTTAGAGCAACCACCCCATGGGTCTCTCGAATGTTTTTCTACGTACGGAGGGGGTGTTAAAGGTGCCCTCTGAATGTCAGAGTACCCCTCCAAGTCTCATCCAGGAGGGGCTCCTATAGCCAACTTACAGATGTCAGGGAAAAGATCAGGCCACCAAGTCCACAGAGGGTGTACCTCAGTGATTGTCCATACAGCCCTACCCCCCTCATTGAGTACCTCCCACGTTTGTTGAACAGGACTGTGGGGGTTGAAGTCTTTTGGGATCGCTCCTACGAAGCAGGCGCAACTTAAAAGGATTAGTAGTCTTCTCCAAAGTCCACTCATCATGGCTGACTCCAGGGGGTGCTCTCTTAACGTGGGATGCGTGGACCCAAGTGGGGATTCCTTCCACTTTGACCGCGGTGGGCGTTGTCAGTAGCACCAAGTAGGGTCCCTTCCACCTCGGTTCTAGGTTTCCCGCTCGGTGTCTCCTCACCAGGACTGCGTCTCCTACTTCAAACTGATGCGGCACCTGTGTGTCACCAGCAACATAGGTTTCTTTTAGCTGTTTCCAGACCTCTTTTCTTACTATTTCGAGAGCTTTTAATCGAGCCAAAAGACTAGAAGAAGGAGAGAAAGACACATCCGGGCGATTCTTATCCCCTACGGTCATAAAAATGGGTGGGGGCGCCCCATACATTAATTCAAATGGAGTTAGGCCAAGGGGTCCAGGTGTATTCTGAACCCTGAACAAGGCATAAGGGAGAACGGCTGTCCAATCGCTTCCGCCGGATTCTAAGGCTATTTTAGTCAGAGTCTCCTTTAGCGTTCTGTTCATCCTTTCTACCTGTCCTGAACTCTGGGGTCTGTATGCACAATGTAATTTCCAATTTGTCCCCAGTTGTCTGGCCAATCCCTGACTTACCTGGGAGACGAAGGCAGGCCCGTTGTCTGACCCCATTACCTTAGGTATCCCAAAGCGGGGAAGGATTTCTTCAAGTATCTTCTTGACCACTACATTAGCCGTTTCTTTCTTGGTGGGGAACGCTTCGACCCATCCTGAAAAGGTGTCTATAAAAACTAGGAGATATTTATTTCCATACCTAGCCGGTTTCACCTCAGTGAAGTCAGTTTCCCAGTAGGCTCCAGGTCTGTCTCCTCGCAGTCGTTTTCCTTCCTGGAGCCTGCTAGACCCAGCGTTGGTAAGTGCACAAGCACGGCAGTTTTTTACTATCTCTTTCACAATTCCTTTTAATCCAGGAATGTAATAGGGGGACTTACTAACCAATTTTAGTAATTTTTTAGTTCCTAAATGAGTCAGATGGTGTATGTTAGCTAAGTAATCTCGCCCCTCTTCTTCTGTGAGGGTTCTTTTATTTATTTCCTCAGCAGCGGGCTGTTGGGTTCTCACCACCAGAGTCATTGGCCCTTGGGCTGCTTTTTTAGCTTCTTGGTCTGCCATTTGATTTCCCTTTTCAACGGGCCCAGTTCTCTTCTGGTGTCCTGGGCAATGGATAATTGCCACCCTACGGGGCAAATGAACAGCTTCTAATAAGCTGAGAATTTCTTCTTTATTTTTGATATCTTTGCCGGCAGACGTCAGCAGTCCACGGTGTCGGTATATTGCTCCGTGTACATGAGCCGTGGCAAAAGCGTACCGGCTGTCGGTATAGACATTAAGAGCCCTTCCTTCTGCCAGCCTTAAGGCTTGAATTAATGTGATTAGTTCCGCTTTTTGAGCTGATGTACCCTCCGGCAGACTGCTGGCCCATATGACAGCCTTTCCATCCACTACTGCCGCCCCAGCCTTCCGCTTACCTTCTACCACAAAGCTGCTTCCTTCCGTGAACCAAGTCATCGCCCCTGGCCAAGGTTGGTCTGTGAGGTCTGGCCGGATTCCAGTCTCTTCTGCCAGTATTTCTTCACACTTATGTGCAGGGGCCTCGTCAGCCTCAGGTAGTAAGGAGGCGGGGTTGAGAATGGCTGGGGGTGCAAAACTTACTCGCTCTGTCAGCAATAGGCTCTGGTAGTGCGTCATTCGGGCGTTGGTCATCCAGCGGTCCGGTGGTTGCCTGATGATGCTCTCAAGAGAGTGTGGGGCCACTATAGTAACATTCTGGCCCATAGTCAGTTTGTCAGCATCTTTTACTAGCACAGCCGTGGCTGCTATCGCTCGCAGGCAGGAGGGCCATCCACTGGCCACAGCGTCCAGTTTCTTTGATAAGTAGGCTACCGGGCGCTTCCATGGTCCCAAAACCTGGGTAAGGACTCCCCTTGCCACTCCATTTCTTTCATCAATGTATAGGGTGAAAGGTTTGTTTAAATCTGGCAGGGCCAATGCCGGAGCCTGCAGCAGTGCCTTTTTGAGAGTTTCAAAGGCTAGCTGATGTTCTCTGGTCCAGGTGAATTCCCCTTTCTCTTTGGTTAGTGGATATAAGGGAGCTGCCAGTGTGGCAAATCCGGGAATCCAGAGTCTGCAAAACCCGGCGGTCCCCAGGAACTCTCTTACCTGGCGAGCAGTGGTTGGGGCCGGGATCTGCATAACAGCTTGTTTTCTGGCTTCTGTGAGCCACCGTTGTCCATCTCTCAAGACATATCCTAGGTAGGTCACTTCTATCTGGCATAACTGAGCCTTTTTAGCAGAGGCCCGATACCCCAGCTTACTTAACTCGCCCAGGAGGTTTTGGGTCCCAATTTCACAGTCCTCGCGTGTTTCTGCAGCTAGGAGCAGATCATCTACATATTGCAGAAGAGTCACCTGTGGGTTATTGGCTCGGAAAAGAGCAAGATCTCGGTGTAGGGCTTCATCGAACAAAGTGGGCGAGTTCTTGAATCCCTGAGGCAGCCTCGTCCATGTGAGCTGTCCGGCTTGTCTACTCTCGGAGTCTCGCCATTTGAAAGCGAACAAGGGCTGGCTGTTGGGGTGTAACCTCAAACAGAAAAAAGCATCTTTGAGATCCAGGACTGTGTACCATGTCCGACCAGGTGGCAAGGTGCTGAGGAGGTTATAAGGATTTGGCACCATGGGGTGTATGTCCTGAACTCTCTTGTTGACTTCTCTAAGGTCCTGTACTGGACGGAAGTCCCTGGTCCCTGGTTTTTTTACTGGAAGTAGAGGAGTGTTCCAAGGGGATTTGCATGGGACCAAAATCCCTTGTTGGAGCAGTTTGTTAATTTGGGGGCGTATACCCTCTTGAGCTTCTCTGCTCATGGGATATTGTCGGACCCCTATAGGGGTGGCCCTGGACTTAAGTTCAATCACCACGGGGGGGACCAGTTTTGCCATCCCCACTCCTCCCGTCTCTGCCCACGCCTGGGGGTATCGATTTAACCAGTCCTGTAATCCCTCAGGGGGCTTTACTTTATTTTGGTAAAGTCGATATTCCTCCCCTAGTTGTAAAGACAGCTCTAGAGTCTGGGGCGCTTTTATTCCCCAGAAAACCTCCGGTCGATGAGAGGTGAAAGTTATTTGTGCTTTTAACTTGGTTAGTAAGTCTCTCCCCAATAAAGGCATAGGACACTCTGGAATGACTAGAAACGAATGAGTTACTCGATTTCGCCCTATGTCTACTACTCGGGATGTGGTCCATGGATACGATTTTTGTCCCGTGGCCCCGATCACCAAGGTTTTTTCATTTTTCTTTACTTTTCCTAGAGGTGTTTTGAGTACTGAAAATTCGGCTCCCGTGTCAACTAGAAAGTCCACAGGGGTCCCCTCCACTTCTAAAGTTACCCTAGGCTCGGGGAGGGGGGCCGAGCCCCGTTCCCCCTAGTCTTCATTTTCTCCAAGAGAAAGCACCTTTACCTCTTGTTTTTTTTTTCGGACAGTCGCTCTTCCAGTGGCCCATTTCCTTGCAATACGCGCATTGGTTCCTCTCCAGGCGCTGCCCGCCTTCTCTGGGTCTCCTTGGTCCCTGCTGCCTTTTGTCTCCCAGGTTCCCTGACTGTCTACCTCTTCTTCTATTATCTCTTTCTCCTACTGCGGCCAGGATCCTAGTCAAAACCTTTTCTTGCCTCCTGTCTCTCCTATCCTCCTCTTCTCTTTTCTCTCTTTTCTCTCTCTCTAACTTTTCATCTTCTGTTTCTCTCTTATGATACACTTTCTCTGCCTCTCTAACTACATCTCTTATGGTGTAATCCTGCAAGCCCTCAATTCGCTGTAACTTCTTCCTAATGTCAGGAGCTGACTGGCCAATGAAGGCCATAATTACTGAGGCCCTTTGACCCTCAGACGTGGGGTCGAATGGGGTATATCTCCTATAAGCCTCCATGAGCCTTTCAAGGAAGACTGAGGGGGGCTCAGTCGCTCCCTGCATAACCTCTCTTACCTTGGCCAGATTCGTGGGCTGCCGGGCAGCACCTCTGAGACCCGCCACTAGGACCCGGCGATAATTGGACAGTCGTTCCCTACCTGATGCCGTATTATAATCCCATCGGGGCCGGGTTAGCGGAAATCCTTCATCTATCTCAGCTGGAGTTTGGACAGGGCGCCCAGCCTCATCTCGGACATTTTTCCGAGCCTCGAGGAGAATCCTCTCTCTCTCCTCGGTTGTGAATAGAGTCTGCAGAAGCTGCTGGCAGTCATCCCAGGTCGGCTGGTATGAATACATTAATGATTCAACCAACCCAGTGAGTCCTGCAGGGTTTTCTGAAAAAGGGGGGTGATGAGCTTTCCAGTTGTAAAGGTCAGAAGAGGAAAAAGGCCAATACTGTAGGGGCTGTAGACTATTTGGATCGGCAGGGGAGCCCCAATAGCCCTGAGGGGGAGCGCCACAGTTGAATCCGCAGGCCCCTCAGGGGTGACTCCTCGCCGGCTCCTTGTTCCTGTGGAGGGACCCCCTCCTCCGGCCGGGGCCTGAGGCAGGGGTCCCGAGGGAGCTGATGGTTGGGGCTGGGGAGCATAAGGTGGGGGTTGAGGGGTATCGGGCCACTCAGGGGGTTCTTCAATCTCTGAATAGATCTTGGGGGGTTTCGTCACTGGTGTGCTGCGATCATCATCTCTCCCGAGCGGTGGTTTCGGTTTCTCTTTCTCACCATTTTCTTGGATGGCTAGAATCTTGGTGCCAGGGCGGAGAGGCGGGAGGAATGGGCGAACCCACGGGGGTGGGTAGCGTGCCAAGTCCTCCCATACCATGATGTACGGTTGTTGGTCTGGATGCGACCCTGGTCCTTCCTGAAAAACAATGGCCTTCACAGCCCTTATGGTGGGTAAGTAAAAAGTTCCTTCTGCTGGCCAACCTACTCCAAAAACAGGCCATTCTGAGGAACAGAAAGTCATCCATGGCTTTTTCTTCACTTTTACTGACAAATTTTGTCCTCTAGCCCTAACGTCCGTCCAATGGTCCTTAGTCAAAGATAAAGGAGTAGACACGGTCTGTCCCATAGTGAAGAATAAGAGTAAACACAACACAATGACAGAGACGGAAAACACTAAGACATCCAAGCACACTCGTCTGCGTCTGGACTTACACAACCAGCCAAACGCTACCTCTGATGGAGTGGGATTCCGCTCCACTCCTCTGGCAGGAAGAGCACTCACTCTTCTTCACTCTGCCAGGCAACAGCCAGGTCCTCCTGACTGTTCCGTACCCCGGGCACTCCAGGGTCTCCCTCGGAATGTCTTCCAAGGGTGCAGCCTGTGGGGAAATAGACCGTCGTCTTCCCACAGCCACTAGGGTCCTTACGGTCCGCAGTGGCAGCTGCCAGAATGGGGCTCAAACCCACAATCTCAGAACTGAAAAACTAAGACACAAATTCAGCAGTGCCACACTTAGACACTTAGACAACAGACAACATAACAAGACTCACACAAACAAACGCACCTCCAAGGGGTCCTTCGGGGTTCCTGGGTGTCACGCAGATCTCGGTGGGACCTCCAAATGAAAGAACTCAGTGGGGAAACCCCCACTCAGCTCCCGATTCGGCGTGCACCCAAGAATCGCGAATAGAACACAACACCTTGATGTAACAACAAGAGGTTTTTTAATGGCGGAGCTCCGGGTCGAAACGTATCTCACACAACAGGAGACAGTGGATTCGACCACGAGGCTTGGAAGCTAGGGGGTTTTATAAAAAAGGAGTGGGGCTGGGGGAGGAATTGGCGCGGTTTCACATGATTGGTCCATTTAAACATCAGCAGCCTGTAACATTTAACTTAGGTCAGAGGGGTGGGAGCTAGGGAGGCGATGGGCTTGCCCGGGCATGTCCTGGTCTGTTCTGCTATGTTCTCAGCCCCAGGTTTCAAAGCTCAGAAACAACTCTTTGGGCTATTTAACATACATTACATGAATTACAGTTTTATTTCCTTTCACAGCTTCTTAGTTTTAAGGCAAAAAAGCTGATAGTTGGTTTTTTCCTAGAAAATTCTCTGCAATCGTGATTATTGTGTTTAGCAAATGACAAAGTGCTCTTTATCTTATAGCTAGAAAAAGTAAAATTCTTTGATTGCTCTAAATTTATAGCATTCCTGTAGCCACTTAATTTGGGTTTTTACTGGTCTAAAAGGTGTAACATTGGTAGCAGGACAGCTTTAAATTGGTAACTCGGGTTTGGAGTCTTTCAAACATGTGACATAAAGCAGGACAAAAAGCTAAGCCTCTAAGGATACTTCTAGTTGAGATAATATTTAATGTGATTCTTATCCTAAAAGGTAGACTTAAAGATAAGATTTAAAACAATGTCTCTTTAATGAAGCATTAAAATTTGCACTGTCATGCATTCATAGGTATAAATTAGCAGCCAAACTTCGTAACATGATAGTGATGCTTCTAATATTGATTTTAAAGATGATAAATTGTTTTAAAATTGGGTTTTCCTTTCCCAAAGTTGTAGTTATAGTCTAATATTGCAAAAGAAACTTAAAATTCTAAAATCTGTCCTGATGGCAAGAGGAACAAAGCTCAGAGCAGCTTCTGTGGGGCTTGTGTGACTTTCTTTTGTTTCGCAAACAGTGCCTAGAGAAGTTCTTGCCTGCCTTCAGGGAAATTTCTCATTAGCTAAAAGAACACTGTTGCAGATCTATCCAGATGTTTTAAATAAAGTTTAAAGTCAGAATTTATAAAAAGTCAATTAGGCTGTAGAACTTATAAAGGCATTACAATCTGGCTTGCCTACTTCATGTAAAGTTATTATAGATTTAAAGGTTCGTTTTTTTCCTTTGCATTCTGATAATTGTAAAGTGTTTGCTTCTAGTGAACTGGTAATCCATGGAAAATTTTGCCTCTAGGTATGGCTAATGTAGCTTTACATTATGTAAGAAAAAAAATTTATTGTCTCTGCTTCAATATAAGAAGCTAAGAGTTTGAGTCTTTCAGTGTATATTATTTCCTAAGTAGAAATTATTTTAGTAGCCAATGCCTCTCAAGAGAAGTTTACTTCAAATCTTTGCTTTCACACAATGAGCTTTAAAGTTCTGGGGAGTAGCTGTTGCTCCAGAAAAGATTCAGAGGCAATATCTTTTTAATATTTGGTGGTTTTAGTTATACTATAAAGTTATGGTACAGAAAATCTAAGAACAAAAAATTGATTTGCTTAAAAATTTTAATTTCAAAAGCTTCCAGATGTTAATTGGCTAAAGCCTCACCTTAAGGTCTTAAAGTGACAACTGCCCTGCTCTTCTGCTACCTGCCGAGAGGCTGAACCTGTCTTCCTGAGACATTCCTGAATAAGCAACCAGCCTGGCGCCCAAGTGCTGATGGCATGGCGGCATGGCAACAAAGCACCAAGGATGGACTGGTGGAGGAGATGGGCCTTCCCCCTTATAAGCACGGTCTCTTAGGAAACTCATGGGCCTTGATCAGAACGTTTGTCTTGGCTTCATTATCTTTTCTCGCAATCTTGTCTCTTTCAGCCCCAACCTGCCTCCCAGGTGTACCTGGTTCATGTAGGCCTCGGGGCTGCTTACAACAGATTGGCGCCTGAACAGGGGAGATCATTATTTAAACCAAAGCGTTGATAGGGAATACTTAACAAACACCAAGAATGAGCAGATGTCTACAGGCCAGGGTCCTTCAGTACAGGACAAATGAGATCTGGGAACTTCCTGGCCCAGAAGTGTTTGGGGAGAGTGGCTGGAGGTACTTTCCCATCATACAGAAATTCAATTTGAAGAAAAGTTTTCTTTGAGTCATTGAGATACAATCCTAGTATGTGCTTTGTTAATTGTCAGACATTTCTACCACTGTCTTTTGTTTTTACACAAACTTATTACCTTATCAGTTCCAATATTCTCTATTGAGAAGGCTAGGCTGACTCCATGTCAGGCTTCAAATTGGCAGTTAAGGAGACTAGGCCTAAATCTCTGTTCCAAGAACTGGACAATTACAGGCAAGTTCAGGCCTCAGAAGCTGCCCTGCCACCTGGCCTGAGGCAAGAACAGTGGGTCAGCAACGGTTTCCAGTGCCCACACCATGGTAATGGAATGTCCATAGAGATGAACCCAACAGATTAACATAGAGGTCACCTACCCTGGGATTTCCTAATGTGCTTTAAATCAGGCCTGCAAGCTCACTTGGTTGTCTCTCTATTCTGGTAATGGGAGGCCCCAGTATGCTGGACTTCTGCAGAATAAACACTCTTACATGCTGCTTGAGTCCGGGGTATAATTTTTCTGTGAATCATGGACTGTAGCAGTGTTAATATGCTCTCCTCACTACTCCAAATTTTCCTATTCTGTCAGAAATTGGTTCACATGCCTCCCCAGTACCAGGTCTAAGTTGCAGAGATGAACGGTTCTTTCATAGAATCTGTTTTCTCATGTTCTGTGCTTTCCCTTTGTCCTAATCTCTAACAAAGAAATCTGTACTAATCAGCCAGCCATGTGCGGTCTCACCTCTGCTTCTGACTGAGTGCCAAGGCTTTTTGTCTCTTTATTGATTGTACTATTAGGTGTGAATGGTTTCCAGCTTCTTGTCCCAAGTCAGCTCCCTCCCACCATGTGCACCAGTGCCTTACCCTCCTGTCTTTCCACTGTGACACGCTCAGCACATTTCTCAGGGGAAGCGATTTGATTCCTTGGACTGGGAAGTCTTCCAACTTCTTTAACTGTTTCCTAGGCAATTCTGAATATTTTGACCATGTTTTTTCCCTCCCCTAACTCCTTCCATAACCTCGCCACCTCTCCACCCACTCAACTTCATCTTGTCTTTCTCAAAAGCAACCAAAAAACAAAGCAAGCAAACAAACAACAACAATGGCAATTAAAATGAAAATCAAAACAAACAAAAAAACTAGTAAAACAAACAAACAAAAAATACCAAATGAAACAGACAAACAAAAACCCTGTGTGAAGTTTATTTTATGTTGTCAACTCCTGGGCATGGGCCTACACTGGAATATGGTTGCTATCCCTGAAGATTTTCCTTGTATTGTACCCTTGGAGTCTGGGAAATTCTTAGCTTTCATGGTGGGTGTTCCTCTTTGACTCTAACCTTAGTGTAAACTATCATTCTATATATTTAACTTCCTTGCCCTCAGCCTGTGCAACCTTGATATATGACACCTTTCCTATTTAGGGCTTAGTTTCCTAGAGGGGAGTTTATTAGGCTTGTGAACAGACTGACAAACAAGTGATGTGACAATAATCACTTGTGCTATTCCTAACATCGTAGAACATTCCCAGAATTCTGAAGTCCCAGGAGTGATCTAGATAGAGTCATGGCCATCACCCATGAGGGGCTGGCTAGAGAGTTCAGAAAAATGTCAGTGGATTTGGCAGAAAAACAGGCCAATAGATTATGTAATCCCATGGCACTAGGAACCAGAAGTTAGTAAAAATCATGTGTAATTTAGTAAAATAAAAACCTGCATCTTTTGTTAAATACAGTTTATCATTTAGAAATTAGAAGGCAAAATTTTATTCTACCTTTGCATACAGGATTCTTTCTGTCCTTCCTCCCTCCGTTCCTCCGTCCTTCCATCCCTCCAGCCCTCCCTTCTTTCTTTTTTCTTTTTTCTTCTCTCTCTCTCTCTCTCTCTCTCTCTCTCTCCCCCCCCCTTTTCTTCTTTTCTTTTCTTTTTTATGGTTTTAGAGCTTTATTGTAGAAAGGCAGAGAGAAAAAGAGAAGGTAGAAAGAGGGAGGCCAGCCATGGCCACATGGAGAGATGGGGGAAGGGAGGGGGAGAAGGAGGGCTAGAGATGAGAGTAAGAAAGGTAAGAGCTTAAGAACTCTTTCTTTCTTTTCTTTCTTTCTTTCTTTCTCTCTCTCTCTCTTCCTTCCTTCCTTCCTTCCTTCCTTTCTTTCTTTCTTTCTTTCTTCCTTTCTTTCTTTTTTCTTTTTTCTTTCCTTCTTTCCTCTCTCATACAACATCCTTAAAAAAATTAAAAATTTCCCTCCATATAGGATCTGAACATTTTTAAGAGATGAAGTTGTTTGTCTTTTTGTTGTTGTTGTTAAAACATCTCTAGTTGGTTTAATTTCTAGTTTATCATTTGTAAAATTAAGAATGTAGAAAGAAGTTTTCCCTCCAGTCAGGGACATAGGTCACTGAGTAAAAGTTCTTTCTTCTGAAGCCCAAAAATTTAGTTAGACTACAGAACCCAAACAAAAAGCCATATCTATAATCTGTACACACTTGTAAAAAGTATGCATCTGTAATTTGTATGGTGAGATGGGAGGCAGAGACAAGAGAATTGCAAGGAAATTCAAAAGCTAGTTAACCTGGCATACACTGTGTCAAAAATAAGAGAGACTCTGACTCAAAAACAAGTTAGAAGGCAAGGACCAATTTCCAAAAGTTGTCCTCTGATATCTACAAGTGAGCAGTTGCTCATCTTCTGTTTGCATTTCTAATTTTGTCCGTTTTCAACTCTGCTCAATTGCTCCCTCCAGACAACTGACATTACTCCCTAAATGTGATGCATGGTGTTGAGAGCCATATAATTTACTTTCTCAATTTCACTGGTTAAGTACTGTGTTGCTCCTAGCCCTGCAGAACAAGTGTGAGTTCCCTGAACCCTGGTGCTCATTTTGTAGAGGAGAGAACTGTAGATATGTAAATGCACCATATATGTCAGACATAGATAAGAAAAAGTATAGAAAAATAAGACAAATTCAAATGACAAACATAATAGTCACTCTAGTGGTATTTAGCAAATTCCATTACAAGCAGGAAGAGCAATGCTAATTGCCTTACTGCTGCAGACCCTCTGGGCCCCTGTGCCTGCGTAGGAAAGAGTCTCTAGAGTAGATGGGCAAGATTAGGATGTAGTAACAGACAGCCAAACACACAAGAGAGGTGTTTAATCTGAATGTAATGTTCCAGTCGAGCCTCAGACTTTTATAATACAGAATAAATTGCAAATCATAACAGAATAAGGCACATTGAATTTTTCCAGGTGCAAAAGGAGCGACTTCAAAAGGAACCAGATAAATGTTTAACACTAGAGATTAGCACAGATGCAAGGGGAGTGACTACAAAGGGAATTTGTAGGGACCAAATAAATGTTTACATTAGAGATTAGCACTTTCTGCCAGGCAAGAGTTTTACACTTAGAGTTAATAGCCCCAGGGTAGTTAACTCTTGACACGCCTCAAGAATAATGTAGTGTCACTGACCTCAAAATTCTCTAGGCCTCGTTAATTCTTATCTATATCTGGAGACTATCCATTTTCAGTATAGTATACTAATTTGCTCTTGACAAAGAATGTAGTCTGTAATACGAATTTCTATCTCAGTGAGAATTTTAGACTCTTTCTGCAGAGAACTGAATTAATGGCTAGTGCTTAATTAGTTACTGAATGGGTTAAGCTCCTTGCTGTTATCTGGAATCTAAGAACACTGGGAAAAGGCTTTAGCTATGTTAGAATACAATCTTAAAAGGCATTTACTATAAGGTAATGCTTAGTAGAGTGCATGTGAATCTATACATTAGAATAATGTGGTGGAAATTTGATTAATATGGGTAAGGGAAAAACGCCATAACTCCGGGAGAGAAATTTCCATGGAACTCTTATCCTCATGAAACAGCTTCCAGTTTTCGCCTGTCAAACTGACCCAAACTGGAGAGCTGACTTTCGCCAGACATCCAGGAGGAGAGTCCTAGAAATTCATTTCTCATGAGCAGATTTTTGGCATTTCTGCCTCACAAGCTGACTCCACCAGAGTGCCCTGGCACCTTACTTGTCTTCATCTAACTTAATCCTTCCAACTTTATTACATTTTATTAAATATTACAAGTGCAGTTAGCAGAAGACCTGTATTATTGTTCAATGTCACCATTAATAGAATTGCGTTCTAACTTGGATTTAACAGAGATTAATCTAACAACACAATTGCTTTCTTAAAGTACACCCTATAGTGCCAAATACATGCAAGCACTGTATACACCTTCTATGGAGATTTTTTTTTTAAAAGTGCAGATGTCTTTATTGTAATTCTGTATTATCTTTAAGTAACCATCACAGTGGGTGGGGTTAGAGCCCAAGTATTTTAGGGACAATGCCAGATAATGTTGTATGCTTCCTAAGTGTGCTGACAGCATCCAAGAACCTAATTAGTACAATCATTAACACAGGTGTTGCCCCTATTTAAATCTGAATGGTTTGAACATCAGATCTCTGGCTCTGGTGATCTTTGGGAGAGCATAAAGCATTCAGAAGGG
The DNA here is from genome assembly GCF_000001635.26 of Mus musculus. Classification (NCBI taxonomy): domain Eukaryota; kingdom Metazoa; phylum Chordata; class Mammalia; order Rodentia; family Muridae; genus Mus; species Mus musculus. The sequence continues at coordinate 7,712,812 of NC_000072.6, read as the reverse complement.
ATCTGGCTGCCTTGTCACCCAGCTCTGACTAGACCTCAGAGTATTGTGCAATTGACCAATCTTTAAAAGAAAGTCTTGGTGTCCAGCTAACAGAGACAGATATGCTGTTCCAAGGAGAAAGGAGACACTATTTCAGGGTATTAAGTTCTTGGAATGCAAAGGCCTAGTATACTGAGTATAAAGCTGAGTATACTGAGTAGGGGAGGATTAAAACATTTGCTTTGTGGTTTTTATTATTGTTGTTTTTTGTTTTGTTTTTTTGGGGGGGATTTTTTGTTTTTGTTTTTGTTTTTGTTTTTTTTTTTTCAAGTCTGGATTTCTCTGTATAACCCTAGCTATTCTGTTCTACCTTGTTCTTTAGACCAGGCTGGCCTCAAACTCAGACCAATCTTCTTGCCTCTGCTACTGTCTCTCAAGTACTGGATTAAAGGCATGAACCACTGTAAGACCCTGAGGAACCTTAGTTTACCGGGGATCCCCTGAGTGAACCATGTGGAACCAGGATCGATGCAAAAAACCAAGAGAAATTTATTGTTCCAGTGCACAGGGTCGTCCCAGCACCAGCTCAGGGAGTTTTTATATGGCAGAACAGAGCATCAGCAACTAGGCACAATATGATTGGAGCAACAGTGCACCCTTTAAACTGATTGGTCTTTAGGGAAGGAGGTGACAAGGACTTCCCTTGTCTGAAGGTGAGCAAAGGGTCAGTATTGTGGAATGTGTCCCCACCCGAAGTGGTCTGAGAAATGCTAATTAGCTTCTGCCTTCCAGAGGGGTGAGAGTTTCAAGACTTTCCCAAAGTTCCTATGCTGGCCTTTTCACCACCACCACCCAATGTTTGCATTTCTAGTCATAAAAAGTTACAAAACATTTACCTAAAGATGAAGAGGATAAAAAGGTTTGTAAAATGATTTGTCCTAAGCACAAGTTTCTGAAGTGTTCAACAGAAAAGACTAATATCTAATGTTTCTTACAATAATGGCCACAAAAGTTACCAATACAGAAGTAGTGTTGAGTTTACACACACAGTAGAATCTTTTTTCAAGAGAAATAACTCTAAAAATTTGGCAAAAACATCATGCATTTGTATGTAGTTAAACATACAAAATACATTAAAGTAGTGTTGAGTTTACACATACAGTAGAATCTTTTTCTCTAAGAATATGGCAAAAACATCATGTATTTCTATGGTTTAGACAGAAGGCTTTATATTTTTGAAGAATAGTAGGAAAGTGGATATCTAGGATACTGGCTTCTAGAATTGTTACAAGAGGTCGGGGGAAGGGTGGTGGACATTGAAGCTAGTGGGAGATAATAGTTATTTCAGTTTGTCAACTCAGGTTTACAGAAACCCCAGGTACCAGTCTCTGGAGATGAAGCCTCTTTGTTATAAGAGAAGGACCTTAGAAATATCTTTAAACACATTTTATCTTAGTTAGCACTTAAAGACATACCTAATGGTTGCTTATCAGAGATTATCATTCTCCCTACAAGCAATACAACAAGAGCAAACCCAGCAAGCTTGCCCTAATTTGTGAACCCATGGCCAGTGAGTTAGAAAATACTGAACTGGATTCCCAACTTCTATTGGATCCCCAAAGACAGAGCTGCATCATGACCTTTTTGGACCCAAATTTTGATATACTCATATTCTGATATATTGACAAATATATCAATATTACATACTAAATGTTTTTCTTTAACCTAAAAATTGGTTTCTTCTTTTCCTTTTATCCCCTCTCTTCCCCTATTTTTAAATAAAAATGAGAATGTGTTCACTCTACACCTAAGCACTGTTTAGTGGAGAAGTTGCCTGTGTCTAAATGGAACACCTACCAGTGTATATACGTGATTAGTTGTTATCCAGTTACTGACATGATGGTCATCTTTTTGCCCATATTTTCAGGCTAGGATTTAGGAAGGCTTCTTTTTCAGTATTTGAAATTCATGTTTGGAAAAACAGGGCATGTGTTCTTTAATTTTCCACTTGATCTTTTGTCTCTTTCCATTCCTGGAATGTACAGATTGTTCCTAAACTAAATTTAGTGAGCTAAAACAGTATAGAAAATTCAAATTCAGGTTTGTGTCTTAAACATAATATAGGGCCTCAGGGAACAGTTTAGAAAGATCAATAAAAACTCTTCTAAGCATTTTCATAGATCATAGATGAATAAATAGCTTTCTCATCTTGCTGAGAAAAGTATTATGAATGCATGCAAAGGAATGTATTTCAAGGTGTGTGTAGAAGCTGAAGGAAACAACATTAGTATTCAAGTCTTTTATTTTAAATACATTTATCAAATTACAAATGAATTTCACTTATTTTTCTCAAATCAGAAGCAATAAGTAACAACTATCCATTTGTGAATCTGTCCAGTTTACCACAGGAAAAAGATATGCTTATTCATAGCTATTTATCAAGTAGATTATGCTTATGTAAAAATTTTCATATTACTATTCTCAGCTAGACCCCTTCTCTGGCTGCGAACTTTGAGCTAGGGTGTGTTAATTTTTTTTATTAGATATTTTCTTCATTTACATTTCAAATGCTATCCCAAAATCCCCTATACCCTCCTCCTGCCCTGCTCCCCAACCACCCACCTCCAGCTTCCTGACCCTGGCATTCCCCTGTACTGGGGCATATAATCTTTGAAAGACCAAGGGCCTCTCTTCCCATTGATGGCCTACTAGGCCATCCTCTGCTACATATGCAACTAGAGACATGAGCTCTGGGGAGGTACTGGTTAGTTGGGTGTGTTAATTTTATAAAACAAACATTGCAACTTAAGAGTGATGGATAAAGTGCAGCAAGGAAAATGCCTTGATTCAGATGTCAAGATCTCAAAAACAAGAACACAATCAATTCTTCCTGGATAACTCAAAATGAGAGAAAAAACAAACAAACAAACAAACAAACAAACAAACAAACTGCTTGTGGTCCTTTGCTAGTTTCCACAAGGATTTAGATAAGTAGGGTATTAAACCTCGCTGGTCTCCTCTCCTAACTTCTGGCATTGCTAACATGTGCAGTGATACACAGAGTAACGCCTTTGTGTCTGACTTTGAGTGAAATGTTTCACAAAGTCCTTGCTATGTTTGCGTCAATCCGTAGAAGCTGATAAACTGTTTTGAGACCATTTGAACCTTGAAGAAATGTTGTATCTATAGAGAATCTGTCCTTTGTGCTACCTGAGAGCTTGCAGCTGCACCAACTTTAGTCCTGAAATACTCTTGGCAAACTTGGAGTTCTTACTTTTAATTATGGCTAGCCACGGTCAAAAGGGACTGAGATTTGTGTGGGCTGTCTGCTCTCATGGGCAGCAACGGCAAGAGAACATTGGTAGCTAGAACCTTTCTCAGCCCCAGTTACTCATGTATAATGTTTGAGTAAAGAGTAATTAGAGTGAGCTAGCTGGATGTCTGTCTTTCCTGAGAAGCCTGTACCTCTCTGCTCCTTCAGAAAATGAAGGCTTAGCATCTTGGTGAGCTTCTTTCTCTATTGGGGCACCTACAACTGACATCAATCAATAAACATGCCACTTGTTCCAATATTATAAGGTTGTGGCACCAAGTATAAGAGAGTATTCGTTTCTCTGGGGACTACGATGATAAACTTTATCAGATGACTTATTCCATTCACTTATTACACTCCAGTTCAACATGAAGAAATTCATCAAAGATTCATGCAATAATAAGTTTTCCATTCTAAGAAGTTGACTGAGTTGAGAGAGCATGAGAGAGAAATAGAACGGAAGGGAAGGCAACGACAGCTAGCAGTGGTATTCCTAAGGAAATTGTCAAGAAAAGCCAGAAGCTCATCATTTTTTGCTGAGTGCTTGATGACTACTGATCATCAAGTACTGTGATGCTGAGGATGAACCCAGGACCTCATCCATGCCAAGAAGGTGCTCTGCCACTAAGCTACATCTCCAGCTCATATTTTCTTAATAGCAACCCAGGCAACCTCCAGAGATGAAGCCATTCCTAGTGAAAAAAAAAAAAAAAAACAAGCTCTGACAGTCTGCTGTCTTCTGTCTCAGAGCACCAAGCCCTTTCAGAATGGGCATTCACATTCCAGTCAAGTAGAGGGGGAGGAGAATGGTGGCCTTGCAGGAGGATGTCAGTAGGGGATCTGAGGACAGCTCTGGACAGTTGTTACTCATAGACCCTGCATTTCTCTTTTCCTTCTCTTCAAACCTCACAATACTCTGGCAAACAGAAGAACTTGTCACCCTGAAAGCTTACATTTCACTCTCCATCAGGGCATACCAGGATGCAGGGCTGTGCTTGGTGCTCATGGAAGACTCAAATGAAGTAAATCCATAGGATGATTGGGGATCATGTTAGGATGTTTTCTTCCTCACTTGTGACTCCGAACTTACTTCCTTTTTCTGCTTGTTTTCAGACTTGGCTCGGGCTGTAGCTCAGTGGTAAAGCAAATGCTCTGCATTTACAAGGCCCTGAATTATGCAAATGCTCTGCCGCACATTTTCTTACAAACATATTTATTTCTATATTTATGTTATGCATTTATAAATAAGTATGCATCAATATAAACATATATGTTATTATATAGGTGAAATAAATGCACATTTTTCATGTTATAGTTTGTAGTTTGTAATTTACTGTTTTCACAGTGTTGCACAGCAGATGCACTTTTGAAAAGTGTTTTTGCTGGCTGATACTGTGTGAAACTAAAAACTACCTTTGCAAGAGGTCAAACAAGACTCCAAGAAAGTCATTTATTTTCAAACTTGCAAGTAGTTTCTTATGACTCTTATCATTTCCACTCTTGGCACATTGAAATAGAAACAGTGGACACATCTGAGGATCATTGGGTGTGTTCTGTGTTTCACTCTAGGTCTGACAGGGTAAATGAGGCTGCCCAGGGTTTCACTAGACCTCCCTACTACAGTATGAGACCTAATCTCAAGGCCAAATATTGAGACAGATATCAGATCAGGGAGCACGTCTCACAATTTTTGTGTGCTCCAGCTTCTCCACTAATTGCTAATCTTCTCTTTCCTTCTAAACCTTCCAAGACATCTGCTAAAGTCATATTTCAGGTATGTTTGTCAGTGCGGGACTGAAAGTTTGAGGGAGACTTGCTCACGATCACACAGCTTCCAGGTTATGCAGTCTGGATTATCTGATCCGTCCGGGGCTGTCATACGAGTCTTTCTCTCTGAACTGCTTATACTCACACCAACTCCGATGTTAAACATGACTATTTGTTTGCTTGTTTGTTTGTTTAATTCTCTAATTTGGCCATGAAGAGTATCTTAAGATTCAATTCAGTTTAATCCTGATTTTTTTAATTTTAACCTAGGGTTAGCATCAGACCCCACAGTGCTTACACCCACAAGACTTCATTCTCAATTCAGATTCCAACTTTAAGTATTACTTTTCTCTATAGAGAAGGGTCTTCAAGTCTCTCTTCTCTGTTGAGAAACCTTCTAGACTACTCCACAGACCTCAGGAAGGCGTGTTAGAATCACCATTTTATTATAAAGGGTTCAACTCAGGAAGTACCAAATGGAAAAACCACATATGGCCTGATGTGGAGAAGTGTGGCAGTTTCTTGCCCTTTGGTTGTGCTAACCTCTGGCTCCTCAGTGTGTTCATGAGCCTATAACCCTTCTGAAAACCATTCTTTCTAGATGCTGTGGAGGCGTCATTAGACAGACATGAAAGATCAAGTTGCTGTCCCTTGTTGATGAACTAGATCAGTAGCTCCTGTTCCTCCCAGGGAGAAGTAGGGGGGAGAGGAGGGGGATTCCAACCCTCTGTCACAAAGCTGGTGCTGGTGGCAGCCAACCCCACCCTCCCAGTCCTTCATATGCATGAATTCAAAGGGTTTAGGAAGAACAAAGACATTCCTTTTAGACAGTCAGGAAGTTTTGAGGGTTTTGGAAACTCTGTGTCACTTACCAAAAAACAAAGACTCAATTTATGTTTCTTATCATCCACCCAAAAAGACTACTGAGACCTTGTAGACTTAACATTCCTTAATAGCTGAAGGTTCTATCTGAACCCAAGATATCAAAGCAGCCAGGCCACAACAGGCAGGAAGAGGCAGAAGGCAGAATGCTAGCCGGAAGGAATGGACTAGGCTCAGAACTTAAGTTACTTTATAGCACTCTCTTCCCTAGGCAGTGAAGATTTATTGGAAGCTGTTGCAATCCTGTGTATGTAAGGTAGAAGCCAGGTATGGAGATTAGGTGATGGTTTGCTCTAATATATTTCAGATTGTATGAAAGAGTAGCTTTTGGGTAGTGTCTTCCTCTGCGTGACTCCATTTTACAATAGAGCAATGACCTTCATTTTTAGTGCAAATTTTGAGGTAGACTTCATCGATGTCTCTATGTCTCTTTTTTTTTTTCCATTTTTTATTAGGTATTTAGCTCATTTACATTTCCAATGCTATACCAAAAGTCCCCCATACCCACCCACCCCCAATCCCCTACTCACAAACTCCCCCTTTTTGGCCCTGGCATTCCCCTGTACTGGGGCATATAAAGTTTGCGTGTCCAATGGGCCTCTCTTTCCAGTGATGGCCGACTAGGCCATCGTTTGATACATATGCAGCTAGAGTCAAGAGCTCCGGGGTACTGGTTAGTTCATAATGTTGTTCCACCTATAGGGTTGCAGATCCCTTTAGCTCCTTGGCTACATTCTCTAGCTCCTCCATTGGGAGCCCTGTGATTCATCCATTAGCTGACTGTGAGCATCCACTTCTGTGTTTGCTAGGCCCCGGCATAGTCTCACAAGAGACAGCTACATCTGGGTCCTTTCGATAAAATCTTGCTAGTGTATGCAATGGTGTCAGCGTTTGGATGCTGATTATGGGGTGGATCCCTGGATATGGAAGTCTCTACATGGACCATCCTTACATCTCAGCTCCAAACTTTGTCTCTGTAACTCCTTCCAAGGGTGTTTTGTTCCCACTTCTAAGGAGGGGCATAGTGTCCACACTTCAGTCTTCACTTTTCTTGAGTTTCATGTGTTTAGCAAATTGTATCTTATATCTTGGGTATCCTAGGTTTTGGGCTAATATCCACTTATCAGTGAGGACATATTCTGTGAGTTCCTTTCTGAATGTGTTACCTCACTCAGGATGATGCCCTCCAGGTCCATCCATTTGGCTAGGAATTTCATAAATTCATTCTTTTTAATAGCTGAGTAGTACTCCATTGTGTAGATGTACCACATTTTCTGTATCCATTCCTCTGTTGAGGGGCATCTGGGTTCTTTCCAGCTTCTGGCTATTATAAATAAGGCTGCTATGAACATAGTGGAGCATGTGTCCTTCTTACCAGTTGGGGCATCTTCTGGATATATGCCCAGGAGAGGTATTGCTGGATCCTCCAGTAGTACTATGTCCAATTTTCTGAGGAACCGCCAGACTGATTTCCAGAGTGGTTGTACAAGCCTGCAATCCCACCAACAATGGAGGAGTGTTCCTCTTTCTCCACATCCACGCCAGCATCTGCTGTCACCTGAATTTTTGATCTTAGCCATTCTAACTGGTGTGAGGTGGAATCTCAGGGTTGTTTTGATTTGCATTTTCCTGATGATTAAGGATGTTGAACATTTTTTCAGGTGCTTCTCTGCCATTCAGTATTCCTCAGGTGAGAATTCTTTGTTCAGTTCTGAGCCCCATTTTTTAATGGGGTTATTTGATTTTCTGAAGTCCACCTTCTTGAGTTCTTTATATATGTTGGATATTAGTCCCCTATCTGATTTAGGATAGGTAAAGATCCTTTCCCAATCTGTTGGTGGTCTTTTTGTCTTATTGACGGTGTCTTTTGCCTTGCAGAAACTTTGGAGTTTCATTAGGTCCCATTTGTCAATTCTCGATCTTACAGCACAAGCCATTGCTGTTCTGTTCAGGAATTTTTCCCCTGTGCCCATATCTTTAAGGCTTTTCCCCACTTTCTCCTCTATAAGTTTCAGTGTCTCTGGTTTTATGTGAAGTTCCTTGATCCACTTAGATTTGACCTTAGTACAAGGAGATAAGTATGGATCGATTCGCATTCTTCTACATGATAACAACCAGTTGTGCCAGCACCAATTGTTGAAAATGCTGCCTTTCTTCCACTGGATTGTTTTAGCTCCCTTGTCAAAGATCAAGTGATCATAGGAGTGTGGGTTCATTTCTGGGTCTTCAATTCTATTCCATTGGTCTACTGGTCTGTCTCTATACCAGTACCATGCAGTTTTTATCACAATTGCTCTGTAGTAAAGCTTTAGGTCAGACATGGTGATTCCACCAGAGGTTCTTTTACCCTTGAGAAGACTTTTTGCTATCCTAGGTTTTTTGTTATTCCAGATGAATTTGCAAATTGCTCCTTCTAATTAGTTGAAGACTTGAGTTGGAATTTTGATGGGGATTGCATTGAATCTGTAGATTGCTTTTGGCAAGATAGCCATTTTTACAATGTTGATCCTGCCAATCCATGAGCATGGGAGATCTTTCCATCTTCTGAGATCTTCTTTAATTTCTTTCTTCAGAGATTTGAAGTTTTTATCATATAGATCTTTCACTTCCTTAGTTAGAGTCACGCCAAGATATTTTATATTATTTGTGACTATTGAGAAGGGTGTTGTTTCCCTAATTTCTTTCTCAGCCTGTTTATTCTTTGTATAGAGAAAGGCCAATGACTTGTTTGAGTTTATTTTATATCCAGCTACTTCATTGAAGCTGTTTATCAGGTTTAGGAGTTCTCTGGTAGAATTTTTAGGGTCACTTATATATACTATCATATCATCTGCAAAAAGTGATATTTTGACTTCCTCTTTTCCAATTTGTATCCCCTTGATCTCCTTTTGTTGTCGAATTGCTCTGGCTAATACTTCAAGTACTATGTTGAAAAGGTAGGGAGAAAGTGGGCAGCCTTGTCTAGTCCCTGATTTTAGTGGGATTGCTTCCAACTTCTCTCCATTTACTTTGATGTTGGCTACTGGTTTGCTGTAGATTGCTTTTATCATGTTTAGGTATGGGCCTTGAATTCCTGATCTTTCCAAGACTTTTATCATGAATGGGTGTTGGATCTTGTCAAATGCTTTTTCTGCATCTAACGAGATGATCATGTGGTTTTTGTCTTTGAGTTCGTTTATATAATGGATTACATTGATGGATTTTCGTATATTAAACCATCCCTGCATCCCTGGAATAAAACCTACTTGGTCAAGATGGATGATTGCTTTAATGTGTTCTTGGATTCGGTTAGCAAGAATTTTATTGAGGATTTTTGCATCGATATTCATAAGAGAAATTGGTCTGAAGTTCTCTATCTTTGTTGGGTCTTTCTGTGGTTTAGGTATCAGAGTAATAGTGGCTTCATAAAATGAGTTGGGTAGAGTACCTTCTACTTCTATTTTGTGAAATAGTTTGTGCAGAACTGGAATTAGATCTTCTTTGAAGGTCTGATAGAACTCTGCACTAAACCCGTGTGGTCCTGGGCTTTTTTTTGGCTGGGAGACTATTGATAACTGCTTCTATTTCTTTAGGTGATATGGGACTGTTTAGATGGTCAACTTGATCCTGATTCAACTTTGGTACCTGGTATCTGTCCAAAAATTTGTCCATTTCGTCCAGGTTTTCCAGTTTTGTTGAGTATAGCCTTTTGTAGAAGGATCTGATGGTCTTTTGGATTTCTTCAGGATCTGTTGTTATGTCTCCCTTTTCATTTCTGATTTTGTTAATTAGGATTTTGTCCCTGTGCCCTTTAGTGAGTCTAGCTAAGGGTTTATCTATCTTGTTGATTTTTTCAAAGAACCAACTCCTCGTTTGGTTAATTCTTTGAATAGTTCTTCTTGTTTCCACTTGGTTGATTTCACCCCTGAGTTTGATTATTTCCTGCCTTCTACTCCTCTTGGGTGAATTTGCTTCCTTTTTTTCTAGAGCTTTTAGATGTGTTGTCAAGCTGCTAGTATATGCTCTCTCCTGTTTCTTCTTGGAGGCACTCAGAGCTATGAGTTTCCCTCTTAGAAATGCTTTCATTGTGTCTCATAGGTTTGGGTACGTTATGGCTTCATTTTCATTAAATTCTAAAAAGTCTTTAATTTCTTTCTTTATTCCTTCCTTGACCAAGGTATCATTGTGAAGAGTGTTGTTCAGTTTCCATGTGAATGTTGGCTTTCCATTATTTATGTTGTTATTGAAGATCAGTCTTAGGCCATGGTGGTCTGAGAGGATACATGGGACAATTTCAATATTTTTGTATCTGTTGAGGACTGTTTTGTGACCAATTATATGGTCAATTTTGGAGAAGGTCCCGTGAGGTGCTGAGAAGAAGGTATATCCTTTTGTTTTAGGATAAAATGTTCTGTAGATATCTGTCAGGTCCATTTGTTTCATAACTTCTGTTAGTTTCACTGTGTCCCTGTTTAGTTTCTGTTTCCACGATCTGTCCATTGATGAAAGTGGTGTGTTGAAGTCTCCCACTATTATTGTGTGAGGTGCAACATGTGCTTTGAGCTTTACTAAAGTGTCTTTAATGAATGTGGCTGCCCTTGCATTTGGAGCGTAGATATTCAGAATTGAGAGTTCCTCTTGGAGGATTTTACCTTTGATGAGTATGAAGTGTCCCTCCTTGTCTTTTTTAATAACTTTGGGTTGGAAGTCGATTTTATCCGATATTAAAATGGCTACTCCAGCTTGTTTCTTCAGACTATTTGCTTGGAAAATTGTTTTCCAGCCTTTCACTCTGAGGTAGTGTCTGTCTTTTTCCTTGAGATGGGTTTCCTGTAATCAGCAGAATGTTGGGTCCTGTTTGTGTAGCCAGTCTGTTAGTCTATGTCTTTTTATTGGGGAGTTGAGACCATTGATATTAAGAGATATTAAGGAAAAGTAATTGTTGCTTCCTGTTGTTTTTGTTGTTAAAGTTGGCATTCTGTTCTTGTGGCTGTCTTCTTTTAGTTTTGTTGAGGGATTATCTTCTTGTTTTTTCTAGGGCATGGTTCCCGTCCTTGTATTGGTTTTTTTCTGTTATTATCCTTTTAAGGGCTGGATTCATGGAGAGATAATGGGTGAATTTAGTTTTGTCGTGGAATACTTTGGTTTCTCCATCTATGGTAATTGAGAGTTTGGCTGGGTATAGTAGCCTGGGCTGGAATTTGTGTTCTCTTAGTGTCTGTATAACATCTGTCCAGGCTCTTCTGGCTTTCATAGTCTCTGGTGAAAAATCTGGTGTAATTCTGATAGGCTTGCCTTTATATGTTACTTGACCTTTTCCCCTTACTGCTTTTAGTATTCTATCTTTATTTAGTGCATTTGTTGTTCTGATTATTATGTGTCGGGAGGAATTTCTTTTCTGGTCCAGTCTATTTGGCGTTCTGTAGGCTTCCTGTATGTTCATGGGTATCTCTTTCTTTAGATTTGGGAAGTTTTCTTCAATAATCTTGTTGAAGATGTTTGCTGGTCCTTTGAGTTGAAAATCTTCATTCTCATCCACTCCTATTATCCGTAGGTTCGGTCTTCTCATTGTGTCCTGGATTTCCTGGATGTTTTGAGTTAGGATCTTTTTGCATTTTCCATTTTCTTTGATTGTTGTGCCGATGTTCTCTATGGAATCTTCTGCACCTGAGATTCTCTATTCCATTTCTTGTATTCTGTTGCTGATGCTCGCATCTATGGTTCCAGATTTCTTTCCTAGTGTTTCTATCTCCACTGTTGCCTCACTTTGGGTTTTCTTTATTGTGTCTACTTCCCTTTTTAGGTCTTGGATGGTTTTATTCAATTCCATCACCTGTTTGGTTGTGTTTTCCTGCAATTCTTTAAGGGATTTTTGTGTTTCCTCTTTAATGTCTTCTACCTGTTTGGTTATGTTTTCCTGTAATTCTTTAAGGGATTTTTGTGTTTCCTCTTTAATGTCTTCTACTTGTTTAGCAGTGTTCTCCTGTATTTCTTTAAGTGAGTTATTTAAGTCCTTCTTGGTGTCCTCTACCATCATCATGAGATATGCTTTTAAATCCAGGTCTAGCTTTTCAGGTGTGTTGGGGTGCCCTGGACTGGGCAAAGTGGGAGTGCTGGGTTCTGATGATGGTGAGTAGTCCTGGTTTCTGTTAGTAAGATTCTTACGTTTACCTTTCGCCATCTGGTAATCTCTGGAGTTAGTTGTTATAGTTGTCTCTGTTTAGAGATTGTTCCTCTGGTGATTTTGTTACACTATATCAGCAGACCAGGGAGACTAGCTCTCTTCCCTGAGTTTCAGTGGTCAGAGCAGTCTCTGCAGGCAAGCTCTCCTCTTTCAGGGAGGTGCACAGTTATCTGGTGTTTGGACCTCCTCCTGGCCGAAGATGAAGGCCCAAAACAGGATCTTTCCCAGAAGCTGTGTTGCTTTGGCCTGCAGACTGCCCACTGCAGAGTCCCAGAATCAAGGTGGCCCCTGTGGAACGTGAGGCAGAAGCCTCAAGGCTGTGCAGACACCTGTGCTCTGACCAGGAAGGTGGCAGGTTGTCTGGAGCCGAAAATGGCGCCGCCTCAGAGGCTCTGTGGCTCTCGCCCGGTCCAGAAGCTGCTGGCCTCTGTGTTCCACACTCTCACCCGCAGACCGCCGGCCGCCGGGTCTCGGAACCAAGGTGAGCCCCGCGGAACGTGAGGCAGAAGCCTCCCGGGCTGTGTGGACACCTGTGCTCTCACCAGGAAGGTGGCCGGTTGTCTGGAGCCGGATATGGTGCCGCCTCAGACTCTATGTCTCTTTTTTAAAATCATCTTTTCAGTAGTCAGGGACACCACAAGAAGACCCACAGAGTTAACTAACCTGGATTCACAGGAGCTCACAGAGACTGAACCACCAACCAAAGAACATGTTGTGGCTGGACCTACACATTTGTAACAGATGAGTATCCTGGTCTTCATGTAGGTCCCCTAACAGTTGGAATGAGGGCTGTCTCTGACTCTGTTGTCTGCCGTTGAATCCCCTTCCACTACCTGGACTGCCTGGCCTGGTCTCAGTGGGACAGGATGCCTTTATTCATGCTTCCACTTGATGTCCCCAGGCAGGGTGGTACCCAGTGGGGTGGGTCTTCCACTTCTCTGAGGGGACAGAGAGTAGGTAATGGGGGAGGGATTTGTGAGGTGGGCCTGGGAGGAGGGGGGGAAGGGAGCTACAGTAGGTATGTAAAGTGAATAAATAAATAAGTGGAAAAATTATCTTTTCATATAGTAGATTTGGATCATAGTTCCCTTCCTGAAACTTCTCCTAGATTCTCTCTGCCTCCCTAAAAACCCAACTTCATGTTCTTTCCTTCTCTATCAAAAAGAAAGACAACAGAATCAAAACAAAAGAAAAAAGAAAATTAAAACAAAAGAGAAAGATATCTCTCTCCCTCCCTCCTTCTCTCTCCTTCTCCTTCCCTCCTTCCCTCCTTCCCTCCTTCCCTCCTTCCTTCCCTCCCTTCCCCCCTTCCCTCTCTCTCTCTCTCTCTCTCTCTCTCTCTCTCTCTCTCTCTCTCTCTCTCTCACACACACACACACACACACTGAGTCTTTTTGGACATGAGGCCTGTCCTGGAGGATGGTTGATATGCCCAATGTCACTCCACTGAAGAAAACTGATTTTCCCTGTCTCAGCATTAACAATTGCAATTAACTTCTTGATTAGGGGTGGAACTTTGTGCCCATTTCCCTTTCTCAGTGCTGAGACTGGTTTGAGCCTGTGCAGGTATTGTATGTACTGTCAAAGGATCTGTGAATTCACATGTGAGATCAGTTCTGTTGTGTGTGGAAGACACTGCTTCCTTGGAGTCATTTGCTATTGACTCCTTTTATTCATTTACTGACTGTTTTATTCATTTGCTATTGACTCTTACAGTCTTTCGCCTCGAGGGAAAGAGTTTGATAAAGACATCCTATTTAGGGCTGTATGTCCCAAAGTCACTCTCTGCACATTGCCCAGTTGTGGATCTATTTGTTAATTACCATGTACTTCAAGAAGAAGCTTCCCTAATGAGATCTGAGGGATGCTCTGATCTGGGTTTCAGCCAGATATGGCAGCTCTGTTCCCTGGTAGAGAGAGGTACTGTGTCTGGCAAAGTCAAAGGACTGGAGATGCATTGCATCCCAGCCTACTGTGACAGCTGTGTGTCCCTGGTAGAGAATAAATCTATGTCTCATGTGAGCAAATAAATATTCACCATCTGTTCAGCATGAATAATGATATAGACCGAAGTTACTTATTTAATACATATAATATCATTTATTAACTTATCAAATTAAGTAAGGAATACTTGAATATGTGTGTATCAAACCTTATCAGAGGAGGTAGGTCACACACTAGATCAATGAAAGACAGAACTCTGCTGCCTGAATCACATATAGCAGGGCATCTCTCCTTGGAATATGAGGCACCCACCCACTACTACAAACCACGTAGTGCATTGTATCATGAGGTCCACAGATGATGAACTGGGGTCTGCGTCCCTAGCATTTCATTGCAGACCCCATCCACTCTGCTTGATGTAATTCATCAGGCAACCCTGGGCCCTGCTGTCTCTCCCCTCCTCTTCTCACTGATCCTAGAAACAGGCTCCGGCAGTTGCTCTGTGGGAGGCTTTGTTCATATCTTAGCTAACCACCTGCATTGACTCTCCATTTCATGAGGCCTCTTATAATTTCAAACATTATATTATCTTGTCTGTGCCTGGGACCTGATGAAGGGGACCTGTTCATGATGCAGCATTTCTGGAGAGTGAGGCTGTCCCTGCCTTATCTGGGAGTTCAGATTCCAATCAGGTTTCAGATGCTTCGCAGTGAGTAAAAATTACTTGCTTGGAAAAGTGACCCAAATACGCACAATAAACAGTAGCTACTGCTGACCCACTGATGCTCAGGATAGCCGGAGTGTGCCCTTCATCAGCTGTCAGTCTCATGAAGGCCCTCCTTCTAAGTCAAACACACAGTCTCCATAAGTAATAATATTTGCTCTTAGCTTTCTGCATTATAGATGCAGTAGTGAACGCCATTTGTTCTTCCCCCAGAAACATCTGTCTCCATGATGGGTGTTAAATATCTTACTTTGAAGTACTATGCTGGCTTCAAAACTGGGTGAAGAGCGAGATGAATCTCTAATTGGAGCAAAGTTGTCCTGAGATCTGGAATCCAGCAAACCATTGCTCAGAGTCGAGCTGGCTGAGGTGCCACAGGGTGGGTGTTCACAGCTGCTGAGTCAGAGGGGTGGTTGGTGGGGGTATTTTCTGAGTCTGTCACACTACAGCAATACATACTCTACTCTGGTTTTCTAACCCAGTGATGTTTCTTAGCATTTTACCGAACGTTGAAATCCAATTAGCTTTTTTATTGGATGATATTTTTCTATGACAGAATGTCAGTAGAGTGGTATTTCTTCTGCACTGTTTTTCCCTATAGTACTTCTTTATTCTTATCTAAATGAAACACCTTGCTTCCTGTGTTCTCTTGCATGACAATACCTGATAGCCTAGCATACTAGATAGAAAAAACAATTTGGTAAGTCAGTGAAGAAACTAAACCTTAATTTTCCGTCCTGACAACACTGAGGAAGACACTGTCATGCTGAAGGGCTCACTACATGAGGTGGCTTTTCTGGGGGGCATTTTAGTTTATGCTGCTACCTCCTAGTGAACATCTATAAACATCTGGACTGGACAGGGCATAACTTGGAAATGTTAGGGGACTTTGCTTTGAGAAGTATCTGTTTTACTATTCTGTTTAAGGACCGGGGCTAAGGAATCTTCCATACCTTGTCTTAGGTGACACTGTAAAATTACACGTTCTTCTCTCATGAAAGCATCTATTTCATCTGTCTCTCTGCTTTCCATCCTTCCATAGTTTAAGCCTTTGCTTCCTCTCGTCTTAATGTGATAGATTCAGCCTCTATTTCCCAGGTTAGGCTACTGTACAAGGCAGTTGCAAACAACTGCCAAATCTCACATACTGAAGCTGCATGGGGAGATGCAAATTGTGGCTTCTTTCCACATCCTTGTCATCTGATCCCTGGTGAAGTGGAGCTTCTGCTATCTGAAACACAGTCAGATGAAAGGGAGGAGACAGTAAACCAGACAAGGCCTGCTCATACCGACACCTGTCAGTTCTGTGCAAATGTCATTGGCAATTGCAAATGGTATGCCAACATGCTAGAAATAGTAGAGTCCTCTCCTTGCGAGGGGCCTTGAATATTTTTGAGCAAATGCAGACTCCACCACATGTGCTCCTCTTGCTGAAGCACACCCGCATGCTTGCTCTGGGTCAACCATCCGTCTTCCAACAGGTTCTGCCAAACCCAGATCGAGTCATCTCTGTGGCCTGATTCTAGCTCTTAGCCTGCTCTATAAAACAGGATAGTATGTCTTCCCTAATTGCCCCAGGCCCCATGACCTTTCCTCCTTCACTGGGTCACCAACTTTTCTGTCTCATACACTTTTCTTTGGCATTTGTTTTTGTTTGTTTGTTTTGGTTCCCTTCCCCCATACACTTTGTGATTCCCTGCCTTTCCCCTGACCCCCTTGATCTTCTCTCCTTTTCTGTTTCCTTCCTTTCCTTTATCCTTCCTTTTACCTTCCCATTCCCTCTTTCTCTTTCTATCTCTCTTTCCTTTCCCTCCCTCCCTCCCTCCCTCCCTCCCTTTCTTTCTTTTTCTCTTTCTTTCTATCTGGGTCTCACATAGCTCATGCTTCCATCAAACTGAGTATCTCCATGCACACGATCTTGAACTGAGCCTCGTGATCCATCCAAGTGCTGGTGTCGTGACCACACCCGTCTTGTCTAGTGTTGAAAAGCCTTTCTTTGTGTTGCTGTCCTCATTGTTGGCTTTGTAGGTTCAAATTCTCCCAAAAATTCTTGAAAAGCTACCTTCCTTTCCTTTTCTCTTTCTGTTTTTCTATAGTATTTATTATCATTATTGGCACAGTAACCAACTATATAGATTTCTCTCTCTGTGTGTCTCTTGATCCTACTTCCAGATTTACCTACACCACACTACTTTTCCCCTCTTGCATTAGAGAAAAAGTAGCATTTTTTCCTCTTTCCTCTTGCATGCTACCCCTTTCCTGTAGCTCCCTTCTGAACTCTGCTCTATCAGTTGGTTTTTCTATTAGAAGGGCATCTCTTCGTTAGCTTTCCTCACCTGTTCTATGGACTAGCTCCAGCTGTTGGCAGGGACACCCTTTCAGGTGTGCATGCCAGTTTCTTCGAAGCCTCTTTCTACTTGGTTAGCCATGTGAGCTGCTTCATGGGATCGCTCTTGTCAGCATCCTAGAAGTGGACCACCTGGCCAGCTACGCAATTTGGTGTGTTGATCTATCTGCTTCAATCATCCATTGTTCTCATAACTGACAAAAAGAGAAGAATAATTGTGGGATGTAACATCAAAATGATGCACAGCAGATAGAAGAGGCTCTCACTAAAAGGCAGGGAGCATCATACAAATCTCTGCTCACAGGTCACCAGCTCTCTGAGCTCTACTCTGAACCATGCCCAGTTGTTTTCTGTTGCCTTTAACTCCTTAAAGCTCCAATTACTCTGGTTATGACTACTGACCATTCCTGTACATTAGTAACCATTTACATCAACCCCTATCCCCAATTTTCTCAGTGTTTTCTTGTTCCTCAATCCTCTCTAATAGACTAAGGCACCCTGCTTCTTTTATTTCAGACTAAATAAAAAAAGTTTGCTTATTCCTACTTACAGGAAACTATAGAGTTCCACAAAACAATTATCCGTACCACCTAGATTAATAGTTCAGCTTTTGTTTTATAAAGGTCAGACAAATTCTCGAGTGACAGAGCATTACAGCTAGAGTTGACTTCCTTGAATAGGGAAGTGTCCTTCTCACTGTATAGCTTGCCAACTGGCATAGATGAAACTGGATGAGAAGCAGGAACGACACACAGGAAGACGAGAAGTTCCATGTCCAACTGTGTTTCAGTGTCGAAGAAAAGGGCTTATAGATATCAGATCAAATGTCAGAAGAGGCAGAATCAAAGGCTCTATCTTTAGCTGCTGTGTCCTAGTAGCTTGCTAATGCAGAAGGCAATCAGGGTCTTCTGAGAAACTATTAGTGGCCTGCAGATCCCTGAGTTCCAGGAAAAGGGGTCTCCATTCTGTGTTCCTGACCTAGGTGAATTTCTGACCTAGGTAAGTCCACCTAGCTTGGGACTGCAACATTTTGAGTGAAGAAGGTGGGCAAGCTGATAAATTAACTCACTGTTGTTCCAAAGGGCTGGGTGGGGACGTCCTATGCTATTCTTCAAGAGCTAACCTTAGAAATGTAAATGGGTCAAAAACAAAACAATGTACCTTTGTTTCAAGATACTATTAAACTCAAAGAAGCCCTTTGCAGCCACAAAGAGTTTAAAGGTAACAAAGGCTAGCTATCCCTATGTGATTATATGCTTAAGATAAGTTAAAAAGTTAGAAGATGGGTTCACCCTCCAACAACTATTGAGAAGAAAAGATTTAATTTGTATTTAAAGGAGCTTAAAGGACTTTTTAAAAATTTGATATTCTCAAGGTCAAACAAGTGCAGTACATCCCTTGTGGAACAACAAGATCAGAGGCTTTCTAAGTGCTGCCTAAAATCTGATCTTAGTTTATTTCACAGCACAGTTTCATTGTTTCTCAATCTACTGGGTGCTGATGTTTAGTAACTATAAATTCATTAAAGAATGCAGTAAAATTGTGTATGTGTGTGTTTTAAATCATGGTGTATTTTCCCTATCCGAGGGAATACTAAGAGCATACTACCAATCTTTTAGTCAAGCTGAGGAAGGTCTTTTTTTTTTTTTTTTTTTTTGAGGTACTGAAAAAGAATCTTTATATATAGGTGTGCGTGTGTCCGTGCATGCATGTGTGTGTGTGTGTGTGTGTCCCTGTGTCCTCAAACTCCCTACTTAAGAGGATGACCTTGACTCTTGATCTTCCTGCTTCCATCTCCACAGTGCTGTGCAGGTTTGGACCGCTGCCTACAGCTCTCTGAAAGAGGATTGGTCCGCTGTCTACAGCTCTCTGGAAGAGGATTGGTCTGCTGTCTACAGCTCTCTGGAAGAGGATTTGTCCGTATGTTCAAGGTCCACTGATCTATTTGAACTTAATGTTATCAACTTGATGGAGACTTTGTGAAGAAGTTAACCTTGGCACAACAGTTTCTTAGGACAAACATTTCTTTTTATTGTACAATGAATTTGTAGGCACTATTGGTTCAAGAGTGCTTTTAATCTCTGCAGGGAGATTACCTGGGGTTCTTCTTAGCTGCTCAGTAGTAGTAGTTATTTGTGTGTGTGTGTGTCTGTGTGTGGTGTCCTTCTAGGTATTCCTATGTTACTTATGTATCCACATCTATATATCAGACACTCTGTTAGGAAGTACTGAAGACTACAATTAAGGAGTAGGAGATCTATTGCTGATGGGACACTGGACCTGGCGGCCCGACCTCTGGGCTTATCCTGCCTGCAGTGTCACAGCACCTTAAGGAACAGAAGCAGAACACCTCCTGGCTCTCGGCCCCAGGATGCACGTTTGCCTTGGCCTCCGCCCCGCCTGGCGTCGCTCGTCAGCACTGCGGGCCACGCCCCTGCGCACGGGTTGGGTCCCAGCCACATGATGAAACTTCCCGCACGCGTTACAGAAGCCCGGCGACTCTAAGGTGGGAAGCGGCCTCCAACCGGTCTTGTCACTGCGCTGCCTCTGCTCCACCTTCTCTGGCCCTGGCCGCTAGTGCTCAGGTAAGCGGGAGCCGGGTGCTCAGCGCGGAGCGCTCTGCTCGCCTGGGAGGCCGGAGGATGTGCTGTCCGCGCGGGCACATGTCCCGGGAGTTCGGATGCGGAGCGCTCGGGTCCGGCGCCAGACCGATGCTGCGGTGCAGCGCGAGGCAGGGCGGGGCGGGCGCGGGGCGATTGTTGCGCACCTAGGACGGAGCTGCCAGGAAAGCTTTCATGTGAGCGAAGTGCAGCGCGGAGGCAGGGCCGCTCCAGACAGAAGGCGAAGGTGGCCTTCATTTAGACACCATAAATATTTTTTTTTACTGTATGACGTCTAGATCTGGGAAATTTCAGCCATCCGAAGGTTTTGCCTGGGACTAGGTGGACGCTTGCACAAGACCAGCTGTAATTGGGAGCCCCAGGCTAGTGTAGGGGTCTCGCTCTCCAGCAGGACAGAGGCTCTACCAAGCTCTAGAGCGAGTGTCTCTGGGTCTGTCTGGATCCGGATTTCTGAGCACTCACTCACCTCGCTGCTCAGGCCCTTCCTCCACTCCAGTTCCATACTCGCAGCCACGCCGGGAAAAATCTGTTTAAGGAGACAGGCAACCAAGTACGGGAAAAGGCAAAGGAATTGGCGTGCTTTTTTTTTTTTTTTTTTTTTTTTCTTAATTATGGATAGCTATTTCACAGGTCTAGTTTCAGATAAGATAACTTTTAAAATACACGGGCGAGTTTGATTTTTCGTTGCCTGTGGCCTACGGGTTTTAACAGCTAACTCTTCGTTGATTGATGTCAGTACTATAATATTCATTTGAAGTAAGACTTGCACAAGGCCACGGGTTGATTATTGAGGTCTTAAGGTGATCCAGTGGAGTTTAGAACTATCAGTTCAGTGTACGAAAGCGGCGCTGTCCAGCGGGGAGCCTGTGCTCTTTCATAGACTGACCCCTAGAAATGCTGGCTAGTCTGAACTGAGATGTGGTAAGAGTGTAATGTGTCGATTTCGATGATTATGAAAACCGAACGCTTGATGTTTTGATGTTTGATTGCAGCCTCTAACCACTAAAGTATCCCTCCAGCCCGGTTTTAATAATTTAGGAAAAGTAGTGTAAATATAATTAATTTTGATTATATTGTATTGGTTGTCGTATTTAGGGTGTGTCATGTTAAGGTATGTTTAAAATTAGTTTTAATGTTTTCTCTTGTCTTCTTAATGAGCTTTATTAGTATATTAAAATTTCACATATGGCTCACTGGCCAGTACTGCTGCAGAAGTTAACCAGGAAAGGAGGAAATTTACAGACAACAGTGAGGAAAATATGGTACAAGAGGGCCTCTGAGTCCGATTACAAAGGAGTTTGAATTTCCTTACTCCTGCTGAAGGAAAGAATTTTAAACTTTTCTTTACACTTCAATGTAGTGCCTGGCATATGTTTTGCATACCAGACAGTTCATTAAAGAGCCTTAAGACCTAGGTAAATGGTTCTCGGTGATCATAATTGATTTTCAGAGCGCTTTGTTAGCCCACTTCCCTTTCCCTTTTATTAGACATAGATTCTTTTCTCATATAATACTATCTGAACAGTTTCCCACCTCTCTACTTATAGTGTCTCCCCACCTCTCCCCTCTGAATTCACCCCTTTTCTGCCTCTCATTAGAAAAGGATAGGCTTCTAAGAGGCAAGCAACAAAATAGAATAAAATACAGTAAGGTGAGATAAAAGGGAAACCATCATATTGAGGTTGGACAACAGAAACCAACAGAAAGATAAAAAGATCCCGAAGAGAAGGCGCAGGAATCAGAGACCCGGATTCACAGTTCAGTCAGGAGTCCCATAAACGCACTCAACTGAAAGTTAGAATACTGTGAGTTCTCAGCCTTCCCGATGCTGCCGCCCTTTAATACAGAACACTGAAGTGAACCCCAGCCATAACATCATGTTCCTAGCTACTTCATCACGGCAGCTTTGCTACTGTTTTGAGTCATATTGTAAATATGTAAATATGTTTTCTGTTGGTCTTAGGCAACCACGGAAAGGGCCCTTTGACCCCAGGGTTGAGAACCGCTGCTATAGTACACATGCAGAGGACCTAGTGGAGACCCGTGCAGGCCCCACGCTTGCTGCTTCGGTCTCGGAGTTCATCGGAGCTTTGCTCGGTTGTTTTAAGAGGACCTTGTTCTGATGTCCTCTGTCTCAGGTTTTTGCAACTCCTTCTGCCTCCTCTTTCTCAGGGTTCCCTGAGCTCTGAGGGTCGGGATTCGATGGAGCCATCTTTTAGCAGTGCGACTAACCCACTTTTCATAGGCATCGAATCAAACACTGCTTATTAATGGCCACTTCTCCTATATCTCTGGATTCTCCTTCTGAATGCGCAGACCGAGCCTATCACAGGCCATTTGGACAGCATGGAAGGGCTATGGGCCTCTTGCACTTCCTCTTCCGGTTGCATTGCTTGATACCACTTTCCGTGGCTTGGTCTGGTTTTACTCAAAGCGCACCAAAGCTTTGATCCAGTCGGAATGTTTCCCAAGGCTTGCTCAGCGTGGGGGGATGGGAGGGTGTAGGTTTCAGAGGATGTGGCCATTTGTTGCAGATTTGCTTTTTGAACAGGATTGCATGTTCAAAGACTCTTTATTGAACTATTTGAACTTCAGATATTTAAATGAAGGATTTGTAGGAATTACTTGCTTCCTGGCTTACAGGGCTTTAATTAAGTTTCCCCCCCTCCAGTGTTGTTTCTAACTAACCAATGCGGCTTTGAGATAAATATTTGAGAGTGTTTTTGTCATTAAGGACACTGGATGTTGAACTTCTCTGTTATTGACACATGGTCTCATACAGTACAGGATGGCCTTGAACCTTTGATCTACCCTGCTTCTACCCTCAGTGCTAGCATTAAGCACTACAGTACCCAGCCATGACAAATATTTTACATCCTCAGTAAACTCAAAATGCTTGTTAGGGTATCTGATATCAGATTATTGTTTCCTTATTCTTCCATAACATTTAGCGAAGTCACTTAGAGGTTAAGCTAGCAGAGTGACATGCCTAAGGATGTATTATACTAGTGTGTGTGTCTCTCTGTGTATACACATGGGTTAATATTACAAAATGGTGCCCACGAGTTGCTGTTTATTCCCTTTGTATTTGACCTGGAAATAGAGAGATGGCATTTAATTATAGAGGCTTAAGAAGAGGCTGTACGAACATGGAGAATCTACCTTTGGGGTGTTTTGAGGTTCTCACCTGGAGTAGCTGGGGCTGGTATCCCACCTAGCTTGGAGCCAGCTACTCCTGCTATTGCTCTTTGGAGCATCCTGGGTTGCAGCTGTGACCTGGATGTTGCTGGGCGTAACCCCCACCAAAAATCCTAAGGTGGGAGAAATGTGAGCTTTGGCTGGGTGCAGGGTTTATGGTTGGATATAAAAGTCATTTGTATTTCTTAATATTTGTAAGCAAATGAAATCACTCCCCTTGTGCCTACCCACCTAATGGGACATTGCAGTAGATAAAGCTGGTTTGTGTCCAACATTTGGAGAGGGTTGTGTAGGTTTCAAGAATCCAGAGTTGCTTATACTCAATGTGAGACCCTGTGCTTCTCTCTGTAGAGTGCCTGCAGTCCGCCTGTAGCATGTGTGGCATCTGGGCCCTCTTCGGCAGCGATGACTGCCTTTCCGTGCAGTGTCTGAGTGCGATGAAGATCGCGCACAGGGGGCCAGATGCATTTCGCTTTGAGAATGTCAATGGATACACCAACTGCTGCTTTGGCTTTCACCGCTTGGCTGTGGTTGACCCGCTGTTTGGAATGCAGCCGATAAGAGTGAGGAAATACCCTTATTTGTGGCTCTGTTACAATGGTGAAATCTACAACCACAAGGCGGTAAGCAGAGTGAAGCTGGGGATGGCTGGCTGGCTATAACTCACCTTCAGACCTATGGTTATGATGTTCATATTTTGTGTCACGCTTTTTTACTTTGTATCTTTTTCTATGTTCTGACTCCTTTGCTCTGGTCTTATACAGAAAACTGACACAGAAAGGTAAAATTAGTTAGATTTTTTTTCAAGTGATTAACATGGAGATGCCAATTCAATTTTTTTCCTGTTATACATTTTAATATTGATTAGGGCAGTGTTAGCTGATGGAGTCCTGTCAGCGAAAATGTCAGGCCTGTGCTCCATTGCAGGTTACGCTAACAGGAGACAGACAAAAAAATCACTGTAAATTGAACTTTCGGAAAGCAAATGCAGAAGTGGTGCACATAGGAAAGCGGTTTGCGGGGATGGGTCTGAGGAAGGGAGACTTAAACTGAGACCTGATAGACAGAGAATACTTGCCAAGCCCCGGACGTGTTTCCCATAGAGGGGGATAGCGTGTGTAGATGCCCAGTGTGGGCGAGAGTGAGTGAGAAGAGGACCCATGGAGCTGGGAAGACAGGACAGTCAGTCTCCTGCTATAGGAGCCTTCCAAGGCCAGGAGCAATTGAGGGCTTAGAGGGGAGAGATAGTCCTGCAATGTTGAGAGGAGGTGAGATTTGCAGTGTTATATAATAGGGCCACTGAGAAAGCGTTTGCAGTTTCACACTTAGTAGGAGCCAAATTGTAGAAAGGTGGCCGGAGGCACTGAAGTGTGTTAAGCAAGACTTGCAGCATTGAAACTCTCTGGTGTCTAGAGAACAGGAGCGAGTGAGGGGCAGAAATGCTGATCTCGGAAACCAGATATGGTACGGACCATCCAAGCCAGGATTATTTGACTTGTTTTTCATAAGGAAAAAGAATTAAATCTTTAATTTATGAGTGCTTGTACAAATACCACCCCTTGTTATATTTGCAAACTTGTTAACCCCTCCCCAACTTCTAGTTGCTTCAGAGCAATGTGCCTGAGTACTGGGTATTGTTACTGCCTGTCTGTATTTATCTCCAGGCCTGCGTGGTCCCTTTAGGCTGAATAATTCTAGTATGGTACACCATAATGTGTTTCCTCTAAAATATGTAATCATTTGTCATTTAATAATCAGAACATTCTCCTAGCTAACGTTAATTCCCAACCTAAGACTATAACATCTAATAATATAATAATAATATAATCTAATAATATAATATCTAATATCAAGTTCATAGTTAAGCTTCTCCAAATGTCCCTAGAATACATTTAGCTGTGTTTTTGTTTGGCTTTGCCTTTTTGTTTTTATTTTTTTGGTGTGTGTGTGTGTGTGTGTGTGTGTGTGTGTGTGTGTGTGTGTGTGTGTGTGTGTTTTCATGCTTATGCACCCCTGTTTGGTTTTGTTTGTTTGGTAGGGCAGATTTCAGTCAAGGTTTAGTCATTTGGCCATGCTGTTTCATGGTAAATTTTGAGACTTCTGTGCCTATCTTTCATTGGTAGGGGTTTATCTTTATTCCTGGACAATGGTTTTAATTTGCCAGTTTGCTTGCTTATAGGGGCATTGTCAAAGCAGGGTTCTCATCTGAAGCCTTTAACCACTTAGCAAATATACCTTCATAAAGGGCTTCTGTATGCAAAGCTCAATGCTCTAGGATGAACCCGGTACAGAGGAAAGTTAAGGAAAGCAGTGAGGGGTGAGGTGGAGTTTGGGTCTCAGTAAGTCAAGCCAGTGTACCTGAGAGGATGAGGTTGCGCTCTGTCAGTATCACCCTTCATCTTGTCTTCCTGAAGTGAGGTTAGCACATATCTTGGCTTATGGTTTACTTGGACAGTGTTGCTGCTGCTTATTAATTTTGTTAACAATTTAAAAGGCAATATCTTAAAAACATGCCTTTTAAAAATTAGGTAATGTTATATTTGCAGAGACTTTCTGCTGTTTCTACCAAGCATCCAAACTTAAACAAATGCGACTGCTACAAACTTGTCTAAGAGTAGAATGCACAACTTCAGCCATAAGTATTTTTCAGAATGCACCTTCAAAGTTCGTCTTCACCTCCTGCTTATAAGCCAGGGGCCCAGAACAAGTCCGAGGCCGGTGTGGCTTTAGGAAGGTGGCAGGACATGTGTGCAGCACAGAAGCGTCCATTCCAGAGTTAGAGTTAGTACTCGGCAGTTGTTAGTGAAGGGACGAGTGCTTTCTGAGAAAATTATCATTGAAAATGAGAGTGGAAGCGATGTTCATTATTTTCAAATGCTGTAGGGTGCTCCCACCCAGAGGGGTAGATTTTTGGGGTTGAAGAGATGCCTCAGCAGTTGAATCTGTTCTTCCAGAGGTGCTTAGTTCAATTCCCAGCACACACATGGTGGCTCGGGACCATCTAGAAAAGAAACTGAAGCATGTAGGTGTACACACTGCAGAACACTCACACATAAAATCAATAAAGTAAACAGAGGGGTAGATTTTTCAAACCCCACCTACCTGAGCCAGGACGACCCTGACCAGTCCTTAGCTTGGAAGAATGGCCAGCCGGTACTGTAAGAGAGGCAGCTAAAGCACGTGTTTTAACAGTTCTGTGAATGCTTTCCACAGAGGACCACGCGGTAGGGATGGAAAGACCTAACGCGTGGCTGGTGTGCTAGTGTAGTAGAAACTGTCAGAATCTGGGCCCAACTCAAGCCTTTTCACTTTGCTGACAGAGACAGTGGAGGGCCCATTGCTGTTCCTGTGCGGCCTATCTATGATCATTTTCTCTGTCCCTGAGAAGTAGCTTTAATATCCCACTATTCAGGAAGGTCTGGCTGTTGTCCTCTCCTGAGGACCAGCAGCTTGGGTCTGGGCTCTGCCGTTGTGATGGATTCCTTTGCATTTGTCAGTAAGGGGTGGCCACTAGGTTTTCCTTTTGCTGAATATTTCAAGGGAGGTCTTTGAGGATTAGCTGGAAGGGCCTCTCAGCCGATTCTGCATCTCAAACCAAAAGTCAACAGTTGTTGATAACACATTTTTGCTCCATGGTAACAAGGCAAACTGTTCTCCAAGTGTGTTGGCATGTCCTTATCTATATTCTTGGTTTCTACCTTCAAAGATCAGAGCAAACACTGGTGGGAAATGTTTATGAAAAATTATACCTATGATGAACATGCCCATGTCTTTACACCCTGCACAATATTGCATAACAATTGCATCTAAAGTGTTGTATTAAGTTTTTTTTCCCCCTTTGGTTTTTTTTCGAGACAGGGTTTCTCTGTATAGCCCTGGCTGTCCTGGAACTCACTTTGTAGACCAGGCTGGCCTCGAGCTCAGAAATCCGCCTGTCTCTGCCTCCCAAGTGCTGAGATTAAAGGTGAGCGCCACCACTGCTTGGCGTGTTAAGTATTCTAAATCTAGAAAGCATTTAAGTGCACAGGAGGATGTGTATTATATTATATGTAGATAATATTCTATTTCACAAAAAGCACTAGGTCACCTGCAGGTTTTTGTCTTGGGGCTGGGGTCCTAAAGAAAGGATGACTTCCCATGTAAATGTGTATGTGTAACTACAGAGTGTAGACTCTGGGCTGCAATATGTACTTGAATTTCTTCATGTGTCACAGCTCTGATGCCTGACCCTTGTATCCTGTTTATCAGAACACAGTCTTTATCGTCATGGGTTTAGCCTTTATGGTGAAAATTTTTCAGAATTGTGAGTTTAGACAAGGTAGATTTGAATAATGCCATACTTTTTTTTTTCTTTCTCCTTCTTCTTCTTTTTTTTAAATCACTAATGCACACGAGCTGATGCTAGAACACAGATACTGGGTCAGCATCCATAAGGATACTAACTTTTTGTTTGCTCTGCTTCCTTAAGCTACAGCAACGTTTTGAATTTGAATATCAGACCAATGTGGATGGTGAGATTATCCTCCACCTCTATGACAAAGGAGGCATCGAGAAAACCATCTGTATGCTGGACGGGGTGTTTGCATTCATCTTACTGGACACTGCCAATAAGAAAGTATTTCTGGGCAGAGACACCTATGGAGTCAGGCCCTTGTTTAAAGCCATGACAGAAGATGGGTTTCTGGCTGTGTGTTCAGAAGCTAAAGGTAATAATGGAGTTTAACTATTTTTGGTTTGTGTTTCTTCCTGGATCATAGTGAGAATCCCAGAGAGGTGTCAATCAAAAACTTTAAAATGATGAAAGATGAATACTCAGTATGAATAGGATTTGAAATCTTAGTCAATCCTTTCCTCTTTCATGTGTGCGTGTGTGTTGTATACACGTGTGCTCATACATACGCACACGTAGAGACCAGAGACTTAACATTAGACATGGTAATTTTATTTTATTTAATCCGCCTTCCTCTGCCTCCTGAGTACCAGGATTAAAGATATGCACCATCGTGCCAGTCTCCATTTTAATTCTTGACACGGTCTCTTTGCACTTAGAACTCACTCACTCACGTTCCTGATTTAGTGGCTGAGCTCCAGGTCTCCACCTGCCTTCTTCGTCCTGCCCCACCTATCCTAGAAATAAAGATGCAGGATGCTGCTACCAGGTTCTCCATGGGGCCTGGGGATTAAATCTCAGTTCCTCAGGCTTGCTTAGCATGGGGCTTGGCAGGCACCTTATTCACTCAGTCTTTCTGCAGCACCCGGTTCTTCTGGC
Organism: Mus musculus; assembly: GCF_000001635.26. Lineage (NCBI taxonomy): Eukaryota > Metazoa > Chordata > Mammalia > Rodentia > Muridae > Mus > Mus musculus. The sequence goes on along the minus strand of NC_000072.6, from coordinate 7,684,605 downwards.
CTCTAGGAGGTGAGCACATTTTTTCTTCATGCAAAGTATCTCTGCCATGGTTTATAGATAGAGCCAAGCAACCACAGACTTGGTCACAGTGGCTCAAATGCTTGCGCTAAAATAATATTTCTTTTACATTTCTTATCTTGGGTATATTATTATAGCAATAGATACCTTAACTTGTTATACTCAGTATAATACACCTACTTAGCATTATTTTTCTGGCAGTAAACTTTGTAATCATCTTTGGTCTCTTACCTAGATAGCAAGTTTTCTGTAGTGTAGTTTGCCATTTTTTGAATCCTTTGCCACTTAGTCTTCAGATTTTACATTACTTGAAACCAGGATCTTGATCTGCATGCTAACCAAAGTGTGGGTATTAAATATGCTTCCCTTGGTCTGTCAGCAGACAGCATAGGGCATTCTACATCAGTTACCTAAAATCCCGTCAGGGAAACCTGGCAAAGGAAATATAAAGCAGGATGGACTCCTGCTTCTGCGGGCTATCTTTTGGACTTTTAGACCTGATGATGGCTTGATACGGACCTGGAATCCCACCAGCAGTTTACTCTCTGCAGTTTGTTTTCTGCATCCTTAACTCTGTCCTTTTCTAGACTGCCTAGCGACCTTTACATTACTATGATAAGAAATCACGACCAAGACAAGACTTTATTTGGAGCTTAGAGTTTCAGAGGGCTAGGGTCTATGAGGTCATGATGGGGAACATGGAAGCAGGCAGGCAGCGGCTGGGAGCTTACATCTTTTTTTTTTTTTTAAAGATTTATTTATTTATTTATTATATGTAAGTACACTGTAGCTGTCCTCAGACATTCCAGTCAGATCTCATTACAGATGGTTGTGAGCCACCATGTGGTTGCTGGGATTTGAACTCCTGACCTTCGGAAGAGCAGTCGGGTGCTCTTACCCACTGAGCCATCTCACCAGCCCCCGGGAGCTTACATCTTGATCCACAAGCATGAGGCAGAGAGCTGACTGGGAATGATGCGGGCTTTTGAAACCTCAAAGCTTATTCCTAGTGATGCCCCTGTAAGAAGGCCACACTTCCCAATCCTTCCCAAACAGTTCTATTGACTGGGGGCCAAGTGGATATGCTCTGTAGGGGTCCTATTGAATCCACCACACAGATCCCATTGGAGTGCTGCTTCCTTAACCAGGCTTTAAAACCATCTCATCGTGGTGATCTGCCTAAGACCTTTCAGTTGGCTGCATCACATCCTCTATGGGGTGAACAGCATTTGAGCTCTGCCAGCTAGTGAGCACACTGCATTCCTTTGACCTTTGAATTCAATGTACACAGATTGGGTTATAAGACTCATAGTACATTATAACAAATATCTGTGTAGATAGCCTGTTTATCTATTTATTACACAACATTGGCTTTTGTGCAGATCACGGTGGTGTCAGGGTAGCTACTGTCTTTAAGAACTGCCTACAGTTACATTCTATGGCTTTCTCATACACATTCTATGACAGCCATGAAGGGGTGGGTACTGGCTTCTGAGTACCAGTAGTGTATCATTTTACGTGGTAAAGACTTGAGAACCATTGGTCTCTCAAAATACCATGCCAGTTAACATGAAGTTAACATTCTGATTTCTCTTTTTTCTCAGATTTATATTTCCTCTTGTTTATGTTCTGACAGAAAATAGGCCTTCCCTTTAAAAAGCTTTTTTCTTTGAAAACTTTATAAATGTCTAAAAGACAGGTTTCAGAAAATTCAGCTAGGTAAAGGAATGGGATGATGAAGACTTTCATTTTAATAAAGGTATCAGGGCCTTTCAGGTGGGAGAGAGGATTGTCTCAGAGGATGTTATTGTAACGACGAGACATACACTAGTTAAAAGGTGATGTTTGGAATTTTTATCTTGCTATGTTAGGAAATTATCTCGTAAGGAATCATCTTCCTATTGCATCAAATGACTGCAAATCCATGCTGTTTTGTGTTCTGTCTCCATGTCATTCTTGCTTCTTCAGGAGAGATGCTAGGGTATGGGGTAATTATTTCCCCTCCCACCTTTTTTGTATAATGGATATGCGTTTGTACTTAAGGGGGAAAGTATGGGTTAGAGTGTACTAGCTCACTGCACAGGCTGCAGAGAAGCACCTAATTGCATACGTTGCTGTTTTCCATTTATAGGCCTTGTTTCCTTAAAACACTCCACCACTCCCTTCTTAAAAGTGGAGCCCTTCCTTCCTGGACACTATGAAGTTTTGGATTTAAAACCAAATGGCAAAGTTGCGTCTGTGGAAATGGTCAAATACCATCACTGTACGGATGAACCATTGCATGCCATCTATGACAGCGTGGAGAAACTCTTCCCAGGTGACTAGTGCCCATGACCAAACCCCAGAACTCTAGCTCACCCCTGACAACTCAGGGCCATTTGCGCCGTTTTCAATGATGTTGGTTTTAAGATGTTCCTCTTTGATTTGGAGGTGGAGCGATCTCCGTGAGTGAGGGAGAGCCATCACAATGATGTAGTAGACTGCTTGCCTCATCTCAGTCAGCTTAGCCTCAGCTTGTTTGTGGCGGTTCCATTTACTTTCTGTGTTGTTAGGCTTTGACCTAGAGACCGTGAAGAACAATCTGCGTATCCTTTTTGACAACGCTATCAAGAAACGCTTGATGACAGACCGGAGGATTGGCTGCCTTTTATCAGGTGAAGTCACTTTAAAAAATAAAAACATCTTACTGGTGTTTAAATGAAATGATTTGTAGCTGGCACTGAGCTTTGAATGTTAAAGGCCTACTATATAGTTTCATGTTTCATTTTCTATAGACGTGTTTATAAACTGCATTTGTTAGGGTTAGAGCTTGTTGGTCCTCATCCCCTAGACTCCTGTGTATTGATCTTTTAAGCCAGTTTAGATGCAGTTGCCATTGTAAGGGGACAAGAAAATGTATGTATTCACACACACATACACATACATATACATATGTATGTGTACATACATACACACATACATATATATATATATATATATATATATATATATATATATATACATACACACACACACAGACACATACATATATACATACATACACACACACTTCATTTCACTTCACTATAAATCTTACTAAAGCTGATTTCTGTTTATAAAACTCAGAGATCTTCATAGTCAAATGCCAATCCAGATGTTTAGCAGGTGTGTGATTATCTTTGCCCTGATTAATGTATGCCTGCAACCATCAAGTTTATTTTCATGCTGCAGGGGGCCTGGACTCGAGCTTGGTTGCTGCCTCTCTGCTGAAGCAACTCAAGGAGGCCCAAGTTCAGTATCCTCTCCAGACATTTGCTATTGGCATGGAGGACAGCCCCGATCTCCTGGCCGCTAGAAAGGTACAGCACAACCTGCCCATCGTATAGACTCAGAACTTAGCCCAATTGTTAGGACGAAAATCAAGCTGAAGTCGTCCTCGTGTGCCTGTTGTGTTACTATGAGAAAGGTCATGCTAGAAAGCAACAGGGTGAGGAACGGATTCACGTGGCTTACATATCCCGAGTTGTAGTCCACTGACGAAATCTAGGTGGGAATTTGAGGCAGAAGCCTGTAGGCAGGAACTGCAGCAGAGACCATGGAGGGGCACTGCTTAGTTGTTGGTTTGCTCCTCCTGGCTCCTGATCCTTCATTTCCCATCTTGAGTTTTCTGCTTTGTCTTTCCTCCGTGGACTGTGACTCAGATAAACCAAATAAACTCTTTCCTTTCCAAGTTGATGTTGGTCACGATCTTTGTGACAGACAAGCCATAGAGAACAACTAGGATAGGGACTGGTGCCAGGATATCAGCTCGCATCTTGTTTTCTTATGAAGCATATGCATTACAAGCAGATATTGTACATGCAATGCCGTGTGTGGAAGATGGCGTGCTGCTCTGTAAAGACCTAGAATGACTGAGAGAAGCCTCGAGGAGAATTCCAATTCGACAGGAAAAGGCTATATATGTAGGGATACCATGCTGGATATAAAATTAGGCATTTCAGTACAGTACAAGGGAGATGATGGTCAAAAGGGAGAAATGAGGCAGGTTAAGTAAAATAGGAGAGAGTGGTGTGCTGATTGGGACTCTGGACTGTCAGTCTGTAGCTTTGATTTGAAGAGAGCCAATGTGGTTGAGTGGGGAGTGAGGGCCAGGCAGAGGCACCTGGCTTGCTTTAGGTAGCATGTGGCTGTGCCTGCATCTATCTCCTCTTACAGAAGGGGCCTGCACCTCCTCTTATTGAAAGGCCTGCACCGCCCCTTACCAAGGCGGTCTGGAGAGACCTTGAGTCATCTTCAGCTTTGTTTCTTTTCACCATGTTTACCTTGAGAGGAACTGGCCTGTTTCATTTTCTAAAGTGGTTCTTTAACAAATCTATGGAGTTTTTCTTCACAATCAGGTGGCAAATTATATTGGAAGCGAGCATCATGAAGTCCTTTTTAACTCTGAAGAAGGCATTCAGGCCCTGGATGAAGTCATATTTTCCTTGGAAACTTATGATATTACGACAGTTCGGGCATCTGTGGGTAAGGGATTTTATTATAGGGAAAAGCGTTTTAATACTGAAACAGTAGAAGGTTTAACATGATTTCAGCTTAAGAAATATTGTCTAAATATGAATACTAGCAAAGTTCCTATATTGTTAATAATACTATAATATAGTGATAAGACCATTTAAAAGCGCCCTGAATTTCTTTCGACTGGAGGAAGTGCTTAATGAATATAATCAGATCATCTGAACACTGAATTTACAAGGTCAGCTCGGCCTGTGGTCTTAAAGAATGCTTCATAAAAATAAAAGCAGCTCACATCTGCTAAGCACATACTTCATGCTAGGTTCTGTCTCCCATACTTCATATGAATTATTTGTTACCTCAGAACTAACTCATCATAACCAGGATTCCAGCACCCAGGAGGTTGAGGCAGGGGGATTGCTGGGCTGTCAGCATATGGTATGACCATAGAATGGACACATATTTTGGCTCCCTTTCTCTCATCTTCTCTGTTTAAAATATCTTGGATGATATAGTTGGGCCACAGTACATAACATTATTATGTATAATAATCTGGTGTGCTTCCTAGTGCATGTAAAAGCTATGGCTACAGTGTACTATGGTCAACTAAGTACCTTTATTTAGGAATATCTTATTGTTGTTGATCATCTAAGCTGTGGAAAATGATACAGTGTATTTGCTTAGTGCAGGATTGCCAGACTTTTCATTTGTAAGAAATTAACTTCCTCTGAGATACAATAAAGCTAAGCATAGTAAAACAAGATAGGCCTGTAGATGTGTGTAGGTTGTGTTCAAATGCTATCATTTTACAAGGAGTTGGGTATCTGAAGATATGTGTAGCTGTTTGGTTCCCAGAACCAATCCCAAATGAATAATGAGGGAACACTGTTCTTAATAAAATGGGGAAATCGGTCCATGTTACAGTACATTTTCTCTAACGGGTCCTCATGTAGATGTATAATAAGTATTCCATCACACAGCTTACCAGTTACTAGCTATTATTGTCATGCAAGCAACACTACTTCTATCTGGCGAACACATTCTAAGATTAGAAATGTAACACAAATCAGACCCAATTTTGTTGAACCTCTAAAATTTTACTAGCTGAGTGAGTCCTTTTAAAAACTCACTTTGGAGTGTGATAAAATACCTTGGGTATTACAGTGATTTGGTCTCCTGAAGCATCATAGTTAAATACTCACACGTATAGCACATCTGTGGTTAAATTTTTATGAGGTGGAAGCAGAGTTAGAAGAATGTCTCTCCTAAGAAGGATAAAAATGAGATTGGAGGAGACAGATGGTAGTGTAGAGAGATGGTAGTGTAGAGCTATCTACCAAGTAGACATAGCACAATATTGTACAGAGCCTTCTTAATCAAATGTGGGATTTGGAAATGAGGGGTGGAAATGGAAAAGAACGAAACAATTAAAAGTAAGCTATTTCCATTAGTCTGCTTTCTGTTACAATAATGGATAATGCCAGATGAGAAACTTTAGAAAGCCCAACAGCATGGCATGTTGGTGGGTGGCATCAGGAGTGGCACATGAGAAAGGCATCTCATAGTGATCCCAGGCATTGGAGACAAGAGATGGGCTCTGTCCTAAATAATTGAATCAGGAGAAATCATTTGATGCTTGAGGAGCAAGGAACCCCAACCACACCTTATCTTCCACTTCTCCACCATGGATCACACCACCACATGGAGACCAAACTGCATCCAAAGCATTGCAAGGCCACGCCTTACTCTACTGTGTTAGTACACATGCCGTGGTATTCAGGCATTTGAGTGGTTCAATCCAGCAAACATTTAACATAGAAAGTCTTGTTCTAAGAACATAGCTTTGCAACCTGTTTGTAAAACATGACAGTGGATTGCAGGCTATTTTATTGTTTAGGTTGGATTGACAGCTTGTAGATGACTTACAAATTTCCGATCCTTTTGGAAGCTGCTTTAATACTTATACTAACTCAGTCCAACAAGACACTCCAGCCTACTGTTGCTTCTGAAGACAACAATGACATCGCCATTGATTTCTCTTTCATTTAAGGCATGTATTTAATTTCCAAGTATATTCGGAAGAACACAGACAGCGTGGTGATCTTCTCCGGAGAGGGGTCAGATGAACTTACACAGGGCTATATATATTTCCACAAGGTAAGCGCTCTGAACTGAAACGATGGCCAGGCTAAGTTAGGAAGTCAGAATCACTTGACCCTTTCTATTCTGTCCTTATGATTTGTTGTAGTTTTAGAGTGTATTTGTGTTTGTGTTTAAGAATTGATGCTATCTATCTGTCTGTCTGTCCGTCCGTCCGTCTGTCTATCTATATATTTATAGGAGAAAGAAGACTTAATAGTATCAGATACTTTTTATTCTTAAACACGAGAATTGCTTTTGTATTTTATCTGTCTGACTGTCTGTCTATTGATTTTTTTTTTTCAAGACAGGGTCTCATTAAGTAGCTCTGGTTGTTGAGAAACTCACTTTATAGACCAGACTGGCCTCTGCTTCCCAAGTGCTGGGATGCAAGGCACTGTGTCTGTTGCCCAGGGCACTCATTTAATTTGTTTTCACACTAAGCACTTCGGAGGATGGATGGGTCGGTCTTGTAAAACATTGCTGGCCTCTGAAGTCATTTACTCACATCCTATACCCTCCTCTTAAGCTTTCTGCCTTACTCATTCTTTATTTCATATGTAAGAGGGGAAAATGAAGGCTGCCTGTGTGCCAAAGGAAGGCACTCACCTTCGTTTGTTAAATAGGCTCCTTCCCCTGAGAAGGCCGAGGAGGAGAGTGAGAGACTGCTGAAGGAACTCTACCTGTTTGATGTTCTCCGGGCCGACCGCACTACTGCTGCACACGGGTAACTTTAAAATCAGTTGTAAAACCAACAAGGGAGAAGGGGGAAGTAGCTTAAATGAGATCAGTTGCTTATTTTGAGTTTCTTTCGGCTGGCTGCAAAGTATGGTTTTCAGCAAAGTTTGTCCCCTAAAAGCTGTGCTATGGCCTGGACACTATCACCGGGGTGTGGAGAGATCATGTCCTGTGGGTATGCCAGGCAGGTTTTGTGTCACTAGATCATAACAGCAATGGGCCGTTTCTGGCCTAGAGGGAAGGCTGCAGCGGCTTCTTGGAAACATTTTAGAGCATTTGGAGTATTGCTTCTGGTAGCAAATACTACGTGCCTGCCAAGCCAGTTTGCTGCATCTGGGAGGAGAAATGCAATCTTCATGCATTCATTCATTTGTTGATAGGACTATAGAATAAAAATAAGTTTCTTTGGAGCCATTTCTTCTTGCCCAGGGTTTCTAGGGTTAACTGGGCTTGTTGAAGAATAGAAGAGCTTTACTGTGCAGGATAAAGACTTGCCTTTCAACATTTTCAGTTCCTCTACTGAACCATATTTGGCTTACGAATGGTCTGGAATCATAGTTATGACCTGCCTGCATGTCCTGACGAGTGTCACTGGGACTTTTGTACATATGATGGTATGAATATTCATATACCCTCATGACCAGGTCACTCATGATAATTAACGTTTTATAGAAACAGGTAATTTTTCATAGGCGCAGAAGGAAAGAAATACTTTAAGACAGAAAGCTTCCCTCCCTAGATGCTGGTTTTATTTCAAGTACAAACATTAGTATGTGGCTAATCATGCAGTGTGGTCCCTAGGAGGCTGGAATGTAACTCTTTCTTCTCCATGACTCAGTCTGGGGAGGTTGTCAGGAAGCCGTGCCAGCCATCTGACTCAGATTGTCTTCTGTTTTCCCCAAGTCTCGAACTGAGAGTCCCCTTTCTGGATCATCGGTTTTCTTCCTATTACCTGTCTCTGCCGCCAGATATGAGAATTCCAAAAGTAGGTATATCAACCCTGGATAAAACCCCCAAATATTGTTGGTTCCTCCGGCGACTTCACTGACCCTCCTTGTGTGCTCCTGTCAGAATGGCATAGAAAAACATCTCCTGAGAGAGACTTTTGAGGACTGCAACCTGCTACCCAAAGAGATTCTCTGGCGACCCAAAGAAGCCTTCAGTGATGGGATCACCTCAGTCAAGAACTCCTGGTTCAAGATTTTGCAGGACTATGTTGAACATCAGGTCTGTCTTTAAAGATATATATTCTGGAACAATAATAGTTTAATAGAGAGCTGGGATCTCTGTTTGCCTTTCGTTTGAATAGTTGTATCTAAAGGAGAGTCAGAGTTCCTGCAAGGAATATGTCTTTTATAAGCTTTATGTAATAATTAAGGAAAATGAAGGACTATAAAGTAGTATTGATGATCAAAAGAAAAGGGATAGAGGGAAGACTTCCAATTCATTGCTGATCATTTTGCACGTCTGGGTACCTGATGAGTACAAATGAGTCAAACACTGAGCCTCTAAGTATTAATATGCATGAGAGCTTTTAAAAAGTCACTGTCTGTTTATTATGGCTTGCTTTGGCACTTTCTAAATAATGAGTGACGTAAAGGGTCTTGTTGCTTCATAGCATGCCTTAACTTTTTTTTGGTCACCATCAGAGCAAATACACATCGAAATGTTTTATGTTCCTACTTTATCTTATAGGTTGATGATGAGATGATGTCTGCAGCCTCCCAGAAGTTTCCCTTCAATACTCCCAAAACTAAGGAAGGCTACTTCTACCGTCAGATCTTTGAACGCCATTACCCAGGCCGGGCTGATTGGCTGACTCATTATTGGATGCCTAAGTGGATCAATGCTACTGACCCTTCTGCCCGCACTCTGACCCATTATAAGTCAGCTGCCAAAGCTTAGGCACTCTCTACACTCTTGTGTAAAAGTAAATGTTTCTTCCGGCTCTGAAGGTCGAGACAGCGACACAATCAGAAAGAATGAGACTCAGCCATCAGTCACCCAGGCTTACTTAGGCATGAAAAGAAATAAAAGTTTCACATCTGAAATGCCTCCTGGTTGTGGGTACCAGTGCAGCCTCTTTCAAGGTAGCCAGAGACCGAGTGGCTCTTGCTGTATTGCCACTGTCTGGATGACAAAGCTAAAGGGGAGAGCATGTGGTCGTTGCATCTTAGTTCTGCCTACATTCCTAACAGCTGGCTAGGCTGACTGGGATGTGAGTCCTTTGTGGGATTGGTGACAGTTCTGTTTATAGGACAGACATTCAGGTTTCGTTTTTTTGTTTTGTTTTGTTTTTGTTTGTTTGTTTGTTTGTTTGTTTGTTTTTGTTTTTTATATTATACTAATGTTCCCTTGAAGTCTTGTGGAGCTGGGGGTAAACTTCTCAAATACAGGGTCAGTTGCTAATGTTTGGTTTTTGTAGGTCTGTATGGAATTGTTAACACTGATACAAAACTGAACCTTATGAAACCTAGCTCACACAGCCTTTTTCCATAAAACTTCATTTCGAAGAGCAGGTGGTGGGGCAGGTATGGACCCTGGACTGTTGTATATTGACACTTATTCCAGAGGAATTGTCCAAGCTACATGTTTCTCACAAATCGGCTGGGAAGTGGAAAATAGTGCTTACAAACCGAAGGTGCTTATTTGAATGCTTATTGAATTGCCGCAGGACATGCTGACATCCTTGAAATGTGAATTTTGCTGCTAAATTGTTTTGAAAAGGGAGTACTTGGTGCAAGGATTCTTGATGGTGTCAGGTGTTTTGATGCTCTGAGAACTGGGGAGGTTGCAGTATTCAAGGCCAGCCTGGGCTACATGGTGAGGCTGTCTTGTCTCAATGAAGAAATGCTTGATGGGAAAAGTGATTGAGGCCAGCTATAGGACATGACTTACAATCTATAAATGTGTCTGAGGAACCGAAGATGAATCCTTACTATGGGATAACCTGATGTTTACCTCATATTTATAGATAATTGAAATATTTAACCTTACCTTGACGTGGCTCTCTACCGATTTCCTGCGGAAGTTAGCTACGTGGCATTGCAAATGCTTTGCACTGGGATCCGGAACTTTGGTAGAGAATGTTCACACAGCAGTGAACCTGGCAAGATTGGTTGAGCCTAAAGCTCATTGCCAATTTTGAAGGTGTGGGAGATGCTTCCCATTTTAATTTTAGTGACTGAGATGCATGGTGCTCAGATCTCATTCGGACCTCTGACACCCATAGAGATAGGTAAGCCAACTTCACAGTACCTAATGTCTGCCAAATGCCTAGCAAAGCTTCACTTCCAGGCAGAGTCTGAGAGCTTCTGGTTCATGATTGGCTGGTTCATGGTGTTAGGTATATCATTTCTCTTCCAGTAGTGAGGCAGGAAATCAGTAGAACACAGCTCTCCACCTCATGGCAGTGAAAAAGCAAGAGGATGGCGTTTAAGAACATCTCCAGCGACCCGACCAGGCTTCACTTTCAAAAGCTTCTACTATCTCAGTAATGGCATTTAATTATGACTCCATCAATATATTTATCCATTGAATTAGAGCCTTTTGATCTAGTCACTTGACAATGATTGCATGTACTAGTTGAAGACTGAGCCTTGAACTCAGGGGCCACAACAAACAGAAGGCTGCCCACAATGGCGCCAAAGGATGAATTTTAAATTATACATAGCCATGTAGTTGACTTTTTCTTTTGCAACTTAAAAGAAAGGTCTGAAGATACTAATAGGTTGCCAGCTTGTACCTGACCCAACTGCTTACCTACTGACCACATTCAGTTCATACAGGACTGCTAATTAGCAGCTAGTCCATTCAGGTACCTTTACAACTAAGGATTGCTAGTTGACATTCACCATCTTGCTATGACAGCACTGCAAACACCTGGTGACCACCCATTCAACAGCTTTGCTTCACCGTTCCCCGAGCAGGTGGGGGCCACCTCTGAACATCCTCCCCCCAACCCCCCCAGGCACATCAAGTCTGCAGGGCGAATTCTCTCCCACTGAGGTCAGACAAAGCAGCCCAGCTAGAAGAACATATCCCAGGTACAGGCAACAGTTTTTGGGATAACCCTGGAACTGAGCCACTTTTAAAAGAAATTTTTGTGGCATGGTGTCAGCATGCCCCTTCATAAGGTTTTGGATGTTGTAGTTGGAGCTGGAGGAGGGCCTTGGAGAAGCTCCATATGATTCAGATTCTGGCTCTGAGGAAAGACTGACGTGAGCCTCGGGCATGTTGTCCATCTACAGGGAAAGCATTACTTCCCAGCAGACACTCTACAACTGCCCCAAGTGAGTTGTCGCCTTAACTCACCCAGCCTCGACTGCAAGATTGGCAGGTGTTACTTTCTAGAAGTAGGCATCCAGTGTTTCAGGTCCACCTCCGCCAAACCTTGCTGCTCTGTCTGCTTCCTCGTCCTTGAGCCAGGTGAGTGTTTATGCTCATGTTGGCAAACAATACAGAAGTAAAGTGATGCTGAGTGGCTTTTCTGACTTGGTGTCTGTTTCGAAAATGGAAGGAAGGAGCTGGCCACCTGTCCGAATGGACATCTCCAGTGGCCACTCATTTAACAGTGGACAGCTACCACCATGCTTGTGGGCTAGCCTCCAGAAGATTCCAGCTCCTAGCCTTAGACTTTCATCTGGAACCCTGGTATGGTGCCAGAGATTCAGCAACCTTGTACTTTGGCCATGTTCCTCGTTCATAAAGCCCAGAGCACAATGGGTTCTTAGCAGTGTTAAGTTGGGGAGGCAGGAGCACTGAGTATCTAGGTTACTGGGAATGCTAACTACTACTACCTGTGTTTGCAGAGGTTAAGTAAGCTGCCAGATTAAACATTGTGCTAACTAGTAGGCTGTTTAGCCCTAGGTTACTCAGACTCTTTGCTCCTAGTGTCTTCTCTCTATTGTATTGTTACCACTGGGAGGCTAAAGGAAAGTTGCCTCTGGGCTACTGAAGGGGCAAGAAGAGGAAGACCATGGCATCCCTTCAGGTTCCTAGTGAAGAGCATCATTTCTGTAGTGACAGCTGAAAAATACCGTTTTGTGGGAGTGTGTCACACTGCAGTAAGAGTTTGTTTTCATGAAAACAGTGTGCTCACTTGGCTAGTGGAGGGCTCTGCTCATCATTGAGGATTTTATAACCACCCTGGGGTCCAGGAAGATGTCCTCTCACCATCCACAAGAGAGGGAAAGAAAATGGTGAACCATGGACGGAAACACAAAGCTTCCAGATGTCACTTTTGTTCACTTTTCAAACCCCTGTGTGTGTGTGTGTGTTATTAAGAAAAGTATTTTGGGAAAAGCCCTCCAAATTCCACAAACCACCATCTAGTTGCCACATTGTTCTCTCCTATATATAACCTAGACTCACCTTCAAGAGTAACATACAGGGGACTCTGCTTTGCTGTGTCTTGGTACCAAGATTTCAGGGTCTCTAGGAAGGTACTGATGTTGCCATCTGTGTCAGGCTGAGAGGTAGTAGAGTGACAGCCTGATCCTCACCTGTCTGGTTTATAATGAAGAAGCACTTGGGTAATTGCAGCCGCAGCAGTAACCAAACACAAGGCACAATGAGAACAGGAAGCACACAGTGACCCCTGTGTGGCAACACAGGTCCTGGTGAGCTGCTGCTTGAAGAATCCCATCCCCGGCAAAGAATTGCCCTTCAGTAGCCACCAAGGCATGCTAGGAGAGGAGACCAGAGTGCACCCTGGGGAGGCACTACCTGCACACAGGCGAGAGATGGGAGCATGGTGGTTTCTAACAAGAGAGTCTATTAGGCTCATACATTATAATTGTGGTTCCTCAGAATAAGACTTAGCAGTTCGAGATCCTCTTGTATGCCGAAGACTGTCCTGGAAGCTATAGTCTTCCCACCAATGTAGTACTACACCTGTGTTCTGAGTTCATCAACATCTTATGCACAAGGAAAATGGTGGACAACAGGAAATCTGTTGGCTGCATGACCAGTGTCCCACAGCTGATAATAAAGGAAGGAGAGGATTATTTAGAAACTTCCTGTCCCATGTGAAATGTCAAAGGATTAGAAATACTGAATATAAACAGAAAAATATCATTCCAATTTACATTTCAATGTGAATATAATTTTATTTTGTGAATAGTTAATAGGTTATTTAGTAAGTCTACTCATTTAAACATAAGGTTATTTTAGTTTTCCAATCCATAATGAACACATGTACACATGTGATTTACATACTGAATGACGTAGGTACTCTGAGTTCTGGGTTGATTTCAAGCCCTGCCAGGCCAGTAAATTCTGCCTATTGGGGAATTTGAAACACTGTGGGAAAAAAGCCATATCTGTATAATGTCAGAGTATTTTTAAGAATAGTAGAAAAAAACATTTGACTTCTGAGGACAAATGATATAACACACAAAAGCCACAGGGTGGCAGCCCTGACTCATTTCTCTTTTCAGGCAATGTTTTGCACTTCTCAAAGAAACCGGCAGTACCAGCCTGAAGACACTTGTATGTTGTTTTGAAGAGATATCATGTTCATATCATAGAATTAACGAACACAGAGAAGCTCCGTAGTGTGCTGTAAGCAATCATAGAGCAGTTCTGATTTGCTAATACTATGAAACTGCTGTACAGGCAGATGTGAACTTATGTATGAGTTCCTTAGGGTCTCTTTTTATGTGTCATCCTGAACATAGCCTGTACAAAGGGAGTCCTGGTAAAAGTAAAATCCCTCATGGGAGAGGGGGAGCTAAACTCTTTGTTGGTGAGGTATAGCCACTGGTCAGCTGCCCTTGTTGAAATAAATGACTCCTAAACTCATGCCCATGTACGTTTCATGATCATGTAATTAAATGCACATTCACAAATGCACATGTACACACACACACACACACACACACACACAAACATGACAGTAGGAGGAAGACTTGTAGGGAAGAAGACAGGGCTTGATTCACATGGGAAGCAGATAGAGATGATAATGATGGTATAATCCTATTCCCTCACATATGCATTGAAGTATAGCTATCCTTGAACTTGCTCTGTAGCCCACGCTATCCTCAAACTCAGAGACATGCCTGCTTCTGCCTCTGGAGTGCTGGGATTAAAGGCTTGCACCACCACCACCTGGCAGAATAAGATTCTTTTATTTTTTATTAAATTTTTTATTAATTTTTTTGAATTTCCCATCATGTTCCCCAATCACTCATCTCCCCATCCCTTTGTACCTGCCCTCTACCCTTGCAACCTCCTCCCCCGAAAAAAAACAAAATTCTTGTTGTGGAAGCTGTAGTATGTCACAGTGTGTCCCACAGTACGCCCGTTTGTCCACACTTCTCTACGTGCAAATGTTCATTGTAATGCATTATTGGTCTGGTTCAAAGCCTCTGGCTTCTGCTACACCACCAATACTGGATCCTCACCGGGGACTCCTGTTGGATATGCTGTTGCCCTATGTCATGGAGATCCTGCAGTTTTGGATCTTCAGGACTGGCCCTTTTGTGCATTCCAACAGTTCATGGATAGATGATGCAGTGAGCCAACTCAAAGCCCTGGATCTGGACCTGTGTGGTATATGAGCTGGTCAGCCTGCCAGCTCTCTCACACTTACTCCTTTAGGGCAAGCTCTCCAGCAATGCCTCAGCTAGCTCACCCAGTGCTGCAGCCATCAAGGGGCAGAGCCAGCTCTCCTACTTTCATTCCCTCGGGGCCAGCTCTTCCTTGCTCATCCCCAGGCCTGGGTCACCTGTGCCCTTTGCTTTAGAGTCAGATCTACTATGCTGCTTAGGCAAGGTGCAGGGCCATCTCTCCCACTCTCATGACCCTGGAGCCAGTTCTCTAGTCTGCTGCTTGTGTTAGAGAGGTGGGATGGCATATCTCCCTTGCCCATACCACTGCATGGCAGACAAGTGGCAGGGCCAGCTCTCCCATACTCATGCCCTTGGGGTCACCCACAATTCCAATAAGTAGGAGGACTAGCTCTCCTGAGTGCTGCAGCAAATGAGAGACCATGCTCTTTCTTGCCATGCTCATGACCGTGGGCCACAGGATAAAGTTTTTAGAGGGGAGAATCCTTTAGAAGGATTTTATTTGATTTTCTTTGGTTTTGGTTTTAGAAACAGTCTTGTGTTATTACTGAGACTGGCCTTAAATTTATGATCCTCCTGCCTGATGAGGATTCTTGATTGTGTGTCAACATTTCTAGCCTCACTTGTTTAAGAGTACACATGGAGGGACCCATGGCTCCAGCCGCATATGTAGCAGAGGATGGTGTTGTCAGACATAAGTGGGAGGAGAGGAATTCCTTGGTGCTGGGAAGGCTCGATGCCCCAGTGTAGGGGAATGCGAGGGCAGGGAGGTGGTGGGTGGGTGGGTGGGTAGCACACTCATAGAAGCAGGGGAGGGGGATGGGGTAGGGGGATTCCGGAGGGGAAACTGGGAAAGGGGATAACATTTGAAATATAAATAAATAAAATATCCAATTAAAAAAAGGAGAAAAGAAAGAGAAGGGAGATGATATAGTTTCCAAAAACAAAAACAAAACAAAACAAACAAAAGAAACGAAGTAAAAATCCTACATGAATGCCATTTCCACAACCTCACAGTCTCAACCCCAACTCATCTCAGTTTATGCAAGGGCAGCTAAAAGACAAAAGCCGCACTGTGCATTTTGCACATAGTGGTAACTGACATGTAGTGCGTGTCTAATGTGGGTCAAGGATGTTTGTGCAACATCCTGAGAGAAAGCTGAAGGAAGAACTGGACCACAGAAACAGAAGATGACCAATGGAACGATCTGCCTGATACAATGGATACCACAGAAAGTATTTCTGTATTAGCAAGGCAGTTTTCTTTTCTTTTTTTTTTTTATTTAAATTTTTTATTACGTATTTTCCTCAATTACATTTCCAATGCTATCCCAAAAGTCCCCCAAACCCTCCCCCCCAATCCCCTACCCACCCATTCCCACTTTTTGGCCCTGGCATTCCCCTGTTCTGAGGCATATAAAGTTTGCAAGTCCAATGGGCCTCTCTTTCCAGTGATGGCCAACTAGGTCATCTTTTGATACATATGCAGCTAGAGTCAAGAGCTCCGGGGTACTGTTTAGTTCATAATGTTGTTGCACCTACAGGATTGCAGATCTCTTTAGCTCCTTGGATACTTTCTCTAGCTCCTCCATTGGGGGTGCAAGGCAGTTTTCAAATGGGGTCTGATGGTCTATAGAAGTTTGGTGAGGCCTCATTACAGTGAACATCATCCTCTGTCATCTTTAGTCCTTACAGAGAAAGAAAGAAAGAAAGAAAGAAAGAAAGAAAGAAAGAAAGAAAAGAAAAGAAAGAAAGAAAGGAAGAAAGAAAAAAGAAAGAAAGAAAGAAAGAAAGAAAGAAGAAAGGAAGGAGGGGGTAGGGAGGGAGGGAGGAAGAGAGAGAAAGGAAGAAAGAAAGAGAGAAAGAAAGAAAGAATGGAAGGAAGGAAGGAAGGAAGGAAGAAAGAAAGAAAGAAAGAAAGAAAGAAAGAAAGAAAGAAAGAAAGGAAGGAAGGAAGGAAAGAGACAGAGAGAAGAAATCTTGGCAACTTCTATTAACCTCATATTTATGGGTTTGAGCTCATGAGCTACATTTTTTTTTTATTTTTTTTTTCCATTTTTTATTAGGTATTTAACTCATTTACATTTCCAATGCTATACCAAAAGTCCCCCATATCCACCCACCCCCACTCCCCTGCCCACCCACTCCCCCTTTTTGGCCCTGGTATTCCCCTGTACTGGGGCATATAAAGTTTGCAAGTCCAATGGGCCTCTCTTTCCAGTGATGGCCGACTAGGCCATCTTTTGATATATATGCAGCTAGAGTCAAGAGCTCCGGGGTACTGGTTAGCTCATAATGTTGTTCCACCTATAGGGTTGCAGATCCCTTTAGCTCCTTGGCTACTTTCTCTAGCTCCTCCATTGGGAGCCCTATGATCCATCCATTAGCTGACTGTGAGCATCCACTTCTGTGTTTGCTGGGCCCCGGCATAGTCTCACAAGAGACAGCTACATCTGCGTCCTTTCAATAAAATCTTGCTAGTGTATGCAATGGTGTCAGCGTTTGGATGCTGATTATGGGGTGGATCCCTGGCTATGGCAGTCTCTACATGGTCCATCCTTTCATCTCAGCTCCAAACTCCGTCTCTGTAACTCCTTCCATGGGTGTTTTGTTCCCAAATCTAAGGAGGGGCATAGTGTCCACACTTCAGTCTTCATTCTCCTTGAGTTTCATGTGTTTAGCAAATTATATCTTATATCTTGGGTATCCTAGGTTTGGGGCTAATATCCACTTATCAGTGAATACATATTGTGTGAGTTTCTTTGTGAATGTGTTACCTCACTCAGGATGATGCCCTCCAGGTCCATCCATTTGCCTAGGAATTTCATAAATTCATTCTTTTTAATAGCTGAGTAGTACTCCATTGTGTAGATGTACCACATTTTCTGTATCCATTCCTCTGTTGAGGGGCATCTAGGTTCTTTCCAGCTTCTGGCTATTATAAATAAGGCTGCTATGAACATAGTGGAGCATGTGTCCTTCTTACCTGTTGGGGCATCTTCTGGATATATGCCCAGGAGAGGTATTGCTGGATCCTCCGGTACATTTTTAATGGAAATGAAGATGTTATGCAGCAGGAGTTTACAAGTATAGGTGTAGAGCTTGGAAGAGCCCTGGCACTATAGACATGATGCTCTGTGTGAAAAAGTGGGGGGAAAACACAGTTGAGAATAGTTGAGTATTGAATAAGGTGGCAGAGCATCCAGGGCTATGTATGCCTCCACTGATTAGATCAAACACCAGAAGTGCTTCCACATGGAGATGAGGTATCCGTAACACCTCACACCAAGCAACAGAAAGCATCTGCCTCTACGTCCCAACCCACCCCGAAAGGGAGTTATTTCACTAAAGATCATCTGAGAGTGCCTGTCTTATTGAGCTGTAACACTGCAGTGAAGAAGTTTCTCTCTGGAAGCTTTCATTGCTGGACCTCTACCAGGCCCAACCAGCTGGGTTCATGCGCTTGACCACAGCCACTTCCTGCTTGTTGGCCCCGATCTTGGCCCCTAGCTACTCACTGTGTATTGCCACCTGCCGCCAACTCTGGGGCAGCACTAGCCAAGGAAGAGGCCCAGCCGTCTGCCTTGCTCAAGATTCCCCTCAGAGAGCTGCAACTCTGGCTGCTCAGGCTGAGCCTGTACCCTTGGATGGCAGCAGATAGCACCCTGTATACAGACCTGAATTTCACCATCTCTTGTGTTGAAAATTTTCTGTCAATTCTTTTTTTTTTTTTTTTCCCATTTTTTATTAGGTATTTAGCTCATTTACATTTCCAATGCTATACCAAAAGTCCCCCTTACCCACCCACCCCCACTCCCCTACCCACCCACTCCCCCCCTTTGGCCCTGGCGTTCCCCTGTACCGGGGCACACAAAGTCTGCGTGTCCAATGGGCCTCTCTTTCCAGTGATGGCCGACTAGGCCATCTTTTGATACATATGCAGCTAGAGTCAAGAGCTCAGGGGTACTGGTTAGTTCATAATGTTGTTCCACCTATAGGGTTGAAGATCCCTTTAGCTCCTTGGGTACTTTCTCTAGCTCCTCCATTGGGAGCCCTGTGATCCATCCATTAGCTGACTGTGAGCATCCACTTCTGTGTTTGCTAGGCCCCGGCATAGTCTCACAAGAGACAGCTACATCTGGGTCCTTTCAGTAAAATCTTGCTAGTGTATGCAATGGTGTCAGCATTTGGAAGCTGATTATGGGGTGGATCCCTGGATATGGCAGTCTCTACATGGTCCATCCTTTCATCTCAGCTCCATACTTTGTTTCTGTAACTCCTTCCATGGGTGTTTTGTTCCCACTTCTAAGGAGGGGCATAGTGTCCACATTTCAGTCTTCATTTTTCTTGAGTTTCATGTGTTTAGGAAATTGTATCTTATATCGTGGGTATCCTAGGTTTTGGGCTAGTATCCACTTATCAGTGAGTACATATTGTGTGAGTTCCTTTGTGATTGTGTTACCTCACTCAGGATGATGCTCTCCAGGTCCATCCATTTGGCTAGGAATTTCATAAATTCATTCTTTTTAATAGCTGAGTAGTACTCCATTGTGTAGATGTACCACATTTTCTGTATCCATTCCTCTGTTGAGGGGCATCTGGGTTCTTTCCAGTTTCTGGCTATTATAAATAAGGCTGCTATGAACATAGTGGAGCATGTGTCCTTCTTACCAGTTGGGGCTTCTTCTGGATATATGCCCAGGAGAGGTATTGCTGGATCCTCCGGTAGTACTATGTCCAATTTTCTGAGGAACCGCCAGACTGATTTCCAGAGTGGTTGTACAAGCCTGCAATCCCACCAACAATGGAGGAGTGTTCCTCTTTCTCCACATCCTCGCCAGCATCTGCTGTCACCTGAATTTTTGATCTTAGCCATTCTCACTGGTGTGAGGTGGAATCTCAGGGTTGTTTTGATTTGCATTTCCCTGATGATTAAGGATGTTGAACATTTTTTCAGGTGCTTCTCTGCCATTCGGTATTCCTCAGGTGAGAATTCTTTGTTCAGTTCTGAGCCCCATTTTTTAAGGGGGTTATTTGATTTTCTGAGGTCCACCTTCTTGAGTTCTTTATATATGTTGGATATTAGTCCCCTATCTGATTTAGGATAGGTAAAGATCCTTTCCCAGTCTGTTGGTGGTCTTTTTGTCTTATAGACAGTGTCTTTTGCCTTGCAGAAACTTTGGAGTTTCATTAGGTCCCATTTGTCAATTCTCGATCTTACAGTACAAGCCATTGCTGTTCTGTTCAGGAATTTTTCCCCTGTGCCCATATCTTCAAGGCTTTCCCCCCACTTTCTCCTCTATAAGTTTCAGTGTCTCTGGTTTTATGTGAAGTTCCTTGATCCACTTAGATTTGACCTTAGTACAAGGAGATAAGTATGGATCGATTCGCATTCTTCTACATGATAACAACCAGTTGTGCCAGCACCAATTGTTGAAAATGCTGTCTTTCTTCCACTGGATGGTTTTGGCTCCCTTGTCGAAGATCAAGTGACCATAGGTGTGTGGGTTCATTTCTGGGTCTTCAATTCTATTCCATTGGTCCACTTGTCTGTCTCTATACCAGTACCATGCAGTTTTTATCACAATTGCTCTGTAGTAAAGCTTTAGGTCAGGCATGGTGATTCCACCAGAGGTTCTTTTATCCTTGAGAAGAGTTTTTGCTATCCTCGGTTTTTTGTTATTCCAGATGAATTTGCAAATTGCTCCTTCTAATTCGTTGAAGAATTGAGTTGGAATTTTAATGGGGATTGCATTGAATCTGTAGATTGCTTTTGGCAAGATAGCCATTTTTACAATGTTGGTCCTGCCAATCCATGAGCATGGGAGATCTTTCCATCTTCTGAGATCTTCTTTAATTTCTTTCTTCAGGGACTTGAAGTTTTTATCATACAGATCTTTCACTTCCTTCGTTAGAGTCACGCCGAGATATTTTATATTATTTGTGGCTATTGAGAAGGGTGTTGTTTCCCTAATTTCTTTCTCAGCCTGTTTATTCTTTGTGTAGAGAAAGGCCATTGACTTGTTTGAGTTAATTTTATATCCAGCTACTTCACCGAAGCTGTTTATCAGGTTTAGGAGTTCTCTGTTGGAATTTTTAGGGTCACTTATATATACTATCATATCATCTGCAAAAAGTGATATTTTGACTTCCTCTTTTCCTATTTGTATCCCCTTGATCTCCTTTTGTTGTCGAATTGCTCTGGCTAATACTTCAAGTACTATGTTGAAAAGGTAGGGAGAAAGTGGGCAGCCTTGTCTAGTCCCTGATTTTAGTGGGATTGCTTCCAGCTTCTCTCCATTTACTTTGATGTTGGCTACTGGTTTGCTGTAGATTGCTTTTATCATGTTTAGGTATTGGCCTTGAATTCCTGATCTTTCCAGAACTTTTATCATGAATGGGTGTTGGATCTTGTCAAATGCTTTTTCTGCATCTAACGAGATGATCATGTGGTTTTTGTCTTTGAGTTTGTTTATATAATGGATTACATTGATGGATTTTCGTATATTAAACCATCCCTGCATCCCTGGAATAAAACCTACTTGGTCAGGATGGATGATTGCTTTAATGTGTTCTTGGATTCGGTTAGCGAATCCAAGAATATCAATTCTTAATATGTGAATTCTTAATATGTGAATTCTTAATATGTGAATTGGGTATGTGTGAATCTACAGTTAAGTACTTTTCTTGGTTATGTATTAAAAGCCACAACTTCAGGAAATGATCATGCAAATCCCTTTGTCACACTGTCTTGTGATTTGACATGTTACTCAGGTAGTATTTCTGGCTATTTGTTTTCAATCAGTGTGACCCAGGACTGTGCCATACCCAGTGCTCCTTTGTGATTAACATGAACATAACGGTGTGAGAAAATGAACATCTCAGACTTTAAAGAAAAAGTGAGGTGGGGAGCCCCATCTCTGTATTGGGCAACACAATTTCTCATGGCAGTGGGGGTGGGGGGGATATTGTGAAGCAGGTCTACTGTCAATGCCACAATGTATTGATGACCTGGTCAGAAATCAGATACTCAGTTGCTGAGAGGGACCAGGCCCATGTACATAACTGTTGCTGTCTAGAGTTGAGGAGCTATGGACAATGATGAAGGCCACTCAGTCTGTCCTCAGATCTGGTTCTTCAAGGCCAGGTGACACCACTTGTAAGAGAACCCATAAATAGAGATTTCTGTAGAAGTTTGTTTTTTAAGTAATGATTAAAATGTTAGAGAATATTTAGGTCAAACAAATGTCCTGTGTGTTAACAATAATTTACATAATTTAATTAGTGTTTGACTCTAGAGGCCCATGAAATAAGGCAGAACCTTCTGGGTATTTCTGATGAGGGAGTTCCCACTGGCTAGGGGCAGGCCATTGGAAAGGATGCAGCTCTAATGTTGGCCATCATCACCCTTGGGGCATCTGTTTTGCTGGGGAGTCTGGTGTCCTCTATTGGCAGCACTATACTTTAGAAAGGGGATCGTGAGTGGGTGCCTAGAGGAGATGATGACTTGGCCCCATTATAATAATCCAAAAGAGTATCTTATGACATGTCAAAAGACAACCTTCAAAACAGTCCATGAACTGACCTAATTAGAATTTGTTTTCCACTCCAGAATCAGTTTTTATCTAAAACGTAAAACCTCTCTTTTGGGTATGGCAGAACATTTTTTTGTTTGTTTGTTTGTTTTTTGTTTTATGTAATATAGTTCGAGCAGAATAAGGAAACAGTACAACACAGTACAGAGGTCTGTTAACATCTGGTTATCTCCAATTACTTCCCCTTGGGAGGTAAGAGGGGTGGCATTGATTGTATTAGTAATTACTTTCTGTTTCTGTAATAAAATATCATGACCAGAAGGAACTTACAGAAGAAAAAGTTTATTTATTTTTGCATGTGCTTCCGGAGGGAAAGCCTATAATTGTGAGGGAGGCTTGGCAATGGTCAGCAGGAGCAGTAGCCTGGGAGATCATATCTATTAACTGCAAACAGGAAGCAGGAAGAGGAAATGAAGTAGGGCAAGGCTATAAACTCTCAGAGCCTATTCCCGGTAATGTACTTCCTCCAGCAAGGCAGTATCTATGAAAGGCCCTACAATCTCCCAACTGAGAACCAATTATTCAAATACAAGAACCCATATGGGACCAACCTCCATCCTGCTTATCGAGTTGTTGACTATTGATGCTTTCGGAAGTCTGAGTATCACTGGACCCTCTCCCGATCTCTCAGTTCAGATAAGTAACTTAGTTGTGTGCAACTTTAGCATGAATATCTTCCTTGCAGGTCAGTACTTTGGCATCTACATCAGAACATCAGACCAAATGGCTTCCTATATATTTTATTTAGCATAGATCATCACTTCTCATCAGCTAGAGAACAAAATGTATTCTTTCATTTTCATGCTTTCAGTGTCTTGGATCATGGAAAGAACAACTGTTTGAAGTGAATGAGGAGGGATCCAGGCGAGTCTGACTGCAGGATAGACAATGCTATGACAGACCAAATGCCAGTCTGCCTTTATGTTTGGTAATTTATGCTAGAGAGATAATGACAATTCAGAGTAACATCTTTTCCAGGATGACCAGAGCTGTCACATTTATAAAAATTTAAACTGTAGGTAGGAAGGAAGTTTTGGAAATCAGGGTACTGCAGCTGATAAGGCGTGTTAGGGTGAAGAGCCAGTTCCTAGACTTATTATGACTTATTTTCTAAGTTCATTGGTAGCCTTGTGCATTAATATGATATGGCCACTAGGTGGAACTCGTGCTTGCTGTCTCTTTTTTTACACAAGGCAACTAAGACTAATGAAGCCAGTAGTGTTCCAATTTGAAGGCAACCAAACCCTTCTACAAATACTAACTATAATATTGACATCTGTTAACAGTCAGTTCAAACAATACCTCAGGTGAGACACAATAAAGGAATAATTGTCCAACACTCTTTGCTATGATGCTTTTGTGATTTGAGTTTCAGTGAAATTGGCCCTGGACCCTGTCCTCTTCGGGGTGAGTGTGTGTGTGTGTGTGTGTGTGTGTGTGCAGGGGGTGTTATTCCTCCCTTACTTTGTTCATGCATCTAGATACAGTGTGTGGTTGCTAAGCTCCTGTCTTACTTTTGTAGCATCCCTGCCACTTCAGCTAGCGAGCTGACTCCTGAATGAGTTCAGATTATGAGTAACAGCTGAGCATGACACATGGGCAAACCAGCTACAGCATGACTAAAATCCCCCCCTTTAAGATCCATAATTTCCTTTAACTGAGTGAACGTCATACATACGCATTATATACAACCCAGAAACAATAAATAAATAAAGAAAGACACAATCAATCTTGGAACTAAAAAGAAATAGTCATTTTAGTGAGTGTTTTTATAGTGCTTTGGTAGTCATTATTTATACATGTTGTGCTAGTTAGTTTTTATTGTCAATTTGACACAACCTAGAATCTCCTGGTAAGAGAATGTCAATGAAGTACTGCCTATGCATTATGTGGGTGTGTCTATGCAGGATGGTCTAAAGTCAATTAATTGATGTGGGAAGGTTCAGGCTACTGTGGGCAGCACCATTCCCTACACAGGAGTTGTGAACAGTATAAGAATGAGAAATAGAGCTAAGTGCAAGTAAGCAAACAAGTGATTGTGTAATATATTTATTTTTCTCTGCTCTTGACTGTGAATGCGACTTGATCAGCGGCCTATCTTGACTTTCCCACAATGATGGGATGTGACCTAGAATTGCAAATTAAACCCTTTCTCCTCTAAGTTGTTTCTTGTCAGTGTTTTGTTTGTTTGTTTTAATACAGCAGATGAAACAAGATAAGAACACATGTGATTAGCCAGGTATGTTTTTAATATGCCTGCAGTGTTGCAAGGCACCGTGTTAGATTTCTCAGTTCATAAACACTGATGTCTCCAATCTAGAAAACATTGGACAAGATACAGAATGTTTTTTCATCTGTATATGTGCATACAAATGCCTGCAGAGGTCAGAACCTAGTGTTGGATGCCATAGAAACGGAGTTGTAGATGACCGTGAGCCACCATCTGGGTGCTAGAAACAAAATCTGGGTCCTCTGCAAGAGCAGCAGTGCTCTTAATTGTTGACCCATGTCTCCAGCCCAGCCCAACTGGTTTATATATTTTTAAAAGAACTATAATATTTTCCACATATTGTTTAGCATCCTGCTTTGTATTTTGTGCTTTCCTGAGTAATATTCTTAGAATATGTTTCACAACTTCAGCTCTCAAAAATCATAATTTAAGATTCATATTATATTTTTTGACTATGCAGCAATTCATCTAATGTTTCTGTTCTTAAACTGTAGGGTATATATATACATATATATGTGTGTGTGTATACCTTTTATGATGAAAGTGATCATTTGACACATAATATTGCAGATGAATATTTGTTCACATCTGTAGTGATAAAACTGAGTTCCTGAAGGTAGGGTTGGTGGATTAAATGATTTATAACATGGTAAGGTTTGATATCTCTCCTTAAACTTCCTGCATGAGACCTACAAGGATCTGTCTCTATACCCATGGTTCTTTGAATCCTCACCATCAATGAGCATTTTTATTTAAATATAGTTTCTAGTTCTAAAGGTAAAATATCATTGAAAATTTAATTTTGTTTATTATTATTCTGTGCATCACGTGTGCATGCATGTGTGTGTATGTGAATGTGTGGTATGTGGTGTGTGTAGTGTGTTTGTGTGTGTATGTGTGTGTGACAGCATGTGTGCATGTGCTGTGTGTTTGCTGTGTGTGGTGGGTGCATGTGTGGTATTTATACATGTACGTGTGTGTGTGTGTGTGTATGAGAGAGACAGAGACAGCATGAGTATGACATCATGTGTGCTTGTGTATGTGTGTGTGATAGCATGTGTGCACGTGCATGTGTGTGTGTATGTGTGTGTGTGAGTGTGTGTGTGTGTGTGTGTGTGTGAGAGAGAGAGAGAGAGAGAGAGAGAGAGAGAGAGAGAGAGAGAGGAGAGAGAGCACTTGTGTGGAGGTCAGAGGACCACTTTCAGGAGTTGCTTCCCTCATTCTACTATAAGTTCTAGAAACTAAACTTCAACATCAGGCCACTGCAGCCTATTTCACTATTAAAATTAATACCATTTATATCCCTTTGCCTTTGAGCATGGTTTTCTTGTTAATCGTTCTTAATAGTTTTTTTTTTTAATTTGCATTTTTTGGAGATTTTCTTGGTCCTGTTTCTTACTGGTATTAGCTCTTTTTTATTGTTATGAAGATTTTAAAAATGTATTAGTTATTAACTGCAATCATATTTCATTTGCCTTTATTGGATTTCTGTCATGAATGAAATACATTTTACTAAGGTTTCTAAGACTAGATTCACCATTATGCATCATTTACAGGTGAGGCAAGGGAAAGTGTTTTTATGGCTCTAAGAATAAGCTTTCTCTTTACCCTTAGATTTTACCATTTCTTTAAAGGATCATTGGCCAAATACTAAGGAAATTACTGGAAATAATTCAACTTTTACTGGTTCCAGAAATATTAAGCATGTCAGAGAATGTAGAACGAGGACTTACTCAGTCCCAGTACTGACAGCAGTGCCCACCAGGAGAGACTGACTTAGACTACCATCCAAAGACATCTATAAAATACACAGCTGTGCCCACCAGGAGAGACTGACTTAGACTACCATCCAAAGACATCTATAAAATACACAGCAGTGCCCACCAGGAGAGACTGACTTAGACTACCATTCAAAGACATCTATAAAATACAAAGTTGTGCCCAGGTGGCTCATGCCTTTGATCCCAACACCTCTGAGGCAGAGGCACGCTGATCTCTGTGAGTATGAGGCCAACCTGGTCTACTGAGCATGTTTTAGGACAGCCAGGGGTACACAGTGAGAAAAATAAAATCTTGAAATATATAAAAATAAAAAAAGAAAAGAAAGTGTTGAAAAATACAATAAAATTTAAAAATACACATTTGTTTGTTTTGCTTATTACTGAGTTATTTGAGATGACAGCTTACTGTGAAGCCTACATTGGCCCTAACCTTGTGATCCTCCTGCCCCAGCCCCCTGAGAGTTGGGATCACAGGCTGTATTACCCTGCTTAGATTCAAGAAAGACAAGTCTCTTTCCTTGAGACATTTGAAAGCCACTTTCCAGCTTGTATGTGGTCGTACATTTTCCGTGGTGTGTATATAAGCCTAATGGGTGAGAGAAAACACCACTGTGCTTTAAAAACCGAAGTAGCTTGAGTTACACATGTGACCTCCATGTGAGCAGTTGTCCACTTGATTTAGCAAGTTGGTTGCACTAGCACTTGCTCAGAAAGCATTGCAGCGGGAGTTGAAAAGAAATCATTAACATGGTAGTCTTGTTTATTTGTTTGTTTTGCTTTTTTTTTTTTTGAGACAGGGTTTCTTTATGGAGCTTTGGCTGTACTGAAACTTGCTTTGTAGACCAGGCTGGCTTCGAACTCAGTGATCTGCCTGCCTCTAGCTCCGAATTGCTGGGATGAGCTGATAGGCTGATAGCTATAGTCTTAATGATGCTTCTACTCCAGCAAACTAACTGTTGGGGACATATCTACTTTCCATTCTCCTAACCCTTTCTAGTCCGTGTTTTCTACTGAAGATGGCAGCTGCAGTCTTGCTAGCACGACTGCCTTGGCTCATGTTATCCTGTTTGTTCTATGTGCTATTTGCTCCAGTGACATGTGGAGGGCAGGAGACAACCAGGTCTATTTTTATTTGTGTGTGCATTGTTCTTGGAAATATAATTATTTTGCTCATGTGGAATTGCCTTTGATCAAATAACAGAATGGTATAAGCCAGAGAGTTTTCTTTGTTGCCTGCAGATGGCAGCAGTTATTAACTTGTCATTTTAAATATAAGGTGTTGCTTTTCTCCAGTCCTAAAGTGATGTAATAATTCAGGGTTGATTATGTTCTAATAAATATTAAAGATGCACATACTAAATCTGGAGAAAAGAATTTAATTTACCCTTGATATAATGCCATTTCAAATATTAGTAATCAGACACGGAACACAAGAGGCTTAGTGAGTAAATATACTTTACTGGTTTATGCAGAATATGGAAAAGGGACATAAGAGTTTAAGAACAGTATTTGATGTGTGTGGTTAAACTCCATTAAGGTGTATTGTAAAAACCCATTTGAAAATACGCTTAAGATATTATAAACTTTGTGATCTGTACTTCTAGCTCTAGAATAGGAAATAACAGTAATATTGATTGTTTTTTGGGTGATACCAATGAAATGTGTTCTGGAATGCAAACACTAAATAATACTTTCAGCTGGTCATACAATCTATCTTAGCTTTGCTTTCTATTGCTGTAAATAGATACCATGACCACGACAACTCTTATAAACATTTTCTTTATAAGGGGCTGGCTTATAGTTTCGGAGGCTTAGTCCATTATCATGTCTGGCAGGAAGCATGAAAGCATGCAGGCAGGCATTTTGTTGGAGTAAACAATCACAAATGGCTTCAGGAAGTTCCTGAAACTTACCAGATTTACAAAACCCCTCCTTTCCTAAGCTCATACAAACAGTAAAGACCAATGAAAGCCGCTGTCTAAAGAGCCACCCTGTAACCATACTTTTTCGCTACTTTATTGGGTTCTTATACCTACCATACTTCTCCACCTTAAACCATTCCAACTCCCCAACACTAGGTATGAGAGAAAGAAGGTTAGAAGGGAAAAGGGGCATCAATCTCATTAGACGACTTCTTGCTGATTAGGGGTCCAGTCAAGGTCCTTAGAGTGAGTCCAATATTCATCACTAAGATCTCAGAATAATGCCTGGATTCTGTAGAATAATTCTGTAGGATTGCTGCTTGTCACCCATCACCTACCTATTAGATGATCTTGGCTTTTGATATGTCCTCTCTGATACTTTAGCTTGTGCAAGTCACTATAAACACAAACACATAACTGTTTCTTCATTCTCTAGGGTCACACTGAAGCCCATCAGACAGTAGCAGTAGCACAACTAGCAAAACTTCATTGAGAATCAAGATGATCAATCAAGTAGGAATTCCAATTTGGAAAGTAAAAAATGACCAACTTTGTGCTTTCAAAGTTTCAGCAACCAAGTCCTGCTATAGAACCCTGCAACTGGTCATTTCTCTCCATGTTTTAGGGATGACATAACTGCCAAGAAACTAGAAGTCTATCTAAGTCTAGCTCTTAAGTTCAATTTCTTTTTTCTGCAGAAGCTTCTCCTTAAACAAGTAAACTAGACAAATAAAAACAAATAAACAAACAGCCCCAAACTATTGTGTTGTGGAAGAAATGATCGATCGTTTACCTGACTACTGAATTATGTTAAACCCTTAAGAGTCAATGTTTCTCATAAAATAGTAGGGTTTTCCTTTTTGCCTTTCCTTTGTTCCTCTATATAGACTTAAATGCATTACAGAGACAAAGTTTGGAGCTAAGAAGAAAGGATGGTCCATCCAGAGACTACCCCACCGGGGGATCCATCCCATATACAACCACCAAACCCAAACACTATTGCATATGCCAGCAAGACTTTGCTGAAAGAACCCTGATATAGCTATCTTGAGTGAGGCTATGCCAATGCCTGGCAAATACAGAAGTGGGTACTCACAGTCATCTATAGGATGGAACACAGAGCCCCCAATGGAGGAGCTAGAGAAGGCTCCCAAGGAGCTGAAGGAGTCTGCAACCCTATAGGTGGAACAACAATATGAACTAACCAGTAACCCCAGGACTCGTGTCTCTAGCTGCATATATAGCAGAAGATGGCCTAGTCGGCCATCATTGGGAAGAGAGGCCCCTTGGTCTTGCAAACTTTATATGCCCCAGAACAGGGGAATGCCAGGGCCAAGAAGTGGGAGTGAGTGAGTAGGGGAGCAGGGGTGGGGGTGGAAGATATAGGGAACTTTCGTGATAGTATTTGAAACGTAAATAAAGAAAATTTCTAATAATAATAATAATAATAATAATAATAATAATAATAATAATAATAATAAAGACTTAAATGATTTCCCCCAAATAGTAATTTTCTCTTTAAAATGCACTTCCATTTCCCGGAATAACAATAATTGTTTAGTTCTTGTTTATTTATTTGTCTGATTTCTTTGACATATTTCCCCACTTTCCTATGGCATCTGTACATCCTAATAGCACTATCACAACTTTTGGAAATTGTTTAAAAAGTGAGTGGAAGTCTGAGCTGTAAATGAATCTTTAGGATAACATAGCAGATGTCCCAACTTGTCTGCGCATTACAATCCCCCAAGGGCTTCTAACCCTCTTGGTTCTCAGATCATACCCAAGACCAGTTAGATTAGAATAGCACAGAAAGCCAGCTGGACCCCAGTTTGCCTTTGAAAGTGCTTTCCATGACTCCAGTGTGCAGCCGGGCTTGAAAGCTACCAGCTTAGAGAGAGATCCATCTTCAACTTCAAAGAGTTAACTTTATAGATGATGGCCAAATTGCAGCAAGATATATGTGCTTTCAAACATGAAGTACTAAGTGTACCTTTAGAGCCACTGCTCTTGGGAAAGAGCCTACAATTTCTTTGGACTGTCATTGTTTGAAGAGCTGACACTGGGATCTGATGTACTGGCTTCCAGATGGAGTTATATTGCCTTCCTCCTCTGTAAGTAATAGCACCAACCATGGCAATATCTTGGCTGTCAAATCTGTACATTTCAAACCCAGGAATAATTCCCATTACCAGTTGGATTTTATCTAGGGGTAATTAAGACATTTCATTGTAAGTATCACTTAAAATGGAAAAAAAAATATTAAGCTTTATGATGTTTCTCATGATTAAGATTATTAGACAGCTGGGAAAGCTTTTAGAACCAGTCTTAGGAAGAAAGTGCTAGAATGATTAAATGGTCTTGCAGAGCTCCTACAGGTTCACCCCACCCAGTGTATTAATACATTAACTCCATCATTGGCTTTCTGCATTCTGAATTCCTCAAGCTTCACCTATGTTAGTAAAGGCTGGAAACACACACACACACACACACACACACACACACACACACACACACACACACACACACACACACACAGAGAGAGAGTTTTATTCACAATATCTCTATATTTTATTCACAACACCTCTACAACCTACTAATTAATGAAAGGCTGATGGCCACCTTCCTTCTGTTACAGTTCCCATTCTTCTCTTTCCTCAAATATACTAGTCATCTAAATCAGAAAACCTTGCCATTTTTCTCTCTTTATTCTTCACCATCTGTGAACTCTAGGAGCACTAAGTGAAGATCTTTCTCCCTTTCTAGGAGCACTAAGTGAAGATCTTTCTCCCTTTGGAAAACCTTCACTATTCTCTACATTTCAACCACATTTGGGGGTTGGGATCAATCAATTGCTTATTATTGAACTTCTTAGCTGGTGTCTCATCTTTAACAACCCCTGACTTGTTTAATTAAACCCATCTTTTTCTGTGACCTTCACCCTCTTGACTTCTATTTTCACCAAAGCCGTAAGTTTAGTCCAGTTTTTAGGGCTTTTCTCTTGATCTCCAGTGCATTTCATATAGCTCAACACCTATGTACGTTCATTTGTCCTGCCAGGGTAAAGTTCCTATAGGAAAGTGTTAGAAGAAATAAAGGAAGGGGGAAAGGGAATTTGATAGGGAGTATTGGCTATTTCAAAAATTGCTCAATGCAAGATGTTTCTCTGAGGATGCAATTTAGTTGATTTACACAAATGCAATTCATTTATTCCCCTAGAACCAATTGTTGTGTGTCTTGGGGAAATCACTTTCCCACTTGTTTGGTTGTGAAGAGACAATAGCAACTTCTGATTTTCCACCACTTCTCATTAGAGTGCACAGTCAGAAAAGAAAATTGACAAATTACGGCTTAGGAGGACTTCATGAGGACAAAATATGCTGTTTTTGAAGTTCATGCAAAGATCATTGATAGCCAGTCTCTCCCACATTGACATATGGTTCTAGGAATGCTCCTGACTAGAGTCCACTCCCTTGACCTGCTTCTGCTTTAGAACAATGGCCAGACTTCAACCTTGTGTCAGGTAAATAGGTTATTCTCATTGTGGCTGCCTATTTCTGCCTCTTGAGTTAAAGTTTAGAGTTAAAGTTATTTACTAACTTTGGTGAGAGGATCATACAACCACTTTTTGTATATCAGACAGTAAAATCAAGAATAAATGAACCCCACAAGGGACCACAGTTTAACTGAATTAATTAATTTACTCTTTATGGAGGCTGACCTACATGACAGCAGGAACTTTAGTTACTGATACAGCTGAGAAATATGTTGTGTTATGCACAATTTCTTCAACACTTTCTCATTTTATTTCATCTAGCACCTCCATCTTCTGCCCTTTATTTGAAGGTATCATGTTATTTCATTCTTAGTATTTCATTATGCACATCTAACACGAGGTTTAAAGTGTGAATCATTGATCCCATAAGGCAAGCAATAAAACTTGGTAACAGTACGAGGTTTCCGAGTGTGTAATGACCAAAATGTCATTCTAAGTCATGTGTGTAAGGAATCCAAGGTGCTTCTGACTGCAGAAACCCATGCTACACCATTCAACTTCACTGAAAGCTTGGCTTTAACCGCTGGGCGTGTTGCAGTGTGTGCGCTGTGATGTGATGCTGGGTCAACAAACAATGCCTGCAGATTGCAGAATCTGCAGTCTCAGATTCAGGACTATTTCATGCTATAAATTAGGGACTCTTTACTGTAAATAAAGTTTCCTGCCCTTATAGAAATACACACACACACACACACACACACACACACACACACACACACACACACACACAGAGTATTTGAGACAGGGTTTCTCTGTATAGCTCTGACTGTCCTGAAACTCACTCTGTAGACCAGATTGACCTCAAACTCACAGATCTGCCTGCATCTTGAGTGTTAAGATTAAAAGCATTCTCCATACCACTGCCCAGCAGACATAGTATTTTCACTATAAGAAAAAAAAATAAACATTTAAAATACCTTCCTATCATCATTTCTACATGTCTTAGTTAGGGTTTTACTGCTGTGAACAGACACCATGACCAAGGAAAGTCTTATAAAGGACAACATTTAATTGGGGCTGTCTTACAGGTTCAGAGGTTCAGTCCATTATCATCAAGGTGGAAACATGGCAGCTTCCAGGCAGGTATGGTACAGGAGGAGCTGAGAGTTCTACTTCTTCATTTGAAGACTGCTAGCAGAATAATGACTTCCAGGTAGCTAGGGTGGTCTTAAAGCCACACTCACAGTGACACACCTATTCCATCTAGGCTACACCTACTCCAACAGGGCCACACCTTCTAATAGTGCCACTCCCTGGAACATATACAAATCATAACACTAAGTGCTTAATCATCAAATTAATGTACTTTTGGATTACACTGTGTTAAAAATATTTGATTTTAAAAATGGTTATTTGAATTGCATTAAACTCAAATGCAGTTTCACTAAAAAAAAATCATTCATTTTGGCTTGGGATTAGGACAAAATGCTTAACACTTTCTGAATTGATTCTAAATATTCTTTTGTCATTTTGTACTACATATTTTTGTGAAGCAGAATCTAGGAACTGATGATAATGCAGTTATCCTGCAGGATTGAATGCTCAACCTGAATTAAAAAGAAATAAAAGGAGGACGTGACTGATTCTAAGGCATTGAGAATTTTATTATAGATATAAGGGGGAATACAGGTAGAGGCAGAGACATATGGGAGAGTCCAGGCTCGACATACCATCAGACTGGACCAGGATATGTGAAGAGATTGGAGAATGGAGAGAGGACAGGGAGAAAGGGAGCCAAGAAGCCAAGAGGCCAAGAGGCCAAGAGGCCAAAAAGGACTGCTAGGCCAAATAGCTTTGGTTATATACAGAAGAACAGCTGAAGGAAGGGAAGCCCAGCCCCTGGGCTGGAGAATTCAGGGTAGGGGGTGGGTACAGCAGCCAGGAGGACCTTTTAACGAGTAGGGGCTGAGGGATGCTTGAAGAATCTGGTGGGCCAGCTTCTGCTTTGATATGGTTATTGGCAACTTAACCATTTGTCCCAGGGTTGAGACTTAGCATTCCAGTCTTTTTGTTGTTGGTAAATCGACAATGATAAGACAGTAGTCTCTTCTATTGATGGGTTTACACTGCTGTAAATAGACACTAAGACTAAGGCCACTCTTATAAGGGATAACATTTAATTGGAGCTGGCTTACTAATTCAGAGGTTCAGTCCATTATCATCATGAAGGGAAGCATGGCAGCATGCAGGCAGACATAATGATGGAGAAGCAGCTGGGCTTTCTACATCTTGATTTTCAGACAGCAGAAGGGAACTGTCTTCTATAGGCAGCCAGGAGGAGGGTCTTCCTCAGGTATCCAGGAGGGGGATCTCTTCCACACTGGGAGGAGCTTAAGCACTAGGAGACCTCAAAGCCTGCCTATATAGTGACACACTTTCTTCAGCAAGGCCACACTTATTCCAACAAGTCCATTCCTCCTAATAGTGCCACTCCCCATGGGCCAACACATTCCATTCTTTGGTTGTTAAAATACAATAAGTCTATAGGGGCTATACCTAGTAATAGCATAATGCAAAATACATTTAGTACAACAGCAAAAGTCCCCACAGTCTACCACAGTCTCAACAATGTTTAAAATTCCAAACTTCAAAGCCTCTTCTGAGATTCATGCAATCTCTTAACTGTCATCCCCTATAAAATCAAAATGAAAAAGCAGATCACATACTTCCAATATCACAGGATATACTTTACCATTACATTCAATAGTGTGGAAATACTAGACCAGAGCAAAACAGAAAACCAGTTGGGCAAACTCCAAACTTTGTATTTCCATCTTTGATGTAAAAGTGCTCTTCAGATCTCCAACTCCTTTCATTTTTGTTGACTGCAACAAACTTCTTTTTCTTGAGGTGGTTCCATTCCTTGCTAGGCACTTTTCTTGGCAGATGTCTCATAACTCTGGCATCTCTAACATCTTGGGAGCTCCAAGGCAACTTCATCATCCTAGCTTCTTGTTTCAATGTCTAGGATCAACACATGATCTTCTGTGTGATCCTGAAAAGGGCTTGGGTCACTTCTCCAGCTCTGTCCTCTGTAGTAGAGGATCTGGCTGACTCCACTTCATTGTTGCTGCTATTTTGGTGGTAATCCCATGATACTGGCATCTCCAATACACTGGGGTCTTCTGCTGCAACTAGACTGCATTTTCATCAATAGCCTCTCATAGGCTCTCTTCATGGTGGCAAGCCTCAACTTTTTTTGCATGACCCCTTGTACTGGCTAGTTTTGTGTCAACTTTACACAGGCTGGAGTTATCACAGAGCTTCAGTTGGGGGAATGCCTCCATGAGATCCAGCTGCAAGGCATTTTCTCATTAGTGATCAAGGGGGGAGGTCCCTTTGTTGGTGGTGCCATCTCTGGGCTGGTAGTCTTGGTTCTATAAGAGAGCAGGCTGAGAAAGCCAGGGAAGCAAGCCAGTAAAGAACATCCCTCCATGGCCTCTGCATCAGCTCCTGCTTCCTGACCTGCTTGAGTTCTAGTCCTGACTTCCTTGGTGATGAACAGCAGTATGTAAAGTATAAGCTGAATAAACCCTTTTCTCCCCAACTTGCTTCTTGGTCATGATGTTTGTACAGGAATAGAAACTCTGACTAAGACACCCCTTCATGTCTTCAAAACTTGTATCGCCTGGATGATTCTTAGACATCACCAAGTCCAGCTGCCAGCACAAGGTCTATCTCTGGAACACAGATTATTTGTGTTCTCAGAAAATACTCCCCAAATGATTTCACCTTAGTGATGTTGGTCTCTTAATCAATACTAATTTCTTAGCTCCAAGTAACCAGCATTAATTCTCCCAATAACCTCTTTTACTCTTGACTCTAAAGCCAGAGCCAGATGGCCAAAGCTGCTTGCTGGTTCTGGATCATGACCCTCTTGCTCTATTACATCATTATCAGCTTCCTGTTTCCCAACTTCTTCACTGCCTAAGCTTGGTTGTTATGGAACTTGCTCTGTAGACTGACTCTGAACTCAAGAGGTCTGCATGCTTTTGTTTCCTGAGTGCTGGGATTAAATGCATGTATCACCACACTTGAACATAAGCCTTTCTTTATCTTTTTGTAAGATCTTTATAAGTTCTGAATTGTAGTTCAGTCCAAATATAGTCAAGTTGACAACTGAGAATATTAATTATAATCCATCTCTTTTCAATTTGACATATAATCATATTTTCTTATGTTCAAATGAAAATAATAACCAGATAATAATAATGTCTAACATGAGCACTTGGGAGGCAGAGGCAGGTGGATTTCTGAGTTCGAGGCCAGCCTGGTCTACAGAGTGAGTTTCAGAGTGGCCAGGACTACACAGAGAAACCCTGTCTCAAAAAAAAAAAAAAAAAAAAAAAAAAAGTCTAACATAATAGACCCGGTTCAACTGCAAATGCCTAAACAATAAGCTTAGCTGGGTGGAATTTTGCCTTGAGGTCATCAATCCCTTAATTCAATTCAATATCCTTGAACACAGAGTTTAGCTCCATTCTACTTCCTGTTTTTCACTATACATTTTGTATTTTTTCTTTCTAAGCTTGCTATGCTTGATCAAGCTACTTCTCATAAGAGTGAACCTCAGGACAAAGTCTAAACTAGGCTTTTTGAGACTTCATTTGTCAACGTAATTAATCTAAATTTCTTTACCTTAACCTCAGGCAGACTCTTTGGACAAGAGTAAAAAGCAGCCACACTCTTAACCAAAATATCAGAAAAACAATCCTTAGACCACATACTAAAACTCTTCTCCTTTGAAACCTCTTGAGCCAGACTTCCAGAATTCAAATTGCCCTCAGCACCAATGTCTTTCATATTCCTACTAGGATGGCCCATTAAGCCTCACTTAAAGCAATCCACTTCATCCCAAATTCAAAGTCCCCAAATCCACATTCCTTCAAACAAAAACACGGTTAGGCCTATCACAGCAATACCCCAGTCCCTGGCACCAACTTCTGTTTTAGTTAGGGTTCCATTGCTGTGAAGACACACCATGACCAAGGTCAGTCATGTAAAGGACAACATTTAATTGGGGATGGCTTACAGATTCAGTGGTTCAGTCGATTGTCATCATGGCAGGAAGCATGGCACCAGGCAGACATGGTACTGGAGTACTGAAGAAGGAGGTGAGAGTTTTATGTCTTGATCCACAGACAGTAGAAGAAACTTGTTTTCCACAGGCAGCCAAGAGGGTACTCTCTTCCACATTGGTCAGAGCTTAAGCAATAGGAGATCTCAAAGCCTGCTTGCATAGTGACATACTTCCTTCAAGAAGGTCACACCTCCTAATAGTGTCACTTCCCATGGGCCAAGCATATTTAAACTACTGGCTCAGGGATAGATTAATAGCTTACCAGAGCTCCATGGATTAATGCTAAAACTGTGAACTTTTGAGATCTTCATATAGCATATAGCACAGTGAGGGAAAGTTATCTGCAATATTTTCTTTTTTTTTTTTCATACCTTAAACCACTTCCTTAGACCATTATAATGTGTATTTACATGTCATTTAAAAAATTTGTTTTTCCAAGACATGATCTCTCTGTGTAGTCTTGATTGTTCTGGAACTCACTCTGTAGACCAGGCTGGCCTAGAACTCACAGAGATCTGCTTGCCTCTACCTCCTGAGTGCTGAGATTAAAGACACATTTACACATCGTAAAACTTTTTTTTTTTTATTTTCACAACTTACATAAGGTTTTACATCCTCAGACCTTTACAATCTGTATTTATAGGCCTTAAATTACTTTCCTAGACCCATGTAAATTACACAAACTTCAAACCCAATATATTTACCTTGAGATATAAGTGGTTGATCACTGAGAGCAGTCATGGCAAACTTTATTTATTTTAACTTTAAACTTTATTTCAAGTTCCTTTAAATAAAGGAATAGTAAAAAGTTACTTTGAAGACGATTTTGTGAGTTTATATTTTTAAGAATGATATCTTTCATCAAGGTAAATTGTGTTTGCCTCTCTCAACAGGAGATCTAGAAAAATAAGGCCTGAGGCCTGATTAAAATGAGCTAAAAGGCAGCTGCAGGCTTGGGAAGTAACTGGCTTGCTTGCTGTTGTCATCATCATCAGAGATCTGAGAAGGATAAATTATAGCAGGAAGTATAATCCAAATGGCCCATGTCATTATAATGTCAGCAACTTACTGCTACCTGAGCGGTTACACTAATCTTCTATGGTCTTCAGCTGCCACACAAGAGCGTGACTAGCCTTTGGCTGTCAGACCCAGAAGGTTTTAGAGATTTTCCTGTGTGTGATGAATTTGGGAAGACTGGCCTACCTTGACTATGGCTGACTATGGTAATTTACCCAACAGTGTCCACAGTTTGTGTTGGACCATGCAAGCAAGGCGTGGGTGGGTTTGCCCAGTGGCTAGCATTAATACAGTCCATGGGAAGCAAGTAAGCAGCATCCCTCCATGGCCTCTGCATCCTGGTTCCAGGTTCCTGCCCTGTTTGAGTTCCTGTCCTGACTTCCTTTAGTGATGAACAGCAATGTGGAAGTGTAAGCCAAATAAACCCTTTCCTCCCCAACTTGCATGGTGTTTTCCTTGCAGCAGTAGAAACCCTAAGACACAGCATTAAAAAGTTTATGTGTCAGATTAGTTTCTCAAACATTAATCACTTCACAATGGCATTGAGCAGACAGAGATCAGATTCATATTGAGACCTTCTGCTACCTGTCTGGAACATACCTGGGACAGAGGACTCCCTCCTACCTCACTGACTGCTTACTCTGATAGCCCACTTGCTTGGTCAGTTCACACTGCCAAAGAAAATGTGACAGCAGCTGTCCTTTGTGCAGATGGCAATAGAACAACAGGTCTGTGACATGTGGGAACAAGTGCTGTCATAGTATCTGAGTTAAATAAAGGCCCACTTAAAAAATGCCAAATTGAGATAAAAATCAAAGTATCAGTCAATGCCGGCAAATTGTACCCAATCACTTAGTTATGGAGACATTAAGGCGTGGTTCAAATTCTTTTAACTCTATCTTCATAGCCTTGTGGCCATGTGCAAAGTGTGTATCAAAAAATACAAGGTTGGAGAGACAGAGTTTGACATGATGTCATTATGCAGGTCAAACTCAAAAGGTCATATTGAGCATCTTGTCTGACAGAAAAGCATCAGGTTCTTTGCACACACTTTGAATTTATTGGAACAAAACAACTTCTTCAACATTTAAAATGAGCATTCTTTTCTTTCTAGTCACCCCCCCCCCTAAAAAATAGAGTTACAACAGAGAATGCCACCTCCAAATAAAACCTCCCAGGTTCTGTTGATTCAAGTCATCGTTAGGAGAGAATTTATTTTAAAAGTGTCATCTTGAACTGCAAGGATGCCTATTAAATATCCCAATTAAACATGCCAATGGAGAAGCCATTTTCTCAAAACTCCCACTTAACCCACCCAGATATCTCCAACCTTTCCGTGCTGACCTTTATTCTTCCCCTTTTCCTTTTTATTAAGTAAGAGAAAGTCAGAGCCATGTTGGCAAATGCTGTCTGACGTCATCACTGAGCACACTGTCATCACAGAGAAAGGAAAAACAAAACAAAACAAAACAAAACAAAACAAAACAAAACAAAACAGCACCCCTCAGCCTCCAGCAGCGATAAGGGAACTGAAGGGCTTTTCTTTTTTTCCCACAGAGCATGGTGGTGGTGGTGGAATTGAATCCACTGGTTCTTGAGAGGAAAAAAAAGGATAAAATGAATTTAGAATAGAAGAGTAGAGATTTTCTTCCCATTTTAGTTTGCTCAAGGTATTCCCCTAAAATAAATTGAGAACCATGGTGTTGAGAAGAGAGAGACCTCAAAAACAGGATGGCTGGGCTCAAAAAGGGGCAGGGAGAGGGGGATGACTGTGACTTGCTCCCAGAAATCAGAAAAAATTTTAAAAAAAGAAAAGAAAAGAAAAGGTTGGAATAGTCAGTCTTCTATGCTAGTCATCTTCACCTACTTCCTCCTTCTTCTAGTCTTCTTCCCCTTCATCCTTACCCCTTCTTCATCAGTATCTTCCTATCTTCATCATCATCATCATCTTCCAACTCTCCTTCATCATCTGTATCAGGAACCAAATTGCACTGCAAGGAATTTGGCCCAATATCATCTCTGATAACCTTTTCTAACATCTGTCGCTACATCAGAGTGGTCTGTAACTTGGTAAAGATGTTCTCTGGCTCTTGTGCTTCTTCCTTATTCTGTGTTTGACTGAAGCATTTGGTCAAATCCTTTCCTGATTCCCATTTGATTTCAGTGGACTTTGAAGATACATCACTACTCTCATTCACATGAAATTCGTTGGGGGGAACTTTATTTTCCAAGTGAAGATTTTCATCAAAATCCAAATGGCTGATTTAATGCCTTGAAATTCTGTCATTTCAACTCTGGTCAGATAATGCAGTGTCTCTCCCCAAGCAGTGCAGGCACTTGTGGATGGTTGAGAAGTGCTACCTCGAAATTTGGGATTTTGGCCATCAGTTCTGACCTCTTTTGGGGGAAAAGAAAGGTTGGTGGAGTGTGTTATATATTTTTATCTACTTTCAGAATTTCCTCACTGGCCTGTTCTTTAAGTCTATTACATTTTGTGCTTCCTCAGTACGTTCAGTTGTTTTCTGCTGTTATTTTTCTCCTTTTGACAGGCAGGGAGAGGCTGTGTTCCTCGGCTTCCCTCCAGGAGCCAGTTGGTCTAAGTTTCATGGCTGGAGGCAGGAACATAAATAAAACAGAACTCGGCACGAGGCAGTGGCAGGAGCCAGAGGCAGAGCCTGGATGCATTCAGCTAGAAGAAACTTGCAGGAACTAATAATCTATTTTCATTAAGTTGTTCCAGATGCTCTTTGAGGTGGTTACTTTTTACATTTTTCTAGTTTTTTTTTAAAGCAGGATATTTAAATGAGATGATTTTAAATATTTTAATTTAAATTTTATGTAGTGAATTATATTGTAATCAGTGCCTTAATTGTGCCTGATAGATTCCTATAAGTAGGCTATTTACCAATATGTCTTAAAATTTCTGAAATTTTCTACTTTGATCTATGAACCGTATAACACTGCAAGGTAATATTTGCAGGCGGAGGATCTTCACCTACCTAGTATGAGCACATGGCTTGTGATATTGGATATATTTGTTTATCTCTACTGTGTTGATGCTCAGTTTTCTCTGTGGGTTATATATGTTCCATTTTCACTGAAATGACCTGTGCACTAGGGGCACAGTGTGATGTTTTGTAAGTGTTTATTGTTCTTGTTTTTCTTGCAGTAGCTGAGCTTTGAAGGTTGCTCTGTGCTTTGTGAAGATAGGGCTTTTGGTAATTTGTAATCACTAGCATTAAAACTCATCCATCCACCTATGTGCTGCACCTGTGCAGTTGGAGGCCCAGGTCTTCAGTTTTGTTTGCATTTTTCTAGTATAACTTTGCTTCTTCTTGTATCTTCAACTTTTATGAATCACTTTAAGTATGTCTTGTATTTAGCAATATGTTTTGGGTCCTTGCAAGTTAATCTGAGCATTTCCAAACACTTCACTATTGTTATAAAAGCAAATATGTACTTATTTAAGAAGGACGAATGTATCTACTCTGCATGCAAAGGAAAACCACAAACACTTCTGATTCTTCTCCACAAGGACAACTGCTATTAGCATTATGCTATTTCATTTAGTTATATTCTGTCCCTCACAAGTGTGTTATGAAATAGTTATACTTTGTCACCTATTTAAAAAAAAGCATTATGCAGGGCATAAATTGCGTTTTATACATGTTTTCAGAACCATCAAGCTCAGTATATTCACCTTTTCTTATTCCCACATCTAGGTATTCAGAATGCCCACTCATGGATTTATACTGAAGTTCAGATTAAAGAAAACCCTCCCATTGCTTCTTGCACTGAAAATGTCAGTCCTATAAGGGTTGTTGTTATGCAGCATATATTTTCTTCTCTTCCCTGTAGCATTTCAACAGGAGCTGGGTGACCATGTGATCTAGGTCTTAAAGTTGGAGTATTGAAATGAAAGGAAGGCTTTTACTATTTATCTCAGGACGATAGACTTAAACCAAGGGTGTTTCATATAAGCTTGTCCTGCAAGTACCAAGCAGATATGGGATTCTATCTTTAGGACACCTGAAAGGTACTCTCTTTCTGTCTCTTTCTATGAGTCTCTCTCTCTCTCTCTCTCTCTCTCTCTCTCTCTCTCTCTGTGTGTGTGTGTGTGTTTGTACATGTCTGTCTATCTGTCTGTCAGTCTGATTCTTACCTAGCTAGCTGACCATTTCACTGAATTAGACAAGAATCTTCTGCTTGCGATCAGCATTGACTTCATCTTGATGTTCTTCAACTTGTAGTTTGGTCTTCAAGGAGGATGCAAACAGTTTGAGTGAATCTTAAGGACTAAGCCATGAGGGTGGAGAGATCAGTGATTAAGAATACTTGCTGTTGTTGCATACAACCCAGGCTTGGCTCCTAACACCTACATCAGGCAGCTCACAACCGCCTATAACTCCAGTTCCAGAAGATCCAACATCCTTTTCTGGTGTACATAAACTCACACAAGCACACACATACACATAAATAAGACAGGAAGAATACTTTATCTCTGCTTCTCATCCTCAGCACTGTATTGACCTCCTTCTTGAAGCCATATATTCAGTCCCCTCCTCCAGTACTTAAATACTCAGTCATAATCTTGTTCTCTTCTACTCTACAGCCACACTGAAGTCCTTACAGTTGTAACAAATCATTCCTCTTCTTATGAGGGATGTTTGGGAGCTCAGAGTTGCCTGACATATTAATATTCCTGATTACCGCATAAACCTAAGTGAACATACCCATTTTTATTAACAAAAGATAATCTCAGTTTATGGTTACCTGG
The DNA here is from genome assembly GCF_000001635.26 of Mus musculus. Taxonomy (NCBI): domain Eukaryota; kingdom Metazoa; phylum Chordata; class Mammalia; order Rodentia; family Muridae; genus Mus; species Mus musculus. The sequence continues at coordinate 7,641,690 of NC_000072.6, read as the reverse complement.
CATAATGATAGCACTAATAGTTAAAGTATCAAAGATTAACAAAAGTAGTAGAAAGCATGGGTAGGTCAGTCCTCCCAGATGTTGCCTGGACGGTTGTACAACAGGCCACAGCTTTCTCAGTTTTGATGCTGTAATTTTGCTTCTCGTTATTGAGGAAGTCCCCCAAGAGGTACTGATTGGAGCATATGGGCACAGCCAGTAAAATGAGCATGGGCTTATCATTTATCTTCATTGAGATCATGAAAAGATTTCTCAGTAGAGTCCATCATACCACAAAATGCAACAACATTCATTTATCAAAATGAGAATGAGCTAGTGAGATAAAAGAATCTACATGGGTTTTCTGCATGCCGAGAGTGTGTGTTTCATAAAAGTATCAGAGGAGGGGGCTGGAGAGATGGTTTAGGGTTTAAGAGCTCTTCCTATGTCTTGATTCCCAGTACCCACATCGTGACTCACAACTGTCTGCAACACCTTTCAGGGGCTCTTACACCCTCTTCTGACTTACAATGGCACCCAGCAGGCTTAAATGTAGTGTACAGACATACATGTGGCAAAAACCCCATATACATAAATAATAATTATTAAGTACCAGTGATAACAAAATAGATATCTTTTTATCCCCAGTAACCTTATTTTGATCGCAGGTCTTGTCTTAGAGTTCCTATTGCTATGGTAAAACACTATGACCGAGGCCATTTATAGAAGGAATGTGTTTGGGGTTTACAGTGCCAGAGTGACAGGAGCCCATAGCCATCCATTCCAGGAACAGGACAGCAAGCAGGCATGGTACTGGAGCAGCATCTTAAAGCTCACTTCCTGGCCTGAAAGCAGGAAGCAGAGAGGATGCACTAGGAACGGCAAGAGATTTTAGCAATCTTTAGCCCATCACAGTGACACACGTCCTCCAAGGAGGCTGCATCTTCTAATCATTTTCTCATTGCCTCCAACTGGGGACCAGATTTTCAAATATATAAGCCTGTGGGGACTGTTCTCGTTCTAACCACCACAGGCTTGACTCTGCATTGCTTTCCCACTGCTTCAGGAAAGTCTCTTCACTTGAGCAGATACCCTCACCTAAAGACTGAACTGTGAGGAATGGAAGAAGCCCTGAGAATGTGGAGTCCAGAGTGGCGGTGTGTTGCTGACTTGGGAGTGGCCCCATCAAGGACCCTCGCCTCAGACCTATGGGAGCATGGCAGTTTCCTCCCAGGGAGAGGCTCAGAAGGCCTGGATGTTGATAGTGTGTGCAGAAAATATCCACCTACCCTCTCTTGCCTCCAAAGACTGCTACCCTCTCGAAAGTGCTCTGAAAACGAGGTTAGCTGAACCTGATTTTTTGATCCCACTGTGTACCATAAGCCCTGCCCCCTTGTTTATCTATATGTAATAACCCCACCTCCTCATTCAGCTGCGACAATGCACTGACTCTATTTTGTTATTCAATTGTCTATAATAAACACTCTAAGCTTCTCTATCAGACAGTCCAATCTACCTGACCCCAGCCTTTTCTGTGTCTGTGTGTCTTTATGTGCTTGTCTTTACTTCATTCCCTCATCACTCCAGTTAGATCTGTCCCTGGGATGTGCAATGATACAGCATTGAGCATCAAAGATTTTATCTCCACTACTCCGGATGAATACCATAAAAATGCTGACTAATTCCAAGGTTCAAGATCAATGTGCTGTATTTGTCCAATTCTGTCCAAATGGTAAGCAACAGGAATGGCACATGGCCTGTTAATACAGAGACTGGGCATGCTTCTGGCATTGTTTTTGCCCTCGCAGTGTGAATTATTAAGGCTCAGGTCCCATAATGATATTTCAGCACACCAAAACTAGTGATTTTGTACATCTTTTATCACCAAGCCATAGACAGAATTTTTTTTTCCATTTCCTTCTTATGAAGCATCTAGGTTTTTGATAAAACACTATGGTCAAACCTGCTTGGTTTACGAGAGGAGCAAATTATCCAAACTTTGTCTAATCTTATATGTCACAACAAAAGCCACATTGTGATATTAACTGAAACTGGCTATTTATGCTACCAGTGACCACTTGGTACCTGTAAAGGCAACACAGCGCCAAGGCTGGCAATGGCCACAGTTCTACTCATGGGAGCCATCCTCTTAGGAGACTCTTCTGTCAATACCAACTCCATGTTTCTTCCACATGACTCATTAGAGACAGACATAGACACCAGAGCGACTCCCGACTCAATGAGCATATTATTTCAACATATAGAATATGGAAACAGATTTCCTGCTCCCTAATGCTGCTTTTCTTTAGAAGTTGGTAAAATGAAGCTCTTCATGCTCTTAGTCTAACTCTTTCTCCTCCTGCTTTGAAATTCTTCTGAAGTTGACCCAGCAGTGACTCAGATAACTTCTGATGACTGCTCGATCGTGGGGCTGGCAAGAGAAGCCTTTGAAAATAATACAGAATGAGAACTGGTGACACACACTTGGGAAATAACTGTCCGGTTACCAGGGTGTTGACTTTAAACCATGGGCTCTTATCTTAATTTCCTGTGGGGACAAAATTTTGTCTTCCAAGGAAATGATGTTTTTTCTTTTATTGTCTAAAAAAATTACAGACCAATGTTGGATAGTTTTTATAAGTTTCAGGTATTAGCTTTGTGCAGAGGCTTAAATTCTCATCTCTAGTGCCTTTTGGAATGAATAAGTATGCGGTAAGTTCCTTGATCGACAGTTCTCAAGGACCAAAAAAAGTACAACATCAGCTTCCTTACAAAGTAAAACTATAAATTATGTTAACAGTTCCAATAAAGGCTAACTATTCATGAGCCAGTGATTACTAATGCCCACATTAAGACTGTCTCTCTTCCCTAAGATCTGGGAGTGAGTACCCTATAGGTTTTGGGGGCTCAGTTTTGTTACTATTTGTTCTGTTTATCCCGAGTGAATAATGACATCTATTGTCTGTTTAAATGCTTTCTGGAGTTTTGAATTGAATGCAACTATAATACGATGTTTAAGCTTTCTTATGAGTTAATTTTAACTGAAACTGCCTCTAGAATTTTGTATGTGAAGTTATTTTTGTAGTATATTTCTTCTGTGATAAAATAAGGAACCAAGAGGTAGGCATAGACAAGGACCTTTTGAATAGCCACTCAGTCATTCAGGAAATAAAGCCAACAATTCACAAATGAGACCTCATAAAACACTGTCTCTCAAGGTTCCTGATGCTGCAACCTTTTAATATAGTTCCTCATGTTGTAGTGATCCCAAAACATAAAATTATTTTGTTGCACTTTATAACTATAATGCCAATACCATTATGGACTGTAATATAAATAAGTGTGTTTTCCCATGGCTTTAGGCAACCCCTGTGAAAAGGTCATTTGACCCCCAAAGGTGGTTATTACCCATAGATTGAAAACCACTGTCATAAAATTAAACCACAGTGAAGGAAGCAGTTAGTCATGTAAAATGACTGTTTACAGAAGCAGTCGGAGTAGAGAACGATGAATAAATGCCTCTAGGTTTATTTTATTTTATACAGTCCAAGGTCTCATGGGGTGGTTTCACCCATGGAAGGCAGGTTTTTTGCCATAGTTTAAAAAATCAAGATGATCCTCCTATAGGCATCCCCAGAGGTCCATCTCCTGTTGACAATTAATACTACCCATCACAACCCCACCCCTTATTAAGATGAGACTTAAAACTTAACATTTTAAGGTTTGTTCATCACCATGGTATAAGGGGCATTCAATTCAACTCTAAAAATTTAAGTCTTTAAAAATTCCAATACTGTGGGGCTGGTGAGATGGCTCAGTGGGTAAGAGCACCCGACTGCTCTTCCGAAGGTCCGAAGTTCAAATCCCAGCAACCACATGGTGGCTCACAACCATCCATAATGAGATCTGACTCCCTCTTCTGGAGTGTCTGAAGACAGCTACAGTGTACTTATATATCATAAAAATAAATAAATCTTTAAAAAAATGATTTCCACCTTTCTTAAAAAAATTTCCAATACTGTGAAAGTTCAAAGTTTGTGAACTATGAGGTCCTATAAATGTAAAAGATAAGTTACATACTTTTAAAATACAGTGGTAACAGGTAAACCACAGTGCAATACAATACAACACAACACAACATAACACAACACAATACAATACAATACCAGTACAATAGGTAAACATCCTATTCCCAAGGGAAGATCCCAGGCATAGAAAGGAACAGTCATATTAAATCTTGCAGCATCATGTCTCAGTCCTCCGACTCTGCTGCCCTTGGGACAGACACATACTCTTTCCAGGACTGGCTCCATTCCATGACTGCAGCTTCCCTCATTGCATATCTGATGGCCCTGGGCTCATCGCAGCAACCTTGCCCTTGCCTTCATAGCTTCACACAATTGGCCCCTGAGGGCCTTCTTGCAAGGATGTTAAAACATTTCTGGGATTAGCTGTTCTCTGATATCATGGAGCCAAGACTCCAGGACCCCATCAGTCCTTCATCTTCCATGCTTCCTCCAGGGATCATGCTGACAAGTTCTGCCAGCTCAAGATGTACCCTGGCCCTGCCGTCCCACAGGTGTTTGAGCATCTGCACAGTGACCCCAGATAGCACATTCCTCAGCTGCTGCTTTTGAGGAGCTTGGAATTTCTTCAGTTCAGTTTCTTCCTTTAAATGAAATTGGCTTATTATTAGGTAATACCTCTGGGGTTTTGTTTCTGGTTTCAGTGCAGGCAAAATGCTTCCCTTTAGTGATGCTGATCTTTTATTAATTACAGCTGCTTTCTCAGCACCTATCGAAATGCTCTCCTGTCTATAAATTATATCTGGCAAGCATATTAATCTATTATTTCTAAGTTCAATTTTACTTGGGTTCTCAGGACATAGGAAGAGTGGTGCTAGATTCATTGCCATAATATAACAGGAATGGCCTCTGGCCCAATTCCATCTAGAGCACTGTTTTCCGTTGAAACTTGTGTGTAGGTCATCACTATCAAGGTTTCTCTAGGCATTATTGTCTTCTATCACAGTAGGGAAACTACTCTCAATGTATCATCTCTGTGTGTGTGTTGTGTGCGTGTTTGTGCACACACGCATGTGCACATATGTGTAATGCCCATATGTAGCACACAGTACTGTATAAATTTAACATATAGGAGACATCTTGGTTCTGAAACTCCACTGAGAGTAGTCTGCACAGGTGAGAGTGTGGACTACAGAAGCTAACAGCTTCTGGGACAGGCAGGAGCCACAGAGCTTCTGAGGCAACCCCCTTTTTGGGCCCCAGACATCTGGACACCTTACCGGCCAGAGGATAGGTGTCCACCCGGCCCAGGAGGGCTTTGCCTGAGCATCGGCTGCAGACATCTTGGCTCCGGGACTCCACCGAGAATATTTTGCACAGGTAAGAGTGTGGACTATAGAAGCTAACAGCTTCTGTGACAGCCCGAAGCAACACAGCTTCTGGGACAGGCCCTGTTTGGGGCCTTCATCTTCGGCCAGGTGGGAGGTCCGAATGCCAGATATCTGTGCACCTTCCCTGTAAGAGGAGAGCTTGCCTGTAGAGAGTGCTCTGACCACTGAAACTCAGAGGAGAGAGCTAGTCTCACAGGTCTGCTGATAGAGGCTAACAGAATCACGAGAGGAACAATCTCTAACCAGAGATAACTAAATCAACTAACTCCAGAGATTACCAGATGGCGAAAGGTAAACATAAGAATCTTACTAACAGAAACCAAGACCACTGACCATCATCAGAACCCAGCACTCCCACCTCGCCCAGTCCAGGGCACCCCAACACACTTGAAAAGGTAGACCCTGATTTAAAAGCATATCTCATGATGATGGTAGAGGACATCAGGAAGGACTTTAATAACTCACTCAAAGAAATACAGGAAAACACTGCTAAACAGGTAGAAGACCTTAAAGAGGAAGCAAAAAAAAAAAAAAATCCCATAAAGAATTGCAGGAAAACATGACCAGACAGGTGATGGAATTGAATAAAACCATCCAAGACCTAAAAAGGGAAGTAGACACAATAAAGAAAACCCAAAGTGAGGCAACACTAGAGATATAAACCATAGGAAAGAAATCTGGAACCATAGATGTGAGCATCAGCAACAGAATACAAGAGATGGAAGAGAAAATCTCAGGTGCAGAAGATTCCATAGAGAACATTGGCACAACAATCAAAGAAAATACAAAATGCAAAAAGATCCTAACTCAAAACATACAGGAAATCCAGGACACAATGAGAACACCAAACCTACGGATAATAGGAGTAGATGAGAATGAAGATTTTCAACTCAAAGGGCCAGCAAATATCTTCAACAAAATTATAGAAGAAAACTTCCCAAACCTAAAGAAAGAGATGCCCATGAACATACAAGAAGCCTAAGAACTCCAAATAGACTGGACCAGAAAAGAATTTCCTCCTGACACATAATAATCAGAACAACAAGTGCACCAAATAAAGATAGAATATTAAAAGCAGTAAGGGAAAAAGGTCAAGTAACATATAAAGGCAAGTCTATCAGAATTACACCAGACTTTTCACCAGAGACTGTGAAAGCCAGAAGAGCCTGGACAGATGTTATACAGACACTAAGAGAACACAAATGCCAATCCAGGCTACTATACCCAGCCAAACTTTCAATTACCTTAGATGGAGAAACAAAAGTATTCCACGACAGAACCAAATTCACACATTATCTTTCCACGAATCCCATCCTTCAAAGGATAATAACAGAAAACCTTGTATTGGTTTAATACAAGGACAGAAACCACGTCCTAGAAGAAGCAAGAAGGTAATCCCTCAACAAACCAGAAAGAAGAAAGCCACAAGAACAAAATGCCAACTTTAACAAGCAAAACAATAGGAAGCAACAATTGCTTTTCCTTAATATGTCTTAATATCAATGGACTCAACTCCCCAATAAAAAGACATAGACTAACAGACTGGCTACAAAAACAAGGACCCAACATTTTGCTGCTTACAGGAAACACATCTCAAGGAAAAAGATAGACACTACCTCAGAATGAAAGCTGAAAAACAATTTTCCAAGCAAATGGTCTGAAGAAGCAAGCTGGAGAAGCCATTCTAATATCTAATACAATCAACTTCCAACCCAAAGTCATCAAAAAAGACAAGGAGGGGCACTTCATACTCATCAAAGGTAAAATCCTCTAAGAGGAACTCTCAATTCTGAATATCTACGCACCAAATGCAAGGGCAGCCACATTCATTAGAGACACTTTAGTAAAGCTCAAAGCATACATTGCACCTCACACAATAATAGTGGGAGACTTCAACACACCACTTTCACCAATGGACAGATCATGGAAACAGAAACTAAACAGGGACACAGTGAAACTGACAGAAGTTATGAAACAAATGGATCTAACAGATATCTACAAAACATTTTATCCTAAAACAAAAGGATATACCTTCTTCTCAGCACCTCATGGTAACTTGTACAAAAATTGATGACATATGTGGTCACAAAACAAGCCTCAACAGATACAAAATTATTGAAATTGTCCCATGCATCCTATCAGACCACCATGGACTAAGGCTGATCTTCAATAACAAAATAAATAATAGAAAGCCAACATTCACGTGGAAACTGAACAACACTCTTCTCAATGATACCTTGGTCGAGGAAGGAATAAAGAAAGAAATTAAGGACTTTTCAGAGTTTAATGAAAATGAAGCCACAACATACCCAAACTTATGGGACACAATGAAAGCATTTCTAAGAGGAAAACTCAAAGCTCTGAGTGCCTCCAAAAAGAAACTAGAGAGAGCACACATTAGCAGCTTGATAACACACCTAAAAGCTCTAGAACAGAAGGAAGCAAATTAACCCAAGTGGAGTAGACTGCAGGAAATAATCAAACCCAGGGGTGAAATCAACCAAGTGAATACAAGAAGAACTATTCAAACAATCAACCAAACGAGGAGCTGGTTCTTTGAGAAAATCAACAAGATAGATAAACCCTTAGCCAGACTCACTAGAGGGCACAGGGACAAAATCCTAATTAACAAAATCAGAAATGAAAAGGGAGACATAACAACAGATACTGAAGAAATCCAAAACACCATCAGATCCTTCTACAAAAGGCTATACTCAACAAAACTGGAAAACCTGGATGAAATGGACATGTTTCTAGACAGATACCAGGTACCAAAGTTAAATCAAGATCAGGTTAATGGTCTAAACAGTCCTATAACCCCTATAGAAATAGAAACAGTCATTAATAGTCCCCCAACCATAAAAAGCCCAGGACCAGATGGGTTTAGTGCAGAGTTCTACCAGACCTTCAAAGAAGATCTAATCCCAGTTCTTCACAAACTATTCCACAAAATAAAAACAGAAGGTACTCTACCCAACTCATTCTATGAAGCCACAATTACTCTGATACCCAAACCACAAAAAGACCCAACAAAGATAGAGAACTTCAGACCAATTTCCCTTATGAGTTTTGGTGCAAAAATCCTCAATAAAGTTCTTGCTAACCGAATCCAAGAACACATCAAAACAATCATCAATCCTGACCAAGTAGGTTTCATCCCAGGGATGCAGGAATGGTTCAATATACAGAAATCCATCAACGTAATCCCGTATATAAATAATCTCAAAGACAAAAACCACATGATCATCTCGATAGATGCAGAGAAAGCATTTAACAAAATCCAACACCCATTCATGATAAAAGTCTTGGACAGATCAGAAATACAAGGCCCATACCTAAACATGATAAAAGCAATCTACAGCAAACCAGTAGCCAACATAAAAGTAAATGGTAAGAAGCTGGAAGCAATCCCACTAAAATCAGGGACTAGACAAGGCTGCCCACTTTCTCCCTACTTATTCAACATTGTACTTGAAGTCCTAACCAGAGCAATTCGACAACAAAAGGAGATCAAGGGGGATACAAATTGGAAAGGAAGAAGTCAAAATATCACTTTTTGCAGATGATATGATAGTATATATAAGTGACCCAAAAAATTCCACCAGAGAACTCCTAAACCTGATAAACAGCTTCGGTGAAGTAGCTGGATATAAAATTAACTCAAACAAGTCAATGGCCTTTCTCTACACAAAGAATAAACAGGCTGAGGAAGAAATTAGGGAAACAACACCCTTCTCTTTAGTCATAAATAATATAAAATACCTTGGCATGACTCTAAATAAGGAAGTGAAAGATCTGTATTATAAGAATTTCAAGTCTCTGAAGAAAGAAATTAAAGAAGATTTCAGAAGATGGAAAGATCTCCCATGCTCATGGATTGACAGGATCAATATAGGAAAAATGGCTATCTTGCCAAAAGCAATCTACAGATTCAATTCAATCCCCATCAAAATTCCAACTCTATTCTACAAGGAATTATAAAGGGCAATCTTCAAATTCATCTGGAAGAACAAAAAGCTAGGATAGCAAAAACTCTTCTCAAGAATAAAGAACCTCTGGTGGAATCACCATGCCTGACCTAAAGCTGTACTACAGAGCAATTGTGATAAAAACTGCATGGTACTGGTACAGCAACAGACAAGTAGACCAATGGAATAGAATTGAAGACCCAGAAATGAACCCACACACCTATGGTCACTTGATCTTTGACAAGGGAGCAAAAACCATCCAGTGGAAAAAAGACAGCATTTTCAACAAATGGTGCTGGCACAATTGGCTGTTATCATGTAGAAGAATGACAATTGATCCATTCATATCTCCTTGTACTAAGGTCAAATCTAAGTGGATTAAGGAACTCCAAATAAAACCAGAGACACTGAAACTTATAGAGGAGAAAGTAGGGAAAACTCTAGAAGATATGGGTACAGGGGAAAAAATCCTGAATAGAAGAGCAATGGCTTGTGCTGTAAGATCAAGAATCGACAAATGGGACATCATAAAATTGCAAAGCTTCTGCAAGGCAAAAGATGCCGTCAATAATAAAAAAAAGGTCACAAACAGATTGGGAAAGGTTCTTTACCTATCCTAAATCAGATAGGGGTCTAATATCTAATATATATAAAGAACTCAAGAAGGTGGACTCCAGAAAATCAAATAACCCCATTAAAAAATGGGGCTCAGAGCTAAACACAGAATTCTCACCTGAGGAATACAGAATGGCAGAGAAGCACCTGAAAAAATATTCAGCATCCTTAATCATCAGGGAAATGCAAATCAAAACAACCCTGAGATTCCACCTCATACCAGTCAGAATGGCTTAGATCAAAAATTCAGGTGACAGCAGGTGCTGGGGAGGATGTGGAGAAAGAGGAACACTCTTTCATTGCTGGTGGGATTGCAAGCTTGTAAAACAACTCTGGAAATCAGTCTTGTGGTTCCTCAGAAAACTGGACATAGTACTACCAGAGGATTCCACAATACCTCTCCTGGGCATATATCCAGAACATGTCCCAATCGGTAAGAAGGACACATGCTCCACTATGTTCATAGCAGCCTTATTTATAATAGCCAGAAGCTGGAAAGAACCCAAATGCCCCTCAACAGAGGAAAGGATACAGAAAATGTGGTACATTTACACAATGGAGTACTACTCAGCTATTAAAAAGAATGAATTTATGAAATTCCTAGGCAAATGGATGGACCTGGAGGGCATCATCCTGAGTGAGGTAACTCAATCACAAAAGAACTCAAATGATAAGTACTCCCTGATAAGTGGATATTAGCCCAGAAATTTAGAATGCCCAAGATATAAGATACAATTTGCTAAACGCATGAAACTTAAGAAGATAGAAGACCAAAGTGGAGACACTTTGCCCCTTCTTAGAATTGGGAACAAAACACCCATGGAAGGAGTTACAGAGACAAAGTTTGGAGCTGTGTCAAAAGGATGGACCATCTAGAGACTGCCATATCCGGGGATCCATGTCATAATCAGCATCCAAACGCTGACACCATTGCATACACTAGCAAGATTTTGCTGAAAGGACCCAGATATGGCTGTCTCTTGTGAGACTATGCTGGGGCCTGGCAAACACAGAAGTGGATGCTCACAGTCAGCTATTGGATGGATCACAGGGCCCTCAATGGAGGAGTTAGAGAAAGTACCCAAGGAGATAAAGGGATCTGCAATCCTATAGGTGTAACAACAATCGGAACTAACCAGTACCCTCCCCGCCCCCCCCCCCCCCGAGCTCGTGTCTCTAGCTGCATATGTATCAGAAGATGGCCCAGTCGGCCATCAGTGGAAAGAGAGGCCCATCAGTCATGCAAACTTTATCTGCCTCAGTACAGGGGAACGACAGGGCCAAGAAGTGGGAGTGGGTGCGTGGGGGAGTGGGTGGGGGAGCATGTGGGGGAGTTTTGGGATAGCACTGGAAATGTAAATGAAATAAATACCCAAGTAAAAAATAAATTTAACATATACAATGAAAAATGTTTTAAAAAAGAACCACATGGCAAATATGACTTTGAAATTCAGTCTGCTTCCCCCATACCTTTAAATACTTTATGATTATGTATTTTAAATGTTCCTAAAGTCTATATATGTTTATATTGGTTGGTATCTTCTCCTCTGTTTCCTACACCGACTTCTGTTAATATGATTTCCATATTTTGGGATGTGTGGGCTAATGCATTTGCTGTGGCATGGCCTTCTGTTTTCTGAGTGTATCCAGAGTGACTCATTTCCCCAGTGTTCTAGTGATGCGCTATGAGGATGTTTCCTGTTTTGATTATTATAAACAATGCTGTTGTGATCATGAGAGCAAAGATAAATCCATTTAATTATATCAAACTACATCGAAAAATCTTTAAAAAGTAGAAAAGGCAATTTTGAAATATATTTTTAGTGCATATAACAAACAGAGAGCCGGTATTCAGGATGCACAAATCAATACAAATCAATAGGAAAAATACAAAGACAACAACAGTCAGAAATAGTTGTGGGACAATTTACCGAGGAACAGAAGCGTAAACCTGAGTGGCCAGTATAATAATAAGAGATGTCTCACAGCACAAAATGCAGATGAAACATAGAGTAGCTACACCTATTCCACTGTGGGTAAAGAGAAGGACCCCATACTGAGCAGATGAGGTTTGATGAAAACACATTTTACATGGCTTGAGGAAGTAAAATTGGTACAATTATCTTAGAAAACACAATCTGGGAGAGTCACCAATCTGGAAGAGTCACAGGTATGAACACTTATGAATAGAGAAAACTCCTACCCAGGCATTTGGAGAGGCGTGTAAAGGATCGCCAGGCCTTCCGAACTAACTTTTTTTTTTTTTTTTTTTTTTTTTTGTGAGTACGTGGATCATGCAAGGCATGCTAAGTTAGAGTGTCTTAGTTATCTCTGTCTCTATATTAAGAGCATATATTGAATTTTGTTTTTTGGAACTTTTTGTTATTTTGCATTGACATCAAACCTAGGACCTTACACATGCCTAACAAATGTTTTCACTGAGCTATGTGCTCTGTTAAGGTGTGAGGGAGAGATTCTGGGTAGATCTTGAAATCTTAGTTAAATTGCCATCTTTATGCTTAATTTCATCTATACATTAAAAAACTAAATTTTGGGTGTAAAAATACCCTAAAGTTCTCTCTCTCTCTCTCTCTCTCTCTCTCTCTCTCTCTCTTTCCTCCTCCTCCTCCTCCTCCTCCCCCTCCTCCTCCTCCTCCTCCTCCTCCTCCTCCTCCTCCTCCTCCCCCTCCTCCTCCTCCTCCTCCTCCTCCTCCTCCTCCCCCTCCTCCTCCTCCTCCCCCTCCTCCTCCTCCTCCTCCTCCCCCTCCTCCTCCTCCTCCTCCTCTAATGTCTACTGTGGGTTTTGTAATGAGCTGAAGAGAAGGAGGTGAAACAGCTACTGCTTGTTACTTTTAAATTTTTTAAGGCTCAAATACTTCTGTCTGTGCTCTTATAAGCATCTCTACCCAGAAGACAAATCAAAGCTTTTCAGGGAGACTCCATTATCTAGATGAACCTACCTTGTTTTCCATCACCTCCGTTTCTCTCTGACTGCAGAGGACACTCAGTAATCAGTGGTTGATAGCGACCTGTGATGGAGCTTTGATCTGACGATCTCCTGAGTTTTTATCTGGAAAGAGACATTAAGGCCATCCACTTAGTCACCAGAAGGAAATGAATACACAGATATAGAATGGCTTAGGAAATTACTGAGCACAGCCAAGAATAATTCCCCGAAGTTCCCTAGCTCGGCTTCTAAGATTCAGAGGAAACTTAGAATAAGATTAAGAATAAGAAAATATGACGGGAGAGCTGTGGAAGAGGCGTTTATGTAGTTCTCAGTATGCTCCAATATACTATTCCTAAAACACCTCAGAGGGGAAATAAAACACATTTTCAAAAGTTCTTTCCCCACCCCCACCCCAACCCAGTAGGTTAACACACAGCTGTAACCCTGGTACCTGTGCAGGGAAGGAAGAAATATTAGGAGTTCAAAGTCCCTCTAGATAACACAATGATGTGGAGAGTGGAGATCAGCCTGGGTTGCATAAGATCCTGCCTAAAAAAAACAAAACAAAACAAAACAAAAAAAAAAAACCCACCACTCCAAACCCCCAAATAAACAAAAAATAAACAAAAAAATTAAAAAGTTTTTTTCTAACTTATGTAGGGCAGGGATATTTTTATGTTTTGAAAATTAGCTTATAATTTTATATGTGAGCACAATATATTCAGATCATATCCAAGCCCACTTCTTACTCTCAACTCTCCCAGAGGCCACTTTCCCATGTAATGTTTTTTTTCTTAAAAATGAAAGAAATAGTGATATCATTAGGCATTTTTGTTTTTACATATCACATACAGTATCATCTGTAGTGAAAAAAAATCTGACTTTTTTATTCATCAGATTAATGCACTCTTCTTTCCCAGTTAGAAAATTCAACTTTAATTTAGCAAATGAGATTTCAGAGGGTACTGTGTACAGATTATCAAAGTTGCCAATAGTAGAAGCTCTGCAGGCAAGCAATGTCTTTTATAATTTATATCATTCCATTATTTACGAATACTTTTGTCAACAGTTTTGGGACTAATACCTCAGACTGAAGACATCATGAATGTTCTGCTGTGATAAATGATACCCGCGCGTAGGATATCTGTTCCACATTCTTTGAATTTTACCCGCTTTGTGTGGAAACAGTGAGACGCACGTTTTCCCTGCTTCACACTTTAGTGATGGCCGTCAGTATCTGAAACAACAAAAAATTAAGCATGCATAGCAAAGAAGAAGGACAATCTGCACAGACAACGCTTTCCTAAGCCTTAGTAGAGTATTTTGGGAATCTACCACCCTCTATTGCCCTTTTCTGCCACAGGAGTCTACTGAAGAGAGCCTAAGGAAAATGTGTCTCTTCCGCTCCAATACGTAACAGGTTGTTACCGTAACTCCAGCGCTGGGTCTTTACCCGGTATTGAATTTGGAAGCCTAGATGAATGTTTCAGCTCACAAGCAGGAAGCCCTAAGTGCGTTACTCATGTAATGTGGCTCCTGGTGCGTAAGTTAACTGTAGAGAAGTGGGGGAAATGAGGCTCACTGTGCTCTAAGGTAAAGACTCAGGCTCTAGGACTCTGAACTGCTTACAAAGAGCTGCCTCTCTTGGAAGCTTAGAGAGCTCCGTTCTGACTTAGGGAAAGGCAGAAGGCAAGACACATTCTCATGTGTCCTAGCTCTCTTGCTCTGACCACTGACTCACCTCCCTTTTCTGTCCCCATAGCTCTATATGCTTGTTACATTCTGTCCCATGGGAACATGGTGCAGTTCAGGTCTTCTTGGGTGGTGGCCGTAAGACACAGGCAGAAAGGCATAGATCTGCTCACACTTGCAAGGCTTAACAAACTGTGCAGGTTAAGGCAAAAGGGGGTTCTTCATTCAAGGATGTGAACTGAGGAAACCAATACCTTCAATCACACCTACACCTTTTCCTTAGCTCTTTTCCATAGCATTTAAAATTTCAACACCAAAAGTTCCTTTATGGGCTAGAGATATGGCTCAGTAATTAAGAGCACCAAGTGCCTTTCCAGAGGACCCTGGTCGATTTCCATCACCCACGTGATGGCTCATGACCATATGTAACTCAGGTTCTCAGTGTAAAGAAATACTCAGTGAGATCATGGCCAGGTAGGACCAACTGTTGTAATTCATTCTAGCAGGGATTAACAGAGATCAGAGACACAGGAGATGGAGTTATCACAAATGAGAAGGGGAATAGAAAAGGGAGGTGAGTTTGTGGAGAGAGAGAGAGAGAGAGAGAGAGAGAGAGAGAGAGAGAGAGAGAGAGAGAGAGAGAGAGAGAGAGAGAGAGAGAGGAGAATGTGACTTGTTAATCACCTCAGCAATCAGCTCTTTTATTCTGTTCTTTTCTGTTTTCAAACTACAGTTAAAAATATTTATTTATCAGTATTTTATGGGCATGAATATTTTGCATGCACATATGAACCATGTGGCTGGCAGAGGCCAGAAGAGGGCACCAGATCACCTAAAACTGAAATTAAAGACAGTTTTCAGCTGCCATGTGGGTACTGGGAACCACTTGGGTCCTCTGCAAGAAGAGCCCAGTGAGATCATGGCCAGGTAGGAGCAACCATGGTAATTAGTTCTAGCAGGGATCAGAATGGCAGCTCTTAGCTGTCGCTCCAGCCCTTTCATGTGCATTTTTTGAAAGAACTCTCTCTATCAAAATTACATTTTTAAGTATGTTAAATTCTTTGCTCTTTTAGGTTAATTTCTCTTTTGGTCTGCACACTCAGTGTGACATTACTCTGAATGCCTGCTACTAAAAATTTCCCTATAAAATATCCTTGCCACTTTTCAGAGATTTCAACTTTCTCAAAAATGAAGACATCCTTTAGTGGTAATGGAAGAGTGTTATGCAGCAGAAACTTTCTAAAGATGATGCATTGTGGCATCATTTCACCAAGTGCTAGTCCAGCTCTGGGTATTGTGCATAGAGAACACAAGAAAATAGCTCCGAGGGTGGCAATAAAAACTTGGAGCATTTTGTGCTTCACTATTAAGCAGGGCCGTAGATATTTAGATGGAATATCAAATGGGAAGGCTAGAGTTAGACATGAATAAGTGCTATTCAAGGGAAGTCACTCAGCAGACATCATCTGAGGCTCAGTTAATGAGAACATCCAGTAAGTGTTCATGCTGGGAGAGATGTTTTATTAATACCATGCCATTGGTTGTTTCAGAAACGACTGAAAAGTGGTTCTCAGAAAATCCCATGAAGTTGGGTGTACATGGGAAAAGCGTAAATAGCTGGAGCAGGTGGTCTGCAATCCCCTTTGCATGGTACCTGGCTGAACAAGAATCCACTGTGGGGTGGGTGTGGCTTAGGAGGGTTTGGAGGTCAGGATGCACAGGGACTGGCATTTCTTGAAGACAATGATGGTGAAGGAGAATCAGGGCTCTAGGTCAAGGATAGAAGACAGTAGTGGGAAGCAGGGGCTTGACACACCCAAAAGGGTGTGCCCTAGGTGTGAAGAAGAGTGGTAAATAGATCCTTTTGTGGGGCTTCAACAATAGCTTGTCTCCTCCCCAATACTCTGTTATAGACACTTGTGAAACTAGCTTTCTAACCATAAATAAGAAATATTAGAGGCAAGCAAATGCAAATAAGATTTAAGAGTTTTATCAAGATCCATATTCACACAGATAAACTTAAGACATAATATACATACATCTCCAGAGATGTATGTACGGCACCACACTAGAAATGTTTACTATTGATACTTATATTGTCATGTTTCTGTGAGATATGTGTTTGTGCACAGCATCTAATATTGTTTCACATTTTTCAAAATTTTCATTAAGGGTATGTTCTCTCTGCAAGGCTCATTCCCTGCTTTAACTGCGTGTTCTTGAAGTTTAGTCATTTTAACTATTGTTTTTCATTGTATTTCATTGACAGCCATTCTGCCATTCTTCCCTTATCTTCCTATGGGTGGAAGGAAGCATGTGGACTTTTCTAGGGTCAAGGCTGAAGAGAGTACAGCCTGATAATAGAATTTCTGTGTCTAGAACTTCCCAAGATAATTGTGTGAAGAAAGTTATTAACTTATAGGAGCTACTTATTTAGACATTATCTCTCAGTTATATACATGGTAATCAGTAGTTTCTTTTTTATTTTCATGATCTATTCTCTTAACTGATAGATAATGTTTAATGAATTTATTGCTACATCCTGGTAGCTTTTTAAGCTTCAAAGATATTCTTCCAACTTTTCTTAAGTTTGGAGTCTTGATTTTCAGATCATACATCAAACCCTCAATATGTTTAGAATTTGTAGTTGAGTAGAATGCCAAATATCAAGCAAACTGTTCTTTTATTATTATTATTATTGGGTATTTATTTCATTTACATTTCCAATGCTATCCCAAAAGTCCCTCACACCCTCCCACACCCACTCCCCCGCCCACCCACTCCCACCGCTTGGCCCTGGCTTTCCCCTGTACTGAAGCATATAAAGTCTGCACGACCAATGGGCCTCTCTTTCCACTGATGGCTGACCAGGCCATCTTCTGATACATGTGCAGCTAGAGACACGAGCTCTGGGGGGCCGGGGGGGGTACTGGTTAGTTCATAATGTTGTTCCACCTATAGGGTTGCAGGGTTGCAGGTCTCTTTAGCTCCCTGGGTACTTTCTCTAGCTCCTCCATTGGGGGCCCTGTGATCCATCCAATAGCTGACTCTGAGCATCCACTTATGTGTTTGCTAGGCCCCAGCCTAGTCTCACAAGAGACAGCTATATCAGGGTCCTTTAAGCAAAATCTTGCTAGTGTATGCAATGGCGTCAGCGTTTGGAGGCTAATTATGGGATGGATCTCCGGGTATGGCAGCCTCTAGATAGTCCATTCTTTCATCTCAGCTCCAAACTCTGTCTCTGTAGCTCCTTCCATTGGTGCCTTGCTCCAAATTCCAAGAAGGGGCAAAGTATCCACACCTTGCTCTTCGTTCTTCCCGAGCTTCATGTGTTTCCCAAATTGTATCTTATATCTTGGGTATTCTAAGTTTCTGGGCTAATGTCCACTTATCAAGTGAGTATATATCATGTGAGTTCTTTTGTGATTGAGTTACCTCACTCAGGATGATGTCCTCCAGGTCCATTCATTTGCCTAGGAATTTCATAAATTCATTCTTTTTAATAGCTGAGTAGTACTCCATTGTGAAAATGTACCACATTCTCTGTATCCATTCCTCTGTTGAGGGGCATCTGGGTTCTTTCCAGCTTCTGGCTATTATAAATAAGGCTGCTATGAACATAGTGGAGCATGTGTCCTTCTTACCGATTGGGACATGTTCTGGATATATGCCAGGAGAGGTATTGTGGGATCCTCTGGTAGTACTATGTCCAGTTTTCTGAGGAACCACAAGACTGATTTCCAGAGTGATTGTACAAGCTTGCAATCCCACCACCAATGGAGGAGTGTTCCTCTTTCTCCACATCCTCCCCAGCATCTGCTGTCACCTGAATTTTTGATCTTAACCATTCTGACTGGTGTGAGGTGGAATCTCAGGGTTGTTTTGATTTGCATTTCCCTGATGATTAAGGATGCTGAATATTTTTTTCAGGTGCTTCTCAGACATTCAGTATTCCTCGGGTGAGAATTTTTGTTTAGCTCTGAGCCCCAATTTTTAATGGGGTTATTTGATTTTCTGGAGTCCACCTTCTTGAGTTCTTTATATATATTGGATATTAGTCCCCTATCTGATTTAGGATAGGTAAAGATCCTTTCCCAATCTGTTGGTGGCCTTTTTGTCTTATTGACAGCATCTTTTGCCTTACAGAAGCTTTGCAAATTTATGATGTCCCATTTGTCGATTCTTGATCTTACAGCACAAGCCATTGCTGTTCTGTTTAGGGATTTTTCTCCTGTGCCCATATCTTCGAGGCTTTCCCCCACTTTCTCCTCTATAAGTTTCAGTGTCTCTGGTTTTATTTGGAGTTCCTTAATCCATTTAGATTTGACCTTAGTACAAGGAGATAGGAATGGATCAATTCACATTCTTCTACATGATAACCGCCAGTTGTGCCAGTACCATTTGTTGAAATGCTGTCTTTTTTCCACTGGATGGTTTTAGCTCCCTTGTCAAAGATCAAGTGACCATAGGTGTGTGGGTTCATTTCTGGGTCTTCAATTCTACTTGTACTGGTCTACTTGTCTGTTGCTGTACCAGTACCATGCAGTTTATATCACAATTGCTCTGTAGTACAGCTTTAGGTCAGGCATGGTGAGTCCACAAGAGGTTCTTTTATCCTTGAAAAAAGTTTTTGCTATCCTAGGTTTTTTGTAATTCCAGATGAATTTGCAGATTGCCCTTTCCAATTCGTTGAAGAATTGAGTTGGAATTTTGATGGGGATTGCATTGAATCAGTAGATTGCTTTTGGCAAGATAGCCATTTTTACTATATTGATCCTGCCAATCCATGAGCATGGGCGATCTTTCCATCTTCTGAGATCTTCTTTAATTTCTTTCTTCAGAGACTTGAAGTTCTTATCATACAGATCTTTCACTTCCTTATTTATAGTCATGCCAAGGTATTTTAAATTATTTGTGACTATTGAGAAGGGTTTTGTTTCCCTAATTTCTTTCTCAGCCTGTTTATCCTTTGTGTAGAGAAAGGCCATTGACTGGTTTGAGTTAATTTTATATCCAGATACTTCATTGAAGCTGTTTATCAGGTTTAGGACTTCTCTGGTGGAATTTTTAGGGTTACTTATATATACTATTATGTTATCAGCAAAAAGTGATATTTTGACTTCTTCCTTTCAAATTTGTATCCCCTTGATCTCCTTTTTTTGTTGAATTGGTCCGGTTAGGACTTCCAGTACAATGTTGAATAGGTAGAGAGAAAGTGGGCAGCCTTGTCTAGTTCCTGATTTTAGTGGGATTGCTTCCAGCTTCTCACCATTTACTTTTATGTTGGCTACTGGTTTGCTGTAGATTGCTCTTATCATGTTTAGGTATGGGCCTTGAATTCCTGATCTTTCCAAGACTTTCATCATGTGCTGTTAGGAGCGGGTGTGGCGGCAGTCCCAAAGGCGCCAGGGACTGTAGCTAAGTCGTATGACTTGCACCTGACTTCCTCACATAAGCCACAAACATCTTGAGAGCTGCGCAAGTGCATCAGGATACCGGTGAATCCAGTTTGATGGAGATATGCCCCTGCTGCCCTGATAGCTGAAGCTGTGTGCCTGGTGAGGCGGCATGGCCTGCTGTGCGTGGATGAGAGTATAAAAGAGTGAGAGGCCCAGGGTTCGGGGGAGATATAAACAAGAAGAAACAGGACTGAATAAACTGCTGTTAGAAGGACTGGTGGTCGTGTCGTTCTTGCTGGTCGAGAGCGGACATGATAATGTGCATTGATTTTAAGAGATTTTGAGGAAAAGTAATTTTTTCTTCCTATTATTTTTGGTGTCAAAGTTGGCATTCTGTTCTCATGGCTGTCTTTTTTAGGTTTTTTGAAGGATTACTTTCTTGCTTTTTCTAGGACGTGATTTCTTTCCTTGTATTTTTTTTTCTGTTATTATCCTCCTGGCGAGATTCATGGAAAGATAATGTGTGAATTTGGTTTTGTCTCGGAATACTTTCTCCATCTATGGTAATTGAAAGTTTTGCTGGGTATAGTAGCCTGGGCTGGCATTTGTGTTCTCTTAGGGTCTGTATAACATCTGTCCAGGATCTTCTAGCTTTCATAGTCTCTGGTGAAAAAATCTGGTGTAATTCTGATAGGCTTGCCTTTTTATGTTACTTGACCTTTTTCCCTTACTGCTTTTAACATTCTATATTTATTTAGTGCATTTTTTGTTCAGATTATTATGTGTCGGGAGGAATTTTTTTTCTGGTCCAGTCTATTTGGAGTTCTGTAGGCTTCTTGTATGTTCATGGGCATCTCTTTCTTTAGGTTTGGGAAGTTTTCTATAATTTTGTTGAAGATATTTGCTGGAATTTTGAGTTGAAAATCTTCATTCTCATCTACTCCTATTGTCTGTAGGTTTGGTCTCCTCATTGTGTCCTGGATTTCCTGTATGTTCTGAGTTAGGATCTTTTTGCATTTTGCATTGTCTTTGATTGTTTTGCCGATGTTCTTTATGGAATCTTCTGCACCTGAGATTTTCTCTTCTATCTCTTGTATTTTGTTGCTGATGCTCACATTTATAGTTCCAGATTTCTTTCCTAGGGTTTCTTTTTTTTTTCTTTTTTCTTTTTTAATTTATTTTTTTATTAGGTATTTTCCTCGTTTACATTTCCAATGCTATCCCAAAAGTCCCCCATACTCACCCCCCCCTACCCTCCCACTCCCCCTTTCTGGCCCTGGCATTCCCCTGTACTGGGGCATATAAAGTTGTAAGTCCAAAGGGCCTCTCTTTCCAGTGATGGCTGATTAGGCCATCTTTTGATACATATGCAGCTAGAGACAAGAACTCCGGGGTACTGGTTAGTTCATATTGTTGTTCCACCTATAGGGTTGCAGTTCCCCTTAGCTCCTTGGGTACTTTCTATAGCTTTTCCATTGGGGGCCGTGTGACCCATTCACTAGCTGACTGTGAGCATCCACTTCTGTGTTTGCTAGGCCCTGGCATAGTCTCACAAGACACAGCTATATCTGGGTCCTTTCAGCAAAATCTTGCTAGTGTATGCAATGGTGTCAGCGTTTGGAAGCTGATTATGGGATGGATCCCTGCATATGGCAATCACTAGATGGTCCATCCTTTCGTCACAGCTCCAAATTTTGTCTCTGTAACTCCTTCCATGGGTGTTTTGTTCCCATTTCTAGGAAGGGGCAAAGTGTCCACACTTTGGTCTTCGTTCTTCTTGAGTTTCATGAGTGTAACAAATTGTATCTTATATCTGTGTATCCAAAGTTTCTGGGCTAATATCCACTTATCAATGAGTACATATTGTGCGAGTTCCTTTGTGATTGGGTAACCTCACTCAGGATGATACCCTCCAGGTCCATCCATTTGGCTAGGAATTTCATAAATTCATTTTTTTAAATAGCTGAGTAGTATTCCATTGTGTAAATGTACCACATTTTCTGTATCCTTTCCTCTGTTGAGGGGCATTTGGGTTCTTTCCAGCTTCTGGCTGTTATAAATAAGGCTGCTATGAACATAGTGGAGCATGTGTCCTTCTTACCGGTTGGGACATCTTCTGGATATATGGCCAGGAGAGGTATTGCGGGATCCTCCGGTAGTACTATGTCCAATTTTCTGAGGAACCGCCAGACTGATTTCCAGAGTGGTTGTACAAGCTTGCAATCCCACCAACAATGGAGGAGTGTTCCTCTTTCTCCACATCCTCCCCAGCCTCTACAGTCACCTGAATTTTTGATCTTAGCCATTCTGACTGGTGTGAGGTGGAATCTCAGGGTTGTTTTGATTTGCATTTCCCTGATGATTAAGGATGTTGAACATTTTTTCAGGTGCTTCTCTGCCATTCGGTATTCCTCAGGTGAGAATTCTTTGTTCAGCTCAGAGCCCCATTTTTTAATGGGGTTATTTGATTTTCTGGAGCCCACCTTCTTGAGTTCTTTATATATATTGGATATTAGTCCCCTATCCGATTTGGGATATGTAAAGATCCTTCCCCAATCTGTTGGTGGTCTTTTTGTCTTATTGACGGTGTCTTTTGCTTTGCAGAAGCTTTGCAATTTTATGAGGTCCCATTTATCGATTCTCGATCTTACAGCACAAGCCATTGCTGTTCTATTCAGGAATTTTTCCCCTGTACCCAAATTTCGAGGCTTTTCCGTACTTTCTCCTCTATAAGTTTCAGTGTCTTTGGTTTTATGTGAAGTTCCTTGATCCACTTAGATTGGACCTTAGTACAAGGAGATAGGAATGGATCGATTCGAATTCTTCTACATGATAACAACCAGTTGTGCCAGCACTATTTGTTGAAAATGCTGTCTTTTTTCCACTGGATGGTTTTAGCTCCCTTGTCAAAGATCAAGTGACCATAGGTGTGTGGGTTCATTTCTGTGTCTTCAATTCTATTCCATTGGTCTACTTGTCTGTCACTATACCAGTACCATGCAGTTTTTATCACAATTTCTCTGTAGTACAGCTTTAGGTCAGGTATGGTGATTCCACCAGAGGTTCTTTTATCCTTGAAAAGAGTTTTTGCTCTCCTAGGATTTTTGTTATTCTAGATGAATTTGCAGATTGCCCTTTCTAATTCGTTGAAGAATTGAGTTGGAATTTTGATGGGGATTGCATTGAATCTGTAGATTGCTTTTGGCAAGATAGCCATTTTTACTATATTGATCCTGCCAATCCATGAGCATGGGAGATCTTTCCATCTTCTGAGATCTTCTTTAATTTCTTTCTTCAGAGACTTGAAGTTCTTATCATACTGATCTTTCACTTCCTTAGTTAGAGTCACGCCAAGGTTTTTTATATTATTTGTGACTATTGAGAAGGGTGTTGTTTCCCTAACTTCTTTCTCAGCCTGTTTGTCCTTTGTGTAGAGAAAGGCCATTGACTTGTTTGAGTTAATTTTATATCCAGCTACTTCACTGAAGCTGTTTATCAGGCTTAGGAGTTCTCTGGTGGAATTTTTAGGGTCACTTATATATACTATCATATCATCTGCAAAGAGTGATATTTTGACTTCTTCCTTTCCAATTTGTATCCCCTTGATCTCCTTTTCTTGTCTAATTGCTCTGGCTAGGACTTCAAGTACAATGTTGAATAGGTAGGGAGAGAGTGGACAGCCTCGTCTAGTCCCTGATTTTAGTGGGATTGCTTCCAGCTTCTCACCATTTACTTTGATGTTGGCTACTGGTTTGCTGTAGATTGCTTTTATCATGTTTAGGTATGGGCCTTGAATTCCTGATCTTTCCAAGACTTTTATCATGAATGGGTGTTGGATTTTTTCAAATGCTTTCTCTGCATCTAAAGAGATAATCATGTGGTTTTTGTCTTTGAGTTTGTTTATATACTGGATTACATTGATGAATTTCCGTATATTGAACCATCCCTGCATCCCTGGGATGAAACCTACTTGGTCAGGATGGATGATTGTTTTGATGTGTTCCTGGATTCGGTTAGCAAGCACTTTATTGAGGATTTTTGCATCGATATTCATAAGGTAAATTGGTCTGAAGTTCTCCATCTTTGTTGGGTCTTTTTGTGGTTTAGGTATCAGAGTAATTGTGGCTTCATAGAATGAGTTGGGTAGAGTGCCTTTTGTTTCTATTTTGTGGAATAGTTTGTGAAGAACTGGGATTAGATCTTCTTTGAAGGTCTTATAGAACTCTGCACTAAACCCATCTGGTCCTGGGCTTTTTTTTGTTGGGAGACTATTAATGACTGCTTCTATTTCTTTAGGGGATATAGGACCATTTAGATCATTAACCTGATCTTGATTTAGCTTTGGTACCTCGTATCTGTCTAGAAACTTGTCCATTTCATCCAGGTTTTCCAGTTTTGTTGAGTATAGCCTTTTGTAGAAGGATCTGATGGTGTTTTGGATTTCTTCAGGATCTGTTGTTATGTTTCCCTTTTCATTTCTGATTTTGTTAATTAGTATGTTTTCCCTGTGCCCTTTAGTGAGTCTGGCTAAGGGTTTATCTATCTTGTTGATTTTCTCAAAGAACCAGCTCCTTGATTGGTTGATTCTTTGAATAGTTCTTCTTGTTTCCACTTGGTTGATTTCACCCCTGAGTTTGATTATTTCCTGCCTTCTACTCCTCTTGGGTGAATTTGCTTCCTTTTGTTCTAGAGCTTTTAGATGTGTTGTCAAGCTGCTAATGTGTGCTCTCTCTAGTTTCTTTTTGGAGGCACTCAGAGCTATGAGTTTTCCTCTTAGTAATGCTTTCATTGTGTCCCATAAGTTTGGGTATGTTGTGGTTTCATTTTCATTAAACTCCAAAAAGTCCTTAATTTCTTTCTTTATTCCTTCCTTGACCGAGGTGTCATGGAGAAGAGTGTTGTTCAGTTTCCACGTGAATGTTGGCTTTCTATTATTTATTTTGTTATTGAAGATCAGTCTTAGTCCATGGTGATCTGATAGGATGCATGGGACGATTTCAATATTTTTGTATATGTTGAGGCCTGTTTTGTGACCAATTATGTGGTCAATTTTGGAGAAGGTACCATGAGGTGCTGAGAAGAAGGTATATCCTTTTGTTTTAGGATAAAATGTTCTGTAGATATCTGTTAAGTCCATTTGTTTCATCACTTCTGTTAGTTTCACTGTGTCCCTGTTTAGTTTCTCTTTCCCTGATCTGTCCATTGGTGAAAGTGGTGTGTTGAAGTCTCCCACTATTATTGTGTGAGGTGCAATGTGTGCTTTGAGCTTTACTAAAGTTTCTTTAATGAATGTGGCTGCCCTTGTATTTGGAGCATAGATATTCAGAATTGAGAGTTCCTCTTGGAAGATTTTACCTTTGATGAGTATGAAGTGCCCCTCCTTGTCTTTTTTGATAACTTTGGTTTGGAAGTCGATTTTGTTAGATATTAGAATGGCTACTCCCGCTTTTTTCTTCACACCATTTGCTTGGAAAATTGTTTTCCAGCCTTTTACTCTGAGGTAGTGTCTGTCTTTTTCCCTGAGATGAGTTTCCTGTAGGCAGCAAAATGTTGGGTCTTGTTTATGTAGCCAGTTTGTTAGTCTATAGCTTGTTATTGGGGAGTTGAGTCCATTGATATTCAGAGATATTAAGGAAAAGTAGTTGTTGCTTCCCGTTATTTTTGTTGTTAAAGTTGGCATTTTGTTCTTGTGGCTGTCTTCTTTTAGGTTTGTTGAAGGATTATCTTCTTGCTTTTTCTAGGGCGTGGTTTCCATCCTTGTATTGTTTTTTTTTCTGTTATTATCCCTTGAAGGGCTGGATTCGTGGAAAGATAATGTGTGAATTTGGTTTTGTCGTGGAATACTTTGGTTTCTCCATCTATGGTAATTGAGAGTTTGGCCGGGTATAGTAGCCTGGGCTGGAATTTGTGTTCTCTTAGTGTCTGTATAACATCTGTCCAGGCTCTTCTGGCTTTCATAGTCTCTGGTGAGATGTCTGGTGTAATTCTGAGAGGCCTGCCTTTATATGTTACTTGACCTTTTTCCCTTACTGCTTTTCTATCTTTATTTAGTGCATTTGTTGTTCTGATTATTATGTGTCGGGAGGAATTTCTTTTCTGGTCCAGTCTATTTGGAGTTCTGTAGGCTTCTTGTATGTTCATGGGCATCTCTTTCTTTAAATTTGGGAAGTTTTCTTCTATAATTTTGTTGAAGATGTTTGCTGGTCCTTTGAGTTGAAAATCTTCATTCTCATCCACTCCTATTATCCGTAGGTTTGGTCTTCGCATTGTGTCCTGGATTTCCTGGATGTTTTGAGTTAGGATCCTTTTGTATTTTCCATTTTCTTTGATTTATGTGCCGATGTTCTCTATGGAGTCTTCTGCACCTGAGATTCTCTCTTCCATCTCTTGTATTCTATTGCTGATTCTCACATCTATGGTTCCAGATTTCTTTCCTAGGGTTTCTATCTCCAGTGTTGCCTCACTTTGGGTTTTCTTTATTGTGTCTACTTCCCTTTTTAGGTCTTGGATGGTTTTATTCAATTCCATCACCTGTTTGGTTGTGTTTTCCTGCAATTCTTTAAGGGATTTTTGTACTTCCTCTTTAATGTCTTCTACCTGTTTAGCAGTGTTCTCCTGTATTTCTTTTAGTGAGTTATTTAAGTCCTTCTTGATGTCCTCTACCATCATCATGAGATATGCTTTTAAATCCAGGTCTAGCTTTTTGGGTGTGTTGGGGTGCCCTGGACTGGGCGAAGTGGGAGTGCTGGGTTCTGATGATGGTGAGTGGTCCTGTTTCCTGTTAGTAAGATTCTTACGTTTACATTTTGCCATCTGGTAATTTCTGGAGTTAGTTGTTATAGTTGTCTGTGTTTAGAGATTGTTTCTCTGGTGATTTTGTTACCCACTATCAGCAGACCTGGGAGACTGGCTCTCTCCTCTGAATTTCAGTGGTCAGAGCAGTCTCTGCAGGCAAGCTCTCCTCTTTTAGGGAGAGTGCACAGTTATATGGCGTTTGGACCTCCTCCTGGCTGAAGATGAAGGCCCAAAACAGGATCTTTCCCAGAAGCTGTGTTGCTTTGGCCTGTCACAGATGCCGTTGTTTCAGTAGTCCGCACTCTCACCTTTGTAGACTACTTTCCGCAGAGGCCTCTCGGGCCAGGTGGACACCTGTCCTCTGGCCCCAAAGGTGGCTGGTTGTCTGGAGCAGAAAATGGCACCACCTCAGAAGCTCTGTGGCTCTCGCCTGTCCTAGAAGCTGCTAGCCTCTGTAGTCCACACTCTCACCTGCAGACTGCCCGCCGCGGAGACCCGGAACTGAGTTGGCTCCCTTGGAACCTGAGGCAGAAGCCTCCCAGGCCAGAGGACACCTGTCCTCTGGCCCGAAGGTGGCTGGTTGTCTGGAGCTGAAAATGGCGCTGCCTCAGAAGCTCTGTGGCCCTCGCCTGTCCCAGAAGCTGCTAGCCTCTATAGTCCACACTCTCACCTGCAGACTGTCCACCACAGAGTCCCGGAACCGAGATGGTTCCCACGAGACCTGAGGCAGAAGCCTCCCAGGCCGGCGGACACCTGTCCTCTGGCCCCGAAGGTGGCTGGTTGTCTGGAGCCGAAAATGGCGCTGCCTCAGAAGCTCTCGCCTGTCCCAGAAGCTGCTAGCCTCTGTATTCCTCACTCTCACCTGCAGACTGCCCGCCGCGGAGTCCTGGAACCGAGATGGCTACCGAAGGAACCTGAGGCAGAAGTTACTTTCGTGATTCTCTTAGCCTGCGGATACCTGTCCTCTGGCCCCGAAGGTGGCTGGTTGTCTGCAGGCTGCCCGCAGCGAAGTCCCGGGACTCACCAGATGTCTTAAGATTGCTTGGCGGGTGTTGTGGGTAGCTGGCGGTAGTCAGCCGCCTGTGCGCCCTAGCTACTCCAGTGCTGCTCAGACTGGAAGGGGCTTGTGCCCCTACTCAGACCGGGTTTTCTGCTTTCCTAACTAATGCAGTCTCAAATCCCGTGCGATTGGATTGGAGTAGATGCTGTGTTCCACTCACCAGAAGTCTGAAGATCGCTTGGCGGGTGTTGTGGGTAGCTGGCGATAGTCAGCCGACTGTGCGCCCTACCTACTCTGGTGCTGCTCGGACTGAAAGGGGCTTGCGCCTTTCCTAGGGTTTCTATCTCCAGCGTTGCCTCACTTTGGGTTTTCTTTATTGTGTTCACTTCCCTTTTTAGGTCTAGTATGGTTTTGTTCATTTCCATCACCTGTTTGGATGTGTTTTCCTCTTTTTCTTTAAGGATTTGTAACTCTTTAGCAGTGTTCTCCTGTATTTCTTTAAGTGAGCTATTGAAGTCCTTCTTGATGTCCACTACCATCATCACGAGATATGCCTTTAAATCTGGGTACCCAGGACTGCCTGAGGTGGGAGTGCTGGGTTCTGATGATGGTGAGTGGTCTTGGTTTCTGTTAGTAAGATTTTTAAGTCTGCCTTTTGCCATCTGGTAATCACTGGAGTCAGTTGTTATAGTTGTCTCTGGTTAGAGCTTGTTACTTTCGTGATTCTCTTAGCCTCTACAAGCAGACCTGGGAGACTAGCTCTCTCCTGAGTTTCAGTGGTTAGAGCAGTCTCTGCAGGCAAGTTCTCCTCTTGCAGAGAAGGTGCACAGATATCTGTTGTTTGGATTTGCCTCCTGGCAGAAGATGAAGGCCTGAAACAGGGCCTGTCCCAGAAGTTGTTAGCTTCTGTAATCTACACTCTCACCTGGGCAGACTAGTCTTGGCGGGATCAAGGAAGGAAGATTGCTCCTGAGGATGCTCAGGCAAAGCCCTCATAGGCGGGGTGGTCACCTCTCCTCCGGCAGGGAAGGTGCCCGAATGTCTGGAGCCTGTGCAGACTAGTCTTGGCTGGATCCAGGAACCAAGATGTCTCTGGCAGATCCTCCGGCAAAGGTCTCCCTGGCTAGATGGACACCTCTCCTCTGGCAGGGAAGGTGCCCGGATGTCTGGCTCCCGAAACGGGGCCTGCCTTAGAAGCTCTGTGGCTCCCGCCTGACCCAGAAGCTGTTAGCTTCTGTAGTCCACACTCTCACCTGTGTAGACTAGTCTTGGCAGGATCCAGGAACCAAGTTGTCTCCGGCAGATGCTCGGGCCAAGCAAACTGTTCTTTTGTTTATTTTATCAAGTATCCCATCAAGATGCCTGGATCCACTCTCCCTTCACAGATCTGTGACATGGCTTGTTTCTATGCAGCAGTAAGTTTGCCACCAGCATCTGGATTATGGACTATATACTAGTTTATTCCAATGCCAATACTTTAACCTTTGTTTATTACAGCTTTGCAAAAAAAATATCTTGACATTGGGGTATGTTTTATATAAGATCAAATAAGCTAAGTGAGAGGGTCTTTTAGTTAAATAAAGAAAACAAGAACCTTTACATAAATATTTCCTTCTAAGTGTATATTCCCTTTTCTAATAATTATCTCCATTGTTATTTGCCTGTTGCTCTCCCATGTAAATGTATGTGGTTAGAAAATTCTTTCTGATAAAGAGTTTGGTTTATAATAATACTTAACCATAGAAAAAAAGTACCCAGCATACAATAGTATTAGGATGGCTGAAAGCCAAACTAAGGATGCCAGGCTACGTGAGCTCTCATTCAATGCTGGGGAAGAGAAGGTGGCACAACCATGTTGAAAGTTGCTTTGCTTTTTCTTACAAAAATAAATACCTTTACAACACAACCAGTAACTTCACACTCTGACATGAAAACATACTCATATTGGGGAAAAAAAAAACACAACAGAAAGAAACAACATGATTTAATTGTTAAAATTTGGAGACAATAAAAAGTTGGTATGAAAATAGAACATTATTGATCCACAAAAGACATAGAAGAAACTTAGACATATTTTAGGTTAAAGTAGCCAATCTTAAATAGATTAAGGACATCCAGAGACCACTCCACCTTGGGATCTACTCCACTTGCAGACACTAAACCACAGCACTGTTGCTGCTACCAAGACGTGCTTGCAGACAGGAGCTTAGTGTCTTCTGAGAGGCTTTGCCAGCACCTAAGACAGATGCAGACAATCACTGTAAACCATTGGACTGAGCCCAGGGACTCCAATGGAAGAGTTAGGGAAGGACGGAAGGAGCTGAAGGGGATGCAACCTCACCAGAAGAACAATAAGATCAACCAACTAGGCCCATCAAAGCTAATAGGAACTAAACCACCAATCAAAGAGTATACATGGGTGGGTTCATTTAACACTGCTACATATGTAGAAGAGAACTACCTTGTCTGAGGACAATAGGAGGGGAGGTGCTTGGTCCTGTGGAGGCTTGCTGCCCTAGTGAAGGGGGTGCTAGAGGGGTGAGGCAAGATTGGGTGAATGGGTAGGGGAGCACCCTCTTAGAGGAAAAGGGAAGGGGGTATGAAATGAGGGATTTTGTGGAAAGGAGATTAGGAATGGGAATAACAGTTAACATGTAAATAAAAGAAGGAATGCATAGGAAAAAAAGACTACATATTGTATGAGCTCAATTACAACAGATGACATCCTGGGCAAAACATGTGACAGTGTAAAAAATCAGGGAGTGCCACAGAGTGTGATGGAGATTAATGGCATGAAGACAAAGATTAATGGAAAACTAACTTTCAGAATGATGTAATGAGACGGAATTATATGTCTGTGTATGTGTGTGTATATATACATGTGTATATGTCTGTGTATATGTATTCATTCTATAAGTTCTGTTATTCTAGAGAACCCTGACTAATACTACTAGTACGTGGTTAATGTCCACAACAGAAGTATTCCAATGAATAAATCAGGAAAATCCAACTTGGGCTGGAGAGATGGCTCAGCAGTTAAGAGCACTGACTGCTCTTCCAGAGGTCCGGAGTTCAATTCCCAGCAACCACATGGTGGCTCACAACCATCCGTAATAGAATCTGATTCCCTCTTCCGGTAAGCATGAAAACAGAGCACTCATGTACATTAAATAAATAAAAAAAAAAAGAAAATTAAATTAAAAAAGAAAAATCCAACTTGTTAGAGGACTAAATAAATAAAGGAAGTGCTATGTAACGCTGTAGAGAAATTCCATGAAGCTGACAGGCTAGAAAGACTATGAACAACAGGATTCCAATGGTGTAATGATGGTAAAACAGAACAGTGCACACACTGCTGAAGGATAGATTGCATTACCTAGCAGAGTTATGTATGACCAGACTTGATGAGCCAGACATTCTACTAGTGAGTAAATTCTTGGGAAGCTCTTCGAACACTAGGAGGTGGCATTTGCCAAATGTTAACAGCATCACTGTTCATCATAGAATACATGCCAGCAACTCCAAATGTTTGACAGTAAGATGCATAGATAAGTATGGAATGTTTATATAGTAAAATACTACACTATGGGGAAAAGGAATCAACTTCAGAACACCCATCAGTACAGATGGTCTCAAAGGCATAAACTTGGTTGCAAACAAAGATGGAACAATCCATTGTAAACATTCAAGCAGAGGGACTCATGGGCTGTAAAGACAACAATAAAGCAAAATCAAAGCCAAATGAGATTACAAATGCATGAGGTCACAATCACTTCCAAGGGGAGTAAGGAGGGATGTTCAGTCACGGACTAGAGCGGCATCTGGGAATGGTGATGTTCTAGCTCCTGGCCTAGATGCAAAGTACATAGCTTATTTTATCATGACTCTCTCAAGTCACATTTTATAATTCAGACCAAGTCCCTGTAGGTGGAGAAGTCGGCTCCCTCAGAGGCAAGGTGACTAAACTTGTTCATGCTGAGAATTTGCTCTTTCATTTGGGGCTCTCCTTCTGTCTCTGCAAGCTCTTGCTTCTTTGTGCCTTGCCAGGCTTCAGTAATCACTCCTTCCCAGCTCCTTTTGTATTCTGCTCACATGTCTTACTCTCCAAGTCTACCCCAACAGCAGCACTACTTCTGGATAGCAGGAAAATGCAATGCACCCTTAAGAGACAATACTTAACTAGGCAAGAACAGAATTTGGTGACAGTGTAAGTAACTAACTGCATAAACTCATTTTTAGCAGAGACTTTGTGAATCAAATTCTGCTGAACACTGCAATCCAGTCCTTTTCCTTGGTCACAGGCCCCCACACCCATCATGACATCTTGTCTGCCCATGTTGAGCAACCATAGAGGTTACAACTGGCACGGGGAGTTTGGGGAAGATTTTTTTCTGTGGACCATAAAGACATGGCCAAAACTTTTTTTGGTTTGTTTGTTTTTTTGTTTTTTTTTTTTTTTTTTTTTGAGACAGGGTTTCTCTGTATAGCCTTGGCTGTCCTGGAACTCACTCTGTAGACCAGGCTGGCCTCGAACTCAGAAATCTGCCTGCCTCTGCCTCCCGAGTGCTGGAATTAAAGGCATGCACCACCACACCCGACTGACATGGCCAACACTTAAGCACAGGACAGTAAGGGAGGAAGGGAGAGGGGCCAGCTCTAGAAGTGCTGCCTAAATTCATTGACACTAAAACAGACATTTAATGACACCAGAGGAAGTCAGTGTTTGTTCAGTAGACTTAACGTTTGAGATCATTCTCTGTTGAACTTGTGCGGTGAAGCCTGTGTTTCCCACTTATTTAGCATTAAACATGAACCTGTTTTCTTTATTTGTTCTACACTTGAATTACCTCGACCTTTCATTTGTATGCCCTCTGGAAATTGAAAGATAAACCTGTATGCTAAATGTCTGTACTGGCTGGTTTTGTGTGTCAACTTGATGCAAGCTGGAGTTATCACAGAGAAAGGAGCTTCAATTGGGGAAATGCCTCCATGAGATCCAGCTGTGGGGAATTTTCTCAATTAGTGATCAAGGAGGAAGGGCCCCTTGTGGGTGAGACCATCCCTGGGCTGGTAGTCTTGGGTTCTATAAGAGAGCAGGCTGAGCAAGCCAGAGCAAGCAAGCCAGTAAGTAATATCCCTCCATGGCCTCTGCATCAGCTCCTGCTTCCTGATCTGCTTGAGTTCCAGTCCTGACTTTTTGGTGATGAACAGCAGTATGGAAATGTAAGCTGAATAAACCCTGTCCTCCCCAACTGTTTCTTGGTCATGATGTTTGTGCAGGAATAGAAACCCTGACTAAGACAATGTCCAAAAGAATATTTATCTGGGTGATTTGTTTGACATGCTTTCTAAACTAGAATTGAATTAGATGCAGAGGAGCAATTAAAAAAGAAAGAAAGAAAGAAAGGAAGGAAGGAAGGAAGGAAGAAAGGAAGGAAGGAAGGAAGGAAGGAAGGAAGAAAGAAAGAAAGAAAGAAAGAAAGAAAGAAAGAAAGAAAGAAAGAAAGAAAGAAAGAAAGAAAGAAAAGCTGTTGCGGAGAGAACCGGTTCCCTATGCTGGTTTAGCTAGGCAGGTAGGACAGGGTTCTTGGGAGTGAAGATCTGAGCTGCTGATATTCCAACTTGTAAACTTTATAGTGATAAACTTAACATCATGAGTGGAAAACTGCAAATAATCCATATTTAGATGATTTCTTAAGCCTTTTCATGAACTCTTAATAACATGACAGTATGCTTTTTATAGCATTCCACCTACATAGTACAATTTAAGGTAAGTGCTGTATTGCGTATCTCAAATATAGGTTGTCATCTTAAATACCATTTATTTTATTGCTAGAAAGTAGATACTTGTGTACCATGTGCCAAACAGCATCATGACATTATCCTCTTCCATTTCAAGAACATGGTTCTGTACGGACATACATGCAAACAGAAGACTATAGAACTTTACCTCAGAGAAAACATGTGAGCACAGCGTGTGAGCACAGCATGGTTTAATATGCTATACAATGCACCTGATTTTTGATAGAAGATTGAGATTTGGGAAAGAATGTCTCTATAATGAAAATAGACATAAAATTAAAACACTATATTTGTAAACTTGACATATAAAAAAAGCTAAATGTAAACATCAATTATTTCTCCACGCTTTAGGAACACTTTTTTTTCCTCCAGAAGGCCAAGGCTATGAAGGACCAGACACTCTTCTGTGGATCCAGAAATATCTGAGCCCTTCTCAGATTTCTCAGAACCATTCTCTATTTTCCACCTGTCTACAACAGCCAACACATCATTTTTCTACTTTTGAATTGAAGGGTTAAAGTGAAGTTTTCTCAGGAAAATATGACGATGGTTTAAATTCAAATAAAGACCACCATTGCTGTTGCCAGACCCTTATCTAGAGCAAATTTTGCTAGACAAACAAGGCAGAGGCATACTTAGAAAAACACAGGTGAAGTTTAGAATTTCTAAAGTGAAAAAAAAAAAAAGATCTGTTGTGACACTGTACTCATGATCAATGGACAGTTATTTCTCTTCCAATGTCTTCATGTCAAGAGTGAGAATACTGAGGTGAGTTGTATGTCACATTCCAAAGCTCTGTGACTGACACTGGATGTGTAGAATGGGCTCAGTCACTAAAGGACACCAGTGAGAGGTGGAAATCAGGATACATCCTGCTGTTCCTTGGGAGCTCTGTCGGACAGAACCTGAGTGTTGTCTATGTCAACAGTATTATACCTGTGTAAACACAGGAATTCATATCCCAATAGCATATGATCAAATTAGCATAGTGTATGATAAGAAAGAAACTGGTGTCACAGTATAATAGATACTGTGGGTTTAAGGATGTCCCTTACTTTGCTAAACTATTGGAAAACTTGACAACAAAATTGTACTTTCTACAGCATACACAAAAACAATGTAAGCCATGTCTAACTTCTAAGATGGTCTTAGGATTCAAGTTTCCAATATAAAAAGGTCCAAAGTACACTTATTATATTAAGTGCTGCTTAAGTTCATGTCAGGAGCACACATTTTTTTTTCTTGGACTTTAATTATGAGACACACATCTCAATATTTGCTATAGAAGGGAAAGAAAATAATATTGGAATTTTCTGCAGAGAAGAATTAAGATTAAGGTTGGCAATTAAACCCTTGAATGTACAAACTTGGAGGTCTGATGAACAACAACCATCCTGACTACTCACATTTAGAAATGGTAAAAATGACAACAAACAAACAAAAAACAGTGTAGAATAGCGTTTTCAAACCATCTCTTGTGTTTCAGTGATTTCTGGAATACTCTGGAAACCAGGGCAACAGTTCTCAGAGCTGTCTTTTCCCTTCACTTTCGTTAAAAGGATGTACAGTAATAGAGGTTGCCAAGATTATATTTTTTTTTAACTTTTCACTGATTTGTTGTGAGTTTTACATCATGCACTCTAGTAATGCTAGTCTCCCCAATCCCTCATATCCACCCTTCACCCTTGCAACCTCACCCCCAAAATAAAAAGCAGGCAAGCAAACAAACAAAAAAAGCATAGAAAAACATCTCATCTTGGAACCTGTAGTGTGTCACAGTGTGTCCCACAGTATATCCCTCTGTCCACACATTTTCATTTGCAAATGTCCATTATAATGAGCCATTGGTCTAGTTTGAGATCTCTGGCTTCTGTGATATATCAATATTGGATCCTTATTGGGCTTCCAGCCAGTTATCTTGTTTTTGACCCAAATCCTGGAGATCCTGCAGCTTTGAAGTAGCAGGACTGGCCCATTCATGAGTCCCAACCATTAGCAGATGATATTGATTTTGAGATGGATCAATTCAGAGCCCTGGATCTGGGCCTGGGTGGTAGCTGAGTTGATTATCACTCCATCTCTCAGTAATGGGTACCATCAGGGTGAGCTCTCTGGTACTGCCCTAGCTAGGACATCCCATGCCACCATCAACAGAAGGCAGGGTCAGCTTTCCTGCTCTTATGCCTGTGGGGCCAAGTTACCCACACCAATGCCTCCAGAGCTAACTCCACGGTGTTGCCCATTTAAGGGTGCAGGGCCCACTTTCTCAAGTGCTGCAGCCTGGGAGAGGCTGAGCCCCCTCTTCCATTCTTATACCATTGTCTGTCGGGGCTGACTCATCCTTGCCTTTGCCATCAGGTCCACCCCTACTATGTTGCCCAGATGAGGTGCAGGTCCCACTCTCCTGAGTGCTGAGGCTGGTGAGGGATAGGGCCAGCTTCCCCGCTCTCATGACACAGGGGCCAGTTCTCCTGACTGCCACAGGTAGCAACGAGTGAGCGAGTGTGGGTATCACCTCTGCATCTATGCCATCTTAAAGCATATGAGTGGCAGGGCCAACTCTTCCTCCCTCACACCCTCAGGACTGGCTCACCCCCACTTCCCACTACCAGGGTCAGCTCTACAGTGCTGCCCAGGTGAGGAACAGGGCCAGCTCTTCTAAGTGCTGCAGGTAGTGATAGGAACAGCGTGACCCTGCACCCATGCCAGGTCAGTGTCCCTGTAAGTTCACCTTTATCCCCACCACCAAAATTAGTTCTGTGCTGCCCATTATCCAAGCAGAGCCCACTCTTCTGGGTGTTGTAGCTGTTGAGGGAGCTTTCCCATGTTCATGTCCCTGTAGGCAGCTTTCCAGATTGCCAGAGGTAGTGGTGGCGTGGTCATCACCTCTGTGTTCATGTCACCGAACAGTAGTTGAGTGACAGGGTCAACTCTCCCACACCCACTCCCTTGGGATAGCTCACCCACACCTCTGCCACCAGGGTCATGTCCACTGTGCTGCCTAGGCCAGGTGCAGGGCCAGCTCTCCTGGGATCTGCAATTGGTAAGAAGTGAGGATGGCTTTCCAGGAGAGCCATGGCCAGTGAGGGTTAGGGCCAGTTCTGCACAGCCTCTGGACATTCGCCTGGTCCCTGTTGGCACCAACCAGGCATGTTTCCAAGATTCCTAGTGGCAATATGAGCCATAGATATTAACACTTACCCCTGCTTCTGCATAGCCATGACTCCAGACATAGCCTGCAAGCTGAGACCTCACTACAGTACCAGGTAACAGGTGGGGCTCTGTGTGTCTGTAGTCTACTTAGACCATGGGGCAGAGGGCAGGTCTTTCGGCATCCTTCCCTGCCTATACCATAAGGCATGGCTGAACATAGATCTCTCTCTTCTTCCTCCAGTGCTGTGTTGCCTGGATTTGATTTGATTTTTATGAGTCCTAATAATAAAAAAGCTTTGGCCACGAAGTCAGGCATCAAGCTAGGATGAACAAAGGACTGCCATCTGGCTGATATAAGAACAACAGCACCAACAAGGGGTCTCTTTGCCCATTGCTCGGGAGGAAGGATAATGTTCTTACTGGAATGGTTAATGCATGACCAGCTTAGAAATCAAATAAAGAAGAGGTCAATGTATACTAGCATTTTAGGATAAATTTATGGACATCATAATTGGATGAGAAAGTATTACATACTTTGAAAGGTGAGAAAAAAGTAAGATTTAAACATCATGAAAACTATCAGTCACAGTAAACAACCAGAGAAGCAGAATTCATTTCAACCAACCACAACCATCATGAGCAACAGAAGCTGACATCTTGGGCCTAGGGAGAGGCTCATTCTGCCTGCTGTGCAGTCATGAACGCAAGTAATTGATTCCCTAGAACTCATGTAAAAAAGCCAGGTGTGGTTGTGGGCATCATGAAGAGGTTAGGAGAGCAAAGACCCTCATGGAGAGGATGGGAGAGGATGGATTCCCTGGAGCTTGCTGGCCAGCAGGTCTAGCCAATCAGTGAACACTGGGTTTGATAACAAATCCTGTCTCATCACAGACGAGTTGAGGAAGACACCCAACATTGCTGTCTGTCCTGCATATGTGTGTGTGTGCGCGTGCGCACACACACACACACACACACACGGCACACAAACAGGCACACATACATTCACACACATATGGGAGAGGGATACGAGAGTAGCGAGAGAGGGAGAGAGAGAGAGAGAGAGAGAGAGAGAGAGAGAGAGAGAGAGAGAGAGAGAGACATAGCTTGTCCATTTAGAAGCAAATCTGAGTGCACCAGCCCAGCTGTAGCAAGAATGACAGCAAATGCAAAGGTTTTAGCTGGAGAACATTTCATGGGGGAAACTACTTACTTAGATGTGAGTGGTTAACTTAGGAAAGTGGTGAAGCATGATGATGAGCAGGGAGCTATTCCCTACAGGGAGACAGGGTTAGGATGAGTGGGAGGCAAAATTGCATTAATAGAGTCAGGTGAGATCTGGGCTCTCACAGAGTTTAGACCTGGCAGAGGCTGTCACACGAGCGAGATGCAGCCATTGCAAGACTGTGACAGAGCAGGGGAGAGTGCAAGAAGTAGCTTGACTCTTTCATGAATGTTTGCTTAACATCATGGAACAGCTTAGTGAAAAAGGGAGCCTGATAGGTAGAGTTTGAAAATAACATCCTGATGTAACAGAGTGGGATACAAAGTGGGAAATCTGCAACCTAAAGGAACATTTTGAGAGCCAGAATCTCATAACCACAGACTAAATGTAGAGAAATGTCAAGTGTCAGAACCAGTGTCATTGGTGATGGAATTAATAACAAAGAAACATAGATAATCACTAATATTAATAGAAAGACAGAACAATTAAAACCAGGAACTTACAGTGAAAATGATCCAGCACATAATATCAGGCATCTTTGGTAGAAAAGAAGAAATCAAAGTAAAGATAAAAATTTCAATATAAAAAAATTCCTGTAATGAAAGCAGAAAAATACTAAGATTGAAAATGTATGGTGTACCAGGCATGCTGGTACATACATACCTTTAGTTCTAACACTCAGGAGGCAGAGACAAGCAAATCTCTGAATTTGGGGGCTAAATCTCTGAATTTGGGGGCTAGTCTGGTCTACAGAGAATTCTAAAACAGCCATATGGCTACATAGAGAAACATTGTCTCTAGAAAAGAATAAAAAAAGAAAGAAGGAAGGGAAAAAAGAAAGAAAGAGAGAGGGGGTAGAGGGAGGGAGGGAGAGAGAGAGAGAGAGAGAGAGAGAGAGAGAGAGAGAGAGAGAGAGAGGATGCATGATTAATAAGCAAATTATATCCCTAGTCCTGGGAATTGGACATGTTATATTGTTGCACACTTAAGAGGAAGCTAGGAACCCATGAAGAATGAAGTGTACTCTGTGTGTGTGTGTGTGTGTGTGTGTGTGTGTGTGTGTGTGTGTGTGTGTAGAGGAGGAGGTCTGATTGGAAATTGGAGAAGCATTGGGAAAACCTCCTGTTTTGAGAGAAACACAATGTATATCAAGGGTATTATTATCTAGGCAGGGTGTTGTTTAAGTGGGAACTCATCAGGCGGATGTAGACGGAGCTGAGATATGAGAATACTGTGGTGAAGATAGACTGGACAGGCTTGGTAAGAGTAAGATATCCTTGTAAGGAGTTAAAGGGGTTCTTCCCCACGATGAGTGGGCAAACCTGAAGATAAGATAACTTTTCTGGCTATAATCTTTAGTCTATGTTGTGAGGGAGAATTGGTTAGACTTATAAGGTAAGGCCAAATCATGGAAAGTATTTAGCGTCAGGGTAAACTATGTCTCGTTTTAACAGAGTACAAATGTATCATGGAAGATTTCTGAGGAAGGTAGATGCCTGTGGTGGATATTTATGGCTTTCATTGTCCATAGACCTGGAATCTATGATGATCACTTCCTATTTAACTCACTGAGCTTTGGTCCCAGAGAGGTGGCTCAGCAGTTTAGTCCACATATCGCTCTTCCAAGGCACCTGAGTTGTGTAACCAGCACACATGCCTGGAAGCTCACAACAAACTGTAACTACAGCTCCATAGGATCCAACTTCATCTTATGGTCTCTGCTGGCACTTGCACTCATGTTCACAGACACACATATGCATAATTAAAAAATAAACTGTGAAAAACCAATGTTCCTGCTGCAATGAGTTCCCCATATGCTGTATTGTGTGTATAAATATGTATGTGTGAGTGCGTGCATGTGTGTATGTGTGTGTGTATAATTTATTGCTGAGCCTCATATCCTTAAGCATTAATTTACTACCAAAGAGATGAATAAGTAGCCAGCTCTATAGTTAAATGTCTTTCCAGTGGGATGATTTATCAGAAAATGTTTTCTGTGAGCAAGTTTCAGAACTGACATTATTTTACTTCGCATAGAGGATAAGTCAATGTTCTATTGGTGTATATGTAAAAAGGAAAGGCCAACAAAGCCCATCTGGCACTTAAGAAATCTGAGAGCAGCTGCTGTTCAGAAGGCACAGTGAATGAAATACATCTCCCCTACACTCCCCTACCCCCCAAATCCCTGCCTTCAATAGACTTACTCCCCAGCGTGTACACAGAAACAAAGCAAAACAAATAAAACTATAGTGTGGTAGAAGTGGAAGAAAGAAGGAGCTATTGACTATTGTAGATAGAGTAGAGGTTTTAATACCTTTTAGAAGAAAAGGGGAGTGTTTCATAAGCTAGGGTCGTCCCTAGCAGCAGACCAACAGGCATTAAACTTGCTGTGTGCGCTAGGGGAGTTGAAAAGAGAAAATAGAGGCTTAGTTATAGTAAATGGCTAATACGGGGACCAGCGAGAAGATACAGAGTATGAAATTGAGCTGTAATCATAGAAATGGCAGACACGACAACTGGCAGCATCTCTCGACATATTTTGGTCTATGTAATGAATGCAAAGTGCATTAGTTCAAAAGAGGATGCTTAAGATCATTATAGATGGAGCATAGTCCTTACTCTTGGTAAAGTCATTCATTTGCAGTTCCTTTCATCTTCATGATGACAGGAGAATCAGAAAAGAACTCTTTCATGAGAAGAAAAGAACTCTGAGTACTTGATATACATCATCTCAAACCAGAAATTACGATGCAACTATGTTTGCCCCAATAACCCCATGTCCTTCAGTCTTGGTAGCTCCCCTTACACAAAGCGTTATAAGACTCTAACTTTTTTGTTTAACATTTTGTGAGTGAGCAAGCGCTTTTGTGGGTATTGGTCTGCATATCCACAGTCTTCACAAGCAACGTCTTCAGAAATATGCTTAGTGGCAATGGATGTGGCTCCATTGAGTGCACAGCCAGGCCAGTGCCATGGCAGCTGCTAGATTGCTCAGGTGGATC
The DNA here is from genome assembly GCF_000001635.26 of Mus musculus. Taxonomy (NCBI): domain Eukaryota; kingdom Metazoa; phylum Chordata; class Mammalia; order Rodentia; family Muridae; genus Mus; species Mus musculus. Next base: position 7,600,697 of record NC_000072.6, on the reverse strand, counting down.
CTTGAACGTAATGATTGGTAGGCTATGATGTTAAATGGCATAGCAGGGCAAGCTTTAAAAAAAAGGTGGTTGGCTTGAGATAATTATGAGAGCTTTAATAATCAGTGTTTTTTTTTTTTTAAGAGAACAATCTGGGAAACTCGGAGAATAAGTAGACCGAGCCTATAGAACATTCTCCCTCCTCTTCCCCTCTCTTCCTCCCCCTCCTTCTGCCCTGGAAATTGTGGTTTGGTTAGGCAGCTACTTTGAATTCTTCTTTCTCAACTTTGAACACTAGAGGGCTACATGTCAAGAAGAAAGGGCAGGTAACCTCTGCAAGTTGAGTACATCTTTCATTTGACAAGCAGCAAGGAATGGGGAATGCAGACTTAAACCTGTAAGAAATGCAAACTTTTCACATTGACCTGAGCTTGGGAAAGACCTCAAGATCCAAAGGAGAATTCTGTGGCAAGGCTGAGATCTTGATTTAAATGTAAAGAGAACTGGAGTTGAGTTTTTTCCTGCTATGCCACAGATACTAGCCTAAAAGCTGGGACTTAATAAGTGAGAGTTGTTCTGCATTCAAATTAGTACTAATTGGTTATGTGGCAATAGACACTGAGATAGAATAGTCAGATTCTACACTTGAAATATATCTGGGTTAAGAAAAACTAGTAACTTATGTTTACCTGGCAAAGACAAATAATTACATCAGGGACTGAGAAGAATCAAGCTCTGCCTTGTCTGTTCCTTGTCTGTCCCTGAGGGACAGCCTGACTTCTTTAGATGTCAGCTGCTTCAGCTGCAAATGAAATAGTCAGGTAAGATGCTGTCTGGTTTCTCTCGCCCCTTTGTATTATGATTCTCTTGTGGTCACTTGTGTCTGTAACTGGTGAAACTGTTGTTCCAGGAGTAATTCCAGTCTATTTGACAAAGGCGAGGGCAAGAAAGGCAATCATTGGCTAAGGTAGCCCCGGTGAGGACTGGAGCTGCTGTGATGTTATTTTTCCATCTCCGTGCCTCCTGACTCTCTCATTTCTGTGACATTCCTCAGATTCACATGGAAACCCACGGGCTCAGCATTCTGAACAAACATTTAAACTCCTACAGATGGGCTGACACTCCTTGGGAGATTTATGAATATATATCTCATCTTGCAGCAAGTGTCATCTTGCAGGTTAGTTTTGTCATCCCAGGCAGAGGACTAAAGTATAACTTATTTAGGACAAAAAAGCAAACCAAACTGCAGGAAACAAACAAACAAACAAACAAACAAATGAAGGAAAAAAGAATAAAAACATGCCAGTTGATCAGAACTGGATAACAATAGCGTGTCCTTGCTTCATGGCAGATACACAATTTATTTTCAGGGTAAGACTCTTCTTCCCATCATTACAGAATTTATTTTCAGGGTAAGACTCTTCCCATCACTGTGGGTATTAAAACGTGTGGGATGCTCTTAACAGCAACTTAATGTCAAAGGAGAGTAATGAGGCCATGTTTCTTATTCTGCTTTGAATGCCTGGCTTCCTGACTGTCAGCAAACTAGTTTTGTTGCAACTCAATGAATATTAATGATTAATGTCATTTAATGATACAGTTTTCCAACCAAGCTTGAATGCAACGCCAAGCTGGAACATATCTAACTCAATTTTACTGTGATTTAGGGTGCTGCTAACACACAACAATTATAAGATTAATCCCAGAATGTTTTTCTCTTACTCTTCTTGCTACCGTGAAGGCAAAGAGGAACTGTTTCTCTCTATTAATTATAGAATTATCTCAAGCTCATTACAGAAACAAAATGCAGATGACCATTATTTTGTAGTCTGAAATAGGTAAAAATTATTATCAAAGTGTTGATGTACTTTCTTCCACACTTTTAACATACATATGTTTATGCAAATCGTTTCCTCCACCTTCCTTAGCCTGCCTAGTCTCAGCCAATTCATCCACAGTTTAGTAAACTCAGGCAGATTTTTCCCAACATGTTTTTACTCAGTAAGTCCCCAGTTTCCCTTAAAATATAGTAGTAAGTGAATTTGTATTGTAACTGCTTAGGAATGGAATCAAGGGCACTCTACCACTGAGCTGTACCCTCAGGCGTGCCGTCTGGTATCTCACTCCGTCCTGAGGGTAGCTGTCCATGCATATAGATAGTCTGCACCATTGTTTTAAGTGGTTGTGTTACTTCTTCAGATGCTATGACATCATTTATTTATTCAACTCTATGATATTGAACAGCTGTTTCCCTTTTCACTGTATTCACGACCACTCTGATAAATATCTAGTTGCAAATATTTGTACATTTGACCAAGTTTTTTTTTTTTTGTCTTTTTTTTTGTTTGTTTGTTTTTGGAATGAGGTATTGAATGTGGGCTACTGTGATCTATTCATCCAGACAAAACTGTATAGTCTTGATAGAACTGTTACACAACTTGTCATTCTCCCTTGCCCATCAAGTGTGGCCATTTGGCTCATCTTTTTAAGAAAAGGGAGCAAAGTACTTGGGTGGCTCTTTCTTATTTTTTATTCCAGTGAGCATGATCTAATGACATGGTTAGTTCCAGTTTTGTCTTTGGCTTTGTTCTCCACCTCTCCTTTTAACTCTTATTTCTCTAGTCAACACCATTTCAACAGTCAGTTTGTACTTAGCTAGAGACAGTGTTTATCATGGTACAACCCCAACCAAAACAAAAGGAAATATCATTTTAATGTTCTTTTAGAATTAGAAATGGTCAAAATGACTTTTTAAAACATACCAGTATAATGGTATCTCAAACTATCCTTTCTCTACTTCTTCCTCTTTTTAGTCCTCCTTTCCTTGTAGTCGCTCTTACTCTCCTCTTCTTTTATGTTGATAACAGCATCTTGCTCTACCATTCTGTAGCCCAGGCTGTCTGTTGATTTTTAGCTCCTCCTCTTTCAGCATCCTAAAGTGTTCAGATTTCAAGGGTGTGTCACCACATTTTGCTTTCTGATTTTCTATAACCAGGTCATCATGAAACATCTTCATCCTTAACCATATGGCTCTCACTTTGCTGTGAGACTTCCTATCTATATTTATCTCTAGTAAGCCTTCAATACACTTTCTGCATCCCCAGGATTACGAAAATGATTCCTTGAACTTCTTCTTTGTAATAATATTTAAATCTTGAATTTTCCTGGAAGTTACATACTATTAGATATGTGGCATGGTTCTAATTCTTTTTTAATAGGGAGTGTGTCTTAAGTAGCCCAGTTTCACCTCAAACTCCCTATGTAGTCAGAGCTGACCTTGAACTCCTGAGCCTCCTGCCTCCACCTCTGGAGTTCTAGCTTACAGATGTGTGCCGCCAGCTCTTATGTACATGCCTATGCTTAGCCAATGTGTACTGAAAAAAGACAAACATTTCAGTAGCTAGTCTTTCTTCTTTTCCCACAAAGTCTAATGTAAAACACGTTGCTTTACTTTTTATTACCCAGACTCTGTTACATTCCCCTTTTCCTTCAAAAATTGATTTTCTTATGACTTTCAATGTTGTGCAATACTTTACAATAAATATTCATGAAAGTTATTTCCTAAGTTATTTCCCTTGTGGATTTTCCACTCCTCACCCTACTCAAATGTTTGTTAGTACATAGAATGTTCACATTCATTTTTTTATTAGGTATTTATTTCATTTACATTTCCAATGCTATCCCAAAAGTCCCCCACATGTTCCCCCACCCACCCACTCCCACTTCTTGGCCCTGGCGTTCCCCTGTACTGAGGCAGATAAAGTTTGCAAGACCAATGGGCCTCTCTTTCCAGTGAAGGCCGACTAGGCCATCTTCTGCTACATATGCAGCTAGAGACACGAACTCCAGAGGGTACTGGTTAGTTCATATTGTTGTTCCACCTACAGGGTTGCAGACCTTTTTAGCTCCTTGTGTACTTTCTCTAGCTCCTCCATTGGGGGCACTGTGTTCCATCCAATAGCTGACTGTGAGCATCCACTTCTGTGTTTGCTAGGCCCCGGCATAGTCTCACAAGAGACAGCTATATCTGGGTCCTTTAAAAAAAAACCTAGAACATTCATTTTTTTAAATAAAGTTTTTTGTTTTTGTTGTTGTTTTTGTTTGTTTGTTTGTTTTTCGAGACAGGGTTTCTCTGTGTAGCTCTGGCTGTCCTGGAACTCACTCTGTAGACCAGGCTGGCCTCGAACTCAGAAATCCGCCTGCCTCTGCCTCCCAAGTGCTGGGATTAAAGGAGTGCGCCACCACCGCCTGGCGACATTCATTTTATAACTCTAGGTCTCTCTGTTTTTTGCCTTCACTTTTATGACCCAGATTTTATAAATCATTTTGTTTTTGTTTGGATTCTATGTTTAAGGTAAATCTTTGTGTATAAAAATAAGTTTAATGACTATACTTCTATGGATGAATTTATCCTACTTCTATTTATTGTTGCACGTATTTGGTTTTCTTTCTGACCTCTTTGCTAATGTACCCTATTTTTTCCTACTCATTGATATAGAAATCCCTTTCCTGTTTGCTTTGGCACATGGTCTCTGAGTTCTTCTCTCTGTACTTTCTCCTTCCTTCTGGCTTACAATGGACAGATAATGCCTTTTCATTCTCTTGTCAATCTCTGCTGCATCTTCCAAATAATTTACAAGGAGGTTCTTTTCCATCCCATCAATGTTGAAAGTCAAGCCATGTTTCTTTCATGTTTTCCAAAGGACTAATGATCAGGGATTTCTGTGTTATTCGCTCCTGCCTTCCATATACAGTTTGACCTTTTGTGCAAAATTCAACCTAGTCTCTCATGCTCAAATTGTTGTTATTTTACATTCATGCTGTTTCTTTAAAAATTGCAAAATTACACTTGGTGAATACACTATTTAGCCTTGAGTGATCATCAAGAATCTCTTCAGAGTGTGCTTTCTCCAACCACAATGTCTTTATTTTGTCTTATTTTTCCATTGTTTGGGTAATGTTCGAAAATAGATTTTTGTTTTTCAAAATTTATGAGCATTAAAACCCTTGGTTCCTTACTTAGTGAGACTGTCTTTCTTCACTTTTCCATTTCGATGAGCTTCTGGGGACAGTGCATTCTAGGTAGAAGTCTTCTCTTGTTAAGAGTTAGTGCTTATTGCTGCAGTTGGAAGTACTTGATGAATTTGTTGTTAATTCTCCTTTCCAAATATTTTTGCTTCTGCTTAGAAACTGTCTTTTTAAATCAGAAAGTTTTGGCTTTTATTTTTTTTTATTTCTTTAACTTCTTATCTTTGTGGTTTTATATGAAGTTTTCATGAATAGCTCTGTGTTTGTGGTTTTATTAGTCTCATTATGAACACTTTATGAATATTTTATTGATATTCTTATACATGCTTCCTAATACATTTATTTAGAATTATTTGTAGGCCATGCATCTTTGTTAGTACAGTATGTAATTGTTTAGTTTTGCAACATAATGTCAATGCTTTTACATTTATATAACACCAATGTCATATAATACAATGTAATATATACAATGTCAACAGTTCCCAAAATACTTACCACTTTCCATAAGGACTAATTATATATTTTCTAATGATGGACAGATACCATACAAACAGATTTTGTATAGCTACTTATTCTTAGAAAATTACTGTAATCTCTATAGAAACAAATGTCCAATCTGCTGCTGAAATATTGAAATCAAATGAAAAGTACTGTAGCCTGTAATCACCAGTCTCTAGTTGTTCACATCTCTACAGACTCATATGCTAACAGTCACAGAGTGGTGGCCTTTGCCTCCCTTTACCGGCCAAATCTCTAGTGAACTTACATGTTCAACTCTTTCTTTCTTGTAAGTTTTATTGCTTTCGTTCAGTATGTTTTTCATACAACATCACCAGTTTCATACATATATGTATTTAAATGTGTACACACATATTGACTTTCTCTTTCCATCATGGTTCATTATTATAGATGTGGCTAAAACAACATCCATTAGTAAAAGCACCGTTACAGAGATTAGACTTCACAATTTTCATAAATGCTACTGCTGGAAAAATTGCCTGCTGGTGAGTGAGGTGAGAGCCTCAGCCTTTAGAGGTCACGTGACCTCCAATGCTTGACTCACACTGTTCTTCTCCTTCCTTCAAACACACCCATGGCCAGTCTCCTTCTTATGCTTCTGGTATCTGGCCCTCACCATCTGCCCAATACTTCTTATTTTTCCTGATGAATCCAACAACAGGATGAGGAAAATCATTTCTGGTATGTTTTTAAATAATGGAGAGATTCTTTGAGAAATTGATATACTCCTGCAAAGCCAGTAGCAGAACAGGACTCATGTAAGGCATTACAGGCCTTCGAAAGTACCTGGTAAGTGTTGTACCTTCAGAATCGATGTTGTTCTCTCAAAACTCTGGTTGCTGTTATAATCCTAGAGTTACTGATTAGATAGGAAGGGGCTTAGAAATTTACTTCTTTAAAAATAAAGGTGACACTGCTGCTCCTTGTTAGGGAGCACATTTTGAGAACTGTGAAATTAATGACGTCCTGTTCTGTGCCAGCTTCTGTTGATTTATCTCAGCCCTTAGAGCATCTTTCCATGACTTAAAAGCACCGCAAACGTGCCTCCCCTTAAACGATTTAGATGGCTTTAAGCTAGACAATTTTGGGCTCTTTTGTACCTCAAATGGTCTGAAAATGAAGCAAAGAAACAAAAAGTACTTTTTGTTTTTAATCTGATAGCTCCATGCCAATTTCTTTCAATTCCACTAATAGAGTTATGAGGTTAATTCTTAAAGGTTTTGGCTCTGTTTCTTTTGTTTGTTTTCTTTCTTTTTTTTTTTTTTTTCATTTTGGAAGCTATGTTAGGATATTTAGTTGTGAGTCAGACACCCACTTTTTTTTCCCTTGATTTTCACAACTACCAGAGGAGTAAGCTAGCATACATGCTTGCAAGCAGCCATTCTCACATGTCTCAGTTATTTAAAACCTAAAATTTTCTCTTTTGGGTCTCCATGAACTGAATAGTGCTAAGTAAATGCACATTAAATAAAATATAAAAGGTATTCTGTGATTATAAAAATGTATGATGATGTTTTAGTTAAGAAAAAGAACATGTTATGGTTTGCTAGTCATAGAATTTGAACATGAAGCAGCGATTTGGTATTCACAGAATTCAATGCATTGATCATTCTGTGAGGAAAAGAAAACAGAATAAACTCCTCCTATGTCTGTATGTCTGATCCTGTCACAGAGTCTGACACCCGCAGACAATGAGTGTGTGACAAATGATCACCATGCTTTGGAAGGAGCAAGTTAATGACACAGCAGCACAGTGGAATGTTGGTGTCTGAACTAGCTGTGACATAGAACCAAACAACTTTTATAAGCACAGTGAAAATTCTAAGACTTTGAAATCTAAAAAGACGAAGATACACTACTCGTATAACTTGTATCATATGATATTTTCTTTTTATTAATCTCTCAGACGCACATGTGTGAGTGCCCATGCTCCCATGCTACAGTGTGCTCTGCGAGGTCAGAGACTAAACCTCAGGAACTGGTTTGTCTAAGAAACACTGGGCTTTCATCACACATGCCATATGTGATGTGTGTCAATGTGGTTCCTCAGTGATGTCATATTGAGAACCACTGAAATATGCTGTTCATAAGCTACAGAGGCATTTTTGTGTTCTTTTGTCGGGTTTAAGTAGAATTAGAATATGTATATATTAAATAGAATATATATATATATATATATACATATATATATAATTCTGAATAGAAGAAGAAAAACAGTTAATATAAACGATACTATGTATCAAATACAGCTTCTGCTAGACATGGAGAGATCCTGGTCTGTCTTCATCTATGACCTTGGCACCATCAATAATATATCATGTTGAAGATATGGGAAAGAATTTTAACCATCTAGGAGCAAAGAGAGACTCCTTCCTAAGTCATCTTACATTTCTGTAGTTGGATACTCTTTTAATATGGGTAAGGCTGAAACATTTAGGTTAGAGATGTGCAGTTATTTTCCATAGTTCATGGGTGCCTGAATTTTTTAAAAATTAATTTAACAAATTCTAGTAATCTATCTGTCCCCATTTTATATAAAGTAACCATTTGCAATGGCATTCAGTAAAGTAAGGCATGGTCAAGATTGCCTACAGTCCCAGTTACTCTGTAAGCTGATCTAGGAGGATTGTTTGAGCCCAGGAGTGAGACCATCTTAAGGGATATAATGAGAATTCTAATCTCTGAACAGACAGAAAAGAAACTTGAGTTTTCAAGTCATTAGTCTCAGCTTTTGCTGAGCTTTATGAAGTTGTAGGCAATTCATAGGCTCTGTTAGCTAATTAGGACTTCTGTCCCACTGAACTTTAAAAAGTAATCTATTGCATGATAGAGGGTAGTTAATTTTTTTTTTTTTTTTTTGGCTTTTTTGAGACAGGGTTTCTCTGTACAGCCCTGGCTGCCCTGGAACTCACTCTATGGACCAGGCTGGCCTCAAACTCAGAAATCTGCCTGCCTCTGCCTCCCAAGTGCTGGGATTAAAGGCATAGGCCACCACCACCTGGCTAAAGATTTACTTTGATAAAATGATAGTTCAGCCTCTCTCAATGACCCTTCTACCTCAGATTCCTTGCCATCTTTAAGATGCCCAGTTCACTTTCTCTTTTTCACACCACTCAGGATATCAGTTCAGGGAAATGATGTCATCTACAGTGGACAGAACATTCCACCTCAACCTACTTATGGCAATCTCCAAGGGATATATACAAAGTCCCGACTCCTAAGCAATTCTTTATCGTTTTTTTTTTAATTAATTTATTTTTCACACTCCATATTCTATTCCCTGCCCCCATCCACCCTCCAACTGCTCCACATCACACCCTCCTCCTCACCCTCCTGTCTCCACTTGGATGCCCCACCTCCCACCCCACCTGACCTATAAACTTGTTGGGGCCTCCAGTCTCTTGAGGGTTAGGTGCGTCATCTCTGAATGAACACAAACCCGGAAGTCCTCTACTGTATGTGTGTTGGGGGCCTCATATCAGCTGGAGTATGCTGTCTGTTTGGTGGTCCTGTGTTTGAGATATCTCGGGGGTCCAGATTAATTGAGACTGCTGGTCCGTGGCTGTGGATACAACGTGTCCAGCTTCCCAGCTCACAGTTTGTGGCCCCACCGCAATGGTCGTAGCTATAACTTAAACTGTAAGCTGAAGGAAACATTCTCTCTGTGTCGCTTTTGTCAAGGATTTTTACCACAGCAACGTGAAATACAGCTACTACAACTGCCCTTGTGTTTCTTCAGATTAGATTCTTCTAGACGGCAAAGCAAGAAGTGTCCAGGCATAAAGTTTATAAGGCACATTTGCTTCCAAGTTGTTAAGATTCATCTTTCTCTTGAGGCAATCAGAGTTTTATCTCTTATAGTTCAATGTAAAAAAATAAATAAAAATTTAAAATGTAGAAAAAGAAGATACTCAGTAGAAATATTTGCATGTTCTCTTTGTGCGTTTAATGAAAGGAAGCAGCACAAATATTAAAGCCAGTTTCTAAAAGGAAGCATGCAACTGCCAAATTTAAAAGCAGCTGTTATGGATTCTTCAGACAACTCACAGAATCCTAAGTAGGGTCTGACCATGTGTGTTGTCTGTGGTTTGCAACCCAGAGTGACTCCTCTGGAAAGAACATTTGATGTTTCACAGCGTAGCCAGTCCCTCCTGGGCATTTGCCCTTCTGCTCAGGATTTCTCAAGGAGTTATGTCATGAGAGAGTGGAGAGGGGAGCGAAGGACCATCCTGAAGCATCTATTGTTGAAAATATCTGAGTTAGAATAATTAAAATGATTCACAAGGGTGACCTTGATCCTTAAAATTTACAATGCATTTTTCCAAGGACCAGAATGCTCCATCATTCAAGCACAGATAACACAACACCTACTTTTTTTTTTTATCAGTTCTTCTCCTCATCCCATCCAATAAGCAAGGTCAGCTACAATAGGTCACTCCTGTCTTAGTGGCATGAGATAACCAGAGAGGGTGAGGCAAGTATCTTTCACTTTCCCGGGGATAATCCTATTTTTTCCTGTATTTTTGTTTTGCCAACTAGTAGTTTTGTCTTTTGGACATTTCTTACTTTCCTACTAAATAGGAAATGTTTTAAAGCACTCATTGTATAATTCACAACTATTTTCCTCTGTCAGACTTATCTCAATGTTGTGCATGTAAAGGACAGTTGACATAAAGGACAGTTGACATATGATGGCTGAATGGATGGATGAGTGAATGAGTCAGGATGTCTGGTCTATTTTTACCCTTGGAACAAAACAAGCATAACCTTGATCATTGTGGATTGAAATGATGCAAATACTCGAGTACCAAGGAAGCCATTAGATGAAAATTGTTGAGCCATCCAAAGGATTTCTGGGGAATTATAAGATGCATTGTTACAACCTAACAGAATTTAACCAAGACAGAAAAATCATTTTAAATGGAGAATGATGTATTTATCTAATAGGTTTGGTCTATTTAGAAGGGGCCACTAATATACATTAGGAAAGAGTAGCTTTTCTGAAAGTTTAAGTTTTTTAATTTTCTTAAATATTTCTTATTGCCTAATAATAAATTATTAAACAAAGATTACAAAATATTACTTGCTTTATTTTAGAAAATAATTTTCTTTTTTATGTGTAAAATATGAAAAATAGGGTGCCCAGATAATAAAACAAAACATTATTTTGAGCTGAGATTCATATACACATTTAAAGAAGAAGGGAGGGAAGGCTCGGAGTGATGATGCACACAGTTAATCCCAACTCTTGGACCCTACATGGAGAAGCCCTGTCTCAAAAAAAAAAAAAAAAAAAAAAACCCTAAACAACCAAAAAACCAAAAACAACAACAACAACAACAAAAAAACAAAACCAATAAACAGAACAAAACAATAAACCAAAACTAAAACCAAAAAAAGGAAATGTCTGCATGTCTGCCATTCCTTCTTTCTAAAGAAGAGCCTACTTGAACTTTGAATTAGGTTTATACTTTTTATCTTTTGCTTTTAATTTCTTTCATATTTCTTAGCCCAATACTGATACTGCTTCTTTGTCTTTTGTATATTATGAGCCTAAATTATTTTGTCATAAAGATTTTTTAATTGAATACTTTATTTACATTTCAAATGTTATCCCCTTTCCCGGTTTCCCCTTCAGAAACTCCCTGTGGCATACTCCCTCCCCCTGCCTCTAAGAGGGTGCTCATCTACCCACTCACTCCTGTCATCCCACACTGGCATTCTTCTACACAGCGGCATCGAACACCCTCAGGACCAAGGGCCGCTCCTCCCACTGATATCCAACAAGGCCATCCTCTACCACATATGTTGCCAGCGCCATGGGTCCCTCATGTGTACTCTTTGGCTGGTGGCCCAGTCCCCAGAGCTCCAGGGGATCTGGCCTGTTGACACTGTTGCTCCCTCAATGGGACTGCAAACCCCTCAGCTCCTTTAGTCTCCTCTCCAACTCCTCCATAGGGACCCCAAAGCTCAGTACGTTGGTTGGCTGCAAGCATCCGCCTCTCTATTTGTCAGGTTTTGACAGAGCCTCTTAGGAGAGAGCCATATCAGGCTTTTATCAGCAAGCACTTCCTGGCATTCACAATAGAGACTGGGCTTGGTGGCTGTATATGGGATGGAGACCAAAGGTAGGGCAGTCTCTGGATGGCCTTTCCTTCTGTCTCTGCTATACACTTTGTCTCCATATTTCCTCCTGTGAGTATTTTGTTCACCCTACTAAAAAGCACTAAAGCATCCACATTTTGGTCTTCCTTCTTCTTAGGCTTCATATGGTCTTTGAGTTGAATCTTGGGTATTCTGAACTCTTGAGTTTATCAGGGAGTACATATCATGTGTGTTCTTTTGTGACTGAGTCACCTCACTCAGGATGACATTCTCAAGTTCCATCCATTTGCCTGCGAATTTCATGAAATTGTTGTTTTTAATAGCTGAGTAGTAGTACTCCTTTGTGTAAATATACCACATTTTCTGTATTCCTCTGTTGAGGGACATCTGGGTTGTTTCCAGCTTCTGGCTATTATAAATATGGTTGCTATGAACATAGTGGAGCATGTGTTCTTATTACATGTTGGAGCACCTTCTGGGTATATGACCAGGAGTCGTATAGCTAGGTTCTCAGGTAGTAAGTACTATGCCAAATTTTTTGGCGGTTCGCCATACTAGTTTCCACAGTGGTTGTACCAGTTTGCAATCCCACCAACAATGGGGGAGTATTCCTTTTTCTCCACATCCTCGACAGCATCTGCTGTCACCTAAATTTTTGATCTTAGGCATTCTGACTGGTGTGAGGTGGAATCTCAGGGTTGTTTTGGTTTGCATTTCTCTGATGACTAAGGATGCTGAACATTTCTTTAGGTGTTTCTCAGCCCGCTGAGTTTTCTCGGTTGAGAATTCTTTGTTTAGCTCTGTACCCCATTTTTCAATAGGGTTATTTGGTTCTTGTCTTAGTTAGGGTTTTACTGCTGTGAACAGACACCATGACCAAGGAAAGTCTTATAAAAAAACAACATTTAATTGGGGCTGGCTTACAGGTTTAGAGGTTCAGTCCTTTATCATCAAGGAGGGAGCATGGCAGTATGCAGGCAGGCATGGCGCAGGAGGAGCTGAGAGTTCTATGCCTTCATCCAAAGGCTGATAGTGGAAGACTGACTTCCAGGCAACTAGGGTGAGGATCTTATGCCCACATCCACAGTGACACACCCATTCCAACCAGGTCACACCTATTCCAACAAGGCCACACCTCCAGATGGTGCCACTCCCTGGTCCAAGGATATACAAACCATCACAGTTCTCTACAGTCTAACTTCTTTTTTTTTATTACATATTTTCCTCAATTACATTTCCAATGCTATCCCAAAAGTCCCCCCGCCCCATTCCCCTACCCACCCATTCCCATTTATTGGCCCTGCCGTTCCCCTGTACTGGGGCATATAAAGTTTGCCTGTCCAATGGGCCTCTCTTTCCAGTGATGGCCGACTAGGCCATCTTTTGATACATATGTAGCTAGAGTCAAGAGCTCCGGGGTACTGGTTAGTTCATAATGTTGCACCTACAGGGCTGCAGATCTCTTTAGCTCCTTGGATACTTTCTCTAGCTCCTCCATTGGGGGCCTTGTGATCCATCCAACAGTTGACTGTGAGCATCCACTTCTGTGTTTGCTAGGCCTCAGCCTATTCTCACAAGAGACATCTATATCACAGTCCTTGCAACAAACGCTTGCTAGTGTATGCAATGGTGTCATCGTTTGGAGGCTAATTATGGGATGGATCCCTGGATATGGCAGTCTCTAGATGGTCCAGCCTTTTGTCTCAGCTCCAAACTTTGTCTCTGTAACTCCTTCCATGGGTGATTGTTTCCAATTCTAAGGGGCAAAGTGTCCACACTTTGGTCTTCGTTCTTCTTCAGTTTCATGTGATTTGCAAATTGTACCTTATATCTCGCTATACTAAGTTTCTGGGCTAATATCCATTAATCAATGAGTACATATCATTTGAGTTCTTTTGTGATTGTGTTACCTCACTCAGGATGATGCCCTCCAGGTCCATCCATTTGCCTAGGAATTTCATAAATTCATTTCTTTTTAATAGCTGAGTAGTACTCCATTGTGTAAATGTACCACATTTTCTGTATCCATTCGTCTGTTGAGGGGCATCTGGGTTCTTTCCAGCTTCTGGCTATTATAAATAAGGCTGCTATGAACATAGTAGAGCATATGTCCTTCTTACTGATTGGGACATCTTCTGGATATATGCCCAAGAGAGGTACTGCAGGATCCTCCGGTAGTACTATGTCCAATTTTCTGAGGAACTGCTAGACTGATTTCCAGAGTGGTTGTACAAGCTTGCAATCCCACCAACAATGGAGGAGTGTTCTTCTTTCTCCACATCCTCGGCAGCATCTGCTGTCACCTGAATTTTTGATCTTAGCCATTCTGACTGGTGTGAGGTGGAATCTCAGGGTTGTTGTGATTTGCATTTCCCTGATGATTAAGGATGTTGAACATTTTTTCAGGTGCTTCTCTGCCATTCGGTATTCCTCAGGTGAGAATTCTTTGTTCAGCTCTGAGCCCCATTTTTTAATGGGGTTATTTGATTTTCTGAAATCCACCTTCTTGAGTTCTTTATATATGTTGGATATTAGTCCCCTATCTGATTTAGGATAGGTAAAGATCCTTTCCCAATCTGTTGGTGGTCTTTTTGTCTTATTGACGGTGTCTTTTGCCTTGCAGAAACTTTGGAGTTTCATTAGGTCCCATTTGTCAATTCTCGATCTTACAGCACAAGCCATTGCTGTTCTGTTCAGGAATTTTTCCCCTGTGCCCATATCTTCAAGGCTTTTCCCCACTTTCTCCTCTATAAGTTTCAGTGTCTCTGGTTTTATGTGAAGTTCCTTGATCCACTTAGATTTGACCTTAGTACAAGGAGATAAGTATGGATCGATGCGCATTCTTCTACATGATAACAACCAGTTGTGCCAGCACCAATTGTTGAAAATGCTGTCTTTCTTCTACTGGATGGTTTTAGCTCCCTTGTCGAAGATCAAGTGACCATAGGTGTGTGGGTTCATTTCTGGGTCTTCAATTCTATTCCATTGGTCTACTTGTCTGTCTCTATACCAGTACCATGGAGTTTTTATCACAATTGCTCTGTAGTAAAGCTTTAGGTCAGGCATGGTGATTCCACCACAGGTTCTTTTATCCTTGAGAAGAGTTTTTGCTATCCTAGGTTTTTTGTTATTCCAGATGAATTTGCAAATTGCTCCTTCTAATTCGTTGAAGAATTGAGTTGGAATTTTGATGGGGATTGCATTGAATCTGTAGATTGCTTTTGGCAAGATAGCCATTTTTACAATGTTGATCCTGCCAATCCATGAGCATGGGAGATCTTTCCATCTTCTGAGATCTTCTTTAATTTCTTTCTTCAGAGACTTGAAGTTTTTATCATACAGATCTTTCACTTCCTTATTTAGAGTCACACCGAGATATTTTATATTATCTGTGACTATTGAAAAGGGTGTTGTTTCCCTAATTTCTTTCTCAGCCTGTTTATTCTTTGTGTAGAGAAAGGCCATTGACTTGTTTGAGTTAATTTTATATCCAGCTACTTCACCAAAGCTGTTTATCAGGTTTAGGAGTTCTCTGGTGGAATTTTTAGGGTCACTTATATATACTATCATATCATCTGCAAAAAGTGATATTTTGACTTCCTCTTTTCTAATTTGTATCCCCTTGATCTCCTTTTGTTGTTGAATTGCTCTGGCTAATACTTCAAGTACTATGTTGAAAAGGAAGGGAGGAAGTGGGCAGCCTTGTCTAGTCCCTGATTTTAGTGGGATTGCTTCCAGCTTCTCTCTATTTACTTTGATGTTGGCTACTGGTTTGCTGTAGATTGCTTTTATCATGTTTAGGTATTGGCCTTGAATTCCTGATCTTTCCAAAACTTTTATCATGAATGGGTGTTGGATCTTGTCAAATGCTTTTTCTGCATCTAACGAGATGATCATGTGGTTTTTGTCTTTGAGTTTGTTTATATAATGGATTACATCGATGGATTTTCGTATATTAAACCATCCCTGTATCCCTGGAATAAAACCTACTTGGTCAGGTTGGATGATTGCTTTAATGTGTTCTTGGATTCGGTTAGCGAGAATTTTATTGAGGATTTTTGCATTGATATTTATAAGAGAAATTGGTCTAAAGTTCTCTATCTTTGTTGGTCTTCCTGTGGTTTAGGCATCAGAGTAATAGTGGCTTCATAAAATGAGTTGGGTAGAGTACCTTCTACTTCTATCTTGTGAAATAGTTTGTGCAGAACTGGAATTAGATCTTCTTTGAAGGTCTGATAGAACTCTGCACTAAACCCGTCTGGTCCCGGGCTTTTTTTGGCTGGGAGACTATTAATAACTGCTTCTATTTCTTTAGGGGATATGGGACTGTTTAGATGGTCAACTTGATCCTGATTCAACTTTGGTAGCTGGTATCTGTCCAGAAATTTGTCCATTTCGTCCAGGTTTTCCAGTTTTGTTGAGTATAGCCTTTTGTAGAAGGATCTGATGGTGTTTTGGATTTCTTCAGTATCTGTTGTTATATCTCCCTTTTCATTTCTAATTTTGTCAATTAGGATTTTGTCCCTGTGCCCTCTAGTGAGTCTAGCTAAGGGTTTATCTTGTTGATTTTTTCAAAGAACCAACTCCTCGTTTGGTTAATTCTTTGAATAGTTCTTCTTGTTTCCACTTGGTTGATTTCACCCCTGAATTTGATTATTTCTGCCATCTACTCCTCTTGGGTGAATTTGCTTCCTTTTTTTCTAGAGCTTTTAGATGTGTTGTCAAGCTGCTAGTATGTGCTCTCTCCCATTTCTTCTTGGAGGCACTCAGAGCTATGAGTTTCCCTCTTAGAAATGCTTTCATTGTGTCCCAAAGGTTTGGGTACGTTGTGACTTCATTTTCATTAAACTCTAAAAAGTCTTTAATTTCTTTCTTTATTCCTTCCTTGACCAAGGTATCATTGAGAAGAGTGTTGTTCAGTTTCCACGTGAATGTTGGCTTTCCATTATTTATGTTGTTATTGAAGATCAATCTTAGGCCATGGTGGTCTGATAGGATACATGGGACAATTTCAATATTTTTGTATCTGTTGAGGCCTGTTTTATGACCAATTATATGGTCAATTTTGGAGAAGGTCCCTTGAGGTGCTGAGAAGAATGTATATCCTTTTGTTTTAGGATAAAATGTTCTATAGATATCTGTTAGATCCATTTGTTTCATAACTTCTGTTAGTTTCACTGTGTCCCTGTTTAGTTTCTGTTTCCACGATCTATCCATTGATGAAAGTGGTGTGCTGAAGTCTCCCACTATTATTGTGTGAGGTGCAATGTGTGCTTTGAGCTTTACTAAAGTTTCTTTAATGAATGTGGCTACCCTTGCATTTGGAGCATAGATATTCAGAATTGAGAGTTTCTCTTGGAGGATTTTACCTTTGATGAGTATGAAGTGTCCCTCCTTGTCTTTTTTGATACCTTTCGGTTGGAAGTTGATTGTATTCGATATTAGAATGGCTACTCAAGCTTGTTTCTTCAGACTGTTTGCTTAGAAAATTGTTTTCCAATCTTTCACTCTGAGGTAGTGTCTGTCTTTTTCCCTGATATGGGTTTCCTGTAAGCAGCAGAATGTTGTGTTCTGTTTGTGTATCCAGTCTGTTAGTTTTTGTCTTTTTACTGGGGAATTGAGTCCATTGATATTAAGATATATTAAGGAAAAGTAATTGTTGCTTTCTTTTATTTTTGTTGTTAGAGTTGGCATTCTGTTCTTGTGGCTGTCTTCTTTTTGGTTTGTTGAGGGATTACTTTCTTGCTTTTTCTAGGGCATGATTTCCGTCCTTGTATTGGTTTTTTTCTGTTATTATTCTTTGAAGGGCTGAATTCATGGAAAGATAATGTGTGAATTTGGTTTTGTCGTGAAATACTTTGGTTCTCCATCTATGGTAATTGAGAGTTTGGCTTGGTATAGTAGCCTGGGCTGGCATTTGTGTTCTTTTAGTGTCTGTATAACATCTGTCCAGTCTCTTCTGGCTTTCATAGTCTCTGGTGAAAAGTCTGGTGTAATTCTGATAGGCCTTCCTTTATATGTTACTTGACCTTTCTCCCTTACTGCTTTTAATATTCTCTCTTTATTTAGTGCCTTTGTTGTTCTGATTATTATGTGTTGGGAGGAATTTCTTTTCTATTTGGAGTTCTGTAGGCTTCTTGTATGTCCATGGGCATCTCTTTCTTTAGGCTTTGGGAAGTTTTCTTCTATAATTTCGTTGATGATATTTGCTGGCCTTTTAAGTTGACAATCTTCATTCCTATCAACTCCTATTATCCGTAGGTTTGCTCTTCTCATTGTGTCCTGGATTTCCTGGATGTTTTGAGTTAGAATCCTTTTGCGTTTTTTATTTTCTTTGATTGTTGTGCCGATGTTCTCTATGGAATCTTCTGCACCTGAGATTCTCTCTTCCATCTCTTGTATTCTGTTGCTGATGCTCGCATTTATGATTCCAGATTTCTTTCCTAGGGTTTCTATCTCCAGCGTTGCCTCACTTTGTGTTTTCTTTATTGTGTCTACTTCCCTTTTTAGGTCTAGTATGGTTTTGTTCATTTCCATCACCTGTTTGGATGTGTTTTCCTGTTTTTCTTTCAGGACTTGTAACTCTTTAGCAGAATTTTCCTGTATTTCTTTAAGTGAGTTATTAAATCCTTCTTGATATCCTCTACCATCATCATGAGATATGCTTTTAAATCCGGGTCTAGCTTTTCGGTTGTGTTGGGGTGCCCAGGACTAGGTGGGGAGGGAGTGCTGCGTTCTGATGATGGTGAGTGGTCTTGATTTTTGTTAGTAGGATTTTTATGTTTGCCTTTTGCCATCTGGTAATCTCTGGCGCTAGTTGTTATAGTTGTCTCTGGTTAGCGCTTGTTCCTCAGGTGATTATGTTAACCTCTATCAGCAGACCTGGGAGACTAGATCTCTCTAGTTTCAGTGGTCAGAGTACTCTCTGCAGGCAAGATCTCCTCTTGCAGGGTAGGTGCCCAGATATCTGGTGTTCAAACCTGCCTCCTGATAGAACTTGTGTTCCACTCCCCAGAGGTCTTAAGATTAAGATTAAGACCTTAAGATTAAGGTCTTAAGACACCTTGGGGGTGTCTGGAATCTCCGCGCACAAAGAACCCTGGTGCTGGAGTGGACCAGAACGTACTTGTGCCCCTGATCAGGCCGGGTTATCTGCTTCCTTAATTAATGCAGTCTCAGGTCCCACTCGATTGGATTGGAGCAGACACTGTGTTCCACTCACCAGAGGTCTTAGGATCCCGTGGGGGATCCTGTGTGGGTTCTTGCGGGTGTCTGGAGATTCCCCGGGCCAGGAACCCCGGTGCTGCAGTGGACTGGAAGGGACTTGTGCCCCTGATCAGGCCGGGTTATCTGCTTCCCTGGTTACTGCAGTCTCAGGTCCTGAGTGATTGGATTGGAGCAGATGCTGTGTTCCACTCACCAGAGGTCTTAGGATCCCATGGGGGGTCCTGTGTGGGTCCTTATGGGTGTCCAGAGACTCCCTGGGCCAGGAACCCCAGTGCTACAGTGGTCTGGAAGGGACTTATGCCCCTGATCAGGCCGGGTTTTCTTGATATGGTCTTTATATGCCCATATATCCATTTGTTTTCTTGATATGGTCTTTATATGCCCATATATCCATTTGTTGTGATCATCTTCAACAAGTTATGGGTGGTAAATTTTGATTTGTCTGAATAAGTTGTTTATCATGTACTGCCTTGTAGTTTGGTCTGATTAGGCGGTAGTTACAGTCGGCAGCCCAATTCCCAACAATGGTTCAGTCGCAGCTGTGAATGGAAGTCCAAGGATCTAGCAGTTACTCAGTCTCACACAGTAAGCAGGCATAGGAGCAAGAGCTCCTCTTCTGTCAACTTACATGGATTTATAGTCCAGAACAAGAAACACCCTGTGCTTATCTGGTTATTTTTCCAGAGACATTTACTGAAAGAAGGAAGACCTCACCTAAATGTGGGTGGCATCATCACAGGCTGGGATCTCAAACTGCTTAAAAAGGAAAAGGAAAAGGAGAGAGAGAGAGAGAGAGAGAGAGAGAGAGAGAGAGAGAGAGAGAGACTAGAATTAATCTCTCTGCTTTCTTACTGGACACAGTGACCAGCTGGAACATGCTCTCATCCCCATACATTTCCTACCATGATGAACTGACTGTACCCTGAAACTGTGAGCCAAAAATCTTCCTTATTTACTTACAATTCCAGGCTACAGTCCATCACTAAGGAGAAATTAAGGCAGGGACCTGAAGCAGGCTGCACTACATCCAGAGTCAAGGGCAGAGGGATGCCCTCATTGTGAAGGTGAGGAAGCCGATCTCTTCTTAGTAAAGACCTCAATAGCTGTATTAGAAAACTTAGAAAGCTTAACACCCAGGCTGGCCTCGAACTCCTGATCTTCCTGCCCTCCAAAAGGCCCAACAAGCAGCTGAAAGAGTTAGATGTAGATATTTACACCCAACCAATGGACAGAAGCTATTGACCCCTGTGGTTGAATTAGGGAAAACCTGGAAGACTGAATAGGAACAGCAGTGTCAACTAACCAGGACCCCCGAAATCTCTCAGACACTGAGCCACCAACCCAGACAGCATACACAAGCTGATATGAGCCCCCCAACACATATACAGCAGAGGGCTGCCTGTTTTGGGCTCTGTCAGAGAAGATGCACCTAACCCTCAAGAGATTTAAGGTCCCAGGGAGTGGAGAGGTTTGGTGGGGTGGAGGATGGGGGTGGGGACATCTTCTTGGAGATGCGGGAGGGGAGGAGGAGGTATGGGATCTGGAACAGTCAGGGTGGACCAGGAGGGAGATAAAGTCTGTATTGTAAAAAAAAAAAAAAAAAAAAAAAAAAAGAATTAATAAAAAAAGAAAGCTTAATACCTTCAATTTATTTTCTACGAAACCTAGTGTTTTCTTCTATGTAATGCCATGCTACGTTGTAATGGATCCATATTAAAGTAGCCACTTTATCTGCTCTCTCAGTTTTGCATAAATGATTAAAACAATTATAATTGAAAAAATATATAGCAGCTTGATGGATGTAGTACTGATGTAAATGATTGAGGGATAGATTTACTAAGCTTTTCTTAAAGGAACATTGCATCCAAAGTCCACAAATACCTCATTCATGTTGTATTTATATGGTGTTGAAAAAGGCAAACCCTTTGCAGGCATAGCTAATCTTAATACAGTGATTCTGACATCTTCCTTGTAAAACTCAAACGTGGTGAAATGCTGTTTTGTTTGATAACAATGAGATCCCATCACATGACTTTGAGCACAATGCTTCTTTGACATTTCTTAGGAAAAGAGCCTCCTTCTTGGTGCTGTGTATAAAGTAGAAAAGAAAGCAAAACAAAACAATAACAAACAACAAAACCTGGTTCCCAGAGTATTCTCCTTTGAAAGAGAAATCTACTTCTAAGTACTCTGTAATATTTCTTCATCTCTTGAAATAATGAAAGTATTCTACTGTTTTCGCTATGGAATCAAGCTCTCTTGCAAGGCTACTTCTCCAGTCGAGTCTCTTGCCATCTGCCCATCTCGATTTGTGCTCAGAAGTTCACATGTCTTAGAACACAGACTGTTCCTTTTATTTCACCTTTGTCTCTGCTCATTGTGCTTCCTTATGTTGGAACTCCCTCCTTCCTGATTCCTCTGGCACACTCCTCTTCCTTCAAAACCCATCTCTCTCTTTAACAAGGGTTATTCTTCCAGCTTCCTTATTGATGTTCCTTCTTGCATTCCCACAATACTTATGTCTTATCACAAATCTTTATCAAGTTACATCATAATCTTTCCTTTAAACCCATGTATTCTCCCACTCACTGAAAGCTTTATGAGGTTAACGACTATGCCTCATATATTATTTAACTATAACCAAACCATAACTTCCTTTTTCTTATCCAATACCCAGAATTTAAACTTCTCTGACAGACACATATATTTTAAAATCTGATTTATGTAGAATTCAAAGACTGCCCACAGATTGTTTCATAACATTTCCCTCCATTTATCAGTTACTATTTTGTTATTCTTTATTTTAAGGCAGGTATGGGTGTTCTTCTCTAGTGAACTCAATAGTCAGGTATTCAGGATTGTGTTCTTGTGTGGCCATTTGTCACATCCCCAGGACTTTTATATTTTCCTTAAATTAAATTAAAAACGTGATCAATTTTGATGATTTGAAAAGATTTCTTGCAGAAAGTTGTACAAGTCCATCAAGAAACAACAGTTACTGGCTTATTTCTCTCTTGTGGTCTGAACAGCCACTGATGACTGCTTTCCCAGATTCATTGCTTTACTGGGGATGGTGGAACAGTGATAGTTTAATTTTAACAATTCATTTGTTAGCTAGGGAGCTTGACCATGGAGAAACTTAACAGCTTTCATTGTCAAGTAAGATGAATGTTTGAATCTGTCACTTGATTCTCACTGCTTTTGAAAATAATGATTTGCTTTCCTAACAACAACTAGAAGAAGAATATATCTTTGAATAACTAATGCTTAGCACAATGTCCATCACAAAAGACCAATTTCATAACATCATGTTATGTGAGTGATCAGAGAAATAAAATAATACACCAGATACTGAATTAACATAAGTTGTATACAACCCCGTATAAACAGATGACTTACTTGTAGTAGGATAGGAAGGATTCAGATGTCATCAGCTGGGTCTGCTGTACTACTCTAGACCTCAGTCACTGCAATATGTGCTGTGTGCAGTCATATGCAGGACAGGTATGTAGCATTTTAATTGTTGCTGCACATAGTTTCAGTCATACTCTGCATTAGCCTACCAAACAGAATTTGTCTTTGGCACAGCATGGATTACAAGGAATAGTTTTTCAGTATAGTCATAGGTCATCACCTCACCACAAGTAATTTTAGAACATTATTATAATCTTAAAAGGAAATACTTCACTTGTCGTCAGCATGCTATGCCAGAAACATTGATGGGAACAATCTGTTTGAATCAGAGTTCTTAAAGAAACAGAACTTAGAGAATGAATAGTTATTCAAAGGTGATTGCTTAGATTGGCTTATGAAATATGGTCTGGGAAGTTCACAATGTCTGTCTCGTACTGGAATGGTAGAGAATCCAGTAGTTGTGTAGTCCACAAGGCTGAGTACATCAACAATCCTATCTGGCTCTGAAGGACTGGAGGATTTCTAGAGAGACTTTGGTCCTAGTCCACTTTGGAAGCTTGAAGCTGGGTCATGATATCAGCGAAGGAATGCAGCAACAACAGCAGCAGAAGCAGCAACAGAGTAGATCAACATGCCAGTGAGAGTGAAGGCAAGCAGCTGAAAGCAAAGCTTCTTTCTTATATCTTTTACCTGGGTTGATATCAGAAGGTACAAGAAAGTTTGTGTTTTTCTGCTTGTCAGAACTTACTGAATAATAATAAAATCACCAAGCGTAGATTTCATTTGCAACAGTTTTTCAGGTAACCTCACCTACCTTGGCAATGTGGCCAAGGCAAATGTAGATTCTTTTACTCTAATATTAATTACTAATATTAACTCACAGATCACATATTAAACAGCATATGGTGAATCTGTTTGTATGTCTATTTCTCTTTTTACCTTCCTATATACCTACTTCCCTGTCTACCTGCCTACATACCTCCCTCTCTGCCTACCTGCCTGCCTACCTACCTACCTACCTACCTACCTACCTACCTACCTACCTACCTACGTACCCATTTACCTACCCTCCTACATCATTATGTGGATTCAATGTTTACAGAATTAATACAAATTAAAGATCTACAGTAGAGTTCAAAAGGTTTCATAAATGGGTTGGTTAAAATTAAAATAGTGTTTGTAGTGATAAAATAAGAACCCAAACCCACCACAGGAAAGCAGTTATTGCTGTCAGGCTCCAAGAGAGCCTGGAATAAGAGCCAAGATGCAGTCAGATGCAAAGAGGAAGGACTAGTCCATTGAAGAAAATGGCAAATCCAGGTCCACCCTCAAGAGCAGGTGGATAGGCTGGTGATGGTGAGTGAGGAGGCAAGGGGCCAAGCTGAACTGAATCCCCAGGGATCGTTGGACGTTCTCTTCCTCACTGTAATTGATTAACTCACTGGGTGTTAAAGCAGTTAGTGGGGCTGTGACCTCACAGTGCTTAGTAACCACCTCTTTATGAGGCCCAGGTAACGAGTCAGAGCTTTCCCTCCATCTGGCATGGCTAATGAGGCCTAATTTTTGTGATATGATTTTAATATGCCTGTATGTATATTCTCAATTCGTGCTGACAAGGCACTATTGTTACTCTCAGAAACAAATCATTTCAGCCTGTGCTATGTGGATGGTGCTGGAGAGACAATGTGGTTTGTAGGTATGCTTAAAATGGAGTCAAACAAACAAACAAAAAATGGAGTCAAACACTCTTGCAAACTGCAATCTCAGGACAGGGCAAGACCTGAAAAAGCACTGCTTTACACAGTGTGGAATAGAACACAGCCTGATCTCAGCGCTTAGCAGTTATGCTCCATTCCCTTGGTCAGTATACTCCGTGGAAACTACTCATCTATTCTCTGCCTCTGTGGAATAGCCTATTCTGGACATTTCATATAGGAGGAATGTTAACATATGCCACATATGTGTTCTTTCATAAATTGTTTCATTCACCTAGAAAAATGTTTTGAACTTTATCCAAATTACAGCACTTCTTGGGATTTTATTCCCTTTTGTTTTGTATAATAGTCTGTTGTATATGTATACTATATTTGGTTTGTCTACTCTTCAGCCGATAGACATAAAAATTTCCTCATTTGACTCCGTATTTCTTCCCATGAGTATTTTGTTTCCTTTTCTAAGGACTGAAGCACCTACACTTTGGCCTTTGTTCTTCTTGAGCTTCATATGGTCTGTGAATTGGATCTTGGGTATTCTGAGCTTCTGGGCTCAGAATATCCACTAATACCACTGAGTGCACACCATGAGTGTTCTTTTGTGATTGGGTTACCTCATTCAGGATGATATTTTCTAGTTCCATCCATTTGGCTAAGAATTTCATGAAGTCATTGTTTTAAACAGCTGAATAGTACTCCATTGTGTGGAAACTGTAGGAACTCTTTGCTTCATATTCTGGACAACTACAGACTATTTTTTTCATGTGAGCAATTTTTTTGGTAGGCATTATTTTTATTTTAGAACTTTAAATATATTGGCTAATCTCTTTTTCTTTTAATTAATAATTTTAATTGTTTATATTTCAAAGAATATCCCCCTTCCTGGTTACCTCTCCGCAACCCCACAATCCATCCCTCCTCCCCCCTCTCTCTTTTGCCTCTATGAGGGTGCTTTTCCACCCACTCACCCACTTCCACCTTACCACTCTAGCATCCCCCTATGCTGGGGCATCAAGCCTCCACAGGAGAAAGGGCCTCTCCTCCCATTGATGTCAGCTAAGGCCATGCTCTGTTACATATGTCTCTGGAGCCATGGATCCCTCCATGTATACTCTTTGGTTGGTGGTTTAGTCTCTGAGGGCTCTGAGTGGTCCAGTTAGCTAAAATTGTTCTTCCTATGGGGTTGCAATCCCCTTCAGCTCCTTCAGTCCTTCCCCTAGTTCTTCCATTGAGGTCCCCAGGCTCAGTCTGATGGTTGGCTGTATCTGCATCTGTATTGGTCAGGTGCTACTAGAACTTCTTAGGGGACAGCTATACCAGGCTCCTGTCAGCAAGCATTTCTTGGCATCAACAATAGTGTGTGGGTTTAGGGTCTGCAGATGGAATGAATCCCTAGGTGGGGCTGTCTCTGGATGGCCTTTCCTTCAGTCTCTGTTCCATTTTTTGTCCCTGTCTTTCCTTTGGACAGAAACATTTCTGGGTCAAAAAATTTGAGATATGTAGGTGGCCCCACCCCTCAACCAGGGACCATGCCTAACCTCTGGATATGTTCTCTACAGGTCATTTCTCCCCTTTGTTGGGTATTTCAGCTGCCTCTCACTTCCCTGGCTTCTGGGACTTTCTAGTGGCTACCCCCAGTTCTCCCATCTGCCACTGTTACATATTTCTATTCGATTTCCTGACCCTCTGTACTTCTCTCCTATCCCTTCTAATACTTGATCCTGTACCCCTTTCTCCTCCCTTCCAGATCATTCCTTCTCTCTACCTCTTGAAATTATTTTTGTTCCTCTTTCTATGAATGAAGACACATGTTGGTCTTCCTTCTTCTTAGACTCCATATGGTTTGTGGGTTATATTGCAGGTATCCTGAACTTTTTGGCTAATATCCACTTATCAATGAGTACATACCATGTGTGTTCATTTGTGTCTAGGTTGCCTTACTCAGGATGATATTTTCTAGTTCCATCCATTTGCCTGCAGATTTCATGAAGTTATCCAGAGAACCAAATAACCCTATTAAAAAATGGGGACCTGAGCAAACACAGAAATCTCAACTAAAGAATCTCAAATGACTGAGAAGCACTTAAAGAAATGTTCAACATTCTTAGTGAGGAAAATGCAAATCAAAACGACCCTGAGATTCCACTACACACAAGTCAGAATGGCTAAGATAAAAAACTCAGGTGACCGCAGATGCTGGAGAGGATGTAGAGAAAGAAGAACACTCCTCCATTGCTGGTGGGACTGCAAGCTGGTAAAACCACTTTGGAAATCAGTTTGGTGATTCCTCAGAAAATTGGACATAGTACTACCTGAGGACCCAGCGGGGCATATAACCCAAATATGCTTCAACATTTTATAAGGACACCTGTTCCTGTTATGAACACTGTGTTCATAGCAGCCTTATTTATAATAGCCAGAAGCTGGAAAGAACCAGGATGTTCCTCAACAGAGGAATGGATACAGAAAATGTGCTACATTTACACAATGGAGTACTATTTAGTTATTAAAAATAATGACTTTCTAAGCAACTTTTTATTCCCTAAAGCAATCTCTTGCTTTAACTTGTCTTTTAAAATACTAACCATCCTAGTGGCATTAAGAGGTGCCTCACTTGGAATTACCCTTTGCCACACAGTTAATGACACTGAGCAGTTCTTCATGTACCATTCATAACTCATATATATATATATGTATATATATACACAAATGTATGTAATATGCTATGTAGAAGTAGATAATATATTTTATATAATAAATGCTTCTATGTAATATAAATATGCTGTATATAGTATTCATATCGCTGCTCATTTTAGAATGTTTTACTTTATAATCACTAACAGAACTTTAAGTACATACCCTGGCTATGAGTCCATTGTCAGACACAAGGTTTTCCCATGCTTTTTCAAATCTTGTGGACGTATTTTCACTTTCTTTATTATTTTCTTTGATGCAAATAGCATGCTTGAATTTGGTAAGCTTTAAAACATTTACCTATTTTTTCCTTTGTCAACATATTACCTAACTGAAGACCAGGAAGTTCACTTCTCTATTTTCTTTTTTCTTTCTTTCTTTTTTTTACTGGATATATTCTTTATTTACATTTCAAATGTTGTCCCATTTTCTGGTTTCCACTCCGAAAAACATCCTCCCCCTATATCCTCTCTCTCCCCCTGCTTACCAACCCACTCACTCCCACTTCCTGGCCCTGGCATTCCCCCATACAACCATCATAAGACCAAGGGCCTCTCCTTGCATTGATGTCTGACAAGGCCATCCTCTGCTACATATGTTGCCGAAGCCTTGAGTACCTCATTGTGTACTCTTTGGTTGGTGTTTTAGTCCCTGGGAGCTCTGGA
Source organism: Mus musculus (assembly GCF_000001635.26). Classification (NCBI taxonomy): domain Eukaryota; kingdom Metazoa; phylum Chordata; class Mammalia; order Rodentia; family Muridae; genus Mus; species Mus musculus. The sequence goes on along the minus strand of NC_000072.6, from coordinate 7,573,354 downwards.
GATACTGGTTAGTTCATACTGTTGTTCCTCCTGTGGGGCTGTAAACCCCTTCAGCTCCTTAGGTCCTTTCTCTAGATCCTTCATTGGGGATCCTATGCTCAGTCCAATGGATGACTGCGAGCATCCACCTCTGTATTTATGAGGCACTGGCAGAGCCTCTCAGGAGAGAGCTATATCAGGTTCCTGTCAGCAAGCCCTTGTTGGCATCCATAACAGTGTCTGGGTTTGGTGATTGTAAATGGGATGGATCCCCAGGTGAGTCAGTTTCTAGATGGTCATTTCTTCAGTCTCTATTCCAAACTTTGTCTCTGTAACTCATTCCATGGGTGTACTACAGAACAATTGTGATTAAAAACTGGATGGTATTGGTACACGACAGGCAGTTAGATTAATGGAATAGAATTGAAGACCCAGAAATGAACCCACACACCTATGGTCACTTGATCTTCGACAAAGGAGCTAAAACAATCCAGTGGAAAAAAGACAGCATTTTAAAGAAATAGTGCTGGATCAACTGGTTGTCAGCATGTAAAGAAGGCAAATCAACCCATTCTTATCTCCTTATCTCCTTGTGCAAAGCTCAAGTCCAAGTGAAACAAATACCATCACATAAAACCAGATACACTGGAACTTATAGAAGAGAAAGTGGGGAAGAGCACTGAACATATGGGCACAGGGGAAAAATTCCTGAAAGAACACCAATGGCTTGTGATGTAAAATCAAGAATCAACAAATGGGACCTCATAAAATTGCAAAGATTCTGTACAGCAAAGGACACTGTCAGTAAGACAAAAAGACCACCTACAAATTGGAAAAAGATCTTCATCAATCCTACATCCGATAGAGAGCTAATATCCAATGAATACAAAGAACTCAATAAGTTAGACTCCAGAGAAACAAATTACCCTATTAAAAATGGAGCTCAGAGCTAAACAAAGAATTCTCAACTGAGGAATACCGAAGGGCTGAGAAGCACCTGAAAAAATGTTCAGCATCCTTAATCATCAGGGAAATGCAAATCAAAACAACCCTGAGATTCCACCTCACACCAGTCAGAATGGCTAAGATCAAAAATTCAGGTGACAGCAGATGCTGGCAAGGATGTGGAGAAAGAGGAACACTCCTCCATTGTTGGTGGGATTGCAAGCTGGTACAACCACTCTGGAAATCAGTCTGGTGGTTCCTCAGAAAACTGGACATAGTACTACCGGAGGATCCAGCAATACCTCTCCTGGACATATACCCAGAAGATGCTCCAAAGTTTAAGAAGGATACATGCTCCACTATGTTCATAGCAGCCTTATTTATAATAGCCAGAAGCTGGAAATTACCCAGATATCCCTCAACTGAGGAATGGATACAGAAAATGTGGTACATTTACACAATGGCTATTCAGCTATTAAAAACAGTGAATTTACGAAACTCTTGGGCAAATGGATAGATCTGGAGGATATCATCCTGAGTGAGGTAACCCAATCACAAAGGAACACATATGGTATGCACTCACTGATAAGTGGATATTAGCCCAGAAAGTTAGAATACCCAAGATACAATTTGCAAAACACATGAAACTCAAGAAGAAGGAAGACCATAGTGTGGCTACTTCTATCTATCTTAGAAGGCTGGAACTTCTCTGTTTTCTTACAAAATTATTTATGTATCATCTTAGCTTTTAGATTTAGAGTTGTGGTCTATTAGGTGTCTGTCTGTCTGTCTGCCAGTTGCTCTCATTCTCTCTCTCTCTCTCTCTCTCTCTCTCTCTCTCTCTCTCTCTCTCTCTCTCTCTCTCTCTCTCTCTCTCGTGTATGTGTGTATGTAGCTATCCTGACATTTTCAGATGAAAAGATTATTTCCTGTTTTGGCCTGTTAAGCAAACTAGCTGCCAATTAGAGGGTTTTTTCCTCCCTCCCATGAAGTCTGGGTCCAATTCTGTGTGGCTGCACATCTGGCCTTATGTCACAGTTCTATTCCATGTGCCTGCCTGCACATCTGGCCTTATGTCACAGTTCTATTCTGTGTGCCTGCTTGCACATCTGGCCTTATGTCAGTGCAGCAGTTTTGATTACTGTGTCTCTGTAGTAACTGCTGACAGTGGAGTAATGTGAGATTTCTTAAGCTTGCATTTTGTCAGGATTATTTTGATCCTTTCGTTTGCATGAATTTTCATAGAAATGTTAGGATTAGATTATTAGTATCTCCAAAAACAGCTGGAAAAAGCAGGTGTGGGTGAGTGTCATGAGCATGTTGCTGTAGCCAACTTCATTGCCAAGCTTTCTTAATGGTGAATTACCTATTTCATGTACATCATGTATTTTCATGAATGTCCATATATTTTATAGCACATGTGACAAATATATAATATATGTGAAAACCTATTATATAGAAAATACACACATACCATAATATACCATATATATGTATATATGTGTATATATAACCACATGATACATATATATATATATACATATATATACATATATATATACATACACACACACACACACATATATATATACACACAGACACACCACATATATAACTACATGCCATATACATTTTATATGACCTCAAAAGTTTTTATTTGGATTTCTTATATCATTTACTTATATGGCCATAGTTGGTCCAACCTATAACTTTCTGGAATTCTTTTTGTTTTAGTATTTTATCAGTTTGGGGCTGTGAATGACTCTGATAGTTTTTCAGGGTAAGACTGTACTTGTGTATTATAATAGGTAATTAAGTGGCAGACAAGGCTGAGTGGCTACTCAGTGATCCAGAATTCCTGCAGGAGATCATGGCTCAGTCTACACAGTCTGTACAAATAAGGAGCTTTATGCTGAACACTGCTTCACTTCTGGGAGTCTGGGATTTTAGTACATGACCTGGAGAGTGAGCGTAGGGAAAACCCCAGTAAAAGCCTGGGTCATTGCATCTTCATTAGGCCTCCCTGGGCAGAAATACAGAACTAATATTGCTACATTTATAATGTTCCGTGTATGTGGCTGCATGTGTCTCATAAAGGATGCATTGTAAACCAGCCTGTCATCACTGTCTTTCGTAAGTCTAATAAAACTTATACATGTGGATGGGTTTTACTTTTTTTTTTTCAGTTTGCAACATCTTTATTCATTCTTGCATTCTGTGGCTTTGCCTTTAACATTTCCTCTATCTACTTTGTCATACACACATACACACACACATGCACACACACACACACACACACACACACACATGCGTGTTTGTTCAGTTTATTTATTTATTTATTTTTATTACTTTCTTTATACACATTTCAAATGCTATCCCGAAAGTTCCCTTGTCCTGCCCAGTTCCCCTAACCACCCACTCCTGCAATGTTCAGTTTCCTTAATCATCAGAGAAATGCAAATCAAAACAACCCTGAGATTCCACTTCACTCCAGTCAGAATGGCTAAGATCTTTCCATCTTCTGAGATCTTCAATTTCTTTCTTCAGAGACTTGAAGTTCTTATCATACAGATCTTTCACTTCCTTAGTTAGAGTCTCACCAAGGTATATTATATTATTTGTGACTATTGAGAAGGGTGTTGTTTCCCTAATTTCTTTCTCAGTCCGTTTATCCTTTGTGTAGATAAAGTCCATAGATTTTGTTGAGTTAATTTTATATCCAGCCACTGCACTGAAGCTGTTTATGGGGTTTAGGAGTCCTTTGGTGGAGTTTTTAGCGTCACTTATGTATATTATCATATCATCTGCAAAAAGTGATATTTTGACTTCTTCCTTTCCAATTTGTAATCCCTTGATGTCTTTTGTTGTCGAATTGCTCTGGCTTGAACTTCAAGTACTATATTGAATAGGTAGGGAGAAAGTGGGCAGCCTTTTTTAGTCCCTGATTTTAGTGGGATTGCTTCCAGTTTCTCTCTATTTAGTTTGATGTTGGCTACTGGTTTGTTGTAGATTGCTTTTATTATGTTTAGGTATGGGCCTTGATTCCTGATCTTTTCTAAAACTTTTATCATGAAGGGGTGTTGGATTTTGTTAAATGCTTTTTCAGCATCTAACGAGATGATCATGTGGTTTTTGTCTTTGAGTTTGTTTATATAATGGATTATGTTGATGGATTTCCATATATTAAACCCATCCAGTCCTGGGCTTTTTTTGGTTGAGAGACTATTGATGACTGACTGCTTCTATTCCTTTATGGGAAATGGGACTGTTTAGATCATTAATCTGATCCTGATTTAACTTTGGTACCTGGCTTCTGTCTAGAAACTTGTCCATTTCATCCAGGTTTTCCAGTTTTGTTGAGTATAGCCTTTTGTAGTAGGATCTGATGATGTTTTGCATTTCCTCAGGTTCTGTTATTATGTCTCCCTTTTCATTTTTGATTTTGTTAATTAGGATACTGTCCCTTTGCCCTCTAGTTAGTTTGGCTAAGGGTTTATCTATCTTGTTGATTTTCTCAAAGAACCAGCTCCTGGTTTGGTTGATTCTTTGAATAGTTCTTTTTGTTTCCACTTGGTTGATTTCAGCCCTGAGTTTGATCATTTCCTGAAGTCTACTCTTGGGTGAATTTGCTTCCTTTCATTCTAGAGCTTCTAAGTGTGCTGTCAGGCTGCTAATGTATGCTCTCTCTAGTTTTTTTTTTTTTTCAGGGCTATGAGTTTTCCTCTTAGGTCTGCCTTCATTGTGTCCCATAAGTTTTTTTTTTTTTTTTTTTTTTTGGTGGGGGGGCACCTCTCCTCCGGCAGGGAAGGTTCCCATATGTCTGGAGCCCAAAACAGGGTCTGTCCTAGAAGCTGTGTCACTTCTGCCAATCCTAGAAGCTGTGTTTCTTCTGTAGTCCTCACTCTCACTTGTGCAGACTGGTCTCTGAGGGATCCAGTACCCAAGATGGCTCCCCTACCTGTTCCCGTTGTGTTTGTTCAGTTTTAATCTTTGTAAAGTTCAAGAAAACTATATTCAACAAAACTATACATTCTTATCTCTTTGGGTTTTGGGGATAGGTCAGTGTTGAAGCAGAATCTCTTTGTATACTCCAAGCTTACCTCAAACTCATGGTGATCCTCCTGCCTTAACCTTCTGTGTTCTGTAACTAGGGATGTGTGCCAGCACTGTGACTTAAATTCTAGAATAGCATGCTATGCCTCTCAAGAGGCCATGGTGTGCACTGTCCATATACTCACCTCACACACAGTCATGATGTTCATGGTCCATGTACCTCACACAGAGTCATGGTGTGCAAGTCCATGTACTCACCTCACATACAGTCATAGTGTGCACTGTCCATGTACTCACCTCACCCACAGTCATGGTGTGCCCTGTCCATGGACTCACCTCACACACAGTCATGGTGTGCACTATCCATGGACTCACCTCACACACAGTCATGGTGTGCACTGTCCATGGACTCACCTCATACACAGTCATGGTGTGAACTGCCCATTTACCCCACACACAGTCAGGGTGTGCCCTGTCCATGGACTAACCTCACACACAATCATGGTGTGCACTGTCCATGGACTCACCTCATACACAGTCATGGTGTGAACTGTCCATTTACCTCACACACAGTCATGGTGTGCCCTGTCCATGGACTAACCTCACACACAATCATGGTGTGCACTGTCCATGGACTCACCTCATACACAGTCATGGTGTGAACTGTCCATTTACCTCACACACAGTCATGGTGTGCCCTGTCCATGGACTCACCTCACACACAGTCATGGTGTACACTGTCCATGGACTCACCTCATACACAGTCATGGTGTGAACTGCCCATTTACCTCACACACAGTCATGGTTTGCACTGTCCATGGACTCACCTCATACACAGTCATGGTGTGCACTGTCCATTTACCTCACACACAGTCATGGTGTGCCCTGTCCATGGACTCACCTCACACACAGTCATGGTGTGCACTGTCCATTTACCTCACACACAGCCATGGTGTGCACTGTCCATGGACTCACCTCACACACAGTCATGGTGTGCACTGTCCATGGACTCACCTCATACACAGTCATGGTGTGAACTGCCCATTTACCTCACACACAGTCATGGTGTGCACTGTCCATGGACTCACCTCATACACAGTCATGGTGTGCACTGTCCATTTACCTCACACACAGTCATGGTGTGCCCTGTCCATGGACTAACCTCACACACAGTCATGGTGTGCACTGTCCATGGACTCACCTCATACACAGTCATGGTGTGCACTGTCCATTTACCTCACACACAGTCATGGTGTGCACTGTCCATTTACCTCACACACAGTCATGGTGTGCACTGTCCATTTACCTCACACACAGTCATGGTGTGCACTGTCCATTTACCTCACACACAGTCATGGTGTGCCCTGTCCAAGGACTCACCTCATACACAGTCATGGTGTGCACTGTCCATTTACCTCACACACAGTCATGGTGTGCCCTGTTCATGGACTAACCTCACACACAGTCATGGTGTGCACTGTCCATGGACTCACCTCATACACAGTCATGGTGTGCACTGTCCATTTACCTCACACACAGTCATGGTGTGCACTGTCCATGGACTCACCTCACACACAGTCATGGTGTGCACTGTCCATTTACCTCACACACAGTCATGGTGTGCCCTGTCCATGGACTCACCTCACACACAGTCATGGTGTGCACTGTCCATGGACTCACCTCACACACAGTCATGGTGTGCACTGTCCATGGACTCACCTCATACACAGTCATGGTGTGCACTGTCCATTTACCTCACACACAGTCATGGTGTGCCCTGTCCAAGGACTAACCTCACACACAGTCATGGTGTGCACTGTCCATGGACTCACCTCACACACAGTCATGGTGTGCACTCTCCATGGACTCACCATACACACAGTCATGGTGTGCCCTGTCCATGGACTCACCTCACACACAGTCATACTTTCCCTGCAACTCCATTAGGTATCACTTTGAATACTTGTTTCTTCTATCACAAACAACTAACTTAAACTTAGAAATATTTCTTACATATTTTTTACAGTACATAATTAGTGGTCTAGCCTTACATTTTAATTTGTGAGGAAAATATTTAAAAGCCACCCCAACACCAATGTGCCTATGACTTTGTTCATCAAACTTCTTGGTAATACTTCTACCTAGATTTACTTTTTTTCTTATTCAATACTCCCTCTAGTAATTCCTTCAAAGGTGGATGTAACCTTTCTGTTTGAATTTTTTTTTTTTAGGAGAAGTTAAATTGCTGAATTCATTCCACAGGCCCAAGCAAGATCTACTTGTCTACTTCTGCACCTCTTCCTTTTATTAAATCCAACTTGACTGACAGCTGCTAAAATCTCCGTGTTTGTCTTGTACATATGAACCCTGTCACAGGACTAATAACAGCTTCCACACCTTTTGTGAGTAAGAGCAGTGAGCATTTTTCTGAATAGCATGGATTGGCTTTCATCAACACAGTGTATAAAGTCCTTAGGCAGGAAGGTCTACCAAACTGTTGTCATGTTACAATGGTTTTAATAAAGACTTAAGCTAGCCATATCTAGTTTGGTTTTTTTATTCCTTCACATATTTATCCTTAGTTTTAAATAACTGTTGGTAAAAGATTGCTTTATGTAGGAGTTTGGAGCAGTGTCACAACAAGCTGGTTTTCTTCAAGGATTACTTTCTGGGGCCAGCTCCTCTCCTGGTTCTGTATTTTCTGCTGGGGTTTCACATTGATGATGATCCTGTTCATGCATTTTCATTGTTAGGGACTGGCTTCCTTTCCAGTCTACTAAAATCCTTTATTTTTGTCATTTGCTGTTTGCCTAGGTTCAGATGAGCCCATTTCCTTAGGGTGTAGCTTTGGGCATCTAGAGGAAGACTTTCACTTTAACCCACTTCTTTATGTTAGCTTCTGGGTGTTTGTATCCTGTTGGTTGAATGTAACAGAGCACGTACCCCTTCCTGGGTGTCTGCCTTTCTTCCCTCCTGTGCTCCTTCCCATTCCTGCATCTGTGCAGTATGTGGTATTACTGCTTAGGTGTGGATAGGATTCCAGCATCATCATTCTGTTGTTGGGTTGAATTTTTTTCAGAGGGAGGAGAGCAGAGTTATGTGATCTGTTTCTGGCCCCGTCATTGTACTGCACCTGCCCATACTTGGTCACCCTGTTTGGCTCCCACTTCCCTCAGAAGATGGAAGATGCTTGACACCCTGTGTTCATTCTTGAGCCTAGGACAGCAGTATCTCCTAAGGGTGTTAGTATGGAGAACCACAGGCCCTGTGTACCCTCAGTAATTACCCCTTTTACAAACTCTACTCAGACCATCAAACTTTAGCATCTTTTTGTCCTCAACAGTTACCAATACAAAACAAAATAAATAAAATAAATGAAGTAATAATACATGCAGGTTACTTAATTATATGGCCTGATCTTTGTGGTGTTTTAGAATAAGATAAGCAAGGATGGTAGTTTATTTTAGCTAAAGGAAATGTGCCATTGAGGATTGAGGGTCAAAAGTAATAAATGCTTTGTGGGTAAAAATGTGAGGCTGAGATCTCTTTCCATTGCCCTAGTCACATTGCTGCTGGGGCTCTGGGCCTGGAGAGTAAGCTGGTGTGTGTGCCAGAGCGCTGAATACCTGTCTCTCCCCAGTGCTAGGCTGTGCCACATAGATTTATAGACTCTTACAGTCAGCAGGGCCATGGGGACCAGCTAGTTTAGCCTCGAACAGCACGGAACAGTACATAATTTGTGGTCTAGCCTTACATTTTGATTTGTGAGGAAAATATTTAAAAGCCACCCCCACACCAATGTGCCTATGAAAATCTGTAAAGGGTAAAATGTAGTACTAATTTTCCCACAGGTATTTGGGAGAGTAACAATGAATGGTAGCAGGTAGCATCCATAAAACATACCCTGTGCATGAGAGATTACATTCATCGTCTCACATGTGTCAAGGCTTTAAGAATCATTTGGCTCAGTTCTCACCTGAGTGCTACCCAAGTGGCATTGCTGAATCATTTTTCTTCACAAGGGAACTCAATCAAGAAAGGCTAAGGGACGTGCTTGACACGCCAAGCACAGGACAGGATTGCGCAGATTTCAGCTTGAGCACTTTCACTTTGAAACATATGCTCACCCTCACTACGTCCGTCCCTTTATTGCAAAGTATGTGCAGCATATGTATGCATGTGGTGCAGAAAGACTGCTTTGTGCCTGATAACCAACTACGCTTGAGATACCCATAATGCCACTTTAAATTCCTGTGTTGGATTCTGCCGCATCTGCATGTCTGTTCAACTTCTCTGTTGTCTTTTCTTCTTGACGTTTCCTCAGGAGCTCCTTTGTAATCCACACTTATCTCATATTTCAATGTCCCATTTCAACAGTCCCTTAGGCTCTCTTTCCCCATCTGTAAAACGGTTACATTAACAATAGTAAAAAATACTTTCCCCATTGAGTGATTATACATATATACAATTTAGCTACATCACGGTATTATCTTTTAGAATATTATAATAGAATTTTAATTGGTGGTCTTGGGTATAGAGATTTAAGAGGACCTTAAATATCAAAAATAATGACAATAGGATTATATTGAAATAAAACTTGTAAACAAACTACTCGGTTCAGTTACAGACACTGAAGTTAGGACACACTTTGACTTCTCTCTCCTTGAATTGCTTTCACTGATTGACAATAGTCCCCAGTACAACTAAGTCCCTGTGTTTTTACAACACTGGGTGCTGCTCCTGTATTGGTTTATCCTGTCTTAGTATCTCACACTCTGTGCATTATGAAGCCAGACCCAAGGCTCCGTAGCCATCTTCCCCCTTGAATAAGTTCATGTGCCCATTCCTTTCAGTGTTATGCATTTATTTACTCTTGATTCATTTACCCCCCCCCCAGGCTTCTGCTAGAAGATTATGGGTGTCAGCAATGCAAAAGCACTAGAAAGGACTCCTTGCCTTTGTTTATTAATGCTAAGCAGCCTTCAACTGCCTGCAGTCCTTTGAATGTATGCTTTGCTATCCTAATTCCTATAGCTCCGGTGCCCTAGTATATTTATACTTAGGTTTTAAACAGACATAAAATCATAGTGTGCAAATAAAACAACCAGTGAAACTAATATTGAAACTAGAACCAGATTATTATCCTACTGTAATAGGAAATTATAGGCATATTTGGCTTTTACTCTGGATTCCAAAAGGGAATTGCTTTATTCCATATCAAATGGCTTAGCAAAGAAAATGTGTTTAAGTGTGTGTGTGTGTTCATGCACTCAAATGTGTGAATTTGTGTATAAGAGAGATAGAATGTGTTTTAACCACAACAGCTTTGAGTATACTTCATCTAGTAGAAGAAAGGCTGTTGATTTGACATAAATATTAATGAAAAAAATGTGACAAAATTCCTGAAGATACATTCTTTTATTTAAAATGGTAGCTATCACAACACATCATACAATGACTGAAGACCAGAGAATTACATTGAAACTTTTTCAAAACATCTCTATATAGTCACGAAACAGGAAACATGCTGCTAGGATACAAATAGAGTCAAATACCGAAGTCTCAGTACATTATCAGCATGAAAGCAGAACCAGGGGTAGCGTGAGAGAGACGCACAGGAGTCTCTGCTTCCAGCAGCAGCTGCCTGCGCTGGCTCACAGAAGGGTCCTTTCTTTGGAGACTGCGTCACTGCCAAGCTTGGACAGCTCCTTCATCACTGTGCTTTGCTGAAATTACAACTAATTTCTACTTCTGGGGAGGTCACCACATTAGAATTACAAGGCTTATTGGCACAATATGAAAAAATAAACACTTCTTTTTTGAGTTTTTCACTCACAACAACATGTGTTATTAAATAAATAATCATTCCTCATAGCGCACATTTTATTTTACCGTTCACTGCTCACTGACACAGATGAAGATGAATAGATAGTGCGTTCAGGGGTTTATTTACGTCTTCTTTCGTAGTTCTGCATCGCGCTTCTTTCATAAGCCACTGCAAATAGGAAGTAAAAGCTATGTGTTAAGGAGACTTGCAGTAGGAGTTAGCAAAGGTCAATGCATAGACTAAATCACTGTGATGTCATAATGGTGAGTCCCCTGGAGCAAATACTTCAAAGATCTTTTGCCCTTTTTTGGAACATCCTCCCAGCTTGTCTGGCACTTTCCATGTTGCTTAGAAGTGTTCTGGCCACAGCATTCCTAGTTTCTTTGGGCATCTGCTATATATTTGGTATCCTAAAGGTACAACAGTGTATTTCTAGGATCCAATATGATGTTCATTTTCAGCAACTTATTAAATCCCTGGCAGAGACTCACAGTGATTAGAGAAAGGACCATACCTACCACAGCCATGCATTAGTGGGATTAAAAAGGAAATGCTGAATTTTTGTTCTAGGACAAAGGTCAACAAACTACAGGTTAAAGGTCAAAAGTGCCCCTACTATTTGCTCTTATGAATACAGTTTTATTTGGAGATGTATACACTCAATTCATGTATGTGTTATCTATGGCAATTTTGGTTTTAAAAAATTGACAAATTTGAGAAGTCAGTCTACATCAGTATAGCTTAGGAGGCCTAAAATATTTAATACCTTGTTCTTTTCCGGCAAAGACTGCCTTAAACTCTGTTCTAGGGGAACCTAATGGTATGAGAGTCTCTTCTCTCTTGGACACCTTCTGTTGATAGAGTGATTGCCCTTGAGACCGATATTACCATTACTTTCTGTTGAGCATTCCACTGAATTTACAAATAAACAGCACAATTAGATTTAGTTCTTAAAATCTGGAGGCCTATAAAAATGTCAATTGCTATTTCCAAAAGTGCTTAGCACCGGGCTACTAACTAATTTGCGTACAGTGACTCACTGTGCTAAAAAAAAAATGCTAAGACGCATTATATTACATCATACTAGATATAATTTCGAAGGATCTATAACCACAAAATGTTAAGGATCAGAATAGCCATCTACGTGAGGGTATTTCGTCATCTCAGCCAGCACTGTTACTTAGGTTGGTATTATAACAACATGCATGTGCTGGTGGAGAATGCCTTGTGTGGAATGCTGAATTGAGAGGGAACAGCAGAGATGGAGATGTCAGAGTGCTCCTGTAAATAGTTGCCCAGGTGAGAGGTTGAGGAGAAGGTGGAAGGCACCAGGGTTCCTCCCCCAGTGCTGCTCTCTAAAGGCCTGCCTTCTTCTATGAGGACCATGAGGAGTAATCTGAACTTCTATGTGAACCCAAGCTACAGCAGATTGCACCCCAGAGACGTTTGAAGGACACAAAACTTGGCTTCTCATTCTCTTTTACTAGGAGGGAGATGGGTGGCATGAAAGCTCTGACAGGCTTTTAGGCTACCAAACCTCTGTGCCTCCAGGAATTGGGGCGGCAGCTAATTAAAGCGCACAAAGACTGTATGTGTGGCAGCTTCTGTAGGTAGGACACAGTGTTCTCCTGCAGGGAAGCAGATTCTTACCAGGCCCTTGAACTCTCTGAAAATGTCTACCAGCTTCTGTGTCCTGAAGCTGGTGGGAGTTCTTCAGTTTACTAGATTGTCACAAGTATATCCAGCCAAAAGACAGTAGGGATCAGGTGGCTGGGATACGACTCTGATAATCATGTCCCAGTAAGTATGGAAAATGGTGCCTGCTTATTTCCCTCATATTTTTTCCATTTGTATTTTCTTAGCTTTAGTTTTAATATATTTTTAATAGATTATATAGTTAATTATATTATATTTATTATATTTTATATATTATATAATATATTGAGATATAATGTTAATATAAATATATTATATATTTAATGTATTATTCTTAATATATTAACTTATATTTTGATATAAGAATAAAATTTTTACTAGCAATTCTAATGCATTGTAGTGAGCCTACTTTTATTAACTATAATTATTCCTTGAAGTATACTTAACCTGCTCTAAATTACTGTATTGGTCTTAAGTTACGTGTGTTCTGAAAGGTGTAAAAATTCTAGAAATGGAGATTGGTGATTAATTCTGGATTGGTGATTAATAACATTATTAAGAAAGTGATAGCTATGTGAGCACTGATAAATCTGGAGGCATATACCACAGGGGCTTAAGCTATATTCCATCTCTCAAGGCTGGAAGATAATCTACATATACATAAAAATGAAAGAAGTACAAGTTTTCAACTGGTACACACAGCTTCTTTAAGAATTAACCTTCTGTAACCTCAAGATTACTAGTGAAAAAATATGAAAGTGTCTAAATTTGCAAAGTAAATTAATGGTAAAGATGCTAGGACGACTATTTTGGAGGTGAGTTCAGATAATTACAAGTTAAACCAGCACATCTTATAAGTTTCCTGGGAACTGAATATTCCAAATAGATAAGACAGCTGCTGATTAATTTCTAGACAGATGTTTATCGTTTTAATCTATTTCCATCGGTAGTAAAGTGCCTAAAAAAGCCAATTTCCATAAAAACAGTAATAGGGTTATGTAACATTGAATATAATTGATTAAATGAAGTAAGTAGTGAGGGGCTTTAGAGAGAGGCCTGTGGCGTTTATGTAGAAAGCTCAAGTAGGAGAAATGAGAATTATGCAGCTTTGGGTCAAGGACAATCCTCCTTTAGGTTTAAAATGGCTTTGGGGAGTTGTGGCTCTTTTTAAATGTAGTTCTAAAGCTAGTAATGAAAGAATGGTTCAATGCTGTCCCTTTCTGAAGGCATTAGAATGGACCCAGATATACTAGGCCTCTTCCCCACCAATGAAGACACTGAGATTTTGAGCTTCCATGACTTCAAAAAGAGACAGTAATTTTAGAAACAATTTGCTTGTCATATCTAATTATTTTTCTAGATTGCCAGATGTAACGTCTTATGAAAATTCCATATTACTTCAGTTATAAGTGAATAATTCATCTCTCCCTAAGGGTCCAGGACATTTTATTGAGAATATCTATGAAAAAGAGTGTTAGACTAGACCAAAGACTCAGGGTATGTAATGACTAAATGGGGCAGATGCTGGAAGAGCTAGTATTTTGAGAGAAATATACTAATATTGTGGTGGGGTTAGATTAAGCAGCTATCAGTGCACTCGTGGCTACAGACACTATGAACATTTGTCTACAGGAATGCTCATGATAAGCCTATTACTCCTTTTTTTATTATTTTGAATATTGTGCTTTCGTAAAAATTACAGAAGTGGATTTGCATACTTTCAGACAGGATTTTATACATACCAGAATTTAAAGCTCTTTTGCCCATTAGTCCAACAAAGGAATCTGTTTTATGCCCTGAAAAATACATTTAGGGGTATTTTAGTATGTATGTTTTTGAAGAAATAAACGTATAACTAGTACAAAGTAAACAAGATTCTGAATATATATGCCTGTGGAATAAATAAACGTTTCTATGTCACATACTGATGAGCCCACAGAGACTTTATATAAGCCCTGCAAACCATGCTGAAACCCATATTGTGAGCACCTTTCTCAGTTCTATATCCAGATAGTATCTGTATTATGTTTAATCTATTATGAAGTTTTAAATATGGTTGCCACCGGAGCAAGATTTGAATTTTGGGGGAGTTGGTTATACATTTGTGTGTGGGAAAAACATCCAAGCTTATTTCTTCATTACCAAATATGTTGCAGTTCTCACCAAGGGAACCTTAGCATATAAAATCTTCTAAGGGGTCACATTAAGTAGACTTAGACTTAGAAACACTGTGATTGTGAAAGCAATTTTTTTAAAACATTAATTGGATATATTAATTTTATTACATATTTTTTTGCTATATAAAATCCCCTTACAGTTTAAACCCTTAGTAAATATTAACACTTTTTTTTTCTCTCAAAAGTGAAGGCTGCAGGAAAGGTCATTATCTCACTGCCACTGGGAGAATTTTTCTTAGTTTCCATTGGTTGAGACCAGAGTGTTACCAGTTTGGAGTTTACCCTGCCAGGGTGAGTCAAACTCATGGCTCTCAGCTCACAGAGGCAGGCATTATTGTTAGTGTCCCAAGGGACTTCCTGTCACCTCTGGATCCAATTAGCTAGGAAACAGCTCCAAAGACCCTCCAGTTCTGCAGTCTGCACTCTCCTCTCCCAGATTCCCATTTAATTATGGGATCAAGGGGGAATCAGCCTGCAGCTCTATCTGTTTTTATGTATTAAGCACATTTTCTACTCAGATATTCACTCAGTCACAGGCTGAAGACCCCTTCCTTGCCATTATAAAAGTTAGTTCATGAATATGAGTTAGAAGTTGTATGTAAGTGTTCTTTCTTCTCTCTCTCTCTCTCTCTCTCTCTCTCTCTCTCTCTCTCTCTCTCCTACTGTTCATGGGGAGAGGTGTCAGACATGAGTGCTTGTGAGGAATTTTAACCCTATAGTAGAAATTCTAAAACTAAAAGAATTACAAGTGTTAATTCTTTTTCTTTCCAAATGTACTGTGCATTTTGGTACGGCAATCTGCCGATACTATGGAGTTTAGTCATAATGATTATTTAGCAGATCACAATCTGCATGTAAGTCTTTTCCCCCCTACATTGTCTTTATTAAAACTATTGGGCTCTATGTTCTGCTGCAAAAGGTAACACAGGAAGCAACATTTGATATGATTAATGTCAAAAGGAGTGTGAACTTACTTTTGTGAGAGATCTGGCCATGTCCTAGAAGAAAAGAAAGCCAGTTAGCAGACACACGGTTTGTTTTAAAAAGCTACTTTATCTTTTACAGGGCACATAAGGAATTGATTTTCAAAATATTTGACTCTTATTTATATGACATCCTGGGACTAAAATAGATGAATGTCAACCAAATTACTAATAAAAGCCAAATATGAGCCATGGCTTAAAAGGTAGAACTGTGGGACTCTTGAGGTCTCTTAATAATAGTAAAGCTATAGACTGACATCAAAGTAACTCACTCATTAGAATGCGCAGGAGCTTAAAATACACGCGTGCGCGCGCGCGCACACACACACACACACACACACACACACACACACACACACCACGCTCATGCACCCACATCCGGATGTGTACACACTTTTTAATTAGGCACAAAATGCTTTTTATTTTAACGTGATCATTCATAATAGGAAAATAAAGATTTATAGGGATGTTTACCATAAAGAGCCTTTAACAGGGCCACTTGTTTTTCAACTGAGGAATCTGACAAGAGATGAATTGACATTAACTCTTCACAAGCTCCACTGACTGCCATCAACTCAAGGCAATTAAATACTTCTATCACCCACAAGGGGTAGCCAAATCTAGCCCAATCCAAGAAGACATCTTTCACCTGAGCCTGGACTATTAACATACCTGGAGATCCTTGTAATTTGGATCTTTAGTCAGAGGACTGTTTAGCTAAGGTTAGTTTCCAATTTGCATCACTTTGGTGCAGTGAAGCAAGAGAAATGGATCCCCTCCCCCTCCCCCCACGATCTAGAGTTAGTGAAGTACAGATCGAAGACTTCTGGGAATCAAAAGCCTTTAGGCGTGTAAATCTATACTCCCAGTACAAGAGACATTTGGGTTCTCCAGGAAGGAGCAAGCATGCAGACCAGGTAGCCTGATAGATCTAGTGACTATTGCTCATCTCACCAGCATCCCGCTTGCCCATTAATCCAAAGAACTGCTGAGGCTTGGGTCTTCGGGCGATTCTCTGCAGAAGATGCTCAAAGGGCTCCGGCATTGCCTCCTGGGGGACAAACCCGCGAGCAGACAACTTAAGTGAACCAGGATCACCTTAGTGGTGCACCTGAGCGTCCCCCAGAGCCACAGATTCCCCCAGACACCAGAACCTGGTGGGCTAGCACGCGTCTGGGCCATACTAAAACCTATACACTTTCCCCAATCTGGCCCCGCCTGGGATTTCCTTCTCCACAAAGTCTACCGGGGAGGCTCCTGCAGCAGCGCCACACCTGCCAGCCCTGGATCCTGTAAGCTTTCTGCTCTTAATTGCACCAGAGGGCTCACTCAAGTTCTTGTTATCACCTTTGTTTGCTCTCAGCGAGGCTTCGAAGTCCTCTCACTGTCCTAACTGTGAACAGTAGGGTGGATGAAGAAGGGTGAGGATACTTTCAGAGCAACCTTGCACCACCGCACAACTTTCACCATTTCCCAAGGCGCGCTCCTTGGAGCCAGTAGCCAAGAGTGATGTACAGGGAAACTTGGAGCACTGAATGCTGGAGTGCGGAGTTAGTTTCTCCACTGAGACCCCGCAGCTAAGTAAAATCCCGCTTTTGCCCCCATTAACTGATTCACTTCTCTATCCAGCATCTCAAACGCTCTGGCAGTGCGGTTTTACTAAATTCCCCCCTCGATTTCCCCTCCTCCCCAACCCTGTAAGTAGGGATTAAAACCTAATGAGGTTTCCAGCGTGGTGAGAACCCGGCTGTGAGAGAGAAAGACAGAGAGGAGAGAGAGGAGGTGGGAGGGGCGAGATACTGGGGAGACACTGACTGAACCTACGACGTTGCCCTCCCTCAGGGAGGAAACTTAGTTTGGTTCTGGGCAATAAGCCCTGTGCCTTGTCCGGGACGTGATGACCTTTATATTCCAGTGCGCCTCTCCAGCTCAAGCTGGGCTAATCAGGGTGCTACCACAAGGAGAAGGCAACAGCTCCCACGCCCGTTTGGGACTCACCTTGATCTGGTCACTGTCGGACCAGTCGGACCAATAATTTAGATCATCGTTGGCATCGATTTCCTCTGCAAACAGTTGAGTGGAAACGAGAAAAAAGACCGCCACGGCCACGAGGATTTTCATGTTCGATTTCTGAAGAGAGTAGGAGACAGAGGAAGGTGGGAAAGAGACATTATACATAAGGAGGCTGTGGCCACCCAAGAGTTAGAGCAGCTGAATTTCAGTGCCACAAGGAAGAAAGAACAGGTCCCGCTAAACCAAGATTAAAATAAAAACAAAACCAAAAGCCCACCAGGTCGAACACTTCTCCAAACCCTTTAAGAAGGCTCCTGAGGCGCCAAAGAGCCTCAAATCCTCCTCTCCTTGAGTCTCAGCGTCCCAGCCCCCTACCCACTGGCCCACACTCTCAAGCCTGAAGACTCTGCAGGTGGCAGACAAAGAGAGGCGTTGGTATTTGCACACTTTCTCTCCGGGTCTGAGAATGGAGTGGGAGCAGAGCCAGGGCGGACGCCACCTCCGACGAAGGCACGACGGGTCCCAGGCAGCCTTGGCTGGCAGGCTAGAGTGGTACTCACTGCGGTCAGACCGCGGGGATGCTCCGCAGGTGCGCACTTGCTGGGCGCTCTTTGCTCTCCTTGGCCGCGGTGCAGGAGCGGAGCAGGTCCGAGTGCGGTCTAGTCCCCAGCTCCTGCTTTGCGGTATTTATCTCAGGCGTGACGAGCCTGTAGAGCCACGTGACACTCTCCCCACGCGACTTTCTGCTCAATATTTAATTAGCCGCCCCCTCGCCTTTCGCTTGCGTGATGTAGAGTTTCCGAGACGGTAACCCGTCGGAGTCCATAACATCTGGACCAAATTGTGTTCGAAATGACGCAATTTTAGGGAAGTCGAGGTCTTGCCATCCAATCCAGAGAGACCTGTTTTCTTCGTCTGACAATCTGACGCCCTCCTCCCCTCTTCTTCCGAACAAGGTTCAGTGACACCTGAGATTACTCATCAAAACTGAGTGAAGTGACTCATGCCTCGGACTTTGGGAACTTTTCTCTCTAGAGGAGTCAGGGAATCTTGAGCTTTGAGGACAGCCAAATAACTTCCGCAACAAAACCTTGTGAAATGACACTAAGACACTAGCAAGCACTTCAGTGGGATGAGGCAAGCGGGGATTTTCCTTCTAGCTCTACCTGTATGTGTCTTAAAGGTTCCTGAGGTGTTACATGGCTGGAACAGCCCTCCCTCCCTAAATCAGCCAGAATACTCTCTCTCATTTCTCTAGCCTTGCAAAGGGGTTTCAGTCTTGTGTTCTAGAGGAGGAAAGCAGACTTGCTTTACATTTAGGAGAAAGAAGAATTGAAGCCTGCTGTAGCATGTAGAACAGCATGTGGAACGTACCCACCAGCCATCCGAGGACGCTGTAGCATGTAGAACTTACCCACCAGCCATCTGAGGACGCTGTAGCATGTAGAACTTACCCACCAGCCATTCAAGGACGCTGTAGCATGTAGAACAGCATGTGGAACGTACCCACCAGCCATCTGAGGACCTCTTTCGTTCCTCTGAAGCTTCTTCGCAGTCACACACAGAAGGTAGAGGGAGTTGCAAGAGAATAATTGTGCCTCTCTCCCCTTAAGCCTTGTTGGAGGGCTATAAAGTCTGTATGTTTACCTTTGTCACCAAGGGTGTGTGTGTGTGTGTGTGTGTGTGTGCTGCAGATCTGTCAGAGACAGAAGTCTTTAGCAAACCACGGTTTTACAGATACCTTCTGTCCCAGATGTATAATACTTTTCCATCTTTGGATGAAGTAAACGATGTTGCAGTTATTTGTTTTGACTTTTTTAGACTAGGACTCAAAATGGGTATTCTCCTAACTCAGCCTACTTGTTACTGGAACTACAGGTGTGTACCACCACACCCAGAGCGATGGGGTCTTTTGGATAGAGTTGTTTTCTTTTGGGAATCATCGTTCCCTAATATGTTTTTAGTATAATATGAAGAGGAAAGAAGTGTTTGCAAGCCAAACTAATGTTTGCCTCCAGTGTTTATATTGTTTTAAAACCTAAATGTAGACATTCAGAGGGATTTCATAATGTGAACATTCTATTTTTATTTTCAAAACTTTTAAAAGGAGAAATGGTGAACACAAATGTACAGTCATTTGCCTAAACAATTTGAAAATTTCATGCCTCCGCTTATGTAGAAAATATGTTCTCATGTACTATGGAGTTATTCTGATACATAATTCAGGAAATATGAAATAAATCCATGATCTACCAACTTTAAAAATTGCCAATTTAGAGCTTTTAAGGTATGACCTATTTTTTAAGACAAAGACCTCACAGATTTAAGCAGAGTTGATACATTTCAATGCAAGGTAGATAGATACTCATTACTTGATGCTGAACTTATGCCATTCTTGGCTAGCATAAAGTTCTTCCAAGGCTTTTGATATGTAATTAAAAGGAAGTGATGATTCCCTTGGTTTTGATCTGTTTCCTACCTGAGACTCCAAGTCTTCCTCTAAGGAGCCTTCATTTTCATTGAGTTGTACATGGTAAGTAGAGACCACAATCCAGGCATACATTGTTGATAAATTTCTTTCTTTTTATATCTTATTTTTATTTTTTATTTATTTATTTTATTACATATTTTCTTTTTTTATTAGATATATTCTTTACCTACATTTCAAATGCTATCCTGAAAGTTTCCTATACCCTCCCGCCACCCTGCACCCCTAACACCCATTCCCACTTCATGGCCCTGGCAAATTCCTGACTGGGGCATATAAAGTTTGCAAGACCAAGGGGCCTCTCTTCCCAATGATGGTCGACTAGGCCATCTTCTGCTACATATGCAGCTAGAGACACAAACTCTGGCAATACTAGTTAGATCATATTGTTGTTCCACGTATAGGGTTGCATACCCCTTCAGCTCCTTGGGTGCTCTCTCTAGCTTCTCCATTGGGGGCCCTGTGTTCCATCCTATAGATGACTGTGAGCATCCACTTCTGTATTTGCCAGGCACTGGCAGAGCCTCACAGGAGACAGCTATATCAGGGTCCTTTCAGCAAAATCTTGCTGGCATATGCAATAGTTTCTGGGTTTGGTGGCTGATTATAGGATGGATCTCCAGGTGGGGTGGTCTCTGGATGGTCCATCCTTTCGACTTAGCTCCAAACTTTTTCTCTGCAACTTCTTCCATGGGTATTTTGTTCCCTATTCTAAGGAGGAATAAATTATCTACACTTTGGTCTTCCTTCTTCTTGATTTTCTAGTGTTTTGCAAATTGTATCTTGGGTATTCTAGGTTTCTGGCCTAATATCCACTTATCAGTGAGAGCATATCAAGTGACTTCTTTTGTGATTGGATTACCTCACTAAGGATGATCTCCTCCAGATACATCCATTTGCCCAAGAATTTCATAAATTCACTGTTTTTAATAGCTGAGTAGTACTCCATTGTGTAAATGTACCACACTTTCTGTATCCATTCCTCTGTTGAGGGAAATCTGTATTCTTTCCAGGTTCTGGCTATTATAAATAAGGCTGCTATAAACATAGTGGAACATGTGGCCTTATTGTCAGTTGGAACATCTTCTGGGTATATACCAGTCACCATCCATTTCGTACCAAATTTTCATTAGTTGTCTACTGTTCACTCTGCCTTTAAATAGAGTCACAGTTCCCTGCCAAACCTTTTAAACCAACTCTGCCATTCTCTGGTTGACTTTTAATCATCTCTTACTGCTCCATGTCATTGTTAAGAAAATTTTCCTTCTGTATCAAGTGAATGTCTGCCAGTCACCTCTATGTCAAATGACATCTTAGTCAGTTCTAATGTCTTTAGACTAAATTTCATTTTCCACAGAAAATGTGTGGACATTGCTCCTTTATCTTGTGGAGTGACAGTTATAAGTTCTGGGGTAGCACACAACATTCCAAATCTTCCATGTTTTGCTTTTCAGCTTTGATATCTGAAGAATTCTTTTGTCTCTGACTGGTGGCAATGGGATCTATCCCCTGTTCACTACAATATCTCTCTCGTTTTCCTGAAGTATTACAACTATTGTTTTGCTTCAGTATGGGTGACTCTTAATTTGTCTAACTATATTCTTTTCTCATTTTAGGAAAATTTCATTCTACTATGGCCTTAAGCCTGTGTTGGAATAGAATTCCCACCTGAGAATGATGACAATCTCTCAACTCAAATAGCTTTGACCGTAGCAGGAAATCTGTATCCAAAAATTGTGCCTACAATTCATTTCTTGACATAGCAGAACTGTCAACTTTTCTTTCCCTTTTTATTTTATGGATTTATTTATTATTATATCTAAGTACACTGTAGCTGTCTTCAGATGCACCAGAAGAGGACATCAGATCTCATTATGGATGGTTGTGAGCCACCATGTGGGTTGCTGGGATTTGAACTCAGGACCTTCTGAAGAGCAGTCGGTGCCCTTAACCACTGAGCAATCTCTCTAGTCCAAACTGTCAACTCTTAGCTCATCTACTATGGAGGTAAAATCCTTTGGTGATGTGATGGACATTCAAGTACAGCCTTATTACAATGAACTCTAATGTTTAAAAACTGTTCTTATTTTGTGTTTGTACCACCATAAGAGCCAAGCTCTACTAAAAACAAAACAAAACAAACAAAAAGACTTTATCTATTTATGTTCATTAAAAAAACTAATAGTGACCTATAATTTTAAAATATCATACAGTAAATATATTTGGAGTTATTTAAAATTTATATTGAAAAAAACATATGTATTTTCAGTATTACTGTAGATAAACATCTACATGAGACTGTTCAATTGATTGTTGTTTTATATCAAACAACTTATAATATTCATTTTTATTGGTACAATATTTTGTAAATTTTAAAGAATATCACAAAAATTAAAGATCTTGCAGGGTTTGATGGGGAGGGGGGAGCTCTCTGGGAGGAGTTGGGGTACAAATGGGAAAGAAGAATGTGATGTAAGTCTATTTACTCAAAATATGTTTTTAAATGTAAACAAATTCAGATAAATTGAGATCATGTTTCTTTTCTCATCATAATGCAATAAAACTTAAATTAAAAGAAAAGATAGAATGCCACTTTTGACATATATATGTATGTATCATACACACACACGTACACACACACACACACACACACTCACTAGTCCACTGAAAGTGATAGCCAATAAGTAGACTATCTTTTGCAAGTTATAGTTTTAAGCCTTTGCATCTGTATTTCTTTACTTTGGCTCAGTTTCTTAATGTATATTTTAGTAATTCACTTTTTCTCTGGATTATGATGCTTCTAATTCACTTATTTCCAAAATTATGTTCCACTGCTCCCAACTCCTCATAGACAGTAATTTCTCTTTTCATCTCATTTAGCTATTTTATTACTTTATTGAAATTTCCTTGTTCTATTGAATTAATTTTAATATTTAGATGCTCTTAGTGCCAAGTGATTAGAGAAAGAATTTCCTTCTGCCTTCTGATTTATGTTTTCTTCTAGTTCACTGGCAGAATCAGCGCATGTGAATGTTAAGTAAGCTCCATTTTAATACCATCTTAGTGACTTGCTAGCATTTGATCTTGGACTGATGCACTTTCTACATTAGGTTTTTAGTCTGTTAAGAAGCATAAGGGCCTGGAGAGATGGCTCAGAGGCTAAGGGCACTGTCTGCTCTTCCAGAGGTCCTGAGATCAATTCCCAGAAACCACATCATAGCTCATAACCATCTATAATGTGAGCTGATACCCACTTTTGGCACACAGGTGTCCATGAAGATGCCACACTCACATATGTAAAATCTTTAAAAGAAAAAGAAGAAGGATGAGAAGAGGAGGAGGAAGAAAACTGTTCGTGCAGTAAGATCTAGCTATGTTTCGCATGAAGAACACTGTAGAGACCCTAGATTGACACTGTTGTCATTTCCTGTTTTTGTGCTTATGTGTATTCAATGGTTGACTTGAAGCATCCACTTGGCTAGGCTGGGTTGCTTCGCTGTTTGTTCCAACAGCAGTCTCCATGTTTCTTTGAAAGTATTTGTTTGAATGTGATCAATATTTTTATCAGTGGCTTTAATAAATATTACTCTCCATGTTATGGGTGGGTATTTCTGGTTAGTTAAAGCTCTTAATAGAAAAAGACTGAATTCCCTTGGGATGGATCGGTAAAGAATTCACTCTGCAGGGGGCTAGTAGATTCTAGACACCTCAAATATTAAGTTCTTGCTAGAGTTTCCAGACTGCCATTCAGGCTTTATGTTTGTCACCTCCTATAATTGTTATATCTAATTCTCTTCCCCTTTCTCATTTGATATTCATTTTGCTTTTAATTAGTACAATACCTATATACATGGACAGTGTAAAGCTCTGATACATGCATACCTACCTTGTACTCAAACCAGGATATCTGTTATAACTATTATTTCAGGCATAGTCTCTTTGTGGTGAAACATTTGAAATCTCAGCTAATGTTGAAATATACAGTGTATAGAAAAGTAGCATAATAATTCTTCTGTGTAATGGAACACGAGGATATATTCCTTCTTTATGTGAGTGTGAGTGTGTATGTGGTGTATGTGTGTATATGTTGTGTTTATGTGATTATTTATACATGTGTTAATGTGAGCATGTGTGTGTATGCATGTGTGTGTGTGATTTTGTGTGTGTGTATGTGAGTGTGTGGTGTATGCACACCCCTGTGTACAGTTGCCTGTGCCAATGCATGCAATTATGGAGGCTAGAGTGTTGGTTATCTTTTCCTATTGATTATATCTCTTGAGAAAGGGTCTCTCACTGAACATGATATTCAACACGTCAGCCAGTGTTCCCGGACCTTGCTATTTCTGCTCCCCAGCACTGGATTTGCATGCATGTATAGTCATGTCTGGCTTATAAGTGGGTCCTGGAGATTTAAACTTAGGGGTTCTAGCCCACTGATTCCTCTCCCTCTCCTGATTTCATTTTAAAGACAATTTTCTACCTATTGACTGACACCCACCCAACTCCTGGATCTTCTTGTCTCTTGTCTCCGATAGCCATTATTCTGTTTTCTGTTCTGTGATATCGACGTTTTTAGGTTTGGTATATGAGGGAGACTGTGCAGTACTTGTATTTCTGCATTTGGATAGTTTTACTTAGCATTGCGCTCTCTAGGTTCATTAATGCTGCTGCTAACTGCAGAAATTCACCCTAAAGGGAACAGTCTTCCATTGTGTTCATACAGCACACTTAGCTTATACAGTCATTTGTCACAGAACACTTATGTTGGCTCTGTTGTGGTTATCATAAATATCTGTGCAATAAACATGGGGGTGCAGATGTCTCTCTGATATATTGATTTCATTTCCTTTGTCTATATACTGAATTGTGAGATTGCTATTCTCATTTTGAAGAACCTCCATGTATTTTCCATAATGGGTATGCTGTTATATCTCTAGCACCAGGACGCAATTGTTCTTTCCCCTCCAGAATCTTGCTAGCACTTGTTTCTTTTGCCTTTTTAATGACAGCCATTCGTATTAGAGTGAGGTGATACCTCATTGTGCTCTTGGTTTGCATTTCCTTCATGATTAGTAATGCTAAGCATATTTACAAATATCTATCAGCTATATGAATGGTTTCTTTTGAGAAATTGGAAACCTCCAATGCTAGAATGAAGTTCTGGAATCACACAGCATTGTGGTATCATTGAGTAGCTTCTATTCACTCCATCTCTGTGTTGTTAGGGTAGCTCTGGGCAAACAGAGTGGGATTGACTATTTAATTTAGTTCCTATAGTAGCTGAGGACTTTGTCCCTCTCTGGATAAGTAGCTCACATTCAACCCCCTTTTTAACTGTGAGGGCATGAGGACGGGAGAGAGAATTGGAATGAGGCAATGTGCAACGTGAGAAAAAAGGCTGTGTTCTTTCCTCTGAGATTTTAGGCTGTCTCCTATTCCTCTTTAATCCTCTGGCTGGAGAGTCTGTACCTTTCCTGCGGAAACAGAGTGTATCGCTAATGCTGTCTGCAACATTAGCTGCCTCTGTTCTTAAGGAGTCAGCTCAAAATAAAAAAAAAAAATCAGCTCCCGTTTTCTTTTGGTGTCAACTTCCTTTGACTCTCAGCCTCTTGTATCCATTGCATCTAGAATGAAAGTGAATGTACTCCTTCTGTTTCTACCCTCCGTGCATAGTGTCACTCACGATTCTCACTACTTGATCCACTTAGGAAGATGAGAGCTCTGTAGAGGCACCAGGGATAGGCATCCCTCTTTTGTTCTAGAATGTTTGCTTTCATCCTTTGCATACTAGTTCTTAAGGATTATTATATTAATTAAACATGACCTTTGCTTTGCTTGCTCTGTGGTTATAGATTTCACTCTGCAGCATGGAATTAACAACTCTAACTTTATTTTCTAAGAATCAGGGTGGGGGAAGTGGCGGGGGGGGCTAGGATAATATCTTGTTCATATTACCTAACTAAGGAGCAGTTGAAAACTAGCCATTTATCATCTGCACCATACTGGTTCTTTAGTTGTTCACCTTTTTGTTTTCTTAGACTTCAGACTAGGAAAACTTTCTGGAACATCTGAGTCCAATGAACATTACATGGAAAGAATATGTTAGATGAAATGTCCCCTTCCTGGTTACACTGGCTTATCTTGTACATATCTACTCGGGAAACCTTGCCTCTAGGATCCCTCTTCCTTTCTTGATTCTCATGGATTGTAGCTTGCTTTATTAGCTTAGTCGTGTTTTTTACTCTTTGTCTGTAAGGTAAAGTACATCTACCATGAAATTTGCTGTGTTAAGTGTACAGTTCAGTGTTATTAAATGTGTTCTTGTCATTGTGTGACGGCCACCACCATCTTTTCACTTCTTGCAAGATGGGAACGCTCTACGCTTTAACATTAAATAATAATTTTTTACCCACCATGGCATTCTGCTCCCTACCTGTATGATTGTGTCAACTCTTGATATCTCTGACACATGGAATCACGCAATATTTCTTTTTCTGGTGGTGCCTTACTTTGTTTTATAAATGTCCTCAAGATTTATCTATGTTAGAATCACCTTCCTTTTAAAAGGCTAAATTATATCCTATTGTATGTATATTTCAGACTTTGTTCACCCATTCATTTGTGAATGTATACTTGGGTTAATTCCATGTCTCAGCCACTATGAATAACACTGCTATGTGAACGACTATAAAAATATTTTTACAAGAAATTTCTTCCAGCTCTCCTGAGTATGTACATAGAGGCGGAGCTACTAGATCATACAGGAGTTCCTTTTAGAAAAACTACTGTCCTGGTTTCCACAGCGACTGTGTGGCACTCTTACCAACACTGAGGCTTCCAGGTTTTCCTTATCTTTCCAACATTTGGTATTTGCTTATGTTTTTAAATACATATTTTATTTTACCCTTTATTTTATGAGTGTGGGTGTTTTGCTTACATTTGAGACTGTGTACCTCATGTGTGTACTGTCCCCAGAGGTCAGAGAGAACGTTAGAACCCCTGGAACTGGAGGTACAGGTGTCTGGTTGTGAGCCTCAACATGGGTCCTCTGGAAGAGCAGTCAGTACTCTTTACCACTTGCCCATTTCTCCAGTGCCCGCACTTGTTAATGTTAAGGATAGCCATTGTCCTCTGTATCCTAACGGTATTAATGTGCATTTGCTTAATGATTTGGATGATGAACATTGTTCTTTGTATTATTTAGCCATTTGTTTGTTATCATCTATTGTTTTATATTTTATTGTAATTATAATATAATTACAGTATTTTCTACTCCACTTCTTCCATCCAAAACATCCCACACACCCTTCATTGTTCTCTTGTAAATCTATGGCCTCCTTTTTCATGAACTGTTATTCCTCTGTGCGTGTGTGTGTGTGTGTGTGTGTGTGTGTGTGTGTGTGTACATACATACATATATATTCCTAAATGCACCCCCCCCACACACACACACACATTCCTAAATACATAAGTGCAACCTACTCAGTCTACATGTATTTTTTTCAGGATAAACCACTTGTTGTATTTTGTTGTTGTTGAATTTTAACAGTTGTCTTGCTATGTCTTTGCTGTTCATTCTCACCCACATGTAATTTGCAAGTAACGGCTCCCACTCTGTGCTTTGCCTTCTGTTCTGCTGAGAGTTCCATTTGATGCACAATCTATTTATTTATGTATTTGTTTATTTAGTATTAAGTTCATTAAGTTTGCATTTTTTTATTGACTGTATGTGTGATGTCACATTTAAAATGTTATTGAAATATTCAGAAGTATATTTTTGCCCTGTGCTTTCTGGGATTGTATAACTTTAGGGCATATGTGTAGGATTTTGATGCACTTTGAATTATTACTTGAGTGCAGTATTAGGTAAAGTTTCAGGTTCATTTTTTTTTCTTTTAGTGTAAATGCTCAGCTTTCCCAGTGACACTTGTTTTAAACAGTGCCTTTCTCCACTGAATGATCTTGACACCTGTGTTAATCAAAAACAAACAAACAAACATGGCAAATACAGAAGTGGACGCTCACAGTCATCTATTAGATGGAACACAAGGCCCCCAATGGAGAAGCTAGAGAAAGCACCCAAGGAGCTGAAGGAGTCTGCAACCCTAAAGGTGGAACAACAATATGAACTAACCAGTACCCCCAGAGCTCATGTCTCTAGCTGCATATGTATCAAAAGATGGCCTAGTCGGCCATCAGTGGGAAGAGAGGCCCCTTGGTATTGCAAACTTTATATGCCCCAGTACAGGGAAATGCCAGGACCAAGAAGTGGGAGTGGGTGGGTAGGGGAGCAGGGCAGAGGGAGGGTATAGGGAACTTTCGGGGTAGCATTTGAAATGTATATAAAGAAAATATCTAATAAAAAATTCTATTTTTCTACAACCACAAAACAAACAAACAAGGAAACAAACAAACACAAACCTAAAAGTCACTAGATCATGTATTCAAGACATATGATTTTCCCTTCCAAGTACATACATTGAAATTATAATCTCCAAATGATGTGATGGTGAAGTGAGGCCCTTGAGAAGTGACTATCCTAAGAACAGAGCCATGGTTGATGGGATAAAGGAAATCTTAGAAAGCAACCTTGCATTTTCCATGTATTGAGATCAAAGAGGAAAGATGGCCATCTGTAAACTGTGAGGAGCAGAGCTCTAAAACATGGCAAGCATCCTGATCCTCGGTGTACTTCCCAGCTGCCAGGACCATGTGACACAAATTTCTTATTTTTTTTTATTAGATATTTTCTTCATTTACATTCCAAATGCTATCCCCAAAGCTCCCTATTCTACCTCTCCCCCCCCCCCGCCTCCCCCCCCCCCCGTGAGGCAAATTTCTATAGGTTAGAAACTACTAGTTCTGGTCCTTTGTTACAGTAAGCAAAGTGCCTAACTCATCATGTACTCTGACCTCCTATTGTGTTCCATTGGTCTACATCGGTGAGTACTGAATTATTTTGACACCTTATATAAGTATCTCTAGCAAATAGTTCTTTTTATTAGATAGTTTCTTTATTTACATTTCAAATGTCATCCCCTTTCCTGGTTTCCCTCCAGAAACTCCCTATCCCCTCCCCCTTCCCCCCTCCCCCTGTTCCCCAACCCACCCACTCCTGCTTTCCTGGAGTATTGAGCCCTCACAGGCCCAAGGGCCTCTCCTCCCATTGATGCCTGACATGGCCATCCTCTGCTACATATGCAGCTAAAGCCACGAGTCCCTCCATGTGTACTCTTTGCTTGGTGTTTTAGTCCCTGGGAGCTCTGGGGGTACCGGTTGCTTCATATTGTTGTTCCTCCTATGGGCTGCAAACCCCTTCAGTTCCTTGGGTCCTTTCTCTAGTTCCTCCATTGGGACCCTGTGCTCAGTCCAATGGTTGGCTGAAAGCATCCACCTCTGTATTTATCAGTCACTTGCAGAGCCTTTCAGGAGACAGCTATATCAGGCTCCTGTCAGCAAGCACTTGTTGGCATCTGTGGGAAGCCATTCCGGACTCCCTGGCCAGCTGGATGGAAATCTGTGCCAGGCAGTAAACAAGCCCATATTTGGTGGATGGCTCACCCTTTATCCCTGATTGGCTGAGCAAGCCTGCCTGGTGAGGTGATGTGACCTGTGATGATTGGTTGAGGCGTGGTTGTGACTTGAGTGCATAAAAAAAGCTTGTACCCCCATGCTCAGGGGAGTTGAAGAGAGAAGCTGCCTGAGTAAACTTCATTAAGAAGAACCGGTGGTTGCGTTTTCCTTGCTGGTCAAGTTGGATGCAACAGGAATCAACAATAGTGTCTGGGTTTGGAGACTGTATATGGAATGGATTCCCAGGTGGGGCAGTCACTGGATGGTCTTTCCTTCAGTCTCTGCTCCATGCTTTGTCTCTGTTATCTCCTGCCGTGGGTATTTGTTCCTCCTTTTAAGAAGGACCAAAGTAGCCACATTTTGGTCTTCTTTCTTCTTGAGCTTCATGTGGTCTGTGAATTGCATCTTGGGTATTCTGAGCTTCTGGGATAATATCCACTTATCAGTGAGTGCATACCATGTGTGTTCTTTTGTGATTGGGTTACCTCACTCAGGATCATATCCTCCAGATGCATCCATTTGCCTAAGAATTTCATGAATTCCTTGTTTTTAATAGCTGAGTAGTACTCCATTGTGTAAATGCCACATTTTTTGTATCCATTCCTCTGTTGAGGGACATCTGGGTTGTTTTGAACTTAAGGTATCTGATACCACAGTTCTTGCTGCCCCATCTGTAGCTGTAGAGCTGATAGAGTTGCTTTGTAGTCACTGATATGCTAAGTGGGTTTTTTTTTAAATTAGTTTCCTTATTTACATTTCAAATGTTATCTCCTTTCCTAGCTTCCCCTCCAAAAATTCCCTATCCCCTTCTCTCTTCCCCTGCTCACCAACCCACCCACTCCAGCTTCCTGGCCCTGGCATTCCCCTATATTGGGGCATAGAACCTTCATGGGATCAAGGGCCACTCCTCCCTTTGATGACTGACTAGGCCATCCTCATGCTGAGTGTTTTGGTGAGGTTTTTGGTTGTGGTATTTTAGTAAGTTTGGAAAGCAGGAAATAAGCGTTATCGATTTTTCTTTTGTTCACTGTGCTAATGTGGATTAGTCAGCTTCTGTATATGGAACCATCCTCGCATTTCTGAAGTAACTCCCTTTTTGTTGTAGTTTAAACCCCTTTAATGGGTTGCCAAATACAGAGTGGTAACGTTTTTCTAAGAATCTTTGCATTGATGTTTATGTGTAATTTAGGTTTTTAGTTGTATTTTTTGAGAATGTATTTGGCTTGCTTTGGTTTCAGAGCAGTGATGAGCTCACAGGATGAGTGAAGTGTTTTTATATTCCATTTATTTATTTACTTATTTGTTTATTTATTGAGTGTGTAAAACTGACATGGATTCTTTTTTAAGGTAATTGGTAGAGTTCAACAATAAAGCTGTCAGTTTTTCTTTTGTAGGGGAATTCCTTGTTATCGATATAACTCACTGTTATAGATCTGTTCAGAATTTTCTCTTCATTTGTGATTTAGCCTTAGTGTGTTTTGTTTCTTGGAATGTATTCATCTCATTCATTCTTTCCAATTTTTGTCCTACAATTATCCACAGTGTTTTCTCATAATCTTTCATATTCGTATAAATTTGAGAGTAATATCTCTTTTCTTTAATGATTTTAGTAATTTGACTCTTTACTTTGTTTTTCTAGTCAATCTAGTTCAATATTTTTTAATTTTGTTGAACATTTTGAAGACCCACATTTTAGTTTCATTGCTTCTATCAGTTTCCTACTCTCTGATTAACTCACTTGTGTCCCAGCTTTTATTCTTCTTTGCTCAGTGATGTATTTAACCTGTTGTTCTTAAAATTCTCTCAGTGAGTTGTGCTTTGGATTTAAACTCTTTATTTCCTTGTAATGCCAACATTGCATCTGCTGTCCCATAAATTCTGGTACAATATTGTTTTGTTTCCCACCTTTTCTATGTACTTTCTAATTAACTTCATGATTCTTTTCTTTGATGTGTTGATTGTTTTATCCTGTGCTAGTTCATCTTTGGGTTTTAGTTTTATTCTGCTTTGATTTCTAGTCTCATTTCGTTGTGGTCAGGAGTGATGCATTATATGACATTGTATTATTCTGGCCCCCTATTTTCTTTCTTGTTTTATGTTCATTGACAGACACATTACTACATTACTGTATAGATAGATATTGTAGTCTCTGTTACATTAAAATATTAGCATTATCCTTTAATTTCTTTCAGCTTTAATAAACATTCTGGGAGAATGTCTGTATTTATAGTTGTAATGCATTCGTATATTAAACATTTTACTTATTATATAATATTTTCATTTAATGTTTGTAATGTTTTTCTTTAAATTGGCAATTTATTTGACACTCAACAGGCTAGTTCTTACCACATTGACTGTCTATAGATTTTCAAATGTGGTAAAAGGCACATAAGTTTCCAATATGTAGAGCTTGTTTGGTGAACTCTCATCTTCATTATATTTTCTGGTAAACATATTTGGATGTGATATGGAACATTCCTTATTCCCTTGTCCCAGAGAGAGTTATTGAGCCTGGTGTCAATGAACTCATCTGGAGTCCCCATCTCCTTCATGGCAAATTTCTGGATTTCTTTGAGTGCCCAAGGGGGGCATTTCTTGAAGCCCACTCCATGGATGTGTTTGTGAATGTTGATGGCATATTCTCAGGTCACCACCTTCTTGATGGCAGAATGGCTCTTCTTCTCGGCCCCCTTCTTTGTGGGAGCCACTGCCAGGCCCAAGTTTGAAAGGACTATGTTTGCGATTTTTTATTTGAAGTTTACTTCATCTGATATTTCATATGCTCTCTTCTGGTTGCCATTTGCATTGTGATATCTCTAATAACTCTCCTCTTTATATCCACAAAGGATTAAAATCCTTTTTTTTTCCCCATATTGCTACTAGGCTCTGAACTACCTTTTATATTTTCCATAGTATATTAGACATCATTATAAAGGTAAATGACCAGTTAACAGGGTTTCATACCATTAGTGGTAGACCAGAAGTTAAGCAAGTTTACCAAAAATGAGGTAATAAGGTGATCATTTTCAAGGAAATACCGAGTTTCTGAACATGAACATAATTACTAATATAGCATTATTTAATGACACTGTTTCTTCAAAAGTTTACATTTTGTGTTGCTTTTTCCATAGAGTCCCTAATGGGAAACTGTTTGCATCTTTTGGTATGATCAATTCAGAAATATCAGTGCAAATAGAATAAAAAGCACACAACATTTTGACTATTCTGCTCTCTAATTGTGATTTCAGAAGAATTTATTCAATAAACATTTGTTAATGTTTGCTGTTTGCCAGACACATAGGGTCAAAAGAATACAGAGATGAAGAAGTCATAGACTTCTTCCAACTGGGCTCAAGAAAGTCAGGGAGGCTGGAAACATAACAGGGCTGTTACCAGGAGAGTTGGCATGGCAACAGAAAATGGAGATGGAGTTGGGGATCATTCCATGGAGAAGAAGGAGTTAAATAGAGAGGTCAGAATATGTATTAGGAATCCATTGGAGAAGTGAAAATAGAGGCAGTAGGGACTTGGAGGCAGAACCAAGGTGTAGCCTCTCACCTCGTATCAATTATTTGTTTAGACTAATCATCAATAAATCATCAAGACAAAACAATTTGCTCTCAGGGAAAGGCAAAGCTCACAGATTCTTCATTTTTTTCCTTCAAAAAGAAAAACCACTTTATTAACTTCCAAACACTGTACCTATTAAAATTAAAGATAAAGGGTAGGAGGGGATGTCTTGTATGGTGTCTGTAGAATGGAGAAGAGAATTATTTAAAATATTCTGCAAATGTGACCTCTTTTCTTTACTTTTATATACAACTAAGAAGGACACATTGCATATATTTCCGAGGATATTGAAGATAATCTCTTTATTCAATATGACTCTGCAATCTTACAATAACACATCAGACTAATAAGTCTAGTGATAGTACTCATAATCTGATATCAATTTGGCTAAACTAGATCCTTGAAGGTCAAAAATCCAATTAAAATTACATGCAACAGACCTGATTGCCTTTGTAAAACAGCAAGTATATAATGTGTCCTAAAGAGAAGTTAAAAATTAGGAAGTCTATTACTTTGAACTGGATTAATGATAGCAAAAGGTCACATTTAGATTATTTGACTACCCTCAAATATGGGAAAATTATTTTGTTTTGTTTTGTTTTATTTTGTTTTGTTTTGTTTTCTAATGAGAGCAAATCTGCACTTAGGGCTAGCATTGCTGTTATGAAACACCAGAACCAAAGCAAGTCGGGAGGAATGGATTTTTGGTTATACTTTCATATCTCTGTTCATCATCTAAAAAAGTTAGAACAGGAACTCAAACAGGGAAGAAGCCTGGAGGCTGGAGCTGATGCAGACATCATGGAGAGGTGCTGCTTACTGGCTTCCTCCTCATGGCCTACTCAGCTTGTGTTCTTATAGAACCCAGAACTACCAGTCCTTCAGTGGGCTGGGCTCTCCCCCATCAATCATGAATTAAGAAAATGACCTACAGTGAGATCTTACACAGGCATTTTCTCAACTGAGGTCCCCTCAGTTCCTTTCAGATCCTTTCAGATAACTCAAGCTTGTAAAACTAGCCAGAACATCCATTATAGGTATGATGACAACTGAGACATGTTTGTAGCACAGTTTAATGGCTAATACAGAAATGAAGAGATGGCTCAGCAGGTAAGAGTATGTACATCTCTTGAGGAGGAGGTGGATGTAGTTTCTAGGACTCATGTCTAGCAGCTCACAACTCTCTGTAGCTCCAGCTCCAGGGAGATTCAATACCATTGGCCCCTGAGGACTCACTGCCCCCCCCCCCCCACCCATACACATACCCAATTAAAGTAAACTAAACGGCAAATGGTTACATCCTTTTTGACCCCAGTCTTTCAGTTACCCTCCCATCGAGGAGCTATAACCACTGAGTTTCCTTCAACATGTTCAAGATTCTGAACCCTGGTTGTCTGGTTTTAGAGTGGATAGCTTTTATCCACTGTTTCTGTGCCTCTGTAGGATTGACGTTACTAATTGCTGAAAGCACGGAGTGGGCACATACGTAATGAAACCACTGGTTGTTTCTTTAAATCTTATTTTAGAATCAAAAAGAGTCTTTGTAAAACTCATTGTATAAAGTATATTACTCTTACTACCTGAAAAATATCCCCTTGGTGGTCCATGTAAAGTATTTTCAATCTCAATTGCATATTTGAAATATAAGACAGAAGAGTCATTGATTTAAAAGTGCTTTTTACGAGCATATATATGTATGTGTATACATTATGTATATATATTACATATATATAACAGTTATGGCATAGTTTGCTATAGTCATTAATGTTCCTTTTATAAAAGATTGAGATTTATTTCTTTTAGAACTCAGTGTCTCTGCACTGGAAAGTGGTATGTCTCCTTATAGTATATAAGTGCTATTTAATCCAGCACTTCCTTAACCCTTTTAACGTTTTATTATTTGATTTAACTTTTCTTGGATGTCAGAGAACTAACACAGAAACATTTGTGGGGTCTTAGCTCTACTTACTTCCCGGTTGAATTACCTATATTTAAAACTTTTATCTCTGTAGTGTTTTCATTTAAAGATATTCTATATTCTTTATTTATGGTAAATAACCTCAGTTAAAAGGTCTATTAAATTTCTATTTTATAAAATTCCTAATACTAATGCTGTGGGAATTGCAGGCTTGTCTCCAGTCAAGCTGAGGTCTGAACCCTGATGGTCATAATTCACCTTCATGACACAGTAGGCATTCCCACATGCTCCTGGAACTCTTGCCTCTGCCTCTGGCCTGTTACCACCTCCCACAGCCCCCACAAGAGAAGCATAGTCAGCAGTCATGTAAGCAATGGCCCAAGCTTCTGACCTTCAAGCTAAACTCCTCCTCAGTTACCTAGCAACAGTGAAGACCATAAAAAGGGGTGTTCAGCCCCCACCTCACTCTCTTACTCTCTCTCATTCTTTTGTTCCCTTACCTCTCACTTCTCTCACTTCTCTCTCCTCTTTCCTTTCTCTTTGTCTTCTCCTCTCCTTTCTCCTCTCTCTTACTCTTTTCTCTCTAGCCTTCTCTCTCTCTCTCTCTTTCTTACGTTCCCCCTGCATTTCTATAATAATGCTCTTAAACCATAGAGAGTCTCTGCTCCATCAAGATCCACTGTGCACTCTGGTTAGTGTTGGGAACCTCTTCCCTCATCCCTCTCTCCTATACCCCTGGGGCTACAGGGTAAGAGGCTATGGTCACCCTGGGCAGAGTAGAAAGCATCCGGCAGCCCTCCAACGCCTGCCTCCGCCTGCCCAGAGCACAGGAACTCTGGCCTGCCATTGGGCCCCTTTCCCTTCCCTTTCTTGCCCACGGCCTTCCCCAGCTCCGCCCCTCCCCCCGCCTTTTTTTTTTTTTTTTTTGTTCCCAACATAATGCCATTATTCCAAGGCTCCTCCCAATTCTATCTAACTACTGAGCCCTAAACAGCTTATAATTCTGGCTATAGCTCCTCAAAATTCCTCCAAAGTTTTCTATTTAGTTTTTACTAAAATAAATCAAATTTACTTGATTCATGCCTTCTAAAATCCCCTAAGATAGAATTCAGTCTCAAACTCAGCCTCCCTTGTAGGGTTATAGGAATATACCTATTCACTCAAATCAGGTTTTTCTCTCTTTAGTCTTTTTTGAAGTTACAATTTAGTGCAATTAGTCTGGTCATGACCAACCAAATTGCTTTATCTAGAATCCAAGCATCAACAATTTAATCAATTTTTATTTCACTTCCTTTTCATTCAATCCATCATTTAGGATCCTCACTTTAAATGTTTCTTTTTTTTTTTTTAATGTTTCTTAAATATATTCATCTCTTCCCATTTTCATTGTGGATCCTCACCACGATTATATATCCAGAGTTGCTTCAGTGGTCTTCTCATCTATTTCCCACACTGGGATAAAAACGGGCTTTTAAAATATAGAGCACTATGCTCTTAACCTGAAAATTTAAGTGGCTTACATGAAGTTTAGTAAATTCCACTGCTCTTCCATGGCCAGCAAAAACCTGGATGATTTTCTGCCTCCTAATCTCTTTAAACTCGTTTAGTGTCCTCACTTGTTCCACTGAAGACACCCAAGGCTTGCTGTGGTTTCTTAGGCCAAGCTACTACTCTCTTGTTTTAGATCTTTGGCGCAGGTTCTATGTTAGACTAAAAGCAGGTGTTGCCAAGCAATAGCTCATAAACCAAATCTGGCCCACTGCCTGTCAGTTTTGATAACATTTTACTGGCATACAAGCATGCCCATGAATCTAGGCATTGTCGGTGGCTGTTTTCATACTCCAACGTCAGACTTGATTTGTGGTAACAGAGAACAAATGGCCTGCAGAACATGAACCATTTTACTCTTCATTGTGTCCAGAATATTTGATGACCTATTCATCCTGCCTTCCCTTTGTAAGGCTGGTCTTTCCTCATTCTACAGTTCTCAAGTAAAAGGTCTATCTCACAAAGGCAGAAAGACCACCATACCTAAGCATACCACAAGTGAAAGTTTCTATCACCTTATCTAGTGTAGGACTCCTTTAAATTTACCTTTAAATTTACCAGAGGCTGTATTTAAATAGCATTTTCTTTTTTTTTTTTTTTTTTTTTTTTAACCTCTGACTATATCTCTTACTGGCCTATATGTACCTATTTTTATTTAGTAAAATTGTTTCTTTGACAACTTAATAAATGTATATAGTGCATTCTTGTTGCCCTGCCCCCCCCCCCTTTTCTCTTTCCATCTTCGGTCAGTTCCCTCTCCTCCCTACAAGTCTGTTTTCCATGCTGATGACTGTTTGTGTTCTTTTGTGATTCACTGATTTTAATCAGGCCCATCTGTGTATCAGGGGTCTGGAACTGTCTAAAGTTTGGAATATGGTGGGCTCAGCTGTGCATACACGCCTGAAAACTATGGCCATTTCTCCTCCAGAATCCATCCATAGTCTATAATTCATCAGGTAGTGGTAGGACCTATGAATCCTCCTTGACCCACTATTGGCTGTTGACAGGCCTAGTGTTGTACAAGCGACCTGGGCTGCTGTGAGATCATGTTTGCAATGGTTGTGTTGTGCCCTGAAGAGAGCATGTTGTACCCTGCACCCTTTCTTTCTGTCTTCCAGCTCTCATATTCTTTCTGCTTTCTCTTCTGCGATGTTCCCTGTGCCTTAGAGTCAATGTTGTCAGTGTTCTAATTTAACCATCACTGATTCTCAGCACCTTGAACAGTTATGACTCCCTGCACTCACCACCACCACTGTTCAGTGGCCGAGCTGGATGCTGGCTGTGAGACAGATGTTTGTTGAACTATCTAGGAAGGCAGGGAACACGAACATCTTGTTCATAACTTTACTCATTATTAAAACAACAGCTGCTCATAGCATGGAGAAAGCCCCCCCCCCCCCGGCTTGTGCAACTCTCATACGTTTTTACTCAGTTCACAGTGGGGATGAGGTCTTTATGTCTTTACTGTATCATGGACTCTGCATTTTCCCAATGAGAAGGAGACAGGTCCAAGAGAAACAACTTGGTAATTGAGGTGTTCTATCAGAACTATCCTAGAGTGGCTGATAGATGAAAAAGGATGAAGAATTCTCCCTAACAAAGCACCAGAGAATCAAACCACACTGGCTGAGAGATAATTCTGTTATTAAATAGAAAAGGACCCCTAATAATTAGAGTAATAAGACACACATCTATATGTGTGTGTACAAATATGTCAATATCAGATATATTTATGTATATTCAAATAATGCCTGTTCTTAATAAGTAATCAATACTAAGAAGCACCATCCTTCTAGGATCATAATATTAATAATATTGAAGAAACATAAGCTTTACCTTGTTATTATACAGCTTTGATCAGAGCAATTCATTCCATTAGTAGAATCCAAGAATGGTTATTGTTCTTCAGAGATGTGTTCTTATTTACAAAACTGTGTGGAGAGCCGGGCACAAAGGTAAGTAATTGGCAGGTTGTAAAATCTTATTTAAAGTCTTATTTCAATGTTTGACAATGAAAAATAGTAGTCTAGTACCAAGCAATTTAGAGAAAATCCTTTTTGTTTCACCTTGTATCCAACATGCTGTGGTTGTTCCCTTCACAGTTTAAGGAAACCAGGGAGCAATCTGATGCTTCAGTGAACAGATTCTATACACAGCAGGGAAAAAGGTCTGTTGCTACCTCCCACTCATTT
The DNA here is from genome assembly GCF_000001635.26 of Mus musculus. NCBI lineage: Eukaryota > Metazoa > Chordata > Mammalia > Rodentia > Muridae > Mus > Mus musculus. The sequence continues at coordinate 7,534,432 of NC_000072.6, read as the reverse complement.
GCCCTGTATAGACGGTAAATCATTGTGAGGGGTATATAAAAATCAGTCATAAGGCTGTCCCAGTAATAGTGTTATCCTGGATGCAATTATCTGAATGAACCATTTTCTATAAAATAATACTTTATTATTCTGCATTTATGTTAGCCACAGGAAGAATCAATAAGATTATGAGAAAATAGATTTTTAATTATGAGGAAGTAATTTGATTTGAGGTCCAATGGTGTTTCCTCTCTACTAGTGAACTAGAATCAAGAGACTTAGAATTAATTCTTCCAAAATTAGCAAATAACATTATGAGAAATGCAGAGAGTATTTTAGGAGACCATTAGGTATCTCTTTTCTGTTGACTTCAATTTGGGTTCTCCCATCATATTTCTCAAGCAAGGTAAGAGTTAGAGGAAGACTACACAGAGGGAAGAGACATTTAGTCCCATATTTAAAATGATATTTAAAATGTGTTACAGTACTGGGCATGGTGGCACACGCCTTTAATCCCAGCACTTGGGAGGCAGAGGCAGGCAGATTTCTGAGTTCAAGGCCAGCCTGGTCTACAAAGTGAGTTCCAGGATAGTCAGGGCTATACAGAGAAACCCTGTCTCGGAAAAACAACAACAACAACAAAAAAAATGTGTTACTGTGACAGACTCATCCTAAATGTTGGTTCCACCAACATGTAAGTATGTGCTAGGCACATGATAAATATCATCCCAGTTTCTCTACCCATCCCAACTGAGTTTCAGTGCTCTAAGCCATGTGACACACATCCTTTAGAACATTGAGGCTAATAGGTGAGTGGTTCATGTACATGTAAAATCAATTATTCAGATAGCAGAATTGTCAATATGATTTGGGATGATGGATGTGCCTTATAGTCTGGCTTCTATCATGTATTGGCTATTGACACTGGGGATCTAATTCACAGTGTGTGCTTGCATGTGTAAGATGTCTACATTATAGGAATTGCTGTGAGTGTAATGTGATGTCACATTAGCAAACACAGAGTAGTGCATGGAGAACAATAAACACTAAGTAAGTTACTGTTATGATTTTTAATAGTGATAATTTGTTGTGTTAGGGAAACATTAACATTTCACTAGCTGACACTTTGATATAAAGACTATCTTTCTAAAGAGCAGCCAGATCTGTATATATGTAAATGAAGTTACTTTACACTCTATTTCTGTAAACAAAACCATTCACAATGTATCTTTGCTTTTCCTTATTACCAGCCCACAGCACTGCCCTGTACTTTGTGAATTCAAGCTTCCAGAGCTTAGATCACATAATTAAGGTACATCTTAGCCTTCTTTAAACAAATGGATTTGAAAGACACCTTGAAAATGAGATGAAAGAAAGATTTGCTTTAATATTAACTTCTTGTTCTTGCAGGAAGATCCACGATAGAGTATTAAAATTGGAATAGCATCTTAGGGGCAATATTGGCACTGTTTTTCCAGGTGGTTAAACTGATAGCCAACGGCTGTGCAAAACCTAGATTCTATTTTTTTTTTGCTAGCTCTTCTCCCCTGAGCTTGGTTCTACATAAGAATTTTATCAGAGGGGAAGCATTTGAAATGACCATTAATGACAAGTTTTTGAGATGTTTAAAACATGATATTACTTACAAAAATTTATTCTTATTGCTGACATTAAGACATGGTCAGGAACATTGATAGTGTGGGAATTTGGTAGGGCAAGTTCTTAGGGCTTTTATTGCTATGAGGCAGGCAGATTTCTGAGTTCAAGGCCAGCCTGGTCTACAGAGTGAGTTCCAGGACAGCCAGCGCTATGCAGAGAAGCCCTGTCTCAAAAAACAAAACAAAAAACAAACAAACACACACAGAGAGAGATGCATATATTAGAAAAATTAAAAAAAGTTTCTTTTTCAAATAATGTATGGGACAAATCTTTTCCTTCCAGACTCCAAAATACTGTTAGCAAAATTTTTACTTCCTATTATTACATGTGCAGGTATTATTTAGTGGCATGTTAGGTACTATATAGGGGGTTTTTCTTTGTGTCACTAAAGGGAAAACACAATTCCTACCTCAAAAGGTATAAAACTCGGTTTATTCTGAGCCTAACTATGGCTTAAGTACATAGATTTAGGTTGCCTCAAATGCCATAATCCAATGTAGAAACTGTTTCCTGAAGACTTCTTGTAATTACAGAGCAGAAAACAGTTAAAAATCAATGCATTTTTTCAGATACATTAGTGGGAGAATCGGGTAAGCAGGATAAAGCAAAGCAGGAAAATTTCTGGTTAGGTTTCAGATGATGATATTCTTAGCCTTGGAAGTGGTGGAAGTGAGTAGTGTGTTGCAAGATCCCTAAGACATTTCTCAGATCATCACAAGGATGTTAGGCCAGACACAGAGGTAAACAATGTATGGTTATGAAGAACACCAAAGATAGCCCAAGATTATTTGGCGCTAAGCATGCAACCTTCTAAGTTTTCTTGTCATAAAATTCTATTAGGTCTGCTGGTATCTAACTTGATGAGTTTGTTACATATTTTGTATATTAGCCCTCTGTTGGATATAGGATTGGTGAAAATCTTTTCCCAATAGGTTGGCTGCCTCAGTTAGATACCAACAAATCAAATAACCCAATTTAAAAATGGGGTAAAGAGCTAAGCAGAGAATTCTCAACAGAGGAATCTTGAATGGCCAAAGAGCACTTAAAGAAATGTTTGATGTCTGTAGTCATCAGCGAAATGCAAATCAAAACAACTCTGAGATTCTATCTTATACCCATCAGAATGCCTAAGATCAAAATCTCAAGTGACAGCACATGCTGAAGAGGATTTGGAGTAAGGAAGAGCTATGCTCAATTATGTTTATAGTAGCTTTGTTTGTAATAGATAGAAATCTGGAAACAACTCTGATATCCCTCAACTGAAGAATGGGTATATAAAATGTTCATTTACACAATGGAACACTACTCAGCTATTAAAAATAATGACATCATGAATTTTGCAGTTAAATGGATGGAGCTAGAAAATATCACCCTGTGTGAGGTAACCCAGATTGGAAAGACATGTGTGGTATGCACTCACTTCTAAGTGGATACCCACAGACCCAAAGAAGCTAAACAAGAAGGAAGGCCCAAGAGAGGAGAGGGGCAATAAAATAGTCATAGGAGGCAGATGGAGGGAGAAACCGGAGTGGTAGAGGGGATTGGGAGAGGAATGTGGGGGGTCAGGATCAAGTGTGGGGAGAGGGCCAAAGGGACATAGAATGAATGGGAGAACTAGGATGGGGACATTTCTAGAATGCGACAGAGACATAGGAAGGGCAAGTCTCCCAAGAGTATATTCGGGGGACTTTAGCTGAGACTCCTAGTAGTGAGGATATGGACCTGAAGTGCCCACTTCCTGTAGTCAGGCAGGACCCCTAGTGAAGGGATAAGAACCAACCCACCCACAAAACTTTCAATCCCAAATTTGCCCTGTCTACAAGAAATGCAGGCACAAAAATGGAGCAGAGACTGAGGGAATGGTCAACCAATAACTGGCCCAACTTGAGACCCATCCCATGGGCAAGTACCAATCCCTGACACTATTAATGATATTATGTTATGTTTGCAGACAGGAGCCTAGCATAACTGTCTTCTGAGAGGCTCCACTCAGGAGCTGACTGAAACAGATGCAGAGACCCACAGCCAAACATTGGATAGAGCTCAGGGAATCTTATGAGGGAAGGATTGAAGGATCTGGATGGGATAGGAATTCCACAGGAAGGCCAACAGAGTAAACTAACCTAGACCCTTAGTGGTTCTTAAAGACTGAACCACCAACCAAAGAGACAAACCAGGCCTAGTCACTCTGCTCATAAGAAGCAGATGTTTAGCGTCATGCAGGTTCCCCAACAACTGGAGTGGAGGCTGTCCAAAACCCATCAATCTGTCACCTGCCTGTGGATCCTGCTCTGTTAACTGGGCTGTCTTGTCTGGCTTCAGTGGAAGAGGATGTGCCAGGGTTCGGAGTTACCCAGGGGTGGGGCTCTACCCTCTCAGAGGAGAGGGGAAGGGAGATGGGGGGAAGGACTCTATGAGACAGTACTGGGAGTGGGGCAGGAATCGGGATGTAAAGTAAATAAAAAAACTAATGGAAAACTTCGATTAGGTCAATCAACCTTGTAGAGTCAACATAGTGTACCCACTCCAAGAACTTCAATTTATAGTTGAAGTCTTAATCCTTCTTCAAGAGAAGTACAAGGCATGGATCACAATTGCCCAGAGAGGCTACATCAATACTAAGAACAGTAAGAAGAGTGATAACTTCTACTGCATTTTTAGCAGGCTTGTGCCCTCTGCTTAGCTTCCTTCTTTTGTTATCATCATGCTGACTCTGGGATGAAAATATAATTACTATTTCTCACTCACTTACATGTCAACTAAGGGTCTGAGAGATCAATGTAACACAAGAACCCAAAGATATAGAGATACATCCATCTAAGAGCAATTTATGCTTTATTTTTTATTATTAAGTTATTTTATTTATTTACATTTCAAATGTCCCTTTTCCTGGTATTCCCTTTGCAAATCCTCTACCTCATCCTGTCCCCCACCCCCATCTTAGAGCAGTGGTTCTCAAAATATAGGTCATGACCCATTTGGGAGGTCAAACAACCATCTCACAAGGTTGATCTAAGATGATTAAAAAGCATAGGTATTTATATTATGATTCAAAATAGTAACAAAGTTACAGTTAGGAAGTAGCAATGAAAATAATTTTATGGTTGAAGGTCACCACAACATGAGGAACTGTATCAAAGGGTCACAGCGTTCTGAAGGTTGAGAACCACTGTCCTAGTCGTAGAACAATGAATGTAGTTTCTACTCTAGTTCACTATTGCTTTTTCATCCATCAAAGTCTGAGTATGATTTTTTTTCCTCATCCATCAACCAGATAATTGCATGGGCCAGGCTGACCATGCAGAGAAGCCATTGCAGAGGTTATCACTGTCAACTGACATCAGGTCTTCAAGCAAAAAGGTATAGCTTATTTAAACTCGGTCTACCCTTTGTCCCTAATGGCATGAAATTCCTAAGAGTTAAACAAGAGCACACAGTATAGTGTACAGGATGTATATTGGCATGCTTGCTTCATTGCAACTTATCTGTTGGCTTCTCCAGTTCAGCCACGTCTTCTGAAGTCAGCACGTTGTTAATCTGCATGTTGTGTCTTCTTTAGTTTCTGCTTATTGACTTTCTCAGTCTGAGTTGTATGAGGTGTGTCCTACAGGGAGGCAGGCAGCCAGCTGTATCCGGGGTGGCCAAAGCTGAGTCTCCTTAGGCTTTAATCACCCAGTAATCAGCTGAGAGACTGGAAAAAAGCAGCTATAAATAACTGGCAGTAGTTTACAAAAATGAACCCCATTATAAACTTCCTGGTTATACACTGACTTTGTGTGTGCCAAAGCAGGCATGTCTATGTATATGTTGAGTTTATTATTTCCTTTTCTCTCATTGATTTGATATCTTTTACCTTCAACTTAATGTTTGTGGCTTTAACTCAGGTGACAAGTCTCAGCCCCAAACCAAAGTCATTTGCACTTGTTTTCAACACAGAACACCACACATGGTCTAACAAGTTTTTATAAGCCACCTTCTACAGACCACTTGATTTCTTCCTGGTTTGGTGGGCAGAAAAAAATATAAGGTACCAGCAGTAATAAATACAGACTTTCCAGGGCTTGATGGCTCCTTAAAAGCCACCATTTATTTTTTATTTTATTTTTTTAATATAGAGCCTTCCATGGGACTTTTAGTAACATAGTTTTTCAAATACTATGTAATACTGGAGCCACTGGCTCCTATGGAATATTGTTTTGGAAAAAGTTGCAGCCAATTTCAGGGATAGTGATGCTGCTGTTGTCACTCTGGGGAAGGTATGTAATACTTTCCTAACTCTACTGTGGTCTTTCCTTAATTATTTGTTTTCTCCCAGATATCCACTTAGATAAATGTTATCCAAATTTTATTTGTTCTTTGATTACCATGGGGAAAAAAAAAACAGCCCACATTTTAAATAGTACTTGTATGGGGTAGGCAGAAACATCTTACCAATAAAGGTGAAATATCATCTTCTTGTCTTTGAATATTCTCTGACCTTCCTTCTGAGATTACCTGCATCCATGTCTCATAACTCTATTGACTGGATTCTGCTCAATTGTGTTCTCTTCCCTAAGGCATACAGTATCAGTTACATTTCCAGCCAATGCAGGTGTTGACTTTCCTTGGCTTTTCCAAGTTTTCTTAGCTTGTTCTTCAAAAGCAATTGATAAACTGTAGGTTCTTTAAGGGGTATGATGGCTTACAGTACTTCAGATGCACTTTTCTCCATTGATTGACAGTTCACTCTTATAAACAATGAAGGCAGAAAGATGGATTAAAACGTGGCAAACTAGGATATACTGAGGATAAATTTAACTGAAAAGTACCTTAGTAAGAAGTTTGCCACAGGACTAAATCCAACTACTGCAACAAGTTGGGAACTAGTTTCTAGAAGCTGAAATAAACAAGGAACATAAAAAGAAAAAAATGTTGAATGCTAGAAATTAAGAGCAAAAAAAAAAAAAAAAATTCAGAGCAAAGCAAAGCAAACAATGGTTGCAAGCATCTATACAGGAGGTTCCAGAATCTGCATTCATGCAAACAAAATCATGTAGAAAAGTTTATAACTTGACAAAAGTTACTAGGAAGGATTAAGAAATTTAAGAACCATTTGTTAAACATAAAAAGAAATGTGGAAAACATTTTGTAGAAAGTACATGAAAATTTAAAACAGTATATATAAAACTAATAACCAATAAACAGATGCTAGCATCTAGGAGAACATTCAAAAAGAGAAAAATAGAACCTTGAGGGAAGGCCTTGTCAAATAATGACAAAACAACACAAAAGTAAAATTTAAAAAATCATCTCAAGTTGAAAGAACCAAGCCTCTGCATTTAAAGAGAGAAGAGACTTCAGAACATTGAGAAATAAATAAATTAATTCTAGACATTTGTGATAGAAATATCTTAACTGTCAAGATAAAAAGAAATACAAAAATTGTTGGGAATTAAAAGCTGAACAAGCATGAAAACAATTATACACAGATAATCAAAAAATCAATCAAGAAACAAAATCGAAGGACTCTAGACTTTTCACCATGAAGTCTGGAGGGTAAAGAACACAGGTGTCAAATCTTGTAGTAAAATAATTACTTTTTTATTTATTTATTTATTTTAATTAGCTATTTTCTTCATTTACATTTCAAATGCTATCCCAAAAGTCCCCCAGACCTTCCCCCCTCCCCTACCCACTCACTCCCACTTCTTGTCCCTGGTGTTCCCCTGTACTGAGGCATATAAAGTTTGCAAGACCAAGGGGCCTCTTTTCCCAATGATGGCTGAGTGGGCCATCTTCTGATACATATGCAGCTAGAGACACGAGCTCCTGGGGTACTGGTTAGTTCATACTGTTGTTCCACCTATAGGGTTGCAGACCCCTTTAGCTCCTTGGGTACTTTCTCTAGCTCCTCCATTAAGGGCCATGTGTTCCATCCAATAGCTGACTGTGAGCATCCACTTCTGTGTTTGCCAGGCCCCAGCATAGCCTCACAAAAGACAGCTATATCAGGGTCCTTTCAGCAAAATCTTGCTGGTGTATGCAATGGTGTCAGTGTTTGGAGGCTGATTATGGGATGGATCCTGGATATGGCAGTGTCTAGATGGTCCATCTTTTCATCTCACCTCCAAACTTTGTCTCTGTAACTCCTTCCATGTGTGTTTTGTTCCCATTTCTAAGAAGGTGCAAAGTGTCCCCACTTTGGTCTTCATTCTTCTTGAGTTTCATGTGTTTTGAAAATTGTATCTTGTATCTTGGGTATTCTAAGTTTCTGGGATAATATTCACTTATCAGTGAGTACATATCATATGAGTTCTTTTGTGATTGGGTTACCTCACTCAGGATGATGCCTTCCAGGTCCATCTGTAAAATAATTTCAATTCAGCCAAATTACCAGTGACAAGAAAGGACAGATAAAATACATTATGGTACACATGATTAAAATGGAAAATTTATTTTCCACATGAAGTTTCATAAGAAATATGTCACATGATGACATATTTCATCAAGATGAGGCAAATAAGGAGGACGATCAAACAGTTAAGAAACAACTAGACAAGAAAATAAAGGGACATCTAGGGTGATATCCCCTGATTTAATTCCAAGAATGAAAGCTCAGAAGGGTTAAAGTCAAGAGGGATGATTTTGGTATAGAGTAACTCCAAATTAGGTTTTGTTGGGAAGAGAGTCTGGAAAATTTTGAGACAGTAAACAAACTTGGAAACTGTACCACCAAACCATTAGGTGTGTTCAAAATTCAGCTGGATCAATATTATAGATATTTCTCCTGTACTAAGGTGTTCATGAGAAAAATGCAGGCTTCTCCCAAATTTAAGTCCTTTAGCTCACACAAGTCATTTTTATGCAGTGTACAAATGCAGCATCCAGACAAGTAACTAATCTGAAGGATGTTTCAACAGTGCACACATCGATAAAAATATGACAACTTATTTGAGTATGGATATATCAGCTGCCTAACTCCTCTGAGTTATTGCCTATAAGTATAATTTAATACTTTATATCCACATTTCAGCCAGAATCATTAGACACTCACACGAACTCTGTCTTAAAGAAAGGTAATCTTTAAAATCACTTGCATGTGATACAGCATATTTGCTCAGTAATCAGTAAGAACACTTGCTGTGATGTAGGTAGTTCTGCATCTCATGGCTTAACTTAGCCTCTGTTAATTAATGTGTTTCCTTCAAGATGAAGGGCCCAAGTGAGGATGACTCAATCCCACTTGGGAGGGAGAAGAAAGCAATACCATGAGGGGAGAGGGAGGGTCCTGGATGAGAAAGGCGATAGGGAAGAGAAGAGGGGAACATGATCAGGTATTGGGTGAGGGAAAAGGACTGAAGCCCAGAGGGCCAGCAGAAAGAATGGAAATAGGCAACATCAGGAGGCAGGAGTTGGGACCCTCCAGAATGTACCAGAGACCTGGGAGATGAGAGACATTCAAGGCTCAAAGGGCAGGACCTTAGAATTGTCTATGTTTGGTGCACCAATCACATGTCAATTCATGTATGTTTTCTGTTTCGTTGTCTGAATGATTGTTTCATTGTCTGAATGACTACTGACTGTTTTATGTTTCATGTTGAAAAGAAAAGAAAAAAATGGTTAAAACTTTACCTGCTGATTCACTCTCAGTTTACACAACGGAGGCTGAGAGAGGCCCCTCCCTTTTGCCAAAAAATCAAGCACAGCAGAAGAGGTCCTGCTGAAAAACTTGTTTTTAAAAAAGAAAAGGAATCTGCAACCTCTTAGTTCTAAGGCAAATAAGCTGATAGTTTTTTTTCCTAGAAAATTCTCTGCAATTCTGTGATTATTGTGTTTAGCAAATGACAAATTGCTTTTTTATCTTATAAGTATAGCTATAAAAATAAAATTCTTAGATTGATCTAAATTTATAAGATTCATGTAGCCACTTCATTTGGTTTTTGACTGGTCTTAAAGGTATAAATATGCTCTACGTGTCTTCATCATAGAGTATTAGCTTATTAGTAATTGGGTTTGATTGAAAAGATGTAACATTGAGTTGGCTTTAAATTGGTAACTCAGAGTTAGAGTCATTTTAAACACATGACGTAAAACAGCCCAGAAAACTAGTCCTCTAAAGATACTTCTAAATTGAGATAATATATTATGTAATTCTTATCCTAAAAAGTAGACTTATAGAGATAAGATTTTAAAACAATATCTCTTTAATGGAAACATTAAAATTTGCACTGTCATGCATTCATGAATTGGCAGCCAAACTTCATAACATGATAGTGATGTTTCTAGTATTGATTTTAAGGAGAATAAATTGTTTAAAATTGGGTCTTACTTTCCAAACGTTATAGATATATTCTAATATTGCAATGGAAACTTAAAATTATGGTTAAAATTGCCAGTGTCCCATTGATTACAGTTTACAATTTGATCGAAAGCTTATGATTTTTAACTCACCCATATATTGTTAATTAAGATTATTACAAGAGTAATCATCTTATGATAGCACTAATGCAGCTCACTTTGGCCATTCAGCCATACAAAGCAAGGCAGAGTTAACTAGATATTTTCATCTTTGTGCAGAAATTAGACCCTCACACAATCAGTTTGGCTATGGTTGTGGCCTTGCAGGACCATAAAAGGTTATAAAAGAAAATGTTTAAGGTATAAGTCATCTTAAGAAAGATTGTCCAAAATCAGAGGCATGGACAGACAGTTAAATTGTTCCTCTGGAATCTGTCCTCATTGCAGGAGGGCAAAGATGCTCAGATTAGAAAATATATACATTTGGGTTGATAAAAAGCTTAGAGCAGCCTCAGGGAAGCTTGTACACTGTTTCTTGTGTTTTGCAGACTGTGCCTAGGGAAGTTCTTGAAACTTCACCCCTCCCTGCCTTCAGGGAAATTTCTTTTAGCTAAACAACATTTTTTTTTCCAGATCTACCCAGGTGTTGTTCATAATAAAGTCTAAATTCAAGATTTATAAAAGGTCAGTCAGGCTATAAAACTTATAAAGGCATTACAAGATAGCTTACCTACTTCATATAAAATTATTATAGATTTGAAAGTTTATTATTTCCTTTACATCCTGTTAACTGTAAAGAGTTTACTTCTAGTGAACTGGTGACCATTAAAGGGTTTTGCCCCTAGGTATGGCTAATATAGTCTTACATTATGTAAGAAATTTTCATTGTCCAGGCTTCAATACAAGAAGCTAAGACTTTGAATCTTTCAGTGTATATTGTTTCCCGGGTGGAAAATATTTTATTAGCTAATGCCTCTAAAGGGAAGTTTACTTCAAATCCCTGTTTTCACACAGTGCACTTTAAAGCTCTGGGGAGTAATTGTTGCTCCATAAGATTCAGAGGCAATATCTTTTTTAATATTTAGGGTTTTAGTTATACTGAAAAATTGTGGTACAAATTTGCTTCAAAATTTTATTTTCAAAAGCTTCCAGGAGATGTGCTAAGACCTTACCTTAAACTCACCACAGGAGAACCTAAGCCTTTGTTAGGTGTTATCAAGTGAGATTCAAATTAACTGGTGAGAACCCAAAAGGCTTTAACAGAAAGTAGAGGAAACTTCTGTAATCTATTGGTATCGATTATAATTGGTGGTAATCAAATATTAGCTACATATTCTAGTTATTGTTATTACATGTGTCCACATCTATTCTTTGGCAAGAATAAACATTAATGTAAAATCATCCTTCTTCACCTCAAAGTTTTAACATCCTATTATAAAGCTGCTGTGGTGCTAATTAAGAATTCCTTGTTCCAAACAGCAATTGGTTATTGCAGAATATTGATATTTGACCTATTACCTACCATCATTTTAAATAAAATTGATACTCATCCTAAAAATAAGTTAATTGCTTATATGCATGCTTTTGTATCTTCTATAAATTCATGCATGCATGCATCCCATTTACTGTATTTAAAAGCAACCCTTCTATGGGAGAAAAGTATATGTGAATTGGATCATATGTTTATTCTTTTGAGTTTCTGCCTGCTTCAGCACAGATAATTAAATTATGTGCTGTAGATGGTGCTTTAAAATGTTGAAGATTGCCTGGAAAAGACCTCTTAAGACAATGCCACACTAGATTTATATCCCAGGTAGATTATGGACCTTATACAAGAATAATTGGCCATATAATCTCATTCTTTACATTATCAAAATAGTAATGGCTTGAGATAATAATTTGGTATTTTAAATAAATAAATAAATAAATAAATAAAATATGCATGTCATATTGTAAAGATTTGCTCTCAGTGTCCTCAGTTTCTACCTGTTCCACACATTGGTGTTAATTCTCGAGGACTTATACTTAATCAATTATTGCAAATGGATACTCACTTTTGATTTTAGAAAAATAAAATATGCACATGTGACTATTGATACCTTTTTAGTCTTTCTAATTATAACTGCTTTAACAAGAAAAACAACTAAAAGTATAGTTAGTCATTACCTGTGTTGATTTTTTTGCTTGGTGTTCCAAATCAAATTAAAACTGGCTACTACAGCCAAGGATTTGAGATGTTTTGTCAACAATTTAATGTTACCCATCTTACTGAGATTTTTATAATTCTCAAGGAAACAGTACTGTGGAACTTTAAATCTATATCTTCAAAAATAATTTAAAGTTAGATGCCAAAAATCTCGCTGAGTGTCTATGGCACCCTACAACCAGGCATACTCATAAGATGAAGGAATCCACTTATTGGCACATGCCATGATCCTGTTCAGACACTTAATATTGGGGAAAGGGGAAGTGTTTCTGTTTTTTCCACAGAATGTTGCAAGAGCATGCTAGCTTCCAATATGGCAGGCTGACCTGTGAGTAGGAACTGACAGTGCCATGACAGTGGTGACAAGAAAGCTGTATTGAGCGCACAGAAAAGGAGAAATCAGAGAGAGCAGACACAAGCAAAATAAAGAAACTCTTCCTATCTCCACCATGGGCTACAGCAAGGAGAGCCAACCTGGTGTCAACTTGGGGACAACTAAAAAAGCTGACCCTAGGAGAGTAAAGACCTCACATCTGGCTTCTAAGACTATAGCTGAGTTACACCCACACACATGTATTTACAATGGCCTAAGGGGAAGGTGGACTATACAATAGACTAAAATAGGAACTATGGCAATGGCATGAAGCCCTTGACCCTGGCTTCTAAGATTAAGTGAATCTTAGGTGGAGCCCTTGTTGATCCCAGTTGTTAACAATGAATTTTATCCCAGGTGGTTCCTGTTAGACCTTCTGTGCTTGCATTCCTCTGTTTTATGTAAGAATCCAGTAACCTCTTTGTACCTTGCTGGTATGTCACCCAACTTCCTTATTGTCTTCTGTATAAAAAGTCTGATGCTCGATTTGACATTACATTCAGATTCTACACAACCTCTCCTGTGTGCATCTGTTTGCCAACTCATCCAACACTTTGCCCACTTGCAACTAGAGACCCATTCACGCAGACAAAGGGGCCCAGAGGGTCTGCGGCACACCTCCAGCAGAATGACAGGGCAACAAGTGAGAGATGGGATCACTATCCCACAGTCAATAACCATGTCCCATAATTGTTCCTGTCTGAAAGAAATGCATGGACACAAAAGGAGAAAAGCCTGAGAAAAAGGAGGTCCAGTGACATAACCACAGTAGGATCCAGCTCTGGGGGAGGCCCCAATGCCTGACATTACTACTGAGGCTATGTAGTACTTACAAAAAATGGCCTATCAGGACTGCCCTCCAAAAGACCCAACAAGCAAGACCCATCTGAAAGTGTCAGATGCAGATATTTACACCCAACCAATGGACAGATGCTGGTGACCCCTGTGGTTGAATTAAGCAAAAGCTGGAAGAAGCTGAGGAGGAAGGCAATGCTGTAGGAGGACTAGCAGGACCCAATAGGGAGGACACTAACCAAAATACCCAACAAGGAAAGATAGAAGCTGTAGAGACCATATCCAGTGGATAGGCACAGCTCTCAGTTAAGGGGTAAGGTCACACATTCACCTCAGAAATATTAATCCAGAATTTCTCCTGTCAAAAGGAAATGCACAAAGAGTGGAACAGAAACTGAAGGAAAGGCCATCCAGAAACTGTTCCATCTAGGAATTTATCCCTACTGCTGACACCAAACCCAGACACTATAACTTATGCCAAGAGCCCTGAGAGGCTCTGCCAGAACTGGACCAATACAGATGAGGACATACATAGCCAAACATTGAACTCAGTGTGGGAACCCCAATGGAGAAGTTAGGGCAAGGACTGTAAGAGCTGAAGGGGTTTGCAACCCCATAGGAAGAACAATATCAACCAACCAGAACCCCAAAGCTCCCAGGGACTAAACCACCAACCAAAGAGTATGCAGGGGGGGCAGGTACCTGTGACTCCAGCTGGATATGTATCAGAGGATGGCCTTGTCAGGCATCACTGAGAAGGGAGCTCCTTGGTCATGTGGAGGCTTGACGACTCAGGATAGGGGAACACACTAGGGTGCTGAGGAAGGAGTAGGTGGGAAGATTGGTGAGCACCCTCATAGAGGCAGGGAGAGGGAGTAGGTGATAGGGGGGTTATGAAAGGGAAACTGGGAAGTGGAATAACATTTGAAATGTAAATAAAATAAGTAATAAAAAATGAAAAACAAAGGCAAGGGTGTTTACTCCCTTCACTTTTATTTGATATAGTGCTTGATGACTTAGCTAGAGCAGCAAGACAAGAGAAGCCAATAAAAGGCATTATATAGGGAAAGAAGTCAAAGTATCATATTTGTCGATAATGTGATTCTATACATAAGAGACCTTGGAGACTACACCAAAAATGCTTGGAACTGATAACTGTTGTAACTCCGAATTACTGATACTAGAGACACTTCAGTGTTGTCTACTGACAGTTTGCCTCTGCTTTCACTGCCCCCTGCCAGAAGCTCCCATCCTCCCTTCAGCCCTCCAAAGCAAGATATGCAGACAGTTGATTTCTGTGCTTCATCCTCCTGCAGCAAGTCTGGGGCTCCTTCCCCCTCCCCTGGCTGCTCCTTCAGTGTTAGAATGGCAGTACCCATAAAACTCCCCCTTAGTGAGAACATTCTGAGGAGACAGCTTGAGACATTCCCCCCACCTTTGTGTTTCCAAAACCCAACTCCTCCTGATAAGCAGCAGAATTCTCCAGGTGCCTGTCTGAGACCTTAGAGAAAAAACAAGCTCAAGGGAGACTAGACTAGGGCCTCCTGTTTAAATCATGGAGTAAAGGTAATCAGAGGTCAGGTCACAGGCAGTTAAGACTGGCCATAAAATTAGTCCCTGAATAGACACCGATTACCCTCCCCCCCCCCACCGGCTTCAGTACCACTCCACCAATTGAACACAGCCCTCTACTCCCCTTTTCTGTGAACAATCACAGGATTCCTAACTATACTGCATATAAACCCAGTGTTTTCTGGACTCAGGGTCGCTTGCCTGCATTCACATGGTGAGTGTGAGGCGGGCAATCCGAGTTCGAACTTGAAACAACAAAAGCTCTTTTGCGAGTTGCAGTGGACTTTGCAATTCCTGGGCTCCTCTGGTTTCCCATGGACTCATGGCATAACAATAACTCTCCTTGGCAAAACTGCAGGATATAAAATTAACACACAAATCCAGTTGAAATGGAAAGGTTTGGATATGTCAGGTGACTCAAGTGGTGTTATGCTGAGGCAAGACTACCTGTGATGTTTGCAGAGTGTAAATAGGACTCAATGGACAGTGCTAACACACCTATGGTCACTTGACCTTTGACAAAAATCTAAAATCATCCAGCGGGAAAAAGGCAGCATTTTCAACAAATAGTGCTGGTTCAACTGGTGGTCAGCATGTAGAAGAATGCAAATTGACTCATTCTTATCTCTTTGTACAAAGCTCAAGTCCAAATGGATCAAAGGCTTCCAGATAAAACCAGATATGGTGAATCAAATAGAAAGGAAAGTGGAAATGAGCTTCTAACACATTGGCACAGGGGAAAATTTCCTAAACAGCTTATGCTCTAAGATCAAGAATCGACAAATGGGACCTCATAAAATTGAAAAGCTTCTGTAAGGCATAGGATGCTGTCAATAAGACAAAATGGCAACCAACAGATTGGGAAAAGATCTTTACCAACCCTACATCTTATAGAGGCCTAATATCCAATACATACAAAGAAATCAAGAAGTTAGACTCCAGAGAAACAAATAATCCTATTTAAAATGGGGTACAGAACTAAACAGAGAATTCTCAACTGAGGAATACCAAATGACTGAGAAGCACCTATAGAAATGTTCAACATCCTTAGTTATCAGGGAAATGCAAATCAAAACAACCCCGAGATTCCACCTCATACCAGCCAGAATGGCTAAGATCAAAAACTCTGGTGACAGCAGATGCTGACAAGGATGTGGAGAAAGAGGAACACTCCTTCATTGCTGGTGGGATTGCAAGCTGGTACAACCACTGTTGAAATCAGTCTTGGGATTTGTCTTAGTCAGGGTTCCTATTCCTGCACAAACATTATGACCAAGAAGCAAGTTGGGGAGGAAAGGGTTTATTTGGCTTACACTTCCATACTGCTGTTTATCACCAAGGAAGTCAGGACTGGAACTCAAGCAGGTCAGGAAACAGGAGCTGATGCAGAGGCCATGGAGGGATGTTTTGTACTGGCTTGTTTCCCCTGGCTTGCTCAGTCTACTCTCTTATAGAACCAAGACTACCAGCCCAGAGATGGTCCCTCCCACAAGGGGCCTTTCCCCCTTGATCACTAATTGAGAAAATGCCTTACAGCTGGATCTTATGGAGGCATTTCCTCAACTGAAGCTCCTTTCTTTGTGATAACTCCAGCTGTGTCTAGTTGACACAAAACTAGCCAGTACAATTGACCCCTTGTCAACTTGACACACAAACACATCACTAGTAAGTCTCAACCCTTACATTCTTATTCATCCCCAAGATCTAAATAACTTTAAAAGTCCCACAGTCTTTACATATTCTTAAATTTTCAATCTCTTTAAAATATCCATCTCTTTTAAAATCCAAAGTCTTTTAAAATTCAAAGTCTCTTAACTGTGGGCTCCACTAAAATGGTTTCTCCCTTCAAGAGGGAAAATATCAGGGCACAGTCACAATCAAAAGCAAAAATCAATCTCTAACCATCCAATGTCTAAGATCCAACTCTTGATCTTCTGGGCTCCTCCAAGGGCTTGGGTCACTTCTCCAGCCATGCCCTTTGTAGCACACACATCGTCCTCTAGGCTCCAGATGCCTGTACTCCACTGCTGCTGCTGCTCTTGGTGGTCATCTAATGGTACTGGCATCTCCAAAACACTGCATGATCCCTTCAGTCCTGGGGTGTCAATTGCAACTGAGGCTGCACCTCCATCAATGGCCTTCCATGGCTTCTCACAGTGCCGAGCCTCAGCTGCTCTGCGTGACCCCTTTATACCTTCAAAATCAGTATCACCTGGGTGACCCTTACACATTACCAAGTCCCGTTGCAGCAGGAGTACAACCTCAGCTATCTCTGGAACACAGCCTCTTTGTGCTTTCAGAAAACACTTCCCAGAAGATGTCACCTCAATGATGCTGGTCTCTTCTTAATCACCACTAATTTCTTAGCTCCAGCTAAGCAGCATCAATAGTCCTAATAATGCAAAGTTTTTGCTTTAGTAGTTCTGGTATATTGTTAATCACAGCTGATTCTTCAGCCCCAGCTACCCAGAACTACAGAATCTTCACAATCAAAACAGCAATGGCCCTGAAAAGAGTCTTTAATTTTCCCTCTGAAATTTCACAAGCCAGGCCTCCATCTTCTGCACTCTTCTCAACATTGTCTTCCAAGCTCCTACACAACATCTGACAGAGCTTTTAATGACGAATGGATCTTCTAGCCCAAAGTTCCAAAGTCCTTCCACAGTCCTCCTGTAGTCTCCCCTCCCCCAGCCTGAAACCTGCTTGCTCAGGGGTGGAGCTTCCTGCTCATTCGTTCTGCCACGCCCATTGCTGAAACCTGCGGAGCCACACACGTGCTCACCTTTCTACTAGACAAGAGATTATTCGGCGGGAATTGGGTCCCCTTCCCCTTCCTTCATAACTAGTGTCGCAACAATAAAATTTGAGCTTTGATCAGAATAACTGTCTTGGCTACATCTGGCCAGACACAACATCCTCCCCAAAACATGGTCAGGTTGTCAGAGGAATACCCCACTCCTGGTACCAATTTGTCTTAGTCAGGTTTTCTATTCCTGCACAAACATCATGACCAAGAAGCAAGTTGGGGAGGAAAGGGTTTATTTGGCTTACACTTCCATACTGCTTTTTATCACCAAGGAAGTCAGGACTGGAACTCAAGCAGGTCAGGAAACAGGAGCTGATGCAGAGGCCATGGAGGGATGTTCTTTACTGGCTTGCTTCCCCTGGCTTGCTCAGCCTGCTCTCTTATAGAACCAAGACTACCAGCTCAGAGATGGTCCCACCCACAAGGGGCCTTTCCCCCTTGATCACTAATTGAGAAAATGCCTTACAGCTGGATTTCATGGAGGCATTTCCTCAACTGAAGCTCCTTTGTGATAACTCCAGCTGTGTCAAGTTGACACAAAGCTAGCCAGTACAGAGTTCCTCAGAAAATTGGAAATAGTTCTACCTGAGGACCCAGCTATACCATTCCTGGGCATATATCCAAAAGATGCCCCAACATATAACAAGGACATATGCTCCACTATGTTCATAGCAACCTTATTTATAATAGTCAGAAGCTAGAAACAACCCAGATGTCCCTCCACAGAGAAATGGATACAGTACACTCTGGAGTACTACTCAGCTATTAAAAACAACAATTTCATGAAATTCACAGGCAAATGGATGGATCTTGAAAATATCATCCTGAGTGAGGTAACCCAGTCACAAAAGAACACACGTGACCTATACTCACTGATAAGTGGATATTAGCCAAAAAGAAGCTCTGAATACCCACGATACAATAACAGACCATATGAAACCCATGAAGAAAGAAGATCACACCAAAGTATGGATGTTACAGTCCTACTCAGTAGATGAAAAAGATTAATCTCTGGAAAGTAGAGGAAGAGAGGAATCTGGGAGTGAGAGAGGAGGGGAAGGGAAATGGGGAGAGGGGCTGTTCAGATATGGGGGGAAATGGGAGAGAAATACATAGGGTCAGGATTTGAAAGGTATGTAGCAGTGGAGGAGAGAGAACTGGCTATAGCCAGTAGAAAGTCCCAGATTCCATGGAACACACTTGCCTTATTTCTGATCTTAGTGGGAAAGCTGTGAGTTATTCTCTTAATGTGATGTTGGCTATACATTGTTAAATACAACCTTTATTATATTGAATACCTTGCTAAACCTAGTTGCTTCAAGACGTTTTATAATCAATAAACATTAGATTTTTTTCAAAAGTTTTTTCTGCATTTATTGAGGTAATCTTTTGATTTTCATTTTTGAGTCTATTTCTGTAATATATTACATTTGTTGACTTACATATACTGAACAGATCCCACGTCTTTGGAAGGAGGCGAATTTGATCATGATGAATGATCCTTGTAACATAATTTTGGATTCGGCTTGCAGCTATTTTATTTCTAATTTTTGTATTTATGAAAAATAATATTGGCCTTACAGAATAGTTGGAAGCATTCTTTTAAGAATATTTTGTGGAATAATTTGAGTAGTGTTGTTCTTAGTTCTTTTTGAGGGTCTTGGAGAATCCAAAGTAAATCCATTTTGTCCTGGACTTCTTTTTTGTATTTGGGAGAGATATTCGTGCTTCAATCTCATTGCTGGTTATACATCTGTTTAAATTATTTATGTGATCTAGGTTTTATTTTGGTAAGTATAAACATTTGTCGATTTCTTTTATATTTTCTAATTTTGTAGAACATAATTTTTAAGGTATGTTCTTATATTTCTTGGTTCTGTTCAAATACTTCCCTTTTTAATCTCTAATATTATTAATTGGGTCATCATCTCTTTCTCTTTTTGTAGTTAATTTGGCTAGTGTTTTGCCAATATTTTTTATTGTTTCAATTAACCGATTTTTCATCTCATTGATTCTTTATACTTTTTAAAATTTCTTTTTTATTAGTTTCTGCTTCAATACTAGTTGTTTTTTTCCTCATCTATTGCTTTAGGACTGTTAAAGGCAGCCTGGTTTCTGGTTGAGCTAGGTTTGAAACCCTGGTGACCCTGTAGGTATCCCTGCAGGGTTCCCTGCAAGGGATGGTAGGCATTTTCCCATGTTCTTGGACACCAGGATCCTGACAGGAGACCTTGGCTTTCCATAATTCTGTAGCCATCAGTCACATAAGGGAAACACCCCAAGCCCCTCCACAGGTAGAAAATGTGACCACAGGTCACATAGCCTCAAGACAGATCTCCATTTTAATGAGGTACCTAAAGGCCTGAAGGGTTTAGCCAACTAATCTATCCTTCCCAGACACTCATCCCTGATGCCCTTTCTTTCTGCATTAGAAAAATATATGTACAGAAAAAGCGCATAAAATTGTTTAGATTCGTCACGTCTGGAATACCGTATTGACAAAACAGAGGACTTTTGCAGAATTTGAGCTCAACTTTCAACTATCAACTATCTAGAGGAAGAATTACACAGAATCCTTCAAATCCTACTTCAACCTCTTCTTACTGCGCGTCCTTGAGTGCATTCTCCAAACCCCCAGGTACCACAGTTTCATAGTCATCCAGTACACTAGCTTCTTCATGAATATTTGCTGAGTGCCTACCTCATGTCAGATGCTGTTCTCACACTGGGAATTCAAAGGAATGAAACAGATAAAACGTTAGTACTTGTGGAGCTCGCTCCTCAGAGTGAGAAACAAGTCACAACAACAGACAAACAAAATAAACTCATGAGCAAACGCACAATCCAGGATCCAAGAGGATGATAACTTTGAGAGGTGTTAGAGGTGAGAAGAGAGAAGAAGAAATAGTGTAGAGTCAGAGGAACTGGTATGATTCTCCAATGGTGATCTCATTGGAAAGTTATCACTAAAACACATGACCTAGTTGATACACATACCTTGATTGACAAGGAGACATAGCCACCATGCTGAAAGGACAGCAAGAAGGTTGTGAGGCTGAGGTGGCACTGTAAAGAGGAATAGTGGTGAGGTCTACTAGAGAACAGCCTATCCCGTGTCATCCTCATCACTGGGGGCTTTGAGCATGCTAGTATAGTGGTTCCTATGGCTTAGGGTTTGGAAACTTAATCTGTAGTTGTGCTGTGAATAGATGGGGGCTAAGGAGATAGGGGGAATAGCAATTAAAAGTAGGATGCATATTGAAAGGTTGAGGGAACAAAACAGGTGAATAGAGCTAGTTTCTGCATAATCTTAGCTATTATTCCTTCCTAATGTCATCTTGAACAGAAAATAGTGATTTTTTTTCTAGAAAACTCCTCTGCATAATGTCAGTCTGATAGAGATCTGAACATTCATTCACATTCCTAGAGACAACCAATAATTAAACTGGGGCTCAACAAAGAGAAGAGAATCATCCTTGCTCCTTGGCTCTAGACTACACCAGCACTATTGGGCAGTTCATCAGATAAGGCCAACAGCCTTATAATCCAGATAAAAACAAGCAAGCAAGCAAGCAAATAAACAAACAAAAAACAAGTGCATTTCTGTCCTACCTTCATTTCCTACATCAGGCGGTGTTTAAACATTCATTTTTTTTTAATATTTTTTATTACTACGTATTTTCCTCAATTACATTTCCAATGCTATCTCCAAAGTCTCCCACACTCCCCCCACTCCCCTACCCACCCATTCCCATTTTTGGCTCCGGCATTCCCCTGTACTGGGGCATATACAGTTTGCGTGTCCAATGGGCCTCTCTTTCCAGTGATGGCCGACTAGGCCATCTTTTGATACATATGCAGCTAGAGTCAAGAGCTCCGGGGTACTGGTTAGTTCATAATGTTGTTCCACCTATAGGGTTGCAGATCCCTTTAGCTCCTTGGGTACTTTCTCTAGCTTCTCCATTGGGGGCCCTGTGCTCCATCCAATAGCTGACTGTGAGCATCCACTTCTGTGTTTGCTAGGCCCCGGCCTAGTCTTAAATATGCTTCCACTTCAAGTGAAAGTGAGGCTTGAGACTAGGAAGAATGGTCTTTTGCCTCTTAGACTTTGTATTTGCTATTGGATTCTCACAGCAAGTCTTAAAGAGGAAGAAGGTGGAGAGAGACTGGATGTAGCTGTAGGCACATATGGGCACCTCTGTTTTCTAAATGAAAGTGCTGGGTCCAGTGTTGCAGTGCTTCACTTCACTTGCTAACTGGGAGAGTCTTCAAAGAACAAAAGCAGCTGATGTTTGAGCAAGCACTA
This sequence comes from Mus musculus, assembly GCF_000001635.26. NCBI lineage: Eukaryota > Metazoa > Chordata > Mammalia > Rodentia > Muridae > Mus > Mus musculus. Next base: position 7,512,459 of record NC_000072.6, on the reverse strand, counting down.
AAACAGTGTAGACAGCCTCAAAATAGACCTAGAAATACAACAGGGATGCAAAGATGCCAAAGAAACCAGACCCTGGCTGGCTACTGGATTGATGGTACCCAAATTAGACCTCAAAGGAAGAATGAGTTGTGAAATTAGATGTTAAGGGAGGGGGTTAAATTCCAGGAAAAGAAGAAAGAAAGGGGAACAAGGGCATTGAAATGAAGGAACATAAGGCATATGAGAGGTATGGCTAGATAAATAGCTAGAAACCAAATAAACTAGGAGTTTGAGGGTCTTTATAGAGACTACATTCGTTTTAACTTCGGGGATTTCAGCTCCAATGAACCCTTTCTGACCTTAGATTGTAAGCTTCACTCAGAGAATACAGTTTGAAGGGCATTCCCAGTTACGTTTATGAAAATGAGTAAAATGAGAGGTAGGCTTAAGTTCCTCTGAGAGGTAGCATGGCTGGAACTAGTGCGTATGGGGTGTCATGACATCCTAAACATTTGTTAAAACAAAAACAAAAACATTCATGCATTTGGTTATTCTCGATTTTTAAAAGTTTCTCAGATTTACATTTATTCTGAAAACCAACATTTAAAATATAAATTGCTGAGAGCTGGCAAACACAGGTGGGTGATTCTTCATCAACAACATTTATGTGAATGATCTGTCTGAGCCTGAAGAGGAAATGAGCCCTCTTTACATATTTTTTAGCGCAAGAGTTATTGTTTTCTAAAATTGCTTCTGCTTTTCATTTTGTCTTTTCAGTTAAAGAATGGCTTCTGAAATATGTATGAGGGAGGCTAGTTATAATTAATGATAGTATATGCTGCTACGGTGTCAATTTGTTACAATCCCAGTGACACAAGTCCAATTAGTATTGCTGAGGGTTTGTCAAATGCTTGCTACCCTCTGTCATTTAACTACAAAACCAAATATATGACTTATCTGAGATCTCTCTTGGAACAAACACAAATCGTATCGTTTAGGGAAAAGTAGGTGCTCTGTAGCTGAGTTTTCTCCGTTCAGCATTGGACTTCCAAGATCTGTTGGGTTGAAAACTCTCAACACAAGCTTCCTGAACCAGTCAGTAGACTGATATATAGATTAGGGATGTGTGAACAGTGTGGGTGAAGGACCCATAAGTCCCATATTGTCAGGTTCTCCTCCAGTTTTCTCTGCCCAAATATGCACTAGCATAGCAAGCTGCATTTGCTGCCCTTTCACTGTGGATCCTTTCTGCCAGTTTCCCAGTTAGGTCTCCTACTTCCAGCATTTCTGCACAGCCTGGCTTCAGTGAGCAGCACAGCCTCTTCCCCATGCCCGTCTCTCTGGTGACTATAGACAGGAACTATGTCGGAAAGCTGACAGGCTTTTCAGAAGTTTCAGAGTAGGAGGTTTGCCTTCACCACAGCGGTAGTCTTTATAAACATTGGAGTGTTTACTAAGAAGAGTTAGTTTAATACTATTGTCAGAGGTGCCTTGCTTTAAACAGAATGCTTGCTACAGAGTCTGTGGTGATGTCAGAGGTGCCTTGCTTAAACCAGAATTCTTGCTATTGCAAACATTTTAAAGAGCCTATAGCAATGGCTTAGTGGTTATAACTCTTGCTCTTACAGATGACCCATGTTCAGTTCCTAGCACTGGCATGGGGAAGCACAGCAATCCTTAAGTCTAGATCCAGGAGGTCAGGGGATCCGTCAACCTCTTCTGACTTCCAGCAGTTCTGTACCCGTGTGGTATGCTTACATTCATGCAAGCTGAACAGCTATATGCACAAAATAAAAGAAGCAAATCTTTTTTTTAAACAGATAAAATCTCTTAAGAAATTCCTATGGTTTCTCATTCCTTCTTTTCTTTCCTCTTACTGTTTTGCTCCTCTTCAACTTCTTCCTTTAAAAACAAAACAAAACAAAACAAAACCCAATTACCTACCGACACACAGCCTTACCTTTTCATTCTGTTTGATGGCTTTGATATATTTTCCTCCAAAACACTTGTCCCAGTGGAAAGAAAGAACTCTGACCCATACGCTTTCCTCTCAAAAAGCATTCTTTGCCATTTCTCAGTCCATTCTCTATATAAAGGTCATGCCATCTGAATCTTTGTGCTTTTTCTTTTGCTGAGTCAAGTGATTAACCTGCTTTTTGGGAACAAATTATTGTCATATCACTTTCCAGGACTCAATATCCTCTTGGACATGGTCTTGACAAACAATATAACAAGGTAAGGAGTGAGTGCATAATTTTATAGCATTTGCTTTTATGCATTAAATTATGCTGTCTCAATAGTGTTCTGCCAGTAAAAAGTTGCAGAATATATTCTGCCATCTCCATTCTTTCCTCAGACAATTTTTTTCCTCCTCATGGAACCCTTCAAAGTCTCAAATTTGACTCCTACACAGCTTCCTCTCCTTATTGGGCTTCCGACATTTAATGTCACATCTTCTGGGTGGAACACAAAAGCTTTGCATCCACAGGAATGAACTCAGCTTACGTGTGGAGGGAAGAAAGTAAAAAGGGACTCCACCTGTCCATCTCACCCCTGCCTGGAGCAAAGTTCAAGAGAAGCTCTAGCCGGAGCATCCGGAAGTGCTGTGATTGAGTGCTCTGGAAAAAAAAAAGTCTACTTCTTTTCGAAGTTATTTTCATCAGGCTCTATGTGAGGGAGTTACACAATTCAGAGAGATCATGGATGAATGTTTTTCTGGCATGGAAGACCAGATGAGGCTAGCTTCTTGCATTCTTCAATATGAGTTTAAGTTTTATAAGATGAAAAAAAAAAATCTTACATCTAAGTGTGACATCAAATATAATAGATAAAAACAACTACCTCAGAATAACCAGAGGAGAGAGACCACATGGAGTTGCAGGCATCCCCCAGCGGGTTGTAATTGTCCCCCAAGGTATAACTTACAGGAGCGCTGTTCCCCTGAGAAACAATCTGTTATGAATAATTAGATACTTAACTTTGTAGAACAGCAGACAGTGGTTCTCTGAGGGAGTCACTACAGTCACAGAATAGTACTGGGAGGGGGGATGGGAAAGGAAGGATCGCTGAGAGAACAACAATGGAAGTGGATGTGGATTTGAGGAGGCAGTGCTAGGAGGACCTGAGAGGCTAAGGGAGTCATGTGACACTGAGCTTTGGAGGAGGAGGAAGGAAGTAGAAAAGTGACCAGAGGTAGGATGGGAGAACTGGAGCATAGGGTTTTGGTTGATGATGTCACCAAGGAGCTGTGTGGTCAGGTGTTATAATGCTACATATGGTGTTCCTGTTCTTGGACAAGAGAAAGGGAATATATCTGCCTTCTTAAAAAATATCATAGGATGATTGGAATCACTCCCTTATCGCCATTCCAAAGAAAGGTGACCTCCATAAGCTGTTGGGTTATTTAAAAAGAATTGACGTATTATACTTTCAGTCATATAGCGTTCTCGGTGAGTTTTATAGTCAATTTTAATATCTTAGCTTTTGGACGTTCAGTTAGTTAATGACAATTGAGGAGCTATGAAAACATTTAAAAAATAGATAATGTCCTATCTGATGTTGGACATCAGTATAAGATCTCTGATGGTTAACGAGGTGACTCAATGGTTAGAACACTCACCACTCCTGCAGAGGTACTTAGTATGATTCCCAACACCCACATGATGACATCTGACATGCTTTTCTAACTCTCGAGAGTACCAGGCATGTGTGTGGTGTACAGACAAACATATACAGGCAAAACACAGATACTCATAAAAAATATAAAATATGGAAAACTCAATGGATCGAGAAGTTGATCCTGTTATGGGGACTTAACTGCTGCCCCTGCTGAGACAGAATGCCAAGTCTTTTGATCTGATTACTCACATAGAGTAGTTTTTCAAAACCTTACAATAAAAGGCATTTTCCCCATATCCCATCATTTTTATGGTTGCTTAAACATAAATGTATACATAAATATATGTAGACATTGTAGTTTTCCTGTTTTTCAGGTATATATTATATTTTATTAGAATGAAGCCCTCAATGGCAAAGGTATATTAAAATTCCACAATCAACCTGGCACATAGGGGCTCAAAAAGACTGAACCATTCACGAAAGAGCATGCATGGAACAGACCCAGTCCCCCTACACATATGTAACATATGTACAGCTTGGTTCTCATGTGGAACCTAACAGCAGGAGCAGGGTCTGTCTTTGACCCAGTTGCCTGCCTTTGGACTCCTTCCCCCAACTGAACTCGGCCCTGTCTAGCCTCAATAGAAGAAGATAAGCCCAGTCCTACTATGACTTGCTATGTGAAGGAGGGTTGATATTCATGGGAGGTCTCCCCTTCTCTGAGGAGAAAGGGAGGGGGCAAAGGCAGAGGAGAGGGAAGAAGAAGGGGATGGGAGGAGAAGAGGGAGGGGAAGCTCCAATTTAGATGTAAAGTAAATAAATTAATGAATAAATGAAAAAAAATCCTTAACATTATCTCCTTTTTTTCTGAAAGCATATCTGAAGCCAATCTCCCTTAATGTGAATTAAAGAAGAGCACAGACATATGTCAAGGACTTCTGATATGAGAAATGATGCTGAGATGTTATTTAAACCTCTATTTAGACTAACATTTTAGAAAGTGCGAAGGAGAGGAAATCACCATTGAGGGGGGGGAGCCATTTTTTTTCTTCTTCAAAAGCATGTGGTATATTTTTATCTCTTGTGAGTCTTTGACAGTGTAGGCTTGGTAAATGCTACTGAAAGAAACAATGAATCCTATGTTTCTGTGAGCGAGTTAAAGTTACAGACAGAAGATCGATTTTGTACAGGTAGAACATGAGTAATGGATGATTTGGGCTCACTATAATAATGAGGAACAATGGATTAATTAGTATATCACTGTGTCTATTTTTTATTTATTAACATGCTACAATGTATCGATCATGTTGTATGTAATTCTTATAAATTAACAAGTTTTTCTGTAATTTAATGTTGGCAACAATTGTTACAGTGAATAGTTCCCATCAAGTACATTTATGCAAGAGAGTATTATGTGCTACTGAATTAGTTTATTGCTTTAACACCATATTTAATGTTTTGAGCATCCTTACCATCAGTGGATTCTAGTCCCAGTGAGCCCTACTTACCTACCCTTATAGATAATATGAATTTTAATATGAATAATATTAAGATTAATATGAATACTATGAAACAGTCTTCTGTTTCATTACAGTTTGGGAATTTGGCTTAGGTTCTGCTCATTGGCCACTTGAAGGAAATGTTACCCAACATCTATTCTGGTTTGCTGCTGGTAGATACTGTGCCTTCTGCATTTTTGGGGTAGTGTGAAGAGGGGCTTTGGGTACCAGTGTTGCTGGCATGGATAGATATACCTTCCTAATAAAGAAGTACTACGATGATGCGATGAACATTTCTGAGTCTTAGGGTCTCAGCTTTCTTGCTTGAGAATTGATTTGATCATGGATCAGAGACAAATCTTAAAGTGTGCCTTGGTGTCTTCCTCTATGAAATAAGAATGACAATAGTATTTGCCCTCTTGGATAATGAACACTGAGCCAGTTAACATTGTAACATGCTTGGGACAGTCTTTGCATCATAATAAGTACTCTAGCCACAACAGAACATCTCTCTAAGTAAGTTACTTTTGGGGAATCATGGGTAGAGTATAAGATTTATTGATATTTCCCTCAAACCTTATTCATTAAATCTTGTGCCAAATTTTGAAGTATGGGACAATGGAAAAACATTTTTAAATCTGGGTTTGAGGTGACACAATGATTTTAGAAGTTATTGGATACCATGAGAACTACTTACTTAAGGCAGCTCAAAATGTCAGTAATTTGCTCTATTTTTTTTAAAGTTTTTGTTCATTATTTTGTTTTTGAAAGTTGATAGCTTTTTACATCTAGAATTGTGGCAGTTGGTCCAGTGCAAGTACTCTAGAATAATGTGTGAAAGAGACATTTATTTTCATGAGTATATAGCAATTGTACAAACTAACAGGTTTCATTATGACATATTCATACACATGTATATAATCACCCTATGATTAATGTGATTCTAAGGCATTCTCACAGCTGTCGTGAAGTTCTCTATAAATGACATTCACCATTAGTAAATTACTTTGAAATCAAGAACACTGACCATCAAGAAAATTTGGGAACATTTGAATCAAGCATTTTCAGCAATGTTGGCTCACAGATCTATAAAGTAAGAACCATATTAGAAGACAAATGGAAATCATTAAAATTCATTCTTGATACAAAAATAGAACAGCAAAAGCAATCAGTCTCTAGAGTGGATTGCTAAAGATGTCTCTGCCATAAAAACTTGACAGACGGAGATGTCTGCAGATCTTGCATTTGTCTTGCATTTGTCCAGTGCAGGAGGTTGGTGGGTCAAGAAGATCAGCAATTTAATTTCAGAGAGGACTTGAGACACTTCTGTGGATTGCTGTGAACATCCTTTACCTCAGAATCATATTAAATCAAGTGTTCAAGATTTGCCGTGGCATGAGTACTGTAAATATAGGCAAAGATCATTGTGAGGTCTGTCATGGTGCTGTGAATTCTCTGAGTATCTCCCCTGGTCTCAGTGCTACTACTGATTACTGCAGTTTCTGTGATGGGCTCCAACGTCTGCCCTTAATTTGTCATGCTATTGCCAATCCGTTCCATATCCTGGGTTTACATGTACAAATAACCATAGTTAGGAAAAGCTTTGAATTGAGATGAAATGGAAGATGTGAGTATGTTAGAAGCTGTGAGATGAGGTGTTGCCACACAATCATTGGTTTGGCTCCCAGGAAGCATCAGCTTCCCCCTGTTCTGCACTGACTGTAGCCGCAATGGCTGCCATAGTCACCTCCTGACGCAAGCATTAGGGAGGCCACTGGTAGGAAGCCACACAGGTGGCTCCAAAATTTCTTACTTTGCAGTTGCTTTCTGGTGAATTGATGAGGGAGGCTATTTATTAGACTTCTATACCATCTATGGCTTTTCCTCCATCAGCATCAAAATGATAACTTTTTTTTCTTTTTTTTTTATTATGTATTTTCCTCAATTACATTTCAAATGCTAGCCCAAAAGTCCCCCATACCCTCCTCCCACTCCCCTATCCACCCATTCCCACTTTTTGGCCCTGGCGTTCCCCTGTACTGGGGCATATAAAGTTTGCGTGTCCAATGGGCCTCTCTTTCCAGTGATGGCCGACTAGGCCATCTTTTGATACATATGCAGCTAGAGTCAAGAGCTCCGGGGTACTGGTTAGTTCATAATGTTGTTCCACCGATAGGGTTGCAGATCCCTTTAGCTCCTTGGGTACTTTCTCTACCTCCTCCATTGGGAGCCCTGTGATCCATCCATTAGCTGACTGTGAGCATTCACTTCTGTGTTTGCTAGGCCCCGGCATAGTCTCACACGAGACAGCTACATCTGAGTCCTTTCGATAAAATCTTGCTAGTGTATGCAATGGTGTCAGCGTTTGGATGCTGATTATGGGGTGGATCCCTGGATATGGCAGTCTCTACATGGTCCATCCTTTCATCTCAGCTCCAAACTTTGTCTCTGTAACTCCTTCCAAGGGTGTTTTGTTCCCACTTCTAAGGAGGGGCATAGTGTCCACACTTCAGTCTTCATTTTTCTTCAGTTTCATGTGTTTAGGAAATTGTATCTTATATCTTGGGTATACTAGGTTTTGGGCTAATATCGACTTATCAGTGAGTACATATTGTGTGAGTTCCTTTGTGAATGTGTTACCTCACTCAGGATGATGCCCTCCAGGTCCATCCATTTGGCTAGGAATTTCATAAATTCATTCTTTTTAATAGCTGAGTAGTACTCCATTGTGTAGATGTACCACATTTTCTGTATCCATTCCTCTGTTGAGGGGCATCTGGGTTCTTTCCAGCTTCTGGCTATTATAAATAGGGCTGCTATGAACATAGTGGAGCATGTGTCCTTCTTACCAGTTGGGGCATCTTCTGGATATATGCCCAGGAGAGGTATTGCTGGATCCTCTGGTAGTACTATGTCCAATTTTCTGAGGAACCGCCAGACTGATTTCCAGAGTGGTTGTACAAGCCTGCAATCCCACCAACAATGGAGGAGTGTTCCTCTTTCTCCACATCCACGCCAGCATCTGCTGTCACCTGAATTTTTGATCTTAGCCATTCTGACTGGTGTGAGGTGGAATCTCAGGGTTGTTTTGATTTGCATTTCCCTGATGATTAAGGATGCTGAACATTTTTTTTCAGGTGCTTCTCAGCCCTTCAGTATTCCTCAGGTGAGAATTCTTTGTTCAGTTCTGAGCCCCATTTTTAATGGGGTTATTTGATTTTCTGAAGTCCACCTTCTTGAGTTCTTTATATATGTTGGATATTAGTCCCCTATCTGATTTAGGATAGGTAAAGATCCTTTCCCAATCTGTTGGTGGTCTTTTTGTCTTATTGACGGTGTCTTTTGCCTTGCAGAAACTTTGGAGTTTCATTAGGTCCCATTTGTCAATTCTCGATCTTATAGCACAAGCCATTGCTGTTCTGTTCAGGAATTTTTCCCCTGTGCCCATATCTTCAAGGCTTTTTCCCACTTTCTCCTCTATAAGTTTCAGTGTCTCTGGTTTTAAGTGAAGTTCCTTGATCCACTTAGATTTGACCTTAGTACAAGGAGATAAGTATGGATCGATTCGCATTCTTCTACATGATAACAACCAGTTGTGCCAGCACCAATTGTTGAAGATGCTGTCTTTCTTCCACTGGATGGTTTTAGCTCCCTTGTCGAAGATCAAGTGACCATAGGTATGTGGGTTCATTTCTGGGTCTTCAATTCTATTCCATTGGTCTACTTGTCTGTCTCTATACCAGTACCATGCAGTTTTTATCACAATTGCTCTGTAGTAAAGCTTTAGGTCAGGCATGGTGATTCCACCAGAGGTTCTTTTATCCTTGAGAAGACTTTTTGCTATCCTAGGTTTTTTGTTATTCCAGATGAATTTGCAAATTGCTCCTTCTAATTCGTTGAAGAATTGAGTTGGAATTTTGATGGGGATTGCATTGAATCTGTAAATTGCTTTTGGCAAGATAGCCATTTTTACAATGTTGATCCTGCCAATCCATGAACATGGGAGATCCTTCCATCTTCTGAGATCTTCTTTAATTTCTTTCTTCAGAGACTTGAAGTTTTTATCATACAGATCTTTCACTTCCTTAGTTAGAGTCACGCCGAGATATTTTATATTATTTGTGACTATTGAGAAGGGTGTTGTTTCCCTAATTTCTTTCTCAGCCTGTTTATTCTTTGTATAGAGAAAGGCCGTTGACTTGTTTGAGTTTATTTTATATCCAGCTACTTCACCGAAGCTGTTTATCAGGTTTAGGAGTTCTCTGGTGGAATTTTTGGGGTCACTTATATATACTATCATATCATCTGCAAAAAGTGATATTTTGACTTCCTCTTTTCCAATTTGTATCCCCTTGATCTCCTTTTGTTGTCAAATTGCTCTGGCTAATACTTCAAGTACTATGTTGAAAAGGTAGGGAGAAAGTGGGCAGCCTTGTCTAGTCCCTGATTTTAGTGGGATTGCTTCCAGCTTCTCTCCATTTACTTTGATGTTGGCTACTGGTTTGCTGTAGATTGCTTTTATCATGTTTAGGTATGGGCCTTGAATTCATGATCTTTCCAGAACTTTTATCATGAATGGGTGTTGGATCTTGTCAAATGCTTTTTCTGCATCTAACGAGATGATCATGTGGTTTTTGTCTTTGAGTTTGTTTATATAATGGATTACATTGATAGATTTTCGTATATTAAACCATCCCTGCATCCCTGGAATAAAACCTACTTGGTCAGGATGGATGATTGCTTTAATGTGTTCTTGGATTCGGTTAGCGAGAATTTTATTGAGGATTTTTGCATCGATATTCATAAGAGAAATTGGTCTGAAGTTCTCTATCTTTGTTGGATCTTTCTGCGGCTTAGGTATCAGAGTAATAGTGGCTTCATAAAATGAGTTGGGTAGAGTACCTTCTACTTCTATCTTGTGAAAAAGCTTGTGCAGAACTGGAATTAGATCTTCTTTGAAGGTGTGATAGAACTCTGCACTAAACCCGTCTGGTCCTGGGCTTTTTTTGGCTGGGAGACTATTTATAACTGCTTCTATTTCTTTAGGGGATATGGGACTGTTTAGAAGGTCAACTTGATCCTGGTTCACCTTTGGTACCTGGTATCTGTCCAGAAATTTGTCCATTTCGTCCAGGTTTTCCAGTTTTGTTGAGTATAGCCTTTTGTAGAAGGATCTGATGGTGTTTTGGATTTCTTCAGGATCTGTTGTTATGTCTCCCTTTTCATTTCTGATTTTGTTAATTAGGATTTTGTCCCTGTGCCCTCTAGTGAGTCTAGCTAAGGGTTTATCTATCTTGTTGATTTTCTCAAAGAACCAACTCCTTGTTTGGTTAATTCTTTGAATAATTCTTCTTGTTTCCACTTGGTTGATTTCACCCCTGAGTTTGATTATTTCCTGCCGTCTACTCCTCTTGGGTGAATTTGCTTCCTTTTTTTCTAGAGCTTTTAGATGTGTTGTCAAGCTGCTAGTATGTGCTCTCTCCCGTTTCTTCTTGGAGGCACTCAGAGCTATGAGTTTCCCTCTTAGAAATGCTTTCATTGTGTCCCAAAGGTTTGGGTACGTTGTGGCTTCATTTTCATTAAACTCTAAAAAGTCTTTAATTTCTTTCTTTATTCCTTCCTTGACCAAGGTATCATTGAGAAGAGTGCTGTTCAGTTTCCACGTGAATGTTGGTTTTCTATTATTTATTTTGTTATTGAAGATCAGCCTTAGTGCATGGTGATCTGATAGGATACATGGGACAATTTCAATATTTTTGAATCTGTTGAGGCTTGTTTTGTGACCACATATGTCATCAATTTTTGTACAAGTTACCATGAGGTGCTGAGAAGAAGGTATATCCTTTTGTTTTAGGATAAAATGTTTTGTAGATATCTGTTAGATCCATTTGTTTCATAACTTCTGTCAGTTTCACTGTGTCCCTGTTTAGTTTCTGTTTCCATGATCTGTCCATTGGTGAAAGTGGTGTGTTGAAGTCTCCCACTATTATTGTGTGAGGTGCAATGTGTGCTTTGAGCTTTACTAAAGTTTCTTTAATGAATGTGGCTGCCCTTGTATTTGGAGCATAGATATTCAGTATTGAGAGTTCCTCTTGGAGGATTTTACCTTTGATGAGAACGAAGTGCCCCTCCTTGTCTTTTTTGATGACTTTGGGTTGGAAGTCAATCTTATCAGATATTACGATGGCTACTCCAGCTTGTTTCTTCATACCATTTGCTTGGAAAATTGTTTTCCAGCCTTTCATTCTGAGGTAGTGTCTATCTTTTTCTCTGAGATGTGTTTCCTGTAAGCAGCAAAATGTTGGGTCTTGTTTGTGTAGCCAGTTTGTTAGTCTATGTCTTTTTATTGGGGAGTTGAGACCATTGATGTTAAGAGATATTAAGGAAAAGTAATTATTGCTTCCTGTTATTTTTGTTGTTAAAGTTGGCATTCTGTTCTTGTGGCTGTCTTCTTTTAGGTTTGTTGAGGGATTATCTTCCTGTTTTTTCTAGGGTGTTGTTCCCGTTCTTGTATTGGTTTTTTTCTGTTATTATCCTTTGAAGGGCTGGATTCGTGGAGAGATAATGTGTGAATTTGGTTTTGTCGTGGAATACTTTGGTTTCTCCATGTATGGTAATTGAGAGTTTGGCTGGGTATAGTAGCCTGGGCTGGAATTTGTGTTCTCTTAGTGTCTGTATAACATCTGTCCAGGCTCTTCTGGCTTTCATAGTCTCTGGTGAAAAATCTGGTGTAATTCTGATAGGCTTGCCTTTATATGTTACTTGACCTTTTTCCCTTACTGCTTTTAGTATTCTATCTTTATTTAGTGCATTTGTTGTTCTGATTATTATGTGTCGGGAGGAATTTCTTTTCTGGTCCAGTCTATTTGGAGTTCTGTAGGCTTCTTGTATGTTCATAGGCATCTCTTTCTTTAGATTTGGGAAGTTTTTTTCAATAATTTTGTTGAAGATGTTTGCTGGTCCTTTGAGTTGAAAATCTTCATTCTCATCCACTCCTATTATCCGTAGGTTTGGTCTTCTCATTGTGTCCTGGATTTCCTGGATATTTTGAGTTAGGATCTTTTTGCATTTTCCATTTTCTTTGATTGTTGTTCCGATGTTCTCTATGGAATCTTCTGAACCTGATATTCTCTCTTCCATCTCTTGTATTCTGTTGCTGATGCTCAAATCTATGGTTCCAGATTTCTTTCCTAGTGTTTCTATCTCCAGTGTTGCCTCACTTTGAGTTTTCTTTATTGTGTCTACTTCCCTTTTTAGGTCTAGTATGGTTTTGTTCATTTCCATCACCTGTTTGTATGTTTTTTCCTCTTTTTCTGTAAGGACTTCTACCTGTTTGATTGTGTTTTCCTGTTTTTCTTTAAGGACTTGTAACTCTTTAGCAGTGTTCTCCTGTATTTCTTTAAGTGATTTATTAAAGTCCTTCTTGATGTCCTCTACCATCATCATGAGGTATGCTTTTAAATCTAGGTCTAGGTTTTCGGGTGTGTTGGGGTGCCCTGGACTGGGCGAAGTGGGAGTGCTGGGTTCTGATGATGGTGAGTGGTCTTGGTTCCTGTTAGAAAGATTCCTACGTTTACCTTTTGCCATCTGGTAATCTCTGGAGTTAGTAGTTATAGTTGACTCTGTTTAGAGATTGTTCTTCTGGTGATTCTGTTACCATCTATCAGCAGACCTGGGAGACAGATTCTCTCCTCTGAGCTTCAGTGCTCAGAGCACTCTCTGCTGGCAAGCTCTCTTACAGGGAAGGTGCGCAGATATCTTGTTTTTGGACCTCTTCCTGGCCGAAAAAGAAAGCCCAAAACAGGGCCTTTCTCAGAAGCTGTGTTGCTTTGGCAGTTCCCAGAAGCTGTCAGCTTCTGTGGTGCAGACTCTCACCTGTGCAGACTAAATTCCTAAGTTCCAGGGAGTCCCGGAACCAAGATGGCGACCGATGCTGCTGAGGCTGAGGCCTCCTCCCAAGCCAGGCAGACACCTGTCCTCTGGTCCGGACGGTGGCCGGTTGTCTGTGGCCTGCCAAGGGTGCTGCCTCAGCGGCTCTGTGCTTCCGCCTATCCCAGAAGCTGTCCGGTTCTCTGGCGCACCCTCTCACCTGTTCAGACTAATTTCCTAAGTTCTGCTGAGTCCCGGAACCAAGATCGATAACTTCTTTCAAATCATTTCTTTCATCATGACTTCCACTTCTACCACTTTCTATATCCTGTAAGACACAACTTTTCTTCTTTTCTTTTCTTTTCTTTTCTTTTCTTTTCTTTTCTTTTCTTTTCTCTTCTCTTCTCTTCTCTTCTCTTCTCTTCTCTTCTCTTCTCCTCTCCTCTCCTCTCCTCTCCTCTCCTCTCCTCTCCTCTCCTCTCCTCTCCTCTCCTCTCCTCTCCTCTCCTCTTCTTTTCTTTTCTTTTCTTTTCTTCTCTTTTCTTTCCTTTTGAGGCAGAGTTTCTCTGTATAGCCAGCCCTGGCTATTCTGTAACTCACTCTGTAGAACAGGCTGGCCTTGAACTCAGAAATCCTCCTGCCTCTGCCTCCTAAATGCTGGGATTAAAGGTATGTGACTGGCACGACATAATTTCTATTTCAAAATTTTTATTTTAATAATTCCACCTCTCTCTTACTGGCATACAGAGTTTCATGGGAGTCTGGAATTGGGTCTTCAATGAGAGCAGATGTCAAGACATTAACAGCACTATCGTCATTGACAAATAGAAATCAAGTAGACCATGATATGTAGTGGTCAAATGGGTAGATAACTAATCTTGTGTGGTCACCTGGAGTGAAATACTGATAGACTTGGCTGGAAGTTAGTTGTTGCAATAGACAGTAGTAAGAATAAAGAAAACAAGGTTATTTCTAAGCATGCAAGAGAACTCAGAAAAAGAAAATTAGGAAACCAGAGGTTTTGACTGGAGTCTAAGGGGAGGGCCAGAGGCTTCATCATTCTTTTGGACGAAATATTTGTCTCTGGTACCACAGGGTTTGGAACATAGAAATGGACAAATTACGCACAACACAGATGATATCCACATTCTCACAAGATATTTTTTTTTTTTTTTTTTTGCTATTTTGGTTTTTTTAAGTTGGGACATCAACTGGCAAATCCAGAAGGTGAAATGGGCCATCTGGGTGTGTTCCAAATTCCTCTGATCTCCCTCTTTCCAGCAGTAAAACTCTTTTCTCTATTGTCTGAGGAAGTCAGCAGCCACTTTCTTGGAGAGTTTCTGGCCCTCTCCTTAAAATACAAATAGAACTCAGGGAGGGGTATTCAGATGATGATCTGAGAGCTCTCCAGGTATGGACATTTGGAAGACTCTGCTAATTTATATTCACAGAAATGTGACTGGTGTGTACAGAATGATTCCTATGTTGGAGCAAGATAAAAGGCATACTGTGTTGAATCAGATTGATCAGTGATGAGAGTATGCCAACTAGATACATTCATTATAATATGTTGACTCAAGTAGGTAAGAGTGCCTCTGGCGATTTGCTTGACCACATTTTATTCATTAAATGAAGATAAAATTCGAGAAAGCTCTGTGCTCTGTAAAGAAAAGTGTATCAAAGTGAGAATCTAAACTGAATTTGTAAAACTTTAATAATTTCTCAGTTGATTCCTTTGTCTCTTAGGGGGCCCAGGGTATATACCTCTCAAAGTCTTAAAAATATTAATATAGAGAAAATTGAGATCCTTGAAACAAATAGGAATGGTGCCTCACCAGTTAGGGTAGTATCTAATGGAGGTCAAATGACTAATGGGTATTGCTGGGAGACCTTCTCATCAACAGGCCCAGAAAACTCCAAAAAACTACCTCTTGTTATTTTGCCAGATACTGAGTTTAGAGTTGTGATAGATATACTCTGCAATTAGCAAAATTCACTAGTCTTACTGACCTGAGTAATGAAAGCTTTGCCTGTAGAATTGCAGCTCCATGGGCCAAGCATCTGGCCATTTCTGCAAAGATTATAGAGATGCATGCTCAAATCAAAAATTTTTTTCTACCAAACCTCATTTACTAACTCTCTGGACTCTACAGGAAGCCAATAGATTGGGACAATGTGAATGTTGATTCATATACTTAAGAACCTCGGAAGAGGAAATCATAATTAAGGAGCTGCCTTCATCAGAATGGCCTATGGACATATTTGCGGGACATTTTCTTGATAAATGTTTGACGTTGGAGCAATTGACTCTTTGCCAGCAATGTCGTTCCTGTCAAGTTGGACCTGAGATGTATACTAAAGGTGTCTGGGAAGCACTGCAAGCAAGCCAGTAAGCAGCGTTCTTCTGTGGTCTCTGCTTCAGTTTCTGCCTCTATGCTCCTATCTTGGTTTTCCAGGATGATGGACTGCAGCCAATAAGCTTAAATAAAGTCTTTCCTCCCTGAGTTGCCTTTAGTCGGCGTTTGATCACAGCAAAGCAAATCAACACACTAATTGAATAATCCTGCTGCAGCTGCAACTCCACATGTGGTTTCTTTACAAGGAGAAAACCAGCACACTCCCCTCTTCTTATTAGTGTCCTAACAGGCAAGCCATGTATTCTGTCTTAGGAGACTACTGATTTGGACTACCTCTTGAACTAGGATTACTGTTATTCAGTGAAGGCAGGGAGAAATAAACAGGAGAAGTGTGCAACAAGCATGCAAGAATGTGGTAAGCAGTATTCCAAAACTGGACTGGCTTTATCCAGGCAGCATGCCACAACACTCAGACCTCTCAGGATAAAATTTAGTGACATTAAGGACAAAGATGTGCAATGCAAATTATAAATGAAAAATCAGGAATATCACATGTAGCTTTGTGACTTGAAGAAAAAAATAAAA
The DNA here is from genome assembly GCF_000001635.26 of Mus musculus. Taxonomy (NCBI): domain Eukaryota; kingdom Metazoa; phylum Chordata; class Mammalia; order Rodentia; family Muridae; genus Mus; species Mus musculus. The sequence goes on along the minus strand of NC_000072.6, from coordinate 7,496,552 downwards.
GAATATGAAAAGAATATGTGCATAAAATTTGATTCACTTCTTATTACCTATAGTTTTACATAGGCCATTTTTGTTGTGATTTTACACACACACACACATACATCTCAACATTAGATTATAAAGTAAATGAGACATAAACTTAGCCCAGATATATGGACTTGTAGCTGAATACAGTAGATAATGGAAGAATAGTTGAGCAGCAGACTATAATAGTTATTTTGTAGTTTTTGCAGCCTGCTTTTGCTTATACCTTTTTAAGTTTGGCAGAATTCTATCCAGTGAATAGATTCCTACTATGGAATCCATAAGCTTATTTCTCTAGTTTCATTGTGGCTAAACATAAACTTGTAATCTAGATTCTGTCACATAGACAATACCTATGTATATACGTATGTATGTGTGTGCATATACATATACATATATATATATATATATATATATATATATATATATACATATATGTGTATATAGGTGTGTGTGTGTGTGTGTGTGTGTGTGAGTGTGTGTATGTATGTATATCTGAGTCTAGGTAACAGTTGAATGCCATTTCAAGATCCATTCCAGCCAGAGCTATCCAGAATTTAGAGATAGCATCCTGTGCGCAGTGATACTGATGTTAGCAAACCATTGTGTGCTTGCTGTCCCTGCTATGTCTGTCTCTAGAGTCTATACAGTCTGACTTCAAACCCTAGTCCTATGGATGCAGGCTCCATGCTGACTGCTCTGCCTTCTTGTGTTTCAGGTTCTTGTTGACAACATTTATTCTGCTTTCTTCATAACCAGCCTGAGTTAATTAACTGCTTTTGCAACTAAGAATCTTCTGTTCAGGTGCCTCTCTCTAAGGTTTCTCACCGCTGTGGATGCAAGCTTTCTTATACCCATTTCTCTGCTTGTTAAAAGTTTTAAGATTTAATTGATGTATAGTTTTTAAAAAGTTAATATATATTAATTTTTCATTTATAATTTATTACAGAAATATTTTCTAATATATATTCATTTGGATTATAAGTGACAGCATGTCAATATTTTGGTGACGTTTGTATCATGGTTTAGTTTTCTAGTTATTTCTTCTTATTTAACCTCTGTAGTTGTGAGTCATAAAAGATTATATTGGTTTTCTTATATTTAATATATTTTGTTGTATATAGCTTGAAATACAAATAAACTTCTTAACAGAATCTTTATGAAAGTTTTTATTTGAAAATCAACTGTTCAATTTTTAAACCAACAATCTTTTTGTCTATTTTATCTACTTCAATTTTTTTCATCAAATAGTTATTTCTTCTTCAACAGGGGATAAAACCTTGAAAATGAACCCATCAGGGAATACAGCTGCCTTTACATAGCAGTAGGCAATGAAGAGATGTTTAAAGAAATATACTGAAGCCGAATGAAAGAACAGACAAATCCACAGATGCGCTTATACACAAGCAGAAGCTGGAAGCGCCATTCACAGTCACTTAGTCGTATAAAGACACATTTTCAAAACTTCCAGTTTCTATTTTGCAGTTCCAGAAGTAATGATAGCCATTTATATAGGCATATAGAAGGTAATGAGTGACTCTTTGGAAGGGAAGGTAACTTGTAATCAGGGACATTGTTTTTATTACTTCATTAATATTTATGTTTACATACACAATATTGAGATGAACATTTCCAATGCATAAATAAATAATGTGCATAGAGAAATATTTATGATGAAGACTTAAGAGAATTAGAATATTTGCTTTAAAGTCCAACACAGCAAAGCTATTCATATTCATTCCGACATTTCTCATGATTATGTTAAGATACTGAATATTCAAGTGGTAGGCAAAGAAGACAATGTTTGGTATAAATGTGCTCTTTTTAACTTATTCTGTTACAGTTGTTTGCTTTATCTTGGTAAAACTGACTTTGAGGGACAATTACAAGGGTACTTTGAAGGAATTTTCTTCACCATTCAAATACATGTTTAGCATTTATCAGATGACTCTAATGACTTGTAGCTTTCCAGATTCATCACTCAGCATCTGTGATGACCACCTAATGAGTCAGGCAGGCAGAATGACTCATGGCAGCACCAGCGGCAAGATTTAGACCCACATGTTAGTGTTTAACATAGGAAGAGTCAACGACTTTCTCAACAAGCTCACATCAAAATCCTAAAGAACCTAGGGCCATGGAAGTGATGCCTCTCAGCCAGAACTCAGTGAAACAATCACTCCAGTTTGGCTTTTGTTTCTGATATGTATGTGGTTGAAGATAATTGGTAATGTGCTATGGTCCCTTATATGAGAGACAGCTCATTGAGCTGAACTCTGAAACACTGGCTATTTCACTGGCAGCTCTGGAAGCTGCCATGATGAGTCCTGACATCTACCTTTTACTGAAGTGTGAACACATGCATGCTTCTCTTCTCTAGTGCCTCAGTGACAGGCTTTTATTATTTGTTTTAAAAATAGCACTTTTATGAGAATAATGAACCACTTTCATTGGATTTAAGGCTCATTTTATGAAATGTAACCTACACCTGGCACTGATAAAATGGCCAAGACCCTGAGGCTAGGCAGGTGGTGAGCCAAGGGGAATCCTACTGCTACTATTCTGCTAAAGAAATGTAGCAATAAACTGACCCCTAGTGACATATTGCTAGACCCATCCATCAGAGCATCTCTAAACTGTCATCAGAGAAACTTCTTGAAATAAATGGTAACTAAAACAGAGACCCACAACTGGAGGATGTGAAGAGTGTGAAAGACTGTGCATCTCTCAGTCTCTCTTTCAAGGACCAGGGATCTATGAAGAAGAAGAAAGGTGATGGATGACTTCAAGAAAACACAGAAGAACAGATGGATATAGGAACACAACAGAGACTGTGGCAGCACATTTTGGACCTGCACAGGTTCATGCCACAAGGGGTCCCAGCACTGAGAAGAGGAAGAGGACAGAGGAGCCCATGCCTAACTGAGAAGCTATGTGTAATTGCTGCTTTCTGGCCAAGGGAAAATCTGTTTTCTTCAGTGAAGTGTCAGTGGATATGGTCACCACACTCCAAAGCAGGCACCAGGCCAAGGACTAGTTGGCCAATACAAATTAAACTTTTCTTTGTGAAACTTTTGTTTTATTTGGGCTTTTTTGTCTTATTGTTTGTCTTGGTTTTCATTTTTTGTATTTGCTTAGTTCTTTTTTTGAGAGAGAGAGAGAGAGAGGGGAGGGAGAGAGAGAAGAGGTTAGATGAGAGGGGTGGGTAAGATCTGGGAGGTGTTGGGGGAAGAGCAAAAACACGAGCAAAATATACTACATAATTTTAAAATAAAATTATAAATACCATTATTAAATGTTAAAATATGTTAATATTTTTAGTTATTTGTCTCATTTTGTGACCTGGTTATCAAGACATTCTATTTTCCATAATTTTTTAATATGCTTTACAAATAGAAACACAGATTTGGGTGGACTAAGATGTGAAATGAGATGGTTCCGTATGCATATACATTTTGAAGTGATTATCACAAATTAAAATATGATTGATCACATAAGATTTCTCATCAATATATATATTTGGCAGCTTACCATTATATAAACATTTTAAATAAACTTTCCCAAATTACTCATTGTGAATTGTTCAATAATAACAGCAAAAGCTACTCAACATTAGAAGGCAAATTTGCTGCAAAATGATCATTTATTCAGACAGACAAATTAATATATTAATTGCAATTTCAAATATGTATATACATATATATATACACATACACACATGTATATGCAAGAAATGGATTATTTTGGATTCTATTCATAATTTCACAAAAGGCTCTACTACTGGAACCAAATGGATATTTTATCTTTAGTTCTATCCCGGAGAGTCTTTATTGAGATGAGTCTGACTTATGGGATAGTATAGTAATGACTGGAAGAAGTATGAGTTCAAAACCCAGGTATCGATGGCAACAAGAGCAAACTTATCCCAGGATATTTCCAAAGTCCAAACTCATCTCAAGCACTCAGTAAGTAGTTATGCAGTAAAAATGATATATTGTTTTGTGACAAAGATAGAACAAAGGTATTATTTTAAAAAAATAAAAGAAGAATAGAGGTGCTATTACCTTTTGTTGTGACCTGAAGGGTTTGAAGCACCATCTTCTTAAGGGATATGATAAAAGATGAGAATTTTGAAATATCTGTGTACTTCAGTCTCTCTCTGTGTCTCTGTCTCTGTCTCTCTTCTCTCTCTCTCTCTCTCTCTCTCTCTCTCTCTCTCTCTCTCTCTCTCTCTCTCTCATGTGTGAGTGGAGGTACCAGTATGGCATGGTGTTTATGTCTACAGGACAAGCTTAGATGTCAGTCTTTGACTTCTGTCTTATCTAAGACAGAATCTCTTGTTTGATAGATACTTCGGGTTGCCAGGCTACGTGGCCAGGGGGATTCCAAGGAGTTTTCCTTTATCTTCTATCTTGCTATAGAAGTGCTGATTATCCATGTATCACCTTGTCCAGTTTTATGTGGTTTCTGGTGATTCAAACTCAGGTTCTCATGCATTCGTGGCAAGTGCTCTACTACAGAGTCATAAAGCTAGCCTTCAAAAATCTGTGATGGGTAAGATGTTGTTGCATAAGCTTCAAGGTGTCAGTGAGCAGCTATGAGAGTGGAACCAAAGTGAAGGATCAGAGAACTACCCTCCATCTCTCTGTGCTGGGTGACAAAGCACAGTGTGACCAGCTGCTTCTCATTCACGCTGCCGTGATGTTCCTGGCAGGATGGATGGTAATCTCTCAAACACTTACATTTTACTTTTTTTTACTTTATTTTTTTACTTTTTTATTAGGTATTAATTACATTTACATTTTAAATGCTATCTCAAAAGTCCCCTATATGCCCCTCCCTTGTTCCCCTATCCACTCCAGCTTCTTGGCCCTGGTGTTTCCCCTGTCCCAGGTTGGACTCAGCTAAGCACCCAGATTTGGTCGCTGGGACATCAGTTGAGGGGTCACAAATAGGCACATAAGATGACCGAGACCATGGGATGTGTAGCCCCGTGCTCTTGCTTTTCCAGACAGAACATCGTAAGGGTACTGTATTAGCTCAAGGACTTCAGTACCAAGAATAGCAACACCAATTACACAGTACACATTTGGAAGTATTGGTTATTTAACTTTATCAATAACTCCTGTAGCTTTACTGATAACAGATCTGAAACGGTTATGGATTTTATTGTTAACAAGAAAAATATTATTGAAATCACAGTGATAAGCATTGTATTGGCATTGCTTAACTATTCTATAGAACACAATGCAGAGTAACTTAGTGATACAGGTAGCATTGAATATGACAGAATTAAAGAATGTAACCAGAAAATTCCTGCATCTGAGCACAAAATATGTGCACAAAAAAATATTTATTACAGTGTGATGACCCAAATGTCAAAATATGCCCTGAGGTAAATAGATGGGTACATGGTAATATGTTCACATTATAGAAAACAGTAGAAATGAATGAACCATAGCTTTGAAAATCTTGAAACAATGGAAACAATTACAATGAATTTCAAGGCTAGGGATGTAGCTCAGTGGTAGTGTACTTGCCTGATCTTCATCAGGCCCTGAGTTCAATCCTAAGAATTGCAAAAAGAGAATGAGAGAGAGAGAGAGAGAGAGAGAGGGACAGACAGACAGACAGACAGACAGACCGCCCACACACAGACAGAGAGAACCAGATAAACATCAAGTTTCAGAAAAATGCATCCAATTTGATTCTATTTGTAAGGCAAAGTATTAATAAAAATTACATGGTGGTGACATGAACTAATGTTTTATTTACTTAAAAAGGAAGCATACATCAAGAAATGAAAAGACTTGACAGCTGTGTACTGAACATACCATTGTTATTCAGTTGATTTTTCTCTGGACTTTTCACTGTCTCAACATTTTATACCTTGAAAATGAAAATGCTTTCCGTTTTGAAGCTCTGATATCAGGTCTGCTGTTAACTGGCCATCCGACCCTTGGTAAGCCCTAACAGCTCTCTGGATGTTTGTTTTCTCATCTGCAAAATAAATGTGTTGAACTCAGAGACCTTTAAACTGCCTGGCACCATTAAAATTGCAGATTATATTAATTTTTAAAATCTTGACTTAACAGCTTTATTGTGATCCATTACCCTGGGCAAAATCCAGTATATCTACTTGAATATGCAAAACCATCAGTAGAGTATTATGACCTCAGACAACAATTAGCTCAGCACAAGGACCCAAACTAAATTCCAAGATCATGAAAACCCTGAGAGTAAGGAAACACAAAAGGGTGTTTGTGAGTAAAAGCACTTATATTCCCAAAATTAATGGCATATGCACACACACATGCACACACACTCACACACACACACACACACACACACACACACACAAGCTAGCATCCTATAAGGAAGCACTTTTTATATGAATCTTTTATAGAAATCTGTATCTTGGCAGAACCCAACCCACAGCGAAATTTCCTGCTCCGTCTGACACAATTGATGGACAACTGTGATAATTCAAGAAATATGACACGCACAAGCGTGGGATTGCAAAGTACAGGGCTAAATTGATGTCATTTTTCTATTGTAGACAAAAAGAAATGCTTCAGTCTCCAGATAGGGACAGACTAAAGCTCAAGATTAAAATGAATTTCCGCAGCAGCAGCAAAGAAGCAGTCCCTGTCCCCTCAAGGGATAGTTTAGGCCTTCAATTCCTGTGCTTCAAATCACTGGGTGTTATTTGGCTATAGCTGATATTATGTCTAAATATGTCCATAATATAGTTTGAAGACAACAGAAGAAGAGACACTACCCTCTTTGGGTTTTTAGATCTACTGACATGCAGGACTCTTGTTATAAAATATGTTTTGTGTTTCAATTTCCTACACATTTCCCTGGAACCTATGACACCAGGAAAACTCAGTCTCTGTGGGGTTCAGTTTTAGTGGCTTTCTAGAGACAATCATCTGCAAATACTTGTATCCAAGAGTTTATGCCATTCAGGACATTGCCATGGTATACTCCATTCTCATGATTATTCACTATGCTTTTGAAAGTACTAGAGTCAAAACACTATCCAAGGAGGATACAGTTGATCCTAATCTTATTCACACTGGCTAAACATTTAGAGAGAATATGCTATGGATTCCCCTCCCAATGCAAGGCTAAGTCCCTTCCTTCGACACACACACACACACACACACACACACACACACACACACACACACACATATGGCTTAAGTGGTGACATTGCTATGAGAGGAGAACTGTTAGTAACCTTTCTTGTAACACATTATCTGAAAAGAAGCAATTTAAGAATGTAAGGGTTTACATGATCATCTAGTTAGATGCTGAGAGAGCATTTGACAAAATCCAACACCCATTCATGATAAAAGTCTTGGAAAGATCAGGAATTCAAGGCCCATACCTAAACATAATAAAAGCAGTATACAGCAAACCAGTAGCCAACATCAAAGTAAATGGAGAGAAGATGGAAGTAATACCACTAAAATCAGGGATTAGACAAGGGTGCCCACTTTCTCCCTACCTATTCAATATAGTACTTGAAATCCTAGCCAGAGCAATTAGACAACAAATGGATACAAATTGGAAAGGAAGAAGTCAAAATATCACTATTTGCAGATAATAAGATAGTATATATAAATGACCCTAAAAATTCCACCAGAGAACTCCTAAACTTGATAAACAGCTTCAGTGCAATAGCTGGATATAAATTTAACTCAAACAAATCAATGGCCTTTCTCTATACAAAGGATAAACAGGCTGAGAAAGAAATTAGGGAAACAACACCCCTCACAATAGTCACAAATTATATAAAATACCTTGGCATGACTCTAGCTAAGAAAGTGAAAGATCTGTATGATAAGAACTTCAAGTCGCTGAAAAAAAGAAATCAAAGATCTCAGATGGAAAGATCTCCCATGCTCATGGATTGACAGGATCAATATAGTAAAAAATGGCTATCTTGCCAAAAGCAATCTACAGATTCAATGCAATCCCCAGCAAAATTCCAACTCAGTTCTTCAACGAATTAGAAAGGGCAATTTGCAAATTCATCTGGAATAACAAAAAACCTAGGATAGCAAAAACTCTTCTCAATGAATCTCTGGTGGAATCACCATGCCTAACCTAAAGCTGTACTACAGAGCAATTGTGATAAAAACTGCATGGTACTGGTATAGTGACAGACAAGTAGACCAATGGAATAGAATTGAAGACCCAGAAATGAACCCACACACCTATGGTCACTTGATCTTTGAAAAGGGAGCTAAACCCATCCACTGGAAAAAAGACAGCATTTTCAACAAATGGTGCTGGTACAACTGGCTGTTACCATGCAGTAGAATGGGAATTGATCCATTCTTATCTCCTTGTACAAAGCTCAAGTCTAAGTGGATCAAGGAACTCCAATTAAAACCAGAGACACAGAAACTTATAGAGGAGAAAGTGGGGAAAAGCCTCTAAGATATTGTGACAGGGGAAAAATTCCTGAATAGAACAGCAATGGCTTGTGCTGTAAGATCGAGAATTGACAAATGGGACATCATAAAACTGCAAAGCTTCTGTAAGGCAAAAGACACTGTCAATAAGGCCAAAAGGTCACCAACAGATTGGCAAAGGATCTTTACCAATCCTAAATCAGATAGGGGACTAATATCCAATATATATATATATAAATATATAAAGAACTCAAGAAGATGGACTCCAGAAAACCAAGTAACCCCATTAAAAATGGGGTAAAGAGACAGCAGCAGCGGTCGCCATCTTGGTCCGGGACCCGCCGAACTTAGGAAATTAGTCTGAACAGGTGAGAGGGTGCGCCAGAGAACCTGACAGCTTCTGGAACAGGCGGAAGCACAGAGGCGCTGAGGCAGCACCCTTTGTGGGCCGGGGACAGCCAGCCACCTTCCGGACCGGAGGACAGGTGCCCGCCCGGCTGGGGAGGCGGCCTAGGCCACAGCAGCAGCGGTCGCCATCTTGGTCCGAGACCCGCCGAACTTAGGAAATTAGTCTGAACAGGTGAGAGGGTGCGCCAGAGAACCTGACAGCTTCTGGAACAGGCAGAAGCACAGAGGCGCTGAGGCAGCACCCTGTGTGGGCCGGGGACAGCCGGCCACCTTCCGGACCGGAGGACAGGTGCCCACCCGGCAGGGGAGGCGGCCTAAGCCACAGCAGCAGCGGTCGCCATCTTGGTCCCGGGACTCCAAGGAACTTAGGAATTTAGTCTGCTTAGGTGAGAGTCTGTACCACCTGGGAACTGCCAAAGCAACACAGTGTCTGAGAAAGGTCCTGTTTTGGGCCTTCTTCTTCGGCCAGGAGGAGGTCCAAATACAAGCTATCTGCGCACCTTCCCTGTAAGAGAGCTTGCCAGCAGAGAGTGCTCTGAGCACTGAAACTCAGAGGAGAGAATCTGTCTCCTAGGTCTGCTGATAGACGGTAACAGAATCACCAGAAGAACAATCTCTAAACAGAGTCAACTATAACTACTAACTCCAGAGATTACCAGATGGCGAAAGGTAAACGGAGGAATCTTACTAACAGGAACCAAGACCACTCACCATCACCAGTACCCAGCACACCCACTTCGCCCAGTCCAGGGAACCCCAACACACCTGAGAACCTAGACCTAGATTTAAAAGCATATCTCATGATGATGGTAGAGGACATCAAGAAGGACTTTAATAAATCACTTAAAGAAATACAGGAGAACACTGCTAAAGAGTTACAAGTCCTTAAAGAAAAACAGGAAAACACAATCAAACAGGTAGAAGTCCTTACAGAAAAAGAGGAAAAAACATACAAACAGGTGATGGAAATGAACAAAACCATACTAGACCTAAAAAGGGAAGTAGACACAATAAAGAAAACTCAAAGCGAGGCAACACTAGAGATAGAAACCCTAGGAAAGAAATCTGGAACCATAGATTTGAGCATCAGCAACAGAATACAAGAGATGGAAGAGAGAATCTCAGGTGCAGAAGATTCCATAGAGAACATCGGCACAACAATCAAAGAAAATGGAAAATGCAAAAAGATCCTAACTCAAAATATCCAGGAAATCCAGGACACAATAAGAAGACCAAACGTACGGATAATAGGAGTGGATGAGAATGAAGATTTTCAACTCAAAGGTCCAGCAAACATCTTCAACAAAATTATTGAAGAAAACTTCCCAAATCTAAAGAATGAGATGCATATGAACATACAAGAAGCCTACAGAACTCCAAATAGACTGGACCAGAAAAGAAATTCCTCCCGACACATAATAATCAGAACATCAAATGCACTAAATAAAGATAGAATACTAAAAGCAGTAAGGGAAAAAGGTCAAGTAACATATAAAGGCAAGCCTATCAGAATTACACCAGATTTTTCACCAGAGACTATGAAAGCCAGAAGAGCCTGGACAGATGTTATACAGACACTAAGAGAACACAAACTGCAGCCCAGGCTACTATACCCAGCCAAACTCTCAATTATCATAGAGGGAGAAACCAAAGTATTCCACGACAAAACCAAATTCACGCATTATCTCTCCACGAATCCAGCCCTTCAAAGGATAATAACAGAAAAAAAACAATACAAGAACGGGAACAACGCCCTAGAAAAAACAAGAAGGTAATTCCTCAACAAACCTAAAAGAAGACAGCCACAAGAACAGAATGCCACCTTTAACAACTAAAATAACAGGAAGCAACAATTACTTTTCCTTAATATCTCTTAACATCAATGGTCTCAACTCCCCAATAAAAAGACATAGACTAACAAACTGGCTACACAAACAAGACCCAACATTTTGCTGCTTACAGGAAACTCATCTCAGAGAAAAAGATAGACACTACCTCAGAATGAAAGGCTGGAAAACAATTTTCCAAGCAAATGGTATAAAGAAACAAGCAGGAGTAGCCATCCTAATATCTGATAAGATTGACTTCCAACCCAAAGTCATCAAAAAAGACAAGGAGGGACACTTCATTCTCATCAAAGGTAAAATCCTCCAAGAGGAACTCTCAATTCTGAATATCTATGCTCCAAATACAAGAGCAGCCACATTCACTAAAGAAACTTTAGTAAAGCTCAAAGCACACATTGCGCCTCACACAATAATAGTGGGAGACTTCAACACACCACTTTCACCAATGGACAGATCATGGAAACAGAAACTAAACAGGGACACACTGAAACTAACAGAAGTGATGAAACAAATGGATCTGACAGATATCTACAGAACATTTTATCCTAAAACAAAAGGATATACCTTCTTCTCAGCACCTCATGGTACCTTCTCCAAAATTGACCACATAATAGGTCACAAATCAGGCCTCAACAGATTCAAAAATATTGAAATTGTCCCATGTATCCTATCAGATCACCATGCACTAAGGCTGATCTTCAATAACAAAATAAATAACAGAAAGCCAACATTCACATGGAAACTGAACAACACTCTTCTCAATGATACCTTGGTCAAGGAAGGAATAAAGAAAGAAATTAAAGACTTTTTAGAGTTTAATGAAAATGAAGCCACAACGTACCCAAACCTTTGGGACACAATGAAAGCATTTCTAAGAGGGAAACTCATAGCTATGAGTGCCTTCAAGAAAAAACGGGAGAGAGCACATACTAGCAGCTTGACAACACATCTAAAAGCTCTAGAAAAAAAGGAAGCAAATTCACCCAAGAGGAGTAGACGGCAGGAAATAATCAAACTCAGGGGTGAAATCAACCAAGTGGAAACAAGAAGAACTATTCAAAGAATTAACCAAACGAGGAGTTGGTTCTTTGAGAAAATCAACAAGATAGATAAACCCTTAGCTAGACTCACTAAAGGGCACAGGGACAAAATCCTAATTAACAAAATCAGAAATGAAAAGGGAGACATAACAACAGATCCTGAAGAAATCCAAAACACCATCAGATCCTTCTACAAAAGGCTATACTCAACAAAACTGGAAAACCTAGACGAAATGGACAAATTTCTGGACAGATACCAGGTACCAAAGTTGAATCAGGATCAAGTTGACCTTCTAAACAGTCCCATATCCCCTAAAGAAATAGAAGCAGTTATTAATAGTCTCCCAGCCAAAAAAAGCCCAGGACCAGACGGGTTTAGTGCAGAGTTCTATCAGACCTTCAAAGAAGATCTAACTCCAGTTCTGCACAAACTTTTTCACAAGATAGAAGTAGAAGGTATTCTACCCAACTCATTTTATGAAGCCACTATTACTCTGATACCTAAACCACAGAAAGATCCAACAAAGATAGAGAACTTCAGACCAATTTCTCTTATGAACATCGATGCAAAAATCCTTAATAAAATACTCGCTAACCGAATCCAAGAACACATTAAAGCAATCATCCATCCTGACCAAGTAGGTTTTATTCCAGGGATGCAGGGATGGTTTAATATACGAAAATCCATCAATGTAATCCATTATATAAACAAACTCAAAGACAAAAACCACATGATCATCTCGTTAGATGCAGAAAAAGCATTTGACAAGATCCAACACCCATTCATGATAAAAGTTCTGGAAAGATCAGGAATTCAAGGCCAATACCTAAACATGATAAAAGCAATCTACAGCAAACCAGTAGCCAACATCAAAGTAAATGGAGAGAAGCTGGAAGCAATCCCACTAAAATCAGGGACTAGACAAGGCTGCCCACTTTCTCCCTACCTTTTCAACATAGTACTTGAAGTATTAGCCAGAGCAATTCGACAACAAAAGGAGATCAAGGGGATACAAATTGGAAAAGAGGAAGTCAAAATATCACTTTTTGCAGATGATATGATAGTATATATAAGTGACCCTAAAAATTCCAACAGAGAACTCCTAAACCTGATAAACAGCTTCGGTGAAGTAGCTGGATATAAAATTAACTCAAACAAGTCAATGGCCTTTCTCTACACAAAGAATAAACAGGCTGAGAAAGAAATTAGGGAAACAACACCCTTCTCAATAGCCACAAATAATATAAAATATCTCGGCGTGACTCTAACGAAGGAAGTGAAAGATCTGTATGATAAAAACTTCAAGTCCCTGAAGAAAGAAATTAAAGAAGATCTCAGAAGATGGAAAGATCTCCCATGCTCATGGATTGGCAGGACCAACATTGTAAAAATGGCTATCTTGCCAAAAGCAATCTACAGATTCAATGCAATCCCCATTAAAATTCCAACTCAATTCTTCAACGAATTAGAAGGAGCAATTTGCAAATTCATCTGGAATAGCAAAAAACCGAGGATAGCAAAAACTCTTCTCAAGGATAAAAGAACCTCTGGTGGAATCACCATGCCTGACCTAAAGCTTTACTACAGAGCAATTGTGATAAAAACTGCATGGTACTGGTATAGAGACAGACAAGTGGACCAATGGAATAGAATTGAAGACCCAGAAATGAACCCACACACCTATGGTCACTTGATCTTCGACAAGGGAGCCAAAACCATCCAGTGGAAGAAAGACAGCATTTTCAACAATTGGTGCTGGCACAACTGGTTGTTATCATGTAGAAGAATGCGAATCGATCCATACTTATCTCCTTGTACTAAGGTCAAATCTAAGTGGATCAAGGAACTTCACATAAAACCAGAGACACTGAAACTTATAGAGGAGAAAGTGGGGAAAAGCCTTGAAGATATGGGCACAGGGGAAAAATTCCTGAACAGAACAGCAATGGCTTGTGCTGTAAGATCGAGAATTGACAAATGGGACCTAATGAAACTCCAAAGTTTCTGCAAGGCAAAAGACACTGTCTATAAGACAAAAAGACCACCAACAGACTGGGAAAGGATCTTTACCTATCCTAAATCAGATAGGGGACTAATATCCAACATATATAAAGAACTCAAGAAGGTGGACCTCAGAAAATCAAATAACCCCCTTAAAAAATGGGGCTCAGAACTGAACAAAGAATTCTCACCTGAGGAATACCGAATGGCAGAGAAGCACCTGAAAAAATGTTCAACATCCTTAATCATCAGGGAAATGCAAATCAAAACAACCCTGAGATTCCACCTCACACCAGTGAGAATGGCTAAGATCAAAAATTCAGGTGACAGCAGATGCTGGCGAGGATGTGGAGAAAGAGGAACACTCCTCCATTGTTGGTGGGATTGCAGGCTTGTACAACCACTCTGGAAATCAGTCTGGCGGTTCCTCAGAAAATTGGACATAGTACTACCAGAGGATCCAGCAATACCTCTCCTGGGCATATATCCAGAAGAAGCCCCAACTGGTAAGAAGGACACATGCTCCACTATGTTCATAGCAGCCTTATTTATAATAGCCAGAAACTGGAAAGAACCCAGATGCCCCTCAACAGAGGAATGGATACAGAAAATGTGGTACATCTACACAATGGAGTACTACTCAGCTATTAAAAAGAATGAATTTATGAAATTCCTAACCAAATGGATGGACCTGGAGAGCATCATCCTGAGTGAGGTAACACAATCACAAAGGAACTCACACAATATGTACTCACTGATAAGTCGATACTAGCCCAAAACCTAGGATACCCACGATATAAGATACAATTTCCTAAACACATGAAACTCAAGAAAAATGAAGACTGAAGTGTGGACACTATGCCCCTCCTTAGAAGTGGGAACAAAACACCCATGGAAGGAGTTACAGAAACAAAGTATGGAGCTGAGATGAAAGGATGGACCATGTAGAGACTGCCATATCCAAGGATCCATCCCATAATCAGCTTCCAAATGCTGACACCATTGCATACACTAGCAAGATTTCACTGAAAGGACCCAGTTATAGCTGTCTCTTGTGAGACTATGCCGGGGCCTAGCAAACACAGAAGTGGATGCTCACAGTCAGCTAATGGATGGATCACAGGGCTTCCAATGGAGGAGCTAGAGAAAGTACCCAAGGAGCTAAAGGGATCTTCAACCCTATAGGTGGAACAACATTATGAACTAACCAGTACCCCTGAGCTCTTGACTCTAGCTGCATATGTATCAAAAGATGGCCTAGTCGGCCATCACTGGAAAGAGAGGCCCATTGGACACGCAGACTTTGTGTGCCCCGGTACAGGGGAACGCCAGGGCCAAAGGGGGGGAGTGGGTGGGTAGGGGAGTGGGGGTGGGTGGGTAAGGGGGACTTTTGGTATAGCATTGGAAATGTAAATGAGCTAAATACCTAATAAAAAATGGAAAAAAAAAATAAAAATAAAAATGGGGTAAAGAGCTAAACAAAGAATTCTCAACTGAGGAATATAGAATGGCTGAGAAGCACCTGAAAAAATGTTCAACATCCTTAGTAAATCCTTAATACAATCTGCAAAACACATGAAACTCAAGAACGAAGACCAAAACGTGGACACTTTGCCCCTTCTTAGATTTGGGAACAAAATACCCATGGAAGGAGTTACAGAGACAAAGTTTGGAGCTGAGACGAAAGGATGGACCATCTAGAGACTGCCATACCCAGGGATCCATCCAATAATCAGCCTCCAAATGCTGACACCATTGCATACACTAGCAAGATTTTGCTGAAGGGACCCTGATATAGCTGTCTCGTATGAGGCTATGCCAGTGCCTGGCAAATACAGAAGTGGATGCTCACAGTCATCTATAGGATGCAACACAGGGCCCCCAATGGAGAAGCTAGAGAAAGTACCCAAGAGCTGAAGGGGTCTGCAACCCTATAGGTGGAACAACAATATGAACTAACCAATACCCCCCGGAGCTCGTGTCTCTTGATGCCTAGTCGGCCATCATTGGGAAGAGAGGCTCATCAGTCTTGCAAACTTTATATGCCTCAGTACAGGGGAACGCCAGGGCCAAGAAGTGGGAGTGGGTGGGTAGGGGAGCAGGGCTGAGGGAGGGAATAGGAAACTTTCAGGATAGCATTTGAAAGATGTGTAAAGAAAATATCTAAAAGAAGAAGAAGAAAAAGAAGAAGAAGAAGAAGAGGAAGAGGAAGAGGAAGAGGAAGAGGAAGAGGAAGAGGAAGAGGAAGAGGAAGAGGAAGAGGAAGAAGAAGAAGAAGAAGAAGAAGAAGAAGAAGAAGAAGAAGAAGAAGAAGAAGAAGAAGAAGAAGAAGAAGAAGAAGAAGAAGAAACAACAACAACATCATTGTGGGCCCAAGCCTTCCTTGCTGCATCTGCACTGATTTGTGTTTAGAATGCTTTAAAGCTTTGTTGATTGAACAATGAAATCTGGGCCCATTAATATCATCTGTTTCTGTAAACCTACTTCGTAGACATTGCAAAGCAGAGAGTGTGTTGGTAATGTCATTAACTTCCTCTCCTCCTTCAGACATCCATCCTCTCTAAAATTAGTGCATAGAAGTAAATTTTGTCTAAATTTAGTGTTCATCTAATGACAGGATTCAGTCTGTCTTTCTTGTATTGGGAGAATATGCAAGTTTGCTTCCTGTTACAGTAAAACTTGGATTTGCCTGCAGCAAAATAGGACAAACCAGAATAAGCAAATGCATCTAATGAAGATGTGGCCAGTAAATCAACTCTTAGAAGGGACTATTTGAATGTATCCTTACAAGCATCAGGAGATATGAGCCATTACAGGGCAGCATCACCTCTAATTCTCTGTTATCTATGGCAACTTCCCTGCGTCATCAAAGCAGATGCTCCCAATTCAACATGTTTGCTCGTCAAAGGTTATTAAGCCACAGTCTGCTCTATTTATTATGGCCAGAAAAATGCCTAGTATATTATATAAATTAAATTAACGTGAGTATCATATTTAACAGCTTCCTTTAGGCTTATTGGTATAAGTATTCAGAAATGTGAGTGCCTAAACCTGAACACACACACACACACACACACACAAACACACACACACACACACACACACACACACAGCTCATGCTGGTTGTTTGCTCAAGAATCCCTCAGTTTCAGTCTCTCTAATATATACACATTTCTAACCAATTTGACTCTGAGAGCTTTTCACCAAGCATGGATTGGTGTGGGAGGATGGTTTTAAAATGTGCTGTGAAGGACACAGAATAGAATAATGGATAGTTTGACAGTAGGAAGGGAGACAGGGACAGGCTTTGAAAAACAGATCCAGGCTGCCACAATGTGTGGCTGCTCACTTCTCTAGCCCCTTGGTACTTTACCAATTGGAGCCTGAGCTAGTTTTCCTCCACGTACTGCGATGCCCCATGGATTCCTGTGGTCATTCATGAGAATAAAGATATTGATGCAAGCAGACTGTCTAAAATGACTTCAGTATGTGTAACATCAGAAAGCTTTGAGCTCTTCTCTTACATTTAATCAGAAGCAGGCATTGGGATGATAACTAAAAATGTGATTTTTTTTAATGTAGTAAGGATTTTTCAGTTAACAATTTGAAGCTAATTCAACCTGCACAGGTTAAGTTTCAAATCTGAATGTCACGAACAGTCATGCAAATTCAGATAAAGAAAAAAAAAAAAACTACTCTTTGTGGTTTTAAACCATCACAAAGGGTGTGGGGGAAGAAATTCTGGAACTCTGGCTCAGTTAACTGCTCAAAACCTACGTTACCGCTTCCTATTCTTTGGCTCCCCACCAGCCTTTTCCTCTGCCTCCCCTTCATCCTCTCTCCACTTGGATCACATAAGCGTTCCATTCTTCTCCATGCCCATGAATGACAGTCTTAGCCTCCTCTAAAAGAAAATCCCATCTGCTAATAAACACCCTGAAACAGATAGTGGGCAGTGTTACAAACCCTCTTCAGAATGTGGAGGGGGAATGCCCAGGCACAAGCACCTACTATACATTTGAAATAGGGGTTGCTCAAATTGAAGTTTCTGTGAGCACAAAAATACACACTGGAGTTCAAAAACCTTTATAAAACAATGTAAACTATCTTTAAAAACTTGTATACTGGTTGTATTGTAATGGTAAATATTTTAGGAAAACTGAATTAATTGAACTTTGATACAGAAATTAATTTCACTTATTTTCATCTGAATTTTTAATATGGCTACTGGAATATCTTAAACTACATATTTGGCAAATCTTTTTATTAGACAGAATTGGTCTAGCATCTAAAGGTTTATTCATCATACTCAAAATAATAAATATAAAATTGATATACAAATATTCTAAGTATTATTGAATATAATTTGCTTGTACATTCAGGAAGTCTTAGCTTCTTTTAAAGAAGAAACACCCAGTGATGCTTGTGAGCTTGTACTCCTCTAGGGACCAAGGGACCTTCACTTTGAGTGACATACATGTATAATGTTGCAAGATTGTAATTTTTTTAAGGGAAATTTTTCAAACTAAAAAAGATCTTAACAAAGAGTTTCTTTAAAAAACAACCAAACAAAGCTGGGCATGGTGGTGCACACCTTTAATCCCAGCACTTGGGAGGCAGAGGCAGGCAGATTTCTGAGTTTGAGGCCAGAATAGTCTACAAAGTGAGTTTCAGGACAGCCAGGGCTATACAGAGAAACCCTGTCTCAAAAAACAAAAAACAAACAAAAACCAAAACCAAAAAAGAAAAAACCTCAAACAAACAAAAAACAGAAAACAAAAACCAACCAAACAAAACACTGTTGCCTTCTGAGTCAAGTAGAGACTGTTTTCATCCTTGAAATCTGCAGTTATTCTATTAGGGCACTCAAAGAAGCCAATGTTTTTCTTAACCTACCATAGCAGACTCGTCTCCCATCATTCCTTCTCCATGTTCTCTCTTAGCTATTCCTTGTGTGCCATGTGGACAAGTTCTAATTAATTATCTTGTATATTAAACTACAGACCAAGCTCTAGGCATACCAAGACACAGAGGGCTTGACTCTTGCCCAATGGTTCACAACCTTCCTAATGCTGTGGCACCTTAATACAGGTCTTCATGTGGTGGTGTCCCCTAAGGATAAAATTATT
The DNA here is from genome assembly GCF_000001635.26 of Mus musculus. Classification (NCBI taxonomy): domain Eukaryota; kingdom Metazoa; phylum Chordata; class Mammalia; order Rodentia; family Muridae; genus Mus; species Mus musculus. The sequence goes on along the minus strand of NC_000072.6, from coordinate 7,477,673 downwards.
TTGTTTCTACTTTGTAACTGTACCTTTGCTACTGTTATGAATTGCAATATAAACATCTGTGTTTTACAATGGTCTAAGGTGATCCCATGAAAGGTTAGAGCCCCCCCCCCCCCTGAAAAGGGATCAGGACCCACAGGTTGAGAACCACTGATCTAGCCTGTTGGAGTTGCTAGCATTAGGAAAGACCATGGCCTTAGAAAAGGTTATGGTTGATCCTTGAATCATGCACAAATGTGAAGGAGAGATGCAGAGACTACTACTCGTTCTGGTCCTCTCTGGGGAAGGTGTGTGCTAGCAGACTTTGAAGCATCCCCTCTTTGTGGAAGTGAACACATTAAGTAACCAAAATAACATTTTAAAACAACTTTTATAAGTGGATCATTAGTTGACTTTATTCTGATTTTCCATCCCAAGCATTCTTTCCCTGCTAGGATTTTCCTTTTAGTTTGTATCTGCTCATGTGGGCATCTGCTCTTCCCAGCAGTTATAATTCTCACTATAAATTTGCAAACTGACATTTTGATTCATGTCTTTAGACTCTAGGATTAGTAAGTGTGAGTCATCATCTTTGAATCTGGTCAACTCTGGGGCTGATGAAATCAAATTCCAGAGCATTGACAGCTTCAGGCTGGTCCTTCAGAGTTTTCAATTAATATTAGTGAATGGTATTTACTAAGGAAGGACCCAGTCATCTGCTGTTATTTTTTATTAGATATTTTCTTTATTTACAGTTCAAATGCTATCACGAAAGTTTCCTATACCCTCCTCCTGCCCTGCTCCCCTACCCATCCACTCCCACTTCTTGGCCCTGGCATTCCCCTGTACTGGAACATAGAAAGTTTGCAAGACCTAGGGGCCACTCTTCCCAATGATGGCTGACTAGGCCATCTTCTTCTACATATGCAGCTAGAGACACGAGTCCTGGGAGTACTGGTTAGTTCATATTGTTTTTCTACCTATAGGGTTGCAGACCCCTTCAGCTCCTTGGGTACTTTCTCTAGCTTCTCCATTGGGGGCCCTGTGTTGCATCCAATAGATGACTGTGAGCATCCGCTTCTATATTTGCCAAGTACTGGCATAGCCTCACAAGAGACAGCTATATCAGGGTCCTTTCAGCAAAATCTTGCTGGCATATGCAATAGTGTCTGGGTTTGGTGGCTGATTATGGGATGGATCCCCGGGTAGGGTAGTCTCTGGATGGTCCATCCTTTTGTCTTAGCTCCAAACTTTGTCTCTGTAACTCCTTTCATGGGTATTTTGTTCCATATTGTAAGGAGGAATGAAGTATCCACACATTGGTCTTCTTTCTTGATTTTCTTGTGTTTTGCATCTGCTTTTTTAAAAAAGTATTTCTCTTTTTTTTTTGAGACTGTAATTGCATCTTTGTCATTTTCTTTTCTTCCCTCCACCCCTACAAAGTTTCCTTCTTCCAACTCTTTACACATCTTGCTTCACTCTCATATTAATAGCTTCTTTCTTTATTATTATTACTTATGCACTGTATGCATAAACACACAATACCACCCATGGAGTCTGTTTTATGGATTGTGTGTATGGCTATGGTCTCCAGGTTACCCCCTCGTATTATGTAACCAATTAGGTAGACTGTTCCTTGGAGAGGCAACTTCTCCCTCTCTGCAGTTTTTGGTTATGGCCAACATAGAAGAGCTATTTATTACACCAATATTTTTGTCATATTGGTCATTGTGGTTCACAGATATCACTGTTGGACAGGACCATTATTTCCTTCCCTTGGCAGGTTGTGTTATCCCTTGGTTGTCTGTAGGTCTTTCTTTATTGGAAGGGAACTGTGAGATGTTCCACCCTTCCAATTTAGCATGTTTATTGTCCACGTTCAGGTCTTGTTCAAACAGCTATTTCTATGAGAGAATGTTTCATAGCAGACATTTTGGTATTTTGGCTTTTACAGTCATTTCACCACCTTTTCTATGATGTAATCTGAGCTCTAAATGTATAAGCTGTGATATAGATTTACCAGTTGTGGCAAGACTTCCATGATCCATTGATATCTAGTTGTGATATCCCCACTTGCTGTAAAGAGATGTCCTTTTGATGAGGGGTAATACCTACACATATCTATGAGCATAGCTGTAAGAGTTAGAATGTAGTTAGCAATTATACTGGTTTAGTAAAGTTGTAGCAGTAGATTCTTTTCTAAAATCCATTCACTAGCCCTGGCTTGTTGGTCTGGTCTAGTATCAGGCCTGATTTTCCTCCTGCTGAGTGTTCACCTTAACTCTAATTAGATAGCTGTTGGTTAGATCCAACATAGAAGAGCTATTTATTACAGCTTATATTTTATTTTCTTGTACCATACAAGCTAGACTTCAGGAATGAAGCTTTCCAATCAGATGTGGCTTGATTAGCCTCAGTCCTGTGTATGTGTCATTAGCAATAGGCACCCACCCTCAACCACTGAGAGGAATCTAAGGACTCTCCAAAGGATATTTCTCATGCCTAGTACTGGAAAGTATGGTTGTGGGGAGCACTTCCAGACCAAGCAGCTTAATCTCATAAAACTCTCTCTCTCTCGTGTATGTGTGTGTGTGTGTGTAACTTTAGGCATTATAAAATAATGATACCTTGAGAATTTATCAAGCAATCTGGTGTTATTTGTTCCTCGTCCCTCCTTTTCCATCTGTATTGATCTCCTTCCTCTCTTCCCAGTTGAAGCCCCTTCAGAAAATATTAGTTAGATACAAATTAATTTTAAGAAGATTATTATTATTATTATTATTATTAGTAGTAGTAGTAGTAGTAGTAGTAGTAGTAATAGTAATATTTTGGAATCCTCATATGCCCGTTCATATGTTCACGTCTTTCTTACTTCTACAAGGAAGCCCATTTTCTGTGACATGGTCATGTTGTCCTTTAACTTAAAAAGCACAGAGAGAAATAAAGTCCAAGTACTCGTAACGGTTGTGAACTCCAATGGCTAAACTTAGTAGTTAAAGTTTTTGTTATGTTTTTTGATTATCATTTATGATTAATTTTGTAACTTTTTAAAATTTTGTGAATAATGTTCATTTTTAGAGAGGCAGTTAGAAATGTACATTTCATGGTTATCACAAAACCTGGTGGTTGAAAGGGACTCTAGTGTGTCTGTAGCTACTTCTCATATCATATACAGGAGGCAGAGCATATACGGGCTAGAGAAAACTGGGTATGTGCCTATAAAACACAACTCCTTGTAGGTACTCCATAGATTCCTATGAGTAAGGTGATCATTAAGCCAGTGTCTCTAGAAGAGATAAATAAGGATCATGATACACAATGGGATATACTCTCCTTCTCTGGCACTGTGGGAATCTAACTATCCTATTAGGTTATAGCCTAGTAGAAAAAAAAATCAGCAAAATTTTGTTCTAATCCTAAGTAGGTTTTGACTATTCTTGTTTTAGGGAATAAAAAAAGCAGGTTAAAACTCAATGCCTGCCAGCTGAACATCTGACAGTTTGACAGAAAAATTGCTTACTTAAAAAAAGATGTAATTTATGTATTTATGTTTTTCCTTTTAAAGTGAACAGTGATTTACTAATTAGAAATTTTTAATGGATGATTTGTGTGGTATACAGGAACCTGAATCCTGGCCCAGGGGATAGCAATCTATACAGGGAGGACTCGAGGGAAGAATGCATTACAGTAATCGATTTCAGAAGCCTGCTTCAAAAGAGGGCATTTTAATGGTTCTGTGGAAAATCACAGTTCTGTTTTGAAAGCACAGTAATGGAAATTCTTGAAGCTAAAGGGATGTGGTTAGAGACATTAGGCTCCTTGCAAAGGTCTGCTAGTCATTAAGAGAGTCCCTCCATCTGAATTTGCTGCCTTCTGTGTTATGCCCCTGAAATGAAATAAAATTGCTTGAAGACTTTGAAGGAGCAAAGTCTGTCGAGCTTCACATAAGCCCTTGACTGGGAGAATTGCTGGCTTGTTACTAATGCACTTGCACAGTATCTAGGAGATTCGAAACACCACTAAAAACCTAGATTTGGAGGGAAAGGGGCTCAGGATAGTGTCCTGGGTGAAGTGTCTGGGATGAGGATTATACTCTTTGAAGCACTTCCTTAGCCCAAGTATTGGACGTGAGATGAATTGGTGACATTTGAGGCAAATTGGATTTCATAACTTATCGATTCATGGACTTAGTTCGGGGATTTTTATCTGTGTAATTCCTTTTATTTGTAAGACTTCTGGACTGTAATTGTCCTTTACCACGCCTCATACTCCTTATTAAAAATGACTCACACATGTAGAGATAAAATGAACTACCCAATGAGAAGTGACATTTAGAAAACAATGCTTGGATTAAATGGAACCTCCCAAAGTCTAGAAGTAGTATATCCATGGGAAGCCAAATCTTCCTGATGTCGTTTTCAAGATACTTAGGACAGGTTATGATTCATATCCTTATCACACTTTTTTTGACATGTTATAAATACCAGGAATAGAATAGCTAATATCTATAGTTGTAAAAATAAATCTGAAACTTGAGCCATCAGAGGCAGCATCACTCTGATAGTATGAAGACAATGCTCCTTTTTCCTTTTCCCCCCTTCCCCCTAAAAGTATGCTACTGTCTGCTTCCTTCCAGCTGTAAGAAAGGACCTTCTCATTTTTAGCCCTAATCGTCCTCACTCATTTGTGTAAGTTATTTATCATGTCTCTAATTAGCTCCTACGAAACAAACAGCCTGATTAGTGTTTGCTTTAGGAGAAAGATAGCATCAGTGATTTTTAAAAGGCTACTTTGTTGCTCTTATTCTGGGCTCAACACCATTTGATGACTTCCTGTTACATTAAGATAAGGAACAGCGTCCTTAATATGGCCTCTAACATTGAATGGAATTGGCACATGTCTCTGGTTTATTCACTGCAAATGATCTTTCTAGATCTTAAAAAGCCAAGCCCTTGCCTTAGGATTTTCACATATAGGATCCGTTGAGAAGTACAGAGGATCCGAGAGATCAGGCCAGATTCACTGAATTCAGAGAACATGTTGGCAAAAATGTTAACCTGAGGAAGAGAAGAGAAAAGAATGTAACGTTTTGGCAACTATCAGGGTGAGATGGAGCCAGAATAGCTGGCGTTCAGCCAGTGAAGCTGAATCAGATTAGTTTGAACAGCTTTTGCTTGCCCTGGGTAGAGTCCTCTCCATATGCTATGGCTGTTAACAACCAGAAATGCCACATGCAAATGGGAAAACAATAAATGAACAGCAAACTTGTGAACCAAGATTACAACTTCCAAACTAAAAAAATCTTTGACTGACATGTTAATAACCAAGAAATACAAAGGTTTTTTTTGTTTTTGTTGGGTTTTTTTTTATTGTTTTTGTTTGTTTTTTGTTTTTGTTTTTGAGACAGGGTTTCTCTGTGTAGCCCTAGCTGTTCTGGAACTCACTTTGTAGACCAGTCTGGCCTTGAACTCAAAAGCTTTTTAAATCCCACATCACCCATTCTGATGGCCACACTATTGATGGATGCTAACTTCAGGGCTGAGACATAGAACTTGCTATTCTGATGTGATAGCAAGAGGGGAGTGGGTTTGATTATTGCCCATATAGCAGCTTTTATTATAGTAATAGCTGGGACTACTGCTTCTGCAATGGCTTTGATGCAAGAAGTTAAGACATCCACTTTTTAAAATCATTAGCAAAAATGGTTACTAATGCCCTTCAAGAAAATTTATTATTTATTTATATTCAAGAAGATTTAGATAGATAGGAACAATGAATTGATGCTCTCCATATTATTCAAATTATTGGAGAAGAGGTTCAGAGTTTAAGAGTAAGAGTTCATCTCAAGTGTCATGCTAAATACCAATGGATTTATGTCACTTCTAAAATTTACAATGACAGTCACTATAATTGAGAGAAAAATCAAAGCCACTAGCAGGGTATTTGGCTGGATTCTAACACCTCTCTGGACATTTTAACTTTGCATACTGAGATTATGATTTTAAAGAATGCTGTTCCACTGATTTTTGATACTGTGGATATTGCTGCTAAAATTATTCATGTTTTAGGGTCAGTATTTCTATCTTGGTCAGGCTTCAAGAGTGGCATATATAGTTTGATAATGTTGGCCTTTCTCGTCCTGGGAATACTTTTATTCCTGTCCATTTTGATAGAACTTCCCGTTAACAACATCAACATGTTGATGGCCAAAATACATGGCTTGAAACTTAAAATGGATTCACAGATAGAGCCATTAGTTTAACAGGCTGACAGTCAATGATGGTTAGGACTCTGCACAGAGCCAACCTAAGACATAAGTACATTGCCTTGGATAATGCATTTTCAATGGTGGATAAGGAAGCCATTCTCTTCAGAGCAACCTCAGGCACAGTCTTGTTTATGAAATAAAAAAAGGGGGAAATATGGAGAGCTCTTATTCCTGCTTCAAGGATCATGGCAAGAATTTGACATTCAGCTAGGACAAGGAAGCATCTTGATAAGACCCTGAGTACCATGGGACCTTCTTTATGCCTTGTTTGTTCCATGACTACTTTGTTTATGTTTTAGAATTGGTCATGTTCTTTGCATGTACCTAGAATAGTATACAAGCAATTATACTGGCTTCAGCATTTTCTGGAGTCATAATGTAATGCCGACTAATTATCTTTTTTTTCCCCTTTAATTCTTGTTCCCTCTCTCAAGACCCCGGTTGACTGAGCTGGCTTGGTCATTCTTTTTTTTTTTTAAGATTTATTTATATATTATATGTAAGTACACTGTAGCTGTCTTCAGACACTCCAGAAGAGGGAGTCAGATCTTGTTACGGATGGTTGTGAGCCACCATGTGGTTGCTGGGATTTGAACTCCAGACCTTCGGAAGAGCAGTCGGGTGCTCTTACCAATTGAGCCATCTCACCAGCCCTGGCTTGGTCATTCTTTCACTGTCTATCATGCCTTAAAAGACATTTAAGGTTACTAAGCACTGAATTTTGGGTTATAAACAGAATTGTTCCTTGACGTGTGCTATGCAACTCTGTTGCTTAATGTTCCCATACTGAAAAAGTAGGCTTTGAGTTTAGACTAAGCGAGAGGGAGTTCCTGCAAAAGACACAGAGAAGAATGAAGTAGGCAATGGGAAGCTCATCTTTGCTGATTACAATGATAACATTTCTACTTAAATAGTAATCTTTGGAGAAATCATAGAAAAGAAAGAGAACTTCCCTGTAGTTTAAAGTCTCTCAAGATGGTGCTGATGATTTGGTTTCTTTCCTTTTTATATGTTATATTTAAAAGGCATCTTGAATATATTCTTTCATTTCAAGTTTTTGATTTTTTTAATTAGTTAAATTTGTTCTTTGCCAATTTCACACATATACTTAACACATACGGACCACTTTCAATCTCCCTTCTATCCCTGTATACTCCCTACAAATCTCTTTCTCATGTTCATGGCTATTCATTTTGTTTATTGAGCCATGCGTTTAACTAGGGCCTGTCTGTGTGACCGTGGCTTTGGAGATATCTGTTGGAGGTATTTCGGCCATATTGGGGGATTTTAACCATGTCTACACAACTAAATGCAAATGATTTCCCCTTTTCCAGAATCTATCATTAGCCACTGGTTCAGCAGTATGAGATAAGACACCATGAGCCCCTCCCACTTTCATGACTAATTACTGACAGAGCCAATCTTGTTAATTTCCAGAACAGGTAATTAGCCCCTGTTAGATGTTCATGATTACAGTGGCCATGTTCACTCTTGGCATGGTATTTCACAACCTTTCACTCTACATCCCAGACCTTGTATACTTTGGCTTCCTCTTCTGCAATGTCCTCTGAGCCTTAGTGGAGGGGGGTGTAAATATTGTGTCCATGGCCAAGCACTCAGTGGTCACTTGTTCACAGTGTCTTGGGCAGCAATGAGTCTTCATTCATGGTAGTTCCCTGCAGTCAGGGGCTTCTTCTGATAGCTTGAAAATAGGTTTTGCAGGGTTCAGTCCACAATGACTTCCTGGTTTGGAATCGAGCTTAGGATCCTTATGTTAAAACCTTTGATGGTTGTGCAGAACGACGGCTCATCATTAGTCCTGATGTGAATGGACTTGAAGGCAAACCCTGTAAGTGGGATTAATGACCCCATCGCTGTTTTTCCATCCCTAGTGAATATTTAACCAAATTATCTCTTGTTCTCTTGATTTTATTTACTCATTAGCTGTGTATAATGATGATTCCACCGTGACTAATTTCTAGACCTCACAGGAGGTTGAGACACACTGGTGTGATGGAAGTTTATGATATTGAATGACTTTTTCTTCTCTCTCTTGCTGCCCCAAAAAGATACAAAATTACAGCTGACCGTTAAGGGGGAAGCCTCTTAAAGTGTTGTAGACTAGAGTCACTATGGAAGGGACTATGGGTGGAATGCTGGCAAATGCTATGAGTGTTGTAACAATTCTAAAGCGATATGGTAGATGCATTTATTATTTTTTTAAGCTTCTGGAGCTCAGGATTGTTTATTAGCATTTACAAGTCCAGAGTAACAACTGTTAGTAGCAGCAGGTCAAGTTAACAGAATTTAGGATAGAAGTTAGGTGATGTCACCAGGGACTGGGCACCTGCCATGTCCTTGGGATGTTTTATATTTTCTGTTTGAGCCACCCGTACAGGGGAACGCCAGGGCCAAAAAGTGGGAGTGGGTGGGTAGGGGAGTGGGGGGGGGGGGCTATGGGGGACTTTTGGGATAGCATTGGAAATGTAAATGAAGAAAATACCTAATTAAAAAAAAAGATGCATTTATTCTTAAGGCAAGATCTTAAGTAGCTCAAGCTAGTATGTAGACAAATTCACTATGTAGACAACACTGGCCTTGAACTCTAATTCTCCTGCTTTTGCCTACTATAGCTAGAACATGTTTCACCATTACTGGACACCAACAGAATGTGTTTGCTGATGGCAAATTAATGAAAAAATTTCCCTTCCTTCCTTCCTTCCTTCCTTCCTTCCTTCCTTCCTTCCTTCCTTCTTTCTTTCTTTCTTTCTTTCTTTCTTTCTTTCTTTCTTTCTTTCTGTGGTTTTTATTTCTCTCACAGCTCACCCTTTCTCTAAAGAAACTAATGAAAAATGGAGACACCTAATTTTCTTGTTTCTAGTGAATTTCTTTTGTTCTTCACTGCAGAACTCCAAAACTGAAAACAAAGTAATAATCTATATTTCTATAACTCCAGTTACTTAGAGACAGAGTCAGAAAGATCCCAAGTTTAAGGCCAACCTGAAGCACGTGCATATAAGAGCACAAAGTATCTCAGAAATTATTCCAACTTATTTTTTTCCTTAAAGATATTCCCCTACTTGATTCTTTTAGATATTTTTAATCCTATGCTTTTTATTCTGTTTGGGTGAAAATCTATTCTCAACGACCACGATTTTGTCACAGAATGAAAGCCCATTAGAATATCTGAGTTGAGTCAATTTAAAATGTTAATGTGTCAGGAGTGTTTGTTTTCTGAAAGTCATATTGAAGGGAATTGATAGCAGGAAAGATTGGTAGATTTAGTATAGTTTGCATCGTGAACTGAGATCATGGGATGTTTTATGATCCATGGCCACGTTCTAGGTAAAGGTTGGCTGCACTCACAGATGCTGTTCCCATTTTAAACACTTGCTGGGCAGCTGATATAACTGTGCTATGCCCTGTTATGCCATCTTCCTCAGCAGCAAACTCTTTCACTCTTGCAGAATGCGGAATGCTCATGACAGGCAGAAGGGACTCTGGTCTGGGAGCCTGAGAGCACCATTCTAGGCCTGTTCCATGATGACTGTCATGTTACATCTGTCATCATCACTTTTCTTATGTTTTTTAATGAGGATGACACCCACGGCTCATCTCATGAGTAATTGCAGGCTCCTATTATGCTCTTTAAATATGTATGTATGTATGTATGTATGTATGTATGCATGTATGTATGTATGGGGAGGCACGTGGCAGTTAGAGGGAAACTAGGAGCTGCTTCTCTCCTGCCATGATGTGGTCCCCAGGGACTAATGTCAGGTCATCAGGCTGGGTGATGGTGGCTTTACCTGTTTTGCCACATCTCTGCCCCTCTACTGTACTTTACCTCCATTTCTTTTATAAAATTTAACAAACTATAGTATAATCTTTTGCTTTAAGATATGGCTGTTTAAAGCTTGGTGAGAAGCTCAAGGCCAATCCTCTTTTCATATTTTTATGTATTTCTAACTCCCTAATATGTCCTAAGCATATTGAAAGCAATCAAAACAATACTCTGAGTAAATTAAATAGCAGCTATGGAGATGTTCCTTCTAGAAAAAAATTTTGTATGTGCAATAATAATGACCAAATGAATTAAAAAAAATCAAATCAGGAAATGCAGCAGAGAGTTGTAAGTATATGATACAGGGTATAAAAGAAAGACCATGGAGACGCTGAAGAGTCATGGAAGGGGAATACTTTTCCTGATGGGAAATGTAGGCAGCATTCCTCAGAGGGAGCATTTCACCTGGCCTTGAAGAGTGAAAAGAGACCAAGCAGGCTGAAGCTTATGGCTCTATAATCTGCATGAAGCAACCTCAGGAGGAATGGAGGTCCTGCCCAGTTACAGCATGTCGCTGTGCAGATGAATCCATCAAGCAGGATGGAGTTAATTTTTAGCAAAGAATACTCCTAGCAGAAGCTCCACAGTATTTTAGAAAATGTATAGTTAATAGAATTAGTTCCAGAAATTTCCCTTTGAGCAGATTTTAGAGTTCAAGCATAGATCTAGTATAACTCACTGTTCCAAGTGTCATCTTCATCTGAAAATTTATCCTCTTTAGTTTAATGTACACAGAAGGGAACAGAAACCATTGCTTGTTTTCAGTAATGTTTTTAAGGGAGGTAAAGGAGGTCAAGATTGTCTTTCTGTCTTTGAATAAGTAAATAAATATATAATTTGATTCTCATAATTGAACCCATCATTTTCTTTTGTAGAGAGACATATGGAAATGAAATGTCGAGTGTCTCAGGAGTCAACATACCTGGATGGGCCTTTTTCATCTGTGACGGAAGTTCTTGATGGTGAGGGAAAAGACTTTAGCTCCTGCCCTGTCTTCTTCCCAGGCTTAAGCAACACAGACATTAAGCAGGGGAGAATCTATTAGAGCCTCATGAGTTTGTCTGGATGGGCTCCAAACACGCAGTCAAGCACAGAATTCATACACTGTACAGAGCAATCTGCAGACTACAAGCAAATTCCAAGGATCTCGACCTTCTTCTTCTAGAATGTTAAAGGAAAAGCTCTTATCTATAGATGTTGTGATGAGTCTACCACTTTTGTAATGGGCAGCATCATTTCTGGCGTTATTTAAAAGTGATTGATAGCAGACCTGTTCTGTATCATACATGCTGTAGGACTAGAGATGGTGCAGTATGGGAGACTATCTCCAAGTTCAGACAACCAGATAGCAAATATCAACAGTGATGTCAAAAGACGATTATGGTGGGATATGGATCATAAGTGGTGATATAAGCAAGAGGAAACTTTCTGATAACAGGGAAGACTGATAAGGTATCAATGTCCTTTGATCAGATGCTGTGGCACCCTGCTGAGATGCTTTTGGGTCCATCCTCCATTGAAACCATACACATAGCTTCTGGAGGGTTGCACTTGAGAAGTTGAGGTCAGAATAGACAGCTAGTGGTGCCTAGAAGATTCCTTTTGCCTTCTTTCTGGGCATTGTACAACAATGGCCTAGTGACAAGAACATTTGAAAGATCTGAACTGCTTCCTCCACATGGAGCAACTGTGAGGCAGAACTTTTTCTGGAACTCCCTGCTGGATGAAGCTAAACAAGGAAGTTTCCTGTAATGCCTTATTTTGTCCTCTTTCTAATTCTACTTTTAATTTATACTGGCTTTGGCTAGTACATCTCCAACAAAACACTTACATCTGCATCCTAGAGTCAGAATCTGCTTAAGGAAGAGGTCAGCTGGTTTAAGACATTGTTACCACTTAAACTGTGAAGGAACATCTCCCCCACCTTTATTTACAGGTAAATACACACAGAAGAGGTATGCCATTGTCAGCAAAGTGCACTGTTCTGAAAGGCAGAATTATAAATCTGCTCCTGCCCCCTACTCAGGACCTATCAGAGAGATAGCAAGACAGACAAATAGATACAGAAGAATAGAGTATTATCCACATTCTTTTAGAAGCCTTATTTTGAAGAAGAAATAGATCCTCTTTCTCATATTGTTGATCAAATAATATGCTCAGGTTTTCTAGGTTAGTTATGTGAAAACAGGCTCAGTAAAGAAAAAAAAATGGTTCATCACCTCAAGTAAACAATATAAGTATCAACCCTTGATTTTTGACAGGATAATCTTTATACATCCTACCAATAATCATTTAAAATTGGTCTATGTGACTTTCTATTGACCACATAACAAACACAGGAATTTGGTAATTGAAGGGCTCTATGATACCCTGGTGGGTAACAAGGTGATTATGGAGCCAATTGAACACTAGGGAAGCTCTAGCTTGTCATCAGCATCAGAGTATAGAGAACTTAGGGAGCAGAACTTGATGGATGACCCATGCATAGATCACCATTAATCTGTGTGGAATGTCCATTTTATAAAAGGTTAGAAACAATCTACCACTTTAGGTCTTAACAAGTGTGTGTGTGTGTGTGTGTGTGTGTGTGTGTGTGTGTGTGTGTGTGTGTGTGTAAAATATCCTCACACTAGAAACACGGGGCATCCTTTCTTAGCAGCAAGGATGATGGCACAGAGTTTCCCACCATTTCTGTGTGAGTGGCATGTTGCTGATGTTGTGGGTGCTGTTGCTATAAAGGCTTCACTATGTTCTCTGTCTCATTGACCAGAGATAATTCAGAAGCATACTTAATTAAAGAAGAGCATTTTGATATTCAAATAGACCCTATAATGCATTTTCTTTTTTCAAAACAAATATTTTATTGAATTATGTACAGTGGTTTCCAGGCATTTTTATGTACCAGTTCAGCTTTGTTTATTTGCTTAGCTAGAGTTTCATTAGTCAGAAAACTGGACTTTAGATATGTTTTAGATGTTCTGAAAACAAACACTCAGGCTACCTCTGGAGAGCTAGAGCTACCTGGCTGGGGTTCAGAAACTTCTTCCACTGAAAACTGAAGATGACTCATCTGTGTCCGTACCAGTGGTGTGGGGTGATGGGGAGCACAGAGCCCATCTTTGAGCCTCTGCTCAGTGTATGTTTCGTAGCATTTGGTAGCTTCAAATACTCCCTCTCCTGTGTTTCCCAGTAACCAAAGTAGCCCCTCTCCCTTAACTGTGGCTGAATAAAATTTGGCCAAGCTCAGTACTTCCATTTTAAAATTCTCTGAGCTTTGTCCAGACTATAGACTCAGCCCAGAGCTGAGTCTCACCCAGAAGATCTACTTTTGTCCTGTATTTAAAGAGAGCCACTGAATTCTTTACATAGGGCAACTCATTCTGGTTTCCTAGTCTTGAGGGCAGAGATGTAAATTGAGATTTCTTAAATATGCTCCTTTATTGTCTGGGTGCAAGAGGCAGGATAAGAGCTCATGCATGTCTAACCTTGACACTCTTCTTGGCGGACTTCCCAGGGCTTGGAGCAGGCTCTTTTCCTGCTCTGGCTGGGAGCTTTCCAGAGATTCACATGGCCTGTAATACTATCTCAGAATCTCATAATTGCATCTTTTTTAGTCCTTATCAGTTCACAGTCTTAAGACTCCATCCATACAGGCCAGTTGCTGCAAGGACAGAGTGGCTTCGTACCTCACGGTGGAATATGAGCTTCTGGCAAACATGGTAGCTTGACGAAGACATCAGACCCCTCCCTTCCCTAAGCTAGATTGGAATAAAAGGCACAGGAGAAAACTGAGAAGATGAGATTTTTATCCTTTGAGAATCCTTTCTAAACCCACACAACCAGGTGACCCCTTATTCTGGAAAATTGATCCCGCAGGATACTTTTCAAGTAGTACAGCTGTTTCTTCTGGGTTGGAAATGGACATTTTCCATCTTGAAGCAGAGTAGATTTGATCACTCAGGGAGCCCCCCCAGGAGATCAGCTCTGTTAGCCTTCTCTTTGTGAAGAGAAGGGGAGTTTGCAAGGTCTTCATGTGGCCCTCCCTGTCTCTGAGATTGTGTAAGGAAGAAGCCAGTCACTGGACTAGGACTCCAAGTGGTATGGCTACCCCCAAAGCAGGGACTGAGGTGTAGTAGCTGTTTTCAGTGACCCACGTTCATCAGTAGCTGCAGTGAGATACCACACTGGGTTATCAGTAGCTGCAGTGAGATACCACACTGGGTTATCAGTAGCTGCAGTGAGATACCACACTGGGTCATCAGTAGCTGCAGTGAGATACCACACTGGGTCATCAGTAGCTGCAGTGAGATACCACACTGGGTCATCAGTAGCTGCAGTGAGATACCACACTGGGTCATCAGTAGCTGCAGTGAGATACCACACTGGGTCATCAGTAGCAGCAGTGAGATACCACACTGGGTCATCAGTAGCTGCAGTGAGATACCACACTGGGTCATCAGTAGCTGCAGTGAGATACCACAGTGGGTCATCAGTAGCTGCAGTGAGATACCACACTGGGTCATCAGTAGCTGCAGTGAGATACCACACTGGGTCATCAGTAGCTGCAGTGAGATACCACACTGGGTCATCAGTAGCTGCAGTGAGATACCACACTGGGTCATCAGTAGCTGCAGTGAGATACCATACTGGGTCATCAGTAGCTGCAGTGAGATACCACACTGGGTTATCAGTAGCTGCAGTGAGATACCACACTGGGTTATCAGTAGCTGCAGTGAGATACCACACTGGGTTATCAGTAGCTGCAGTGAGATACCACACTGGGTTATCAGTAGCTGCAGTGAGATACCACACTGGGTTATCAGTAGCTGCAGTGAGATACCACACTGGGTTATCAGTAGCTGCAGTGAGATACCACACTGGGTTATCAGTAGCTGCAGTGAGATACCACACTGGGTTATCAGTAGCTGCAGTGAGATACCACACTGGGTTAGGAGAGAATCCTCTGTGTGCTCCACCAGTTCCTGCTCAATGTGGGCTCAACAGGCATTTCTTTAGGGCTCCCGGGGAAAAGGCAAGTGGTGACCTGAGGACTGGATCTTGACTGATTCTGCCGTGAATTGGGGCAGGGGTGGGTAGTTTCCTGCTCCTCTCTTCAGAAGTCAGATTAGCTCTTCTCAGAAGAAAATGCAAAGTGCCTAAGAAAGCATTCATAACAGCTCAGGAGAGATAAGAAGTGATTGCATCTATGAGAGAGGAAGAAAACACAACTGAGAGAGGAAATATTCCAAGAACAAATAGGTGAGGAAATGAAAACTATGGCAGAAGATAGAACTGAGTAACTTTCCTGGAAAATTAAATGTGACCAGCAAAATAAAATAAAATAAAATAAAGTAAAATTTAAAAAACAACAACTACAAAACAAAACAAAAGGCACTTTCCAGTCCTCAATTGCCAGGAAAAAGATCTATCATTTGAAACAGAACTTAAATTCCTGTTAATAGTACTTTATTCAGTTTCCTTAGGTTTCCAGCAGAGTTCTGAGGAATCAGGTGGTCATGGCAGAGCCCTCTGCCTGGTTAGTGATTTGGATACCAGACACCTTTATGTTCTATCATGTTTATTACTATGGCTTTGTTAACAGTGGTCAGGGGCTGAGCCAGGTGTTCCCAAGTTCTTGGCATTTTATTCAAGAATAAAATAAAGGCCCACTCAGACTTCACAGTAGCATGAATACTTTACTCAAAGCAAAGGGAGTACTGTAGATCTGAAAGAAATACGCTGTCAGAAATGAGAGCAGGCCATCTGAGTAAGGGTACCCAAGGACCACAGTTACTGTTCAGGCTCCTTTGATGAAGTTCAAAGTAAGAGCTTGTTGTTGCTAAGGAGTGTTACAGGTACTTGTCTCTTTTGACTGGCAGAGTTGGATTGTGCAATTTTTTGCTCACTCTGCTTTGATCTTCCCATGATGCACTGGATTTTAATCATATACATGCTCATTTATATATATGCATAAGATGGTACATAGGGATTTTCCTTACCATTCATTCAGAGGCATTTTAATTTCATTATGTGTGCACTCAAAATCAGTCCAGGCCAGATCTCCTCATTACTTTTAGTTCTGGAGTATGTTCCACGATGCGTTTGAATGTAAGCTGTCCAGAAAAGGGACATTTTTGATGGTTGGGGTGGGACTTATTCTTTTATTTAGAGAGGGACATGCATGAAGCATGATGTGGAAGAGTCTAAAGTGTTAATGAATTGTCAGG
The DNA here is from genome assembly GCF_000001635.26 of Mus musculus. Classification (NCBI taxonomy): domain Eukaryota; kingdom Metazoa; phylum Chordata; class Mammalia; order Rodentia; family Muridae; genus Mus; species Mus musculus. The sequence goes on along the minus strand of NC_000072.6, from coordinate 7,461,358 downwards.
TTTATTGTTTGGTGAAGTGCGTATGCTCATATCATGAACAGGTCAGAGTCTAGGCTGTCCAGTATATTGTGTTGTGTGCTCAAATTAAGTGGGATCCCAGGTTACTCAGTTATTCTTTATGCTTTCCTCCCTCAGCTTCATTATGTTCCTTGCACAAGTGAGGTGTTGCTAACTTGACAGAATTAAGATGGAGAGCTTTTTAAGGTGGTTTGGTCCCAAATACTGCTGCTGTGCTCCTGTTGCTGTTGTTGTTGTTGCTGCTGTTGCTGCTGCTGCTTCTTCTTCCTCTTCCTCCTCATCTTCTTTCTTCTCCTTCCTCTTCCTCCTCCTCCCCTGTTTTCCTCCTTCTCCTCTTCTTCTTTTCCTCCTCCTCCTCCTCTTCCTCCTTCATAAGGACAAGACTCATAAAATAAAGTTAGAGATGGCTCAGCAATTAAATAGCATGAGCTGCTCATCCAGAGAATAGAGATTTGATTCCCAGCACCCACAAGGTAGCTCACAACCGTCTGTAATGCCAGTCCGAGTGGATCTTCTCTTCTGTTATCTATGTTACACATGGTGCACAGACATACCCATATACATAAAAGAAAAAAACCCAAAAAACCCAAAAAACAAAACAAACAAACAAAAAACCCAAAATCTTACTCGCGTTTACGACCGGCCAGGAAGAACGCAGCAAACCGGAATCTTCTGCGGCAAAGCTTTATTGCTTACATCTTCAGGATCCAGAGAGCAAGAGAGCAAGAGAGAGAATGGTGAAACCCTGTCCCTTTTAAGGAGAATTATCCTCCGCCTAGGACGTGTCACTCCCTGATTGGCTGCAGCCCATCGGCCAAGTTGTCGTCACGGGGAAGGCAGAGCACATGGGGTGGAGAACTACCCTTGGCACATGCGCAGATTATTTGTTTACCACTTAGAACACAGGATGTCAGCGCCATCTTGCAACGGCGAATGTGAGGGTGGCTCCCCACACCAAAAAGCCAAAATCCACAAAATATATATACGCTATGAAGCAGGGCAGCTTAGACCACTTTACTCTCTCATCCTTTTCCTGCTGTGTGATGACACAAACCAAATTCAGTTCTACCAGCACAGCTTGATCCTGACTTCAGCCTATTAGACATTTTGAATTTTTGGGAGTCTGTTATAGCAACACAAACAGACACAGACATTCATTTTTAATTCTGAATGAATACATTCCACAAGATGGAGACTCTCCATTCCTCCTTAAAAGGTTAAAGCAGTTTTATATTGGCCTAATGGTATAGCAAAGGGTTGAGACTCCGTGTGGTAGATGGAAATGTGTTTTATCCTGAGTGATCACTTCAGGAAAAAACAGATTGTGTTTAATAAACATGAAAAGTTTTAAAGAAGCACATATTAACAATGTGGCAACACATGTTGCTTAAGTTATGACTTGTTCTTTGCATTGCTTAAGACTGAGCTAATTTGATAGGAGGGAAGTAACTTCATGATTCTTGATTGTCTGATGCATTTGTTTATGCCAATAAAGCTGACCCACACATTATGTTAGCATTTTCATAATATCAAAACATTTAATAGTTACAAAATTGTCACAGGGTAAATTAATAAACTAAGATAAAAAGTAAAAATAGTCTTTTACATCTCTGTGATGGTGAGCCACTGATTGCGAGAGTGATACGAACATCCATTTAAAGATTATGTGACATAAAAGATGAAGATTCTTTGCTGAGAAGTAAACTGGGAATTACTTTCTAAAATTGTAACAAAGGAACTGCGTCTAAGATTCATGGAAGAAAAGGCACCAGCATGGTTATTTACAACTTCTGGACTCTGGAGATGGACTGACTGAGTTTCAATCTCGTATCTATCTTGCTGCCTGTGAAAGTAATATTTGACTTTTCTGAGCTTAGTTTCACTCTCTTTAAGATGAGAAGTATTAACTATGCATAGGGATGTCATAAGATGTGACCCTTTTAGGGGTTTATAAGGGTCAGCTATTATTTATTATTTGTTATGATTAGGCTTAAGAGTATGCATCTCCTATTGATTACCAATCAGACAATGTGTAGTTTTCTCTGCCACAGGAGTGAGTGTTTGTGTGCTCATGCTCCATGTAAACCAAGATGACCCAATGAGTCAGAAAGACAATGCCCAGTGTTGACAGCCCCTGTGTAATAGAACCTGCGAAAATTGAATTAAGATGTCATTGAATGGTTGCTGCTGTTTCCTATGACAGCAAGTTTCCATAACCCGGTGAATATTCTAGTGTGTTTTGGAACAGAACTATGCCAGACCTGTCTCATTCTCAACTCACTTCCTACTTGAGCTGCTTGCCTTTATGCTTATGGGGAGGATGGAAGATTCCAAAAGGGAAACTCAAACTGTGATGCATAGAAAAATGTTGTACTCTCCTTGAACCTAAAAACCACAGCAGTGATCTTTGCCTGAGCATCTCACCCACAGTGTTACAATTGTGGCCTTCTTTAATGAACTTGAACTTAAGGACTTAAAAAGAAGTCAGAAAACATTTGACTGGGAGAATCTCAACAAGGAGACTCGGAGAGGATGTCCCATGCCTTTTCTTAAAAGCAGCATGTAAACTACTCAGCAACAGGAATTAATCTAAGGATATCCCATGTGTCTCCTAGAAGCCATTATCACAGAGCCAGCCCTGAAGTGGAGAAGACCTGGTATGATCAATCAATCTTGCCCAGCCAGCTCCTTTCTCCTCATCCCCAGAAGAGTTCAAAGTGTCTGCTGTTCCTTTGCAGTGATTTTCAATCTTTGAGTCATGACTCCTATGGGGGTGGAACTACTCTTTCACCAAGGTTGCCTAAGACCATGGTGACCCACAGATATCTACATACAATTCATAACAGTAGCAAAATGACAGTTATGAAGTAACAACAAAGATAGTTTTATGACTAGGGGTCACCACACATGAGGAGCAGCATTATAAAGGGTTGTGGCATTAGGAAGGCGAAAACCACTGCTTTAGATATCATGCAACTGCCTGACATGCTAGATAAATGCAATCTCATTGAAACAAACGAGGAGCATACACATTAGCTGACCAACAGCTTTCCAATTTCAGGAGATAACAAGCCAATCTCTGGTAATGGGATTCTGCAAACAAGGAAATGGGAACACCTGGGCAGGAAGCTGTCCTACGTTCTGTAAACGTCCACCAGAGCAGGAGTAGCTCTGCTGGTGCAGAGCTCTACAGTTTATGTGGCACTTTGAAACACATTTAATTTTTTATACATTAATGTATATAACCACTTTATGAAGTAGGCACTATTCATACCTTTACTGTGCGGGAGGGAAGTTGAGGTTGGGAAAACATAAATGGTTGGTTCCAAATGAAAAACAAAATGAACAAAAAATAAAACTTTGTTGGGGCAGATGAGAAAGTAGACTTTCTGGGTAAGAGTTAAAACAAACAAACAAACAAACAAACACACAAACAAACAAACTAGCAGCTTAATTATCCCCAATGGAAGGGAAGTGACACTTCTCCCTTCTTTATCCAGGGCACAGCCTGAGGAAACATCTAAGTGATTTGTCGTTCTCTTTAAAATAGCTAAAACTACATTGGAAATAATAAGCCCGACCTTTCTGTCAGCTCTAACATCTTCATAAGAACCCGGAAGCCATCTCTGAAGTGCAGCTATCTCAGTAAATGGAGCTATGATCTCGAAGATTTTGGTGAGCGTATGTAGTGGCACATATTTCAGCGTGCCACTGTGCCCTCTGAGTAAAGGCAGTTAGGTTTGATGGCCAACCCCAATTCCTAGGCAAAGGTAGGGGAAACAAGTGTGACAGGAGCTTTGGAGGTCTAGCTACTATTTACGAAAGCATGGCTACAGAGTGTGTTCACTTGACTACATAAATGGATGAGAATCCTTTCTTTGCACTCTCTTAGGGTATTCCCTATGATGTTTATCACATTCTGTCTTAATGTGTATTAAATAATAAAACCGTCTTGTTAGCGATGTGGAGACATCTCAGCTGGTAAAATGTTGTATAAGTGGGGCTGGAGAGATGGCTCAGTGGAGGAGAGGCACTTGGTCCTGTGAAGGCTCAATGTCCCAAAGTAGGGGAAGGCCAGGGTGGTGAGTTGGAAGTCTGTGGGTGGGTGGGGGAGCATTCTCATAGAGGTAAGGGCTTGGGGGATGGGATAGGGAAAACCGGGAAGGGAGATAACATTTAAAATGTAAATAAATAAAATATCCAATAAATAATGTTGTGCAAGCATGAGGACATGAGTTTTATTCTAGAACATATGTGAGTGTGTATGTGTGTTAAAAGTTCAGCATTGCAGCCTGTGTTTGTAATCCCAGCTCTGGGGAGGAAGGGACAGGAGGATCCCTGCAGCTTGCTGACCATAGTCTAGCCACATCTGCCATCTTCAGACCAATGACAGACCTTGCTTAAGTAAACAAAGGTAAAAGCGACCAAGGAGTGACATTCACTTACACACAAACACACCACCACCACTACCAACACACACACACACACACACACACACACACATATATATATATACACACACAAACACACCAAACATACACACATAACCCAATACACCACTCACACACATAAATATATACACAAACATATAAACACCAAACACACATTCATCACACAGGTATATATGCATACATCAACACACCAAACACATACACATAATTCAATATACCACTTACACACATGCATATATACACATATATAAACATACCACACACACACACACACACTTCTTGCTATTCTACTCCTATAAAAGTGAGGTTTCCAGGGCTAAAAGAAGATATTTTCATTGTTTTTCTCCAACATTTAACCTTATGTTGGTTGCTAGCTAATTTTATTCTCAGAGGTTTTAGATGGAAAATCAAACATTGTACAGATTTAGATGAAATATAAATTTGTTCTTGGTAATGCTAAGCTCAAATGTGTCAAAATCGAGTAAAAGAATTGTCACTTTTATTTACCTTTCACTAAAGAGGAGTACCACCATCCATAGTAATTGAGGCAAACTGCTGGGCCATTAGTCCTTAGGAAAAAAAAAAACTCCTTGGTCAGATAGGTCTTTTTTTATCTTACCCCTGGACCCCAATCTTTTGTTGCTAATTAAACTGCACACATTGCACACAGAAGTAAAATCCTATTGCGTTTGGCTAAAACAAATGCCAGACTTAATCAGCCAAGCTACAGGTACCACAAGCACAAGAAATATAGCCCAAGGCTGGCTTTGGAAATCTTCTATTAAATTATTTATATTCCTCTTACTGTAGTTCCCTGCTGAAATATTTCCAATGTGGCTGGATAAATGAAACACAGCCATAATTGTTCTCCACTCATTGCCGTGGTGAGGAGACAGCATTCCTTTGTGACTTTCGGGAGCAGTAAGAAAAGGTAGACTTTTTTTTTTTTTTGTCAGATATAGACAGGGTTATACATTTATTTTTTATTTATTTATTTATTTATTTATTTTTTTATTACATATTTTCCTCAATTACATTTCCAATGCTATCCCAAAAGTCCCCCATACCCTCCCCCCCCCCCCCCACTAGAGCCAGGGTAATTGCTTGCATCTGAAGTTGCTTGAGTTTAAGTTCAAAAGCCACGACAAGAAATGTAGTTGAGAGAGGCCTGCCCAGGGATGCACTGTGCTGATCTTCATTCCTTAACTAAGTTCCATCTGAAGTTTATGCAGTCTTCATGGTGAGGAGGTGAATTAAATGTCATTTTATGGACAATGATGAAAAGACCTTTTCCATGTCTAGGTTAAAATGTATTCAGAAAGAATAGCTCTACTCAGTAGGTAGCAATTAGATATTTGCACACTTTCCTTTTTTTTTTTTTTAATTAGGGATTTTCCTCATTTACATTTCCAATGCTATCCCAAAAGTCCCCCACCCCCTACCCACCCACTCCCACTTTTTGGCCCTAGCTTTACCCTGTACTGGGGCATATATAGTTTGTGTGTCCAATGGGCCTCTCTTTCCAGTGATGGCCGACTAGGCCATCTTTTGATACATATGCAGCTAGAGTCAAGAGCTCCAGGGTACTGGTTAGTTCATAATGTTGTTCCACCTACAGGGTTGCAGATCTCTTTAGCTCCTTGGGTACTTTCTCTACATCCTCCATTGGGGGCCCTGTGATTCATCCAATAGCTGACTGTGAGCATCCACTTCTGTGTTTGCTAGGGCCCGGCCTAGTCTCACAAGAGACAGCTACATCAGGGTCCTTTCAGTAAAATCTTGCTAGTTTATGCAATGGTGTCAGCATTTGGAGGCTGATTATGGGATTGATCCCTGGATATGGCAGTGTCTAGATGGTCAACACTTTTGTCTCAGTTCCAAACTTTGTCTCTATAACTCCTTCGATTGGTGTTTTGTTCCCAAATCTAAGAAGGGGCACAGTGTCCACATTTTGGTCTTAGTTCTTCTTGAGTTTCATGTGTTTTGCAAATTGTAAATTATATCTTGGGTATTCTAAGTTTCTGGGCTAATATCCACTTATCAGTGAGTACACATCATTTGAGTTCTTTTGTTTTTTTTTTTTTTTTAATTTTTTATTAGGTATTTAGCTCATTTACATTTCCAATGCTATACCAAAAGTCCCCCATACCCACCCACCCCCACTCCCCTACCCACCCACTCCCCCTTTTTGGCCCTGGCGTTCCCCTGTACTGGGGCATATAAAGTTTGCGTGTCCAATGGGCCTCTCTTTCCAGTGATGGCCGACTAGGCCATCTTTTGATACATATGCAGCTAGAGTCAAGAGCTCCGGGGTACTGGTTAGTTCATAATGTTGTTCCACCTATAGGGTTGCAGATCCCTTTAGCTCCTTGGCTACTTTCTCTAGCTCCTCCATTGGGAGCCCTGTGATCCATCCATTAGCTGACTGTGAGCATCCACTTCTGTGTTTGCTAGGCCCCGGCATAGTCTCACAAGAGACAGCTACATCTGGGTCCTTTCGATAAAATCTTGCTAGTGTATGCAATGGTGTCAGCGTTTGGATGCTGATTATGGGGTGGATCCCTGGATATGGCAGTCTCTACATGGTCCATCCTTTCATCTCAGCTCCAAACTTTGTCTCTGTAACTCTCTCCAAGGGTGTTTTGTTCCCACTTCTAAGGAGGGGCATAGTGTCCACACTTCAGTCTTCATTTTTCTTGAGTTTCATGTGTTTAGGAAATTGTATCTTATATCTTGGGTATCCTAGGTTTTGGGCTAATATCCACTTATCAGTGAGTACATATTGTGTGAGTTCCTTTGTGAATGTGTTACCTCACTCAGGATGATGCCCTCCAGGTCCAACCATTTGCCTAGGAATTTCATAAATTCATTCTTTTTAATAGCTGAGTAGTATTCCATTCTGTAAATGTACCACATTTTTTGTATCCATTCGTCTGTTGAGGGACATCTGGGTTCTTTCCAGCTTCTGGCTATTATAAATAAGGCTGCTATGAACATAGTAGAGCATGTTTCTTTCTTACTAGTTGGAACATCTTCTGGAAATATGCCCAGGAGAGGTATTGCTGGATCCTCCGGTAGTACCATGTCCAATTTTCTGAGGAACTGGCAGACTGATTTCCAGAGTGGTTGTACAAGCTTGCAATCCCACCAACAATGGAGGAGTGTTCCTCTTTCTCCACATCCTTGTCAGCATCTGCTGTCACCTGAATTTTTTACCTTAGCTATTCTGACTGGTGTGAGATGGAATCTCAGGGTTGTTTTGATTTGCATATCTCTGATGATTAAGGGTGCTGCACATTTTTTCAGGTGTTTCTCAGCCATTTGGTATTCCTCAGGTGAGAATTCTTTGTTTAGCTCTGAGCCCCATTTTTTAATGGGGTTATTTGATTTTCTGGAGTCCACCTTCATGAGTTCTTTATATATGTTGGATATTAGTCCCCTATCTGATTTAGGATAGGTAAAGATCCTTTCCCAATCTGTTGGTGGCCTTTTTGTCTTATGGTCGGTATCTTTTGCCTTACAGCTTTGCAGTTTCATGAGGTCCCATTTGTAAATTCTCAATCTTATAGCACAAGCCATTGCTGTTCTATTCAGGAATTTTTCCCCTGTGACAATATCTTTGAGGCTTTCCCCCACTTTCTCCTCTATAAGTTTCAGTGTCTCTGGTTTATGTGGAGCTCCTAGATCCACATAGATTTTATCTTAGTACAAGGAGATAGGAATGGATCAATTCGCATTCTTCTACATGATGACCGCCAGTTGTGCCAACAACATTTATTGAAAATGCTGTCTTTTTTCCACTGGATGGTTTTAGCTTCCTTGTCGAAGATCAAATAACCATAGGTGTGTTTCTGGCTCTTCAATTCTATTCCATTGGTCTACTTGTCTGTTGCTATACCAGTACCATGCAGTTTTTATCACAATTGCTCTGTAGTAAAGCTTTAGGTCAGTCATGGTGATTCCACCAGAGGTTCTTTTATCCTTGAGAAGAGTTTTTGCTATCCTAGGTTTTTTGTTATTCCAGATCAATTTGAAGATTGCTCTTTCTAATTCTTTGGAGAATTGAGTTGGAATTTTGATGGGGATTGCATTGAATCTGTAGATTGCTTTTGACAAGATAGCCATTTTTACAATGTTGATCCTGACAATCCATGAGCATGGGAGATCTTTCCATCTTTTGAGATCTGCTTTAATTTCTTTCTTCAGAGACTTGAAATTCTCATTATACAGATCTTTCACTTCCTTAGTTAGAGTCATGCCAAGGTATTTTATATTATTTGTGACTATTGAGAAGGGTGTTGTTTCCCTAATTTCTTTCTCAACCTGTTTATCCTTTGTGTACAGAAAGGCCATTGACTTGTTTGAGTTAAATTTATATCCAGCTACTTCATTGAAGCTGTTTTTCAGGCTTAGGAGTTCTCTGGTGGAATTTTTAGGGTCACTTATATATACTATCATATCATCTGCAAAAAGTGATATTTTGACTTCTTCTTTTCCAATTTGTATCCCCTTGATCTCCTTTTGTTGTCTAATTGCTCTGGCTAGGACTTCAAGTACAATGTTGAATACGTAGGGAGAAAGTGGGCAGCCTTGTCTAGTTCCTGATTTTAGTGGGATTACTTCCAGCTTCTCACCATTTACTTTGATGTTGGCTACTGGTTTGCTGTAGATTGCTTTTATCATGTTTAGGTATGGGCCTTGAATTCCTGATCTTTCCAAGACTTTTATCATGAATGGGTGTTGGACTTTGTCAAATGCTTTCTCCACAACTAACAAGATGATCATATGGTTTTTGTCTTTAAGTTTGTTTATATACTGGATTACGTTGATGGATTTCCGAATATTAAACCATCCCTGCATCCCTGGGATGAAACCTACTTGGTCAAGATGGATGATTGTTTTGATGTGTTCTTGGATTCATTTAGCGAGAACTTTATTGAGGATTTTTGCATCGATATTCATAAGGGAAATTGGTCTGAAGTTCTCTATCTTTGTTGGATCTTTCTGTGGTTTAGGTATCAGAGTAATTGTGACTTCATAGAATGAGTTGGATAGAGTACCTTCTACTTTTATTTTGTTTAATAATTTGTGCAGAACTGGAATTAGATCTTCTTTGAAGGTCTGATAGAACTCTGCACTAAACCCATCTGGTCCTGGGCTTTTTTTTTTTTTTTTTTTTTTTTTTTTTTTGGTTGGGAGACTATTAATGACTGCTTCTATTTCTTTAGGGGATATAGGACTGTTTAGATTATTAACCTGATCTTGATTTAACTTTGGTACCTGGTATCTGTCTAGAAACTTGTCCATTTCATCCAATTCCTTCAGTTTTGTTGAGTATAGCCTTTTGTAGAAGGATGTGATGGTGTTTTGGAATTTTTGGGATCTATTGTTATGTCTCCCTTTTCATTTCTGATTTCGTTAATTAGAATGCTTTCCCTGTGCCCTCTAGTAAATCTGGCTAAGGGTTTGTCTATCTTTTTGATTTTCTCAAAGAACCAGCTCCTCTTTCGGTTGATTCTTTGAATACTTCTTCTTGTTTCCACTTGTTTGATTTCACCCCTGAGTTTGATTATTTCCTGCCGTCTACTCCTCTTGGATGAATTTGCTTCCTTTTTTTCTAGAGCTTTTAGGTGTGTTGTCAAGCAGCTAGTGTGCGCTCTCTCTAGTTTCTTTTTGGAGGCACTCAGAGCTATGAGTTTCCCTCTTAGAAATGCTTTCATTGTGTCCCATAAGTTTGGGTATGTTGTGGCTTCATTTTCATTAAACTCTAAAAAGTCTTAAATTTCTTTCTTTATTCCTTCCTTGACAAAGGTATCATTGAGAAGTGTGTTGTTTAATTTCCCCGTGAGTGTTGGCTTTCCATTATTTATGTTGTAATTGAAGATCAGCCTTAGTCCAACAGGATGCATGGGACAATTTCAATATTTTTGGATCAGTTGAGGCCTGTTTTGTGACCAATTATATGGTCAATTTTGGAGAAGGTACCATGAGGTGCTGAGAAGAAGGTATATCCTTTTGTTTTAGAATAAAATGTTCTGTAGATATCTGTTAAGTCCATTTGTTTCATAACTTCTGTTAGTTTCACTGTGTCCCTGTTTAGTTTCTGTTTCTATGATCTGTCCATTGGTGAAAGTGGTGTGTTGAAGTCTCCCACTATTATTGTGTGAGGTGCAATGTGTGCTTTGAGCTTTACTAAAGTTTCTTTAATGAATGTGGCTGCCCTTGTATTTGGAGCATAGATATTCAGAATTGAGAGTTCCTCTTGGAGGATTTTACCTTTGATGAGTATGAAGTGCCCCTCCTTGTCTTTTTTGATAACTTTGGGTTGGAAGTCGATTTTATTCAGTAGTAGAATTGCTACTCCAGCATGTTTCGTCAGACCATTTGCTTGTAAAATTGTTTTCCAGCCTTTCACTCTGAGGTAGTGTCTGTCTTTTTCCCTGAGATGGGTTTCCTGTAAGCAGCAGAATGTTGGGTCCTGTTTGTGTAGCCAGTCTGTTAGTCTATGTTTTTTTTATTGGGGAGTTGAGTCCATTGATATTAAGAGATATTAAGGAAAAGTAATTGTTGCTTCTTATTATTTTGTTTTTAGAGTTAGCATTCTGTTCTTGTGGCTATCTTCTTTTTGGTTTGTTGAGGGGTTACTTTCTTGCTTTTTCTAGGGCGTGGTGTGGACCGAAAGGGACTTGTGCCCCTGATCAGGCCAGGTTTTCTGCTTTCCTAATTAATGCAGTCCCAGGTCCTGTGTGATTGGATTGGGGCAGCAGCTGTGCTCCACTCACCAGAGGTCTTAAGATCCCATGGAGGGTCTTTTGGGTAGCCTGCAGGTGTCCGCAGACTCTGCACCCAAGGTACCCCAATGCTGGCGGGGATCTGAAGGGCATTTGCACACTTTCTATTGGTGGTAAACTACACCCCTATTTATATAAATAGGTTTATCAATGTTTAAACACAGCTTGAACAAAATACTTCTCCTGGTATCATTCCTGAGTCTGGAAATTCACTTTAAAGATTCTGAACATGCCATCCAGTCAAACTTTACCATGTGTATATATATTGGTTACATGCATACATCTGTGTTTCAGATGAAATGTAATATATGACTGGCTGGTTGATGAATATTCATCCCACCTTCTTTTTATTAAAATTGTATTTTATATCATTCTGTAGTAATTATACCTTTAAATTAAATATTACTCAGAACTTTTAAGATTGCTTTTTAAAAAATAACTGAAAAGTCAGACCAACATAGAACAGCTAAGTTTTCAGTCAGTATGGAATTTAAATTCTAGTTTTATCATCTAACTCTTCTGTAAATGGCAAGAACAAAAATTCAGTCTTCTTTAGGATGGCTGTATGTATGAATCGCCTATGACACCCAACATGACAACTGTCAAAAACAGAATCTGTTAAGATCATTATAGAAGTTGACATGTAAGTCACTCAACATTCTCTGTAAATCAAATCATTCAATTTCATGATATGTCAATAAGAAAAGTTGGGCTTAGCCAACAAAAGTTAAAGAGTTTGGAACCGTCCAGAGACTAACACATTGCTTCTCAAATCCTCATAAACTTATGGAGATTTGATTGATGGTGACTCTAACCAGATAGAACTGACTGGCTATCACAAACTTCAAACAGAATCCTAGTGAGGATGGTAATATGGCTATCCACGGACTGTGCTGTATATACAATTATTCAAGTTCATGGCATCATGTGAGCTCTTGAACCAATTACTACCTCATATAAAGGACTTTCTTGGGCAGAGGTTATGAAAAGAAGCCTTTTCCAGCATGTAAAGACCTCGAGTCCCAGAACTGTAAGAAAAACAGCATTTATTTTGAAATAAGTTAAAAGAACCACTGTACCCAATATGCCTTCCCAAGTATCTGGTATTAGATTTGAGGGTTTTGTTGTTGTTTTGTTTTTGTTTTTGTTTTACCATGTGTGATGGTTTGTATATCCTTAGACCAGGGAGTGGCACCATCTGGAGGTGTGGCCTTATTGAAATAGGTGTGAACTGGTTGGAATGGGTGTGTCACCCTAGTTGCCTGGAAGACAGTCTTCCACTAGCAGCCTTTGGATGAAGACATAGAACTCTCAGCTCCTCCTGCGCCATGCCTGCCTGGATACTGCCATGTTCCCTCTTTGATGATAATGGACTGAACCTCTGAACCTGTAAGCCAGCCCCAATTAAATGTTGTTTTTGATAAGACTTGCCTTGGTCTTGGTGTCTCTTCACAGCAGTAAAACCCTAACTAAGACAGAAGTTGGTACCGGAAATGGGGTATTGCTGTGATAGGCCTGACCATGCTTTTATTTGAAAGAATGTGGATTTTTGGGACTTTGGATTTGGAAAGCAGTGGAATGCTTTAAATGGGGCTTAATTGGTCATCCTAGTAGGAATATGGAAGACTTTGTTGCTAGGAGTAATTTGAACTGTGTTGACCTGGCCCAAGAGATTTCAAAGGAGAAGAATTTCAGAATGTGGCATAAAGACTGTTTTTGTGGTATTTTGGTGAAGAATGTGGCTACTTTTTGCCCTTGTCTGAAAAGTCTGCCTGAGGCTAAGGTGAAGAGACTCAGATTACTTGCATTGACAAAGGAAGTTTCAAAAAAGCCCAGCAGAGACTTTGTTCTCTGGTTAAGTCTTATGAAGAGAAGTTTGAACAAGCATCGCAAGCTTAGAAAGGAAAAATATAAAATATATGGTTCGAGTATTAAAGGGGTACTAGGAAGTGAAATGGAGCAAAATCTTGTGTTCTAGGAAATAACAGATTAAGGGAGTAGGACCCTGGGGCAAGATCCTACCCAGATAAACTTAGATCGAGGCTTGGTGATACACACCTTTAATCCCAGGAGACAGGCGTGCTGATCTCTGCATTCAAGGCCAATCTACAGAGCAAGATCCAGAATAGCCAAGCTTAGGCAGTGAAGGATTTGGAAAACAGAAAGCCAGTGAGAATGTAATAGCACAAGCAGGTCATGTTGTAGTTCGTGCAAGCAGAAGAACTCGGCAGCTTCAGCCATTTGGCTCTGGCTCTAGAGTTAAGAATAGAAGGAACTACTGGGAAAATTGATGCTGGTTAGCTGGAGCTAAGGAATTAGCAGTGATTAAGAAGAGACCAGAATCACTCAGGTGAAATCTTCTGGAAATTGTTTTCTTGGAGCACAAAGAAGCTGTGTTCCAGAGATACCCAAGGTTGTACCTCATGCTGCGGCTTGACTTGGTAATGTGTAAGAGTCACTCAGGTGGTACTGCTTGTGACTGAATGAAGGGATCATGGAGAGAAGCTGAGGCTTAGCACTGTGAGAGGCCAGGGAAGGCCATTGGTGAAGGTGAAGCTTCAGCTGTAGTTGATGGCCCAGGACTGAAGGATTTGAGGCTTGGCACCCTGAAGAGAGCCTATGAGAAGCTATTGATGAAGCCTAGTTGGAGTGGAATGCCTCAGTGTATTGGAAATGTCAGTACCATGGGATGATCACCAAGAACAGCAGCTGTAGTGGAGTGGATCAACCTGAGCTTAGAGTGCTACAGAGGGCAGAGCTGGAAAAGTGATGCCAGCCCTTAGGAGCAGTCCAAAAGATCAAGTGGAATCCCAGACACTGAAACAAGAAGATGTAACATTGAAATTGCCTTGGAGACTCCAAGATGTTAAAGATGTCAGAGCACTGGGATACATGCTGAGAAAAGCTGCTAATAAGGAGTGGAACTAGATCAGGAGAAAGCAGTTTGTTGCTGTCAACAAATATGAAAAGGAATGGAGATCTGAAGACTGCTTTGATATCAGCCATGGAGATGGCTGCCCAGCTGGTTTCCTGCCTTGCTTTGGGGATTACAGTTAATTAAGTTGGATGAATCTCAGAAGAGACCTTGAACTTTGGACTTTTAACATTGTTGCAGCTGCTGTAGACTACGAGGACTTTGAAAGTTGGACTAAATGCATTTTGTATTATGCTATGTTTAAGTATGGCCCCCATAGACTCATGTGTTTGAACAAGTCTATGGGGACCAGGGAGTGGAATGTAATGGTTTGTATATCCTTGAACCAGGGAGTGGCACCATCTGGAGGTGTGGCCTTGTTGGAATAGGTGTGACCTGGTTGGAATGGGTGTGTCACTGTGGGTGTGGGTATAAGATCCTCACCCTAGTTGCCTGGAAGTCAGTCTTCCACTAGCAGCCTTTGGATGAAGACATAGAACTCTCAGCTCCTCCTGTGCCATGTCTGCCTGGATACTGCCATGCTCCCTCTTTGATGATAATGGACTGAACCTCTGAACCTGTAAGCCAGCCTCAATTAAATGTTTTTTTTATAAGATTTGCCTTGGTCATGGTGTCTGTTCAGAGCAGTAAAACCCTAACTAAGACACCATGCTTCCTTTTAAGGTTATGGTTTTTTTTTTTTTTTTTCATTTGACAGCGAAAAAGTTCATGTCTGCAGAAGAGCTAAAATATACCAACAGCAACGTCTTTTAAATCCCCTTTGCATTTAAATAGCTCACATCTAATGCAATACCTGCCCCATAGTAGATGGTAAAGAATTGGCTGCTGTTTTATGACAACTAATTCATCAATGAGCTTGAGTTAACTGTTTTACATTGTACATATACTTCATGATTGCATTTTATAAGTGATATAGATACATATAATCATATCTGCCATGTGGAGGACTGTTTGTCCATTATTCTAAATGCTTTAAGTAATGCTAGCTAGAGTATATAAAGAGTGATTAGGGAGTAATTAAAACATACTCACGCTTGGTCCATCCCTGAAATCAATTAAATTATATTAACTGTGAGCGTCTCTTGAGTGTATTTTTGAAGCTCCTTAGGTGATTCCCCTGGGCATCCAGGGCTGAGCCACTTAATTGAGATAGAATAAATGTCTAGGATGCTCCCTCTTACCCCTTCTTGTCAGTTCTTCTAGGATTTTCTGTCCTATTTCATCCTGTGTTGTAGCATTAGTACTGAAATTCTAAGCATAACACCTTGAGATTTTTTTTTTCCTAACCAGCTCATTCTATGCTGATCTTGTCTTTCTCTCTGTCAAGCAACCTTAAAATTCTATAAAAGTAACACATATTTGGAAGTTTTCAAAACTAAGCAAGGGGGTCAGGAAATGTAGCACAGTTGCTAGAGTGCTTATCTAGCAGACATGAAGCTCTGGATTTGAACCCCAGGACTGCATAGACTATGTATAGCAGCTGGTCATCCTAGCATTCAGGACATAGAAGATCAGAACTGCTTCCCTAGCCTAAATAATAAGTTTGAAGCTAGTATGGGATTCAAAAAGAAAAGAAAAAATTAAGAAAGCTTAAAAGTACAAAGAAAAATGTTAATTCTTCCTTCCTTAATCATGTTCCACTTAATGAAATCACCCCTTATAACCAGTCTTTGTGTACTGTGGAGATTTTCTCTTTACACCATCATCAGACATAGTTCTACAGAAACACATACCATGTTACATTATGAGCTTGCTTTTTCACTTAAAAGCATGCAGTGCAGATTCTTCTATTAAAACATGCAGTTTGGTTTTATTCTTTTTAAAGGATATAAGAACAAACTGTAGTTTAATTAAATTGATCCTTATTCAGATGCATGTAGAACTAGAATCTGCCACCGTCATCATCTCTGCACATTTCCACATAGTTTTGGCATTGTGTCTGACTTCCCTTCCTCTCCTGTCTTATTAGGCAGTGCTTCTCTCTTATAATAAATGAACATCCATGTCTGCCTCTGCCCTCCTGAGCATCTCACAGCAGACCTTCCCAATCCTCCCTCTGCAGGTTCAGCTGCAGCCCTCTCAGTAGACCCATCCTGAGAGGAGGCTGGAACAAAGTGGAGAAGGAAGAATAAAGAACTTTTGAAAATGTCCTCATTATTGCAGGCCCCCCCTTCCAATTATAAAAAGCCATTATTATTACCTTGGTTTTATGAACTGTAAAAATGAGCAACAGAAATAAATTCATTCATGGGTATGGATGATGTCAAAATTCCAAACAATGTTTATTTCGTTCTAAGAACTTACTCTCCAAGTCTTATTTCTCCTCAGATGATTGATTACCACTCCTTACAGACAGTACCAGTGTGACGAATATGACTGTGTCCCTCTCCTTAAGGTGCCTCTGCTCTGGAATTGGTTTCTACTGTTTTCCCATGCTTGTGCCTTTCCCTGCATCCAAGTCTCTTCTCAGCACTTCATTTGAAGCTTCAGCATTCTAAGAACAGAGCTCAAGCTTTGGTGTCTTGTTTATTTAAAAGCAACACGTGTCTGCTATTTTGCTGCCTTTCAGGGGGATGGTGCTGTTTCTAGAAGAGTCAGGATGTTGCAGTTCCTCTGCGTTCAGCCTAGGTTTTCATTAGAAAGCCCCTTTACCCAATAAAGTCACAGACTGGGAAACTTTGTAGGAGGAACATGGAAATTTCATCTATAGACTCGGATACAAAAGCAATATCCACAAATCTAGCAAACAGAGAAGGGTACAGTTCTGTGGTAATAAATTCTAGCCACAGACATTCTGCTAGTGTTTGCTTCTTTGGCAATATTGAAGGTGAACTCTGAACACATACATTCAGAAAATTAATGATTTTTTTACAAACACTAAACTCTTCAATGTCAGGAAAAGACTATCACAGGACAGAATGCTTAGAGAAAGACTGGCTGAAGATGCATAGAGGAAACATCTATAAAACAAACAAAAACAAAACAGAACAAAACAAAAACAACACCCCCAAACCCCCTACTATCCCTTTGTGTGTGTGTGTGTGTGTGTGTGTGTGTGTGTGTCAGACTAAGGAATTTGTATGTTTCTCTTCATGAAAGAAAGAACATTGAAACTCAATATTAACAATTAATCTACTGTTAATCATTTATCTTTTTTCAAGACACTTGTTGATTAGTTTCCACATTATCCTATATATGATTCCTTAAGAATGGTGTGTTACCACTGAATAAACCATGCTGATAAGAACTGGTCCAGGGCTCAGCTTCTAGGTTAGCCCATAACTATCATTGTCAGTTTGTATTTTCCAAAGATGGTCACAACAATCTCTCCCTTTGATGTATTCTTGAATACTGATAGTTCTGCATCAGAGTTGGAGTCGAATTATGCTCCACTTAAACATGACCCAATCTGTGACTGTTTTCTAACTAAGAGCACATATCAAAGTGATGCCATGTGACCTCAGAAGCTGGGACAGAAATGGCGATGTGGCTCCTGCCACATCAACTCTTCAGGGGCTGCTATGCTGAGGGGAAGCTCAAACTACATACATAGAGGGACCATGTAGAAAGTCTCTGAGATAATATAATGAAAGAAAAGAAAGAAGGAAGGAAAGAAAAAAGGAAGGAGAGATACAGATAGAGAGAGACAGAGACAGAGACAGAGACAGAGAAAGAAAGAAAAGAAACAGGGAAGTGGCATAAAAGGCAGACAGAGACCTTAGATTTTACCCTGGAGTTCCACTCTAGCCAATGATCTTATAAAAGACCCCAATTCAGAGACACAAAGTGACATCAAACATGAGAAGTACAGAATCCATGGCTGATTTATAACATTGCATTCTGTATTAGATAGTTATTTCACAATAGTGATTTGAAAAGCATCTTTTATCCTTAAGTAAATTACTTATCTGTGTGGACTTTGGCTTCCTTGCCTCTAAAATAAGTGTAATGATAAATAAAGAGGTAAATATTATAATGAGCCTCCCAGAAGAACTACTACAAACAAAGCACATCCCTCCATGTGGTCAGACTTTTTCCAAGTCCTCCATCTCTTATGAGTTCATGGAGAAGGATCTACTTATTGGCATGTGGCTTGATCCTGAACAGCTACTTTATTAGGAAAGGGGAAACACATAGGTTCTCTCCACAGAACGCTGCAGAAGCATGATGGCTAATTCATGTGACAAGCTGGCAGGTGAGTTGGCTCAGTGCCCTGACTGAAGTGACAAGGAAGCTGAATTGGGTACATGTTTTCGACCCATCCTTGCTTGCCATTTTTCCAGTTTGGACAAGCGAAGCTGCCTTGCCTCAAGCTTTTTAACTTATGGTAAAAAGACCATCAGAGACTGTGTATTCTGACTTAGAAAGATTAGTCATATAATAGAGTTATAGTGATTCTCCTCTTTTCTTCAATGTGACCAGTTATTCTAACTCAATCTTAAGACTGGTCTAGTAATAATTCCAATATTAGAGATTCCTATTGAAGATAGCTAAAAATCTTAATTACCTAACAAAGTTAATTTGGAGCTCAGCCTCCACTTCCAGAGAATCTCTGGCCTTTCTGCTAATTCTCAAAGCCAGCTCCCCCCACTGGGAGGCCAGAGCCTGAGCTTGATCGTTGCTAATTTGCAACTGAATAGAGTACCTGGACTTCTTCAAAGAAGCTTTTATACTGTTGCTTTTCACTGTCCCACCTTTGTTTCTCAAGCAGGTCAGTCAACACCCTTCAGCCTGACTACAGCAAGAGTAAAACCCTGCCAGAGCAGGTGACAGTTATTATTCTCCACCAAGAAGCATTCTAGTACATATTGTGGCTTTGGTCTGAATTGGGAGTATGGTGTGCTATGAGGGCCGGTTAGTCAATAACGGGCAACCAGATCATGGAATCATACCAATCTAAGACAGGGGTACATGCCAAGAGGCTGTGGCTGTTAATAATACACCACAGAGCCATGTTTTGTGTAAAATAAACACAAACAAGCTGCACGTACACTCCCATGATGGATAAGGATGATTCGAGAAGATCTGAGATCCTAAGGAAGGCACAGCTGCCAGCCACCATAACTCCCAGGCAGGACTATAGAGCATAAATAAATTTTATGCCTCAGTCCAGTTTTGTTTAATATTATTTAAAGGGGGGGGGTGTAACCTCCTTCAGCCTAGACAGGCTGGTTAAGACCATCCACTACTGAGGCGGAGCCACCTGCTGAGCTGCTTCTCATCACTCTCCTTTGATGTTACAATGCCTGCTACCAGCCTGAGGCCGAACCAGTTGTCCAAGATCTTCCAGAGTTAGCTGTGAACAGTGAATTTCGTGAGTTCCTGTTAAAAGGCAATTCTGACAACTTCACAAGGAACTTGATGTGACTGGGAATGGGCCTCCCCCTCTCCTTTATAAAGCCTGTTTGCCACCATTAAAAGATGAGCCTTGATCAGAGTACTGTCTTAGTTCCATTTTTCTCTCTCTACCTGCCTAGATTCCCTCTTTTCTTTCAGCTCCAAGATGCCTCCCAGGCTCGAACTCAGACATGAGAGCCGCAGGCCGGCCCCAACAGCCATCTGTTTTGTTTTTAATAAACAGATAAATAAATGAGGAAATATTACTGTTGAACACATATGCCAAGCACTGATAAATATTACATGGCATACACACATCATCATCTCTATAACCGCTCTGTCAGTAGCCACTCCTTATTACTTCTTTTGTACAAGGGGGACTATATATAAGCAGCCTATTTGATATAATGCAAACAGAGAGTTACAGAGTACAATTTTATATTAAAATGTCTTTTCCATCAAAACCCACTTGTGTAACTAATATTAACATTGACATTATTTTTTCTTACTGTGGCAAATGTTCAATCAAGAGTAGAGTATTTTGCCACTAGGCAATCTACTGACTCTGAATGATACCAGAAGGAGACAAGGTAACTGCCACTGAGAGTGAATCTTAATATTTAAAATAAAAAAAGAAAAGATATGTTTAGAATGAAAGAATTTCATATATAAGAACAGTTTTGGAAAAGGTAGTTGACTAGCCCAAGGTGTCTGATAGAATCTCATTTCCTGACTCTTAGATTAGACTTTCTTTACGTGGCTCAAGTTGACCCTGCTACCAATCCTGTTTGTCCAAGTACCACAGAGTAAAGAAAATAGGAAGTACTTTAGAAGCTTTTGAGAGAGAAAGAAGATGGAGAAATGATGGCAGTATGTGATTCACACATTTAAACACAGGCTGTAGTAAGGGCAGAGCCTTGTCTGCAGTATTACTGATTATACCGCAGTGTGAATGTGTATGTATAGAAATGTGTGTACTCCTACCCTAGCCATCCTCAGACTACAAAGGTGAAGTCACTGAGCACAAAGTTGGGAAGATTTGAGTAATATTATCATTTTTTGTCTTCACCAAATAAATACACTAGACACAGATGACTTCAAAAGCATAGTTAACACTAAACTATAAGAAATACACAATAGTAAAATCTAATGTGTTGAGAATTTGTTGCCTTTATTTTAATATAATAGTATAAATATAATTTAATAATCATAAAAAGTGAACTTTTTTTTTTCTTTTTTTGAGACAGGGTTTCTCCGTATAGCCCTGGCTGTCCTGGAACTCACTTTGTAGACCAGGCTGGTCTTGAACTCAGAATTTCGCCTGTCTCTGCCTCCCAAGTACTGGGATTAAAGGTGTGCGCCACCACACCCTGCAAAAGTGAACTTTTAACAATGGCTATATTAGCTACCATCTGGAAAAATCCCTAGAAATGGGACAATTAGCTCTTAAGAGCCAACAGGAGACCTGTCTAGGCTGAGCTCATTAGGAGGTAGGTTGGTTAGAAAATCTATATCAACATCTACAGCTGATCTCAAAAAAGGCCTTTGCAGAGGTAATGTCATAAACATGAGATACCTGGCCTACGAGATTCACCTTCTGTACAGCAAAGTAAGACCTGGGGCTCCTGTAGCAGTCAAAAGACCAGTGGCTTCCAAAGCCTCATTCAGTTATCTCCATCTGCTGTGTAGAGGGTCACTTCATATCATGGATGACAGAGAAAAGATTGTTTCAGAGTTCCCAGAACCTCCCCTTAAGACATCCTCTAGCTGTACAATGAGCCAAATTTATCTTTCCTATACTTTTATTTATATGTGCATTTAAAAGTCTGACTAGACAAACAATAAACCATGTTTATATAGGACACGGAGACATTTAAAGGGAGACTACAATAGAATTCCAATCACGCAAGAATCTCTAATCAGTTACTAGGACCAGACTAACTTGAAACTGTTACAAAGGATCAAAGGATGTATGATAAAAGATGAGGCAAGGAGGCCAAAACTGTTGCTGGACTTTAGGACAGGACAGGAAGGGCAGAAGGAAAGTTGTGTGACGTCAACCCCTTGGTTCACAAATCTAGTGACTCTGCCTGATTGTAGCCAGCTGGGTAGGAAGTAAGACATGGTCCAAGCCAGGATCCTGTCCACTTGAAAATTAAGCAATTGCCATGTCCTGGATGCTGTGCTTAAGGTGGTGTCATGAGGAACAGGAGGTACAGTGCCAAAGTCTAGC
Organism: Mus musculus; assembly: GCF_000001635.26. Lineage (NCBI taxonomy): Eukaryota > Metazoa > Chordata > Mammalia > Rodentia > Muridae > Mus > Mus musculus. The sequence goes on along the minus strand of NC_000072.6, from coordinate 7,439,593 downwards.
AAAAAAATTTGTTTTAATTTCTTTAAATATTTTATGAATGTTAATATTTTGAATATTTTGATTTTTAAATTTAATTTAAAGCAAAATGAAAAATGAAGTGTAGGAGACATAAAAGTTTTAATATGTGATATGAATGTGTCTTATCATTACAGTCATAAAATATGATTTTTTAATATTTTCTATGAGCAGTGGTCCCATGAAAGCAAATATGCCTCAAAGCCTATGAAAATGTAATAAGGTCCTGACTATTCTAGGCACTAGGGAAAGATTCCATGATGGCTGAGGCAGACTAGTCTGCCCTTCTGGAGATTTCATTCTCTTAGTATGACACACCAATAACAAACAATAATCAAATCAATAAGCAAGAAAATGACACAGTCTGATAGAAAGCACTGGAGAGATGTTCCAACTACTTCTTTGTTGATATATGACATGATATGACACTCATCAATGCTGAGCTCTGGGCAACAAGACCCAGATTGATGTGAATATCCAGAGGAAATCACTGTCCAGACAGACGGAACAGCATGACAGAGAGACTGAGCCAGGGATGAGCTTGGACGGATAGAGGAGCTGAGGCTAGTGGGCTTGAATCTGGAAAGAAGAGGGAGGCAGAGAGCAGCAGAGATTCAAGGAATAAGAAGGGCTAGGGCATGAAGGTTGGAGGCCATGTTAAGGCCATAGATTCTGTACTGAACACAGTAGGGGCTTACTGGGAATGCTGCAGGAGGGTAGGAAAGGTATCTCACGAATACCCCAAGTTCTCTCTGTGCTCAGGCAGTGAATGTCTTGGAGAGGGTAGGGGAGAAAGTAGCTTGTGCACAAATGCAGGTGAGTGGCGGTGATGCTCAGCATGGCAGAACTGAAGATCAAGGGACATGGAGTAGGAATCTGTGTTGGACATAGAGGAGCAGGAATGGGTATGGGGAAGGAAAGCCATGGTATCGAGGTTGGAAAGGCAGGAAGATACTCATGGTAGTCATGCAATTTCAAAGATGAATCACTTCCTGAAGAAAATGAGACTATGCTGTTCATAAATATAAGCGCCTAAATTGTTAGACTATAAACTGTTCTACACTATTAATGAGATAGAATGAATGCATGCCTCAATTACAAGTATTTGTAATGCCTTTTGGTATTTGAAAGCTATTAAAGGAAGAGTAATCTTTGGCTCATGCCATTTATGAATCAGAAGATGCACAGTACTGTACCAGCTTTCATTGTTCTGTAGGATGTTTTATTAAAAATATGTGTGGATTAAGCATCCACAAGGGAAAGCCTTATTTTGGATATGAGAAAACTCAACAGATGAAAAAACATAAACTGAAACAAAGTACAATTTTATAGGCATTTCATGAAATACTGAAATAATTTTTCCACCTGAAATAGCAAAATTTAAATCAGCATGCAAACATTGAACCACTTGAATGGAAAAGCTTTATGTTGATAGAATCTTACCTATGAATAAGCCACAAGTCTCTAGTTTTAGGAAGACCATGACAAATCCAGTAATATATTTAATCATCTTGGCTCCCTGACTCCTAAGGTGTAATAGTGCTCACGTCAGAGGCTGATGTTAAGGAAATTAAGATATAATGTATCTTTTATGGTTTATTATAAAAAAGAAGGTTTAGTTATTCAGAGTGTAGTTCTAAAATAATCAAGATGGTTACAAGGTCAGTTTCAAACCAATTTATTTTTTAACCTGTTAGAAGGAAAAACCAAATCTCCGAGCAAAATTCTGGCCATCAATGAAAGTAAATCAATCTTTCAAAGAAAGTTAAAGCTAATTTAACAGTATTACATTTAGAGAGACGTTGAAGTTTCCCCACATTGCACTTAGTGTTTAAATACACAGAATTATGCTTGCTGAGAATTGAAATGATTAAGAAAACTACTCCTATATTTCCTGAAATATCTATGAAATTGTCCTATAATTCAGCTGTGTGTTTTGTTTGCTGTGTTCTTCCTATTCTCCCCGGTTCTCTTCCACAGGGCATTGATTTTTTTCCCCTGAAAACAAAGGAAGTAGGATTTCCAGTTTTCATCTATTTGTCTTACAGGATAAACCAATCAAATAGCCACCGTAATCTACTATGACAGTGAATTCTCAAAAGGCATTTCCACCATACCATCACATGTATAGCTCACTGTGTTGCTTCTAGTTTTCTTCCTTTAGAATACTTTTCATGCAGCAATTAGCAGTTGCTGATGCACACTGCCAGAAGGTAATTAATCCAGTGCTCTGCTCCTCACATGACGGGAAGCTTACCAAGGACATATCACTGGATGACAATCAAATTTTAAATTAAAGAAAGACAAACAGAATAATGATGTGAAAGTTGCCATGGTGCCCATTATAGACCTAGGCCAATCCTCATATAAGCATGGGTTACATAAGACACAGATTTACAGATTTCACTGATACATGGTTTTTTTGTTTTTTGTTTTTGTTTTTTGTTTTTGTTTTTTTTTTTGTTTTGTTTTGTTTTGAGACAGGGTTTCTCTGTGTAGCCCTGGCTGTCCTGGAACTCACTTGGTAGACGAGGCTGACCTTGAACTCAGAAATTCACCTGCCTCTGCTTCCCAAGTGCTGGGATTAAAGGCGTACACCACCATTGCCCAGCAATACAAGGTTTTATTTATTTATTTATTTATTTACAAAAATCATTATCCCAGATGCAAGTGATTCTACTTGTTAAAGTGTTTTTAGCAGATGCTCACAGAACATGTCATGTTGCCTGTAGAGCTATACTGGAGTTACCTTTTCGCAATACTCAGATTCTTCCAATGCTGAGATTAACACCTATATGCTTCTTTTATGTTGTATATTCTTTTCGATAACATTAGCTGTCATGATTCTGAACCTCCTCAGCTCCACAAAATTGCTGTGACAGATCATTAGCTTAGGAGGACATCCAAGTCACCAGAAGAGGATGACAAGGGCCATCGAATCAGGGACAGTGGTTTCTGGTGATAACCAAGTGAAACATGAAACAACATTGACCCAATGACAAGATTGCCTAAGGGGGAAAGTCTGAATTCAACAATGTCATTAATAGTTACACTTTCATAACGAATACACAAGCAACAGTGAAGCTTTAAGAACAGAGGTTTATAGAAATTCATTTGAAGGAACCTTTTTTTTTTCATATTTTAATGCCAAGAACCCGACCATGAGATTCTAGGGTCCAATTTTTTCTCTTCTCTCTTACTGCATCTAGTCCCCTGCCCACCTGATTTGAGGACAATGCATTCCTCTCTGCACATGAGCCTGAGAACTGGCAGAGCAGTGGTGACTTAGACGCCGTGATCCTTCTAAAGAACATGTGTGAAACCATATAAAACAATAGGCAATTAAAAGAATACACTACACTAAAATATTAAAAGTAAGCGCTTCTGGTGAAGGAATGGTGTATAATATTATTTTCCTATGGTCTTTCTGTGTGTTTGAAATGCTTAAAATAGTCACTTATCCCTTTTGTAATGATAAAAGGTAACATCATAAATGAAAAAAGAAAAAACAAGCCAAAGCCCCTGATAGTGTGTACTATCAATGGAACAGGGTATAAAGAATTTTGGTAGCTAAAGTAGATACTTTCGCATGAAAGTCAGCATTTTAAACACCAATGTAATAGTGCTGGAGCCTATAATGGAAAGGTGCTGGGTAGATTGCCTATGCACAATATTTACTTTGACAAAGAAAGCCATGGAGTAATTACACTACCACATTAAGTCTGTGTGATGTAAGTCTTAAGGAAGGCAGTGTGACCTGTGTTGACTTGATTAATGAAGTTGGATGTCTTTCACAGAAAGCAATTTGGGAGAATTCACAGTGCAGTGGCGTATACAGGGACTTCCTTAGAAATCACATGAAGAGCCACTGAGCTTGGGTGCATGGTGCAGACTGAGACCTCCCTCGGCCATGGAAAAGAACTGTTCAGAAAGCAGCTTTGTCCTAGGTGCAAAAGCATGGATACTCCCGGTCACCTGGGTCAAAGTGATTATCGGTGGCCAGCCTGTTCCTGAGGAGATTGCTACTTGTGCTATAAAATATAAGCTATTGTTGTCATTTGAAAATCAATACACTCAACTGTACCAGTGAAGTTGCTACTGCTATGATGAAATATAACCAAAACAACGTATAAAAAAGAGTTTAAGTTGGGTTGTGGTTTCTGAGGGAACATGCATACTAGTCAGGAAAGCATCACAGCAGCTGGCCAGAGCAGGAAGATGGGAGATCACATCTCCACCATACATAGGAAATGGAAAAAGGAATGGAAGCCACATAAAAGGCCAGTAGGCTAAATACATAACCGCTGCTTAATTACTTTTACACCAATTCTTGAAGGTGCATGCCCCTATCACACTTTTTTCTTTTCTTTTTAAATTTTCTTTTTAATTTATTTTTTATACTCCATATTCCATCCTCCACCCCACTATCCAACCCCCAACTGCCACATACTACACCTCCAGGAATCTTCCTAAGTCAGAACTTTGGAGCAAACTGTCCAACAGCGTGGTTACTTGTGCGGGTGTTGACAATACAGTCAAAGCTGGCACTTAGGGAAATCAAAATCAATTTTGTGCTAAAGCGCCCACCAAGGCTCACTTCTTTAGGTTAGTAGTGTTAGGTTTGTGAATGTGAAGATGATTAGCTTTGAGCACGGAAGACAAATCCCACTGCTGAAGGACATGGGATCTTTCTCTCTTTCCATGGTGACACCAATCAGTTCTAATGTGAACTGTAATTCTTTAGTGCCCTGTAATTTTCCTAAAAGCTTCCAGATTGGGAGAAAGAGACTGATGGCTTCTTTCTCTTTGTGTCCTCGCACAGCAGGCATATGTAGAAGTGACAGAAATGTGTCCTGCTTCATCGCTTAATCTTTTTGATGGATACCATGCTAAAAGATACCATCTCTTTATTGTACAGGACTAGAGCTAGACATGGCGTGCTGTCACAGTTACGTGTCAGTACTGGAATTTTAAAATGAGCTCCATTATCACTGATAAGAGCTTTTCCACAGCTCTGTCTGACATTGTCTCTGTCACTGGTAACTCCACTGAAGGAAGTCTGTGTCTATCACAAAGTGTCTAATCCAGTTTTCTTAAAGTGATTATGGACTTTCTGCGTGATAAAGAGAAATGAAATCAATCCCCCGAGGATGAAATCGTCTTTATTTGTTCACTTCAAACGTATCCCGTTTTTTGTTATTTTTCAGAAAATACTAGTTCAGTAAACAGTTCTAGCGGGACCTCACCATGATCATTTTGAACCCTGAGATACTTTTTTAAAAAGTGAACTCTTATCCAACACCCATTCATGATAAAAGTTCTGGAAAGATCAGGAATTCAAGGCCAATACCTAAACATGATAAAAGCAATCTACAGCAAACCAGTAGCCAACATCAAAGTAAATGGAGAGAAGCTGGAAGCAATCCCACTAAAATCAGGGACTAGACAAGGCTGCCCACTTTCTCCCTACCTTTTCAACATAGTACTTGAAGTATTAGCCAGAGCAATTCGACAACAAAAGGAGATCAAGGGGATACAAATTGGAAAAGAGGAAGTCAAAATATCACTTTTTGCAGATGATATGATAGTATATATAAGTGACCCTAAAAATTCCAACAGAGAACTCCTAAACCTGATAAACAGCTTCGGTGAAGTAGCTGGATATAAAATTAACTCAAACAAGTCAATGGCCTTTCTCTACACAAAGAATAAACAGGCTGAGAAAGAAATTAGGGAAACAACACCCTTCTCAATAGCCACAAATAATATAAAATATCTCGGCGTGACTCTAACGAAGGAAGTGAAAGATCTGTATGATAAAAACTTCAAGTCCCTGAAGAAAGAAATTAAAGAAGATCTCAGAAGATGGAAAGATCTCCCATGCTCATGGATTGGCAGGACCAACATTGTAAAAATGGCTATCTTGCCAAAAGCAATCTACAGATTCAATGCAATCCCCATTAAAATTCCAACTCAATTCTTCAACGAATTAGAAGGAGCAATTTGCAAATTCATCTGGAATAACAAAAAACCGAGGATAGCAAAAACTCTTCTCAAGGATAAAAGAACCTCTGGTGGAATCACCATGCCTGACCTAAAGCTTTACTACAGAGCAATTGTGATAAAAACTGCATGGTACTGGTATAGAGACAGACAAGTGGACCAATGGAATAGAATTGAAGACCCAGAAATGAACCCACACACCTATGGTCACTTGATCTTCGACAAGGGAGCCAAAACCATCCAGTGGAAGAAAGACAGCATTTTCAACAATTGGTGCTGGCACAACTGGTTGTTATCATGTAGAAGAATGCGAATCGATCCATACTTATCTCCTTGTACTAAGGTCAAATCTAAGTGGATCAAGGAACTTCACATAAAACCAGAGACACTGAAACTTATAGAGGAGAAAGTGGGGAAAAGCCTTGAAGATATGGGCACAGGGGAAAAATTCCTGAACAGAACAGCAATGGCTTGTGCTGTAAGATCGAGAATTGACAAATGGGACCTAATGAAACTCCAAAGTTTCTGCAAGGCAAAAGACACTGTCTATAAGACAAAAAGACCACCAACAGACTGGGAAAGGATCTTTACCTATCCTAAATCAGATAGGGGACTAATATCCAACATATATAAAGAACTCAAGAAGGTGGACCTCAGAAAATCAAATAACCCCCTTAAAAAATGGGGCTCAGAACTGAACAAAGAATTCTCACCTGAGGAATACCGAATGGCAGAGAAGCACCTGAAAAAATGTTCAACATCCTTAATCATCAGGGAAATGCAAATCAAAACAACCCTGAGATTCCACCTCACACCAGTGAGAATGGCTAAGATCAAAAATTCAGGTGACAGCAGATGCTGGCGAGGATGTGGAGAAAGAGGAACACTCCTCCATTGTTGGTGGGATTGCAGGCTTGTACAACCACTCTGGAAATCAGTCTGGCGGTTCCTCAGAAAATTGGACATAGTACTACCGGAGGATCCAGCAATACCTCTCCTGGGCATATATCCAGAAGAAGCCCCAACTGGTAAGAAGGACACATGCTCCACTATGTTCATAGCAGCCTTATTTATAATAGCCAGAAACTGGAAAGAACCCAGATGCCCCTCAACAGAGGAATGGATACAGAAAATGTGGTACATCTACACAATGGAGTACTACTCAGCTATTAAAAAGAATGAATTTATGAAATTCCTAGCCAAATGGATGGACCTGGAGAGCATCATCCTGAGTGAGGTAACACAATCACAAAGGAACTCACACAATATGTACTCACTGATAAGTGGATACTAGCCCAAAACCTAGGATACCCACGATATAAGATACAATTTCCTAAACACATGAAACTCAAGAAAAATGAAGACTGAAGTGTGGACACTATGCCCCTCCTTAGAAGTGGGAACAAAACACCCATGGAAGGAGTTACAGAAACAAAGTATGGAGCTGAGATGAAAGGATGGACCATGTAGAGACTGCCATATCCAGGGATCCACCCCATAATCAGCTTCCAAATGCTGACACCATTGCATACACTAGCAAGATTTTACTGAAAGGACCCAGATGTAGCTGTCTCTTGTGAGACTATGCCGGGGCCTAGCAAACACAGAAGTGGATGCTCACAGTCAGCTAATGGATGGATCACAGGGCTCCCAATGGAGGAGCTAGAGAAAGTACCCAAGGAGCTAAAGGGATCTTCAACCCTATAGGTGGAACAACATTATGAACTAATCAGTACCCCTGAGCTCTTGACTCTAGCTGCATATGTATCAAAAGATGGCCTAGTCGGCCATCACTGGAAAGAGAGGCCCATTGGACACGCAGACTTTGTGTGCCCCGGTACAGGGGAACGCCAGGGCCAAAGGGGGGGGAGTGGGTGGGTAGGGGAGTGGGGGTGGGTGGGTAAGGGGGACTTTTGGTATAGCATTGGAAATGTAAATGAGCTAAATACCTAATTAAAAAAAAATAAAATAAAGAAAGAAAGAAAAAAAAAAAAAAAAAAGTGAACTCTTCACTGAAATAGCATTCTGTGTACTGTTATCCAAGTTATTCCCTGAAATTTTAGTATTATTATTTCTTAGAGAAAGTGGCGGCTTTAGTTGTTATCTAGAATTCAATAGGATTTGTGTATGTGAAACATTTAATATATATTTATTTTTAGGTGAATAATTTTGAATTAATTCATCTGGAAGGAAAAACGTGCTAAAATTGTCTCAAACTACTTTGGAAAAGTTGTTTATTGCATCCTTTGGCATCTAGCATCCAGTGGCTCCTTTAAAATGGCCACAATACTCTTTCCTTTGTGAGTTCAACTTTAACCTTTGCAAACAGTCTGCATACAGGATGTTTATGGCAAACATATTGCAATGTTAAGGACTTAGTTTTTGTTGAGACACATAAAATATCATTTAAAACAACATTGCTCGGGTGAGATAACAAACAAAAAATTCCAAATTTAATGGGGATACCTGTATTTTCTTTTTCAAATGCTTCCAGATAAGCATTTACACTTCTGTCTCTAATTTATAAAACTGACTGCACGTTCTGTTGTTTTTCTTCAACTCTATTTTATTACTTTTCACATTCTTGCTCTGTGTCAGTTTCATACATGTATATACCGAGTTCTAGTTCCCATCCTCCTATCCCCCTGCCTCACACTCACTCTCTCTTTCTTACTGAAGTCCTCCTACGTCTGTGTCTTTATTTTCTCGTGCTTTAAGATACTTATTTTTTATGAGAGAGCTGTTCTCATCAACCCAGGGAGCGATTACAGAATCAACAAGCTCTTCCATGGGGCCAGACAGACCACCAGTAAGTGTGATCCCATTTCCTGGGATTTTATACTTATGTATTTCAAATGGTGGGACATGCGTCAGCCTCAGGTGTTCTGATCAACTTACTTGGTTCTTGTAAGGAGGGAAGGAAGATGTAATGAGCAAGGGGACATTTCATAACAGGTTTACAGGTTGCCAATTAAGATACTTCTATAATATATTTTTAAGGCTACTATATGAGCTGGATTCTAACCTGTGTGTTACTCTGTGGAAAAAGTGGGTATGTATATATCAAATTCAAAAAATACAAGTAATTTGTATGACTTATATACATTTAGTTTATCTACCTGATCACAATTTCTACAATTTTATACTCCTCATCTCTAAGCTTCATCTAGTATACTGTTATTCTTTGTGGAGACTGTTATTTTAGGTGATAAACTTACTATTTTTCTTTTATATGGAGGCATCTTTAGGTTAATTCTAAATGCTATTTTTCATGGCATAAAAATCTACTGTTTTGTTTTAAGTCCATTAAAGAGAATAATTAAATTTTGTTTGATGAGAAATAACCTTCTATTCCAATTATTGCTATTTTGAAGATCAGTATACATTTCTCTCTGGTTGCCTTGAGACTATTATTTTACATTTAGTTAGTTAGTTTGTTTGTTTGTTTCTTGAGACAGGGTTTCCCTGTGTAGCCTTGGTTTTCCTGGAATCAGCTCTGAGGACCAGGCTAGCCTCAAACTCAGAGATCTATCTGCCTCTGTTCCTGAATGCTGGGTTAAAAGCATGTGCCACCATGTCTCTTCATTTTAGATATTTTTTTCCTGAAGTTTAGAGTTGATGTGTAGGAGTGAACTTCCTTATATTGCTCATGCAGTTCTTTTCATCAGTTTTGAGATGACTGTGAGTTTGCCCAGTCATCGTCTTCCCGTGGTTCTTACCTCTTCTCTGTTGCCGTTTCCTTTACTGTTTTCTTTGTTGTTTACTCTGAAGAATTTCTCCAGACTCGCCTCTCTGCTGACTGATACCATTTAACAGTGCTCAGGTTTTAGTTACCCAGTTTCATTTAGATCTAAATTTTAATTATTACAAGTTGGAGGGATGGGTGGGTGGAGGAGCACCCTGATAGAGGAAAGGGGGATGGAGGAAAAGGAGGTTATAAGATGGGGGCCTTGAGGAGGGGTGACTGGGAAGTGGGATATCATTTGAATGTAAATGAATGGAATAGTTAATAAAAAAAAAGAAGTTTGACCCATAAGATGTATACCTTGTTCTCTTTCAAATATTCTATGTAGGTTTTTATATTTCAGATTTTTGTTGAAAATTTCACTCACATTTTTATCTTTGAAACATTACCATCATAGTTATTGTAAAGGCTTTCATTAGTTCAAAAATGTGGTCCAGGCTCTTTCTGATTGCTCGTTGTTCCTACATCTTTACTTGCACTGTGGTCTTTTCCGCGTCTGTTTGTTACTTTGCTTTACTTTTTTTCTTTATTTGGAAGAAGAAAAAATCTTGTAGAAAGAATATGAGACCTATATGATTTGATTTTCCTCCAAAAAATATTTGTATCTGTTTCCATCATATACATGTGGGACTTTAATCTCTAACCTGATATTATCTTAAACTGGTTTCAGAATTTCTTGATAATTTGACATCAGGCTTTTGTCCATGTGAGGCTGGTTTAGATCTAGATCACTCTTTCTACTCTGCAGAAAGCAGCTGGAGCCCTAGGCAAGTATCATGTTTTCCTTGTGACTCCTCTCAGAGAGCTTGAGTTTCATCTCCCATCCTTCAAATTCCCAGGGCTGATGAAACCAATACTCTGGACACCTAGTGATCAGCAAATCTCCCAGTGAAAGTAGTTTGGCTCATAGCAATGTTCTCTCTTCCTAAGACTCAGGGAGCATTGCAGAAAAGGGGGTGGAAGGAATACAAGAGCTCAACAATGAGGGGGAGCGCTGCGAAATGCTGTCCTCTGGATATGATTCCTCATGCAAATGCCCAGGAGCTATAATCAAGACAGTTAAACACTCCAGCATGGAGAGGGGAGGAGCTCCGGACACCTTGCCCCTTGCTGAAGAACTATTGGTGATTTATGGCAGCCAAAAGAGCGATCTGCTCTTTGAGGAGTACTTACTAGTTTGTTGCCCATTCCCCCATAGAGGATCCCAAACTAATGTGCATATGGGTGACACTGTCTCACTGGTTAGTAAAAAAAGAAGGCGCTTATTTAGTCTGGGCTCCCATGAGTGTCCAGTTGGGGTTTTGTGTAATGGTCTCAATTTTCTAAAAAGAGACGCTTCTTTGATGAGGGTAAAAGCTACTCTTGCATCTGCATATTCGGATTAGGGACCACAGATGAGAGAGAACATTCAGCATTTACCATTCTGGATCTGGGTTACCTCACTCAACATCACTCTTTCCAACTCCATGTATTTCCCTACAGCATCATGCTTTTGGTTTTCTTCACTGCTATATAGTATTTCATTGTGTCCACACTCCATTTTCATCATGCAGTCATGTGATGATGGATATAGGTTGTTTCCATTCCCTGACTCTTGTGAATAGGGTGGAGATGAACATGGCTGAGCATCTGTGGAGTAGAATGTTAAGTCCTTTGGGCATATGCCAAAAAATGTTATAGCTGAGGATTGGGTATCTTTATTTAAACTTTTGAAGATTCTCCATACTTATTTCCAGACTGGCTTCATCAATTTTCATTCCCACAATAAATGAATGAGGGCTGCTGTGTCCTGACACCCTCACCAAGGTTTATCGTTAATTGTTTATTGTTTTTAGCCATTCTGATCCAGGGCAAATGAAATTTTCCAGGTTGTTTGAATTTGCATTTCTCTAACTGCTAAGGATGCTGAACACTGTTGAAGTATTTCTTAACCATTCTTATTTCTGTTTAGAATTTTCTGTTTATGTCCCTAGTCCATGGCTTCATGGGCTATATGACAATTGGTAGTCTAATGAATCTTTTTTTTGTTGTTGTTGTTCTTCAGAATAAAAACCCAAGGGCTTGAACCAAAAACTCTAGTTTCAGCCAAGCTTCTCCAAAAACATGGAAACCCCCAATTCACACTACAATGTTTGTGATTAACACCCAAAGACCCAAGTCACAGAGTTTTCAATAGAAACTTATTGAAAGTATATTTTACATAATGTCCTGAGAAAAGATTTTCAAATAACTCTGGAACCAAGTGGCATGTGAAGATATATAAAAAAGGGGACACTATTTTCACTTAAATGCACATAGCCATCTTTTGAAAACATACTTTCTGTAAATAATTCATGTAGCAACTTTTAATGTCCAGTAGAAGTCTAGGAGTTTTGTGCTTTTAAGTGATTTCAGAAATAATGGCCTTTTCCTTTTCTGTATTTGCAAAACCAATGACAATTAAGCCTCAGTGGGCAAGAGAAATTGAGGTTCTGAGGTTTTGATAAATGAAAACATACGTGGCATATCACCCTTCATGACCTTGCAGAAAAACGAATTAGGAGATAGCCCATCAACTACTTCGGAAAACAAACTATACACATGAAAAACAATCAGTAACAAGGGCTCATGCAGCACAATCTAAATTCATTCAGCAAACTAAAACACAAAGGTCTAACCACAGAAAGGGCTGTCCCTGGGACTTGGGAGCTCTTAAAAGGGAAAGGCACCACGTTTAGGTGAACAAGAACTAAGCCAAGCTATCATGTAAGGAAAGGGCATCCTGGAATTAAAAGTAACAGGAAGAAAAAATTTAAAAGGCAGTCAATAAAGTGATAGGTCCTTTTGCAGTCGGCAGAGACGATTACAGAAAGGCACACCTGGTCAAATACCTAGAATAAATGATCATGGATGTCCAGCCTCAGATAAACTTCTACAACTCCATATCTACTCCCAAGTCTCAAGGAATATGATGGAAGAGGGGGCAAGAAGATTTGAAGAGCCAGAGGACTAAGAAGTCTGCTATAAGATTGTGTCTTCTGAGTAAGACAGGTGTCAGAACATGGTTGAAGAATGGAGTCCTGTGAGGAGAATTCTGAGTGCTTGTGAGAACACTCCAAGGAAACAGTCTTGTGACCTCAGTTTCTTCAAGGCACAGAATTGTTCTTGGAATGTGGGTTTGTGTACCTCACAGATGTAGCTCTTAGGAGCGAGTTTACTTCAGATTAGTCATTATTGCTTGCTGTTGTTTTCAATTATGTCTCTTAGAAAAACATGGCTTTGTCACAGGCAAGTTGTATCTATGATTGTATACAGTTGAATTCATGAGAACTTATTCATATGACCTCTCTTAACTCTGAGTATAAATTGATAAAGTTAGCTATTGCATATGACTTTAGTCTGCCTCCTTTATCAGCTCCACTACCCTTGCGTGCAGTGCCTCCAGAGCAGCAGAAGAGAGAGAAGCACACAGAGACGCTCCATCCATGAAATCTTAACATTATGGCTGTATGAACAAGACCTGGAGAAGGCAACACTAGCAGACATGTTAATGTAGACGGAGAAATCTAATGGAGCTCCACTCCTAGATGAAGAGCTGTAAGCAACTAGTGCCTACTCAACAGAGAATTAGTATTCCAAAGCAATGAGACCCCTACATTTGTTATCTAGTACCAAGTGCTCAGCCCGCTTGTTATATGTGTTATGTATATATTGAATGGAATTAGGATGTTGCATTTTTGTATGTATTCACATGTACATATGTAACAATAGTTTTTTTTGTTTGTTTGTTTGTTTTGTTTTAAAAGGGGCCATGAATTTGAGAATTGAGTTGGGAGTGGGAGTGGCATGGAAGGGGTTAAATGGAAGAGATGGGGAGTGAAATGGTGTAATTATATTTTAATTAAATTTTAAAAAGAAATAAACATTGGAGGTGTTTCAGAACAGGGCAGAGAATAGAAGGAATGGTGTACTGAAGGATTCAAATAGAACCGTTGAATGAATGGGGCAGCTGTACGTCTTATTACCAGCTTAAGACAAAGCAGGCACAGATGCTGAGCCAGGGCTGCAACATTTTGCCCTTTAGCCAGTATTTTCTAGGCAGCCTGTCTTGTCTTCAAGTTATTATCTTGTCTCTTTCCTCACTGCCAAGGTCTTTGGTGTTTGGGTGAGATTTAGATTTTGGAAAGATCTTCCAAACAGTCTTCCAATAAGAATGGTAGCCAATTTGGTAAGTAATTATTTTCACCATGCTTCCGCTAAGCTTGGTAATGAAGTCTCAGAGGATATAAACCTGAGCTTGGTTCCTTATTCTGCTTTCAAATAGTTTGTAAGGCCCAAGCAGCAGGTGATTTCTTGTGCAGGTTTTTCACATTACAGTCATCAGCTTTCCAAACTTCCTAAGTTCACTGAGGAACAAATGACCACCAGCAGCCAAAATTAAGACTCACATGTTATGACACCAGGAAGTACAAACACATTCAAGAAAAGGCATCTTTTAAAGGGAGACTGTAATTTGTACTTCTCTCAAGAACAGCCTTCTTTCTTATCCTTTCCCTTTAAGGTTTACCTGTAAATCTGGTCGGTTTCAGCCACTTGGACTTCTAGCACTCAACAAGGAACCTCAGACACAGTGACCAGCCAATGAGTGTTTTAAGTGTTCATTGAGTGAACTGCTGAAATCCGACGTCGGTATCTGTGCTGGTTAATTTTCAGGTGTCAGCTTGACTGTGGTAAAGGCTGTAACATGGCTGGTAAAGTGTTATTGATGCTCTGTGCTTCTGGAGATACCAAGGCAGTGCTGAATGGGATCCCAGGTGGATTTGCTATGGATAGCAATGACTGGGAAGTTCTAAGTATGTCTGGAATGTCGTCCCTGGTAGACTATGAGGAAGATCTGCCCTCATTGTGGGGTACTGATTTATTTGAGGCTCAAATTACACAAAGCAGCAGAGGAAGGGTGTGCTCGCCCCACCCCATCTTGGCAACATTGCTTTGTTCCCCTCAGGTTTTGCATCTCAGAGGCACAGATTTTCATCTTGGGAACTGACACTGGCACCTTCCCTACCTTGCCTTGTTGAGAGCTTTTGGTGGCACTCCTAGGAATTTGGCATTTGTCACTGGGCTCAGACACAGAAGTAGGCTCAGATAAGAATATTAGGAAGAGAGACCATGGGGCTTTGTTTACTACCTTGCTGAATCACTACCTTATGTGATCTCTTTGCTTACTGCTTTAATTGCTATCTCGCGTGATCTCCTTGTTTACGACTTTGCTTGAGTACTTTGTCTTTGACCTAAGAACTGATCATGTTTTTTTTGGATGTACCTAGAGCGATATAAAAGCAGGCTGGAGCAAAATAAAGCTGCTTCAGCCTCCGTACGGGCTGAGTCAGGTTATCATTTTGTCTGGTTTACTGTTTCAACCCTCACTCCCTCACTTGAGACTGTTGACTGACTGAGTTAGCTTGGTTATTGCCTTCCCAGCCCTTGACCCTTTACCCTCTGACTGTTAGTGCTACCATCATCTTCCCTGGATCTAAGAGCTTTAGACTTGGACTGAGCAATGTCATCAAGTTCTGCTCTCCAGCCACAGGAGGACTACTTTGGGACTTCTTCCAAGAGACTTCTCAGTATCTGGAGTCAAGTAAGACAATCCCTCTAATACTCCCCCCTTTACTGCCTGCTTCAATGTGTATATATTCAGTTCTGACTAGGGGACTCTGAATGGGACAAGGTAGAAACAAAGTATTATTTTCAGCTTAAAGCTGGGAAACTGGAAGGCTTGAAACTTACTCAGAATTGGCAGAAATGACTCTTAGGTTTTCAGCTGAAGTAAATACAGTATTTCACATAGAGACCAGGATTACCACTTTTCTCATTCCAAATAATAGTTCTCCATCAGTCAAAACAGTTATAATAACATATACCATCACATCCATATAGCTCACTAATTCACAACTCAGGAAGCCTCCACTCATACCTGAAACCCACAATTTGTCTTAGGTCATTTCTGAAGAAGCTGAGACAGCTGGATGCATCAAGTATTGGCTCTCCCTCTCCGTCTCCGTCTTCTTCCTCTCCCTCATCTCCCTTCTGTTCCCTCCTCTCCTCTCCTGCTCCCTCCCCTATCTCTCTTTAAGCATCACAACATATACTATAATACTATAATAAATACTAGAATACTATAAAACCATCTGATTTAGTAACCTTTGAAATAGAATGTAATTAGCAATACTGGAATAAAATTAAACATGAACAGAGTCCCGTCTTCCTTCTGAAGGTTTTTGAAACACACTCTGTTATACTTTATAGAAGTTTAGTCTTATGCCCTGGAAAATAACTAGATCATTATTCTCCTTGCATCGGTATGGAAAATCTAGTGAGAAATTCAATAATACAGTAAATATGGATATAATTATACTTATGAGTCAGCACTCAATATGGGAAATGTCTGTATCATGTTAATCTGTCTGTAAAATAAAAAGTCTCCAAAAAAGAAGTAATCAGTATTCTCTTTTAAGGCAAACATGAATTTCTCCTTTAAAAATTTTTAGTACAATTATTTATTCATTTATTCATATATATGGGATGATTGTAACATGTACATGTCAGAGGATAACTGGCAAGCGTTAGCTCTTGTGGGATTCTCTTAGCTCCAACATAATTCAAACACTAGGTCAATGCAGATGACAATAACATTTGAAATGTGAATAAAGAAAATATACAATTAAAAAAAAGAAATAAAAAAATTTCCACAAAAATGAAGAAACCAAACCTGTCCTCAAGTGTGTCATTCACAAAGATCTACTCTGTAAAAACAAAAAAACCAAAAACAACAAAACAATAACAACAACAACAACAAAAACCCACTGTAATAATAGAGCTGCTACTGATAGGTCAGGGCCACAAACAGACTTGGGAGCTGGATTACAACGCTGAAGGGAAGCTATGCAGCATATGTAAAGGGTAAAATGATACAGCACAGGGAAGAAGGGGAGCATCGTCCATCAGATTTTGACATAAGGGGTTGAGGAAAGGAATTTCCATCAATCAGGATAGGAGTTGGTGGTTGGGCCTGGGAACATGAATTTAGTTTGACCCTGACAGTAAAATGGAGATGTTGTTCTCTAGCTAGTTGGACTCAGATAATTGTCTTCTTACAAGTTACGAGATGGTTGGATTCAGACAACTGTCTCCATATAATAGAAACTGTTCAACTATTTGGGAAGTCCCCAGCCACCCTAGGGACATTGAATCGAGTTTCCCCCTATGGTTAAATGAAGTCTGAAAACAAAATGACAGTGCTTGCAACAAGTCTCTTTTTCTTGTTCCCAGCGTTCTCTTCTTCTAGCTCATAGGTCTTGACAGCAAACTCCTTTACCACAGAGCCATCTTACCCGCCCAAAACTGTGGACTTTTGTAAAGGAGATAGATCATCTTAAATGTTGCTTTTCTCTAGAATTTTTGGGCTTAACTATTTATAGGCATGCCAAATTGAATTTGTTTGATGGTGATTTGTACAAAATCCCTCATTGAAAGGAAAATTGTACACTTTGGGGACAATACAAAGTCTATTATGAAACACTGTGTTCTGCCGTTATGTTTGACATAAGGGTGTGTGCTTTGAAATGAATCACCTTATCCTTTATCTAGTTGCTATGTCTATTTGTTCCACTTTTATTATTTCTACCTTTACATTATTATAATAAAATACTACTTATCCCTAATTATGAACTTTTAGATAACTAATTATATGATATATGTTATAAATATTGTCAAAAGTGACTTCTCTTTCATACCACAAACATGTATATATGTACACTTCTAATCATATTCATTCAATATATTATTAAAACACTTGAAATAATTAGGCAATTTTTACATCCCATATACTCATTATGATATATTCTATATATCATATATACCTATATATTCTTCATGTAGATTTAGGATTACTTCATTTTGCAGGCCTAGCTTCTGTGATTACTGCATATATATTTATAGATGTTCCACAATATTTATAAATTATAACATCATTCTTAAAAATATGTCCTGCTCCTTATACTGATCCACTTTGCATGTGCTTGCCTATAAACATGACTAGATGGAAACAGACAAAGGTCTCCACAGCATTCCTACTGGAAAGCTTGTTACTGTGAAAACAAGCCTGAGGTCAGAGATATTTTAGCATAAATTCTTTCTCTCAGTGAAGCTCAAATATACTCAAACAAGCATCAACCTTTGCTTGGAGTCCAGTGAGTTTTGGTTTTATATTCTTTCCAAACTTTCACTGAGTTTTTTTTTTTTTCCTGGGCTGTGCCCTCTAGTATAAAACCAGTGCTTTGTTATTAAGAAGGTGTAGGTAAAATTTTGACTGACTTAGAGAACAAAACAATCTACTAAGGGGTCACTATAGGATAGAAAGTGTTTCTAGGTCCAGGGAGGGCCTTTTAATAAGTAGAAGCGTGGTGGACCTGTCAGCTTTTTATGGTAACTTCACACTGTGGTGGAGGCACACACATGTAATGTTGAAAGTCATCTTGCACTTTAAGTACAGTCCCCAGTGAGATTCTAACTCAACCATAGATGATGATTAGCAAATTTAGTTATGAGGGTCCAGACAGCAATACTTGAAGCACTGATGATAGCTGGGTTTGGAGTATGAACTTTTGATGAGGGTGACTCAAAGGCTTGGAGTCTGGATCCGTAGTTAGAATATCTCAAAGGCTAATTAACAATCCATAGTTACATGATGTACTCATCTACAAATATGTAATGTTGTTTGTGCTCAAGTGATCTTAAGCAAATTATATTCAGTTATATCCACGGAGGGAGAGAATTTTAACAGGCTAGATTTAAAATTTTCTGAGATAAAATATTTTATTTCATCATCTATATTTCTTTCACCAGGATATCTACGGACCTTACCACTTGCAGAGCAACCACACTGTCACACTCAAATCTAATGCACTCTTCCTGTTCCCCTTACCTGATAATGGCCAAACATACTCCTTCTATCTTTAGTTCCTTTTTCACATTCAGTTTGCTGTCACCAAAATGTCATGAGTGTTATGTTCCAAGATCAACAGTACAGCACTGGAAGGAAGACTTCCTAATACTACCAGGAATCCTATCCTGAGTGGTTTGGACCAAGATAGTACTTCCCTCTGCCTTCTTCACCTCTATAAGTTGCTAGAGGAGCAGTTCTTATCCTATGAGTTATGACCCCTTTGGGGTCAAATGACCCTTTCCCAGCAGTCACAAACCAGATGTTAACACTGCAACTCATAGCAGTAGCAAAATTACAGGTAAGAAGTATCAATGAAATCATGTTGTAGTTGGGGGGTCACCACAACATGAATAACTGTATTAAAGGGTTGCACATATTAGGGAAGTTGAGAACCACTGCTCTAGAAGTTCTAGGTTAAAATTAATGTGGTGAATATCTAACACAACAAAGTTAAAACTATTATTTCATTACCTTATGGTTGTAAACAAATGAATATTCCAAGTAGATAATTCATAAAATACAAACAATCACAAAGTGGAATGTAGAATTTCATATAACTAGGACACTTTAGGTATGCTTCCTGATAAATGTCTTCTACATATACTAGATACATATTATATTAGAATTGATGTTTTATATAAAACTGTGTACTTCTGCTCATATGTATGACCATAGTGGTAAAATATGATTAATATTTGTGGCAGTTTAAATGAGACCAGCCCCCATATGCTCATATACTTGAATATCTAGTCCCTAGTTGATGTAGTATTTAGGGAATGGTTAGGAGGTGTGGCCTTGTTGGAGGAGATATGTCACTGGTGGATCAGCTTTGAGGTTTCAAAGCCCATGTCAGGCAGGTGTTTCCCCCTCTTTTTTACCTGCTACCTGTAGATCAAGATGTAAAGCTCTTAGCTACTGCTCCAAGGCTATATCTGTCTGCTTCTTTCATGATGATAATGGACTAACTTTCCAAAACTGTTAGCAAGTCCTAATTTAGTGCTTTCTTTTATAAGAGTTGTCTACCAACACAATGCTTATTTTTCTTCAGCTCTGCTGTGGTGACTTGGATGAGAATGCCGTCTCCCCCAGCTCACTCACATAGCTGAATATTTGGTCCCCAATGGTGGAACTGTTTGGAAAGGATTAGGAGGCGTGGCCTTGTTACAGGAGGTTTGTCACTGGGGATGAGCTTGCAGGTTTCAAAATTCTTAGACCATTTCCAGTTAGCCCTCTCCACTCAGAGCTTGTGGATCAAAAGGTAAACTCTCAGTCACAGTACTGTGCCTGCTTGCCTGCTGCCATCTTTCTGGCATTCTGCTGATGGGTTCACACTTTGAAAATGCAAGACCTAAATAAACTCCTTCTATGCTGTGCTTTGGGCATAATGCCTTAATAACAGCAACAGAAAAGCAACTAAGGCATCTGTCAATGATGTTCTTATAGTTAGACATTATCTTTAACTAGCTCCTGACATGGTGATGGGAAAGGATAGGCCATTGGCTAAAAGCCATTTCTTTACACCCTCTTTTTTTGTCAAGATCATCCTATGCAGCTCTGACTGACCTAGAGCTATGCAAACCAGACTGGCCTCAAAACCACATTCTCTGCTTCTGGAGTGCTGAGATTAAAGATGATTACCACAATCCTTGGTTTTACCTTCACACCAGTCTTTCCATGGCTAGATAAAGGCCCCAGCAGTTGAGGAAGAATAGAAATCTTTCCCCTTTAGTTATTTCTCTTTACTGTCAAACTTGAGATATAAAAATCAGGAAAATGGACATGGGGGAATATCAGCAATGCCTTCAACTCAAATTTGGGGACCCCTGAGCTGTTTTGATATACTCTCCCACAGTGTGGGAGTCACGGGGCTCTCATAGTTGCAGTAGATGCTAGTACAAAGATATGTCCAGTATCTTTTAGAAGAGATAAAATGTTACATATGCTTTAACATGCCCAAAGTGTTGATCATGGCTCTAGCTCAGGGTAGATAATGGATGTGTGGTGCTTTAGCACTCTGAGCCAATGACTAGATAAAGGTGTGTGACACTCACTGAGCCTTGCTCATGCAGCTGGTCTTAAGACATACAGCACAAAATGGGCAAAAGTTGTGTGAAGACATCCAACAGACTTCCAGAGTCAAGCATAAACACCTGCGGAAGAAAAGAAAGCCATCTTAAAGAATAAATTTAAAATAGTGTCTTAGTTAGGGTTTTACTGATGGGAATAGACACCATGACCAAGGCAAGTCTTATAAAAGACAACATATATTTAGAGTTAGCTTACAGGTTCAGAAGTTCAATCCATTTAGAGCTGGCTAACAAAAATCTCTGAAGATGAAACTTCTGTTTATTATTGACTCTGTGTGTGCAGGTTTAAGCCTTTTTGGATGAGGAAAATATTGGTGACTTTTTCACCAAGGAGGGAGCAGGGCGACAGCCAGGCATGCATGGTGCAGGAGGAGTTGGGAGTTCTACATCTTTATCTGAAGCCTGCTAGTGGAAGACTCTCAGGCAGCTAGGAGGAGCCATATCCCACACCCAGTGACACACCTACTTCAAAAAAGCCACACCTCTCAATAGTGCCGCTGCCTGGGCAAAGCATATACAAACCATCACAAATAGCATTGCCCAAGGAAAAGTAAAAAGCAACTAAGCTCACCCAACACCAAATGTATTAAATGCTTTTTATTAGCACAGGAGTGTTTGAGTGAAAATAAGGAATGCAGAAATAAACCTGAATACCTCCACACACAAATTCATATCCACACAAGTGTGTATCCACAACAAGGTTTGTGGGCTGTTTTTTTTTTAATTTATTTTTTTATTAGGTATTTTCTTCATTTACATTTCAATGCTATCCCAAAAGTCCCCCAGACCCCCCCCCCCCACTCTCCTACCCACCCACTCCCACTTCTTGGCCCTGGCGTTCCCCTGTACTGGGGCATATAAAGTTTGCAAGACCAAGGGGTCTCTCTTCCCAATGATGGCCGACTAGGCCATCTTCTGCTACATATGCAGCTAGAGACATGAGCTCTGGGGGTACTGGTTAGTTCATATGGTTGTGTGGACTGTGTTTTATGCAATTTGTGTTCCGGATCTATATTTCCAAAACCTTGTTGGGAATGAAAAGAATGAAGTTCCTTTGAGCCCTTTCTTAGAGATATCGTAGGTAGAACAAGAAACTGTCAATTATTTTCATATGGGGCTGGCTAACAAAAATCTTTGAAGATGAAACTTCTGTGTATAATTAACTCTGTGTGTGTGTGCAGGATTAAGCTTTTTTGTATGAGGAAAATATTGGTGACTTTTTTTTCATGCAAAGGTGAGCTCGTCAGGTTGAAACCTAAGACTGGGAACAGTTTAATATAGAAATGGGAAGTTAGTTTCCATACACTGGTGTTAGAGAATTGAAATTAGAGGTGCTGCACTCAGTCTTTCCATTCCCCAATGCGTGTGTAATGGCTGGTTTTGTGTGTCAACTTGACACAGGCTGGGGTTATCACAGAAAAAGGAGCTTCAGATAGGGAAGTGCCTCCATGAGATCCAGCTGTGGGGCATTTTCTCAGTTGGTGATCAAGGGGGAATGGTCTATTGTGGGTGGTGCCATCCCTGGGCTGGTAGTCTTGGGTTCTATAAGAGAGCAGGCTGAGCAAGCCAGGATAAGCAAGCCAGTAAGGAATATCCCTCCATGGCCTGTGCATCAGCTTCTGCTTCCTGACCTACTTATTTCCAGTCATGACTTCCTTTGATAATGAACAACCTTGTGGAAGTGTAAGCTGAATAAACCCTTTCCTCTCCCGCTTGCATCTTGGTTATGATGTTTGTGCAGGAATAGAAACCCCGACTAAGACAACACATTCTGGTTTTAAGTGTCTAGGGTCAAGGTAGCTAAAGACTCATTACCTAGAATAAGGCCAAGGGGATTTACAGAAGGCATAACTACTTGTATTTATTTGACTGCTCAACACCATTTACTTTCCATTTCCTTAAGAGAAACTTTGACTGTTCTGGAGAAATAGATGCTCCTTTTTGGGAACAGACTTTGAGACAATCAGAGAGTAGGTTCTGACTCACTCCAAGGGTAGGTATTTGGCCAAAGCAGACCAATACCAATGGTACTTTTTTTTTTGGTACTTTTAATACTTTAATAAAGATAAAATATCCTGAATTGATTCAATGTGGTACCAGCACCCAACCCAATACTCTTCTGTATCTGTTTTCCCTCTATAGAGCTTGCTCTTTTCTAAGTCTAGTTTACAACCTTTCTCCTCAATTGTGTAATCTATCTACACTTTTTCAAACTTACATTCGAATTAGCGCAGTGTAAGGGACTCAGTATGGGAATATATTTGAGATTGAATCTTGATTTTGAAACTTTCTATTCCATATTCTTGTCTTTAAAGTAGAAATTACAGTGCTTAAGCCTTGAGATAGTCTTGAGAAGCAAAGGGAGATGGTGGAAGAAGAGGCTTAGTTACGTCAAATAACAGGTTTTCTACATGGTTTGGCTGGGTTTCATCATGGCAGCATGAGAGCAAGCAGCAGGCATGTTGGTGGGAGCATCAGCTGAGAGACCACATCTCAAACCACAAATAGGAAGCAAAGACCACACGGAGAAAATGATGTGAGTCTTTTCAATCTTAAAGCCCATCCAAGTGATGCACTTCTTTCAACAATGCTACCCCCCAACACTTTCCAAATAGTTCCACCAATTGAGGATCAAGTTTTAAAATATGAACCTATGGAGGCCATTCTTATTCAAAACAACACATCCTGGTTTCTATAGGCTTGTGGTAATATCATAATGTAAAATGCATTGTGTCCCTCCTCAAAAGTCTCCATGATCTTTCAGTCTCAACACTGTTTTAAAGTCCAAAGTCTCTTCTAAGATTCAAGGCAATTGTTTAATTATAATTCTTTTAAAAATAAAAAAAGCAAATTACATACTTACAAAATAAAATGGTGCATAATATACATTACCATTCTAGAAAGGAATACTTGGGGGATAATGGCAAAACATTGGGCCAAAGCAAAATGAAAATCCAGCAGGGCAAAGTGTAAATCCTGTAGCTCCATGTCTGGTGTCAGGGGCGGACATAGCTCCATCTCTCTAGCTTTGTTGCCTGTAATATTTTTCTTTTTCTCGTGCTGGTTCTGTTCCTTGTATTCAATTCTCCTTGGCAAATATCTCCTAGCTCAGGTACCTCTAACATCTTCTGATCTCCATTACAATCAGTATTTGTTGGAACACAGTCCAGTAATGGAGTCTTGTGAGGTGAGAGAGTTTTGAGTGCTTATGAGAAATCTCCAAGAAAACAAGTCAAAAGTCTTGTGACTTGAGTTTCTTTAAAAAAATATTTGGGTTGTTTTTGGAATGTGCCTTCATCCTTCTCCCTCATGTGTACCAGATAAGAGTAAGTTTACTTTAGAATATTCATTACAATTGTCTATTGTTATTTGTTTATATGACTTTATGGAAAAACATGATTTTTGTTTGTTTCTTTTCCACATATCCTAGTTAGGGTTTTACTGCTGTGAACAGACACCATGACCAAGGCAACTCTTATAAGGACAACATTTAATTGGGGCTAGCTTACAGGTTCAGAGGTTCAGTCCATTACCATCAAGGAGGGAACATGGCAACATCTAGGCAGGCATAGTATAGGAGGAGCTGAGAGTTCTACATCTTCATCTGAAGGCTGTTAGCAGAATACTGGTTTCCAGGCAGCTAGGGTGAGGATCATAAAGCCCATACCCACAGTGGCACACTTACTTCAAGGCCACACCTACTCAAACAGGGCCACACCTTCTAATAGTGCCATCCCTGGGCCATGCATATACAAACCATCACACCACATGTGGCTTGTTCTTGTAATTTTACACTTTACTCAGGTGACTTTTCTTAGCCCTCAGAGTATAAATTGTCTGATGCTTTGAATAAAGTTGGCTAATGCATGAGACTTTAGACCACATCCTTTTCAGGTTCTGCTCTCCCAGTTCATGCTGCCAACTAGAGTGGCAAACAAGTCTTCATTTTCACAACTTGAAGCAGTGGCCTATCAGGGCTCTTGGCCTCTCAGGGTCTTCATACAGAGGTTGTACTCTCACACATTACCTAGCCTCAATGGTTTTTCTTAACTGAGGAAGAAGATTACACAACCCTTTGTAATGGTGTGTCCTTAATGACTTTAAAAACCACATGGAAAATCCTGCCAAGCTTTGCTACCTGCTTGGGAGTAAGGCTGGTCCCCTTGAGTCAGATTTGCATCAGCTCTGATTTGTTGTTTTTAAAGAGCAGAAAATTCCTTAGGTTGCTTTCTGTCAAGAGTTGTAATCTTCACTGGCTGGGGTCTTTCCCTGACAGTATCCTTCCCTATATTCCAGGACAGATTTGTTTTGTCTTAATCTCTTTATCTCTTTCACCACAAGCTTAGACTTTAACATTAAACTTTCTATTTCTATTTTCCTCTTCAAACTACACTTTTTTTTTTTTGCTTCACCTGCTCTTTTTCATTATAGACCTATATAAGAGTAATTACTAATAACCATGCAACAGAAACAATACTAGGCTATAGTGAAATTAATCCATTACTTTTAACTTAGCCTCACACAAATTCTTAGGACAAAGGAAGAAGTTAACCAATTTCCTTGCCAAAATATCACAGGAATGGCCTCTAGTCCAGTACCTATTGAAGTCCTCATTTTTCTCTGAAGTCTCTTGGGCTGAACCCCCATAGTCCACATTGCTCTCAGCACTGGGACTTTACAAACATTATATAAGCCCTGCTTGCAGCAGTCAAGCACTTTCCTACTCCAAAGTCCTCAAATCTTCTACATTTCTTTAATGAATAAATAGCCAGGATTACACAGCTACATCATTTCTGGTACTAAATTTTGAATGAATGATTTTTCTATTATTGTAATATTAAGTACAGCTGGATTCTGTGTCTCACCGATATCATTAATCAGCACAGTGATACATGAAAATATTTTACTAAGAATTATTTTTATTTGATGTGTATGAGAAGTTTGCGTGCATGTATGGGTATGTACCACATATATGCCTGGTATCCGTAGAAGCAAGAGAGGGTGTCAGGTTGTTTAGAATAGGAGTTATGAATGGTCATGATGAGCTGCCTTGTGTGTGAGAAATAAACCCAGGTCTTCTAAAAGAACAGTAAGTGCTCCTGACTGCAGAGCCATCTTTCTAGCCCTATGATGATTACTTTTGAAGTAAAAGTCAGTTCATACCAAGAGATGCTATTGTGTGTCTCAGTGTTTTCTGAAATTTCTAAAGAAACTCTGCTATCCCCAGCCGCTTCTGCAGTTATTTTGGACATTATTGTAGATGTGCCATACCCATGGGTAAATCTATACAGAGAGACGGCCACAGCTACAAGAAGCAAAAATTTGAGGAAGAAAAATTAACATGCAAATGTAGATAAAGTACATGAGACACAAGGAAGAATGCTTATAATCTTGAGAAAGGCACAGGACTTCTCTCCTGAGAAGATGGACAAGCTTAGGGAAAATTATGCTACATCAGTTTTAGAATCTTTTCCTCTCATGTCTTTCAGGATTCTTTAAAAACTTAGTTAGTGACAGAAAATTTAAGCTGCCTACAAGTACTCATTGTCTTCTTCATACTTAGTAGCAAGCCTGCTGTTTTTAGAGAAAATTGCCATTATATTCTTCCGCCCCTCAAGATTAGGTGTGGTCAATGACTAAATTCAAGCTAAATATAAGTGAGTATTAGGTGAGATTTCAGATGGCTGTTGATAAGAACAGATTTCATTTCGGAGTGGAAATAGATGGTACTGAGTGGTAGCAAGAAACAAGAATTTACAACAAACTGGGACTAGAAATAAAAAATGGTTACTTAGGAAAAGAACATTTGATACTGATTTTTATGAAAGTTTGTTTCACCGATCTTGCTGATACTATAGTAATGGGCTGCCCTTCCCATCCACTCCCTTCCCAGGATTATGCCACTTTATGTTCTGGCAAAGCTTCATTTAATCATAGAGGGAAATACTTTAAGTTACTGTTAAATAACATTTTCATATTGTTCATTTGAGAATTTTGTATTTCTAGAGACTTGAGCTGACACCTTTAAAAAAATCTGGGTGGTATAGACTTTAATTCCCTAGTTCCATAGTGTGGGAAAGTCCAAATCCTCAAGGAGTCCAGTGGGACTCCTTAATCCATGGTATCTGCCATCCATATATCCTTTCTCTATCCTACTAACCACATGGATAAGTTCACTTCCACACTCAGTTTTCAAAACAGAGTTCTATACCTTTACTCTGGTGAAGTTGCTGGATATCAGTGAAGAACCACTGGAGGAGATAAAGGCAGTGGTGGATCCTAGACAGCTCAAGTCTCACTGGACACAAGTTCTGCTCTCTCACCCACACTATAATGCCACTGCCATTATTATGACCTCTTCTGCACAGTGCACAGGCCTTCCTTCCCCTTCTATTATCAGAAGCTAGGGATGTGTCTTTCATTTTAAGCCTTACTAAGAGATTTTAAATAGAAATAGGTGCATTTCTTAGGGAATTCTAAATTTAGCTTTTACATGTATGTATGCTTGTGTGTGTGTGTGTGTGTGTGTGTGTGTGTGTGTGTGTGGTGTCAAACTGAGGTCAATCTCCAGACAGTGAGAATTCAGATTTGAAACTTTCATAGTGAGCCCTGAGATATATTTCATAATTCCCTATTTCCTTTATGGCACCTCAGAAAGTTTGTAGGCCTCAATGCAAAACTATATGGACTACTGCCCTGTTTTTTTCTCTGCTCTGGTCTGTCAAAGGCTTCCACAAGAGGGATCTGTGAAAGACTGTCAAATGTATGCCAACTTGACTCCCTGCACTAGGGATGCTAGGCCTGAGCTGCTGGTGTGAAAGCCTCACACTGAGCTGCACAGCATTGCCCAGAGGAGCCCCCACATCTATCTGCTTCATGCCCTCTCATGTGGTCCATTTCCAGAGAAGCAGGGATGCAGCTTATGTTCCTCAGGGTTCCTCGGCTCCAGGCAGCGTCCAAGGGAAAATTTCCTGTTTGGGGAACAGAGTCACACAAAGAATTTGGAAGATGCAGTGACTTTAATAAACACAGTCCGTATTTCAAGTCTTTCCTTGGTAACAATTTAATTTCATTCCTCACAAAGTTATAATAGAAAGAAAAAAAACATACTGCATTTTTTTTCTCCAGAGAGCTTTTACATGTATCTAGTTGTAAAGCCTTTTTGAGTATTGTATATACAAGATTCACTTTCTTTGCTTTTGAGGATAAGCCAAGTTTCCAAGGCTTAGCCAATGTTTGGGGTCCTTTTCAGTATAATGATAAGACTGGATACACCCTGAGACAGTGATGGTTTCCTATTGTTATGATCACGTTCTCTAGGCCCCTCGTGGTTGTAAAAACTGGCCATAAAGAATGAGAGAAAAAGAGTAGGGGTACTCAAAGTGAGTTCAGTGTGACTCTTGCTGTCTCTCTCTGTCTCTCTCTCTCTCACACACGGAGACATATACACACAGATGCACAGGCATACATGCACACACATACCAGGAGCTCTGGACAGTGTTGTGGGTTTTATCTTTCTTCTCTTTTCTCTTTTTTGAATACCATTAGTGTTTTAATGTTTACATTATATTTTATGGAGAAGTTTTAGGTCTATAGCAACACAGAACAACCGGCAAAGAGACTTTCATAACCTCACCTCTCCATTTTCAATGTCCAGTAAGTTCTATTTTGTCACAGTCCATGACCCTCCATAAACATTTTATTATCACTCCAATCTGTGGTACATTTTGGATTCTCTCTTGATGTACATTCTTTGTTTGGAAAGATGAATAGGATGCAGCAGCCATTATGCATAGATAGTATTTCCACAGCCTTAAAAGTCTCTTGTATTTCTCTTGCCCTTTTCCTTTAACACAAGCAAACACTCAGCATTTTAAACTCCATAGTTTTACCTTCTCTAAAATGTCACATGTAATTGTAATTATATACTGGAATTATACAGTATGGAGACTGTTTTTGCTGGTCTCTCTTACTTAGTAATAGGTATTTTAGGGTTTTTGTGTGTGTCTTTTTATAAACTGAGAACTCATTTCTTCTCAGCACACATTTATATTCTGAGTTCCAGACCTACCAGTCTACCTACTACTCACTTGAAGATATCTTGTATCCTTCCAAATTTTAACAATTACGTAAAAAGCTGCTATAAGCATCTATGGACTAGTTTCTCTGGGAACAGGAACTTAGAATATTGAGATAAATGCTAAGGACCATAATTGTTAGGTCATAAATTAAAAATATGCTTGGTTTTATAAAAAAGCCCCTACAATGTCTTCCAGAATGGCTCTTTCACTTTGTATTTCTGTCACAAATGAGAGAGAGTCCCTGCTGTATGTTCAAGAATGTAGTCATTCTATGTTCTGGGGTGGAATAATCTATTATGATAATCTTTATTGACTGAGAAAACATGATTTGCAATATCTTTGCATATTATTTTCTGACATTCTTTATCTTCTTGGGTAAGTTATCTGTTGAGTTGTTGATTCGCTTTTAAAAAATTGGATTGTTTGAATTTTTGTTGTTTTATTTATTCCTTGTGTATTCCACATCAGTAGTTTTTATTAGATATGTCATTTGAATACAGTTTCTTCTAGTCTCTGGCTTGTCTTTCCATTCTTTAATCAGTGTCTTTCACTGAACAGAAAACCAATTCCTTCTTTTATAGAATATATTTCCATTGCATCCAAAAGGCTTAGCCAAACTTGTGAAGCCCCACATTCTATCCTGATAGAAGAACAGGCTGTGCTTTGCATTTAACTTCTTCATCCATTTTAGCTAACACTGTGTCAATTTCATTCTAGCAGAAGACCCAGAAGCACATGTTTAAATGCTGCCCTTTGGGTGTTGGTTGCTATAACTACATAGAGATGTGTATACATATTCGTGCATGCGCAGGCACAAACACACACACACACACACACACACACACACACACACGTATATCCTGCTGACTCTTGTTGTTTTCATGTATATAATTATATAATTTCATGGCTGACCACCTTGTATTGGATAAACAATTAGGGAGCTAATTTGTGGGACAAGTAATTTATTCTCTCTCTCTCTCTCTCTCTCTCTCTCTCTCTCTCTCTCTCTCTCTCTCCAGCCACTAGTTGCCTGTAGTTCTTTGTCTATGGGTAGGTTCCCATGAGAGTTTCCCTCTAATAAAATGAAGCTATCAATTTTAAAGGAAGTTGTGGAGGTTGGAAGGGGTTGGAGGAAGAAAACGAGAGGAAAGTGATTTAGTTATATTTCAATTAAAATGATATTTTGAAAAGTTACCCTTTGTCCCAGTTTCATATCAAATGTTTGTGAAATGTGTGGCTGCCTGAGTCCTGCTCACACCTGTTGCAGTCCTGTAGATATTTGGTTTTGTTGTTGTTGTTGTTGTTTGATGTCTACTGAAGATTCTGTGAACCCCAGGAGACTTTTGTTGTAACTGTGACAGTTAAGCTGGTTCAAACTAGGAGCCAGTTACCACCATAAGTTATTGGAAGCAAAGCTGTATTTATATCTTTCCTCTAGATTATCATCGGGAGAATTGGTAGTTATAACCATATTGCAATTTAGAGTATGAAACAAGTGCCTTCCAAATATGTTTTATTCACAGATAACAAGGTAATGCTTTCTTAAATGCTTATATAAGTTTACTTGAGAGAAATGACATTCAAATACAAAACACCAAAATGCGGATAGATTTTCAAAATGCTTTCAGTGTCACATAGTTGAATTTGTGCCTTGATTTTGTAAATGGTATTATCAACCACAGTGAAGCTGTAACTGTAATTTTAATATGATGGATTAAATGGACTTTTAAGAACTATGAGAGAGAAGAAAGAACGCAGCACTTATATTGTCACAAGTGCTTTTAAAGGATATTTGTGTCAGATGATCGATCCTGGAAGAAATTGCTGAAGTTTGATGAATATCACTAACATGGTGATAATGAAATAAGAGATGGACTTAAGCTAATTCTCACAATCCACTGATCTTAGAATTTCTGCTAGCTTTTCCTCTTAACTGAAGGATAACTTAAGGAAGAATTCTCAAAGCCCTTAAGTTGTATTCTTTCTTCTTCCATTATTTATCAGTGCTATTTGTCTGGCAAAGGAAATGAAAAAAAATGTCTACAGCTATGTTAAGACAAAAATGCAGAGCAGCTCTAAGAAGTATATCAGATAGCCCTTCAATCCATCAGGCAATCCAAAGAGAATCCAAGCAATCGGGCATACAGAACCCCACGTTCTCACTTGCAGATATCCTTGCTTCCTCAGGCCTGGGTTGTGAAGTCCTTTAAGTCTCACTGTAGCTGCTCCATAGGTCATTGACTTTCCTGTGTCTCATTCCCACAGTCCTTGTAGCCATGAGATGGGGATACTGTGATTGGCAGTGCTACCAGGATTGTTACCAATGCTACCACACAATGCTCCTCTTTTTGTGCCATATCTAGAGACACGTAACTGCTTATATTATGAAATGGCTAAAGAATTCCTTTCTTCTCTCCTCTCCTCTTCCCCCCCCCCGAGAAAATTTATTGGCAATCAATGACTGCAGCAGATGATATTCCATCATTGTCCCTCTTTTTTTTACTTCCCTCTTCCCTTCCCTCCCCTTGCCTGACCTGACCTGAGCTGACACCTTAAGAGTCATTTTTAATAGTATATGGACAAATGTTCTTAGTCCAGCTGGATTTCTTCTTTCTCTGTTTCATACAACTGAATTCTCTTAAACTTTTCAGCTTCGTCCTCCTACATATCTGTGGATAAATCTAAGTCAGGTGACCTCATTAAAGACA
This sequence comes from Mus musculus, assembly GCF_000001635.26. Classification (NCBI taxonomy): domain Eukaryota; kingdom Metazoa; phylum Chordata; class Mammalia; order Rodentia; family Muridae; genus Mus; species Mus musculus. The sequence goes on along the minus strand of NC_000072.6, from coordinate 7,407,968 downwards.
GGACAAGACTTGTGGAAATTTCATGCATGGATAAAACAAGAGTGTCTTCCTAAGAAGGCTACAATACAAAATTAAGTAGCAAGCATAGAATCCCCTAAATTAAGTATAAACTAGGTTAGCCAGAAGTGAACACAAGAAAATGTAAAAATCATCTCACTAAAAACTAGAAGGGCAGGAAAGATGTACCTCGATCAGATTGGATCCACCTGAATGACGCTTTCAGTTTGCAGTGAACTCTACCAATGTGAAGCAACACCAGTTGCACTGTGAATCTTCCGTAAGGTGTTACCAATTTTAACTAACTTGTTTCAGCTGTTCTTGCATTCTAACCAATATTTCTGAAGACTTATCTTAGGAAAATACCACAACAAAGAATCTTGTTGCTTGAGTCCAATCAACACTGATTCTCTCTGGCTTTAATTTCAGTAGATAACACCTGTCACCATAAGTCACCCTACACCAGTATCC